>NC_045710.1:24821700-27221700 GCF_009834535.1 Camelus ferus | reverse complement strand
GAAATTTTGCAGTAAAAATGTAAAAAAAGAAGCGTCCCATTTCTACGAACTTGGCTGGTCTGACAAATCTATAGTTAGAACAGCACTTAGATTCAAAGGAAATTAAATTCTTATGTGGGAATAATTAGCCGTTCATTTATCTGCTTTCTTAGTATGGATGTAACACATAGACAGTACAAAGGGGTGACTTCTAGGAAGCAGAACACATACTCACTTCGCAGAGACTGGGTCTGTGGTTAAAACCCATCCTTTATACTCCTTGTCACTGGCTGTCACTCTGACTTCTTTATAAGTGTACTCTTGCCATTCTAAGGGGCCTTTCTTCATCCATTCATTCATGGCTGCCACCTGGCTAGATAGAAAACAACCACCAATTCGGATTAATACATACGTTCCACACAAGCAAATGTTTTATCCCTAATCTCCACCCTAGAGGTAGAGAACACCTGAGATTTCCCTCAAGTTCCGAATCACGAAAACAGTTAAAACTTACTATTCAATCTTAAAGCCAAAAGGACACCGAGTCGCCGCGGGGCCCAGTCTGCGGTAACTCATCTGGTACACTTTTATTCCATCCCAATCCCATCCCAGATCGCCTTCACGACGGCTTCGATCTCCGGCTTACAGATTTAACTCTGCTCTCCTTCGATCAAAGGAACTCAAGCCACACCACTATTAGCCAAAACTGAAAAAGAAAACTCCTCTGATATCCACCCACTCCGTCTCTGGCTCTGTGTCTCCGCTAGACACTCCCGGGAGAGGCCCCTGGATCTGCAACAATGTCCTCTTAAAATTGGTTCGGAGGATACATAAACGAAGGCGCAGCAGCTAACGCTCTAGAGCTGATTCCCTGGCCTAATCCGCAGCCGCTGGATATTTAGGGTTGTACTCAAACCAAGTGATACTTTACGTCTAATCCTGACAAACGAGAAAAGTACCAGTTAAAGAGCCTAGCAGCGCCGGGCACTCAGCAACCACGCCGGGAGGAAGGAGCCTCTCGAGCCGAGCGCGCCGGGCTCCAGCATGCTTCGCGCCGTGTCGTCACTTCCTTCCCCCAGACGTCTCCGTTTTGTAGTCCCCGGCCGTGGTCACACCTAGAGGTCTGGGAGTCGCGGGGCGCGGAGTAACACAAGCAGGGTGCAGGATGCAGGGTGCGGGTTGCCGCTGAGACTGTTGTAGTAAAAATAATCTTCCTTGTTCGCTTGCCCCGCTCCCGCCTCCACTGCCACAGTGGACATTGTTTAATGCTAGAGGAAAGGCTAGTACCAGCTCCTCTTTGGATGTAGAAATGGAATTCCACTTTTGCCATGGATTCAAAACACATGATTCCCCAGGTAAATGCTAAAGCTCTAGGAGTGTGAGGTGATGGCTCCTTGGAGAAGAACACGGAGCCAACATATTTCTTATTTGGCCTATGTAACGCAATTAAGATGCCTGCTCCTTTGGGATGCTCCCTTGTTACAGTGCAGAAACTGGAAAGAAAAGCGCGGGGTTGGGTTGAATAAACGTCCCCATCCCCAAGTGAAAAAGTGCAAAAGATTTGCTTCCACCACAGATTTCTGGTCAGGTGCTTAGTTGGCTTCTGGCATGGAACAGAATTTTTCCCAGACTGTGATCCTGAACAATGGTACAAGGTGGTAAATGTTGAGTTCCTGCAAATGTGAGCAACCAAGGGAAATTTACAAAAACTGAGAGGACTATCAAACCGCGATGTAGAAAATACGGGTGGTAAAATTAGCTTTTCCCTTACTACTTGGGATTTGAGTTCCATATAATCTTTGAATAATATTACTTCTTAATGTCATCATTTCAAATAATCCTTCCCCAAACCTTCACTCATTGAATGATTGGTTGATTTATTAATGTGGCTTTTGTAGATTAAATTAGATTTTGACTGTTAAGTTCTGTAAATCTACAAAAAACTAATATAACCAAAGTATTATTATAGTGTGAAGGAAAATATTTGACCTCACAAAAATTCAGTCTAAAAGAGCTACAGGCAATCTGTGACAACTGGTCATTTGCATTTTAAGCCTTCTATCTATAGGGCAGGATGAAAGATTTTGGCCTTCGTTTTATATATATATATAATTCTACCGGTAGAAGCTAGCATAAAGCTTGTTAACCCTTTTAAAGCGATGAGTGAGACAGAGCCATTTCCCTCTCTTCTTTCCCCTATCCCTCTAGTCTCCTAACTAAACTAAAGGCTCATTTCCAATACCTGCTGATAAAAATCACTGACTTGTAACAGACTGAGCCCAGTTCATTACCATACACAAGTTCACAGAAAGGCCCTCTCCTGTAGCCTGTCCTCACTGAGTTTAACTGGTGTGGCACTTCCTTACCCTGGTCAACTCCTACCCTTGGTCCTGCTGGTGCCTCCTTCATACTCACTTGGTGTCCCTTTTCTCACCAACTGAAAAGTAGAGAGAACTAAACAAATGTAAGGCATGAAAGTTTAGAGTACTGCTCCTGTGTTGTTTCTTCTCAAATATGCCCAGGTAATAACTTCTCAAATATGCCCAGTACCTTTTATTTCCACTGAGTTCCTCTTACTCGATGAAGTAATCAATCTAAGTGGTAGGAATATACATGTTTTACATAGTTTATTTTTATTTGAAAAAAGAAGTGGAGTTAACTATTTTTATTTTTCCCTGGAATTGCTTTGGAACAAAATTCAGTACTGAGTTCCAACTCAGTAGTCCAGACAGGAAATAATAAACTCCTAGCCTGAGTTGATAGCAACGAAAATGAAAAAGAGAAAAAAACTTAGATTCAACAAATATTTCAAAGGAGAAATCAAAGGATTTAGTGATTGATTGTATTGGGGTAAGGGCATGTTGAGAAGAACGTTGACCCTAAGCCTCTAACAGAAATTCTCTTTGTCCTTTTATTCATTCATAACCCCTTCTTCCTCTTCATTTTTCCAGTATCTCAGGCCTGCAAATAGTTATCTACCAAATTAGTTAAGGAAATTTCATCATTAAATAAAAAATGCTTCAATAGAACTTTGTGCTTATGGCACAGGAAGGCAACAGTGAGGTACCTCCTCCAAGCTCTTATAAACCAACCCTCAACATTAAATGAGTGTGATCTGATTCATTTGCACAAAGAGACCATCTATAATCTGAGTAACCAAAGAATGTGGGAACAACCCATGCTCCAAACTAAGTGACCTGGTTGCACCCTCTGGAAGCAGGACTGGAATGGGACTATATTTTAGTAAATGGAACAATTATATTGTATCCTACTTGGACACTCAGTAATCCAGGGTTGGCAGAAGGCAAAGGAAAAAGGCCAGCAAGCAAAAGGTTGGGAGGTATTTATCAAAGACCCTGAATCTGGAAGGCAGGGACTTTCCAGAGATATATGCATATTGTGGGGAATGGATGATTCATGAAGTCTCACCCTGGCTGGCCTGGAATAGATATTCCTACAACTACCTGCCTCCTTATATTCTGCCTTGTGACTCTTCTACTGGTTTTCTAGGTGCACTGTTTATCAGGAGACAGTTCTTGAGACAGAAACATGAGCAGTGTCTAGTCAACAGAAAGGAACAGACCAGAAGCTAGGGTCAAAATGTCACATCAGGACATGCAGATAGGTTTAACATCTGCACAGTGTTAAATTTTGTTTTTTAATTCGAAAGCCTTTAGGTAAGTTTCCTCTCTCTTCACAATTAGTTTTGGCCACTTTTATTGTTTTACGCTTGGCCCCTTCATGTTTACGTGATCTGCCTGATCCCTACAGGAAACTGAGTTTTTGACTCTGGATTAGTCTCTACTATAAATGAGTAAATTAGTAAATTATCCCTTAATCTCTTGTGAGTTTGGTGAGAATCAGCCTCAATATGTCTAGTCAACTCTTGGGCCAAGTAAAGGCCAGAACTTGGGCTGTGGGGAGCAACTTCAAGGAAATGCCAGTTGCAAGATCTCCTGTTAGATCTCCATAGTCTTCTCCAGGTGATTCCATGATCTCATTGTCACTTTGCCCTTTTCAACTGCAGCCCTCTGATACCATTTCGTAGCATATTGTTATTTAATTTGTGTTGTGGCAGTTACTGCAGGTTGGCTCATTTAACAATCCTTTCCCACAACCTTCTAATGAGGCTTGAGAGCTAAAACTCAATCTTCAGCTTCCCTTGCTGGGAGAAGTGACCATATGAAGACTTCTGGCCAACGAGATATATGGAAGTCCCTAAGAAGGCTGCGCCTTCCAAAATAAAGAGGCAGAAGAAGGAGAAAGCCTTTTTTGTCCTTTAACCATTCCTCCACCAGCCTGCCTCAGGGTGAAACACACTCTTTCCACCGTGAGGAGACATGCGCAAGAAAGTCTACATGCCAAACAGAAAAATAAAAGAAAGGAAAAGAGCCACCGCAGACCTGAACTACCTGCCTTTGGGTTTCTTTTGTTTGGAACAAATAAACTCCTGTCTCTTTAAGCAATTGTTTTAAGTGTTTCCACCACCAACAAAATCATTTTCTAATTTATCTCCCTAATAAAGTCCTCAGGAGAGAGACCATGCTTTACTTTTATACTCTCAGTACCTGGTTCAATGCCTGCATATAGTAGGCACTCAATATATGTTTGTTTAACCAATTAATACATTTTCTATTCATTAGGAAAAGCTGGGACAAAACACAAAACTGTAACTTAAGCGGAGAGTTACTTATTTCATAAATGACCAAGATAATCTAAGAACAAGCAAAGAAAAAGCAAATTGACAGGTCAAATTTTAGGCTGGCAAAGCAGGTAACAAAGGGAACTTTGCTTTTTCTAAGGAAGTAATTTAAACCCTCTGCACTGAAGATTATATATGTTACTATCCTTACTAGTAGTAGTAATAATAATAAATGCATATTAAGTCAATCTTAATAGAGAAAAACCATAAGATAGGAACTATTATTATCCTTATTTTACAGCTAAGGAAACTAAGGCACAGAAGCTCAAGGCCCCACAGCTAGTAAGTGACAGAGCTAGGATGCAAATGCAGGCAAGTGGATCAAAGCCTGCCCTCTTATCCACTATACCGTCCTAATTAAGTAATGGGGAATAACTCGAGCATAATTGTTCCCCTAAAAGCCTATTTTTAATTAATGAGGAACATGTTTTTCAAAGTAAGCGTTTCTAAATCTGAAATACCAGCTCGTCACTGTGCTCACTATTTTCCAGTTGGTTGTTTGGACACCCAAAGCATTAGGATAATGTGTTTTGCCCATGTGTTTTAGGAAGCCACTCTCCCAGCAACTTCTGTCTCCAAGGGTGACTGCAAGGAGGATGTAATGGTCGTAGCCAGATGTAATGGTCTGGAAATCAGGGACTGATTTTATCCCTAAAGCAGGTAGAATACAGAGCCCCATTCCTACGGCTGCTGTTTACTCAGATTAGTCCATTAACAATGGCAACAAGAGAGGTGCAAGTGGTTTAATTAAGTTGAAGAGCAGATCTTAATAGAAATTTTACCTTAGGGAGGACAGCTAAAGGGAGGGCTTTGCGGTAACTAAACTCTCCCTCCAACAACCTAGTCTTTTTCTTCTACCCAGTGAATCTATCCTCTTGTCCTCCTCCAATTTCTTCAAAAGGTTTACGTGTGCGAAAGGGAGGCCTCTTTCTTCTCTATCCTGTGGCAAGTTATGGACCCGTATTTGAGCCTCTTAATGAAAAAGGGTAAAATAAACCATTGATCACACAGGGGAAAATACCTTCTCTGGTATAAAAAGTATTGTGTATGAGGAAAAACCAATCAGAGTCTATGCTATTTGGGGCATCATTGTTTTGAAATGGAAGACCTTAAAGCCTTTTTTCTTTCTCTAACAATTAAATAAAAACATTTACAGGGTTCTGGTATTCCTAGTATAGCTACTTTCCCTATTTTATTTGTGAGCTCTATACATGATCTAGTGAGACGTTAAAAAATATTTTGAGTTTTTAAAAATGTTGTCTAACATGATTGATAAATTCATAACATAGAAGAGAGATACTACGTGTTATAATGGACATCATTTGCCTTTTCTTTTTCAAGAATGTGCATCACTCCATTTGCCAGTCTAAGACGTTCCATTTTATAGGTATAGAGAAGGAAAGAGGGAAATGTAATGGCCAGTTCCTTTCTTCTTTGTTACTGGTCAGATTCTTAGCAGTTGCCTCTTCTTGGATTTCATCCACAAAGAAATTATTTTTCTACCTTTTAATTACCTTGCTGATTGTAGATACTTCACTCATAATAAACAAAACCATACTTTGTGTCTAAATCAGTTTTCTTTAGGTATTTGTTCAAGGGCTATGTGAGTCCTAAACTGTAATCGGGCTTCCATGGAATAGTCTTTGTAGTTTTTTACGTTTTCTAGGTTTTTTATTGCACTGGCATAATCTCCTCTTAGATAGTATAGAATTCCCAGTTCATAGTAAGAATATGGCACCAAATAGTGGTCATATTTTAACAATTTCTCCTTTTGAATGACATGATTAAAGTAGTGCTCAGCCATCAAATACTTGCTTAAGTATTTCAGGCACAGACCTTTCAGTAAATTTAACAAGCTTATGTCGTCTATCCCATACTCTTCATTCAGATTTTCTTGTAAAAGCTGTTCTCCTTTGTCAATTATTGATAGCCAGGCTGAAATAAGGTCTCGTCTTTTGCTCATGACTCGGAAACCACTCCAGCCATAAATGAATTCCAGAATGGGCTGTGCTGTAAACCAGCCTGCAGTAGTGCCGTATCGCTGACCCTTCTCGGCAACAAACTTTTCTATTGGCACAGAAGTTCCTAAAATTTTGATTCTCAGGTTATCCACGCTTAAGAAGAGAGAATTCATGTCCTCACTTACGGATTTCGCAAAATCCAAAGGAAGCATGGCCAGTAGTGAAGCTTTAGAGTATGAATACACTGCCTTGGACCACCTGCTGTTTTGAAACAGTTGGTTGGCATAGTGGTAAGCCTGCTTCCAATCCAGCAGAAAAATGTGGCACCACATGAGTTCCCAGTAGCAGAGGTGATGAATCTGCTTCCATTCATTCTGAATAAAAACGCACTCCTCTAATGTTAACTGTGCATGTTTAAAATTTCCTTTCAGCATGCTAAAACGTGCATGAAAAAATTTAAGTATGACACAGTTTGGAAATTTCTGGAGGTAGATTAGGGAGAGATTCTCCATGGCAGAACTGTCGCTCTTTTCAACACCAAAAGCTACAGAGATATAATTGTAATAAAAGAGTAGAGTCAAAACACTTAATGTATTATTTATGTGAGATTCAGATGCACTCTCATGAAGCAAAGTCAAGCCTGCATCTCTATCACCAAAATATCCAATAACATTGAGTAGTTTAAGTGTCTTTGGCGGCACAAGTGATAGTATCAAATTGAACGCTCCAAGTCCAAATTTTACTCCTCCAACCAGGTGTCTGTAGGTTTTGCTTTGGTAATTAGGTATCTGTCTTATTACTTGTTGACAGTCTTTGTATATTTGGTAACTTAACCCAATACTAATCCCGCTTTTGAGAAAACTAAGCACACTGTCATCCTGTATAAACATTACAGTGGATTTCAAGATCAAACACTCAGCATAGCAGACTTCTGCATGCAACTCCTCTTCTTTGATAGCCTTTATTCCATGTTTATTCACTAGACGAGAAAAACTCATCATCCTAGATTTTCTTCGGAAACTGTTACAGGTTCTCAAAGCTTCCTTTGCGGCAATCATCCCAATCTCTATATCCTGTGGATCAAAAGTCAAGATGGCCTTGACAACCATAAGGATACCATAAATTAGAGCATGGTATATGCTGTTTTTTGACCATGGATAAATGAGACTTATGGCATCTGAGAATCTGTTATTTAGAAATAGATACAATCCAGTTGTGCATTCTTCCAGGGAAGATAGTAGGTCCATTGTTGTTGCCGCAGGGATAGTTTCATAGGCGTCTTCAAACACGTCCTCATCATTTTCTCCCTTTCTAAATGATGTAAAGCCATCCTCCTTATCATTCCCTCTTTTACTTAGAGTAACTGACATATTTGTTTCCCCACTTTAGAGATGGGAAATATCTGAAGTAGAGTGATGTGGCTGCAACGAGGGCAGCTCCTGCTCTGCTGACTGGGGTCACTTCTTCCACGGCTGTTGCTGTTACAATGGAGGCAAATAAACTAATAGCTGTGAGGTGCAGCATGGAGATATTCTCATCTATGTCAGACAAAGGGGGAAGAAAGATAATTTTATTTACCCAGATGTATTTTGGAAAAGTTCAAATCATTTGGAATGTACTAAAGAAAACATGCTCTTTTAGGATACTGTGAAGCAAATCCTATGTAAACCAAAGAGTTCTTTTGTAACCATCCCTCCAATCTATCATTTTCAAAAGATCAATTTTTTGTGTGTTTGTGTTGCAGAACTGTACTATGATAGCTGTACAGAGAAAATGAATTCTCTATAGGAAGGCCTTGGGGGCAAGAATCTGGCTGGAAAGAAGAATGTATTTGTGCAGGTCTTTAGTTAAGACTGAGGAAGGAGTAAATTGTCTAGACCAGAGAATAAAGATTATGGGAATGAAAAATCCATCTCATGCCATTAGTACCACTGCTACGCTTGCATATATTTTCATAGAAAACTAGGTATAGTTGATGTACAATACTATATGTTACAGGTATACAATATAGTGATTCACAGTTTTTAAAGGTTATACGCCATTTATAGTTATTATAAAATACTGGCTATATTCCCCATGTTGTACAATACATCCTTATACTTATATCCCTTATACCCTTTATGCTTGATAGTTTGTATCTCTTAATCCTCCACCTCCATCTTGTCCCTCCCCTATACCCTCCCCACTGGTAACCACTAGTTCCTTCTCTACATCTGTGAGTCTGTTTCTTTTCTGTTATATTCAATAGTTGGTTATATTTTTTCAGATACCACATGTGATATCTTACAGTATTTGTCTTTCTCTGTCTGACTTATTTCACTTAGAATAATGCCCTCCAAGTCCATCCATACTATACACCAGAAACTAACACAACATTTTAAATCAACTGTACTTCAATTAAAAAGCAAACAAACAAACAACCCATTTAAAATACGGGCAGAAGAACTCAACAGACATTTTTCCAAAAAAGGAAATGCAGATGGCCAACAGGAACATGAAAAGCTGCTCAACATCACCAATATCAGGGAAATGCAAATAAAAATCACAAAGAAACACCAACTCACACCTGTCAGAATGGCCATCATCAAAAAGAACACAAATAACAAATGTTGGAAAGGATGTAGAGAAAAGCGAATCCTTGCACACTGTCAGTGGGAATGTAAATTGGTGCAACCACCATGGAAAACAATATGGAGGTGTCTCAAAAACCCAAAAACAGAACCACTATATGGCCCAGCAATTCCACTCCTGGGCATACATCCAAGAAAAACAAAAACATTGATTCAAAAAGATACATACACCCCACTATTAACAGCAGCATTATTTATAATTGCCAAGACATGGACGCTTCCTAAGTGCACATCAATAGATGAATAGATAAAGAAGATGTAGCATATATATGCAATGGAATACAACTCACCCATAAAAAAGAAGGATATTTTGCCATTTGTGTCCCTTCATTCACTTTTTTTTTTTTTTTTTTGCACTTCAAACACCAGGATTTTATAACTGGCATAAACATTTCCATTGCATCAAAAACAAAAAAAACCCACCCAGAAATAACCTTAGCCAAGGAGGTTACCTATACTCTGAAAACTGTAAAATGTTGATGAAGGAAACTGAAGATGATACAAAGAAATGGAAACATACCTTGTGCTCTTGGATTGGAAGAATCAACATTATCAAAATGTCTGTACTACCCAAAGCAACTTACAGTTCCCGTGCAACCCCTGTCAAAATACTCACGACATTTTTCATAGAAAAAACAAGTTACTTTTAGGGAGGCAGTGTGGTGCAAAAGAAAGCTCTATGGACTGAGAGAATCCGAGGTTCAGATTTGGACTCTAAATAGCTATATAACCTTGGGAAAATCACATGTAAATATTGATTGAGCAACAACCATGTGAAGCTGCTGAAATACTTTCTTAGCAGAATTCATTAGTTCTACAAATACTACTGAGAGCCCAGTACTGTATAGGTCAAGCACAAGGCCAGGCAGCAGGAAGGTATCCGTGAGTAAAACAAAGTCCCTGCCCTTGTGGGTCTTACCATGTGAAGGACTTTCACAGAATAAATGAAGAGGTCGGAGGTGAGAAAAGCTATGAAGGAAAATAGAGTGGAGTAAAAGGTATAGAGAGTGTGGGAGAAGGGCATGTTATAATGTTGAACCATTATTATAAAAGTACTGTATTTGTTTAGAAAACCACAAAACATTCAAACAATACATAAGACTACACTGTGCAGTTACACAATGAAAGCTCCTCTATCTTCAACCAAACCCCATTTCCCAGAGGCAACCACAGTTAATAGTTTGGGAGTATATATATTAATGCTAGATTCTCCCTATATTAACTGTCCTGTTTAATTCCCTCATTACTACTTCCACTTAAAATATTTATACTTATTCATATTTCAGTTTACATTCAATTTTTTTACAAGCAATACAGATCAAAAAAGAAAAAATTTAAAAAGAAACAAAACTCATGTAAACTACACTCATAATACCACCCATCCACAGATAGCATCATTAAATTCTCCATTTTCTTCTGAGAAATCTTGAGCCTAGAATGACAAATATAGTCACATGCTCTAATTAACACAGCTACTAAACAGTGATTCTCAGTTCAAACTTGGAATTCCTGTCTCCAAGCCTCCCACTTAAAAAAATATTATAGTAAGTTGTAAAATACAGAAAAACAAAACAAGAAAACTTACTCATTAATATGATTTATTTTTATAAAATCAGAATCTTTCTGTGAATGCAAATCATTTTGACATCTGCTTTTCTTACTTAACTACATACCGTTAACATTTTTCTGACATAAAGTCTTATACAACGTGGTTTTTAATGGCCATAATATATGTAACCAACTCATGTGCCATAACATTTAGCTACTCCCTTTATGTTTAATTTTCAAACTATTTCCAATTTTTGACATTATAAATAAGATCCTACCAACATTTCTGCATATAAATCTTTATGCATAACTATGAATAATTCTTAGAATAAATTCCAGGAAGTAAGACTGATGAGGCAAAACAGACATCCAATTTAAAACACTTCCAAACTGACCACCTCAAATGTATTATTTCACATTCTCATTAATGTGTGTAAGTGCCAATTTCATTGCACTCCTGACAGAAATAGGATGTTGTTTTAATCTGTATTTTCAGTAAGGACATAATTTTTTTTTCTTTTCTTAACTGTCTTTTTTTCTCTATTTTTTATGGGTTAAAAATCACACTTTGTTATTTACTAGAGATTCTAGACTCTTGAACTTGGGGTATTAGATAGATCTGAAAAAAATTGGGGAATGGAGGGGACAGACTTTTTTTATCAAGAAAACATGAGATTAAAAAGAAATATTATTAGCATCTTTTCCTTTAAAAAATGAGAGGATTTTAACAGGAAAATTTTAACAGGAAAAAGATTTTAACAGGAAAAAAAAGACATATTCACAGAATAAAAGATGGTTCTTCCCAAGAAACAGTGGTTGGCAATAGTTCATATTTTTCTGAGACTGGAGAAATTTTCATCAAAGTTCCAACTGACAGTCCTTGTAGCAGGATCTGGGAACAACTGCATTCATCATGCTGCAATTTTAGGTCTTACTCTCACTTGAAAAATGAGGTGGTTAGACTAGTGACCTAACAAAATTCCTCCTGTCTCTGAATTTCAAGCTATTTCTTTTATATGCAGTCTACTTGATAATCTATTTGAGAGTTGTAGTATATGCATACATTTGTCATAGGCTTTGAAGTAGATTTCATTTCCTTTTTTTTTTTTAAGGTGTGCCTAATCTTATAGAAATTAGCTTCCAAGACTAAACTTTGTAATAAAAAGTGACAATTTCCACATTGCTCATGAACACATATCTCCCCATTCCACAGGCAAATATCTTTGCATAGTGCCCTTAAGAAAAGTTTCAGCATTTGATTTAGGGGTTCCTAGGGATTTACTTTTCATGAAGAAAATTTCTTTTTCTGAGTTTTTGTCTCTTACATGCCAGATTGTTTTCCTCTATGTGGATTGGGTCAAAGAAGAAAAGTTACAACTTCCCATATTGAAGTCATTTGTGAAGAGACAAAGGTATCTTAGGGAGTGGTTTAGGCGTGGCCACTTAAGGATGGTTACCACCATGTTCCAGAATCTGGTCTGCAGCTTTGCAGAAACTTCAATTTTGTCAACACGCCTGGATCATATCAGATTTTTAGCAACTGACAAAGGTTAGTCAAACCACTGCTACTACTCCTACTCCTATTACTAACAGTTAACATGTACTGAACACTCACTGTGTGCTAGATACTGTGCCATGTTACATACTTGGTTTACTTCGTCTAATCCTAACAACAACTCCTCGGGATGGGTACTGTTATTAAACCCCATTTTGCACATAAGGAAGCTGAAGTACCAGGAGATTAAAAATTTGGCCAAGGGTAGGCAGCTATTCAATAGTGGAGCCGAGCTTCAATCCCAACTCTGTCACACTTCATGAGCTTATGCTTAATCATTACACTATACCATCGCTCCTAAAAAAAGGATTTACGAACTAAAATTATCTTAATTTTTACAGAAGACATTCATTTCCAGAGACTAGTAGATCGGTGTCAAAATGTCAAACAAAACAAAGTCAATGGTCTTGTGCAGTATTTCTCTAAGTATAGCTGAGAGGTGGTTAATAATACAGGTTCGCTCCTTCCAAGACAGTGCTAAGTGCTAAACTCGAAGTCTAAGCTAGTCCAACTCTCTATAATTAAGACACCAAGCTCACCAACTCCCTTTCATTAATATTGTTCCTAAACAACACAGTTGGTTAGTTTAGGGCTTGATGATTTTACAGTTTCACACTTTTTAAATACAATCAGGCATTCCTCAGAAAGTCTCACTCTTCCTGGATTGCTTTATAGTCCTAAATCACCCATTTAGGTAATATTTGTATCAGTGGGCACTCTTGCATCACATTTTACTCTTCCTAGTTTTACTCTTTGAAATTGGTCAAAATACTGGTATTCTTTACTTCTGTTCTCCTCTCAGTCCTATATACTTCAGTACTGATTGCAGTCCAGTACTTTGCTAATGAGAAGTTTATTTCTTTAATACAATATGAAAGAATTATAAACATGCCCCTAAGAGTTTCTCCTTCCCAGAACTTAACAGCAGTCTAGAGTGAATAGAAGATTATGAAATGTTGAAAAATGAAAGCTGTGGTTGACCATAGTTGTTTGGATTGACCTATGGTACAAACATACACAGCACATACTTAAATACATAGTAAAGGATTAGTGTTTGTAATGCTATTCTAACATAAAGACTACTTTTTATATTAAAAACTGATACATGTACAAAAGGTCTAAACTTGTTTTTCCAGTTGTAAAGTTTTCATGTTCAAGCTAAAATGGTGACAATGACTTAAAAGTGAAACTAAAATGGAGAACAAAGTAAGATAAAAAGTGAATTTTTCTTTAATGCTTCTCTGGAAATACTGAATCTAGGAAATGCAGATAAATTTTGAAATCTGCAGTAGGATTAGGAATTACCTCCCCTTCATAAACTAATAATATTATCAATATTTAACAACAGTAACATAAGAATTATTCAATAGGTCATAATAGGAAATATTAGAATATTTGTTGAATTGAATTAAGTAACTTTCATATTCAAATTGAACCTGGGAATGAGATTGTAATTTGACATAGAATCCTAGAGGCAGAAATTTATATAGGTGAAGCTGATTTCAAAAGAATCAGCAGGAATAAAAGAACTCTACAGAAAAAAAATTTCTCTGATTTGGATTTGACATTTAGTGAAAAGAGTTGGTTACATGTTCTTAAAGAAACAGTGTTCAGTATAACAGTGTACAAAAGTAGTATACAGTACTATTTTTTTTTAATGGCAACTAGGTTAGCAAAGCCCAGCCTAGAATTGGCCGTTCTTTAATAGACATAAAGAATACTTAGCTACAGAGGCAGGGAAGCCACTCTGGGTTTACCCCTTTTCCTTTAATGTGCTTGAAAGCAGTTTGTTATAAGTTGGACAACTGCTTCTTTTCATTATTGTTTACACTACTATTTGCTTAGAAATTCTCTTTTGTACAATTGACTTTGTATTCAGAGCCAAAAAATATTTATTGAGGCCTATTAAGAGCTATGCAGTACAATAATTACTATCTTTCAATTAAGTTACCTATGCTTTGTCCAACAGTAGTTTTCATAAATTCTTAACAGGAGAAAGTTAAATTAATGAGGTTTTGCAGTATTGATATTGTTTCTATATAAAAATATATAAAGGTATATATAAAAGATCTTTATTGTTTAATCCTTTTGAGAAGCATCTTGTTAGTAGATAACAAAAATCAATAAGGGAGAATGAATATAACAAACTGTATACAACTATTTTCTTGCTAGAGATTTTCTTGAGATAGACAAATTCCTCTCACAATTTGAAAACTAAAAAAAAAATATATAAATTTGTAGCATTACTCCGAGAGAATCCATACTTTATTCATCTGAATAAAGGCTTATTTACCTAAGCCTCCTTTCCCCTATACTTTGTATCCTACACCTATACATACCAAGTGAAGTTACAACAGATGAAAAAAATAAAAATGCAGATGTCTAAGAATTTCCTCTTTTATGTGGAACAGTTCCAACTCACGTATTCCAAGTATTTTTAGTGTAATTTTTTTATTAATAAATGGTAAAAAAAAAAAAAGAAGTCAAATCTCTATTTACAGAGTTGGTTTCTGGTAAATGCATTGTATAAAATCGAAACTGAATTTTCAGCGATTCTAACATAAATACGGATTTTCTTCTATTTGATATATAGAGTGGCTGAGCAGCAAGGCTGCTACTCAGAGACGACTTAAAGTCCCAGTCCTCAGAATCTGAGTATTAGTGGATGAGATGTGGTACTGCAACATGAAGCAGAAAGCACTGGAAAGGAAGCACAAATATTACTTTGTGCTTCAAATGCAAATAATTTCAAGACGATTTAAGGATTTCGGATTTTGTCACAATTCCAATATAGGGGGGGAGGGGGGAGTCTATTCCTTTGTTTCCCGGACTCGAAGAACTCGGACCCTGTTGGTGAATATTGGTGGCTGGCCCTGAGGGGGCTGGAAGGTCCGTGCAGGGCGGGTTGTCCCTAGGGGCGTCACACCTTTTTGAAGCGTCTGTTGCAGAGAGCACTACTCAGAACGGCGGGGTTCATGGAATTCTCACCCTGGCCAAACTCCCGATTACCTCTGACGAGCCCCAAAGATCAATGAGTAGCAGTCTACGCCAGGTCCCCCAGCAGAAAGGCGGTGACGGCTGCAACATCAGCGGTTAAATTTTACAGCCTTTCATAAGGCCGGTCTAGTGCACCTGTAGGAAGATTACCAGAGCTGAGGGTCCCCAGATTGGGAAGAATGAAAGGGAGGAGGGAGAAGGGAAGGAAAATGAGGAAGGTACAGGGAAAGGGGGGAAGAGAGGGGGCGGGACACCACGGGGAAGGCCACGGGTTTACAGGGGAAATCGTGGCGTTCCCATGGAAACGTATCCCTCCGCTTCAGGTTCGCGTCTTAGCCTCTTCAGTTCCCTCCGCGCCGCTTCTCCGCTGTTTCCGCCCAGCTCCTTTGTGCCGCGCAGAACGTCGAGGTGACGCATGCGCAATGAAACCCAGCCGCCGCATATATAAGCGCGGACCCAGGCTCTTCCTTGTAGTGCCGCTGGGATCGTTGGCGTGTGGCGGTGTTGCAGCTTTTGTATTCGTCGCTCTCTGGGCGCTGCGAGCTGAAACAGCAGAGCTCGCGGGCCAGTCATCATGTCGCGTTACGGGCGGTACGGAGGAGGTAAGTGGCTGGGGCCTAGTGAGGAACGTTGCTGTGGGTGTAGTGAGTATTTAGAGGCCGTGGGGTTGGCGCGGCGGTTGGGAGACGGTTATTCCGCGTGCGTAATGGCGGCTTCGGCGCACACCATACGAAGCCGGAGGCGGCGGGGGCGGGGTAGCAAAGGAAGCCTGGGGATGGCGGGGGTAGGTCTGTGCCGGGGCTTATGCCAGTTCTTGGGCATTTTGGTCTCTCGCCCAGCCCGGGCCAGGCCCTCGATCACTGTTTTGCTTTTGCCCTTCCTCGAGCCGCCCGCCCGTCCCCCACACTCCCCCCGCCCTCGGCTGCCATTTTGCGCACATTGACGACCATGGTGGCGCATTTCCTTGGCGCTTTCCCGCCACTTTGTCGGACAGATGTGGTCGCAGCCGTAAAAACAGGGGTGAATATAAGACTGGACAAAACTGTGGCAGCCTCGAGCTGTGCATTCTCGTCAGTTGGTCGAATTGCGGAGTGGGAATGGAGACATGATCTTTTCGTCTGGCGGCTGGTTTCTTTTCTCTTTTAGCTCTTTCGAGCGAGGTTTATGGCTCTGGGGCGGGGAGCTGGAGTCATGGGCGAGCCTGCGCCTGGGGCGGTTGCCGTGGAGGACGAGAGCCGGCGCAGCCCCGTTCTCCCGGTCCGGCACCCGCCGGGGCCTGCCCGCCGCCGACGCTGCTGCCGCCGCTACCGCCGGCCCGCGCGCTCCCAGCGCGCCCGGGGCTGCCGGGACTCGGGGGCGGGGCCGGGGCGGAGCCCGCCTCACGCCTCGGAATATCCTACCATGCAGCTGCCCTTGTGTTTTGAGGTTCCCCACCTTATTTGAATGTTAAAAATTTTGACGTACGCCTAGCTTTTCAGAAATGTACGGACCTACTTGCTGGTTTTAAGACTAAATTCAGTCCTTGATAGAGCATTAAATGTGCCTTGCACGGTTTTAAGAATAGCCTCTTTTACGGCAAAAAATTCAAATTTAAGCCAGATTTTGCATAACATGCATTTTTCTATTTGCATTTTTAAACAGAAACCAAGGTGTATGTCGGTAACCTGGGAACTGGTGCTGGCAAAGGAGAGTTAGAAAGGGCTTTCAGTTATTATGGCCCCTTAAGAACTGTGTGGATTGCGAGAAATCCTCCAGGATTTGCCTTTGTGGAATTTGAAGATCCTAGAGATGCAGAAGATGCAGTGCGAGGCCTGGATGGCAAGTAAGTAAGGTGTCAGTTATGAAACTTAAATGTTGATGAGACTATTCCTGTCCTAAGCTAGGATTCTGTAGTCTGGAGGAAATTTTAGATAAATACCTAATCATTCTATTAAGACAGGAAGGGGGGAGCAAAAGTGGAAATTGAAGAGCTTAGAAACATAGCTGAAGCTTGTGAGGGCAAAGAAGGAGTGGTTGTAAAGTCCCAAATCTGGAAGTCACAAGAGTGTTTTTTTTTTTAGCATTAGAATTTTGTTTTCTTTTATAGAGTGATTTGTGGTTCCCGAGTGAGAGTTGAACTATCAACAGGCATGCCTCGGAGATCTCGTTTTGATAGACCACCTGCCCGCCGTCCCTTTGATCCCAATGATAGATGCTATGAGTGTGGCGAAAAGGGACATTATGCTTATGATTGTCATCGCTATAGCCGACGAAGGAGAAGCAGGTATTTATTTTAATAAAGGAACGGTTGGTATAATAGTTAATCGAGTTAATTCTTTTATTACCAAGGCAGAAATTAGTATTTTTTTTCTATAAACTTGAATGTTAATTGTACAGGTGTATTTTACAATTTTTGTTTAATTAAATAAATGTTAATATATTAATAATCAACCTGGTCAAAACCTTTCAGGTTTCTTCGTTTGAGTCAGTCGCCTTGATTCAGAATGTCACGAGCCTTATGATATCATGCTGAGGCGCCTTGCAAATCCGACAATTAAGATCCTCCTAGACCTTGAGGTGATCAGCATAAGAGGCCAGATCCCCTCGAGTCATCTACACCTAGCTTCACCTTATTCTTTAAAGGGCAGAAAATTTGAGACGGTGATCGCCGTAACAGTAAATTTGGCTTACAATTGGGGCCCCCTCCGGTTTAGAAAGAGGAACACCAGATTGACCACATTCCCAACTAGAAAAATCTTCTTGCGTCAATCAAGCCTCATCTGGCTCATTTGGCTGTCAGTTTGATCGTCGTTAGATTGAAGAAAACATCTAGATGCAGCGATCGGCTATAGATACTTCTAGATCGTCTAGATCTACTAGACCATGGGCCAAAGAGGGTCGACCTGCAAACTTGCAAGGTTTATTTTAAATACACATTATGGTGTTTTATATTATGTAATTCTAAAATGTAATTGAGCTTTTAACAAATCTTTTTTTAGGTAGTTAAAAAAAAAAAAACTAATAGGCCCAGAGTTTATTTCCAAATGAGACACTAAATTAAAATAGTTTTGAGATTTGATTTCAGCAGAGGCACACAAACTCTAAAGACGAGTTACCATCTGACATTTTCCTTTTTTCTGACTTGAAAAATAGGTCACGGTCTAGATCACATTCAAGATCCAGAGGTAGGCGATACTCTCGCTCACGCAGCAGGAGCAGGGGAAGGAGGTGAGAGATCTTGTTTAATTCAAGTTGTTAACATGATAAAAAAAAAATTGGAGATGGACTTAAACTACTTTGACTTACATTTTAGATCAAGATCAGCATCTCCTCGACGATCGAGATCTGTGTCTCTTCGTAGATCAAGATCAGCATCACTCAGACGATCTAGGTCTGGTTCTATAAAAGGATCGAGGTATTTCCAGTATGTAACATTTTTGTTTCCCCTCATTTGTATTTGGATTGTCACGTCTTAATGACAGCAATGGAATGTCTTAAGGACATAATTGAAATGGAATACTGCAGAAAATATTTGAAATTGAGAAGTTGAAATTATACATGTACACATGATGAGAAAAGCCCAACTAAAGATTTAATAAGAGTTGTTACAGAAGCTGTGGTAGAGGAGGATCCAAAGCACAAATCCTCATATCATTCCAGCGAACACTCGGGTTAAACATGTTGAAAACTTTCTGTTGTCAGGTGGTATCTGTTCAGGTAAAAGATACTAGCTCTAAAAGATAGTTGGCTGATTCCTCATAAGAAGGGCCATTAGGACATGGAAGAGATTTAGAATTAGAAGGAGTTTACTCTTTTTTGGAATGATAGGGTGAGTTTGAGACCATGGAAAGTTGTTTAGGTAATAATATACATAAGGGTGAACATGGCCTGTTTCACCACTTAAGTGAGACACTGAAATTTAAGTTAAAAATCAAACTAGACACCTCAGAAGCTTTTAATCACTTTGTAGAAGGCTTTAAAAGGTGATAGAAATGGATACAATTTTAGAAAAGTGGTTGACGGTGCTACCCCAGGATGAGTCAATGGTAGGGAATGCTACTGGGAGCTAACTGCTATTCAGTAATAGCACAAAGTCCTTTGGTGCAGGGATTCCAAAACTTGTGGTCCATTTGAAAAAACTCTGGACCTTCTCCAGATAAATGCATTTAATTTGACTGGAAGACCTCAGGCTGTGTCTGTTAGCCTGATTTGGTTTGTCTGACAAATTGATGGTCCTGGAGCATGATAGTTTGTTGATGATTCAAGAAAAATTGTCAGCCTTGGCACGTCTTGACTTTTTTTTTCATTGAGCTTACCACCTGAAGAAATTTTCAGTTCAGCAGTCTACATGAGGTTGATTTCTTTTAAGATAAAATCATACCAGTTTTCTCCTGAAAACCATTTACTTCTCTTGGATACTACACAGTGTTTTAAGAATACTGTACTTTGGTAGAGGAACTGACAACCCAGCTCCACTGAGGATGATAGATAATTGAAATGGTAGTTCTTTATTTGATAACAGGTTATCAAAAGTGATTATTTGTCCGATCTTAGACTGATAAAAGGCATCTTGCTCAGTTTTAGCCCCTCTATTTTTAGCCTACTTAGTAAGGTACTCAGTAGATGTTTAAGGAGATGACTCTTATGGACTAATTGGTATAATTGTATTTGTGTTTTTCTTTTTATCAAGATCCCGATCCAGGTCGAGATCAAGATCCAGGTCTCTTTCACGACCAAGAAGCAGGTAGAGTAAAAATCTCATTGATACTCTTCTAGTTATATGGCACCAATATCCAAAGAGTTCAAAGTGTTTTTGAGTTGTTGAAATTTCAAGTGTTAGCTCTAAGCCAGATGTTAAGTAGGAATATGGCACTTCATTAGTAAATCTAAACTTTAGAACTTCCTTTTTTACATGGCCTATTTTGGCTGACTTCTTGGACAAGGGCATGTTAAACTAGTGAGAAAGATGTTGGTGAATTTGGGGGGTTATATTAAGAGGCCCATGTTAGAACTGATAAGATGCATGGAGAAGAGTTCTGAGATAATTGTGCTTTAAAGCAGTGTAAAGGATTGGTCATGATAAAATAAAGCAGTTCACTCATTTGATGAAGAAAAGTTACTGGAAGATTGGATTTTTGTTGACAAAAACTGGTAGGTTATTTTTCAGTTTAATTGCAGCCTGACATTGAAAGTTCAGGACAGTGTGGGGGTTTATTTTATGGTATTGTGACTTAAGAAGGGGGTTGGATAGTACTTTTTCTTAATAGAATTTCTCATGTTTTGACAGCCGTTCAAAGTCCAGATCTCCATCTCCAAAAAGAAGGTAAGCTAAATTTATTTGTTGCCAAATCTTAACTGTGCAGAATAACTTCAGAATATTTGCTTACTGCCCACTTTTGCAGGCTTTGAGCTCTTTGGAGAATTGGTGCTATATACATCAAAATACTAGGTACAGAGTTTCTTAGACAGTCCTCCCCCAAACCCCTAAAATTCAAATAGTTGTTCTCTTTAACTAAATTTTGTAATTTTAGCAAGGAGTCTCTTAAGCCTCAAGTAATTTTTGTATTTCTGCTACAGGAACTTATTACTTTTGGCCACCTTTGAGTTTATTGAAACTTGAGCTTTGACAATGTATGTGATAAGAGTAAGTTTCAGTAGACACTAATCGATTCCAAACCTGATGTTTTTCTTTTTAGTCGTTCCCCTTCAGGAAGTCCGCGAAGAAGTGCAAGTCCTGAAAGAGTGGACTGAAGTTCTCAAGTTCACCTTTTAGGGAAAAGTTATTTTGTTTACATTATTATAAGGGATTTGTGATGTCTGTGTAACCTAGGGAAGGGTATTTTCAACCATCTAATCAAAATGGATCTGGACTATTACTGTGTAAATTCACAGCAGTAAGATAATATAAATTTTTGTTGAATGTATTAACATCCTATGGTCTGAAAATGTGGGTTTTTATTTGGCACATTTAAATAAAATGTTTCTAACTAGATTTTTGATTTGTGTTCGATATTAATACTCAATTTGGTAAACTTCAGGAGTCAATATTAACTATGTTTATGCAGACCTATGTTCATGCAGACCTATGTTCAAACTTAATGGTGTTATTTAAGTCTCGAACATCACTAATTAGTATACATACATATAAGAAATTCTTTTTTACCCTTAGAGCTTTAGTTAAGAACTTGAGTCCTCCTTAATATGCATCATGACAATTCCAATTCTGTTGGAGCTGGTGTTACTAGAACGACAGGAACTAATAAAGAGTTTTTAAATGTGGTATATAAGAAGTAGTTGGACCTGATGTTGGAGACTGAGTTTTTTGAAGGTTATTTTACGTACATTAACTGAGGTTTTCAGGCTGTTACATGGGATGGTGTCAAATTAGAGCTCATTTTAGGAAGTTCATTCTATTCAATGTTCTTTGTTGTCAACATAACCAGTTTTATACCAAAATTTTTGCATGTTTGAGGAATTGTCTGAGTTTGGGGCAAAACATCTTAATGTAAACCAGCTTTGCAAAATTTTCCAGCCCAGATACTCTTCTCTGTCCTTTAAAATAGATTGCCTTACTCTGAGCAGAGATCTGTTAGTTCCCAAGCTAGGTTTTTTCAGTTCCCGAACACCACCATACTTGATCTCATTTTGCCAGGCTGGTGCAAAGTAATCAAAGATGTCAATCAGAAATGTTAATGAGACTAAAGCAGTTTTGTAAATCCCACCTATATTTAGCAACACTTCATGTAGTTATTTTCTGGTAGCACCTGGTAGACCTTAGAATGTTAATAGCCAGTCGATTCTTTATTCTCACTTTAAATATCTTACGTATAGTAAGGCAGTAATAGTTTGAGTTTTCTGGTCAAGCTTTTACCAAGTATTCTGTAGCCTTGGTGCAAAAAGGAAAAAAAAAAAGCTGGTGGCACAGCTATCTGCCCTTGTTTCTTGTGCTTTTAAACAAAGTTACTGGGTGGCATTGCAATTTGAAAATACTGATCTGCCTCATTTATTTAGTGGTCTGAATGATCACTAGTGTGTTGGAAGTTTGGATGCTTTGTTTTTGGAATTTTGACAATTGGCTGCTTTATATGGTTGGTATAAAGCTATGTGTGTAATCAGCAGGCTTATTTGTTGCACTTGGTCAGCTTTAATTGTTCTGTATATATAAAGATAAGTTTACTCAACAATAAATCTGCAGAGAATAAACAGTCCTGATACTCAATTTTTGCAAGTGGGAGATTTGAGCCAAGAGGAGAAATCCATTAATCCTGTGGCTTTGGGATGGATTACTAGCAGCATCCTAGAGATTAGTATGAAAGGATATGGAGGAGAGGTAGGGGCAAAAACGGCTTTTAGATAAAAGTTATTTTTCTTAATGGGGAAAGGGAATGCTGGGTATATAGGCCAATACCTTTTGTACCGTGGATTGCAAATCAGTAAGTCCTCCTGTGTTTAGTATACATCTTTAGATGATAACACTGGTGCAGTGCATCTTTTTTCTTATTTTTAGAAGTTGAGACTGCTTACATTGATTGTGATTGACTTGCAAAGTGCTGGTCCAGACTCATTTTAAATTTTAAACATGGCACTAATGGGTAGCTAATTGAACACATCAGATGCTGTTTTGGGTATACGGCCTTAGTTCTCTCTCCTAGGCATTGAAGAGGTAAGTACATAACCTTTACTTTGATAGTTCTCCCTTGGGCTTTAAACTAGGCTAAGTATTAAGCTGAGGTGTGGTCCTATCTTTCCATGTTTCCTTTCCTGAGGACAAAGAAAATCTGAGGGGGTCTTGAAATACTATCAGTTTGAGATTCTGGGTTAAATGAACTGGTAGTGTGGGATTGTGATTTTTGTCTTTATGTAGCCTACCTTGAAGTCTAAAGGAACCCTGATTTCTAAGATGTACTAAGCTGATAGGAGTTGGAAGCCCCCAAACTGGCAGGGTGGCCAGGAGTTATTAGTGAAAGATAGTAGCAAAGAACTAATTAGAGCTGGCTCTGAGCAGCTGTTTTTTGGAGACCTTTGTAGGGGAGGGCTGTGAAACGTGCAGGATGTACACATAGCTGTAAAGACAGGGTGAAGCAAAGAAGGTCAAAGTAGCAAAAAATACTAAGGGCCTGGCTGGTCTTGGAGTGTTTGGAGGGTGGTGGAACTGGCGACAAACCAAATAAATAAGGCAAAGATCCCTAGGTTTATGATACGGTAGAATTAAAGCTGTTACATCCAGAACTATCCTAAGGCCGGGGAGGGGGCAGGGGAGAAGAGCACCAGTAGCCAGTTTCGACGTCTGATAAATCTTTTTGACACCTTACAGGTTTACAGTTAACCATTCTAGTAAAAATGTCGAAGGATGTCACTTAATCCTCACCTCACAATGAATTAGTACTGTTAAACCTCATCTCACAGAAGAGGAAATGAGCTCAGAGAGATTGGTAACTTAATACTGTACTATTAATCTGCTAGGAGGTAGAAGTTTGAATCATACCTATGGTTTCAGCTCTTGCTTTTTTAATCAATGAAGCACCTAACTGCTCTTTTAAAACAAAACCACATGAAAAAGTCAAAGAACAAAATAACCCTTGGTGTCCTACCTATTGTATACCATAGTTAATAACTTGGCTAATTTCTTTTTAGAGTTAATGGGGAAAATTTGCTGGATAACTCTGGAGCACATGGAATGCAGTAGTCAATTAATTGTTAAGCTCTCAAGGCCACTTCTCAAAGTAGTGGTTTTTCCTTTGTTGTTGTTGCATACTATTTAGTTGCCTGGATGTTGTATAATTTATGCAGTAAACTTTTGTGCCCCTTCAGTATGCCAGGTACTGCTAGCCTTGGAATGCAGAAATGAACAGTCTTTACCTTCATGGATCTTAACTTCTGGAGAGACAAATGAACGAATACCAGGTGGGTAATAACTGATATGGAGAATAATGAAGCAGAAAGAAGGCTAGGGAGTTGGTTGCTGTTGTGTTAAGGGTGGACTGAGGAAGCCTCTGATAGTGACAGCAATGAGCAGGTGAGGGAGTAAGGCACACCAACTTCTGAGGGCATGGTACGAACAAAGGCCTAGAGTAGTTTGAGCTGTTGGAGGGTAAGGAGGCCAGCAGGAAGTGGACAGGAGAGTGTGGGAAGAGATAGCATAGGAAAGGAGGGGGATGTAGATCATGGAGGACTTTGTATGCCTTGGAAGGGACTATCTTGGAGAGTTTTTGAGCAGAGTAACAGGAATTCAGTCAGTTCCCTATTGATGGATATGAGGGTTGTTTCTAATTACTATTACAATTCTGCAGTGAATAGCCTTGTACAATACATTGCAAATGTGACCCTGTGTATCTAGGATAATCCCTAGAAGTTGAATTGCTGGGTCAAGAGTTCCGTGCATTCGTATTTTTATTAGGTACTTACTCGCCCGGGTGGGAATGTGTAAGAGTGCCTGTTTCTCTGTACCATTGCCCATTTGGTACACATGGTGTAGCTACATGGTGGGCTGTCAACCTTGTTGATTTTTACCAATCTTGTGTTGAAAAATCGTATCTCAGCAGTTTGTTTTAATTGTGGTAAAATACATGTTTTCCCCTCACTCTGGAAAATTGCCATATATTCAAAAGTCTGTTTTAGGTTCCCTTGCTCTCAACACACTGACCTTCTCTAGTAGGACTGCTGTTTACACTGTAATCGCCTGTTTACTTATGTGCAGATGTGCTACCACAACACAGATTGTGACAGCAGGTACCAGGCCTTGTGCTTTTTTTTTTTTCATTGCCTGGTGCTTATTAACACTTAAATATTTGATGAATGAAAAGTGAATTCATGGATGAATGAATGAATTCTTTTAAGCCAAACAGAAAAGTAGAAGAACTGCCTCTCTTATTTGAGACTTTTATTATTAATCACTATTTCAGTTAAAAGCCCACATTTTCATTTTAACTGCCTGTAAGACTGACTCCTATGTGAATTTGCCTGCAGAGGATTTAGATCCTTAGGCTGCTGTTTATAATGCCCAGCTCTATTCTGCATCTCTAGTGCAAGGTTTTTATCCCCTCATCCAGGTTAACTCTCAGACTTCTACTTAGAAAGGGTGTGGAAAATTTCTGTTCAGAAAGGGTGCAAACTTACCTACCACCCCAAGAATTGGTGAGCCCAGGTGAGTCTTCCATTTCTTTGCCTAAAGTTATGTCCTATCTACCTCTGAGACTTCTCTGGGTTCTTAGTGACTAAAGCTTGAAGGTGGCTAGGTGTGATCCTATACAAAGACCCTGTTTTTATTTTGGTTTATATCTCCAAGAAATCTGGATTCTAGAAAATGGATCCTTTCACTGCCAAGGATAAAAAAATCTGGCTGTAAAGAAATAACATGTGACAGAGATAAAGGTAGATGGATGGGTTTATCTTGGTCATTGTCTAGAGGACCATCACCACAGTTTCTGGGCCCCTATAGCAAGAGTGTACTCCTTCCTTTTTCTAAGGATGGGTACACTGTGTTACAGGGGCAGAGCTGAGTAACTGCTTCAGACTAAGTCCCACAAAGCTTAAAATACTTACTCTCTGGCCCTTTACAGAAAATGTTTGCCCACCCCTGGTTAAGACATTTCTCTTTAACTGTTTACAATCTTCAAAATAATTATCTCTGAAGATCTTGGGTCCCAGGATTATCAGTAGGGTTGCCAGGGCCTTAACAAGGCATACTTTTGGTCTGGGAAGATTTTTGTGTGTGTGTGTGTAACTCATTCTGGAGGAAGTGCTTCCTGAAGCTAGAGAGCAAATTCTAGCTAAACACATTAATGTACTTAAGATATTGGTGAATGTTACGAGGGCAGTGGTTCTCATCCCCAGCCGCGTATTAGGGTCACCCCGAGAGCTTTAAAACCTAATGAAGTCAGAATTGCTGAGGGTGAAGCTGGGCATTAATATTCTAAATGTCTCCCTTGGTAGTGCTAATATACAACCAGAATGAAAAACTGCTGCTGAGGGGGCTAGTGTTAGCGTGCTTCTAGTTCCCTAGTTATTAGACAGACTGGCCTGGCTTACTGCTATTACAAGAAAATTAGCAGCACTCACATGGGATTCAAAGGAAGATTCTATGATATATCCTCTAAGATTCTCTGATACTTTCTCTAACCAAATAATCCTGGAGTGGAACCTTTCTATGAAAAAGGAGTTTATATTAGTACCAGTAGAGGTCACTGTGCTCAGAGAAATACTTTTTAACAAAGTTAATACTCTGTTCAAGAAATTTGAAGGAGTATTTACCAGACCTATTGGGTCATGCCCAACAATAAGGCAACCCCAGACATGGCCTCTGGTCACAATTGCTTCAAAGCATCTAAGGCTCTGTTAACATGCATGCATGCATTTATGATTGTTATATCTTCCTGATGTGTTGATGCTTTTATCATTATAAAATCTCTCTCTAGTACTATTTCTTTAAAGTCTTTTTTCTGGTATTTAGTATAGCCACTCCACTAATTTTATGATTACTGTTTGTATGGTATATCTTTCCCATCCATTTACTTCCAGCTTATTGATGCATATACAGCTGACCCTTGAACAGTGTGGCTTTGACCTGCATGGCCCACTTACACGCAGATGTTTTCTTCAGTAGACACTGCATACGTACTACGGTACTGCATGATCCGTGGATGCAGAACTGTGGATGCAGGTGGCTGACTGTAAAGTTATATATGGATTTTTGATTTGGGCGGGGGGTGTTGGGGAGTTGTTCAGGGGTCAGCTGTAGTTGCTAGATCTTGCTTTTTTAGTTCAGTCTGACAAACTGTCTTTTGGGTTGTTTAAACCATCTACATATAACAACTGTTAGTATGTTTTGGATTTACAGTTGCCATTTTGTTGTTTTCTATATGTCTCCTGTTTCTCTTCTTTTTACTACTTTGTTTTATATTAAACATTTTTTTTTTAGTGTACCATTTAAATTCCTCTTGATTTTTAACTTTATTTTTGAGTTATTTCCTTTGTGGCTGTACCTTAATATATCACAGTCTATTTCAGGTTAATATTCTGGTAAAATATAGAAATTTTGCTCCCATATATTTTCCTTTCCTGAACTTCCCTCCCTTGTGCTACGTGTATGTATTACAAAAAATGAAAATAGACATTTACCACTTTTGAGAATACTCATTACCATGGATACAAGTTACTGTCTTCATTTCCTTTCAGCATGAAAGACTTCCTCTAGTATTTCTTGTAAGACAGATCTGCTAGCAAGGAATTCTCTCCTTTGTTTATCTGGGAACGTTTTTGTTTCACTTTTGCATTTGAAGGGTAGTTTTGGGCAATACAGAATCCTCGGTTTTTAAGCACATTGATTATGTCATTCTGCTGCCCCCAGGACTCCACTGTCTGAGATGAGAAGTCAGATGTTAACTGTATTGGTGATCTTCTATAGTGATAAGCCATTTCCTTTTGCTTTCAAATTTTCTTTTTGCTTTTTTGGCATTTAACAGTTTAAATATGATGTGTCAAGTGGGAATCTCTTTGTATTCATCCTTCTTGGACTTTGTTCAGCTTCTTAGGTGTACAGAATAGTGGTTTTTGTCAAATTTGGGGGTTTTTTTTGCCATTATTTCTTGAAATATTTTCTGTCCTTTTACTCTCCTTTTGGGACCCTCATTACACACATGTTGATGTGCTTGTTGTCCCACAGGTCTCTGACGTTCTTTCCCAAATTGTTCAGTTTTTTTTTTCTTTCAGATTGAATAATTTCTACTGATGTACCTTCAAGTTCATGTATTCTTTTTTCTGCCATCTCGAATCTGCTTCTGAGCTTCAAGTGAACTGTCACTTGTTACTGTACATTTCAACCTCAGAAGTTTCACTTGGTTCTCTTTTATAATCTCTATTTGGTATTTTTTTTTTTAATCTGTGTGTTTATTTTAAGCTCTGCTGTTGAGGGGTGGCCGTGAGCAGAGCTTGTTTGGTGGTCAGCATAACTGCACAGAAATTGTGCTCCAACACCTCAGCCAGTCAGATTTCTGCCCTCTGCTGATGGGGCTGTGTGTACCCAGGGAGTGGATTCAATCCTTAGGCTGTTTACAAGTCTGCTCTAGCTTTTACTTTTTGCTAAGTTCCCTTTAATTTCCTCTGCACGTGCATGTGTTTAGCCTCTGATCACCCAGAAATCTGCTTGCTCCAATCACAACTGCAACCTCAGGCTAATAGAGCCATCAGCCCTCCCTGCTCACAGTAGCACCAAGGTCATCATTTCTGTTGACAAAGCAGTTGGGTATGGGTATCACCTACCACTCCATATTGAGAACCCCCTTCAACCATAGCCATCTGCTGGTCGTCATAATTCTGTTGTGGCTTGGCAGAAGCTCCAGTGACTAGGCTGAGGGAATAAAGGGAATGGAAGCAACCCCAGGCAAGAACGCCACACAATTCTCTGCTGTTCCTACCCAAAGTTCTGTTTTTCAAACATAAACATGTCTTGGATTGTTACATGTTTTGGGTCAACTTCCAGAGCACCAAAACTGTTTTGTCAATTTTTTTCAACATTATAGTTGCTTTTTTGAGGAGAAGATTGTCTGACCTTACTTGGGAATAGCTGGTAGTGCTACCCAGAGCATCTGAGATGTTAATTATGATTTGAGTAATTTAATTGGAGGAGAGTTGGAACTTAAAGGGAGAAGATAAATGCCTCAATTGGAAAAGCACTGCACTCAGGTCAAAACTACCCATATAGCCCACTGCAAACTTAAGATCCAGTTGCTTAAAATAGTTACAACCGATCATGGGAACTGGCTAGGGAACAGGGTATATATATGCTGTGTTTCCCTCTTGTCTTCTGCTCATAGTACTAGAATTTCTCATGTTCTACTTTTCACAAACTATCCACTTATTCATTGACACTGACATTCTTTATTCTTCTGAGATAGGATTATCAGTGGTCACCTAACGGTCACAACAGTTCAACCTCCACAGCATGCCATCTTAGTTAGACTTTACAGCAATATTTGTGCAGTTATTACATCTCACCTTGTTAGACAAAATGACTGGGAACTGGAAAAATGAAAATCTCATAGCTAATGGTAAGACCTTAAGTCATATGAATTTGAAACAAACAGGAATCCATAAATCATTGAACTGAAGTCAATGATATGCTCACCTGGGAAAGATCAGAACTCAATACTACAGCACTAGTCTGGTCGTGGGTAGGGGGTGTATGCTAAAGAAGGCATGGACTCATTGGGGGACTGGAGGCTTATTCTTTCGGGGAGGGGTTGCATTAGAGTGGTTATTTGCATTTTCAAACAAGGCTTTAATAATTCTGTAATTATATACGGTGTTTTTCATATTGAATACCATGTTTTTTTCCCACCACCTCACATGAATTGTATCAGTGGCCAGGTTTAGGTTTAGTTCCAACCTGCAGCCGTATACTCACTTCCCAGATAATTAAAGTCTAATCCCTTTGCCTCACAGGTGAGAAAACTGAGGCCAAGAGAAATTGGATTGTTTGCCCATATAGAAGAGGCCAGGAGCAAAGTTAGTGCTCAGGGCTCCCAACTCTGTTATGGTGCAGTTTTTCATCATCTAGTTTTTATTGCTACTTCTGTCTTCCCCAGAGAGACTGTGATATCCCTAAGGAACATACTGCATCTTGGACATTACCTCTTGAATCCCTTAAAAGACCTAGCAGAGAACTGTGTACATAATAGGTAATGAGAAAAAACATGCTGGAATGAATTAAAAAATAAACACTATCTTTGGTTTACTGTTGCTAAGAGAGGGGAAGTACGCTTTTTAGGTAGTTTTCTAGCAATTTGATGGGGCTTATATTGGAATACATAGTACAGTCTAGAACACATCATATATACTTGGTCCATTTCTCAAAGGTCCATGACTGACAGATCTAAAGACGAGTAAAGAAACTGGGAATCTTCTGAAGGTGCAGATTTTGGTTTTATTTCAGCTGATTGTTAGTGTATAATAGTGTAAGACACATTTCTTTAAAAACCACCAACCCAAACCCATCACTGTTGATGCAGTTGTTCAGGAAAGGAAGGAGCCCCCTGCCTCAGTTACATAACACAACATCTGCTTCAGGTGCAATGTGCAGTCCTCAACTAAGGTCCTTTCTTCACAGTAACACAGCTAATGTCTCCAACGGCTTGCTTCCCATGCCTTGGCTGGGCTAGGCTTTCTCAGTTAACCCCAAAGGCAGAGACTCAAAATTACAGATTCTTTCTGGATATTTTGATCCTGCACTTTTAAGTCCTACCATGAGTAAGGCACACAGACAGTTAAATTCAGACTAATGCTTCTTATAAAAGTGAATCTTGGAAGAAAGGCTGGCTCTAACAGAGTAAAGGTCAGACCCCTCTTTGTCCATCAGTGACCCAAGTAATGCTCTGGAAGACTAAAGTGGAGGCAGAGAAGGGGACTTGAATTCACATGACCTGACCTCAAGTCCTGGCTAAAATTTTTCCTAGCTGGGAGCCTTTATAGGTGGGTCATTTAACCCTCTCTAAGTCCCAGCTGGCTCACTTCTCAGTCTACTGCCTTAATAAGGCAGAGATACCCCTCTACCAGCATGTTGCATGAGCTCAGTGACCTCTGAAACCTAAGTGCTGCACAGGGCAAGGTGGTTTGAGGTAGAGAAGGAGGGAAAGAAAAGGAATGAGAGTAGGATCAAAGGAAGGGTGAGAAGTAGAAAAGAAACAGGAAGGGTAGAGGGATGGAGCTAACAGAGCACAAGGAGCCTGGGTACCACTTCTAGGCTAGGGTCAGTGCTTAGATGATGACATTGGTGGTTGGGACCTCTTCACTACACAGAACAGAACTGGTCATTAGACCTGGCTTAGAGCCAGTCACTGGAAAAGAAAATCAATATTCAGACTGATGATCATGACAGCTACCATTTGTATGATTTTAATTCACCAGATCACATTTAGCGCCTCTAAATCTTCATCTCATCTCTGCATAGGAGACAGGCTGCTGGAGGGGGTCCCAGCCTGGCCCTGGAGCAGGTCTTCACACTTCCTTAAGCCACAGAAAACTTGAACCAAGTGGTGTGGTCATAGTCCTCACCAGGCTTCAGCAGCACAGGAGGGAAGTGGGGCTGTGAAGGGGAAAACAATACAGGATACACCTTGCCAACTTGGGTTGTACCCTTAACCGTTTAGGATGGCTTCTGAACTGGTCTCTAGACCAGCTCTGTGAACCAGTTGCCAGTGTAAGAACTATTTATTATTGGTTTGCAATGAGATAAGGAACTTGAGCCAGAATAAAAACCAACCACATCACTAAGTATGCTTTGTCACAGTGAAGACTTTCTTAATGAAAGAAGCAGTGTTGATTTACATTCTGGTGTAAACTGCAAGTGTCTTATGGGCTGGAGCTTTGAGAAGCATTACTCTAGCAATAACTAGAAAAGAAAGTTCAGAAGAAGCAAATAAAATATGGAGGATCATCTTAATCATGTGGCTGCATAAAATGAGTAGGTATTGACAGAAACATTAAATTGCAGAAAGACTTTGAAGGTATAAAATACAACATTTTTAGCGGGGAGGGTATATCTCAAGTGGGAGTGCACGCTTAGCATGCCTGAGGTCCTGGGTTCAATCCCCAGTATCTCCTCTAAGCATAAATAAATAAATAAACCTAATTACCTACCCCCTCCAAGAAAAAAATTAAATTAAAAAAAATTTTTTTAAATATATTTTTTTAAAAACGTGACTGCCATGTTAGTAACTTGACTGTTTCCTGTGCTTATCATGACTTGGAGAAAAGAATACACACAGACTTCTGAATCACACAGACCTGACTTGTGTCGTGACCTCTGTCATGTGGTGTGACCTTGGCTACAATACCATTTTGACAAACTGGCCTGTGGATTTACCTGATTGACTGCATCAGGCCAGTTCTGAGTCTCGAGGCAGAAACCGGAGTGCTTGGGATAGACCGCTCCACTCTTGCCCTTCAGCGTGCCGTCCAGGAAGTTGCCCGTGTAAAACTGCACCCCAGGCTGGGTGGTGTACACTTCCAGTACCCGCCCACTTCCAGCATGATGGACCCTGGAGATAAAGCCAAAGCACATATATATGTACAGGTTCAGAGTGGAAAAGCAGGCAAGGACACAGAAGTTGGGAGGCAGCTTTGAGACAGGAATCAGACCCAGTCACAGAGCAGGGACAAGGTGGGGGAAGGGGGGATACATTCATCTGAGGAATAGAAGCTTTGAAAAGACATGGGATGTGGTACTTGGTCCCCTGTAGTAACGTAAATGGCATGGATATAGCCAGAGGAAAAGCTCCTCAAACAGAAGTTGGTATCTCTTCTTCCTAAAAGAGGCAGCAAGTGAAAAGTACCTACCGTGCACAAAAATGCTTTTCTTTAGATCCCTTTAGACAGAAATTGTGGTCAAAGCCATTGATGTGGAACTCCTGCAGATGTTTTCCAAGCTCCACTGACTTCCTCAGGTCAAATGCAGTTCCTTGCACTGGAGCAACTTCTCCTGGTGGAAAGAGGCAGAAAAAAGAGTGATAAATGCCTAAATAAAATCTTTGTATCTTAAAGACCCACTAGTTCTACCCTCTCAGCCTTCAGTTCAATTCGTAAAGGTGATAGGAACCCACATTCTAAGGAGAATAAATTATTGGGTTTCCTTAGTTGTAAGATGCTATTGATTGCAAGATGCAGTAGCTGTAACAATCATTCAAGTGTGAAAACAGTACAAAAATCAAGGAAACGCATAATTTTCATTAAGGGATGAGTTGGATAAAGGGTTGTCCTAACCGTTGAGTCAATCACCCTGAAGACATTTCTTGCTTTAATGCTGAAATATCTCAGGGCTCATAACCAAGCTTGAGCACCTGGCACTGGCTAACCAGATGTTTAAAATGCCCCTGAGATTAGTGGTTCTCAAACCATTTGGGGCCATCAGTAGCCAAAGGGACACTGATAACCACTCTCCCCCAATCACTTCCCTGATCAGTCTGTAAACACTAAGCCTAGGAGGGGGCTGTTAATAATAACACTGGGACAAATGAGTTAACAGGGACAGTTTGGGGCAAACTAAGATATATGGCCACTCTACTATTAGCCAATTTTAGATTCAATCCTTTGAATGAAAGCTTTGTCTCTAGGAGTGATTCCTTGGAGGAGTTAAGAGTTGGCAAGCACTGCCCCCATCCTGTTTGTAAGCCAGATTCTTCAACCTGTAAGGGCAGTGTATTTGTCCTTATCAAGGTGGGACATTCTGAAGCCTCTTCACAATGATATGGGTGGGTGGCCAGTCCTGAGGGAGGACACTGCTGTGTGAGGACCCTCAGTTCTTAAAGGGCAAAGCATAGAAGGAACCTGGATAGGAGCCCCACCCTGGTGGTTATTATATAACCAATGATGCCCAATCAAGAACATCCCTTTGTGGTATTACAGAACTCAAGGGCATTGGGACCAGAAGAGTTCTCAGAGCTCACCTGGTCCAAACCACTCGTGTAACAGATGAGGAAACAAACCCACATACTTGATACATCAAACAACAACCTGTGATGTTGATACACTGTATGTCATTAACTTTGTGTGTGTGTGTGGAGGAGGGGAGGCAATTGGGTTTTATATATGTTTTTTTGATGGAGGTAATGAAGATTGAACCTAGGACTGGATGCTAAGCATGCACTCTACCACTTGAGCTATACCCTCCCCCCTGTATGTCATCAACTTAAGACACTCATTTTCATATTTTAAAATTTCTGAAATCATGTCATAGTTTAACTGGCAGGTGTTTTTTCCTTCATGGTATGTAAAATAAGGGTGAACTTCACAATTGATGGCATCTTAGAGTTGATAAAATACGTGGAAACAGTTTAGCACGTCTTCCGCTCTGCTAAAACCACTGAAATCAGGGCCTTGAGTGTGAAAAAGAGGAATCGGGATTATCTTGTAATTTCACTGGAGATCCAAAGGAGAGAGAGAATTTCTCAACAGACGTCCTCTAGACACATTTGCCAAAAGGCGTACAATAGGGGCTTTACATTCTTCTGAATACTGTGCCATTTGGCTTTACCAGCTTTCATTCTCCTCCTAACTTTCAGGTCTGTTCTTCCCTAGATGCTAGGCCGAACCATCTCAAACAGGGTACACTGGTATTTTGAACTTAGTTAAGAAAGCCTAGGAAAAGTGAGGAAGCTTCCTCCTGGTCAGAATATTCTTGGAATGTATCAGAGCTAGAGCAGTGGACTAGGAGCCATTCACTAAGTCACTCTTTTGGTTGATCAACACTTACTAAATACCTACTGTATGCCAGGCACTCTGATGAGCAGGGACACTACATAGGTAAATGAGACAGGGAACCTGCCTTCTTAAGCCACTTGTCTGGAGGAGGGAATGGACATAAAAGCAGCTCATAATCCTAAGAGTGTGAGGAGTGCTCTAGTAGAAGCACAGCTGTAAGAAAGAAGGCAGACAGTGGGACTGGGCTGGCTTAGATGTGGCAGACTAGGGAGATGTCATGGATGAAAGTGGTCAAGCTGAGGCCTGAGGTGAGATCGTATTAGGTTGAATGGGCGAAGAAGGTTGAATAATATTCGATGTGGAGGAAACAGCTTGAGTACAAGGTGGGGTGTGTGTGTGTGTGTGTGTAGTGGTGGTGTCAAATGCCTCAGATGAGGAAAGAGATTAAGTTAGATGGAGTCATGTCTTTGAGCCTAGGGTTTTTCATCAGTGTGACAAATAAGCTGATTATCACTGACTTTCAGCCTCCACCTCACTGCTGCCAAATTAATTATGTCAGAGGGAAGCTCAATACACACATAAACTAAATATACATATACAGTTGACCCTTGAACAATGTGGGTCTGAAATACATGGGTCCACCTATACACGGATTTTTTTCAATAATACTTAGCTACAGTAATGCACTGTCCTTGATTGGTTGAATCTGCAGATTTGGAGGGCTGACTATAAATCTATATAGATTTTCAACTGCATGGAGGTTTGGTGTCCCTTGTTCAAGGGTCAACTGTATACAATATAAAATACATAAATATAAAAGCCAGAGTGAAGCCAGTACAGGCTCTGAGCAGCAGAGCTGGCAAACCCTGGGAACAAATGACAGCAGAGGGGCACGCCACCCAACCCTCTAAAAGTATGACCCGCTTAGGAGTGAGAAGCCCCTGGTCCTTGGATCTTGCCCCAGACACGAAGAATCCCAGGCTCCTCTGCAGCAGGCAAAGCAATCTGGCCAATCTTTTTCGAGGGGGAAAGAAGAAAGGGACTCTGTTTCAGAGCCTTACACAATGATACAGTTTAGTCCCTTTAAGAGTTTTTGTATTGTCCCAGAACTGTATCATATATTTTAAAGGTAAGTACAAACATTAGGTATTTAACATACTCTTTTAGGGTGAGTTATTTTCCCTTTCATGTGGTCAGATGGAGATGTTTTAGGAACTTGGTTTTCGCTATTTTTAGAGGAGAGATACAGCATGCAAAGTGGGGCTGGACTCTTTGGAGGCTAAGGAAAATCAGGAACTTGTACCTTACCATTTAAAGAATTAAATGAGTAAAAGGAGAACTGACTTTTAGTCATTTAAAGCATTTGGTTCTGCTTCTGTGAGTTCCTGAATACTGAGAAGAAACATGAACCTCACGTCTTTGGGTGAAAGGAGGGTATCATCCTTTTCTTAACTCCGAGCTGCTGCTGAGAAATGTAGTCTTCCTTGGTGTGTGAGGACCGGGGTCTGAGTGCTCCCAGGGGAGCACCTGAGGGAGACATGGAGGGCTGGCCAAGACCTTCCTAGAGTCCGGCGTCTACTGTTTAACCAAGAGAATCCTTCTCTTTTACCAGAGTTACCTTTAGGAAAAATTAAGTAATGTTCTATTTGAAAACATCCTTTAAAAATCATCTATTTCCTTTACTTTGCTTCTGTTTTTCCAAAAAGGAATTCTTGAGTAGGTAATATTTGCACATGTAATCAATTTAAAAGGTAACAAATAGGAAAGTGCACAAAATAGAACTCTATAGTAAAAGAATTTCTCTCCTCTTTGTGCCCCACAGATCCAGTTCCCTTCAGCAGAAGCACCCACTGTTACGTGTTTCTCATGCCCCTGTCCAGCGATACTGCAAGGATATCCAAGCATGTAAGTGCACATCCATGTACACCCACAAATATGCAGCCTGTTTCCACCTTGATTTTTTCACTCAGTTTATCTTGGAGGTTGTTGCTAAATTTATTCCTAGATATTTCATTAGACCATTCCATATGCACTCATATTTTTCTCTATTTTTCTATGATAATCTATTAAAAGTTTCTTTTCAGGGGTCACATTTGCAAATTTACCTGTTTTCCCAGGAAATTATCCATTTCATCTATATCACCAGAGATAAGACTGGGAAATTTGACAAGTGAGCAGAAGGAGTGAATCAAGCTGACCAGAGAGAGTAGGAGCCCCAGGCGTCACAAAGTACCCATCGGAAGTGAGTTATTCATTTAAACTGACAATAATTTGCTCCATTTTGTGGTGTTCTGCAGCCATTCCTGGAGAGGTTGGTATACAAACTGTTTAGTTTTTGAGGTGTGTGTGATGAGAGGAGAGAAGGGTAAAACAGTTAAAGACAGTGGCAGGGGAATGATGATATTGAGAAGTCATGGATTGTAAGTCATGAAGATTTAAGTGATGTTAAGAGAGGACAGATGAACACAAGGAAAAAATAAGTACCTGGATTAACAGATTGGCGGCCTTCACAAGGCTGAAGAATTCCTGGCAAGACAGGAAGATGTGATCTAAAAATTGTATCTGCAAAATCATGATTTTTGGAAGGGGTGCAGGGACTTGGAGATGGAATCATGGGCACATGGGCTGAAGTGCAGCTAAGAAAGGTCAGAGTTGATGGGCAGGGCGCTGGGTGAGCAGCTTATCTGCATCTGGGAGTCACTAAGCTCAATGACATGGACTGCAAGAGACAAAGAAGACATGGATCAGGTGCTAAAGTCTCTGGTGAACAAGGGAAAGTGACAGAAGAGGAAGGGTAGGGGAATAACTGTTGGAAGCAGCAATGGCTAACAAGAAGGACCATTCTTCTCCCATCGGGCCCTGAGCTGTGGGAGAGTGAGAGGCACACAATTGCCTGGGGTCTCCACTCAGGCCAGGGGTTGCAGGAACTACTAGGGGAGCATTTGAGGACATGGATGAGTCTGCCGGTCACTTAGTGGAAGTTCTTGGTGGTGGAGTGTAGGGGTTGGGAAGGAGGGAAGGAGTAAAGTTTTGGTTAATGAGGGGATGTATAAATAGGCTTTTATTTTTTTAAACAGCACTAACATTGCTGATTAGTAAATATTTCTAGGACAATATTGTTTGTGTTATATTTTGTAAAACTGCCTGAGGTTTTCTTCATCTTAGATATGGTCATTTTTTGGTGAACTTTCATTGTGAATTGCATCTTTTATCATTACAAGTTGTCTTCCTTTATGTAATTTAATGCTTTCTTCCTGAAATCAGCCTTTACTGAGGTTCGGAGTGAGACCCCCTGCTATTTTGTTTTCACATGCTTGGTTTGCTTTTGAATTCTCATATTTTCAACCTTTCTGAGTTACCTGGTTTGCATATAGCATTCTCTTGGGTTTTACTTTGTGATTTAACCTGAGAGATTGTTTAATAGGGACATTGTATGGCATTAATATGACATATGTATATTATAAGCATTTTTAGTTTGTCATATTTTATGGTATGCTTTCTGTGTTTATGAATTCTAGTGGCTTCTAAAAATATCTTTAACAATATGGTCTATGTTTGTGTGTGTGTGTGTTCTGATAATTTAGAAAGTCTGTCCTTTTGTTTTAGTGCTTACATCTAAATACAAGTAACTGCAATATAATATACTTAATCCTCTGTTTCTTAGCCAAAGTCTGCTAAACTTCTCTTCCCTCCTCTTCTCCCCTTTGCTTCGTGAGTTGGGTTTCTGATACCCTCAAATGTAATTCTAATGAAGGCTCTTTGGTTTCCCGGTAGATGGCGCTAGAGACACAATGTAAAGAGCTTGCTTTATAAACATCCACCTTGTCCGAGTTCAGAGTCAGTCCTCTAAACCCTGAGCGGTTCTGCACGATAGCTGAACTTTTGGGATCTCTGAAGCCAAATCCTGGATGCTTCTGGGCCCACTTGGGTGCTACTGTCCGGTAAAGTCTGGGTGATCAACCACCTCCCACACTGACTTTAAAAAGACAACAGTGTTTTCTTATGAAACAGTGAGATTGGGAAAAAGAAGCAGCTGCTGTCTTGGGCCCAAGAAGATTTTAATCTCACCAACCCACATTCTGAGTGGTGACTTATGTTATGCTTTCTCCCTCAACTTAATATGGTGTTCACAACATTTAGTTCTTCCTTAAAGCTATTTGACTCTAAGTCTAACCCTTATGACAGTTCTAATGGGATTGCCCAGGTCAGTCAAGACTACTTACTTCTCTTGACTTTAATGAAAAAAAAAAGTCATGGAACTTTCATGAAGGAAGGATGTAGGGCATATTTCATGTCTGTTTACCTGATACTGAGCAATCTCAGTCAAATCAACAATGTTTACTTTAGCTTTTCTCTCTGAAAAATGAAGCTGCATTTATTTGCTGCCCTACACATTACATGGAAATATCTGATAAATGATATACTTGAACAATTTCAGGAGGATGTCTTAAACAAAAGGGGTAAATTTCAGGAAAAGATACAACACAAAGCAGAGTATATAGGGAGGGTAAGACTACAAGAATGGCAGGGAAACTCTGGCTTAAAAATGAGAAACTTGGGATAATCCTAAAATGAGACTTTTGCTAAATGAGAAGAAAAAGAGAATGTTCCAATCTATCTTTTCCAGCCTCATGCCCTAACACACTTCCTCGTGTGCCTGATGTTCCAGGATATGGGAAATGTGGAATTTGTCTGCCAGATTCACCATGTCTTTGGGCCCTTTCTCCTAACTGGAATGACCGTTCTGTGCCCCTCCCCCCACCACACTCTGGCAAAGTCCGCTGGCTCATTTAAGAATGCTTATTCTCTAATGCCCTTTCCTCTGTGAAGGACTGTAATTGCCACAGCTACAACTAATCCCCTGTTCTACTTTGTTTATCACATTTAGAACATACTTCCCCCAAAACATTCATCACATTAAGGCATGATTATAGGATTGCATTAAGCTAACTATCTATAAGGAATTTGAGCCCTTGAAGGGTAAGGATTGTGTCCTGTTGACTTTTGTACCCTCTAAGCATTAAGCATTAAGCATTAAGCATTAAGAGCCTTTACTTGATTAAAAAACTGATGAATGAATGAAGTAGAGGCAGAAAAAAACAGGGGCAACTATGAATGTTGTAGCATCCTGTGGAATTACCTCATCCAGTTCCCTTGCTCTGCAGATGGTGAGGTTGGGACCCAGACAGCTAAAGGGACTTGCCCGAAGTGACACATCTCCACAATGTCAAAGTCTCCAGGCCCCTACTCAGACACTTTCCACCTTGCCCTGGAGTGACTTGGTTGCAGCCCCTCCCAACCTCAACCCTCAAGTATTCTTGATTTTTCTAAGAATTTGGAAAACAAACGTGCAGTTCTTTTAATTTTGGTTTATCTGCATATGTGAGTTTGTGCTTTGGTGCTCAGAATAGAAGGAGATGTCAAAATAGCTCTCTCAGCAGCTCTGAGTGAACAGAAAGTGAAGCGGAAATGGAAAGGGTGCCTTCAGAGAGGATGTCACGTCACCAGATTTCAGTTTTGAAGTCACCAGAAAGCTGTGGTGTTGGCAGAGAGAAGCTGTTTTCTGAAGAGGATTTCTTATTCTCCTGTGTAAAGCTGGCTGGGTATGCGCTGAGGTCTGAGCAGCAAAGCCTGGCAGATGGTAGGTTCAGACCCAAAGATGCGGGGTTACAGCGCTGGGACAGGCAGGTGGCTTAAGGCTGTATTTCTCTTTCCCCATTTCAGGGGAAGTCTGACTGCAGGAACCACTAAGGACCCACTTGAGGTTACTGTCATGAATTTTGGGTGAGACCAATAGCTGTGTGGTGGCAGCTGTAGAGGGTGTGTGTGGAGGGGTAGGATTAATCAGGGTTGTTAGGAGAATACAAAGGAAAAGGAGAGGGGCAAGGGAGCTGAGAGCATATGGAAAGAGGTGATTCTAATGATGGACTTCTGATCTAAGTGAGGGAGGAGGTGAACAGTAAAAGGGTGGTAGGATCAAGTGAATACAGGTTCTTGTGGCATGGAAGAATTACTGAGGCTGAAACAGACTCCTTAAATAGTGATCACAGAAGGCTGCAGTAAGAGGTAATGATGAAGTCAAGGGTATGATCCAAAGACCATAGGAGTGAGTAGCTGAGAAGGTTGGAGGACAACAAGATCATTGGAAGAGGGGATGTAAGAAGCTGCGAGGTCAGGGGTAGTATCAATATAGAAAATGAAATAAGAATTATGACAAGAGCGGTGTTGGAGTGACAGTGAGCCAGGAATGAGGTCAAATCTATAGATGACCTCAACAAAGAGATCTCCTGTGAGTGTCACTCTGGGAACTACAGCTGCCTGGTCCTTGCAGGAAGATGATGTAGACCTGAGTATTAGAAACAGGACTCAATGAAACATTCCAGATCTCTGGCACAAGGCCTTAAATCTTCCTCTATTTGCATTCCTGACAGAGTTATAATTACCTGCCCTCTGGAAGTGAAGGAAAAACTCACTGCCTTCATGAGGTCCATTCGTCTTGATTCATGTCTCTCATCTCACATGATGGATTCTTACACGGACTTGTCCTTTCCCCCATGACTGCTCACGGCCGACTGCATTTTTCAAAGAAAATGTCCATACTAGGATGTATCCCAACCCACAGGCTCTACTTACAACGCGACGTTGATATTCCTTCACTAAGAGGTAGAGTCTTTGTTCCCTCCCTTAAGCCTGGATGGGCCTTTGCAACTGCCTCAACCAATAGTAAGTGGCATTTGTGATGCTATGTGATCTCTAAGGGCCAGGTTATAAGCACAGAGTGGCTTTGGCTTGGCTTGTTCTTGCTCTCTTTCTCTCTCTCAGGACACGTGTTCTTGGACCCAGCCGCCATGTAGTAAGAAGCTCAAGCCACATCAAAGGGCCATGTATGGGATGTTCTGGCTGAAAGCCCCCAACCGATAGCCAGTAGCAGCTGCCAGACACGCAAGTGAATGAGCCTTCTGGTGATCCCAGCCCTTGCTCTAATCTTCCAATAGAGGCCCTAGACAATATATGCTGGTATGCAGGTCAAGACAAGTTACGTGCACTCTAAATCCTCACCACAGAAACAATGAGCGATAATAAACGAGGGGCCAGAGTAATTTATTATATAGCAATAGGTAACTAGTATACTGCCTTGGAATGCTTTCACTTCTTGGCACTTGACAGGTCTTGACAGGAGGTGAATGTGCCCTTCCCCCGCCCCCCTACCCCCCGTTTTTTTAACTTAGTCAAAATAGCCTTTAGATGCTTCTACCATAAGACCATGAATCCTTGCAAATACTTTTGGATGGGGAAAAAACAAATAGAAATTTGTTAGCTTACTTACTTTTGAGTATCTTCTATGTACCAGGCATTAAACTGACCTCAGGGAATCTAGACTTTGATGAGACTGACCAAAAAATAAAAACTTACAGGAGAGTGTGACAAATGGCAGTGAGAGGTGGCATTCAAAGAACTCTGATGGAGCAGGGAGAAGTAGCACCTGATGCAACCTGGGGGGTCTGGAAGGGTTTCCCAGAGGTGGTGACAGGAGGCTAATCTTGAAATGTAAGTTAGGACTGGCTCACTGGATAAGGCACTGGACAGGACAAGCACAGGAATGAACTGCTGTCACCCATGAATGACAAGAGTGGTCATATGAGTATCACTTCGGTAGCTACAGCTGCCTCATTCTTGCATGAAGATGATGTAGACCTGATTATTGGAAATAAGATGCTCTAACATTCCAGAGCTCTGTCACAAGGCACTAAATCTCACAGGAATGGACTCTCATCACCCATATTTGGGGCGTGGGCAAAACATATTGCTATTACACATAACCTATGAGCTCCTAGCTCTAATTTTTGGGGCAAAAGACTTATGAAACACAGTGGAAGGTAAATTAGTCCTTGTGAACTCCTGATCAAACACTGACTACAGTGAAATGGTTTTTTGTGTAACATCTGGACATGAACACCCTCCTCATGAGAAAATTCACCTGTGGTGATGTAATTCCCGGCATCTGAAACAGCTCTTCTTCCTGCCTGGTGGCCCTAGTGCATGACTCTCTCAGAAGGTGAACAGACGGCCACTGTCAGAGTCACTGAATCTTCATATTTACTCATTTTTAGCCTCTTCTTTCCTGGCAGGCCCTCTTTCTACCTCATCTTCGCACAACTCAGTAATACAAGTGCTAGAAGAAAACCACAGTCTCTGCAGACAGTCCCCAGCACAGGTTAAGTCCTGTTTATAACAACAAAAATCATTCTGGGAAAAGAGAAGAGAGGAAAAGAAAAGCTGGCATAGACTTTCCAGAAGAATTTGGTGGGGGAGGTGGGGGGAGGGAGGAAGAAGTTTTCTCTTATAATTTTTCTCCCTTAAAGAAGAAATAATTTTTAAAATGTTGAGTATGTTATTTGAAAATTATTTTTTATATCTGTCCTATATGCCGATTTATAAATCTATGTAAGATGTCTTAGGATTTAGACAGACTTACTAACTGACCTTCTATAAGTTTCTATGCCTCTATAAGATTAAATTTCCCTATTTATAAAATGGAGCTAATATTGGTGTCTACCTAATACAGTGACTGCGATGTTTAATTGAGAGAATGCTATGAAGGAGGTCCTGTCTCTAGGCCAGCACCTGGCACATAGTTAGTGTTCTCTTTCACACACACACACACACACACACACAATGTGCCTAGAACCCCTGAAGTCCAGCCATGCATGCCTGGTTACAAATCTGTGATGAACAAACTGGTGAGTATATTCTGCCTGTACCACCACTTGTGACAAAAGAAGTTGCCCTCTCGTGACCCGATATTGAAATGCATATTTGGGATGTTGCAGTCACATAACCTGAGGTGTTTAGTCAAGAAATGCAGACGGAGAGCCTCCTGGCAGGTACCTCCTCTAGCAATGCAGCAAAGGCTTTGCATAATACGTCAGGGCCTCCTTCTGGACGGTTTACGATTCCTCCATATACTTGCAACATGGACAACAAACTAACATGTGAAAGGGCACAGAAGCTTGTCTTAATCTGAGCAAATCGTCAGCTTTCAGAAACTGCAGGAAAATGAAGTATGAGAGAAAGTGGAGATTGCCCCTAATGGCAGCTCGGAAAATGGGGCTGATAAGGCAAACTGTCCCCTTTTTTCACAGGAGACACCAGGATTCATCGCCACCAATTACTGTTACCAGCGTCCCAGGAGCATCCTGCTCACCCACTGGGCAGTCAAACTCAATAGACATTAGAATGGATTTTAGAGTCCGGCAGGCCTGGATTTAAATCCTGGCATTCTTTGCTGTGAAAATTTGTGGTCATTGAGCTTCTCTAAATCTTGATTTATTCATCTGTAAATTGAGGGTAACAAGAGTGTCTACCTCATAGAATTACGAAAATTCAACGAGATAAGGCATGTAAAGTGCTCTGACCCAGCAAGCAGGAAGTCCTTAGTGATAACAGCTGTTATTATGCACAGTAGTGAGGGCAGTAACAGGTCCAAGTCTTGATTCCACCAATTACTTAGCTGTTTAACTTTGTGCAGGTTACTTGACTTCTCTAAGCATCCATTTTCTTCAAATATTTTAAACTGTAGTTCTGTGAGCTAATGCATGTATGTGCTTAGCTCAGTGCCTGGTTCGTATTAAACATTCAGTAAATGGTGGCAATGTTGGTAATGCTGGTGGTAATAGTAAGAGTTAATACTTACAAAGCTCTTAACTAAATGCCAGGAACTGTTCTAAGCACTTTACACATATTACCTCATTTAATCTTCACAACTAATTAGGTAGGTCCAGTTATTATCTCCACTTTACATGAGGCCTGCAGAGGTAAAGATCCCAGAGCTGGTGAGGATTTAAACCTAAGCAGTCAGTCCATGCCCTTAACTACTGTGTTTTCCTGATGATGATGTGTCAAAGTCAGCCCTTTTAAACAGCTATTCAAGGTCATACCAAGGCCTCACTTCACTGAGGTCAGACGTACTTCACACTTATGCCTGGGGCTCCATTACCTCCTCCTACTATCAGTTTCCATGACACCCTGGGGGACCCACTGCCCAAGAGCAGGTGCATTGCTAAGGCCAGATGTTACTGTATGAGGACCAAGACCCCCTTCCCCAAACCCTCCAGGATCCACTGGGCTTGGTCTGCCAGTGGCTACTAATGACTCTTGTGTGAGAGGGACAGCCCTTCTGTCTGACCACACAGAGATAGTGTTCTGGGTTTGTCTGATAATATCAAAAGGGGAACACATTGGGGCAGATGAATTTTCCCACATGCTGGCTTCGCTGCTTCACAGCAGCCTGGGCAGGCTCCACCGACAAGGGTGTGATTAGGGAGCCCAGGCTCACAGGAGACCCATGGCCTCCTACTCTCCTCCAAGAGTCACAAGGCTCCCACAGTCATGGTTCACAGGGAGCCAAGAAGAGCAGCAGGGACAGGTCGGTGACATCTTGATGCTGTGAAAAGTACAGTAATTGAACAAAAATAGCCAAATTACATTGATGGCCCAGGGTCAGAGACCAGAACCAGTAAAGGAGAGAGGGGAGAAATCAGTCTAGACTTTCTGGTCAATTGACACAGTGGCAGTGCCAAGAAATGGCTTTATGTGGGGTATTTAGCCCCTCTGATCTCCATCAGTTGTCCCCCTTCTCACAAATCACTCCAAATAAATGTACAGTCTAAGTTTCAAGGCACACCACAATCTCCCTTCTACTGGGAAAGCTGCCCCAAGCTCCTCCTACACAGAAATGTTCGCCCCACCGCAACTGCTCAGTTTCCTATCGTTTGGTCTGAGCATAGAAGGCCTGTGTTTGTACTTAGTGGAGTAGGAGGCAGGGAGCCTTGAAATGCAGGCCGGGCCTTCTCAATCTCACTAACCGCAGGATGTGGTCGTTATCCTCTCTGGGATGTGTGCTCTGCAGACCCTGAGTTTTATTTGGTATCTGCATCTGGTCCTGCCCACAAGATCAATTTCACATGCTACGCATTTAGGAGCTGTTCTGTCCTGGGAAGAATTCTGGAATGGAGATGTGAAACGAAGGAGAAAGCATGCTTGCCAGGAACCAAACACAGATGCATTCAAATACAAATCATTCCTGGCCACCCCCTTGGCTTCTTGGACTGGGTCACAAGGCTGATGGCTCATGGAGCTCAGGGAGATGAAGCATCTGGGCTTCAGTGAGCAGAATCTGTAGGCGGTTGCCAAAGGCCTCTGATCTGTGGCTGATCTAGACAGAGAAGGTATTCTCAAACCAAGCAGGCAGATACACTTTGGATGACAGAAACAGGAAGACAAAAGACAGTGCAAAGTGGGGGTAAAGCACTGATGACAAGATGAAATGTATGAATAATGGTAACAGATAAGGTCTTGCACTTGTGTCTGAAAAAAACTCCCCCAGAGGACACTGCCTAGGTTTAGACTGTAACTCTAACCTGAGGCACAAAAAATCCTTTTGAGATTCTATTTCCTCACTTGTAAAACTGGGACACTACGGTCTCTCCTGCATGAAGTTGTCATGAGGATTAAGACAGTTAACACAAGGAATGTGCTTAGTACAGTGATGGTGACAGTGGTCGTGATGGAGATCGCTAACACTCAGATGGTTCTTCATACAGTGCTCCAACACCTAGGCAGTCTGGTTCCAGAGCCTATGTTCTTAACCACCATGTCATGTTAACTCTCATAAACGTGAAGTCTAATTACAATTATTACCAACTAAAGAGGAGACGTAGCTGAGCCACAGCATGTGTGAAAATGACTTTAAGGATGTGGTTGGCAGTAAGTTCCATTAAGAGTCACATAAAGACTGCAGTGAGGTGGTGACAGTTCGGTTACTGTTTGCAGCTCAGGAATCAGAGGATGAGCTGGGGATGTTCTGCCTCAAGAAGAAATGACTGGGAGGCGGGGGGGGTGTGACATGACAGCTGTCTTCTAAGGCCAGAAGCCTGCTCTGTAGGAACCCAAGGCCCAGTACTAAGCCAAGGGTGTCAGTTCTAGCTAGACAGATTTCAGCTCAGTATCAGGAAGGCCTTTCTGATGTGCTGACCCAGGATGGGCAGTGAGCACCCTGTACCAAGGCGGGCGAAGCCCATGGTTCTGATGTTCAAATACTCAATAGGAAGATGGTGGTTGGAGAAGGTTCTTTCCAACTGTAACATTCCAGGGCTGGATGTCCAATGGCCCACAGAATAAACACAATGAAGCAGGTTGTTCCCTTCAGGGACACACTTGTGGTATCTGGTTGGTTCTTTCCTCTCTTTTTAAAATCAATTTTTCAGCTTATCTTACCTGGGGAGGTCACTGACTGAGAGCAGCTCTTTACAGAATGACCTATAAGGAATGGCTTTTGATAAGAGAGACCCAGAGTCAGAAGTGTGAAATGTTGGAGCGGGGAGCAGACAGGACCATGGGCACAGGCACCACCTGGGGCTTGTTAGAACCGTGGACCCAAGGGCTCCACCTCACACCAACTGAGTCAGAATCTGCGTAGTAACAAGTCTCCCAAGTGATCTGTGTGCACATTAAAGGTGAAAGGTACTGATGTGGAGACCATCTAAGGGAGACCTAGGCTCACATGGGCTGTGCATTCATCTCAGTAAAGGAAAAGGGTGGGAGGATGCTGGGGCAATAGGAAGAGCGCCATGGTGCTGGAATCTGATCTCCATGGCGACAGCCCAGCTGTGCTTCCACCCCAGATGCTCCAATTATGTCTGTTTCTTTAGTCAGGTTCAGAACAGTCAGTCAAATCTGCACAAGGAAGCCAGCAGTAATGGGGCTCGTGGGCACAGGTAGTCATCTGACACCTAATTAAGCCATCTTGGTTAATCACCTCTACAATGCCTGTTATTATTTTAGGAAACAGCATAAAGAGAATGATAATTAGAAGTTAACACCCAGGGTGGGAATTTTGACTTCATTCCAGTGATTGCCAAGTTAAGCACCTTAGGATTTCTTTTTTAAGGTAACATTTCTATAAATTTTCATAGATCACACAACCTGAAAGCTTGTCTCTGCTGCAGTTTTTTCCCTTTCCTTTGCCGATACTTTGAGTTTGCAGATTTATTCTACTGTTGTTGTTGTTGTTTCTTTCCACTGAGCACTTTTTGATTTTATTTTGACTTGCAGTGGGGGAGGGCACTGCTTCTGGATATTACATGCCATCTGAAGCATAAATTGCTAAACACCGTTACGTGATGTTTTCAGGTGAGAAGGCAATTTTATACTTCACAGTTGGGCCTGTTGAGGCATTTTCATACAGAGAATTTTTCCATCCTAGACTCCTATCAAGATGTCTGGGAATTTGCCGCCAGTGGAAGGTTTCCCCACTGTCTGCAGCCTCCTGGCCTTCTTGCAGGGCATTCCCACTCGACCTGCTCTCCTCCTGAGTACCGCCATGTTCCCCTGGGCTTCCAGGGCCTCCCGCCATGGTGTCCATCAGGTCCCTCACATTCTTTGTTACCTGCCTGGGCCCACTGTCTATGACCTGAGCCACTTGGTAAGTAATACCCTTACTGACCTGCCTTAGACCCTAACCTCTCCTCTTGCCCCTCCTTCCAGATGATCCAGGGATCATCCTACAATCCACCTTCTCTGCTCCTGACTCCGTACTGCTGAGAGAAACTGGAGAAAACCCCCAGAAGCATCCACTGAGGCCACCACAGATTCACAGTCTCAGTCCTCCCCTGGATTCTCAGCACCTTTTGACAAGCGTTTTACCTGTCTTCAGTCAGCTCCACTCCCACTAAAAAAACTCTTCCTTGGCTCTGTGTCTCCACTCACGGAGGTGTCCTCTTCTTCCTTTCAGAGCTTTTTGAAAGCAGATTCAACACCAGTGGCTTCCTTAGCTCACTTAAGTAGCTTTTACACGTTCAGGTTCCCTACCCCATGCTAGAGCAATGAATGGGAATCTCTAGGGTGGGCCCAGGGTTCCATATTCAAAAGCTGCCTTACCTGAGGACCACTACACTCCCTGACTCTCTCACCTCACTTCCAGTTACTCCTCCAACTGTCACAGTCTGGCTTCTATCCTAACCCTCTGTGAAATGGGTCAGCAGTGAGAGCCATTACAGCGCAGGCGCCCTTCCCAGGTCTCCCCAGCTGGACCTCTCTGCAATACTGATGCTGTTGGTCACTCTAAGATTTCTGGACATCTTTTCTCCTCCTTCTTCCTCTAACCACCTTCCTCCACACCTTTAGTGTGAGCCCTTCTTGCACCTTAAATATGAATGATAGTTACCTCTGGTTCCCCTACGTTTAGCCCTCAGATCACTGCTCTTCTCAGTCTACAGTTCCTCCCTGGGAAATCCACATAGCTTAAACTACAAAGCACATGCTGATTGATACTCCTGCTCTCACTTCTCTCCTAACATCGTACCCATCCATCCAACTGCTTGCTGGACATCCCCACCTGGATGCCCCAACTGACCCTCAAATATCCCTGAGACCAGATCCATAGTTTTCCCAGATGACCCGTCCTTCACCTCACCCCTATGCTAGCTCCACCTCCTTCATTCGCTCTACTTAATATCTCCATTTCTCCTGCCCAGGAGCTGCCCTGGAAACCTAAGAGTCATCCTAAAGCCTTCCTGCTTCCTCATCTACTACATTCAGGTCAGGCCTCCTGATTTTTACCTCTTAAATATTATAAGACCACATTTCTTCCATCTGACCTCTCGCTTAGGTCCTCTATTCTTGCTTGGACTACTAAAATAGATTCATCATCAGTCTCTGTCTCCAGTCAAGCCCCACCCCCAACAGTTGCTTGGTGGTATTTGTAAAATGCCAGTCTTGCTAGGTCAATCTACTGGCTTAAAATGCTTCAAAGCCTTCCACGATTTGAAGGTAAAATCCCGGCTGCTTAGGATGGCACAGAATGCCCATGATGACTACACTCAGCTACAAGGCTGGGACCAGGGTAAAGCGAGGACCTAGGGTGCAAAATTTGAGGAGACACTCACCCTGAGGATCTGATCCTGCATTTGCACAACCCTGAACATGAGTCCTGCCTTAAATTTTGCACCCTAGGTGCTGCACCTCTTTTGCCCACCCTAGCCTCCACTGTGCCCAACTGTCTGTAGCTTTTGGCTTAACAGCCCAGCCCTACATTCTGTGTTTTGGTGCTCTTACTCTCCTTTTTGCTAGATCCTTACAGACACTAAGAAGCTTCTTGAAGCTCATGGTGATCTCAAGAAAGCCTCTTCCTGCCCTTGCCTCTATGCTCCCTTAGTCCCATGGGCATTAGCTCCACCACTGCCCTGACTACATTAGATTCTCTACTCCCTGTCGAATCATTTTTCTATGGCCAGTGCCCCAGGCAGCATGTAGCAATCAGTAGACATTCCACAAATGTTAGCTGAATTGAATGCAGGTCTGCTCTGGGAACTTTGCTTGAGGCTTAGGCCCACAGTGCAAAGCCCACAGTTACTTCTCAGCCTCTTCAGAATAGGGTGCCCTCTAAGGATTGCTGTGCACGAGATATGAACTAAAGCCAGCCCCCATCCAGACCTGGGGCGAGGGAGGGATGGTGTTGAACCATCAGCTCTCCAAGGGCAGCAGTCAGAGTTCTAGCAAGTAACTTTCCTTCTGACAAATTTACTTGATGTTAGTCTGACACTTTCACAGGAATTACATGATGCCTAGCCAAATGCTAATTTCTGAGCTTTCTTCCTGCCAAATTTCCACCATGCTGGCTCATGTTTGCCAATCTCATAGCAGTGATGTTTTCTAGCAGGGAACATGAGTAGCTTTGGGAGTTATTCTGGAGCCTCATCAAAAGCTATTCTTGGGACCAATTTTATAGAGATAAATTCAGTAATGCATCCCCCTGGAGGGTATGATTGCTATCAAGAGAGTTTTTTGGAGTTTCGGTATTGAACTTCCTTGAACACTGTCTAGGAGGGACCTACCATAGAACAAATAGCTCTAGAGTAAACAACAGTCTATAAGATCCAATATCACCAGTTTTACTTTTTTAGTATTATTCAAGCACTTACTTAACTGTAGCCTGGTTTCTCTGAGAGCGGGACCTGTGCTATGAACATGGCTGTGTGTTCTCCAAGCAGCCTGGGCATATCTATTTTGCTCAGCATTGCTTCCCAGGGCTGCAGTGTACCTGGCACATAGTAGGTACTTGATATCAGCTAGTGATGGAAAATGGGAAAAGAAACTTGAGGGACAGACTCGGACCTGGAAGGGCTTGTCTCCAGAACTGCACAGCTGAGGGTAACAGCCAGAACACCATGCTCTGAGCTTCTACTTACAGTGTGGCCCCAGCATGCCTGCTTGCTCCCATACTCCATGGACTGATGGCCATGGAATCCTGACTATACAAGGGCTAGTGAGTATTGGAAGACATTTCCATTCATCTGATTAAGCAAAAACAAAAGCTGGCCGTCCAACCTAGAGTCTTGGCTGCTGTAGCTCCTCCAAGTAAGACCTTGGGGAAGTTACTCTTCTTGGTGTGTCATCTTTCTCTTCTAGCTAGCCTTCTAGCTCCCTTCGGGGAATTTAATGGTGATGAATTAGCCAAAAAAAAAAGAAAAGAAAAAATTTTAAACCACCCTAAATATTACAAAGAGGAAAATATACCATTGCTAGTCTCAAAAATGATGACTATCTTTATGAATAATACATAACAGGGTAACCATAAACTATCGTTACCTTGAGAGAGAAAAAAAAAGACCAGAAGACCCCTCTGTGGACCAAGGTGATGTGACCAACTCGCACAGTGTGAAATGCTCATGAATCCCTTGGAGTTCTTTTATCATCTTTCCAGACATACAAGTATGGACCCTGGTTAAGAATATCTGGGGTAGAGGTTCTGTGTGGTCTTTGAATCACAGTTAGAAACTGACAGGACCTCGGAGTTCAGTTAATACAACTGTCATCTAACAAGATTTTACAGTAGGTTAGAAGGCCCAGAGGGTTTTCATGGCTGACCTGAGCGCATGACTGATGAGCAGGAGAAGTGAGACCTGTATCCAGTTTTGCTGAATTCCAGTTATCACACAGTATTGCTTTAATACACCACGTTTAGAACAAATGTAAGGAGAGAAGAATGGAGAGAGACTGATAAGAGGTAGGGGAAAAGAAGGAGTAGCTGTTCATAGCACGTGCAGATTGGCTACTACTGGGTTTCATTTTTCTGTTTAGCATAGATTGGTTTTCTAGCTTCAAGCCAAAGAGAGCAATCCTGAAGTTCCCCTTTAGCTCCCTACTTTGGATCTGTAATGGAGAGGAAGATAAGGAACACAGATGCTCTAAACAGCTTGTTATTATGAAAATCCCAGAGCAACGAAGAATCCATTGTTTCCAGAAAGTGGGGGAAAGATTTCTAAGGAGAAAGTATGAGCCTTGAAGACAGTAGGGGTTTATGCAGCAAGGAAGGGGTACTGGGTCGTCCCTGTGGGTGGGAGGAGGGCACTGTAATAGGGTGGGGTAATGAGTAAGGCATGCTGGGGGGGGGGTCTGGGAGGCAGCTGGTGTCTAGCCAGGGAGCCATCTAAAAGTTTTTTTTTTTTAATTTAAACTGGAGAGTATCAAAATAAGATTTGCATTTTAGAAAGATGCCTTTAGTAACCAGATGGGAGGATAGATCTAAAGAGATTTTCTTTCCCCAGCTAGAGAGCTGTTGTCCAGATTCATTTGTTCATTTACTGATCCCAGTTTATGAATCTCATAATATAAGCCAGGCAGTGATCTAAACAAGAAAAGACAGCCTACTCTAGGACAGTGACAATGGAGATGGAGCCATATACACAATAATATCTACCGAGGAGACAGATTGGAGAAATACTTAGGAGCTAAAAGTCAGCAAGACTTGATGACTAACAATACAGGAGTGGGGAGTGGAGAGATTAAAAAGGAAAAAGGAAGCACATTGATGGATGGTTGAAACTAATATTATGTCTAGAGGATTTTCAGGGAATACTCTGTATGATACCATAATGATGGATACATGTCATACATTTGTCCAAACCCACAGAATATACCATACCAAGAGTGAACCCTAATGTACATTATGAACTTTGAGTGATAATGGCAATGTCAATGCAGATTCATCAATTGTAACAAACGCACCACCGTGGTGGGGGATGTTGATAAGGGGTAGGCTGTGCATGTGTGGGACTGGGGGGTATATGGTAAATCTCTGTACCTTCTGCTCCATTTTGTGGTGAACCTAAAACTCCTCTAAAATAAATTAAGTTTTAGTGAAAAAAAAAAAATCAGCAGGACCTGATGATATTCGGTGGGGTGAGGAGGTGGGACAAAAAGGAAAGAGGAAGCATACTGATGGAGGGCTGAAACTAATATTATGTCCACTATTTTAGAATTATATAAAGTCTAAAGGAGTTTTCTGTAAGAAGCTCCACAAAGATTAAAACATGTAGATCAAAACAGTCTTCATTTGCACTGTCTTTGAACCAGGAGACTACTTTGGAATTTGTTATTTCTCCAGGTCACAGACTTAGACCTGCCCTAGGGAAGTAATTATAAAATCAACTGAATTGTAGGTTGAACTCAGAGGTTGAAATAAAATACAAATGTCTTGCTGAGCTTCTCTCCACAGCCTCGTGGTAAGCCTTCCCTACCAGAATTCTAATTTTGTCAAAATGGGGTTGCTTTCATGTAATTTTAGAAGGAACTTTCAAAAACAGAGAGCAGCAAGAACAGCAAGTGAACACAGATGGGCTGGGGGACAGAGTGGATTGGGTAAATTTTTATGAAAATAAAAGGTATCTCTTCTTAAGGAAGAGAGTAAGATGGGATTTCACTAATGTTACTTTAAGACCTAATCAAAGCATTCATGTTTACTTTCTTAATTCCTTATCTACTACTACAACTAAAGAACAGCAAAATTAGAAGGAAAAAAAAAAAAGCTATGTGCTGTGAATGCCTGAAGACACATGCTTAATTCTGCACTCTGTTGTATGCATCATGAAGTCTGTCTGGGCAGGTGGCCCAGATCACCTCAAGTCTCACAGTTCTGTAAGGCAAAAGGATGAAATGTAATATTTACCACCTTGGGGATGAATTAATCCTTAGAGAAACAGAAGGATTGAATTTTCTCACCTGCTCACATTCAGCTGGCTTAACACCTGAGCAGGGCACCAGGGATCAGTTTCCCCTTGTTTCCACAGGGCAGGACGCTAAACTCAGGTCTCGAAGCTAAATGTCCGACATGTAAGCAGAGGGCTGGCACTGGAGTGTTCTCTCTCTGTGGACACCCACTATATACCTGTGCTTCCTGGTAAACGGCTTCTTCCAGGAGTTCTACCTCTGGGAAGCTACAGGACAGCCCTGACAACAGCATAAAAACATACTCAAGATGACCTGAAGACGCCCCATCCTAAGTAGTAGCAAGTGCTATATGGGCTGCAGAAAACAAACAAACAAATTTTTAAAGTAGAGAAAAACAACTGCTCAGAAGAAGCAAAGCTACACTAACTGCTGACATGCACACCCAGCCTTGACACTTAGCTGCTATTTTGCTCCTGGTCTACAGGTGAAATGAGCTCTCAGCCTTGCAGTGATCTTCTATTGGTGCAGGAGAGAGGCACCCGGGAGCACGGACCAGGTTCTCAAAACACCACTGCCGACTCCAAAGTGCCTGGAATTTCATCCAGGGCAATAGCTTCAGAAGCTAAGTGATGGATTCTGTTCTTTTACTCAGAATATTTGTTTTTCTTTCTTTTTTCTTTTTTTTTCCCCAGAAGAAAAGCAAAGATGCTGGAGTCTTCCAGCCTAACAACACACAAGGGATATTGCTTGCTTGCGTTAGGAAGCTTCGAGGACTGACAAGATGGCAGAAATTTCCAAGGGGGAAAATGAGGGTGACTTTAGATTATTGGTATGGGCCCCTCTGAAGGCTGTTGATACCCTCACCCTTGCTGAGGCACTTCCACTGGGCTTTTGGAAAAGGACAGCCTTTTACCAGAGCAGAGAAAGGGGAAGAATGTAGAAGCCACATAGCAGAGGCTGTTGTGTTCTATGCTTTATTGACAGAAAGGGCTGAAGACATGTTATATGCCCCCCAAAAATTGCCAACAAGAAGAAAGGTGAGGGGGAGGATATAGCTCAAGTGTAGAGTGCATGCTTAGCATGCAGGAGGTCCTGGATTCAGTCTCCAGTACCTCCTCTAAAAGTAAATGAATAAACCTAATTATCTCCCCACCTCAAAAAAGGGGAGGGGGGGAGGAGGAGGAGGAACGAAACAGGTGTGCAAGGCTGCTGGAGGTCCGTGGGCCCTGCCTGGGGTAGAGGTCTAAATGGGGCTATAAATTAGGAGGAGGAGATCTCATCACACTGTGCTTGCTTTGGCTCCCGGAAACTCTACGTCAGGGTATCCCTTTCCTCTCTATGCAATAACGCCTAATCAGTAAGCCTGCGATAAACAAGATGGAGGACAGGACTTCACCTCTCCCCCAGACACACGCCGGGGGAAGGTCCCTTTTTATCAGGTACCTCGGCTACAGTATCACAGGTGCTACTTTCTCACACAATGGGTTTTCCCATCACCTGAAAAATTATTTACCGGGTATCTGTAACCAAGGTAAAAAAAAAACACCCCCAAAGTTTAGATCTACATCAGCATTTCCCTTAAGAAGAGCTCAGGTTACAGATTTCAGGAAGGGCAAACAAGGAGGTGAAAAACAACTGTAAGTATAACAGCCACAAAATGTGGAGGCGTGGCCTTTCTGTTTTCCTCTTTTTTAATGTAATTTGAACAAACTTGTTTTTCTGTTTTCTTTGCAGAAAAGCAGAAATGTAATTGAGGAGAAGACACAGGAAGGAAAACAGGGTAAGAAATTGTGAGGCCACCTATATAAAAGGTGGCAAAAAAAAAACAAACCCAAAAAACGGGAACTGACAATTGTCGAAAGCTTTACTTATTTTCTGGCTTACTTCCTGCTTCTTGGCTATATGGTGATCTTGGATATCGATATAGTCCAGAGTTTCATTTACTTTTCCTTTTTTCCCTCTCTCCTTTCTTCCTTTCCCCCTCCACTCCAGAACCTTTATGACATCTAACCACACTGTAAGGTCTGCAGAGTACAGGTCTAGTTAAGAGACTGAGTTTCAGTACCAGACTACCTAGGTTTGAATCCCAGCTTTCCACTGCTCCTTAACTGAGTGGTCCTTAGTAAGTTACTTAAACTCCTTGTGCTACAGTTTCCACATTCATTAAATAAGAAAAGGAACAGAACCCTTATAGGGTTGTGGTGTGGATTCTTTATTTATAAAGTCATCTCTGAAATACCAGCTATATTATCGTAAACCATCACCTTATCTCACAGAGAAAAAGTTTCTTCCTTTTTCTTAATTCAGCACAACCACAATCTCTAGATACTGCGTATCAATTCCCAGAACTCTTAACAGAGTGTGGCTAGTCTAACAGATTTCTGGCAGCACATCTCAGGCAAGTGTCCTTGGGGTTCAGTCTAGTACAGTTCTGGCTGAATATTTGGTACACCGTGAGTCTGCCTGTGTGGCTTGGCCTTGAACTCCAAGTCCCATCAGGGACTATAGTCACAGCCGAGCCTGGTGCAGATTTGACATGGCCCCTGCCAATCTCTACAGGCCTGTCCATTTTTCTGCCACCGAAAGCATGCCCCGAATGCTTCAGAAGCCCAGCACTTCCCTGGGGGACAGTCCTGCCCATTCTTGTTCATCTCTGTCCAAAACAGCTTTCTCCTCCTCACTGCCTGGCAAAATTCTACTTGCCCTTCTAGGTTTTATTTAATGCCCATCTCCTCTATCGAGGAGCCCCCAGATAATTTCAGTTTAAGGGTCATTGGTCAATCAGATATAACATGTGTGGGACTGGCTAATGAATGGACATGTAAAAGAGAATTATGACTTTTTCTTTAACTTTGAAGTTGTTGCTACTTATTTACTCTTGTGATAGAGTTCTAATGAATTTGAAGTGTGGTAGAAATAGCAGTAAGATGTTATACTAAGATACTTGTAGAATCACAGAATATAACAGCTACAAGTGACCTTACAGACCAATGACTAGTTCTCAATCATGAGTCCGTGATAAAATTTTCACTGGTCCACAGAAAACTGAGATATATTTGAATAAGCAGCTGTCACACTTCTTTAAAAAGATGAATTCAATTTAAACGGTTGTTTTTATTCTGAGATTAAATTTTCCCCACTTTTGTGGTATTAAAATATTCTTTCTTTTATGAAAAATGGTGACTATGAAGGTAGTTTGGGTTTTTAAAAAAAATGTAGTCTATTTATCTCTGTTCTTCATTATTACCCCAATGGTTAAAAATTTTAATTGAAATATAATGTACATACATTCCCAATTCGTTTTAATAGCCCTGTATTTGTAGTAGCTTTCTAACTTGGCAAAATGAAAAGTTGGGCAACCCCAGATAAGTTTCCCAAACTGTTTTTTAAATAAAATATATGGGGCTGATTTATGAAAATTTATGAATTCTAATTGAGCTCAACTTCCTTCTTATTGGCAGAAAAGAAAATGAGAGTCTATTAGAGATTAAATGTTAAAGGATTATACATACACTGAAGGTTAGTTAACAGCAAAAGGAAGACTAGAACCAGGGCTCTTGTTTCCCTGAGAGTCTAGACTTCTTACAGCCCACTCAGCTTCTCAGGTGTTCAGTGTTAGTACAGAGTATGGAATTTGATCCTAAAGCCACTTACCAGTGCAGAACTGAGATGAACCTGAGTTTTACACAGTCCACTAGACTGTTAAGCTCTACTGTGCTTTGCCACAATTATCTCTTACAATTATGACAAATAATCTTTACCCGACATGAATTATGCATTTTTGTGATTTTCATCTGATCAAAACTCAACAGGGCAGCATAAGAGTTTATAAATATACCCAAATAAATGGGCCCTTATTTCATCACTTCCACTTATAGGCTACTTAGTTGCTTTTCCTCCTTATCAGTTACAAAACAGTAGCCGCCACTATTTTTCCCTTGCAGTTCACAACATATAGTCCTAATACAATACTTCTGCACCTAGGACAAGATGGGCCAGCTGACTCTCACCTGTCTATTAAGCCTCATCAATATCATAATCACAGGATAACACGTTACCAAGGCAGATAAAAGCGGTTAAACCCAGCCTGGGAGCCAAGAGAACATTCAACACTGTGAAGTTAAAATGTTTTAATCCATTTATCTTGATTTCTCATTATTATTCTAATTAGTTTCACAGTTGCCTTGTTTATAGGCGTTTCTAATTCCGGCCATTAACTGAAGTTGCTGTTCAGTATGCAGGCTCACATTCTTTTTCCCCTTAAAAATTCTGAACTAGCAGCCATATACACAACCCCATTGTTTTAAAGATGCCAAAATAAAACAAAACAGAAGCCCTTACCTAAAATAAGGCAGATGCCCAATAAACTTAAGTAATATCTTACTTGGAGCTCTGAGCCTTTTTTTTTCCATTGTGAAAATTTGAAATAATTTTAGACTTACAGAAATGTTGCAGAAATAATATATCTCTGTGTACCCTTCACCCACTTTCCTCTAATGTTAACATCTTACATGACCATGGTACAATGATCACAACTAAGAAATTTAATACTATAATGTTATTAACTAAAGTACACACTTCATTAGGGTTTCACCAGCATTCCCACTAATGCCCCTTTTCTGCCTCATGATTCAATCTAGGATCCCATGTTGCATTTAGTTATTGTTATCTCCTTAGTTTCCTCTGTGACCCGCTCTTTAATCTTTCTTTGTCTTTTATGATCTTGATACCACTGAAGAGTACTGCTCACTTACTTTGTAGACTGTCCCTCAATTCGGTTCATGTAATATTTTCTTCTGAATGCATTGAGGTTATACATTTTTGACAGAATACCACACAAATGATGTGCTTTTTCAGTGCATCACATGAGGGGGACATAATGTCAGTATGTCTTATTACTGGTGATGTAAATCAAGTAATTAACCAAGATGGTGCCCTTGGCTTCTAATTGCTCACATTGCTATCATGCTAAGCTCTTTACTGGAGCAGAGACAACTGAAGTAGTAGCGCCCTCACATGGGGTGGGAACAGAAGGCACAGGCCTTCCTGGCCTTTCACAAGTAGCTGCGATAGCCGGAGCCCTAAACAGAGCCCTGAGAGAACAGAACACAGGACATAAGACATCTGACCAAGGAGCTACGAGGTAACACATCTGAGAAGTCAAGTTGCTGTCAGACACAGGCAGGAGACCGTGATCAGCCAGGCAGCACAAGGGCGGCCCTTCCTCCAGGAGAAGGGGAGCTGACGCAGGAAGTATTTGTGTCTTTCTAGGTTTCTGCTTCTCCTTTCCATCATCCTCTACTTTGGTTTACTTTAGTTTTCTTTGACTATGCCTCTGTATTCAGCTGATCTCTGATCTTAACAAAACCTCAATAAGAATATGCACCTTTGGGAGTAATTACTTCAAGTTAATTTCTGTCAACTGCCACAAATAACAGCAGCCCTGCCAATCACCTTGTATTCAGCCATCTGTCCCCTGAAGACAGATGGGGGTGCACCTGCAATCCAGTACAAAACTACACCACTGAACCCTGGAGATAACACATGAACCAAGGTTCTTTCTTGTTTTTAAAAATTGAGATATAATTCACATACCCTTTTAAAGTGTACAGTTCAGCAGTGTTTAGTATATTTACAAGTGGTATGCAACCATCACCATTATCTAATTCCAGAATCTTTTCATCACCCCAAAAGAAATCTCGTACCCATTGTCATTCCCCACTCTCCTCTATCCCCAGCCCCGGGCAACCCACTAACTTACTCTCTATCTCTATAGATCTGCCTATTTGAACCAAGGTGCTTTTGATCTCAAGTGATAACTAGGATGATCTCGGTCCAGTTAACCCAGGACACACACATATACACACCCATGATGCCTGACTGACAATACCTCACCTCGCTTTTTGATACACTGGACTCCCCCTTCCACCCCGTCCCCCTAACTGTGTCTCAGAGGTGATCTATTTGCATTTGACCTCTTCAGGGTACAACCCATTCCACCCTTTCACTTGTCAAATACCACGTCATGTTCTATCAGGGTTTTGCAATTGTCAGGTAATGCTTAGGTAAATGTATCTCTGCCAAGGTGCTAAGGAGTAACAGATTTAGATTTTAATGGGTAACTTCTGGACTCTCAGGCTCAGCTAGGATGACCATCTGACCCAGTGTTTGGCACTATTTCAGTTTATGCCTGTTGCCCTGGCTTAATTATTAACAGCATCCCCTTTCCCTCTCAAAAGTGTCCTGGTTTGGGTGTTTAATTACATGGTCACCCAGCCTTAACCAAAATAAACGACTAATCATGGTAATCACAGGCACTGTCAGGCCAACAGGGGAAGTATATTTAGGGAAATGAAGTTTTAATGTCTCTCACATTGCACCATAGCTCTGCATTCCCACATAAAGTTTAAATTCACCAACCTGTAGGAATCAGGGTTTCATCCACAGGCAAAAAAGCATCAGCTTCTATAGTGACTTCATGGTCATATATATTTGGGGAACCCTGAGAGGGAAAAAGAAGAGAAGGAAAAGAAGATTTAATGCTAAGCCTTACTTTATATATTTGTTTTATAACTTCTTTTGCAGAAACATTTTCAAACATTGACAAAACCTTTAGAAATTCCATTTGACCTATGAAAATGATTAGTATGTTAATTTACTTTAGGTAGATAGGGTCTCAAAATAGCAGTGATACATTTAAAAAAAGCTTTCAAGTGTGACCCCAGCATTCATTTTCTTTTCTGAACGCAATTATGAAGGTGAAACGTCAGAGAGACAACAGTGGTTTGAAAGCCTTTTGGATTTGGGCTTATTAGCAGAGGGGTTTCTTCTACTCTCCTCACAAGCCAGGCAAACAGAAGAGCAAGGGTCGGGGACCTGTAACACACAGGAGCTGGACCGCTAGAGCACGGCCACCAGGCTTGCTAAGGGTGGGCCATGTCACCCCTTCTCTGGCCTAGTTCCCACCCAGTGGACCCACTCCCTGCCACACGGCAGAAGCCTGGGAGTCAGAACTGGGGTCCCATCTCCTCCATAAAGATGCAGCCTGCCCTGCTGGGGGAGTCAGAGGCTGGTGGTACACGAAGCACTGGTCAGTGGTCAGAAGGGCTTGGTCCCAGACCCCAATGACTGGCCCCAGCAAAGTCACTGAACCTCCTAGAATCTCTTTTTCTTCTGCGTAAAACCGAGCTGATGATGTCCCCATTTTTCCCAGGGTTCTTGCAGGGAACAGCTCAGTAAAGATGTGCTATGCTGCTTGCAAACTGGAAAATACACATGTGCAAATGTTTCTAATAAGAAGGACCATATTTTAATAGGAGTATTTTAAAGATTCCCAGCAGGAGATGTGAAAAGGGAATCAGGTGAGGGCTTTTACTGAGTGAATGCTCAAAAACAAGGTAAATCAGTAGTTCTCAACTGGGGATGATTCTGCCCCACTGGGCAAATTTGACGGCATCTCGAGACATTTTTGCTTGTCATGACTGGGGGTGGGAATGCTGCTGAGGAAACAGTTGTGGGGAGAGGCCAGGGATTCTACTAAACACACTACCATGCCCAGGACAGCCTCCTGACCTCTGCAGCAAGTAACCGCCTGGCCCACAATGTCAATAGTGCCGAGGCTGAGAAACTCTGAACTAGGCTAAACTGAAGGCTCTGTGGGTTCCTGAGAAGGAAGTACACAGAGAGAGGCAGAGCATTCTCGGTTAACTTAAAACAAATTCTACGGTTAGAAAGACTCAGCTTCACAAAATCAAATGGAGTCACCCTGAGGAGAAAGGCCAAGATGTTAGACACCATAAGAATCGACGTCTACACATGACAGAAATCTGGCTGATCTACACTACCAGGCGCCTCTGTTTCTGAAGAGCTGTGAGTCTCTTGTATTGTCCCAGCTGGGCAGGGGTAGGAGGGGGTGGGAGACAAGGCTGGGGCACAGGCCTCTCTGCTCACACTGTCTTAGCCACTTGTTTGGTCCCTGATCTGACCTGGGAAAGCAGGTTCAAAATGGAAGGGGCCTGTACCCCTGCCTAGAGCAGTTCTAGCCTGGGGTTGGGGGGGTCTCTCTCCTGTGTGGCTCTCCCTACTGTCATCCCCTCATGCCTCAGGGCTACTGCCAGCAAGGGGAGCAGATGTGAGGGAAGAGAATTTGGGATTGTTTCTTTGGCTTTATCCATTTAATGCTCAGTTCAAAGTTGAGTAGTATTCCATTGTATGAGTATATTACAATTTGTTTACCCATTCTCCTGTTGATGTGTTGTTTCGAGTTTTTTTTTTTAATATTATGAATAAAGCTTCTTAGGAATGTCTTTTTTCTATTTTTTTTTTTTAGCACTAGGGCAGGAAGAAAATGATTCAACATGAAAATCACACACCAAATAAATTGAGTCTGAGATGTTAGGAAGAAGCCTGGGAGCCATCAACAGGTGACTGGATAAAGAAGATGTGGTATATTTATACAATGGAATACCACTCAGCCATAAAAACCAACAACATAATGCCATTTGCAGCAACATGGATGCTCCTGGAGAATGTCATTCTAAGTGAAGTAAGCCAGAAACAGAAAGAAAAATACCATATGAGATCGCTCATATGTGGAATCTAAAAAAACAAAAACAAAAACAAACAAACAAACAAAAACAAAGCATAAATATAGGACAGAAATAGATTCATAGACAGAGAATACAGACTTGTGGTTGCCAGGGGGGTGGAGGGTGGGAAGGGATAGACTGGGATTTCAAAATTATAGAATAGATAAACAAGATTACACTGTATAGCACAGGGAAATATACACAAAATGTTATGATAACTCACAGAGAAAAAAATGTGACAATGAGTGTATATATGTCCATGAATGACTGAAAAATTGTGCTGAACACTGGAATTTGACACAACATTGTAAAATGATTATAAATCAATAAAAAATGTTAAAAAAAAAAAAAAAAGAAGTCTGGGAGGAGAAGGAAAGGAACACGACTAGGCACCCACTGGTCATCGTCGGGTCACTAAGCAGCAGTAACATTCCTTCAGTAAAGGAAGCATGCTTTTCATTTTATGACTCTCCTGACCTGGAATAATGCAATGATCTACTCTGGCAGAATACTACTGTTAGACTATCTTCCTTGGCAAGGAATGTTGATTCACAAACAGAACTTGAGGCACATCTCTGAATTCTGTTTGCTTTGGTTGACTTTGTTTGGCTGCTACCAGTCTGTAATATTAACCATTTATAGAGCTCACTGTGCCTTGCATGGTGCTTTAAGGACCTTTTTGTGCATTGCCATTACTGCTGCCTTAATTCAACTCCTACCCCCTTCAAGCAGGATATAATAGACACTATTGGAAACTGCCCAAAAGCCATCACAATTCCATTATCAGCACTTTCCCTTTCCCTTGGCAGAACACTGACTTGTTGATTTATCCTGTCCTAGGCCATACATTCAGGGAAAGGACCCCTACCCTGATCCCAGAGGGCAAATTTTGATTTGTCTATGCCAATCATGGTGGTCTAATTCCTTTGTTGGTCACTGAGTTAAGTAGGGCATAAGACATAGTTCTGGCCAAGAAAATGTGACAGAAGGCCTGCTGAGGAGCTTCCAGGAAGAGTTTTATTCATTCTTAAAAATGGAACATTAGAGCTGTGAAAAAAAGGAATTGGTCTTTCTTTTTGTCTCTGGATGTGACTATATGAAGAGGTGATTTCTAGAGCTGTGGCAATCATCTTGTGACCATGAGGGGAAAAGCCTGAAGACAAAAACCATAATACTGAAGAAGCAGAATGGAATGATGAGAGAACTTGGGTCCTTGAGGACATACCTACCCAGTCATACCAGGACTGTAGCTATTGCTTTTTATCTCACGTTGCCCCAAGTCTGCTTTCATAGCTCTTTAGGCAAAGTTTCAGTTAAAAAAAAAAAAAAAAAAGAAAGAAAAAAGTTCACCCAGTTTTGCATTAGATAAGAAAGAACAGTCAAGAAAACCCCCAACCAACCTACAACCTACATACCTTTTCCATTCTTTGAAAAACACAGTGCTCTCCTCCCCCCAGGCCTCCAACACTCAAACTTAGATGTGATGAGTCAAAGTTCGACTCCGAGTAGGACAAAAATACTGCTTATTAAATTAAAAAAAAAAACAAAAAGAAAATATATAAGATGAGCTGACTGTTTTAAATATCAAATTTTGAGCTATTTCCCTGAGGACAGTTTAAGACACATAATGTTTTTCCAGGTAGGGCAAGAGATGTTCTGAAAATACAGAAGACCCAGGTGGGATTACTGCCCATCAACCCTTACCTAAGTGTTCCAAAAGGCTGATGGCCCCCACCTAGCCTCATCCCTGACCTAGTGGCTGTAGATTTGAGCTGCACTTACTAAGACAGCACACAGAAGAGAGCTGACTCTGACCACCTTCTAGGTGGGGTCTGTGATCCTGGAAACTATTTAACCTCTGAAAAGAAATTTAGAAATACCCGTTACTCTAAGTCCCTGTAGAACTTCACGCCTAAGTTCTCTTTCTAATTCTGAATATATTCCTTGAGACCACCCCTCTGGTTATAAAATAATATGTCTTAAGCATACAAAAATGTGGAAACTAGTGAAAAATCACCACGATCTACTACCCACACAAAACTATTAATATTTTGTTCTGTTTCTGCCAAGTTTCTTTCTGAAGTTATTTTAAAAAGTGGGGTCTTCATGCCAATGATTGCAGAGCCTCTTATGGCTATGCATGTTTGTTTTGCTTTTGTTTTTTGATTTGTCTTTAAGATCTCAAGAAAAAGGGTGGATGTTCCTGAAGAGAAGGAACAAGCTAATGAAGAACCATCTTTCTTATTTCCAAAGGAAGGACCTCAGAAATTATGTAAGAACCAATTAACTCATGCTATTTGAAAAAATCCTAGGGAAAAAAACCCCCAGCAGATTAACAGCAAACTCCTAAAAAGGTATACAAATGCAAGGCAATACTAGTTGGCTATGAATATCTTGTGGTAGGAAATCATGTCAAAGGGATTCAAGTATGGTGGACAATAATGAGTTCCTCAGATGAAAAGGAAGTCATAGATAGAATCTACAGAGCTTAGCCAAGCTCTCTATTCCATCTCATGTAATAGCCTCCTCAACAAGCTAAAATACCGTTAGGAGGGAATGAAGTAGTTTAGAAGGAATTACCTAAGGGGCGCTGTCAGTGTCTCTCCACTACTCTTAGGATGGGCTGTACGGTGGGAGCATACAAATATTGGCGGCATATCTAAAGGGGCCAGGCTAAGCACATTTCTGAGGATCCAAGGGTGGGAAAGTGCCTTAATTGGAAGTAATCCTGGGGGGCTGGGGTAGGCGTGGAACAGGAGAAGCAAATGTAAGCACATGCTACAGTTAGATGAAAGGGAGTTCTTGACATAGCTAGTTATTTGTCTGAGAATGTGGGGCAGCACGATGTATTCATTCTATCTTTCCCTACAACATCCGTTTGTTGAGCACCTACTATGAGCTAGATGCTTTGCTGGGCACTTTTACTCACCATGGGGGTGACTCCATCGCCAGAGTAATTCCATCCTGGGTTAGTCTCTCCAGTCACCCCCACAGGTCATCCCACAAAGCACATCGCAGTAGAGAAGAGGCAAGTTTGACACTTAACACTGCAGCAGGTGAGCAGAAGCAAGTTCACTTACCTGGCCTGCCAGGTTGAAGTAAGAATGGTTGGTCAGATTGACTGGTGTAGCCTGACTGGCTTGTGCTCGATAGTTGACCACGAGCTCCCTGCCATCCAGCGTGTATGTCACCCAGACTTTTAACTCTCCAGGGTAACCTTCCTCTCCATCTGGGCTGACCCGCGAGAACTCCACGCCATTTGACAGCACCCGAGGGGTCCAGAGGACCTGGAAGAAAGTGTTTTTAAAGCTGTTTAGTCACTCCAATCCCAAGCTAAATGACACATTTCAATATTTAAAGGCAACTCAGAATCTAAAAAATAAAACAAACTAGTGAATATTAAAAAAACAGAAACAGACTTACATGATATTGTCAATTATACCTCAATAAAAATTCTTTAAAATATATAAAGACAATTTATTCTAGGAAGAGAGGTGGTTATATAATCACTAAGGTGGCTGAATGATAAATAGCCTAGATTTTAATTATTCTAAAATTTTGTTTTACCTGGAAAAATGTCTTTTGAGAGAAAAAGTTTTCTTCTTTACCTAATCACATTTCCCATACTCGTTCTCCCTAAATTTACATGTATATTATCTACAATAGCTACACATAGCTAATAAGACAGTGGATTTGAATCAAGTGGTCTGATCCTGAGCCTGCTCCTTTATTCCACACCATTAGAGGATGAGGTAGCCAAAGACCCCCCCTAGACCCTTTGGGGAGCCCTGGGGTCACTAGTAAAGGGGCCTTTTGCAGACACAAGACCTCCTTTTGTTGGGTGCTCATCAGCCACTGACCTGGTACTCTACATAAACCACTTTGTAAGGTAAGAATTTGGTTGAACCAAATGAAATTACCATCTTTATATGTCAAAACAGTTGAACACTGGCAATTTCACATGACTCCAGCTAATGATATTACCCCCATTTTACAGATGAGCAAATTGAGTACAATGGAGTTAACTCGCCCACTTCCACCTCCCACATTCCAAAGGATGGAGAATCTTTTCATACTTGATTAAAGGGAAAAAAAAATCTTATTACACATAATTAGTGACAGAGCTAGGATTCAAACTTAGCCTGACAGTCTACACTATTCCACGTTACTTTAAGTGAATGTTTTGTTCCTATCTTCAGTTTCAAATAGCAGAGCTGAGGCCAAACACTGTCCTTCCAAATAAGAGTTTGAAGATAATAGCTTCTGTGGGCCAGAGGACCGGACCACAAGCCCAGGCTCTGCCCACCTACTCCTGGCATGGCCTGGATCTCTTATGGACACTGCATTTGCCAGGAAGGGGAGCTCAGTGGGAGCAGAGGTCTCTGCAATCACCTACAGTGAAAGCAACTGGTATTTGAAACAAATTCACTGACTTAAGTGAAAAATTAATTTTACACCCTAATTATCCCCGGAAATGTTGAACTTTCAAGACACTTAAAATATAAACCCTGTTATATGGTGTGATTAAGAAAAGAATAGGAGAAGGGAGGGTATTAAAAAAAGGATCCTACTATATAGCATGGAGAACTTAATTCAATACTTTGTAATAAACTGTAATGGAAAAGGATATGAAAAAGTATATATATGGTAAGTGAATCACTTTGCTGTACACCAGAAACAAACACAACATTGCAAATCAACTACACTTCAATTAAAAAAAAAGAACCAACCCTGCCCATAACCTTAAATTTCAGACTTTTAGCCTCCAGAACTGAGAAAATAAATTTCAGTAGTTTATACCATAAAAAAAGGAAATAAGAAAATAAAAGGAATCCCCTAAATAGAAAATTTTAGGAATAAAATATTTGAAATAAAATGTTCTTAACTTGCTACCGAGTTTTTCTCCCTTAGAGAAAGGACACAATGGAAAGATATTTGTGTAAACCAGTATTATCAGATAAGTATAATTCTGTGGAAAGTATAATTCCTATTCATGGAAGACTTTCTTTGACTCTATAGTTTCCAAATTTTCTGAAAATTTCCAAATTTGCATATCTAGTCCTACAGACACCATTTCTAATCCTGTCAGGTTACTTAAATTTCATCTTTTAAAAGAATGTGTTGGTATAAATAGAAAAACACACACCTCCAAACCAATAATTATTCAGTAATTGTTGAGCTCAAATACAACTTAAAACAAAGTTCATGTGATACTGCGCACATTACTTCATGAAAACCTACTGTTCAAAAACTTTCAGTGGCTCCATGATTAGTTCCAATTCTTTCCCCGCCCCTCTGTGGGCTGTTGCACAGCCATTCTCTCCAGTATCCATTTATTAAATGAAATGCTGACTCTTCTTCAAGAGCAGTTCAAATCTCACCTCGCTTGTTGCTATCAATCTGTCCAGATCCAGTTCCTATAGCATACCACTGGCATCTGTATCACAGGCTTGTTGCCTGTAACCATTACTTGTGTAAGGGTCCGGCTCCCTCACTATGTTGGAGTCTCCAGAATCCTCATCTATTTACGCTCTCTGGTCTACACAAGGGGCTCAGCAGGCACAGTGCATTAAAAGATAGATGTACTCATTCTCTTGCTACGTTTGTTCATAAGGGCACATCCATTAAGCGACACCACAGAAAATACCACAGTGGAACGAACCAGAACAAGGTGCTGTCCTGAGGCTCTTTTGAAGATCCCTTTCCAAACGAAGCTGTGCCTAACTTCCTGTGGTTGAGGTCTGCCCATGGGCCTGGCACATCCCAGAGACCCTGTGCCCTAGTATTACCAGGATAGAGGCTACTCTCTGCCTTCATGCTTCCCTGGTGGGAGGAGCCCTACATGGAGGAAAAGGGAAGTGATGGAGCCGTCTGGCTCCAAGCCACAAACAGGAAGCTGGTAGGACAGGGGAACAGAGAGTGACCAACTTCCTTCAACGGGGCAGGAGGCAGGAAGAGGCAGAAAAGAAGAAACTGTGATTCTTAGCTGTCATACATGTTTCTCTCTTCTCTGACTCTTCTAGGAAACAGCCTGAGTGGTATAATTTAAAGAAAACTACCAAAATTACCTTTCGGAAGCTGACAAGTGAGAGAGTCACTAGGGTTAACCTGCAGACTCCCACACAGCTTCAAGTAGGAGGTCAGGCATTTGTACCTCAGGGAGAAGCTGTTTGATCAATTTGTTTTCCTAACCTGGTTTTTCAGGGATTCACGTGGGGAATGGAGTTTTAACGTGGAAAGGGGGAACTGGGGAGAATCTAAGGTCATTTTGAGGCCTGAGGCACTTCCGTGGAAGGCAGGCCTGGATGTGGCACCACACAGCCCAGGGAAGAGGCTCACTGGCTGATACAGGGGGTGTGTTGGATTGGGGGCACCCAGAGCAACCATGGAGGACAACAGCAACTGTAGTATAGGAATGAGGGCTGCCTTGGGTCAGGCAGCCCAACTTAGGCACTATGTGGCCTTTCAGAGCTTCAGATTTCTCCTTTGGTGATAATACAGGGTTCTAGTAAGAATGGGAGATAATATATGCAAATGTATTGTGCAGAAAGTGGCAGGTATTATTTTTAATCCACTTTTCTGTTGTGCCTAAGGTCCACCCAACTCTCTGATCCCAAATCTGTGAGAAAGGTGTTCCCTGTCTTTCAAGTTGAGGGCTGTCAACCTTTCACTCTGGGTTCCCCAGCCTATTACAGTCAGATGAGCTAGAGAAGGATGGGTCCTGGAACAGAGCCAGCACATCTGCTCCCCAACCACTCCTCTTTCCTGTATCACCTTACTGTGCATTTGCTCTAGGACCTACAGTTGTGCCTGGAAAACAGATTTGTTGGAAGGTACTTAGTGAAATGTGCTAAGAGAGGACTCTGTCCAATGCTCCAGACTCACCTTGTCAAACCCTCTGACTCCTCCATGCAGGCTGTTGGGCCCGTTGTTAATGGCCAGTTTATACTCCTTCCCATCCAACAGTGAATGTTCCTTTGGCAATTCGGTTGGCCACCCTTCCAACCACTGCTCCAAAGTAGGGCTGCTTTTGGAAGTACCCTGCAAGGACATGGGATGACAGAGTCTTTTAAAACTTCAAACCAAAGATGAGGCTCACACCACTGTCCACTTCCTTCTGTCGGCAACTTGGTCACATTCACGTCCTCATGGAAAAATTGTGTTCTTTACACATGAACTTTTCCCTTTCTAAAAGTAATTCATGTTCTTCATAAACATTTAAAAAGAACTTTGTAAAGCATAGAGAAGAAATTTAAATCATCCCGATCTCATCACTAGAGAGAATGAACCACTGTTACACACTGTAAGTATATCTTTCTGTCTGTAAGTATATGTCTGTGTGTGCTTTTCTTGTTTTTATACAACTGGGGACTTCATACACATGCTGCCTTGTAATCTGCTTCTTTCTAGGCCAATTTTTCTAACTAAAAATTATATTTTTGTGTACTCTTGAGAAGAAACTATCTTATACTTCTCTTATTATTTTTTAAAAACATTAGTACATAAAAATAACCTTTAAAGAGCATTAAATACACAAGTATATAGCTTAGGCTTACCAGAGGAAATCTAGGATGCCCAGTTAAGTCTGAATTTCAGATAAACAGTGAATAATTTTTTAGTATAAGTATGTCCTTATTATTATTATACATGGGCCATACATACACTTAAAACATAATCATTTACCTAAAACTCAAATTTCATTGGGTGTCCTATATTTTTATTTGCTAAATCTGGCAACCTTAATAAAGAGAAAAACATGAAAACCTTCCTTCAACTCTTAACTCCTTTCCCTCGCAATGATAACCACCACTAACAGTCTGAGATATATACAGTTCTAACTGCTTATTTTTGTTTTTTAAATTAACTACATATAAGCACAAACAAATACACACATACATGTTCTACATAGAGACTCAGATTATATACATTGTTATCAAATGTCCTAAGATCCCTCCATGTGTCTACATATCCATCTACCATATTCCTTTTGTCAGCTACATGGTATACTGATGAGTGTAAACTGTTGTTGGGCGTCGAGTAACAAAAGTCCCCAAGTGCCAAACACTTTTCTTGGTTTTGCTTCATCTGCTCTTGTTTTAGTTCTTAATAGACTTTATTTTTTTAGAGCAGTTTTAGGTTCAAACAAAACTGGCAGAATGTACAGAGATTTCCCATATACTCTCTGCCCTCACACATGCATACCCTCCCCTATTATAAAATTCCCCAACAAAGTGGTACATTCATTATAATTGATGAACCTACATTGACACATCATTATCTCCCAAAGTCCATAGTTCACACTAGGGTTCACTCTTGGTGTTGAACATTCTATGGGTTTGGACAAACATATAATGACATACATCTATCATTGTAATATCATACAGAGTATTTACACTGTCCTAAAAATCTTTTGTCCTCTGCCTATTCATCCCTCCCATCCCACTAGCCCCTGGAAACCACTGATTTTTTTACTCTCTCCATAGATTTGCCTTTTTCAGAATGTCACAGAGTTGGAATTACACAGAATACAGTCTTTTCAGATGGGCTTCTTTCACTTAGTAATAGGCATTTAAATTTCTTCCATATCTTTTTGTGGCTTGATAGCTCATTTCTTTTTAGCATTGAATAATATTCCATTGTCTGGATGTACCACAGTTTATTTATCCATTCACCTACTGAAGGACATTTTGGTTGCTACCAAGTTTTGGCGATTATGAAAAAAGCTACTATAAACACCCATGTGCATGTTTTTGTGTGGACATATGTTTTTAACTCCTTTGAGTAAATACCAAGTATGATTGCTAGATTATATGAATATACGTTTAGTTGTCTAAGAAAATGCCAAACTATGGTCTCCCAAAGTAGCTGTAACCACCAGCAATGAGAGTTCCTGTTGCTCCACATCCTTGTCAGCATTTGTGTATCAGTGTTCTGGATTTTGGCCATTCTAATAGATCTCAATGTTGTTTTAATTTGCATTTCCCTTATGACATATAATGTGGAACAAATTTCATTTGCTTTTCAGCTCAAAAATGTAAAAGCAGAACTTTTTCCAAAAATTATTTGGCTATAGCTCTTTTTGACTCCTACCTTGACAAAGCCCCTACTCTCTGCCCCCCACGTGCTTGGCATCAGAGACTAGGACAAATCCAAAAGCAAGGCTACGGCCTCACGGGCTTGCAAGAATTCCCTCAGAAGGGACCACTTTCTGTTGACAATTAATAAGCTCACAGAGGTAAGAAGCACTTGTCAGACCTTGGTTAATTAAGATGAAGTTTTTAAGGATTAAACCATAAGGACAGTAGAAACCACTGCTCCCAACTGTCTCTGAGAAAGTCTTCAGAACAAATGGACTTTACACTATTTTCATATATTACTAAGCTTTTAAATCAAATCAGAATTAAGAAAAGTGACAGTCTCCAAATTCTGAATAGGACTAAAAAGCTTGATATGAAAAGTAGAAAATACTGTTTTCCATGAGAACGGGCAGTTTCTACGTCATGAATGTTGATTTAATCAAGTCAATTGCTGATGTGGGATAATGGTTAGAAGAAAAATTTGTCCTTTCTCTAGGCAAGGGACTGCCCAGAATATATCAATAAGTGCTTAACAAGGGGTATGGCCCTTTCCACTCCTCTAACATCCCAAAGATTCCAGTTATGACACCTACCCCAAGCCTTAGCCATTAGCCAGAGTGCCTGAAAGTCTCAAATAAAATTTCTCATGATTCTCAGTCAAAACATCCACATCCTGAATGACTTTCTTTTTGCTTTTTTGAGGAAAACAAACACTATTTTAATTGACAAATGCTTTAAGCATCCCAAATATTTTATATATTTTTAAATGGCTGATAGTTGTCCCAGACGAATCTCCATGCCATTTTGTGTATTGTTAACAAAGTGAAATAAAAAGTTCAGAGTGTGAGGGAAGATATTTGGGGGCAAAAGAAGGAAAGGAGATTAAAATTATTAATTGTTCACTATAGTCAGACACAATCACAGCCAATAGCACATCTGATCATCATTATCCATTTGTTTCAGACGAAATAGGTCTAGAGAGGTGAAATAACTTGCCCAAGGTCACAGTTTTAAGGGACAAAGCAGAGATTTAAACTAGGAATCCTCAATGCTCCTATAAGGACACTCTTGGCCACCTGGAATATGGCCATCTGTAAAAAACCACAGTCTCTAAACCGGTCCCTTTTCTTCCCACTCCCTTTTATAAACTCAGGTTTTTCCAAAAGCACTAAGTTTATTTTTTCTAATCTTTCCATGATGGTTCTCATGGCAGTAATAGCTGGGTGTTGGTGTTAACTGGGGGAAAGATAAAGGGGAAGGAATCACATTGCATGTATGAGTAGGTTATTTATACCTGTAGCTTATAAGCAAATATTCTCATCACTGGTTTTAAAAGAAGTCATAATGACTGCAGGTGGAACATGCAGATGAAAAACATTTAAAGATATTTTCAACACAAAAAAATGGCAGGAAAAAAAGAAAAACAAAAAACAAAAAACCTCAGGAGGCACTACTGATTTTCTAGCCTTTACCAAACAGTCATAAGATTTGCCTTTTTAGAATTCTACAGAAGATCTCATTTTCCTAGGGAGGAATTGAACCATTCTGACCTCTGGTCATGGCCATCGTCCAAGTAGTTTATATAATCTATCTGGGAAATTGGAGATAGTTCACATCTAACCTGACAATTACAAAAGGACCATGTCTCATGGAATTATTCATGCTTCTCTCTTCCCTGTGGCTCAAAACATTTCTGGGACATGATAATGTGAAGACAACCACTTACTCTGTCACATCTTATTGCTTTAAACTGTTTGCCTCAGTTTGTACAATACTTACCTACCCAGACATTCTAAAAGACTAGAGTGAAAATTAAATCTCCTTCCTATTCCTGTACCCCAGCTACCTTTCTTTTCTTTTCTTTCTTTCTTTTCCTTCCTTCCTTCCTTCCTTCCTTCCTTTCTTTCTTCCTTTCCTTCCTTCCTTCCTTTTTGTTCCTGAAGGAGGTAGTTAGGTTCATTTATTTTTTTATTTTAATGGAGTTACTGAGGATCCAACCCAAGACCTCGTGCATGCTAAGCGCACACTCTACCACTGAGCTATATCCTCCCTGCTAGCTACCCTTCTTAAAGACATCTCTGTCACCAATTTCTTAACATGGGTTTTAACACACTAGGATTGATCAAAATAGTAGCAGACCACCATTTCACACTATTCTGATTGAGACAATTATGCTGCCTGTTACGACATATATGAAGTCTTCCGTATCTTTGACAATACTAAAAAACGGAAATACTACAAAATGTACTAAATAAGACAAAAACATAAAGACAGGGCTTTAAAAACAGAACAAAGGTCCACTTGCAACTCAAAGATGGCTGAACATATTAGAAAGCCTTATTAGATATTCTGAAGGCTTTTTTCTTTTGAAAATAGCTTGCCCTCTTTAAATAATTAAACTATGTAAATTTTAACATTGAATTGAAAATGTCTGTCTTGATCTAGCACCTAGAGTATTTTAGACGCTTTGATTCCACCTGGCATTTTGTGACGCCTGTGATGTATCCTGGTAAAAAAAAATGCTATTTAACTTTCTCAAGAGATGTTAATAACAAGGAGGGCAGCACAGCTAATACAAGCTAGATCATTGTAATCCGAGGGGATTTATTTTTTCTCCATCTGGGGATAATACTTTCTTTCACCTAGACTCCCGCAAGACTCAGGGGTACACAGTGACAATTATATTAATGCCCTGACAAAACTGGCATTTCTGTGCCTGGTAAGAAACTGGTGCTTTCCAGGTGCCATGTCATCCTGGCACACGTTTCATGTGAATTCCACAAAGGTGCCTTGTGCTTTAAGATCCACGTGACTCTCACATCAGAACTAAAAAAAGTAAGAAGCCAGTGTGTGGACAAGCGTGTGTACATATGTGTATGTAGGGTGAGGGTAGTCCCCTCCTGAATGGTGATAAGGCAGAGATGGAAATGAGGTGATAAAAGCAGTTGGTTATAGCTTGTCAGCTCCAATGCTTTACTGGCTCCGAAATTCTAGGATTCCATTCTCCTTGGATCCCATCAGGCAATTTTGCACCAGTCAAGTAATCTCTGTGATTCTGCTTCAGTCTAGCAAATGGTTATGCTAACAGAGAGAGGTGATTCAGCAAAAAATAATTCTAAAGAATTCTCTTTCGTCAGTTGTCAACTCTCTTGCCTTCTGACTCTGAAGACAGAAGATATGATCACCCACTCCCAGAAGCTGAATGGGATGTGGAGAACAAGGTGAAGTGGGGAAGGTTTTCCCCAGGCCCTGCACCCTCCTACCAGTGAGACTCACTGAAATTACCAAAGAAATTCTGCTGAAGGTTACCTACCCCTTCTCCAAGCCAAGCTGTGAAGGCTCCAAAGCAGTCAAAGACAACCAGAGGGCAAAGAATAGGATCTTTAGGAATATTTTTTATAATACATTTTGTCAAGGAAATGGGCCAGCTTCGGTATCCTAAGGGAAAACCAATACTCTCAGTTTTCTATTGACCTCTAACCTTGAGCCATGTTACATATCTAAAGAATCACACAGACAAAAAAAGACATTTACAGTAAAACCTCAGATCTCCTCTCTAACAGATTTTGTTCATTCCCTGACCACTGAGCAGAGAGAATTAATTCTCAAGCAGGTGTCCTTTGCCAACTTTATCTCAGACCTCATTTTCTGTCTGGCTACTTGGGTGTGCCACGAGGGAGCAAGCAATGTGTACATTTTCCCTCGTCCCGACCAAACTGCAATTTTAATTATTTATTTATGCAATTATTTGGCTAAGGTCTATCTCCACATCTAAACTGCAAGTTCCATGAGGGTGAGAACTTTGTCTGTCTCACTGAATGAAATAACCGAATCAACAGTCTTTGAATTAATGAATATTAATGTAGACACTAAGAATTGAACCCAGGACCTCATGTGTGCTAAGCATGCGCTCTACCGCTGAGCTATACCCATCCCCCTGAATATTAATGTTCTTAATTGCTGATTCCCAAAGAATAAAAGTCCACCCAAGTTATAAGGAGACTTGTTTCTAGACAATAAGTTGTTCTTCCATGTCCTTTCAACATGTGGTTGTTGGGGGAGGGTGCAGCTCAGTGGTAGAGCGTGTGCTTAGCATGCACGAGGTCCTGGGTTCAATCCCCAGTACCTCTGATAAAATAAACAAATAAATAAAATAAACCTACACGTGGTTGTTGATCAGCCAGGGGGTGCTGGGCACTGTACCCCACAGGCCAAAGCGCATAAGCTGTCTGCACCCTCTGAGCTTACCTTATGGAGCATTTGTGAGACAACCAAAACCCAAAGAGAATCTGATCAAGGAGAAAGGAAGTAGAAGATGCTGTCTTTGATTTTTTTTTCATTCATCAGGAAGGGCAAGAGGGAAGAGCTGGGAGCCACACCTCCTCTAGGGTGCACTTTTCTCTCTCTCCCTCCCTCACAGAGATCTGGCAGATCAAAGATCGCTCCAGGGTTGCTGGAGTTTTATCTTACCCTCAACTGATTTTTTAATTAAGGCAAGGCCTGAATGTATAACCCAGAGTCCAAGCCCTACAGCTGTTTCCATGCATTTTGCCTTTTTCCAAACACTGGATCCCAACATAGTGAGTTAGCCCGGATCCAAGCAAGCCTGACGGTCACAAACTCGGTACTTCCCCTCGGTCCCTGCACCCTGCATAGCGAGCAGCCAGTGTGGGGCAGTGTGCGCGGTGGGCCTGGGGTCCGTCCGTAGCCCGGGACTGAATTCAACCCACCTTCCAATTCGGCAAAGCCGAGCACCACGTCTGAGGCTCTGCCCTGCCTGTCTTTTACCTCCAGGGCCGTGATGGTGCAGCCCCAGGACATGATGTCCTACTCTTAGCTGGTCTGACTGCAGCTGGAACTTCTCCACCGTCCCTGCCCCCAAGGGCAGTTCCCCAAACACGGCTCTGGTCACCGAAACCATGGCGAAAGCTCGAGCTGTGCCGCTGCTCCTGGGCCTTCGAACTCCCGCCGCCAAACCTGGAGCGACAAGTTTACTGGAGAAGGGCGGGACGCGGCTCAGACTCCTCCTCTTCCTTGCCTGGATTTAGGGAGTGACCACTCCCACAAAAAAAATCCTCCGGGGCACTAATCATTCCTTTGCCTGAGGATAGCACGAAGGCACTTTGCCGCGGGGTTGGCAGTATCCAGCCAGTTGTTTTCCTTTGCTAACCCTGGATGCATTGCATGTTGGGAGTGATAGTCTTTGGAAGGTGAAATTGCATGTTGGGGCCTGTAGTCTTTCTAAACCCAAATCCTGAATCTGCAGGATTCTATTCCATTCTCTGGCCGAGGTTTTCAACGTGCAATGAGCTCTCCATTAATATTGGTGGCTGACTTTCAGATAAAATGCTGGAAAATACAGAGATTACAATTAGAACAGTGAGGAGAGGAAGAGGTGGAATTTTTGGTGTTTTCTTTTTTTTCTTTTTTTTAAGAGGGTGAGGTAATTAGGTTTGTTTGTTTATATGGAGGTACTGGGGACTGAACATAGGACCTCATGCATGCTAAGTACGGCTCTACCACTGAGCTATACCTTCCCCAAGAAATTTTGGTTTTTAAGTTAACTCTGATCCAGAGGGGAAAGAAGTACAGAAGTAGTTTAAAGAAGGGGTAAATAATTGCAGGTTTCTCTGCGTAATGACTGAAGATCCATTCTGTTTGTCCACACAAACAGCTCTGAACAAGTTTCTTCTGAAGTCACGGCCCAGAGGCTCTCCTGATGCCAGCCTGGAGTTGCAGCCTGTACAGAGTCACATGTAGATGGATAAGGGCTTAGCTATATGAAGGAGATCAGAGGCAGCCTCTGACTTTTCTGTTCTTCAGGAGACTGGGAAAGGGTCTTGGGTATCTATCTCATCTTGTTCCTGAAGTCCAAAGTTCCTTTAAGAAGGGATTAAGGAGGGGGAGGGTATAACTTAAGTGATAGAGCACATGCTTAGCATGCTATGAGGTCCTGGGGTTCAATTCCCAGTACCTCCTCAAAAAACAAATCAACCTAGTTCCCCACCCCACCCCCCAAAAAATAACAAGAAGGGATTAGGGATTCATATTTATTAAGGTCCTCATCAATGTCAGATACCATAATTTTATTATCTCCTTTCCATAAGGAGTAAAAGGCTTTAAGTCTGTACTGCTGGGAGAGGAAAAACACTGAAGTTATTAAATAATTGTTATGCTTTGGTGTGTCTCAGACTTATATAAGAAGTTTTTAAAATGCATATCCCCAGGCCCATACCTGAAATGTCTGATTCTGTAAGTCTAGGGTGAGATTCAGGAGTCTGTTTTTTTCACAGGTTGCTCAGATTATTCTAATGCAGTTTATCAGAGACCAGACCCTGAGAAATATTGCTCCAAATTTCGATAACTAACCTCAGACTTTTTTTCTCCCAAAAAAGGCTCCAACGGCTGAGGACTAAAATAGAGCTACTAAAGGCCTTAATAGGATTGTCAGATAAAATACAGGGGCCTATGCATTTCTCTGCTAAATCTGTCCACTCCATACAGTACTGGGCCTAGGAAGGGGGAAGATTCTGGAAGCCTGATGACATGTTTTACTTGACCATCTGCATACTCATCTAGTCTTTGCAATGCTGCTTTTGATCTGGTTCCTACATACTTCAGAGGGGATCCAACTAGACTGTGGTGAGTGCCAAAATGCATCTATTAGGGAATTAGGAGAATTGGAATCATACTCCTGGAATCAGATGCTAATAAAACAAAACCGTCTCTTAACCCTATCTGTTTGAGTAGTTTGAAGGAATATTTAACATTCTTGCCACAGAGCCTCAGTTCTCATTCATGAATCAGGGGAACTCTGATAGCAAAGGAAAAAGAAAGCTTGCAACAAGCTTCAGTGAAGCATAACATGTAATAACAAAAAGACCCAAACAAATCAAATTATAGACTACACCGCACTCGTACAATAACTGATAGGCACTCTTGGTGCTGCTTCATCAGAAATTCTCATGAATTCTGCAACCCTCATCAGCCCACTTAACATTTATGGCTGATTCATACACAAGCCCTTTCAGCAAAGCTGTGTTAGCAAGGATGTCTTAGAATGTCTTCTGTGATCTGTAGTCTTTTCTCAGCCACCAGTTCTCAATGTTCTGCCAAGCTCGTATTGTCACAGAAATAAATAAACGCATTTGGATGGCCAGAGCCAAGACACTAGTGGGTGTCTTATAACTCGGCTTGGTAGAAAATGAAACATACCATGATGTCCCTTTAAGAGGTACACTTATTTCATTTTCCTTTAGCTTTGAAGAGTTTAACATATTGTCCTTGTGCTAAGTCAACTGTCAGGCACAAACCTTGATTTTTCTTACCAAAATATCCTATTTTCCTAGTTCCACAGTGATACACTAAAGGAATATTTATTCACTTAAAGAAAAAGAAGATGATGATGATGATTAAATCTAAGGAAATATTCTCCCTCCCATATGTTGGATTAGATCAGAAGTAAGGTAGTAATCTTGAAAATGAGGCATTCTCAAATTCTAGGAGGCATTTATTTCTATTTTGGGAATAGGGGCAGAGAGTGAGATTACAAGATAAAAGGAGTAGAAATTGTGACACATGTCAAAGAAGAGTTACTTAAGGTGGATACCTTTTTCTTCAACCAGAGAGTGAGGTATCAGGACGGACAGGTAAAGAATAAGGTCTGTTCCTCTTCTCAGCTGGAGGTTAGTCCCCAAAGCTGAGTGCTAGGGGAGTCAGGAATGGGGAAACCTGAGCCTTAGACCCTGGGTGGCACCTCCTTATTCTAAACAGAAACTGCAAGTGGACTGTTTCTGGGATCCATCAGATCCTAAGCCCATGAAGATGGCTCCAAAGCCTTAGGCTGTTGATAGGCCACCACACAGAGGAAATTCTCTGAGCTAAAATGATAAAACCAACTCACAATACCTCACAATTAGTCAATAAAGAAACCTAGAATAGATTCTCTTCAGTCAGGTTGATACCTGACCACCCTCCTGTTCCCCTTCTTATTGTTCTGAAATCCAATAGTGTTTATTGCCAGTTCTCTTCATTGGGTACTCAGTATGCACTGTCTTAGATCATTTCTTAATCTTTCCATGAATACATTTTGTTGTTATTGCTTATTCAACTATTGGGGCTCCTTGACTCAATATTTTGACTTCCATATTTTTTGTAACCCAAACAACACTCTATTTGGCTTCAGGTGAGAACTACTTGTATCTGGAAGCCAGGAATTCCTGGGAGAATCCCATCAAGTTCACAAGAGGTAGAATTCTTCACAGTTAAATTCAACTCTATTTCATCAACAATTTTGAAGCAGCTGCTGGGGAACACATTATGGGGGCATATGAAAAGCTGATGAGGAAGACAGATTAAATTTTGTTGTATGGCATGTCATTAATTCATCAAATATTCAATGAGTATGTGCCAGACACTGTGCTAAGTTCTACTTGTACATTGATAGGTAAAATATGATCTTTGCCTTCAAGATGTTTACAGTCGAATATGATATAAATAATTATTATGCTTTGGTGTGTCATCTCTACCCTCCATAAAAGCTTTAGTAAAATCTTCAAAATTCAATTCATAGTCAGTACTGGAACTGACCTCAAGATAGCTATAATTCTAGGCCTGCCCAAAGATGATCAGCCATATTGGAAATATTCCGATATTGGGGATTTCCTAGCACAAAGCAGTGACTGGCAATTTTAGATGCTCAATAAATGATTATTGAGTGAATACATGATAGATTCATATATATAATGTTCTAGTGGAGAGCTGGTTCTGTGCCAGAGGACCTGGGTTCAAGAGGCACCAGAACTTACTGCCTGGGCAATTTGTTCAACCACTTTGGACCTCAGTTTCCTCATCTATAAAATGGGAATCATATCACATGATGGGTCCATCCAATTATTAATTAATCCTAGTAAACAAGGTGATAAAAATTACTGAGCTCTCTGATGAGCATCCTTGTGAATCAGACTTTATTATCTGATACAGAAATTGAAACTTACAGAGGTTAAATAACTTGTTTAAGATCACGTGGTTAGTAAGTCAGGAAACCAGGATTTGTTCTCAGGCAGCTTGACCACAGAGATAGGAGCATTTAACCACTTCCTTACATTTTGCCTAGTGTTGTGGTCAATTGAGACCATGGATTCCAAAGCACTAATTAAACTATAAAACATTACATCAATGTAAAATATTCATCATCTAATTTTTATGGTAATTGAAAGTTTTAAAAAATCAGTGTCTGGAATTCGGTCACATTGGGCTCAAGAGAGCACTGCATTCACTTACTGTGGGCAAAAAAGAGCGCAAGGAGAAGAACTAGTCCTTGGCACCCAAAGGCCCTGGAAACAAGGCACTCATCACCTCCAGACCTATTATATATTCATTTCTTTATTTATTATCATATCTCCTGCCAAGAAAATGAAGCTTCAGGAGAACAGATTTCACTGCTATATCCTAGTACCTAGAACAGATTAGTAGGTCACTAAAAAATATTTGTTGAATGAATGCTTGATTGCTAGAAAGGACGTGAAGCATCTCTCTGACAAAGCTGGTGTAAATTTCAATTGATAAAACCACTCTAGAGGACAACTTGTCAATATCTAATAAATTCAAATTGCACATACCTCAGCAATGGCCCCAAATCCAGAAATTCATTCCTTGGAATATACCCTAGATGATCTTTTGCATATAAACAAGAATATTTATGGCAGTAGTTTATGTAAGAATAAAAATTTGGAAACAATCTAAGATCCATCAATTGAAAAATGGATAAAAATATTGATACTTCCGTGTAATAGAATATGACATAACAGGAAAATGAATGCTCTAGGGTTCCACAGATTCTCAGGCATGAATTTCATAATTATAATGTTAAAGGAGAAGTAAAGCAGGGCAGAAGGGTGCAGCTATATCATTTATATCAAATACAAAAAATTGCAGAACAAGCTAGATCTCCGAGGATTTAAGCCATTAGTCCAGGGTCATTTAGCCTGGTAAGTTGTAAAGCTAGGATTTGAACCCAGATCACTTTCCACTCTATCATCCTGCCTCTGATAAGCATTTATAGTCAGATATGGATTAGACACCTCATAGTGCTCTAGAAGCCTTGTTTGTTGATCTTTCCTTAGTTTGAGTCAGTAGTGCCAAGGGAGTAGCTTGGTTGGGGTGGGGGGTCTTTTCTTCCCCCTATTCTTTGATATAAATAACAGATGTTTAAGCAAACTTATGTAAAACAGCTTCAAAACAAATCCTTCATCCAGTCTGTCTGACTTTGATTGTGCCAACCATTTATAGAAATCCTGGAGCCACAACTAGCCTGAGCACATTCTTTGCTTTTATACAGACTCAATACACACTTCTTCCCCCTACCCCTCCCCGTTTTCTGCCTCTGTCTCTCTCTCTCTTTTTTTTTTTAATTGAGGAATAGCCACTTCTGAGTGTATTTTGTGATACTTTCCAGAGTCAGAACTCTTTTATTTCTGGATGGTATAAAGCAACTCAAACTTAGCTTACACAAAAAAGGGAATTTATTGACTAACATAGTGAAAAGTCTAGGGATGAATAGGTATATTCAGGCATAGTTGGATCTGAGCTAAAATTATGTCAGTAGGACTTGGTGTTTCTCTTCCTGTTGGTTCTGTTTTCCACTGTGTCAGCCCTATTTTCAGAACTGCTCTTTCTACCTATGATTTCTAGCATCCCCAGGCTTATATTACCTTATAATAGCAATCTTAGAATAAAGGAAACTTCACATTCCCAATAATATCAACAAAAGTCCCAGTATTGAATTCACTTGGTCATGTGCTCTTCTGAACAAATTACCTGGGGTTTGGTAGTGTGGAGTCAGGCTCACCCAACAATATGGACTGGGAGAGGATGGAGGGGTGATTCCCCAGAGGGAAACCAGGATGCTATTCCCAAAGAGAAAATGGATGCTGGTCAGGTAGAAACAACATGCACCCACCAAAAAGAGTAATGGGACTAATGTCATTTAAGTGTTAGAAGCTGGAAATAAAAAATAACTACACAGGGAACTCTACTAGAGTTCTAGTAGGGAACTCTACTCAAGCATTCAGAATATTTTGACACATCAAAATACCTATGTTTCATAAAAAGCTTTCAACATCTTGTCAGTGGTTCAGTAGCAGGTGTTGCCACATCGTCACTTTATTCTTGTTGTATCTTTGCCTTGATCTCTTGACTAATGTGGTATTGATGTAACTTTGCTGGAACCTTTCTCAACACTTTTAATTACCCTGCTGTTTTTCAAAGGACAGAGCTATCAACGTTTTACAAAGAATGTTAGTTAGCTCAGATCCAGCCTAGCCTGAAGCACATTAATCCCTGCCTTGGAAGAGGACAAGGCGGATCAGGGAATTGCTCTCCAAGTTTATCTGGACTCTATTTCTCACAGTATCATGAGTGAATATAGTTCTCGGTAGAAAGTAGCATTCAAGAAACATTTTAAGACTATCTCACTCAAAGAAATGTGAAGAATTCACTCTCGTGATTTTGCCAGGCTGATTCAGTAAGCTGTGACTCAGTCCTTTCCATGTCTGCTAACCATGGGAACCAGTCATAATGTGATCTTCTTAATTTCTATATTCTACTTGTTCAAGAGGTCTCAACATTTTTTTCTCTTTTTTTGGTGGAGAGGGGTAATTAGGTTGTTTGTTTGTTTGTTTGTTTGTTTGTTTATTATGGAGGTACTAGGGATTGAGTCCAGGACCTTGTGTATGCTAAGCACACACTCTACCACTGAGCTATATCCTCCCCACTAAAATTTATTTAAAAAAATTTTTTTTGTGTTTTTTGGAGGGGGAAGGTAATTAGGTTTTATTTCTTTATTTAATGGAATTACTGGGGATTGAACCCAGGATCTCATACATGCCAAGCACACACTCTACACACTGAGCTATACCCTCCCCTTAACACTTTTATAATTTCTTGCTTTTTAATGGATCATATTTGGCTCAGCTTCAATGATAAATATCTGACAAGATGTAATAAGCTTTTTTTTTTTTTTTTTTTTTTTTTTTTGCCAAATCAGAACTTTGAAAAGCAACTGTTTGATTAGTTTAGATTAGGTCTGGCTGCCTGTAACAGAGATCCAAAATAACAGTGGCTTAAAAGAAATATAAGTTGATTCTTTCCTAAAAACAGTCCAGTGGTAAGTATGTGAAGTTCTAGGATTTTACTCTACTTCAAACTAATAAATTACTGTTTCACGGATGCTGGCTGAAGATACAAGATTCTTGGGCCTGAGACAAAAGATTTTATTACTCACTGCATAGCAAGCAGCATGGGCATCATGTTGGTGCTGGTTCCCCATGCCCCTCAAGACCCTTGGAGGCAACATGGAGGGAGCAAGGTGGCTACTCTACACACAGTGGATTTGCATGACAACTGTAATCTACCATTTTTATAGCGAGTGGTGAGCAAGCCTGCTCTTTGTCTGGGAGAAGATGTTACTTTATCCCTTGAGCCTGCTCATTGTGAATTCAACTTTGAGAAATGGCTGGCTGAAGAGCAGTCAGGGTCTTGTATTCTTGGCATATCCAAAAGGGATGTTCAGGGATGCTCAGGCTCACCATTGCTTGTCTCAACAAGTGGTCAAGGTTAGGATGGCAGTTCTCAATGTGGTCACCTGGGACCTAGGCTCCCTCTAACTTGCTGCTTCACATCTCTAGGGTGTGGCCTGTAGTTCACTTGGCCAAGGAGTTATGCTGGCATGTCCACATTTAGAGGAGAAGGGTGAAGGAGAGGAGGCAGGGAGCGAGAATGTTGGAGAAAGGGCAGCCCCCTCCCTTTAAGGACACATCCTGAAAGTTTTATTCTTTACTTCCCTTCATCTCCATTGGCCAGAATTTACTCACATGATCATAACAAACTTCAGGGTAGGTTGGGATATGTATAATCTTAATTATAGGATTCTATTAAAGTAGTATAAAGGAAAAGACATTGGAGATAGCAGTACTTTGACACATTCTTTACTAAAGTTTGCTGGAATTTAAAGAAATACTTTGTACGAACCTTAGAGGTTTGCTAATAGCTGCTTTATTCCTCCCATCCTTTGTACATAATGAGAATCTGAGCCTACGCTTTGGGTAGGCACTGGTGACAGATATCTATGAACACACTCCTGGGATGGGACTGGTATCAGATACTCTCCAGGCACTGCCCAAAGTAACACAAAGGAATCATGTGACTTCCAGGGATCTGGAAGAAGACTTTCTCAATCTGGATTTTATTCCAGTTGATGGTGCATTTGTGAATGTGGTGCTAGAGATTCCAAGGATCAAAGTAGCGAGGTCTAAACAAGCTCTACGTGGAGAGGCTCATCACTGGGTGAGCTCTAGTTGGGTGAGGTTGGGAAGCATTTTGAAGGTGATGGGTCTGTCAGTGGAGGAAGAATCCAAGCCCACAGGATTTCCCCCTAGACCTCACATAACTTACTCCCATAAGAACATGGAGAAACCCAAGTCAGTCAGCCCAGGACAAGGGTTCAAGGGTTATTTGTATCATGAAAGAGGAGACTGAACCAAAGTTGGAGGGAGCAGTTTTTAAGAGTCAGTACTGACCCTGTGTAGTTAGAGTAAGGAATTTCCTAAGGTCAAATGCCTGGGGCATTATCACAAGTAGTGTCTAGCTGAGGGCCCCGGGGATGACCTTGCAGCTGGCAGATGCTCTCCACTAGCTAATGGTGGCTCTGCATTATAGCCCTCTAGTCCCAGGGAAGCTTCTCCTTCATGGAAGACTTAAGCCTCTGATCAAAGTAGAAGCACTCAGCTCACTCAGCTAGTTCATTCCACTTGGACTTCAGCACCTTGAGCCTCAGTCATGTCCTTTGATATTGTGCCATCTTTTACCAAAGTGACTGTGTCTCCCTCCCTGCAGGTGAGTGAGACAATCATTGACCGGGTTAACTTTGTCCTGAACAGGGTCCTAGCAGAGGAAATCTCTGTGAAAAATTACCACACACACGCACACACACACAAAAGACTAAGAATGAGGCCCCTTTGAATGATTTCAGGTATGCCAGAAGCTATAACAAGATGAGTGGCATTGATTGATGAAACTGCGTGGCTACTCCAGGAAGAAAGAGAGACGAGAAGGTGAGGAAGGGAGGGAATAGCATCTTAACAACAAATGCTGGGACAGCAGCATAGCTGGAACCTCAGACATGGGGCCAAGATTGGAAGGCTTATCAGCAAAGACTTTACCTGGACACATTCTGGTGGAAATGGCTGAATGAGCTTATTACAGCAACTCTGAGGCTTGAGGAAAGGCTTGACCACTAATAAACAGCCCAGAGGAACCAGGGCAGAGAATCTAGCTAGATGGAAGGGGTCTGGCAGATACAATATGACTAGGCTCAAAAGATTGAGAGCAGCTCAGGTGGGGTCCAGCCAGAGTCAAGGTGGTCAACTAGTCCATTGATGATTCCAGCAAATGAGCTTGCACGCTATTATAGCACAGGCCCTTAGCTCCGTGGCTTGTTGGAGACTGTCCTCTGGGTGTGCTGTGGATCACAGTCAGTATGTCAGAGGCCTATAGGGAAATTCTGCCCTCCTTTTGGGTAGACTTGAACAGGGAACATTTTAACCCCACTTCTATTCCTCTTCAAAAGGTTAACACTGAATTTAGGTCAGAGAATTGCAACAGAATTGGCCGTTTCTTCTGAGCTTAACCACATTCTATAAAGAAGTGTGGTTACACAAGGGCCAGGTGAAGTCAGGAGACAAAATGTGACAGGCCCCTGTGTAGTGGTTCTTTTTCCCTGACACCACAGCTGACACTAAATGTGTGTCGTTTTTCTACATACCAACCAATTCTATGACACTAACTGGGTGCCAATTTAATTCAATTCTGATACTATCTACCTAGAGTTAGTGCCAGATCATGTGAGTTAAGGGGCTCAGTCCCACGTGCATGCCTTTACTTCAGACCAGCTGCAAATGGGGTACTCAGGCTATTCACTCTTCTGCCTGGCTGACTCCAAATTTGGGAGTTCCCATACACTCTCCTCAGATTTGATAATATGTTACAAAGACTCATAAAACTCAGGAAAACACTTAACGTTTACCAGTTCATTATGAAGGATATAACTTAGAAACAGCCAAATGGAAGAGATGTGTCAGTGAAGAAGAAATTTTCCTCTGCCCTTCTAGGTTCTTCTGGTTGGTCTAAGAATTAAGTTGACACGAGACAGATTAACAGAAGAAAATCAAATAAAAGTTTAATAACATGTATTTATGGGAGAAACCCAGGAAAACTAACTCGCCAAAATGGCTGAAGCTCTCACCTTAAATACCATCTTCAGTTAAAGAAAATGAGGATGTGGAGTGTAGTGGTTTGGGACTTCAAAGGGGAGAGAGGCAATTGACATGGAGGTGGAAAAACAAAAGTTTGTTGGTAAACAAATATTTGCTGGGCCATACAGAGACAGTGGGACACAGGAATTTTAACAAACCGACTTTGCTAGGTTCCTCCCTGTCAGTCATACCTAGTTCATACTATAGTCATCCATAGTGATAGCTCCCTTCCCGGAGCAGGTCCTCTATCTACATTCTTTAGGCAGTCAGGGAGAAGGTCAACCGTTCTTCCTGAGTCTTTTGGGACTTGATAGTTTTCAGCTCAAAATAATCTGCATGACAAAGAGATATTTTGGGGTGGCAAATTTTGCTCCCCTACAGATGCATAGAGAAGTTATAGGGAATAAGGGTGAGGGGTGGGGATTGGCACAGAGCTTCCACACTCTCTCCTGTGGTGCCATCTTCCCAGCACGTGAATGTGTTCACCAACCTGGAAGCTTAGGGAACTTGTTTTTCAGGGGGGTTTAATCAAAGTTTTATTAGCTAGGCATGATTAATTAAATTACTGGCCATTGGTGATTGAACCCAGTCTCTCCCCCTCCCCTTCCTGAAGAGGCCAGGGGCTAGAGCCAAAAGTCTAGTCTTTTAATCACTTGGTTGGTTTTTCTGGTGACCAGTCCCCATGTGAAAATCTAGTGTGGCTGCCCCCTAACCCTCCTTCCACCAACCAAAGCTTGTCTCATTAGCATAAGACACTCATCAATCAAGACACTCATCACCCAAGAGAACCAAGCATTTGGGAGTTTTGTGCCAGGAACTGGAGACAGAAATCAAATATGTTTTACTATACCACAGCTCCCAACTGGGCCCCACCACCTACTCTATCTACCAGAGTAGCTAGGTCAAGAGAAGAGAGAAACTTCCAGACAGGGCAGTGATTCTCGAACTTTGGAGCACATTCTGAAAATTTTATTAAAAATGTAGATTCCTGGGTCTGACTCTCAGTCACTGAGGGAGGGACTTGGGTATACGTATTTTTAATAAACTCCTTAAATGATTCTCATGTACACTGAAGTTTAAAAGCCATGGAATAAGCATTTCCTTGAGCCTATCTCCACCCCCCAATACTACTCCTGTCTAGAAGTGTGTCCAGTCAGAAACTCAAGTCTGTACTGTAGGATACCACCTTCCCCTGACTTAAGGACAAGGAAGAATTAGAACTGAATATAGAGGACTCCCAGGTGAAGCAGGTCTTTAGGATCCTGGAGATTCTACCTCAGGTTGGAATAAGAAAAAAGAACTGGACTTCACGTTGGTCAGTGTCTGCTGCGTCAGGAATGTGCATGCTAGGTGTTTTTATGCGGTGTATCTGTGAGGGAGGTATAACTATTATTATTTCATGACTGAGAAAACTGAGATTCAGGGAAGACTGGGGCCAAGTAGGTACAGCTGGTATTCAAACTCAGGACCTGCCTGGTTCTAATACCTACTTCAGATTGTAAGTAATTAAAAGGGAACATGCTGAGCTGGTGTGACTTAATTGTTAGCTGGAGTCACCGCAGACACAGTACCGAGTGTCAGTCACTCCATAATCGCTGCTATGGAAATGGCAGCTGACAGGACAGCTCTGGGCTGCCAACTAGGAAAAGCTTCAGTCTACAGATGCTACTTACTGAAGCGGCTACTTTCTCAGAGCCTCCCTGGGAAATCACCAGTCCTGCTGAAAGTTTCCCTGTCTTTTTGCTGAACTTAAATCCCTGAGGTAGAAAAGCCCAGGCAACAGCTCTGGAAATTGCTGGGATTGTCACATCTCATGCTGAATCCAGTGTGGTTGATTCCAACTTGTGCCCTTTATGATAGGAGGAGTGTGCCCTGGATAGTTCTGTGGGTCTAAGTCCTGATTGCAAGAACAGGGCAGGCCTGGTGGGAGAGAGCCCTTAAGTTCAGGGTTGGGGTAGAGGGAGACAAGTCAAAACAGGAAAGGGATCACCCAAGGCTTTTTGAGTCAACCAAGGTCAAATCCAATGGGAGCAGTGGGGAAATGTGTAGGAGAAGGAATACAAAAATCAGCAGCCAGGATTTTAAAAAGTTGGTCAGAAGGAAGTGGGCCAGGTGATGGGAAGTGGTTCAGGGATGAGTCACTGAGTGGACAGCTTGTCCACTGCACCTGGAGTGTGTCTTGGGACAGGCACAGGAGCTGAGAGGAAATATCTGTATCAGGCTAGACTATACTTTCTGTTTCCATAAAGATTCCTTGGGTGGAGTCATCAGTGTGATATGACATTGACAGAAGGGGCAGGATGGGGAGGTAGTTGTGTCACCAGGAGAAACTGGCCAAGTGATCATCAGAGTATGAATTCACCCATGAGTCCAGGCTTTGGTCCTCAGCCTTTTGGGCAAGAAACTCAGTCTTGTTAGGGCCCCAGGATGAGTCCTGCTTAGGGCAACTAATACCAGCTACACTCTTAAGAGACTCATGTATAAAATAAAGGCCTATTTTATTTTCTTAAAAGGGAGTTATCCTTTTCCATTCCCCTGGACATTAAAATAAGCCCACTTTGACTTAGACATATTTAGATCATTTTGAAATATGAAAGTCTTATAATTGGCTTGTTAAAAGTGCTGTTGGTTGCGATTAAAGGGTACCTGTGCAAGTAAAAGGATATCTGTTTGTAACAAGTAATAGTAGGCTAGCAAAAAAGTGTTTTCTTTTTTTCACACAATGAGAAATCTGGAGCTGAGCAGTCCAGCACGGGTAGAGCTGCTGAGAAATGCTGACAAAGACTAAGAGTCTGTCAGTCTTTCTGCTCCAACTTCCTTAGCTTATGGGCCTTTATTCATGCTTGTCACCTCATGTCACCAACTGGCTGTTGCATCTTCAGGCCTCATGTCTGCTCTCTAGGCACGAAGAAGGAGGAAGAGACAGCAGGGACGACAGGGACAAAAGGGCTCTGCCAGTTGTAACTATCCTTTTCATCTGGAAAGTAAAACTTGCCTGGAAATCTGATCTGAGAGAGTTCTGCTTACATTGTATTGGCCAGAACTGAATCATATGGCTGCTTCTAGCAGCAAAAAAGGAAAATGGAGTGCAATCACCCAGGGATTGGTTCCAGGACCCCTGCGAATACCACAATCTGCAGCTGTTCAAGCCCTTTATATAAAATAGCGTGGTATTTGCAGATAACCTACGCACGTCCTCCGTGTATACTTTAAATCATCTCTAGATTACTTATAGTACCTAATAAACGCAACTGTTATGTTAATAGTTGTACATACAATGTAAATGCTATGTAAATAGCTGCTAGCATGTAGCAAATTCAAGTTTTACTTTCTGGAATTTTCTGGAAAAAATTTTTTTCAATCTGAGGTTGGTTGAATCCACAGATGAGGAATCCACTAATACAGAACCGAAAGTATAGATGGCCAACTGTATTTTGCTCTCCAGCCTCTATGGTGGGAGAGGGCAAGAGAAGAGAGCATTGTGAGTGGTTTCCGGGTTGCCAATCCCCAATGTCTATCACCAGGCTCCACTGGGTTAGATTATTCATGTGATAAATTATAAAGAAAAAACCTTGATGAGAGGTGGAGAGAGAAAATGGTGGAATATTAGGATATATAGATCAAAAATCTCAGGTCTGACCTTTGTTTCCTGGTGGTAGAGCTTTAGAGAAGACATTACTCAAATCCAAGAGACCTCTCTTTATGCCACTCTTCTCTTTCAGATTCCTCCTTGAGAACAGATTAAAAGAAAAAAAACTTTATTGAATAATTTGCAAGCCATAAAATTCATCCATTTAAAGTGTACAATTAAAAAAAAAGACAAATGAACTTATTTGTAAAACAGAAACAGACTCACGGACATAGAAAACAAACTTATGGTTACCAGGCCGGAAGGGGGTGGGAAGGGATAAATTAGGAGTTCGAGAATTGCAGATACGGACTAGTATATATAAAATAGATAAACAAGTTTATACTGTATAGCACAGGGAACTACATTTGATATCTTGTGGTAGCTTACGGTGAAAAAGAATATGAAAACGAATGTATGTATATTCATGTATGACTGAAGCATTGTGCTGTACACTAGAAATTGACACAATATTGTAAACTGACTATACTTCAATTAAAAAAAGTATATATAAAAAAGTACAATTCAGTTGTGTTAGTATATTCACAGAGTTGTGCAACCACCACCCAAATCTAAGTTCAGAACATTATCCCAAAAAGTAACCCCATACCCAGCAGCAATCACTGTCATCCCCATCCCAATTCCCCAGGACTAGGCAACCACTAATTTATTTTGTTTGAGAACATATTTTTAAAAGAGTGATTTTGTGCAGGAAAGTCAGTATGAAGCACCATAAAAATGAGCTTCCAGGTAAGTAATTCGATTTAAATATATCATGAAAGGCAATTCATCTACTGTGGTAAAGTTTTCTTGTGAAGGAACTGATGCACTGTTGCACTCAGTGAAAGCAGAATTTTTAAGCACCTCATCCCTTTCCTCATTTTGTCCTAAAGAATCATGCTGTTTTTAAAATCTTGTCTTATAGTTCAGCCTTTCTTAAAGGTGAGATTTATGAAGATATAAAGTAGAAATAGTTACAAAACTCAAAATTCAAAAGCAAAGTCTCATTAGTGGGAAGCCTTTAATTAAAAAAAAAAAACAACACTCAAGGCCTGAAGAGCCCAAGCATTTGCTAATTGACAGTGATAACTGAGCCAGGTGCCTTTCCTTCTCCCCTGGGACGGGTACAGACCCTGTCCCACCTTGTGTTATTTGCAAAAGATAATATCGTTTATCTCCTGAAATGAAAATGAGCAAATGGGCCTATGATGCAGAATAATTGCTTTCATTATTGTTTGCGACATTCCCTCTAACTGTCATATCCTGCTTTACTTGGTACTTGTTACATCTAGATGAGAGAAAAAACAGGAAATGAAGCTGGTATTAAGCAAACAACTATGACCAAAGAGTTCCAGGGCTACGCCTTTCTGATCAGAGGTTTGAGGAGGTGTGGAGAGAAACAGAAAACCTGTGCCAGATAATACTGAAAAAGGAAAAACTGTGCCCAAACAGAAGTGAGGGGACATTTCAAATAGACGGCTTTCGATATTGGATTACATACCACTTAAAGACCTTACCCCCTGAAGACTGCAGATTTGCATGCTGCTCACTTGGTTTCAGACACAAACTATAAAGTTTCTTTTCCTCTTAGCTACTTTTCCCCCTAGCTACTTTTCCCCCTTTGCCTTTAATTACTATCATGATTGCAGGGAGACATTTTGGTTCCAGTTTGCCATTAAAAATGGTGTATGGTTAACTTAGATTTCTGTTTTTTTATCTTATTTTTTGAAAGTTAAATAAATCAACAGCTAAGTGGATGATTTAATAACCAATAATTTCACCTCTGAAGAAAAGATAAATCCCTATTTTAAAGTATTTTTCCCAATTTAAAATGTTTGTAAATGAGAAAGCATTATTTCTGGTTTCTAGAACTGTATAGGCTTCTTCATAAGCACAGTTTTTAATTCTTTGCTTAAAAAAATTCTTTTGTTATTAAATTTTTGAGGCATGTAAAACAGGATAAAGAAAAATATAATAAACATTCAAGTTTCATATCTTGCTTAAGAAATAAAACGTTACAAATAGATTTGGCCCTTTTGTGTATCTTTCATCTACTGCATTCTTCACTTCGCCCCGCAGAAGAACTAAATTCATACTTGAATTTGGTTTTTATTTTCAGACATGCTTTTATAATTGTGATACATATCCATGTAATCCCTGTTAAAAACAAGACAACAGGCCCCACGTGCAGTCACTTATTTTAAGCCCCATGTCTCCAAACTGAGACTTAAAACTATAGATCAGCTCTCTTAGCAAGGAAATCTTAAAACCGGTCAACCAGGAATTGCCTGACTAGCACTACTTAGGTAATATCTGCCTGCCAGACCTCTATCATCTCCTAAAGGAAAGTAACCTTGGAATAACCAATCTGCCTTTTTGCCAAATATAACTTCCTTCTGCCTATAAAAGCCTTTCATTTTGTACAGCTCCTTGGAACTCCTTTCTATCTGCTAGATTGGATACCGCCTGATTCATGAATCACTGAATATGGCCAATATGATCTTCAAAATTTATTCAGTTGAATTTCTTTTTCTAACATCCTAAACAAAATCAGGTTTGTTTGCATATTTTAAACATTTCCAAAGCACTATAATTCTGGCATCAGCTTCAGCTTTGGGAAAGCCAAATAGCTGAATCCTGCTTCAAGATCATTTATGGCACCCATTTCAGGGATCAAGGTATGATCAAAGAATGATCACGTGATCTTATAGGTAACTTTACAGCTAATCAGTGCAGCTATACCAGTTACTTGAACAAGACATGTTATTTGGATGTATTGCTAATATTTGGAAATTCCTTTTCAAATATAATTTAGCATTCTAGATATAACTCAGTAAAAAATCTCTTTGTATGCTTTTGTATTTCAAATGCTATCAGTTGTTGAAGTAAAATATATATTTATTATTGCAAGAGGAGTATGCTGCAATCATTAATGACTTGTGAAATCTGTTAATCTTACATAAAGTTATTAAGAACTTTACAATAGTTAAATAAAGAAATAAATAAATGGACAATTAATACAAATATTGTGTGCATTCCCTAGACATATGTAGGAAGAACAATAGATTTTGAGCCAATAAATATAAATCCTTATAGAAATAATAACCCAAGTCAGACTAACAGGTACTAGATTATATCATAATTTTAATAACTGTGCAATTGTTTGTATACTAGTACAAAACCTTAAATAAAATAATCTTTAAGAACTCTACTTAATTTTTAGTTTTAAAATTCCACTTAGAACATGAATTGTTCAAGAAACTGTCATTTGGGAAATTCCTTTTTTTAATGAGGATAAATTAAAAATATTTTTTGAAGTATTATTGGTTTATGATGTGTTAATTTCTGGTGTACATCACAGTGATTCAGTTATACATATATATATTCCTCTTCATATTCTTTTTCATTATAGGCTATTAAAAGGTATTTGATGTAGATCCCTGTGCTATAAAGTGGGACCTTGCTGTTTATCCATTTCATATATAGTAGTTAGTTATCTGCAAATCCCAAACTCCCCAATTTATTCCTCATGCCTCTCTTCCCCCTGCCACACTCCTATAACCACAAGTTTGTTTCCTATGTCCATAAGTCTGTTTCTGTTTTGTAAATAGTTTTATGGGAATAAATTTAAAGTTGAATGTCAATTTTGCCATCTCAAAATTTCACTGAGAGGAAAACTCCAAAATCATGTACAACATCTATAATAAATCATTTTTTGTTTAGACATAATAAAAAATATAAAATATATGAAGAAAAGAAAAAAGTATAGAGGAAAATTAGCTAATCCCCAAATATCTCACTTTTCTACTGCCTCAGGTGAAAACGAATGTCCATTTGGTATCACACATAGGTGGACCACTGACTGCAGGAGCAAAATAGCACCTGACAGTGCTAAAAGAATTACTGTTTATGTACTACGATGCAATTATGATGTCATTAGTAAATAATTAAACAGCAATAAATACTTTAAGTATAATTTCAGATTTATTTTTGTATCTCAGAAGCCATTATTTGATGTTGATATTTATCTTTGTCCTCAACGAAATATTGATTTCAACTTATTGGCCTTATGCCAAAGTGTTTATCTGGTGCATCTCTATTACAGTTTAGATGCTATTATTTTTTTATACCTTATGCAATACACTATATACTTCAGTCTTCAATTTGATTATTTTGCTCAACTTCATATTTGTCAGATTAGTTTATGTTGTTACATGTAGTTCAAGTTATTCATTTTCACCAGTGCTGTGTAGTTTAGCATGAATTATATTTACAATTCACTTATCCCTTTTCCTGTTGATGGAAATTTAGTTTGTTGTCAAATTTTACAATTTACAATTTTGCTATGTGCATTTGCGTACATATTGTCTTGTGAGTACTTCTTTAATATTTGTACCTAGAAGTTGTAGTGACATGTTGGACCAAAGCATGCTTTTTTTCCCCATATGTTTTCCTTATAAGTGCTTTTCCATGTCTATGAGCTAAAAATATCACTTTTTGAATGTGGACTCCAGTCTTGTCTCCCAGGCATCAGACTTTATATCGCCATCTGCCTAGCAAATATTCTAAGTAGAAATCTGGGTGTGTCACCACCACCGTACGTTTATCCTATCCAAGACAGCTCACTGTTTCCTCCTCAACTTTCTCAGTACGAAACACATGAGTGTCACAGTTATAAAAACCTTGGGCATGTGAAACTGTTCTTTACAAAAAAATGAGCATCTTCTATTTAAAAATCTATTTCTAATTCAGATGTGTTTTCCTCTTTTAAACATCTGTATATCCATATACAAACATATACACAAATATGTAGATTTCAAAACCTTGTAAATATGAAATAAATAGAAAGATAGGCTAGCCTTTCCTGCCTTGCTCTAAAGAAAGGGTCAGCAAACTTTTTCTGTAAAGGGCCAGATAGTAAATAGCTCAGACTTTAAGGGCACATGGTATTCTTCACAACTACTCATCTCTGCCATTGTAGTTCAAAAGCAACCATCAATAATACCTAAAGAAATAGCTACGTCTATGTTCCCATAAAAACTGATTTGCAAAAATAAGCAGTGGGCCAGATTTTGTCCATGGGTCATAGTTTGCTGACCCTCTTCTAGAAGATCAACAGTTGTCACTTAATAAATGATTACTTGCTTCCTGGACGATTCTGCACAGAGTTGTACAAACGAGAAGCAGCTAGGTGACAGTTCTGCACATTAACAGTATAATTTGGTGAGCCTGCCCTTGTGGTTTCTGATTTGAGCATTGTATTTGAGATCACTCTGTCTCCTCTGCCTGTAATAGCTTCATATATGTGTGTGTGTGTGTCTCCCAGTGAGCACTCCCAGTGGACTCACTCTGTACTTCAGCATCAGATGCTCTGGACCATTACTACTCTCTAGTCCTCCCTCAGTGTGAATTTTCTGTAAACCATGTAGCCTCTGTTTTATGTCAGATGTTTCTTTGCAAATATCACAACTAAATTTAGTGAAAACTGGTCCAGAATCTTACATTTATTTATTTAATTAGCTTTGCAATGGTAGGTTTTACCACTTACCAGTTGTGTGATTTGGGCAGATTATGTAATTTTTCTGGGTCTGAGTTTTCATTTGTAAAGTGAGACAATATTTGCTATATAAGGTTTCTGCAGTGATGAAATGAGCTAATGAATATAAAGGATCTTGTGGCCAGGCACATAGTATGTGCTTCCTAATAATGATGGTGACAATAATAGCAAAGACTCCTATTGCACTTGCTGTGTGGTGCATTGTTCATGTGCCCTATGCATGTATTGACTTAAATAAACCTTACAATAATCCTATACAGTGGTATTATGATCATCTCAATTTTATAGTTGAGAAACTGAGAGAAAAAGAGGTCACACATCTAGAAAGTGACATAGCCTGGATTTAAAATATGAAGTGAAATATGGAAGTAGCCTTGTAGTATGGAAGGACCTTCAAGAATTTAACACTATTTCAATAATCTCATGAGAGGAGTGACCCTTCCAAACCATTTGCTAAAGACCTACTATTTCACAATTAAATAGTCTGGGAATCCTTTCTGAAATGTCAGGAAGGAGATCAAGATAATTAAACTGATTGCAGCATCATGAACACATCTAAAAAAATGGTATAAGTGAAGTGTTCTTTAAAGAGGAAAGCATGGTGCACATGTAATATGTTTGTATTATCATGTTACTGTAGGAGTACCTTCTTGCCTCTAAAGTGAACAAATACCGGTCTTGTAGACAAATTTTCTCCTGCTTCCTCTCTCTCTGTGTGTACAGCTCAGGAACTATTTAAGAGCAATTTGATGCAGTGGTTGCCATGGCAAATACTTTTCATAAGAACACAGTAATTATTGGAAGCTGTTACAATTTACCATTATTTAGTTTCAGAGTGATTTGAATGTTCTCACTTTCCCCCTTCATTTGAACATTTTATCTATGTCAGAATTTTTTTAAAATTTTCTCTGCAAAAGACAGCTCATTAAGGACTAAGACACAGCAATTATAGTGAAAATATATGCATTTTTCCCCAAAGAATATGGTCAATGCAGTGTTATGCTTGTTTATCTGCAGGACTTAAAGCATCAGACTCTGACCTCACATTGTAGGTTGTTTTACACCAGGCAAGAGATCTTCAACAGTTCAGGAAGAAAAAAATATCTAATCATGGAGGCAGTGTTTGTGAATGCTCACATTATAGGTGTGCTCAGTAGCATCATAATGGAATTATACTTCATTCAAACTCTAAAAGACAAAATTTAAATGCAGTTTTATAGCATGGATGAGTTCTGCAGCTGTGGTAACAGAATCCATTGCCAGGTGTCCTGCAGCTTATACTGTTAATTGATACATGCTACCCAAAGATACCAAGATAATGAAGTATCTTTAAAAAGAAAAGGACTCAACACATTTAGAACTTAAGTTGAGTGGGGAGAGTAATAGCTCAGTGGTAGAGGGTGTGCTTAGCATGCACGAGGTCCTGGGTTCAACCCCAATACCTCCACTGAAAAAAAAAACAAACCAAAAAAACTTGAGTTGATACAAACAGGATTGAGAAACATCGGGCGGGGGGTACTTCTGTTGTAACCACATACTCATAAAAATAGACAACCCAACAGAACTAAAAATGTTCAGGTATATCTTAATCACAGTGTGAGAGACTTGCCATGTATCCTTCTAGAGCAACCTTTGCTTTTGTCCCTCAAAATATAAAACTTCTTATTTTCAAAGATGATATTGTGGAACATCTATTGTGGACTTACTTGGTTTTTTCTTTCTTTTCTAGGATGCCTAATAATCCTGCCCATTAGTGAGTTACATGGACATATATTATCTCTCTTTTCTCTCCTCTTTCTTCAGCTTCCCTCTCTCACTCTTCTATCCCCCCCCTCTCTTTTTTCTCTCTTCCTCTTTATTCTTTCTCTTTGTTTCTTATTTTTAGACTATTTCAAGGAAATCAGTGACATGGTAATAATATAGGTATGGGTCATGATGAGTGAGGAAGATTAAAGAAAGAAGAAGGTGTATCTGAGGTCATACGAAAAACTCCGAATTATTCATTCTAAAGTAATTTCTTTTTGCTTTCTCTTTTATTAGTAATAAGTGATATAACTTTTAAGTCTGCATGATTGTGTATTGGTATCTGGGTGCTTCACATAGGTAAATCTTATACTCCTAACTAGCTTCTGAAAAACAGGAACTATTTCCAAACAGAAAGCTTCTTAGTCTTTGACCCTGGCAACTCTCCTCTGAGGCCATCCAGAGTCCACTTTTTTACAGTTTGCCTCAAAACTAATCTCCAAGAATCCTTTACCAATGTATCCCTTGTACTGCAGTTTCTTCTATTTAAAAAAATTTTTAAGTGAGTTAAAAATACAGATAAATATAAAACAAACAACCCCCAATCAAAAAATGGACAGAAGACCTAAACAGTCTTTTCTTCAAAGAAGACATACAGATGGCTAATAGGCGTATGAAAAGATGCTCAACATCACTAATTGTTAGAGAAATGCAATCAAAACTACAGTATTACTTCGCACCAGTCAAAATGGCCATCATCAAAAAGTCTACAAATAACAAATGCTGGAGAGGGTGTGGAGAAAAGGGAACCCTCCGCACTGTTGATGGGAATGTAAATTGGTGCAGCCACTATGGAAAACAGTATAGAGATTCCTTAAAAAACTAATAGAGTTACAATGTGATCCAGCAATCCCACCCCTGGGCATATATCCGGAGAAAACTCTAACTCAAAAAGATACATGCACCCTAGTGTTCATAGCAGCACTATATACAATAGCCAAGACATGGAAGTAACCTAAATATCCATCAACAGATGACTGGATAAAGAAGTTGTGGTATATTTATACAATGGAATACTACTCAGAGCAACTATATCTACTTATCTTTAGATGGTCATTCTAAGTGAAGTAAGCCAGAGACAGAAAGAAAAATACCATAAGATACCACTTATATGTGGAATCGAAAAAATGACACAGGTGAACTTACTTACAAAACAGAAACAGACTCACAGACATAGAAAACAATTTATGGTTACCAAAGGGGAAAAGGTGGTGGAGGAGTTTGGGATTAGCAGATACAAACTACTATAGACAAAATAGATAAACAACAAGGACCTACTGTTTAGCACAGGAACTACATTCAATACCCTGTAATAAACTATAATGGAAAAGAAAAAATGATCGTATCAATCAATATTATTGACATAGAACGATTAAATATTTTTAAATTAAAAAAATACAAAAATAAGTATAAAGTAAAAGTTTAAATATAAAGTATAAATATGAAGTACTAAGTTTTCTCACCTCCCAGAATTAAGTGTGGTTAGCATTTTGACATATTTGTTTTTAGACTTTATGCATATTTCTCTGTATGTAATAAATACATATATAATAAATATTCCCTACCCATTCAAGTACCTTTGATCCCCACTCATCATCACATCATCTCCTCTCCTCATCTCCTGCAATTATCAACCATGAATTTGCTGTGAATCCTTCAAGTTCATTTTTCATATTTTCCACTATCTTCTTATTCTGTATCCTGAATGTTTCTCTTTTTTTTTTTTTATATGGACTTCCTGGTGGTTGCTCTTGCCTTTAAAACATTTAGTTTTCCCTGCTAGATGGGGGTGAATCAGGGAGGCCAGCCCTTGATGACTATGGTCTGTGACTCCCCTCTAGCCACCAGATTTAGTAAAGAGCTTGCCCTCTCCTGAGTAAGTCTTGACTTCTCCCTACTACAATTCTGCATCTTGGTCCTTGGTAACAGATTCATGGAAGAGCTCAAATAAATATATGATGTTGCACCTGACAACATCTGTGTCCTGTTTTCTTGGGCTCAGTGACTCAGGAACTTCAACTTGGCTTTTGATTTTTCTAACTGATCTAGTTTTCCTCTTATTTGGCTCCAGAAGCTGAAGACCAAGCATACAGTCCACCTATGTTAAGAGGAAAGATCCTTGTGGCATGGCTTTTATGTGTTAACCACTTAATGGCTTATTTTCTAACCTTTGTTTACCATTTGTCTTAATGTTCTTCATTTATACATTTTATCCTATAGAGTTTATGCATCTCTCCAAGATGCATCTCATTTTTTAAAGACAGGAGAATAAAACTTTGATAGTTTGCAGTAGTGGGCAGGAGTTTTCATTGTTTCTGATCCAGGAAAACTCAGCGATCTGATAAGTAGCCTCAAAAGAAAATTTATAATTAGGAGGATTAATTATTTTTTGTATTGAGATACACATTAGGTGTGGTAGATGTATTCATTTATTTTTCTATGGATAATTTGTGAATCTCCTTTTATAGTTAAATATATTTTGAATGTATTAAATGAAACTCTAATGAAATATGATTTGGAGCCATGCTTGAAGGTATCTTTTGCTTCAAAAACCAAAAATAAAACCTTATATGCCATCTATTTGAACATATTCCTTCTTTCTTTATTTGAAGGTAGAAATAATGAAGATTCTTTTCCTAGGCCATATTGGGGATCTGGGACTAACCTTAAGTAGTTGGTGTATGTAACCAACCTGTGTGTGTGGTCAAAGATGCTGGTATGTGCCTCTCTTATGTTTCTGCACCAGCCTCTTATATTCTCTGAGCCACCAATATTAGAGATATGTTCTTTTCGGTCTTTAGATTTTTTGGTCTTTAGAAATTTTTTTTGAAATGTGAATATCCCTTGGAAAGGAAAACCATCTTAATGAAGATTTGTTTTTAAGTTTCTATGTTTGAAATTTGGTTGGCAAGAAGAGTTTGAGCAAATACAAAACAGGTAAGTTGGAGAGGATACTGTGAAGTTTAACAGCAGGAGCAGAAACTTCTTGTAATTTTGCTTAGGATGAGCCCCTAGCATAATTATGAGTAGCCCTTTTTTATTTCCCCCAGAATTTTAAGACTTTTCTTCCTTCCATTGCTTCTTTCTTTCCTTTGTCCCCAGATATGAAGTTCAAAAGGTTTTGGTCTATAAGAAAGAATTATTATAAGAATTGACCAAAGAGGGGAAAGTCATTTATGCCACATAGGAAATTTCCCCTAAAGGAAATTTTCAGTAAAATTTTCCTTCAATGAGTCTCTATATTAGAATTTCTCCCTTCAGAAATTCTTCAAACTGTCCCATAGAAAATCAAATTATACAACTTTTAACTGTGGCTTCCCAAGACCATAGTTCCCTAAAATGAGATTATGCATCAGTAGTTGGTGGCACCAGCTTAAACAAATTCTATGAAATTGTCAGTACTGCTGATAGATTTAGGGCAAAACTTTCGCAAATTTTTTTAAGATAACAAGCAAGTACAGTATGACTTTGATAGATTATTTTCTTATTTTAGCAAAACCACATTCTGCTTTGAGAAAGGTCAAACTCAGAGCAAGGGTATAGCTTCCTCTTCATTTGTCTTTCATGAACTTGTCACTTGATAGTAGGCATGGTAAGGACAAAGGGGGAATCTGCTTTATCTAGACACTGTATAATTTCACCTCAATACCTAATCCTCTGGGCCAATCTTTTGTAGATTGAGCATGCTTTTTTCCTGAAGATGCTAAATCTTATTACTTTGAAAAGTTATTAACTATTCTGAGATTTTTAACTGAAATAAAACAAATAACTACAAACCTGTGTCTTCTTTCTAGGCTTCTGGAAAACTATGTATTCCCAATTCCACCTGCTTCCTACCCTCTACCATGCCTTAACTTTTCTGTCAAACAATGACTTTCCTGGAAGTGCAGAATTTTTGACGTACTTACTGGTCACACAGTTGAGCCAGATTTTGCCGACTTTTTGTAGTACTGGTTAGATACTACTTTTGAAGAACCAAATAGATGTTTTGGTGGTGAAGATGTAGAATGGAAGAGTGGCAGTTGGCCAGATTAAACTGCATTCCGCTTAGTCTTCAGGAAAGTTGTAACAAAGTATGGGGCTTCTCTGGAGACATTTATTCTTGGGATACAGTGACCTCATGTTTAAAACATAGCCCAGGATTGTATCAAAACTCAGGACTAAATTAACCTTGAAAACACTGCATAATAACAGAATTAAATTTATGAAATGCACTTTCCCAAACTTTAGCAAGTAACTGAAACCTTCATTGTTGCCGAATGAAGTAGCCAGTTGTAGAGAGTGAAAAAAAAAAAAATCCCATGCTGGGAGGCAAAAGACTAGAGCTGTCATCCAGCTAAGATGAATAATTTAATGTGACCCTGGACTTGTTATTTAAACTCTTTGCTTTAGCTGTCTCATCTTGGTAGACTGAAGGCCAAAGGCTGGGCCAGATGACCATTATTAAAACTTCTATTAAAATAACGGAAAAGAATCTGAAAATATATGAATATATATGTATGGTATACATATAACTGAATTGCTTTGCTGTACACCTGTAACTAACATTGTAAATCAACTATACATTAATAAAAGTAGAATTTAAAAAACTTCTATTAAAAAAGTAATCATGCTCATTATAACAAAACAAAATAAAGCAAGGAATTGAAAAATGTAGAAAAGGATAAAGAATACAAAGGTAACCTATATAAACAATAGTCCCACTTGCACTGATAGATTAATGTTAACATAATCTTTCCTGCGTAACTGAAATCATTAATATATACAGTTTTGTGTATATATACTGCTTTTTGAAAGGTAATAGGTCCCAAATATGTTGTCCTTCACAAAAGAGGCCAGGGACAAATGGAAAGGCAGACCATGTTCTTGGGTAGAAAGACCTAAAAGCATAATGATGACCCCATTAGGGACTGGCAGAACCTATCAAAATTACAAATGGATATGCATTTGGATCCAGAATTCTACTTTGAATAATGATTTCTAGAGAGAGTATCTAAGAAATATTATTCAATGCAACATTTTTTGGTAATAGCAAAAAATTGGAAGCAACATAAATGTCAATTAGTACAGGCCTTTTAAAATAATATATGGATAACTACACTTTGGAATATTATACAGCTATTAAAAAGAAAGAGTAAGTGCTTTTTGTATTGATTTAGAGAGATCTTCAAGACATACTAAATGAAAAAAATCGAGTTGCTGGGAAAATATGTACAGTATTTTATTATTTGTGTAAAAAATGTAAGAGGACAAAGAATATATATTTTCTTTCACCAGGAACAATCCTCTGGAAAGCTAAACAAAAAACTTCTAATATTGATGACCTGTGTTGGGGTTAGGAATAGGAACCAAGTGGATCTGGGACAGAGTGGGAGTGAGATTTTATACTGTGTATGTTTTTATACTTTGATGTTTGGAAAATGTGAATATATTATTAGCATTACATTAGAATAGAAATAAGAATGTGATATCTTTTGCTTATTTATATATTATTGATTCACCATGAGTAGGACTTTCATTTTCAGTTTAATTTTAACAGTGATACATTGTACTGAACCATGATACATTTCTTCAGTTCTAAGATGCATTTTTCCTATGTATTAAAATTTCTGAAATGAAAAATGAGTAATTTCCCATCTCCAATTGCTATAAATATGCCATACTTTATTTTGCGATTTTGGACATTTAGGTTGTTGCCAAAATCACACTGCCCTTGGATCCTGACCCTTGTACCTCCAGGCTGAGTAATCTAAGCAGTGACTTAGCCCAACTCAATTATTTGTGAAATGGGGATTGTAACACTACCTATTTTGTATGGTTTAGCACCATATTTGGCACATGGCATAAGTGTTCAGTAAATATTATTCTTTTTGTAACAAAAATATTTGTGGATATATAAGAATTATTTCTATAGAACAGATTCCTGGAAATGGTATTATTTAACCAAAGAGTATAAACACTTCAGGATTCTTAATAGGTATTGGTAAATTGCTTTTCACAAATTTGCATCAATTTATTGGCCTATCAGTAGTATAGTGTCAAAACTAATATGGTTTTTTAACCTTTTTTTTAAAATTTGAGAGATAATAGTATTCAAATATTAAATGTTAAGGGCTTTTTTTTACTACTAGGTTGATGGAAGTTGGTTTTGTTTTGTTTTGCTTACCTTATTTAACTATTTATATTTCCTCTTGTTTGAATTTGTCTATTTTTTTATTGAAGTATAGTTGATTTACAATGTTGTGTTAGTTTCTGGTGTACAGCATTTTGACTCAGTTTCTTATATATATATTCTTTTTTATATTCATTATTATTATAGGCTATTAAGATACTGAATTTAGTTCCCTGTGCTAAACAGTAAGACCTTGTTGTTTGGAATTTGTCTTTTCTTGACTTCTGTTCCATTTTCTAACACTATCTTAGTATTTATCTCATTGATTTATATGAACTTTATACAGTATTAGATAATTTTGGCTTTACTTTTATGCATTTTCAACTTTTTAATATAATAATTTAAAAAATGAACTCAGATTACCTTTTAAATTAAAAATATAAAGATATTCAAACAAAAGAGTATATATATAGCATATTTTTACAATGCAAAGAATTGTAAAAGAACACCTCTATACTCTCCACTCAGGTTAAGACATAGAATATTTTTGATGTTGCCCTCTGAAACTCTCCCATCCCATCCTTCCCAAGCCCTAAGGTTATCAAAGTTTGAATTTTGTTTCTTGCTTTTTAAAATAGTTTTACCAGGTAATACCTAAATAATATATTGCTTGATTTTGCCTGTTTTCAACTTTTGTATCAATGCAATCATAGTATATGCATGCTACTGTAACTTGTTTCAATGCCAGCTCTATTATATAACATATCTCCACATGCAAGTCTCTTTCTCACTTATCTAGTCTGTTCTGTTGGCCTATTTGTCTCTGGGTTAATACCATGAAGTCTTTAATATTACAGTTTTATAATTAGTCTTAATATTCACTAGGACGAATCGCTACACCTGTTCTTCAAGTGTCTAAGCTATACTTGGCACTTTGCTCTTCTATCTAAATGCTAGAAGAAAATTGTAAAGTTAAAAAGGAAACCTGATGGGGTTATGGTTCAGAATTACACTGAATCTGTAAATTACCTTGGGAGAACAGACAACTTTATGATGTCCTATTTATGAAAAAGATATGTCTTTCCATTTATATTTGTGGTAGACAGATTTTGCTGTTTCTTGTTTTGATCACTCTTACTATGGTGGTTTGTTTCCCCAAGTGTTTTATGATTTTTGGTTGTGAGGTCATGTTGCTTGGAACTTTGTGGGAATTCTTTGAAGCCTGTGTTTAAAGTGTGTCCTATCAAAGATACATTTTTTTGTACCTGCTAAGTGCTGGGGAGCATTGACAATTTAGGACCACTTAAGCTAAGTTTTCAGTTTGGGGGTTTCAGGTCATATAGGCAATGTCAATACCCACGATTTATGTGAGTACACGAGTATCTCAGCACTAAGACTGAAAAAGATCTCCCCTTCACACTGTGTGAGTTGCTTTTTTTTTTTTTTCTTAGATCATCCATTTAGTGGGTCATCTTTACAGCATTCTAGCTTTATCTGTGGGCCACTGTTCTGAACTCTCGCCTTGTGAAAACCTCATGCTTTTCTCCTGCTTCCCTCATACTCAAGAGATTTATTAAAGTTCAAGTATTACCAGGGATCAGCAGATACACCACGGCAAATACTCATCACTTGCTTCTCTGGATGTTTCTGCTCTCCGCCACCCCACCCCGCCATTTCCTTTATATCTCAGCCAGCTCAACCACACATTTGAAAGACTGCTATGTGTGTGTGTGTGCTTTAATAGCTTATCCAGAATTTTTAGGTGTTCTTTACTGGGAGAGTTACTCTGGACCCTCCATATTGCTGGGCTACCATATTGCTAAAAATTAAAGTTTTTGTCACCTTTTCAATTTTTTTCTAAAATCTCAACATCTTTTGATGCCTTAGCTTTTTAAATTATGAAAAATTTTAAATACACAAAAGTGTATAGAATGTTATACTTAATCTCCATCCCAATTACTAAAACATCACAAATACATTGTTTGCTATGACTTTTAACAATGTGGAAATCCAGTAGGTATTCAGTTTTTTTCTCTCAGATTAACATGGTAGTTAAGAACTCTGGCTCTAGAGTCAGAAAGACCAGGGTTCTAATCCAATCTCAAGCACTGAAGAATATACCTTCTGGGAAGTCTGCCGAGACCACAAGCCTCCTTCTCTGAGAACTGCCTCCAGGAGTGTGCCCTACACTCACATATTATGTGACTGCCTGACTTGACATATTTGATTGGATCAGAGGAGGAGGCAACAAGATTGATTTTTCTCTCCTAATATTTAGAATTGTGATCACTTGGATTTAGAACAAGTAAACTTGAAAGCTAGGAGACAACTACATTTGGCCATGCACATATGGAGAAGCACAGTACAGAAAAGAATGAAACAGAGGAAGAAGATACGCAGAGAATGAGGCAAGAAACTTTGAGGAAGGAAGATAAAAAGGAAGAAATAGAGATGAACTAACCATACAAGTACCCTCATATGAATTCTGGGCACCTCCAACAGATTTACATTTTCAGATTCAAGTCCATCTCGATGCCTGATGTTACTTCCTGACTCTTGGGTTAGTTGTAACACCCCTCTGTTCTTAAATTTCCTTTTTGTGTAGGAGGGGGAGTTTAATTTAGCTCAAGTGGGTTTCTTTTTGGGGGGGGGAGAGGTAATTAGGTTTACTTATTTATTTATTTGTTTAGAGGAGGTACTGGGAATTGAACCCAGGACCCGGTGGATGCTAAGCAAGCACCCCACCACTTGAGCTATATCCACCCCCCCCTTCAAGTGGGTTTCTATTGCTTTCAATGAAAGAAAACCCAATTCTAGCAATCATTTACTAGTTGTATAAGTTTAGGCAAGTTATTTAACCTCCTAGCCTCACTTTCCTCAACAATAAAATGGGATAGTAAGAGAATCTACTTGCCAGGGTTGCTGTAAGGATTATGTGAATTAATATATGTAAAGTGTTTCACAAAGTGCTTGGCATATGAAACATTCTCAATACTTAAGATGTTATTTTTATCACTGAATTTTTTCCTGTCAGGCCACCACTACGCTGACTATGGGATACTCTGACGCTACCAAGAATAATAATATGCCTCTATAACACAACTTGCAACCTAGATTCAGATACACTCCTGGTCTTATCATCCTCTGAAACCAAGATCTATATCCTCTAAGCACTTTCCTGAGAGCCTGGAGTTGGGGCTGGGAACAGTGGAGGAGGGATGCCAGTGGGAACAAGTGGTTGAAGTGTCTTTCCAGATGGCCTTTAAGACTGCAGCTGAGAAGGGGCTGCCTCTGGCCCTGTGTCCATTTTGAAGGTTGTAAGGGAAGTTGTTCATAGGAGTGGCTTGATGGCTGCCAAAGACTCAGAGGCATGCTTCCTGGTATTAGTATACCAGTTCCCATTTGAGGATTTTTGGCTTAGACTGGTGATTGTTAAATGCAAGTAATCAGGTAATGATTATAGGTAAATCAGCAGATGTGCCGCTGCTGACACCTGTTTCCCTAATGATGCTTTATATTCAGTTAACTGGCAATTAGTGTGCCCATGAGGGAGTGTTACCACCAATACCTGAAGGATGTAATTTGGGTCTTGAGAGACCTACAAGCACATCAGTTTTAAAGAAATTCTAGCTTTACTGAGATATAACTGACTTATAACATTGTGTAAGTTTAAGGTATGCAATGAGATGCAAAGGTGTACACATTGCTAGATGATTATCACAATGTGGCTAGTTAACGCCTCCATTACCTCGCAAAGTGCCTTTGTGTGTATGCGTGGTGAGAACATTCAAAATCTACTCTCTTAACAACTTTCAAGTCTATAATAGAGCATTGGTAACTATAGTCACCATGCTGTACATTAAGTTTCCAGAATTTATTCATTTTATAACTGGAAGTTTGTACCCTTTGATTAACATCTCACCATTTCCCCCACCCCCTGGTCCCTGGCAAACACCATTCCACTATCTGTATGAATTAGACTTTTTTAGATTCCATGTATAAGTGAGATGATATAGTATTTGTCATTCTCTGATTTGTTTCATTTAGCATAATGCCCTCAAGATCCATGCATGTTGTCTCACATGATAGGATTTCCTTCTTTTTATGGCTGTATAATATTCCATCACACACACACACACACACACACACACACACACACACACACACACACACAGCCCCCACAATCTTTATCCATTCATCTGTCAATGGACACAGATTGTCCTCATGTTTTAGCTATTGCGAATAATGCTACAGTGAACATGGGAATGCAGACATCTTTTTGAGATAGCGATTTCATTTCCTTTGAATATAGATCCAGAAGTGGGACTGCTGGAATATATAGTTCTTTTTTATAATTAATTAATTACTTAATTAATTTTTAATTTAAAAAAAATTATTTTTATTGAAGTGTAGTTGATTTATAATGTTAGTTTCAGGTGCACAGCAAAGTGATTCAGTTATATGTATACACACATATATATTTTTTCTGATTCTTTTCCATTATAGCTTATTATAAGAAATTGAATAGTTCCCTGTCCTATACAGTAGGTCTTTGTTATAGTAGTTCTGTTTTTAGTTTTTTGAGGAAACTCCATACTGGTTTCTACAGTGGCTGTACCTATTTACATTCCTACCAACAGTGCATAAGGATTCTCTTTTCTCCACATCCTTGTCCCCACTTGCTATCTTGTCTTTTTGATAATAACCATTCTAACAGATGTGATAGCTCACTGTGGTTTAGGTTTGCATTTCTCTGATGATTAGTGTCATTGAGCATCTTTTCATGTATCTATTGGTCATGTGTATGTCTTTTTTGGAAAAATTTTGGGAAAATGTCTATTCAGATGTCCTGCACATTTTAATTTTTTTTTGACTATTGAGCTGTATTAGTTCCTTATGTATTTTAGATATTAACCCTTATTAGATAGGTGGTTTGCCAATATTTTCTCCCATTCTGTAGGTTGCCTTTTCATTTTGTTGATTGTTTATTTTGCTGTGCAGAACCTTTTTAGTTTGATGTAGTCCCAGTCATTTATTTTTGCTTCTGTTGCTTGTGCTTTTGGTGGTGTATCCAAAAGTCATTGCCAAGACCAATGTTAAGGAGCTTCATTCTTATGTTTACTTCTAGGAGTTTTATGGTTTCAGGTCTTTAAGTCTTTAACCCAACTTGAATTAATTTTTGTGAGTGGTGTAAGATAGGGATCCAGTTTCATTATTTCAAATGTGATTATTCAGATTTCCCAACATAGTTTAGTGAAGAGACTATCCTTTCCCCATTGAGTTTTCTTGGCTCCTTTGTCAAATATTAGCTGACTATATATACATTTTTTTCTGGATTCTTGATTTTGTTCCATTGGTTTATGTGTCTATTTTTATAATGGTACTATACTGCTTTGATTTCTATAGCTTTGTAATATAGTTTGAAATCAGGAAGTGTGATGTCCCCAGCTTTGTTCTTCCTTCCAAAATTGCTTTGGCTGAAAAGCCAAAGCTGTGGTTCTGTGTAAATTTTAAGACTGTTTATTCTATTTCTGTGAAAAATATCACTGGAATTTTGATGGAGATTGCATTGAATCTATAGATGGCTTTGGGTAGTATGGACATTTTAACAATATTAATTTTTCTGATCCATGAACACAGGATATCTTTGCACTTAATTGTGTCTTTTCACTTTCTTTCATCAAACCCTATAGTTTTCAGTGTACAGATCTTTCACCTCTTTTGTTAAATGTATTCCTAAGTATTTTCTTGTTTTTGATGCTATTGAAAATGAGATTGTTTTCTTTCTTTTTCAGATATTTTGTCATTAGTGTACAGATATGCAACTGATTTTTGTATAATTTTGTAACCTGAGCATATCACTTTTCAAAGGTTTAACACTTATCATTTTAAAACTGTATTTCATATTATATATGATACATATATATCATGAAACAGTCTCAAATGGTTAAAAAATACGTTGCTATGACCATGTAAAACTGGAAGTGTTCTATGGCATCCTGTAGAGTTCTCAGATTCTCAGGGGATTAATTCAGAGATGAACTGGGCTAACCTGGGAATCGGTTTTTGGAGCTAGGTTGATGACAACAATTTTTAACCTTTTTCCTTTAAGCATAAAAATATTTATAAACCTCATTATATAATAGAAATATAAATAAAAACTATTGGGTAAAAGTCTCTCATAATTCCACCACCCTAACAAATGAATCACTTTCATTTTCCCATGTTTAGTCTATATATCTTTTAATGATGATTGACATACATCCCTTGAAATTGCAGACTGCCAACTCAAATGCAAACTGCTCTTGAACTATGAGAGATGCTTGCATAGCATTTGAGGGGTAATACCACACAACAGGTTTGATTTATTGTCTTAAAAAACTCTTCTGACACTTAAAAGATAGCAACATTAAAAAATCATAACCTGTGTACATATCTCATCTCCTGTTCTAGATTATCTCAGAGAACAAATGAAGATTGTGGTTTGTTCACTACTGAATTCCCTGAAATACCCAGTGTGCACCTTGTACATAAAGGACAGTTAATAAATATTTGCTGAAAAAGTGACTGGATTTGATCAAGTAGGGGTATGGCTAATGGAGACTGAGACCAAGAGGGGAAAGCAGAGTTTCCTGTTCTCCCAGCTTCTCTCTGAGTTGGCCAGTGACAGTCTTGCATGAGAAGGGGGCTCAAGAGGTAGGTGTGGGACACCACCATGAATCTACTCAGTGTAACTCTCTAGAGTCCCTGTCCACTTCTGGCCACTCAAATCTCTCATCTCCACTTACCTACAGACCAGAGGAAAAACACTGTGAGATCTTTGAGAAGTCCTTCTCTTTTGTGGCAGCCAGAGATTCAAAAGGGTCTGTGGGGGCATAGGCAGAGTAACAGGAAGACCTAGAAGAGGCACCATAGGGAGCACCCTGTGCAGTTAGAGGCCCAAGGACATGAGGTAGTTTGAAGATAACCAGTTGTTAAATATTTAGCAGCACATCGTTCAATAGAGGCCTGGAATGGGACAAAGAGCTGTGTGGAGACTTCACGACTAAAAGCAAATGAATAAAACCATCGCTTCATCACTGGTGGCAGCACAATACCCCAAATGGCCAGAGAGTAAGGAACATTTGCACTCAGAGTTCATTATCCAGGGATAAGACCAAACTAGTCCTTCCACAGCAAAGACCAGGAAGGATCCTGGACACCACCTGAATCGGAGGCCCCTCTCCTCTACTGACCCCAAATCCTGCACCCTGAGCTACCATCCTCCGGGTATCACTGAGCATCTATCTACCCTCATGACTGAGTCATCCAAGAGACTGTTTAAAAGCCAAGACTGAGAGATTTTGATTGGCTATTCAGCAATTTTCATATTGTAAAGAAAAGAAAGCTTGACAAAATATCATTGAATAGTAGGAAAATGAATTTCTGCAGGAGATGGGATTTCTGTATTTACTGAAAGAAAAGTTTTCTTTAAAAATGGCAAGAAACATTGTTTTACACTAGAGGATAGATACCTCTATTTTCTGTAGATCTCATTATTATATTATTCTTGATCTTGATCTGGTATACACTAGACTGATTGGGTAGGGACTATATAAATATAAATATATAAAATAGGATCCTTTATTCTCAATTCCAAAAAACCCATTAAATTTGTAAATAGTGTCTTAGTAATAATGCTGATAGGGGATAGGCTAAGGTCAAGAGGGTCTGTTGAATTCATTACTTGGAGCTTTTTAAAAATAGTGATTTATATTTATACAGGACCATTTTCACCTGGTTACATCAAAACGATTGTTTAAAAAAGTCTTGCTTCAGACCTGTGTCCTAATTAGTCTTCTGTCTTCATCACCCCACTCCCTCCTCCTTAAACTTAAGCCTAAAGAAGACAGGAGCCCCATACACCTGCGGTCAATTAATCTTTGACAAAGGAGGAAGAATATACAATGGATAAAAGAGTCTCTTCAGCAAGTGGTGTTGGGAAAGCTGGATAGCTGCCTATAAATCAATGAAGTTAGAATACCCCCTCATACCATATACAAAAATAAACTCAAAATGGCATAAAGACTTAAATCTAAGACAGGATACCATAAATTTCCTAGAAGAGAATATAGGCAAAACATTCTCTGACATAAATTGTAGCAATGTTTTCCTAGGTCAGTCTCCCAAGGCAATAGAAATAAAAGCAAAAATAAATAAGGCCTAATCAAACTTACAAACTTTTGCACAGCAAAGGAAAATATAAACAAAATTAAAAGACAACCTATGGAATGGGGAAAAATATTTGCAAATAATGTGACTGACAAGGGCTTAATTTCCAGAATATACAAACAGCTCATACAATTCAGTAACAATAAACAACCCAATCCAAAAATTGGCAGAAGATCTAAACAGATATTTCTCCAAGAAGACATACAGACATACAGATGGCCAAAGCACAGGAAAAGATGCTCAATATCTCTTAATTATCAGAGAAATGCAAATCAAAACTACAATGAGGTATCACCTCACACCAGGCAGGATGGCCATCATTAAAGAGTCCATAAACAATAAATGCTGAAGAGGGTGCGGAGAAAAGGGAACCCTCCTACACTATTGGTGGGAATGTAATTTGGTGCAGCCACTATGGAAAACAGTATAGAGATTCCTTAAAAAACTAAAAATAGAGTTACCATATGATCCTGCAATCCCACTCCTGAGCATATATCTGGAGAAAACTCTAATTTGAAGACTCATGAACCCCAATGTTCATAGCAGCACTATTTACAATAGCCAAGACATGGAAGCAACCTAAATGTCCATCAAAGATGGCTGGATAAAGAAGTTGTGACATTTTATATATATATTACTTAGCCATAAAAAAGAATGAGATAATGCCATTTGCAGGAACATGAATGGACCTAGAGATTATTATACTAAGTGAAGTAAATCAGACAGAGAAAGACAGATATCATATGATATCACTTATAGAATCTAAAAAATGATACAAATGAACTTATCTACAAAACAGGAAGAGACTCACAGAGAGAAAATGTATGGTTACCAAACAGAAAAGAGGGGGAGAGATAAATTAAGAGTTTGGGATTAGTAGATACAAACTACTATTTATAAACTAAATAAACAACAAGGTCCTTCTGTATATCACAGGGAACTATATTCAATATCTTTTAATAACTTATAATGAAAAAGAATATATGTATGTATAACTGGATCATTATGCTGTATACTAGAAACTAATACAAGATAGTAAATCAACTATACTTCAATTTTAAAAAATTAAAATAAAAAAGAAGAGAAGAGCTTTGCCAACAGTAGTGGTCACTATGGATCCATTCATAAACAACCATGACAACATGCTTTTTACATGCAGGTAAAACCTATGCAAGTTCTTTTTCTTCATCATATTTTTCTGGGTGTAATAAAAAAATTCTAGACATTCAGCTGCCTCTATATGATTTATAATATCCTTTATCTGGTTGGACAATGTGAAGATATTTTAGCATAGATTAGGAACTAGGGTGCAATTCTACCTTTTTCAGTGAAGTCCTTCACATGCCTAACATGTGGTTTTCCTCTTCAAAAGAAGTAGGAGGTAGACTAGGGAAGCAGGGAGAAAAGAGGAAGACAGATAGATTCATTCATTTAATTAATAAATATTTATTATTATTTATATTTAATTAATAAATATTTATTAATACTATGTCCCAGGTGCTGTTCTAGGCCCTGTTGATAGAAACAAAACAAAGATCCCTGCAAAGATCGTTTGGAGCTTGAGTTCTAGCAGGATAGAGCTGAACAAAGTTTTATTATAGGGTATGTTAGACATGAGTATGGGAGATTTGATGAAGAACAAGTTCATATTTAAGCCTATGGTATGCTTCTTGTAGCCACTTTTGGAACTTATTGTAGATATTAATTACATGTATTCATTTATAATTTTCTTACAGCAGTTATGATGGTGCTGTTCTTGATGCTGTTGGTGAGCCAACATTCATCATATGCAAGAAAGTATGTAGAAACTTCAAAATTTAAGTTACAGGGGAGAAATAAGGCTGAAAAAGTTATGTAAATTTAGGGAATTGTCTCAGTTGCATATTTTTGTGGCAATGTGGATTCTTCCTGGGCTTTGTTACAGGAATAATTAAGTGATATCAGCTATAGAAAGACTAAACTCTGTGGTGTAGAAGAAAGACACCAGCATCTCCACCTTTACTTTCAAGAACTTTTTCTAGACCTTTCTTCTGATACATTGCCACCTAAAAATCATTTATGGCCTTTTCAGACATTATATAACAAGCTCTATGAAAGTGTACATTCCAGAGAAGCAATTTTAATTTGAATACTGTAATAGACACTGCTAGTTACCTAATCAAAGAACATTTCCCTCTTCTTTCTTGTTGGGATAATCTTGATTTTGTTAAGGCAGCAATGGCTCATCCCAGAGTCAATATGAGTGTCCCAGGCAAAATGGTGATGGCAGTGGAGGTAGTGGTGTGATGTGCTTCTGGCAATAAGATGATACAATGAAGTCAGACATAGCTGGCTCCATATTTGGCCCCTTCCTTCCCTGTCCTGCCTTGAACAGTATATGGTGCCTGAAAGTGCAACAACCATCTCGGGCCATGAAGGAAAGAGTGAGAAAATCACAAGGGTGCCATCTCTGACATAACTGAGATATTGAACAAATGCCTGCTACTTCTTTCTTGTTATTTGAGAAAAACAGACTATTTGTTTAAGCCATAGTAGTCTGGCTTTCTGTTACTAGCTACTAAATGTAATCCTAGCTGACATGAGACTTTGTGGGCATAGTAACACTAATTCCGCTGATCAAATATCCTCACAAGCAGTGTTTGTAACTAGACTTTGCTCTTTCCAGGGTCAATAACTCTCTGGCTTCGAAAACCTGAGTTTCATTTTTCTCTGTTTTGTGATATGTCTTTCCTTTTACCATGTTTCTCTCAAACGTCTGGATTTCTTGGCTGGCCATTAATTTTTAAGACTAACTTTTAAAAATGTTCTTTGGAAACTCTGGGTACATTGACGAGGTTTGTTGCCTGAAGGACTTTGCTGTAGGATGATTGGGTAGTGAACCAGCCTTATAACTGGGAGATTCTCTACTGCCAGTGTCTGGAGTGTCTTTTTTGGGACTGTCAAGTCTCTGTAGAGGAGAATCTCTAATTGACTGGGCAGGGGTTGGGGCCAGGTATATGCATGGCTGCTGGCATTCTAGGAGCAGGAAAGGGACACACCTGAAGCTTCCACAGTTCAGTCTATAGCTTCTTACATAACACACCAGTTTATAACTCTATGATTTGTCTTTGCTCTGCATGTGGCTTAGTCTTCAAGTCCAGAGCCTTGTGGGTTACTTTCTTTCATGTATGAACCTCCATTCTCCTGTGCAGTGGTGAGTGGATATTTATCTGGCTGCTTAAAGTTGGAAGGGGACCTAGGACTAGAGGTTCAACCATTTTCCACACATATAATCCACCAATCCCACTAATTTTAGAGTCACATCCTCATTTCTACCTTTTGAGCCTCCAAACACTGAGACTTTCAGTTTCTAGTTCATTATTCATTGGAATTCTCTTCTGAGATACTTAGATTGCAACTGCCTCTCTTCTATTAAATTGGTTATTACTTTCCATCTTCTATTAGTTTGTTGAGTATTCTTTCTGTCTCCTCTCCAACTTGTTGGGGGTAGTGTCTTTTTTTTTTTTTTTTACCATATATTCCTTTACTGTTATTTTATTGGTGCTTGAGAGGAGGAACAGGCATGTGGTCACTCTGCCATGTTTTCCTCCCTTTATCTAGTTAAGTTGATTTTCAATCCCAGGAATTATGGTAGTGAGCATCCCAATAATTGGCTCACTATAAGTAGGAGGAATAAACCCCCCCGAGAAAGGTTTAATAGTTGAGCAGATTGTGGCAGGAACTTGAATAACTTTTTAGTGAAAAAAACCCTGTGCAAACAGGCTTAAGCAAAAGAAAAATTTATTGGCTCATGCAAGTTGGGAGGCTCAGGAGGCTGAATGAACAATTTTGGTCTAAAAGAGAAATTCAGAGAAATAATCTATTATGTAGGAGGAACACAAACTATCTACATTAATTAGGATAAGTAAAACAAATTAAATGAATAAATTCAGGACAAAGTGAACATGTCAGCTAGAAGTTTTGGAAGGACATAAAACAAGAAGAGAAATATGTAGAAACTGCAGAATGCCTATGCTTTTGTGAACACAGAAGCAAGGCAGCAAAGAAGACAGTGGGAATTGAACCTGGTGTAGTTCAAACTTCACTCAACTTGTGACGCACTCCTTCCCAACAGGTGTTCTGGCAAAAGAACACACTCTTTTCGATAATGACAAAGACCACATACAAATGAAGCAAATAACAAGCAGGGGCAAAGTCACAGGTCGTCTGGCTAACTGAACCTTGGGAAACTATCTACAGAGGAGTTTTTTAAGTGATTTGATCACAGATAAGAGTAATATTATGAGGAAAATAATTTCTGTTTGTAAGAAGGATTATCTAGACCATGTGGGCTTGAGAGAGCTTCTAGATATTTTCAACCTGTTATCTTTCTCGCTGACTTTAGTCAAAGTTAATGAAGATAACGAATTATGTGCTTGCATATTCTTATTTGCCTCAACAGTTGTTTCATTGGCACCAATTCCTGTAATGAAACCCTAGGAATTCAGCACTGGAAAATAGTGACAGTTTTTACTCCTGGTGAGTGGGGTAAGTTAGTCTGGGATTGGAGCAATTGAGCCTACTGCTCCAGAGCAGATGGTAGGAAAAGAAAGAGGAGGTAACATGGAATGAGCTTCAGATATCACTGGAATCAGAGGCTCAAATGAAGTTATTAGGGCTGCTCCCCTATACCCTAGCTCTACTTGTCTCTTGCAGTTTCATTCTGGGTTTCTCAAGTCGCGGATGTTTATGCTCCCAGCTTAGCAAATCCAGCAAAAAAGAATAGCCTTTCCCGATAGCTCTTTCAAAAAAGCCTTAAGGTGATTCTGATATGTTCTGCTAGGTCAGATATATCTCTGAAACAAGTAATGACACGAAGGGTATGAAGAATTCTGGTTGGTCTGGCCTGGCCCTTGTGCACTCTTGTGATGATGGTCATGTAGCCCTGATTGAGAGTTCAGCCCCAACTAAGATACTGAGTTGAGTTCCTTACAGGAAAGAAGAGCTCTGTTATAAGGAGAAGGAAAAGACTGTTAAAAACGGGGGATGTCCATTACAGGTTTATTTACCCCTGATGGAGTAGAGTCTTATTTTGTGTGCTAGCCCGCATGGTCCCTAACAGAGACTGCATCATTCAATATAAAACATTCTAATTTTCTGGAATAAACATGGAATTAACTTGTTCTAAGTAACATTAAGTTAATGTTAATTTAGCATGATGATTATAGTACCTGCAAAATGATGTTATTAAAGCATCATTCTTTAGGTTTCATAAATATGAGCTTAAAAATTTGGTATAGTTTGGAGCATGAGACCATGGCAGTGGCTTCCAGTGAAGGAATAATTTTAGAATGGGGAAGTACCCCTATTGGCTTGTCAATGCCCAGCCTTCTCCAACCTAGCCTTCATCTCAATGCCCTTCTTTATCAAAACTTTTTAAACCTGTTTTTTTTTCCCTGACTGGAGAAGAATATAATGGTTACTGTGTATCTAAGTGATACCTAAAAATGGCTACCTATGAGGAAGTAGGGTTTTAGAAGATAGTCAAATTTTCTGAAATATTTATTTTATAAAGTAAGGAATATTATGGAATATAAAGCTGGGAACTGGCAAGTTATTTTTTGTAAATCAGATACAGTCTGAATGTTTCCACACCTAGTTAGCCCATGGGAACCAAAAAAATCCTATCAACAAGACATGCCCACCTAAAAGACTTCAATAACTTCCCCTCACAAAATCTTCACCAGTTAATTCAGGAGTTTTGAGTGGGTTTCTTGCATGTGCTTAGAAAGAAATCTGCTCACGTTCCTGTGGTGGTCCACTTTCCCGGAAGAAGCCCCTTGTTCAAAATCTGTTCTGAGGCCTGCCATGTAAATTCTGCTTCTCTGCTGCTCCACCTGTACAGCACTGGCTGTACTTGCTTTGCTCCACCTATTCAGAAGTGAAGACAATGCCCCCTGTCCACTCTGTTCTTTATTACCTGGGTCTCAAAATAGTACCGTATATAACCAGTCTGACAAAGTATCATGAGAGTTTCCTCAGCTTCTGATTCAAACACTTGAGAGATCTAATGAGTCCACAGGATCAAGTAGGCAGGGTGGAGCAGAGGTGGAGGGGTGAGAGGCCATGCCTTCCACTCTACTCTCTCCAGATTCTTGTTCACAATCATCTCTCTTTTCCTTTCTTCCTCAGCTTTCAAATCGCCCAAACCTCCAGGCATAACTCTCTAAGTCAAAAGTCAAACACCTCTGTGTTTGTTTACAGATTCAAATATATGCCTCAGAACAGGAGAGGGTATCCATCAACCATCAACCTCTCTGCCAAAGTGTAGGTCCACGGGGTCACCTGCTTCTCAGATAGATTGCTTTTCAGAATAATGTCATTGAGACTTTCAAAAATAGTTTTTACAGAAATAGACTCACAGAAGAAAACAAAATTATGGTTACTAGTGGGGGAAGTGGGGGGGTGAAGGGTTAAATTGGGAGTTTGGGATTTGAAGATACTACTATATATAATCTAGATAAACAAAGATAAACAACAAGGTCCTACTGTATAGCACAGGGAACTATATTCAATACATTGTAATAGCCTATAATGAAAAGAATATGAAAAGGAATATACACATATACACACACACACACACATATGAATAATTGAATCACTACGATGTACACCAGAAATTGACACAACATTATAAACCAGCTATACTTCAATAAAAGAAAGAAAAGGCAAAAAAAAGTTTTTAATCATCTGTTCTAATGGAGCAGGGAACAGAATGGCTATATAAATGTTGACAATGGTTTTATTCTTTCTCAATCCTACAGTGTTAGAGTAGCCTACACTTTGTTTTATATTCTATACTTGCTGTGTTACTCAGCACATGTTCATGACTGAAGTTTTATTTCTTGTGCTCACTTCCATTAAATGAGAGAATGAACGATGTATTCTGCAAATGTTAGATGCTATAATCCCTAATACATCTTTTACAAAATAGGGCATTGTCAAAATGTTTTCAGTAACTTTCCCATTGAAACCAAACATACATTAAGTTCTTACTCAAATCCAGTGATGGGGATCGGTGATGAAATAATTCTGAAATCACTTTTTTCTTGTACAGAGTTTCTTTTGAAATCAGTGGCAATCCTGAACGTGGGCTAAGTCCAAGAAGCATTCTGCAGAATAAGAATCACGTGCAGTATTAATGAGTCATTCTGTCCTTCTTTCCCATCTGAATCATATATCAATTTGGCTTTACGGTTTCTTAAAAAATGATTTTTCAACCATCTAAATAAAGTTTCTTTTGATGATATGCTTATAGTGGGGAAATAAAAATTATCTCTAATAATAAAATGTCCAATAATCTTTAAAGACTAAAACTCCTTAGAAGTTTGTGAATCATAATGGTACTCACTTTCATTTTTATTGCCTTAATATTTTTATTGCAAAAATGTTACAGAGAATGCTTAAAAGCTTCAAAACCTTCAACATCCTATTTAAAATGCCTTTAAATTTTTTCAAATTTCCTTCCAGCTTTGTCTATATCTATATCTATCTATATATATATGTGTGTGCTATATATAACTACAATCACAGAATATACACTAACCATATAGTTCATCTAATAAGGATTCTCAACCAGGGGCAATTTTGCCCCTCTGGAAACAGCTGGAAATGAATGGAGACATTTTTGATTGTCCCTAATATGGGCAGGTGTACGTTGTTGGCAAGGCCAAGGATGATGCTAAACATACTACAATGTGTAACTCTTCAAAAAAGAATTATCCAATCCAAAATGTCAATAGTGTCAAGGTTGAGAAGCCCTTGTACACACACACATTTGTATTATGCTTTTCAAAACTTTGCTAAATAATCTTATTTTTGTCATAAGATTCTTGTAATTATCCCTTTATCTATTTGACAATCATAGTTCATTTAATGATTTACCCACTCAGATATCACAGATACTGTTATGAACATCTTCATACATATGGCTTCTAAATTTGCTTGGGTTAAACTTAAATTTTCACAAGTAAAATTACTTTGATAAAGGGTATTATCATTTTAATGGCTCTTAAACTTGGTATAGGAAACTTATAAACGTTAGCTTTGGCAAAACACATTCATTATTAATGGTTTATTAAAGAGAATTAAAGTTTGCTTGTAACTACAGTTTCTAATGCTATAGTTTTGTAAGTGGGAAGTAATGGTGCTGGGGGAGGATTACATCTGAGTTTTAGCTTTCTGAATAGACGATATGATTTTAGGAGCAGAGCAGATATCGCTTTACCCATATTTATGTTCCTGGAGGAAAGGGTTGTGATGGTGCCTTATTCATCTTCATATCTTTAGTGCCCATCCCAGCATCAGGTTGAAAATGTACATTATAAACATTTGTTGAATGGACAGACAAGGGTAGGAGTAACACATGAAGAGACTAACTGATCTGACTGACTTTATGGGGACAGATGACAGCATAGATTGTGTTCCCATAAAACCATTAGCATTTATGTTGTGATTGGTTTTTATAATTATCATTATACTCGATGATTTAAAGATTATAGCTCTTGTTATCAGACTCTGCTAGAAATATCTCCTAACATTGGTGGTAGAAGCCAATATATTGAAGGTCTGGGAACAAACACATAGCTCTTCCTCTCAGCCAGGATAAAAAGCACTCTCTAGCAAGATAACACTGGTTTTTGTTTAATTTAAGAGACACAAAGACATTAAAAATTGATCAGTGAATTTTTAATAACTAGAGAATACATACACATGGCACAAAAGCTGAAAAGTATAAAAGAATATATAACGTATTTTTTCAAACTGGAGTTTCCAGCAATCCAATTTCCCTCCCTGGAGGGTCTAACATGGATATGCTATGTATAGGCTACAAACTGCCATAAACAAGAAGTCCCAAAGTAAGGCACACAGTATATGGGGGTGGTGCTGCTCCACAAAAATCATCCTAGGACCTGGTGCCTTCAATCTTGCTGTTCTTGTATCATTTTTACTGTTGGGCAAGGTGGAAGCTCAGTGTCCCATCTGTACTCCAGCATGTGAAAAGGGAAAGAAAGGTCATACAAGTCAAACAATTTCTTTTTAAGCAAATGGTGCATAAGTTGCAGCATCATTTCTCCTCATATTCCATTGGCAAGAACTTTGTCACACGGCTATGACTAGCTGCAAAGGAGGCTGAGAAATGTAATCTTTAGCTGGGTGGCTGTATGCCCAGCTGAAAATTCAGAGGAAGTGAATTGAATCTGTAGCTGTGGGTGTCTAAAAATAATTTTTTCACGATGTGGTAATGGTGTCAACCAGATTATGAATTACTTACTGACTCTGTCCCAGTATTGAACTGTGAAGCCTGGCTTGTCACAACTGGATTCCTCCAAAATACCAGGAAATAAATAGCAATCAACAGAGACTTGATGCTTCGTTTCATTTCTAGATTGTCTTCTTTAATCCATTCTTCCCTTTCTTATATTTGAATATCTAAGAGAAGGGCTTGATAATCTGGAGGTCATTGGCAATCTTCCTTCTCCACTACAACACTGGGCAGAGTTAATCTTTTAAAGTTGTGCAGTAGGTGAAGTTTATCTTTGTGATCTCAGCTTTCTTCACCCTTTTCCCTGGAATGCAATACCCGACGTGCCCTGGCCATTTAGAACCCCATACCAGAGTGCACACAAAATTGCTCTCCATGTTAAGGTGGTGGTTACAAGATTCTCTCTCTTCTTTGCTCACCCAGCAATTACCCTCTTAGTGCTCCATCTCCAGTTGGTTGATAGGGCTGAGAAGTGGGGGGCATAAAAGAGGTTTAAGGAGTGGTTGAAATGTTACTTCTTGTGAAAAGAACTCAATTTGATTAGGCAGAACTGTTGCCTTTAGTTTACAAGCACGAGAGTTTGTCTTACTGTTTGCAGGACAAAACAATGACAACCAAAAAAACTCCCCAAACATATGTATGTATATAGTATGTCTGAACTGCAGAGGCACACATTGGTGTTCATGCAGAAATATTTCCAAGTATCGTTTTTGTAAATTTTCACTTCTTCTCTTAAAAAAGCACCGTAGTATGAAAACAATCAAGCAGACTGACTCTTTTTTCCCTTTCTATGGTCATTTTGCTGTCATTTGCAGAATAGCTGAAGTTATCTTAGGACTTTGCTTTTCAGATTGAGATAATATCTGTATTAGCACTATCTTTTCTAAGTCTTTATTAGAACAGTTAATTTGGTGATATGATTATTGCTATCTTCAGTTCTCTTCATTGCAAGAATATTTACTATTAAAAAAAATTGTTACTAATAAAAGATTCCAAAAAGAGCACATATATTGGCCAATACTTGACTAAGACTCAATATTGGACGTATTTATTCAAACATTTATTCAAATGCTTCCTACATCACAGCACACATAGAAAATATTAATATTTGTATTGCACACTGATGTAAGTTGGAGTCATCTGGCCTGGAGGCTGTGCCTGCGCCTGGTCTCACCCAGCTGCCCCAAAGGTTGAAGGGAATCTTTCTCTCAGCATACCCCATTCATTGGGTGACCTGGTTAGAGATGGCTTATCTAAAATGCTGTTATTCAAAATGTGGTCTTCACATCAGCACCATCAGCGTCACCTGGGAGCTTGTTAGAAATTCAGACTCGCAGGCTCTATCACTGAATTAGAATCTGCATTAACATAAGATTCCTAGGTGATTCATGTGCACATTAAAGTTTGAGAGTATGGATCTAGAAAATAGTGGGTAGTACTACTAGATATGGGAGGTTGCACTTACTGGACATTAACAAAATAGCACATCATTAAAATGTTTTTTTCCCCTGGAAGAAGTTGTGCCTAAATGGCATTGCTTGGGATCCAAGATATGATCCTATAACTCTTCTGTCATCATGGAGCTTCGTATACATTTAAAATCTTTCAGTATTCTATAAATGTGCAGAATAAAACACATGGTCTACTTAAACCAAATGTTCATTTTTTTTTTTTAGGTGTGCGTGGAAGATAAGGAGGTTGCACCTAAGTCATTTCATCCTCCTTCAAGCTTCAAGTACTGCCTGAGGGCCGGTAAACCAAAAATCACATCCTCCAGACTTTGTTGCAGCTATTATTATGGAAATATATAGGTTTCAATAATCAAAAGCTTCCATGTACAATCTGGAGAGCTGTTTCTCTGATAGGCATGGTTGTAGAGGCAATTTTTTCTTCTGTAGCAGAGGTATCAGAAGTGTCATTGTTCAGTCATCAGCTTTGTGAACATCAGGAAGCACTGGCAGTGCATATATTTTGCTGGTTCAGATTAGTTGGTATGGTGATTCTGGAGCTGGCTGTGAAAGTGGCAGCTTCTTGATTCTGGTGTCTTCCAGACAGTGGCTGTGGTGCTGTACTTTGGAAGCTGTCGGCTTCTCAAAGAGGAAGAGCACAGCTCTTTTCGTATTTTAGTTTTGAGGTGTGGTTTTGAGAATTGCTCCATTAATATTCTCAATTATTCTTGTCAAGTGTATTAATACTTCCAGCTTAAACTAACCAGAATGGGTTCTGTTCTTCCCAGCTGAACTTTGATATAGTCTGCTCAATCTGTTTTCAGGACAACTCATTTTTCATTGATTCATTTAACAAATATTTATTGAAGGCCTCCTCTGAAAAGATGTTGCGATATATAGTACATATATATCTTCAGATGTGTAAAGCAATGATTTTAGCTCACACAAATTATATGTTGCTTTAAAAATTATATTTCTAGGAAAGTGGTTCCATCCAATTACAGCAGAAAAATTAAAAGTTCCATTTCCAATTTAATCATCATAGATAGTTCATATGTCCTCATTGGTATAATGAAGAGATGGGAATTTAGAGACAAAAGATTAGTCTTTCCAAACTTCATCTGACAAATGGAGATAGTAAGGACCTACCCTACCTCATGAGGTTTCTGTGAGAATCAAATGAGGCAAACTATGTGAAACTGCTTTGTACATAATAAAGTGCTACACAGTGCTGATTATTTACTTCTAATTATAATAGTAACTTTATCCTACAAAGTTTTCAACAAAAGTGCTACTTATAATAGCACCTTTAAATACAACTATTTTTGTTTGTCTAATTCTCAATTCATTGCAAATTCTGATTTTTATATAATGGTGTTCTTAAAGATAAATAAGAGAGTGACTACTTACTTTGTGAAAGGAATTTCACTTTTGAAAAATATTCACAATAGGAAAACTTTCATTAAATGTGACTCTCATATTTAATACAAATGTTGATTTGCAAATTTAAATAATAAGTGTTTTGGTACATGCAGTGCACAAAATGAGCTATAGCTGTTTAGTTGTTTGAAAAATCGAATCGTATCTTACAATGATCTCGTTTCAAACATGGGTAAGATCAGTCTCTGGGAAACTTGCAGACATAAGTTGCAAAGTTCACATGCTTTGTTTCATGTGCTTCTATTTCTTGAGCTATGTGAAAGAGAAGCTTAATTTAGATCAACAATGTTGATCAACCAATGTTTAGTTGGTGCCTCCCACGTATGAGACAGTGTTCTAGGTGTTGAAGACACATAGATGAATGAGATACGGTCATCCCCTATCCTACTGTCCAGTCCAGCACTGTCCAAAGCAGCAGCCAATTGTACACATGGCCACTGATCACTTAAAGTGTGGCTAGTGTGACTCAGAAACTGAATTTTATTTTATTTTAACTTAAATACAAATAGCCACTTGTGACTAGTGGCCACTGTATTGGACAGCACAGGTCTAGGCCAAACCCAATAGCTGACTTGTGGTTACCAAAAAAAAAAAAAAAAGATGCAGGAGCAAAAGTTTTCTTGTCTTAAAATAAAGGTGGACTATTAATTTTCTGGTCTTGGAGTTGGGGTGGGGAAAGTGCGGCAATGATATGGAGAAGTAAGTAGCATCAACGGAAACAATTACATGTTTCTGTTTAAAATCTGTTCTGTTTGATTAAAATGTCCCCTAACATATTTGGAATGCAAAGACACTGCCAAGCCAAGAAAGCTAAAGACAGCAAAGGTAAAAAAACTGAGGTCTAAAAAGCCAACTTTATGTGTTACCATTAGCATTCCTTGCTGTTTTTATAGTGGTTGCAACATTAAAGATCAGGAAAAGATGAAGTTGTTTGCAACATGCTTACGAAGGAAACTTCCTTGATGGGGTCAGGTGGGCCACAACCAAGATATTTTTATTTTACTCAAATTAAAAAAAAAACAGAAAAGAATTGAGAGCTCATACTTCACACACACAAAAAGGTATTACGTGTTACTGATCACTTATAATTGGGAATGATCTGTAGTACTTAAAATGTTTTTGTTAAAAGTGATCAGGTACTGGTTAATTTTGTTTTACCTACATTTTCATATGCAAGATGAATTTACTTTAATAAATTCTATTTACTCTTGACAATGGACAGATGCTATGATTTTCCTTTTTATTTATTAAAATTATTTTTAAAGATGTTGAAACTATCAGTTCACATGAGTCACAGAGAAAGATAAAAACAATTTAAACATTATTTCTAAGACTAAGGGTAACTGGCTATAACTGATAAGAATCTGAATTTTACCTGTCATTATCTGGTCATATACCACATATCCTTCTAGGGTCAATGTATTTATTTTTGCAGATTCGTCACAAATGATTTCTTTGAAGAGGCCAAACACAGTGGCAGCTCCAGCCCCAATGCAGACCTGCATGATGATAGAATCTGAAAGAGAATACCACTGTGGTTACACTTGACTACACAGTGCGGTAATAGTGCTTGAGGCACTTCCTGCAGGGTGCATCCTCCTGGAACGGTGGCTTCTTTTCACCATAACTAACCAAATGAATTGAAGGGGCTAGACTGGGTAACAGCACCATAGCGCTTCTTCTTGGTGATCTCTAACGTGAAAGCGGTATCATCACAAATAGTATACTCTGGATTTGACAGACTTTCATAGGAACTAATTGATTTGTCTCTGAATGAATTTTGTTTTAAGCTGGATTTCATGTTAAACATGTCTTAATTAAAATACCTTTTTAGGATTCCAATCCTTTGGAAATAAGTGCTCACAAGCAAGGTTAAGGTTTTATTTGATTTTTGTAGGAGCTGAGGCAGGAAATAAAAGTTTTGTATACTCAGTGAAGTAGCAATATTAGAAACTGAGTTTGGGTATGAAAATCTTATTTGTATTTCTAGTTGTTCAAATGATGCATCCATCAGAAAATGGTGAAACTTTTTTTATGATTTCTGGGCCTTGTCTACAGAAATTACATTTAAAAATCAAGACTAAAACAGTGCATTATATTTGTAATTTTCTATGCAAACTAACTGAATTTCATTATGCCAATGATAAAAATGATAACTATAATCTATGCCTTCCCAGAGTTACAGCTGTCTAAGCCCTGGTAGAAATTAGTGAAGGAATAAGTATCATAAGTGAATATAAATTCGATTTATATGTTCATGGCAATAAATAATATAATAATTAAATCATCATTCATTATGATGACGAGTTCTGGCTCTGGGATCAGACACTTGGTTTTTAGTCCTGGCTCTCTAGCTTACTAACAGCAGTCTAGGGCAGGTCTCTTAACTTCTTCTAGACTTTAATTGTACCGTGGGCACAGTAATAATAACACCTCTGTTAGAGGGCTTCTGTCAGAAATCACTGACCTTACCCCTGTAGTGGTTAGCGCAGTGCCTGGCGCATTCTAAGTGCCTGTTATTATTATGTGTCTGTTATATGTGCCTTGTTTCTTCAACCTGATTGCAAGCTTTGAGGAGTCAGAAACTAGCTCATATAGTTTTCTAGTCTCTTCATCACTCAGGACAATGTTTTACAAATTACACAGGTCAGCAATGATATTTAAAACTAAAGGGCAATTTGGGGCTAGATTATAAAGGACCTTGACTATCAGTTTCCCCAGACCTTCCCTAGACTTGTCTCCCACTCTAGTACAATCTCTGAGTCCCCTTTGAGTTGTGGCAATGGGAATTCATGACTGCTGCCTACTCCAATCAACAGCTACCAGTCCAATCAAGCACTCACACAACTGGCCAGAAGCCTGAGGCTGTACGTATTTTCATGCAAGAGATTCCAGGTTGAGTTAAATAACTGATTTATTTTCATACATTTAGGAGCTGTTTCTGAGTTTTTCAGGCACTTCCAGCTACTGGGCAGTATGTTATTTACCTTGCCTAAGTTAAATCATGCAGAATATAACGTATGTCCTCTTTCTTTAGCTCTTGTCATGGTTTTAGTGATGAGCTAGTTTTCCGTAGTGATGAACTTTTCCATGCCTAAGAGCCTACTGCCACTGAACAACTCATCTGCAATAAGCTCAAAGGTCACTCTCAGTCAATGTACAGATCTATGTCCTTTAAATATGCTTTTGAGTTTTACTTCTTAGTCCTTTAAATCAACAGTTTGATTTGAGCTGTTTCAAAAAAGTTTTAAGTTTAACACTAGTACATACTGACTCTACTCTGTTAGTGGAGTAAACACTGAGTATAGCAGCAAGGGTCGGCAAGGCTGGGTTTCCTTACCGGTAGATTGGTATGACAGCTGCATTTTTAACCTGGTATAATCCATAGGTTGGATATAGGCTTCGAGAATTTAAAATATTTTCACCATCACAAGAAATATTTGGAAAGTTTGTATAAGGCCTCCTGGCTCCACTCATTGTTCACAGTGCTCCGCCAACATTTTCTCACCTGCAGCCAGCTCTGCAGCTCCCTTTGATATTTCTTCTGTCTAACTCCATTTTATCAATACTTTAAAAAATACATTTCTAATTGTGTTTTTTTCTTCCTTTTTTTTTTCTAATTGTGTTTTAGTTCTGTTTTGTCAATGTATACCAGCTGGCGCACACAAATTTAATTATAGCTATACGGGGTGGTGAAAAAGCTTCCAAATGGATTCCAAAATGACAGGCAGTGTAAATTATAAACTACAAAACAGTGTAGGTTAAAGCACTGTCAGCAATAAATAAAAATGGCTTTTTTTGAGGAAAGAACTTTGGAAAGGAGAGAGACTAGGCTGGGGAAGGAAACAATCCACACCATTAGGAAAGGAAGAGCCACATTTAGCGAAGCATCTGAGGGGCAAGGACAATGAAACACTTAAGTGAATCTTGATCCTCAGCAATCCTCCAAAGGTTAAGCCACCGAGGGCAGTTAGGTTGTGTCAGATTTGCCAGTTCCGCTCCTGAAACATACTGGACTTTTATTTCCCAAGGCCCACTTACACAGCATCGTTTAGCACGGAACTTGTGCCGGGGGCTGTACAGGAACTGGGTTAGCAAAGATGAAAAGAGCTCAGTTCCTGTCTCCAAGCGCTTCTAGTCTTTAAAGCAGAACATCCTAATAGGCAGTTATAAAGAGCCCCGCTGCAAAATAGCGGCAACTAGAAGCTTGAGGAGTCCTCAGGGCTCCACAGAGGAAATGAGCTGTGTGTGGTCCAAAGGGCAAACAATTTTGATAGGCTCTAGGCTCTCGTATCTTTCAAATAAACGATAATGTGAAATAAACATATCGCCCAGAACGGAAAGGCTTGAGACGAAGGATGAAACTTGATATGGAAGGTTTATGACGCATTTAATTGGAGCAAGGACTTGAGACAAGTCCCCTGTAACTGCCAGGAAAAGAAGAGTCCAGAAGACCCATGAGTGCTAACCGATCAAACTGACAGTCGCCCTGTGGAGTGTCTCGTTCAGACTCGCACCTCAGTAAATACCGACTGTTCTCGAATATCTACTCAGGGCCGGTGATAGAGGCCACTTGTACCAGATTTTGCACACAACATAGGGAAGAAGGCTACTCTCACGGTTCTAAGCCCTTTTCTCCCCTCACCCCCTGTAGCTTTAGGGCTGTGTGATTTTCTCTTTTGAAGAGAAGTTAATAAAAGCATTTAAATTAGCGGGAGGGCGGTTAACAACCGCAGCCCTGGCCCCACTGCACGCCTCCTCGCCCGCTGGGGTTCACTTCGTGCCTCACCTCGAGTTAGCCCAACAGCACTAACGGCCGCGGGGGTAGCAACCGCCACTGCGGCGCGCAGCGGACATTGCAAGGCCATGAGTCTCAGGCAAGCGGCGAGTTCAGAAGGCGCGGGGAGGGGGCGGGCGAGGCCAGGCCGTGGTCGGCTTTTGACGAACAGCCTTTACAGCCAATTGGAAGCATGGTCCACTTTTCCCTCTGCCAATAAGGAACGAGGCCCGGGTTGGGGGGGGTGCTTCCCGGGGGCTGCGGCTGGATTCGATCCTACGCCGCCGCCGCGAAGGCGGGGGCGAAGGGTCTGCTTGGGCGGCGAGGAGCGGATTAGGGGAGGAGGGAAGACCGGAAGCCACGGTCGCGTCCCCATCCTTAGATTCGCTCCCCCCGGCTGGGAGCGGATTCGGAGGCAGAGGGAGAGGCTGGATATTGGCTCAGTGATAAAGAGGAGCGGCCGCTCCGGAGCCTCTTCCCGGGGGGCCCCGTTCATCCAGCCCGCTCTCCGGACCCACCCAGCTTCTGAGCGCGCGGCCCCCGCGGACGGCCCAGCTGCGCAGACCTTCGCTGAAGAGGCGCTGCCCGCGGGGAGGACTGGCCGGTGGCGTCCGAGGCCCGCGCCCTGCCGCCACCCCCCCGCCTGCCAGCCGGTCCCTCCGGCCGCCGCCATGTCCTCCTCCTCATCCTCCCCTAGGGAGACGTACGAGGAGGACCGGGAGTACGAGAGCCAGGCCAAACGCCTCAAGACCGAGGAGGGCGAGATCGATTACTCGGCAGAGGAAGGCGAGAACCGCCGGGAAGCGACGCCCCGGGGCGGGGGCGATGGCGGCGGTGGTGGCCGGAGCTTCTCACAGCCGGTAACAAAGCGGGGCGCCCAGTCCGCTGTGCCCGGCGGCTCCCCGGGAAGCAGGGCCCGGCGGCGGGGACTCGGCCCTGGGCCTCCCGCCGCCTCGTTTTCCCCTTCTGCTGCGTTGACCCTTTCGGGAAACGCCGGCTCTTCTTTTTGAGGCTTTTAGTCTTCGCCCTACCTGTTTCCAGCATCCCGATCGCGAACCCGGCCCCGGCCTGGCTGCAGGCCCCGCGGAAAGTCAGCCGCCGGCCTTGAACTTGGGGAGGGTCCGGGGGCGGGGGCGGAATGGAGGCGTTGCTCCCGCTCGGGGTCGGGTATGTTGGGGGCGCTCTGTTGCGTGATTAGCCCTTTGTTAGTTTAACTCCTCCGGCGGCTGGCCGGCGTCGGAACGACCCGCTCCCTCAGCCCCCTGCCCGCAGCATCCCCGCGCACTGGTCACGATCTCAGGATAGGGGCGTCGGTTCCGCCCAGGGCTCTTTACGCCCAGGTCCTGAGGAGAGCCGCAGCTAGGTAACAGATTTGGCCCTGACTCGCACACCCTAGTTCCCCTAAAGATTTAATTTAAAAATTTTTACTCTTTATAGACCTGGCGCGCATGCTTTGCTCCAGTTTCATGATTATTGCTCAGTACAGTTTTTAGCTCTTAGGTTGAAAAAAAAAAATGGTAGGTGTTCGCACACCTCTACTTCCAAGTAAAAAGAATCACCGCAGTTCTTCATGGGCAGTTTGTTCCCAATTCGCTCCATAAAAAGAGGAACTGAAAATCGAACACACATTGCTAGATTCTTGTTTCATTAAAAAGGTTAGCTTGAGGCAGAAGGAATGTGAAAATCCACAGCAAGTGGTAGCTCAGCTTTGAGGAAACAAAGTAAAGCAAATGTTTTTGCCCTTTTTGGTGCACTTATGGTGTCTAATAGACTTAAATGTTCTTTAAACGTTTAACACATTTTAATTGTGATTTTTTCAAAGCAGACTTTTCCCGAAATTTATGAAATTTTGCACATACATTCTAATATTAGAATGTTTTGCACCTTTTATAAGAAATTATAAGTCTTAGCAAATTAGAAGTCTGTTAGCTCTTTTTTGCATTTTTATGTAAAAAATTCTGGTCAGTAGTTTCCAGTGTTAGAGTTCCAAATACAAATGTTGCCACATTAAAAAAAAAAAGGAACTTTTTCTTCCTCTAAATTTAAGAGTTTTCTTACATCTAGATACTGCTTTCGACTTTTGTTCCTGGCTATTTGGAACATTCAAAATGTAACTTCAGACTTCATAATGTAACAAAAAGTGTGAATAAAGGAAGTGCATTTCTTAAGTTTCAGTTCAAAGCCAACTCTATTGTGGATGCTGGAAACAGGAATATTATAATTGATATTTAGATGCATTGGATCAGTGTATTTCTTTTGCCCAAGTCTTGCTTGAATTTTTGTGCCGCAGCATGAAATGTCTTCCATCAAGTGTCTTGGGAAAATATTTTAACCTGTTTATTAAAAAATTTTTGTTTTTGAAAACAAATTAAATATTAAGCCAATAGTATTATTTTGGATGTTGGGAAGAAAATTATGTATAATTAATACATCCAGAGTGAATTTTATGTAGCAGTGGGAATAGCACTGGACAGGTCTTGGGGAGAGTCAGGCTAGCACACATCTATGTGACCTTGGGAAAGTCACTTTACTACTTAGAATTCTCTTAGTCTGTAAAATGTGAAAGTTGAACTACAGGCTTTCCATACCTGAAGTTGTAGTTCAGTGATTGATGTAATACAGCTTTTAAATTACCTCGGCAGGAACTAATGTATGCAGATTGAGTTATAAATTCAAATTTTGTTTATCTTATTGGTGTTATATTTCTTAAGAGAGGGTGAATTGCTTTTATTTAACAGTAGAACCAATACTGCACTGTGAAATCTAATGAAGGATTATTTTTCCTGTTTTTTAAACATTTTTCTTCATGTAATTTCGGGTACTATTTTTGAAATCATTGCAACTGTGGAAACCTGCACATACTAAAATTTTACTAGGACAGGAATGCCCTGAATAGACGTTTACTGTCTAGTGTGTCATTATCCAGAAGTATAGTAATTCATCTAGCTGAAAAAGGTTTGGCTCAACCTCAGCCAGGTCCCAGAAGAAATAAACCTTTGTGATCAAACTATGTGAGTAAATGCAGATTAGGTACAATGATGGGTAATCTTTTCAACTCTAGTTGGAAGTTTGTAAAAGTGTACAGTAAGACTTCAGAGATTTACATGAGATTTACATTGGCTTTTCATAAGTTTCCTTGAGAATATTAACTAGATTTAAAGAGGAACATGAGTATTTAAGAAAAACTGCTTCTACAAATGCTCCTGATTTAAAGATGAATTGATCATTGTGAATGATCATGATGTTTTAAGGTATAAAGAGAAATGAGTTTGTAGTTCAGATATGAGAAATGATACCCTTCAAATTTATGTCTTCTGGTACTTTGAAGAGCAAAACCCCTCCTGAGTGTTTCAGATTGTTTGGGCTGCATTTTGAACAAAGCTTGATTATGGAGGTTCATGCTATATATTATACAATTAACTTTATTCTTACGGAGTAAGTTGTATTCTTAAATTTTTCAGTTATGACCTTCAAGATCGTATTAATAGTAAATTTCTGTATCTTTTAAAAAAAGCAGCTTGACTTCTAAATATTAGCACTTCACTTGGCAAAACCAGTTGAGGAACTGAATTGGGAAGTTACCTAGAAAAGATTTTCTTTTATAAAGATTGGTATCAATAAAAATTAATGGAGTGCTAATTTATTTTAGAGACTTTTAAGTTTTTCTTTTATTCTGCTCTGCTAATGAGTAAACAGGCAAATCAGTGACTGTTAAAGTGATTTGTTTGCTGATGAGGTGAAAATATGTTTCTCAACTTTTAATAAATAGACTTGCAAGGTGGCAAAATGCCAAGATAAAAATATAGATCTTAGGATTTCCAAATAAAGGAATATGCATTATATAGAGAATCTAGTTTGAATTTAAGATGCACTGTTAAACTTTAAAGATCTGAATACAGAGATGATAGGAATATTTTGATGGCTTATTGAGATGACTATGGAATGGGAGGTGGCATGAAGTCACTTTGTTAGCTTAGCTCCCACAGGAAAAGTTGAGAGACTGTGACAGCATAGTAACTATGCTCTGGAGAATAAAAAAGTTCAAGGATGTGTACCTCAGAGGTAAGTGCCAGAGCTTTGAGGCTTCTGTAGCAGTAACGTCCTGTCTCATTTAGCTAAGCTGCTAAAGTAGAGTGAGGATTTTAGGCCTAGTTTTGGGAAGTAAATGAAAAGTAGTAGGTTTTACTATCTTTTGGTTTTAACAAGTGACCATTTCTTCATGTTAGTACAAAGAGTGAAAAGTGCTGTTAATAGAGCCATAAGCCCAACTAAAGCAGGTGCCTTGGCTCTGCTACCAATATGCTTTGTGACTTAACCTCTGTGGAACTCACCTTGCTACCAGTCACATGAGCTGGTTGGATTAGATGATCACTATGATCTCTTAGCTCATTAAAAAGTAATACTTGAGCCTTATCATATGCTAGGTTCTGTTCTTGGTGATGAGGATATAATAGTAAAAAAAAAAATCCATATCTAAAAATCTGTGATTCTACCTCATTTAGTGCTTTCTTTCTCTCTATGAAGTTGAGTACAACTTTCAAAGCTTGCAGTTGCAGGCGTAGCACCAACTCAGATGAATTTAAGCAAAACCAAAAGGGGCGGTAATAGGAAATGTATTGGCCCATATACTTACGAATGCCAAATTGTGGCATTAGTTTTAGGCATGGCAGGATCTAAGGATTTAAATGATGTCATCATAGGGACAAGATTCTGTCTCTTTATATGTTTCAGCTCTATTTCCTCTATGTAGTGATAAAGCAAGGATTACATTCTTATAGCTAGCAAATAAAACAGTCTCCCCGAGAGCCCGCATTCATTCCCTCTGATCAGCCATTTTTTTATGTCCCCTTACCCCCAGCTAGTCACTGGACTACCTCTGAAGTTAGGGAGGCATGACTATATGACTGAGAATATCAGTAGAATAATTTGGGGTTGAGGAATTTTTCTTTTTTTGTGTTTAACCAGAAGAATGGGAAAGGCGTTCTGAATAGGCAAAACCAAAGGATTTCTACCACATGAGCAAAAAAATAAAGATTAGTTTTTAAAAAGTTATTTGAAGCATATGGCTGTTCTTTTTAATCTTTGCCATGGAATCAAATGTACCTTAAAACTTTGGATAGGAAAATTAAAGGCTTTCCCATATTTTGAATCTGCTCTATTATTTCCTTCAGAAAAGAAAAAGACCAAGTAAAGAGATGTGATTGTTTAATTTAGTAAGAAAAAACGTGTACTAACTAGTTAACTCTAAGCACAGTGTGAGTTAAAAAATATTTGCAACCGTACCTTAAACTAGTTTGTCCTTGGTCTATATGAAGTATCCAAAATAAAAGGAGGGGTAATCTTAAATATCTCGAAATACTGTACTTATTTCTTGGTACTATATTAATAAATTCTAGTGTATCCAGAAAATTATTACCAGAATAGAGAAGGCACTCAAAATCACATCATAAGAGGAATGACAGAAGATATTTGGGGAATATTTAGCCTGAAGGTTAAACTTAGGTATGATTTAAGAAATCGTCACAAGCAATAGGAAGGTTATGTAAAAGGGAAATGAAGATAAGGATGGGGGTGGCAACTAATATTTATTGAACCCTTATTCAACAACTACGTCTAGCACTGTGCTAGACACTGTATATTCTGTTTATTTGTTGTAGTTTTATGTGATAAGGATTTTCTTATTTTTTTAAAAGTGAAACTGAAGCTCAGAAAGATTAAGTAGTGTTAGATCACAGAGCTAGTAAACATCCAAAGATTTACATGCCTGGGTCTGACTTTAAAAGCCATTTTGTATAGGAAGTTACAGGGAGACAGATTTGGATGCATATTATGAAGAATTTTCTAAAAATAGGCTGTCTCATGAAGTAGTATGTTTTCCTGTCATTGGAGGTGTTTAAGGAGAGGCTGATAATCACTTGTAGTAGGTCTGTGTGTGTTTGGTTTTGGGGAATGAATTATTGAATTTGAGACTTGTCTGTTTTAATCCTATATTTGTAGGAGGGCAGAAACGGTTGTTCATTGACTGTTGAACATGTTATGCATGGAGATATTGGGAAAACAAAAAGCCTAAGGACATTGTGAGTTTACAGTTTCACTATATTGAGAGATGTTAATGGGCCCTTCTCATTCCTCTCAGATAGAAGCTTCATTTATACTCTGTTGATCCCTTTTCTTTGGTTGAGCCTGGTCTTCAAATCTGCAATAGTCAAAATTAGCACTCAAGATTGGTATTACTGGAGTTTGCCCTTGAGTTAGCATTTGAGGGTCTAGGAGTTTGTAACTGGTCTGTAGCTTGCAGTGAGGACCAAATAATGCTTCCATATATATAGTTGATCCAGTTTATCTGAAGAAGGGATTGAGTAATTAAAAAAGAAAAAAAATGTATACATATGTTGTAGGCATGCCTCCATTTGTTGGGTACTTATTTGGAGTATTGTTTCTAGTCTGATAAATAATAGATAGAAATAGACCAGGAGAGAGCCTAGATAACTAAACATTTGAAATGAAAAGAATTTGGGCTCCTATAAGAGAAAGGATTAAAAAACTCCTTAAGCTTTAGAAGACATGGCCAAAGTATTAATACGTGGATGGGGTGAATAATAACTGACTTATTCACCAATTTAGGATTCACGTGCATAGTATGATGCTTGAAGGAGGTAATTTTAGGGTAGTAAAAGAAGCTCCACAGATGATTTCAGATTTGTTATCACCATTGTATAGTATAGGTAGAGATAAAATGTTGGTTTAAGAAAAGTGTTAGTATATTGGGGGGAAAAGAAGGATGGTGAAAATACAGTTTGGAAAGATACCTTTAATATGTCAGTTTTATATTTGGAAACAACCCTAGAGTTGTTTTGTTTTGTTTTTTTAAATAAACTACAGACAGGATGAGAAATTCTTAAGTTCAAAAAAAAGGGGACATAATTTAAAGATACAGAAATATCAAGGTAGATAAAATGGAAGGCAGAGTTATTGGGAATAAGGGAAATACAGGGAGGTATGGGATATGTTCTCAGCCTTGAGGTTGGGATAATCATATCTTCCCCTAAGTACCATACTGAATGCATTTAACATCTTTCAGCCTTTAAAGAATGACTTAAATCTTGATCTATTTATTTAGGAAATATAATTAAATAATAATTTATTGAAGTCAGATCTTTTGAGGGATTTTTAAACTGGTCCTACAATCCATTTCTTTGTAAGAGACCAGTGTGGAGAATACTCGTATTTTTTAGCACTGTGTGCAAGATAGTGGTTATCCACAACGGGAAGAGGGGTAGGGGGAGGAGTTGTGTTTGCCAGCTGATTTCTAAGGATCAACAGAGATGACTGTCTTATTTCTTGCGGTTTATTATTGTCTAATTATTTTTGGAGTAAAATTTGCTTATATTTTAAATGTATTCCCTAAATTAAATTTTTCGGTATTATTTAGAGTTTTTGTCCTGTATTATTGTTATCCAGCTATACTTAAGAGCTTAATGATGATAATGTACTTTTGGTTGTAGTTTCACTGAGGCAGCCTCATTTGTTTAGGTTGCTAATAGAGGGTTGGTGTCACATAGGGTTCAATCAGAATGATTCACTTCAAACTTAGTAGCATGTAATGAGTATTTGTTTAACCATGGAAAAGCCTCAGCATAAGCAATTCAAATGAAATTCCAAGGATTGAATTAGTATTTGCAAAGGACTGGATTTATTTGTTGGATTTGACAAGAGTGTAAGAGTAGTCTCATGGTTATTTTATATATTTAAATTAGTTATTTTCTTTAAACTCTTAACATTTTTATTGGCAGGGCACAAGACTATTACAGGATTTCCTAACAGTTTTTATAATAAAGAAAAATTAGTGAGTCTTAAAAATAGTCATAAAGGGATTTAATGTTCTTAAAACAATTCTTAAATTTTAATGGTAAAACATTTGTGCTTTTAGGTTAGGAGGAAAAACCTTTTCCTCTTTGTGGGAGAAAAAACCTTTCATTTAACAGGTTTTTTGGGCGGTGTATATATGAGTTGTACATGGAAGTCATTTCTTTCCTTTTTAAAAAATATTTTTAAATTGGAATATATTAGTATATAATACTATGTTAGTTTCAGGTGTACTGCATAGTGATTTGACATTTGGATACATTGTGAAATGATCCCCATGACAAGTCTAGTAACCATCTGTCCCATATGAATGTATTATAATATTACTGACCACATCCTTTATGCTATATATTACATTCTGTGGCTTATTTGTTTTATAACTGGAGGTTTGTACTTCTTAATCCCCTTTACCTATTTCACACCACCCCCTCGACAACCACCCATTTGTTCTTGGTATCTATGAGTCTGTTTTTGTTTTGTTTTGCTTGTTTGTTTTGTTTGTTAGATTCCACATAATACCCTTTAGATCCATCCATGTTGTCATAAATGGCAAGATGTCATTTTTATGGCTGAATAATATTCCATTTTAGACATACATACCACATCTTTATCCATTCATCTACTGATGGACACTTACCATGCTATGGAAGTCACTTCTGAAGTGATGCAGGGGAGATGACCAGTGGCTAGTTATAAATATAGTTCTTTGTCTAAGTAGAGCTTGAATAAGTAAATGAGAGCTATTTTCATTTTCAAGATAATTCTCATGCATAGTCTCCTTTAAATTAAACTTTAAGACCATATGTTTCAAAACTTCTTGCTGGGCATACTCAGAGATACACAGTACTTCACAGAAGCCCAGGAAGTTTTGTATTTTGAGTATTCCTTGTTCATCAGCAAAGGTGGTACCTTGCATAAATTTAAGTTGGCAAGTGTACAAGTGAGTAACTTCAAGGTATAGTAGGACTAGATAACCAAATAAACAAGGACAAAAGGTGGTATTAATCTATACTGCAGGAAAGATAAAGTATATAATCTTAATAATAAACAAAAATTTTAAATTGTGACTTTGTTCATTTGGACTACTTGAGATTTTGATTTTATGGAGGTGAAACTATGAAATTATGAATATGAAGTATATTTCCAGTTGTAGCATGTTTTGAACCTGCTGAAGTTTTTTCTGAGATTTCCTTGAAGTTGAAATAAGTTATTTTTTAATTGATACATAGTTAATCTAGTATAGTTAGTCTAGTATTATATAAGTTGAAGTTCAAATAAGTTATTAAGTAACTTATTTGTACTTCTTATTGTGAGACAGTGCTCCCTTCTAAGAAATCAAAATTTTCATGCCAAACACTTAATTGATAATTTTACTCTTAAGTCCTTTTGCTTACTTGTGAATTGTGAGTTGGTTTGAGATTTTTAAAAAAATGTTTGCTTTTTAATGCAGAGAGAGATTTACTGAAAGGTGCAATTTAGACTTTTAAAGTTTTTAACTAGAAATTATTTTATCTTGATAGGAGGCAGGTGGAAGTCATCATAAAGTTTCTGTTTCACCTGTTGTCCATGTTCGAGGACTCTGTGAATCTGTGGTGGAAGCAGACCTCGTGGAGGCTCTGGAAAAATTTGGGACAATATGGTAAGGCCAATAGGGACTTAATGCAAATTGTGAAAAGTTATTATAGAACACTACAAGCCTTGATGTTTAACCATAGTATATATTGTTTCCATATGACTGTATTTCTTTGAAACCTTTTGACTCTTTCTGGAATGATGCATGGATAAATTTTTGTGAATCTACACTCACCTCTCACTCCTCAACCAGGTTGTATATAAAATTGATTATTGCATCTTTCATCTTATTTTCAAATGAGTGCATGATTTCTTCTTAAGTTCTACTTTAAACAATTGAGTTAATTAATTACATCTTTTGTCTTCAGAGTTTCAATTAGTGGTACTTAAATACTGATTTTTTTGTTTTTATTTGTTTTGACTATTTATAAATTAATTGGCAATGAAAAATGGGTAGTTTAAGGGGAAGGCATTATTTCATTAGGTGCCTGTTGCTGTGAGTTCTTAACGCAGATCAAGAGCAGTCAGTGTTTTAGCTTAGCTTGTCTTCCTTTTGTGTTTTGTATTCACTCAGGCTCCTCCTTTCTCTTCCCACAGCTGGTGTGTGCTTAAGAATATTGACTTATAAAAATAAATTAAAAAAAATACTGACTTAAGTGAAAAACATAATTTAAAAAGTGAATATGCTGCTAAAAATAGACACTCAAAAATTCTTTCTAAATTATTTTTGGAGTATGCCTGGCTGTTGTTCTCTTCTTAGTATGGATAATCTAGAGGGTTTGTTTTTTTTTTTTTCCCCTATTGATAGATACGGGATTTTTGTTATAGATAGCAGAGATACAGACTAAGTCATAATATATAAATAGGAGAGAAATTTCAGTATGTTTACTGAGATAACTTGATTGCTTCAATTTTATAGAAATATATGGAGTTTTGAGTATTGAAAGGATGGTGCATAAATAGTTGGTGAGGGAGTGATCAGAGATGTTCAACAGAGAGGAATCATTGCTCAAAGGGTACTAGTAGTGTTAGGGGACACCTTCCCTCATGGCATCTTTTTTATTAATTTCTTTGGTGACCTTATTAAAAAGTAGATGACTTAGCAAACCAGTTCCCTCAACTTATGTACCTCAGAAACCACTGTTAACATACTAATCATCCTTGGAAGTACAAATTAGAAATCCACACGGGCATAAAAAAGCCCGTTTCTAGAAGTATCACCAAGATGACTATCACTTCTTAGTCATTTGGAGCTGATACTGGAAGTTTGTCTGGAGAGTTACACAGTTTTGAAGCAGACTTCTTAGACCATATTTAGACTTGCATGTTGGCATTAGACTAGCTCCAGTCACTATAAAGTGTTGCATTCATTGTCCCATGGAGAATAAAGAGATGGTTATCTCTGGATTATTTTTCTTCTGTTTTTATATATTTAGGGCTTTCTAAGTTACTTTCTTATAGCCAAGAAATACTAAAGCAATGTCAAAAACAAGATGATGAACAAATACAGTTTATGGAAATAATAACTATCGATATTTTGTTTGTTTCTTTCTTTTTTTGTGTATGCGTGGGAGGAGATGATTAGATTTATTTGTTTATTTTTTAAGGAGGTACTGGGCATTGAACCTGGGACTTTCTGCATGCTGAGCATACACTCTACCACTTGAGCTATGTCCTCCCAACTAACTACTGATATTTTGATGTTAATTATGACCATGATCTGAATGCTGGAGATTAAAGAAATAGAACTATTTGTTTAAATTAGTAATTTGAATTACTTTTGAGTGGCCTATCCAGTTTTAGACTCTATACTGTTTGATATTTAGTCCATAGTGTTCCATATATGAATGTTACTCAGTTAATTTGCATAGTACATCCTTTTGCCCTCAAGATTGGTAGTTATGTGGATAGAAAAGTCTTAAAGTAATTGGAACAAATTAGTGTATAATTAAGAGCTTAATTGGCATAAATACGTTTAATAGGAGTTTGAATTGTGTGAAATGATCTTAAGAGGTGGCTGTTACTAAAGCTGAAGGAACCTTGGGCAGCCTTATATGAGGAGTAGGTGTTTTGCTTCAAAATGTGGCATTTGTAGAACCTTTCCCTATTTTTTTTTTTTTTTGTTCTTGTTGACTTGAGGGGGAGTATAAAGATTATATAGAAAACTGCTCATATTAAAAAGGTGTGTCACCAAGTTCAATATATAGTAAGTTTATACTTAAAAACTAGATGCATAGGAAAGAGTTTAAGAGAAACTATAACAGGATGTTGAGAATGGTTGTTATCAGGCTAATAAAATTGCTGTGTTTTGGTCTTTATTCTGTGTATTATAATCAAAAGAATATTTAAAGGTATGTGCAGAGTCTCTTTTCCTCCCTTTTCCCTTCTCATTAAAGGAGAGGATGCTAGGTAGTGATTAGCTATACCAGTTTAAATTTTAAAACAAAACTTTGGGGATTCTAATTTGTACAGTGAATCTCTTGCTTCCTCCTATTTTTATTTAAAAATTAGTAAACATGTTTCAAGCTATAAGTTGAAAGCACCTATCCTACTGTGTTCCTTAGTCTTTTTGTTTATTTTTTTTTCTCTTTGGTGTTTTGGTCTTTATCATATTAATGCTTTTTAAAGATTTTTTTAAAAATTATGTGCCACACAATTTAAGTACATTCTAAAATGTCTGTAACCTTCTAATTTTCCTTTCTCTGTCTTCATGTGGTGCCACTTTTCCTGAATAACGTATTTAACTTTTAAGTCTGTGCTTCTAGCTCCATATTATAATTATAGAAAGCAGTTTTTACTATGAACAGGTAAGTCTATTATAATAGGCCAATAAAGAATTTGTTTTTGAGCCTTTATAATTTTTCTGTTTCCAAAAAGCCAAAGGGCATTATTAACATACTTACTTGGGATATCATTTAGTTATTAAACCAACTTATATTTGTGAGAGGAGAATATTATTATTTAATTTCTTTTAGCATAGACCTGATTCCAGGGGTTTCTGTTTTTTTGCATGCAAGACTTTAGAACTTCAGCTAGGAGTCTGCATTTCTAAAAGGAATGTTTCTCTCTTGGAATTTATATGTTGCATTTATAGTTAGTAAACCTTTAATCCCAGGCTTTATTATTTCTGTATTTCTTCTTTAATTTTGAATAATGTGGGTTGAGAGAGCTAACAAGCCTCATAGACCAACAAATATTGATTGAATACCTGTCATGTGCCAGGCTCCGTTTCTAGATTCTGAGGATATAAAGATGAATGAGGCAAGGCAAGCAATTTGTATGCAGAAACTATAATCTTGACAGCAGTCCTCCGAGTTGTGTAAAGGAGGAAGCTGAAATTCATAAGAAATTACATCATTTGCCAGGTTACGAAGTCTATTTCTTATTAAGAAACTACTTGCTAGTTTTTGAAGCATAGAGGTAGGTCCTGGATGCCTGACTGAGGGGCAGTGCTGTCACTGAGTACCTGGCCTGATGTTGTTTCTCTGGCCTTCTGCTATTATCAAAAGCATGTTAATTGTATTTTAAAATCTTTTTGAGGTCCTTGTTCCTGTGAATAGGGAACATGTTGTTTCCTTGTCCTGATCTATGTGTTCTCATTTCTCTCTTCCCTCCATTTCTTTTTCATTTCATGTATTAAAATATATTCTCCTTCCCAAAGAGTGTACAATGAAAAGTAAATACTTTGGCGGGGGAGGGTATGGCTCAGTGGTAGAGTGCGTGCTTAGCATGGACTAGGTCTTAGGTTCAATCTCCAGTACCTCCATTAAAATAAATAAATAAATAAATAAATAAAAACCTAATTACCTCCCCCCAAAAAGTAAATACTTCATCCTCTTACCCATAGGCATCCATGATTACCATATTCTGGTGAATATCTTTTTATGGATTCTTCAATATTTAAAAATATTTAAGAATTTTAGAGGAGATTATTATATGAAATTTGATCTGTTTGTAGTTCTTTTTATCTTTTGGTTCTCTATTTTTAGTGAGATAAATGAAAGTGTAGTCATTTCTTCCTATGACACTTATTTGGAAAATTCAGTAGAAAGAGTTTACCTTCTGTTGCGGTTTATCTATTGATTTCTGTATCTAGATATTTTCTAATACTGCTTGGAGTTGGCATACTGAGGAATAAACTAGATGGCGTTATTAGTAACCGATAACAGAATTGCACTTGAGAGTATGAGGGAGATATAAGCTTTCACTCATAGGAGTAGGAGCTTTCAAATATGCACCATCTACCTGGTATACCACGTCTTATTTGGATGATTTAGGAGCTACTAACACTGGATGTAGGTAGTGAAGACTACTGATCTGTATGATTTGACACATTTTTATTAAAGTCTTCTTTTACTTGACTGAGAAAAATAATGTTAATTGAACTTGCTATATTAGGGTATTCTTTCCCCATCTGCCTTTCAGCTATGTGATGATGATGCCATTTAAACGGCAGGCTCTAGTGGAATTTGAGAACGTAGACAGTGCCAAAGAATGTGTGACGTTTGCTGCAGATGAACCTGTGTACATAGCTGGGCAGCAAGCTTTTTTCAACTATTCTACAAGCAAAAGGATCACTCGGCCAGGAAATACTGATGATCCATCAGGAGGCAACAAAGTTCTGCTGCTGTCAATTCAGAATCCTCTTTATCCAATTACGGTGGTGTGTATTTTTAGTAAGACAAAGTAAATTAAAAATGATTTTGAAATTTGCCTTGTGTGAATAACCTGTAGTTTTCTTCACAGCCATCTAGATATTTGAAAAGAGTGGGTTTTTAAAAAAGAATTGTTAAAATTAATCTTAATTTTGGCTATCAAGTTTAACGCACAAAGAAATGATGAGCACTGAAGCTATGAAAAGGTCAGAAGCACAGTTGTCATTATTAATAAGCACATTTAAAAATCTTATTGTTTAGGGTCAGTGTTAACTCTCTTTCTAATAATAAAGTATTAGACTTGTTGGAAATGATCCAAGAAATATCTCAGTTATATGCAAGCACGTGTGTTAAGAGCATCTATTAGGTAATGACAGAATCTCGTAGTAGAGTAAGACGCAACTATTGTTATAAGCTGTGTAGAGATAGCTTGTTAGAAACCTATCCGATTTACTTTAAATTCTCTTCTTCACACTTTCAAAAAGTGATATTAATAGGGTTTTTAAAAGGATTTATGTCTTGAACCAGTTGAGTTTTCTACTTCATAATAATCACATGCTGTTTAATAATAAACTAGTGACAAAGACACTTGATTTTTGTAATGAAATCACAGTAAATGGAGCTTCACTTAGTACAGTTGCTAGTAAGGGTATGTGATATTGGGACATAAAACAAAGCATAAGACACTATTTAAATTTAGTTAGGCATTATATATCTCTTTACTTTTATAATATTTATAGACTTACTGATTAAATAGTAATATATTTGCAGTATTTGGTGTTTAAGGAAAAAGAATGTAAGTATTATGAGTACTCTGATTTGTTTACTGTATCTTTAGTACCTAGTGATGTGGCTGGGTAATTGTAGGTGCTCAAGAAATTTGAAAGTTGAAGAATTGTTCCTAAGTGGGTATTTAGATTCGCAGATAATTGAGGCATCTTGTTTAGTGAAATTTAATACTGTATAAATGATCTTCCCTGAGCCTTTCCTCTATAGCCATTGTCCTTGAAAAATAAATACTGAGTTGTTCTACTACTACTTTTTAATAAACATTTATTACTTTAAGTGGTTATAAGATTAAACATTTCAAAAGCACATTTGGAAAAAACAAAGTAATTGATTACAGTTTTGGTTTATTAATTGTGTATTGTCAGAGATTCTTTTAGGCATCTGTTAAGAAAGTACAAATTGAGGATTAATTTAGGAGATAAAAATAAGTAATAATGCACTGGAACTTCTCTAATGTGGGTATATTGTGTAGGTGAGGAAATAACTTTAGACTTACTAAAGTAACAATTTTTAAAAATCTAATTAGTACTTAATAGAAATGATATCTTGACAGTTTTATTTTTAGTAAAATAAAACAGTATACCTGTATTATTTTTCTAAATATAAAATGTGATGAAGTCTTACTTTCTTTCCTTTATAGGATGTTTTATATACTGTATGCAACCCTGTTGGAAAAGTGCAACGTATTGTTATATTCAAGAGAAATGGGATACAAGCAATGGTTGAATATCCTTTATTTGGAATTTTTTATTGATGGGTGTGAATGCTGTGTAATATAGATTATTTTTTCCTGCTTAATCATTTCTAGACAAGTGTTGTTGATTCTCCCCCACTGCTTCCCACATCTATTTATCTTAGATTTAAAAAATGAAACTGCAGTGCCCATAGAGAATTTTACTATTTTTCATAAAATAACTTGCTACTATAAAACAATCCAGTGCTTGATTTTATAGTGTGCTTTGCTTTTTTAATGGGGAGGAAAAACACTATTTGATAATATGTATACTTGTACATTTTTGAAATTTATCCCGAATGGATCTTCTGAATCTCTCTTTAAAATTAGTTTGAAAGTATCAAAACAACGGAGTTGATAGAACCTTTCTTGACTTTCTTCCTTAAATTTTTTTAATGATGGTCATGGTTTATGTATGACTTACTTCTCTATGTTAAATTTGTTATATATTGAGTAAAAAGAGCAAGTTGCAAAATAGTACATATAGTGTAATTCCATTTTAAAAATAATTTGAAAAAGACCCCTAACCTGTATGTATTCATAGAAAAAGGTAGGGATAAATAGCAACCTCTTAATGGTGCTTAGTTCTGGCAAGGTGTTTTTGCTTTTTTTTTTTTTTTTAAACCACTTTTGTGGATTTTTTTTTTTAAACAATTAGAGACTCAAGTAATTTTTTAAAACCAATAAAATTAAGATAATGATTATAAACCTCCCTTCTCAGAAATGTATGAAAATCAAATATTTGTTTTGTGTTATATTGATTCTTTGTAATGTTCTTCCTACTTTAAGAGTAAAATATTTCCTGTTTCAAGATAGCGAGCTGGCCTTTGCTAGGGAATGGAACCATGCTCCATCCTCCCCCACCCCCAATTTATAAAGTACTTCTGATGACCTAGAAGGATTAATGTATACAGTTTGGTTGTATTAAGGTTTCTTTGGTACCCTTGATCTTAAGAATGAATTCTCCTACTAAAATTCATCTATAAATTTTATTTGGCAAAGTACTTCCAGAAATGAGAGAATTATTTCTGATTTTTTTCAGTCCATTTCTTAGAGAGTGAATAGAGATAAATATTGAACACCTTAAACCAAATTTCCTTAATAGAGTTTAAGTTTGAATCAGTCCTTTGTGCCCAGAAAGCTAAAGCAGCACTCAATGGAGCAGATATATATGCTGGATGTTGCACACTAAAAATTGAATATGCACGGGTAAATATTTTTTTTGAACACTCGCCAAAGAAATTTTTATGCTTTGGATATACAATTTGAACTTACTTTCTTTTTAATCTTAACAGCCAACTCGTCTCAATGTTATTAGGAATGACAATGACAGTTGGGACTACACTAAACCATATTTGGGAAGACGAGGTAAGTATTCTATGCATTTTAGAATGTACTTACATCTGCTGACAAATTTTTACGTGTGGTTAGATTCCTTTTTTCTATGAGCTAGTTCATTCAAATGAAAACCTTGCTGGTGAAGCTTTTGTTGCAAAAGGCCTTGTAATGCTGGAAAAGAACCTTGAACATTAGTGCCCCCTACTGGTATGTAATGAGTTATTTATATTTAGTTCAACAAGGAGCCCACACATACAGGCACGCCCGCAGTTCAAGGACTTGCATTTCTCCAAGCAGCTCTCTCTCTTTGGAGGAGAGGAAACTGATTCAGAATATTCCTTAAAAACTGCAGACTTGCACACTGCTTCTCCAAGGAAAGGACTTTTCCCCCAAGCTGGACGAGGCATTAAGAAGGATAGAGGACTCCAGCAGGCTGACTCTACACTTCATCATGCACAACATCGGCATCAGCAAAAAGCCCTCTGAAAAACTCAGACTTGCAATTCACCTTGACTGCATACTGCATGCACCATCACCCCAAGTTTTTAAAGGAGGACACTTAACAGTACTTCAGACTTGCATGGGATGAATACCATGATAGACTGTGCCCATTTATTCAAGTTGTATGTATATATTGGTTTGATTTCCCTTAAGGTTTCAGTTGTAGAATTTAAAACTTTTCATTAATGGATACTAGATTTTATCTACAATGTTGTAAATCTTAATTCCCATTACTGTAACTGTTTGTAGCTTAGATTCAAATTGTTAATTGACAAATAACCAGGGCCACTTTATCTACAGGTCTTGGGAATTACAATGCTTAACCAATCCACACAGATATTAAAGATAAAAAGATTAGAAAGGTGCACACTTGCTGCACTTAAGTTTACTTTTTTTGTTTTCTCAATTGTGGACGTTGAGTAGAGTAACATAATAATGAAAAAGGTGCATTATATGTAAAAGACGATTTTCTGTGTGGTTTGATTTTTGTAAAGTGGCTGTTTATAATTTGTCACTTTTTGTAACAATTTAAGGTTATCACTCATGTTAATTATGTAACTAGAAATTTTGATATTTCAGATGTAGGTGAAAGTAACATGTGTTCAAAGTAGAATATATTTAAACTTGATAGATCAGAAAATAAGAGCATTTCATTTGAGGTGCGTTTTCACCTATAACATAAATGCTAGATTTCGTGAGCATAGGTTTGACTGACAAAATTGTTCAACTGACTGTGTGGCAATTCTGGAATATACAAATCAAAATGTGGATCTTGTAAAAACAAGGGGGCTGCAGTATTGGCTATATCTCAACTACAATATCAGTGTTTGAACCATGTGTTGGAAGAACTCACGAAGATGAGTATGTCTGTAGAAGTCAATAAACTAGGAAAAAATTTTATGGCATTTAAAGTATCTTGTGGCAGTAGACTCCATAGTGCATGTACTCTTGCCAAAAGAAAAAAAATGAGACATTGCAGTGATCCTTTGCATGTTCAGATATTTAGGACTTTTGGTTGATTGGCCCCTTTAATTCTCAATTCTCAGGAAATCATCTTGCCTTATGCATGGGGTTGCAGAGAGGTTTGTTTGGTAAAGCAGGTTTGGTTGGACCCCACGTTTTTCACTACTCACAGAAATCTGCTTGGCATAGGGTTGGTATAGTTGAATACACTGTTGGAATACAAAGCCTTAGTACTAAACAACAGAACAAGTGGTTGATGAGAAATCTCTCACTTCTGTCAAATTACGGTTGGTTACTGAACATGCAGTTTTTTTTTTTTAACTTATTTGAAATAGTGAGTTTTGGTTACGTTTCTCTTTATGTCTCTTAAAACATTTATAGACATACTTCTTATTTTAATAGTGTTTATTTACATCAATTCTTTTAAAAAGTCTAAAGTTTACACAAAACCAGCTTAGATTAGATTTTCATATAAGGAATTACAATCAGAAAAGTTTAGAAATATATAAAGTAGATATTTAAATAGGGAAATATAATTAAAGGAGGTAAAACAGAATTTCAGTTGTTTTTGAGAGAAAAGAATTCTTGTTTTCTAATTTCTTACAGGTAAATATTTGTCTCACAGGACTATAGCAGTTTGTTTTTATTTTTGTAGTGATTTCAGCTTCAAGTTGATATTGAATTGTAATTTTTTCTACCAAAAAGAAAAAGAGTGCTTTTGTAGACCTCATGTTTAAAAGTTCTTTTCAGCTCAAATTACATTCTAGTGCAAAGATTTCTTAGCCTGGACTCCAGAGAATCCCTCCAGAAATGTTAAGCAAACCTTGTGTATATGTGCATCTTGCGGGGGAGAAAAGGTCCACACTTCCAGCAGATTTCAGATGAATGCATGAAAAGGTTACAAACCACTATTTATAGACTGATATATTCAGTGTTTGACTCTCTCACACTTCTTATGTCACCTTATATTAGGTAGTGAATGCTTCCAATAAAAAGAATTATTAATAATTGAGAATGTTTGGGTGAGAGATACCTTGGAGATCATCTACTCTAACTCCTTTGTTTTATGAATGAAGATTGCTTCTATGATATATAGCAAATTAGTGGTTAAGTTGAAATCTTATGGTTCGCAATCCAGTGTTCTTTCCTTTATAGCACACAGTTAACTGTATCAATAAAACTAAGCCATGAAAATATTATGGTGGTTTTGGTTTAAGGTTCTTAGCTCAGATGAGGACTTAAATTTAGCATTTGGTGGCATGCTTAAGCAGAGGAATGTTAGCAGAATGGATTAACAGACTGGATTGATTGAAGAGGAGTGAGACTTAAATGATGATGCTGCAAGCCATGTAATGGAAAGAATGAACTGTTGAGTGTTTAGACTGAAGATCAAGAAATGACTTTGGGGAAACGGAGGGAGGATCATAACTTCTAAGCATTCAGAAGGATCTTTGGAGAAAGACTGAGTAATGAGAAAGACTGTGAGGCTCTAAATGGAGTAGAATATATGTAGAGGATCAATTTCTATACAATATAAAAATTAATTTTCTCATGATTTAGGACTAACTGAAAATGTAAGGGAAAGTAGTGAGTGTCTTATCGGTGTTGGGTAAGCAGAGGCTAGATGGTCCCAGTCGACAGTCCCAGGGAGAATGTAAGGATAATTTGTATACTCAGTAAAAGTTGAACTAGATGACCTCCTAGGTCCTTTTCAGTGCTGTGATAACTTGGAATAGGTAATTAAAATGATATTTCTGTAGACTGAAGTGAAAATTAAAGTATTTCTCATCTCCCATAAACCTCATTTGTTTAGGTGACTAAGGATATATATAGAAAGCCTTTCTCTTTGAATTTTCAAAGATTAGAATGACCAGACTCTTAAGATATATGAAAAAAGTCTTAGTGAACACTATAATTTGATCAACAAAGTTCTAAAAGTATTATACAATGATTTTTAAATTTACTAACATAGGAAGTGCTATTTTAGAAACTTACAAGTAATTTTTTTTTATTGATGTCTCAGATTTGGGAAGATTGGCATGCCTTTCCTTAAAAAGTAGCTAGCATAAAAATTATCCTTTAGGAGTATTGTAGTACTCTCACCCAATAATGTAGCCCCCTTGGTTAGCTTTAACTTTGCATATTTAAACTTCGGGGGGTGCTCCTAGTCTTGGCTGGTATTAAGGTCTATAGACAATGACCAATCATGATACAATATGGGCCAGTGATGTGCAGATTTCCAGCTCTCAAGTCACTAGGTGTTTGTAAATATGTGTATATACATACAAAATACTCTGTGTTTACTGATTGTGAAACCATGTAATACAGGTTGTTGTTGGCTTATGCTGAACTTCTTGAAAGAAGCCCACTTTGAAAATGTGTTGCTGTTGAAGCTAATAGTATACATCAGGTACTGTCTTTCAAAAGTACTGCACTTAAAGCTTGTTTTAAAGACATGTATTGGTAAAAACTTCTGTACAGTGTCAAACTCTAGCATTGTGTACATTCACTTTCTGAAAAGTATCCATTCTTTCCTTAAATTTGAAAGTGTGACTGTATTTGGCATTTGCCAAAAAGACATTTTCAAGTTAAGTGGAATTTGTTAGATAGAATTACTTTCTTAAACTTTTGTTGTTTGTATTTAAATTGGATATGAATGGATGTTTAACGTTAACCAGGAATCACATTTCTTTTATGAATTGTAATGGATGTTTTGAATGGGTGTTTCCCATGTGAGAACTCTGTTAAGTACTTGGGTCAAAATTGTTAAAACCATGTTTCTACTTTTGTGTCAGATAGAGGAAAGGGTCGCCAGAGACAAGCCATTTTGGGAGAACACCCTTCTTCGTTTAGACATGATGGCTATGGTAAGTTTGTCAAGGCAGAAGGAAGGTAGTATAGACAAACTTTTAGAATTTTTGCATTTCTGATGAAGAATGGCACAATTCTTGTCTTTGTTTTTCCTGCTCACCTGACTTGGTTTATGGGATCAGTCCTTCATAAATGTACTCCAAAGGAGTTGTCTAAATTCCTTTGTCTTCTTATGCTATTGTTATAGCTCATAATCTTTGAGGTTTGAGAGCTATTCACTGGGATTGAAAGCTTTTTTCCCATTATATTTTGTTTTGATTTGTTGATTAGAGATATTTGATTAGTAATTAGTCTGTTAGAGGACCAAAAAGAAGTATAGCTCAGTAAGTGTATTTTCTCCCATTCTAGAGATTATGAGCAAAGAGGAATTTTGAATAATAAAGGCAGAGAGATTAGTGTTTTTGTTGAAAAGGAAACATGTTTTTGGTTAGATCCTTAATTCTTTTAGTTCTACAGTTGGTATTTCAGCTTTGCTTAAATTTGTATTTAATTCTTAAAAAAAAAACAAACCTCAGTTTTAATGTTTGCTCTGTTGATAAGATTATGAAACCTAGAATAATAATCTTTGCCAGAAAAGTTAGGTATCAGATTGTTGTCTTTGTAAGTAGATGTTGAAAATTGTTATTGTTTAAACTTTTAACTGGATATAGGTTCTATGTTATTAAATATTTCTTAGTTTTTAGCAGTAGTTGTTGACCTCACCTATTCTGTGGTTTGAAATTAAAGTACAGTTAGAAGTAGTATTAAAAGTGGTAGAAAATAGAAATTGCTATTTGTAGTCTGGGGATTTATTATAAAAAAAAACCCAGTGTTGCCTGTTGTCCAAAATGTTTTCACATTATATACATATTTGGTGACCATTTTTAGCTGTGAGTTTTAGCTTATTCCCTAGTGTCTTTATTTGAACTCCAGGAATTTATTACGTGTGTGTGTGTATGTCTGTGTGTTTGTATTCATTAAAGTTTCTGTGGTAGTCTATATTGCGGAAGAGATTGAAACAATCTCTATGTTATATCAAAACAGTGTGGTATAGAATGATAATCTTACTACAGTCGTTTTAGTGTGTTCCTTGATCGTTTTCCTTAGTTGTTTCTTTTACAGAGTAAATATTAAATGTGGTTGTATGAGTAGTTTTGATCCTGCAGTAAAGAAACACTTACTAGGAAACTACTGTGCTTTGTTTAATGGAGGGCTACAAAAGAATGACTGATCACAAGTTTGCAGTGTGGTTGTGGAGCATATAAATGTGTCATGACAGCTTAAGGCTAAAAATTGGTTACATGTTCTGCCAAAGTGGGTTAGAGAAATCTGTGAAAGTGTAAGTGAAGGACGAAGAACTCTGCTGTAGTAGTGTTGACACAGACAGTTTTCTCAGTATGGCTTTTCAGGTTTGTCTTTGCTTATAAGATACATTTTACTGAAAAATTGCATAAAGAAGAATATGTTATATGCCCTAGAGGAGCTTTATATTTTTAAAAAGCCTATTGTGAAGTTCTTTGTCACTTTCATGCTCTAATTTATAAGTGTGTGTGTGTGTGTGTGTGTATAAATTTTTAAATGTAAGCTTACTTAAAGAGGTGCACAATTTTTTGTAATGACATTTATTAAATAGGGATCATTCAGGTTCTGGAGAGACCTGCCAGGAGGAATGGTTGTGGTAAGGTGTAGGTGCGTCCGTTCTGAGCTATGTCCATTGAAACATTTAACTCAAAAGAAAATTTGTTCTACTTTTCTAGGGAAGTAAGCAGAATAGGGTATAGAAGAGAGAGAGAGAGATGAATAAAGATTGGTAGAGGAAAGAAGTAAGATGAGGAAATTGGGGGAAAAGCAAAGACAGGAGTGGGTACTAATGATACAGAGCCTTTTTACAAATGCTGCAAATCACAGCTGTATCCTTTCAGTCAGCAGTTCAACAAAAACAGGTTTATTTGCATTTTGGTGTCATATAAGAGGTGACTTTTCCTTTATAATGGTATGTGAGAAGGGACAGAAAAGGTTTATTTAATAGATTGAATTTATTCATTAGTTTAATATAGCAGTATAAATCTTTGATTTCAGAATTCTTTAAATCTTTTAATTTGGGAAGCCCAGTCCTGTGAGAGGAACTGGTAGAAACCCTCATACTTGAAAAGTGGCAAAAAAGAATGTACAGATTTGTTTGCTTAGAGCCCAAGAAAAATTTATATATTAATTGCTGGCATTTTTGGATGTGGTTCCTGGGCCAAAGATTTTAAAGTATTAAAGATGGGAAATGCCTTCAAAATCTTCAAAATGCCATTTATGTAGTATTTTTCCATATAAGTAAGATTTTTTAAACTTGAAGCATTCATTTTTTAAGCACCAAAGCTTTTTGCATGAAAATATAGAAAAGTATAGTATATAAAGCTTTTAAAAGACTTTTTTTTTCCCTTATCTTCTTAACATAGGTGACAATTTAGGTAGTGTAAGTAACATAATTTAATCCTGATGGCTCAATATCATAATTACAAACATCAGGTATTCTTTTGCACTGAATTTGTTACCTATGGCAGTGGATCTCAGAGTTTTGGGACCTTGGTCTGCTTAAGCAGAGTGGAAACTTCCACTGCCCATCTTCCATACATTTTTCTATTTTCTGTGAGAAAATTTAGTGATAATACTGAAGTGTCATACTGTATAAGCAAATGGTAGTGGTGGGGGTGAAGTATAACATGTATATGTATTTTTGCTATAGAGGTAAGAATAATTGATATTTGACCCCAGTATATGTGTAATAGTCTAAATTGGAGGACAGTGTACTTATATTTGCCAACCAGTAACTCACCATGAGCTACGTTGATTGTTTTGATAAGCTACCAATTACCAGCAGTAAGAGCAGTTGAAAACCGTGACCAATTTAAGGCAACACTGATGGTGTGTTCATAAAGTATTCCTCCATAAAACTTCAGGAATTTACACCATGTTGTATGTGCTCAGTGGTCGTGTTGCTGTGTTGTTACGAATGGCAGCTATATTTAGGATACTGAATACCAAATTGGAGTCCCCATAAACTATAATGTGCTATGATACCAAAATATAATAGTTCTTAGTAACTCAATAGATGACAAGTGTTCCTTAGTCTTAGATAAAAATGAAAGTCAGTAGTGTTACACATTTTGTACTTCTTGAGAAATGAGGAAAGGACTTGAGATTTTGGATTGGTTTCTTGCACATCAGGAGAATCTTGCAGTGCACCCCAGAGTATGCGTCTGTAATCACTGACTCAGGAGCAGCTAAGATGTGTAGGTTTATATATTTGAGTTACACCTCTCCATCTTAGTTGCTTCTTCTGGGTTTTTATGCCTCTCTTCTTGCTGCTGTAAGCGTGCCCCATGCATACTTTCAGTATCACAGTTTCTCTGGACTTCCTCATTCCTGTCTATTCCAATTCACTCTAGCTTTGTTTTTCTTGTTACTTCTAATCTGTTATGGATGGGAAAACTAAATAAATTAAAGTTGTTTAAAACTACTCCAGAGTTAGTAAGCTGATTCTTAATAAGAATTCTCAGTGTAAGAGATACAGATTTCTGTGACAACAGTTTTAGATACTTACGTGTTATTTTCTAGTGGGTTTTTGATGTTGTTTCAAAAAATGGAGGTTGCTCAGTAATGACACCTCTGAGTAGAGGTGGGGGGTATTAACTAAATCTAGGGTTGTAGTTTCCTTAATTATAATTAGGAGAATAAAATACTAGCCTGAAAGTACATTATAGTAAAATATATTCAAGGGGACAACTTTTCAGTGGAACTGAAGATGTTCTTTTTGTTATATCTGTATGAAGATAGTTTCCTAGATTTCATTGTAGATTTTATTGTATTATCCTCTAAAAGATGTTGGCAGAAGTTTTTCTTTTTTTTTTTTAGGTATAATTTATATACAGTGGCCCAAAGTTTTGCACTGATTTCCCCCCTCCATATATGGCCTGGTCTTGTATACTTTTTTGTTAAACTATTATTTTTTAAAAATATGAACTTAAAGCCTGTTGTATGCAGGTGTGTGCAGGTCAACATATATTGGATCTGGTGCAAAATAAATATAGATTTTTGTTAATTTCCACAGGTTATATTTGAATATTCATTTGAGTTTTCCTTGGACATACCATCCACCTAGCTAATATTAAGGGTTTGTTTTTATATGTGGTGAAGTGTATCTACTAAAGTTGTGTTGTGTTTTGTTGTCCCCTTTTTTTTTTTAATAGGATCCCATGGTCCATTATTACCTTTACCAAGTCGTTACAGAATGGGCTCTCGAGATACACCTGAGCTTGTTGCATATCCATTACCGCAGGCTTCTTCCTCTTACATGCATGGAGGAAATCCCTCTGGTTCAGTTGTAATGGTTAGTGGATTACATCAACTGAAAATGAATTGTTCAAGAGTCTTCAACCTATTCTGCTTATATGGAAATATTGAAAAGGTAAGTTTCATTTTATATTAGCTTCTTTTGTTAGGATATGTAGTAGGAATATCTGAAAAGGCTGCAAATATATGTGTCTTCTCCTTGTATTTAGGAACACGCAAGTTCTTTCAGTGATGATCCACATAAGCTAGAACTCCATTAGGTAGGAATTCTAGGAATTGTTTTTTGTTGGTAAGTGATCGGTATAGGTTGTTGGTACTAAAAATATTTTTAAAATTACTAATATAAAAAGAAGTCCAAAACGGTAAGTAGTTTAATCAGTTAGCATACTAGAGGCATAAACCATATTTTAAAAAATCATTTCAGAGAGATTCTAGCATTTAACATGTTGAACTGTGGGGTTTTGAAAGAGCAGTTACTTTCATGGAGCTAGGTACACATAAATATGCCTCACAGCGTGGCCACAGCCATGAATTTTAGGAGAGTTCTGGATTTATGTACTTACCTTCTAAGTGCTGGAGTCCTAGTATCTTCTGAGGAACAACATGCTTTTAGCTCAGTCAGTATTTGTAACTGACCCACTTTGATAGAAGGTGTCCAAAACTTTTCTGTCTGGAGGCTTACACTCAAAAAGTGGTAAAACATTTCAGTTTTACATATTTTGAAGATCTTTAAAATTGTAACTTTATTTTCCCCGGGTAACTTTGTGGTTTTCCCTGATCTGTGATGTTTTGTTCATTGACATCTCACGAATACTTAGAATAGTCCCTGTCACAAAGTAGATTCTAAGCTATTTTTGAAAGAATCATGGAAAATTTAACTGGGGAAACAATTGGTAGGCTTATTACCAGTTTTTGATATATTCACTTATTTGAGTTTTGATATAGTTGTAATGTTATTTTTCCCTGTTTTTTAAAGTGATTTTAGTGTGTTTTTCACAACAATAAAAAAGTACAAGTGTATGAGTCACAAGAGTGTGGGAGAGGGGAGTATGGAGTTGGTACTCTTAGTTCTTAGTTAATTAATTCTAAATGGATCTGAGACATTAATTCTCCTTGATCTGAGAGAGCAACTTGAAAATCTCTGAAAAAAGAATTTACTACTTGACCACATTTTTTTTAAAGGAAAAAAATTCCATATTTGGTTTAGGGGATAACATATGGGATATTTCTGCTTATATAACTAACCAAGAAATAGGGCAGATTCAGCAACATTGGGAAAAGTAATTCAGATTTTTTCACATAAATTTTTTAGACTTCTGGGTGTCTAGTTAAGGTCTAGAAACCACGTACTTGACAACTAAATGGGCTTTAATTTATATTTTAACCTTTATGTAGTGTTACTTATCTGTTTATGCTTTTCACGTTCGTAGACAACTGGAATCAGGCATTTTAATCAACATCTTTAGATTGTTGTCTTTTGTGTTATGAACTAAATTATCTCATTATTTAGAAACCCAAATCACTTTTTCTAATAAAACTTAAGTTTTCTGTATATCATTTCAATAATTCTAGTCTCTCTCAATGCACATTTCAAAACATTTTAACATTTTAAATGACACAATATAATACATTAAACTCAAGCCATCATAATCCTTTAAATCTATATATAGTTAATTTTTTCTGATTTCTTTTGAAATTTACTAATATAAGAACTACATATTTGACATATATATTTAGTCATTATTATATTTATAGCATGTTATTGGATTAAATCAAGGGAGGGAAATTTTGCCCATAAGAAGACAATTGATTTCCAGTAAAGCTGAAAAGTCCTGTTACAACTGGGTTTGTTCAAGTACAGGTGTAGTATAAAAATGCTAGGATAGCTCATCCAAATTGATAGATATAAATGCTATGTTGCATTTGTTGTATAAATACATTCCCACTTTCCCTTTGATGTTAGCAGATAAGAAAGAAGTATGTTCAAAGTGTCATGAATGTTAGTGGTACTTAATAACTATTTAGGGACTTCCCAAGGGGTAGGCACTATGCTGTCATACTTTCTCCCATCTAACCCTTACAGCATTATATACTAAAATTGGCATAGTATTTAAGAGGATAAGTATGGCCTCTGTCAAAGATGTCATGAAAACTTGTGAAGTATTGCCTGTTTTTGGAGGGGTGGGAGATGAGGTTTATTTACTTCCATTTTTAGTGGTGGTACTCAGGATTGAACCCAGGATCTCATGCATGCTAGACATGCACTCTACCACTGAGCTATACCCTCCCGCCTAGTACTGCCTATTTAATAAGCTGCCCCTGCCTTGTGCAAACTTTCCTACTGGCAATGCTATCTCAAGGCCATCTTGTATTACTTCTTATATGGTATCTTGCTTATTGCTTTTAGAGTGTTTATTGTTTAAACACTCTGAATAGTTGTTAATTATTATTTACTTTAAAATTTCAAACCTACCTACTAGAGTATAAGCTTCAAGAAGACCATGTCTATTATGCTTGCCATTAAATCCCCAGTACCTGGCACAGTGCATAATTATTAAAACATATTAGACACTTAATAAATATTGAATGAATAAATATTGATAAGTCCTGCCAAATGTTATCATGTCCATTTTATAGGGAAGACTGTGGCTCAGAGGACTGAAGTAAAATGCCCCAAATCACACAATTAATAAATGACAGTCAGCATAAGCCTGTGCTCTTCTTCGATGTGCTATATAATAGAATTATAGTCTTCCTTTAATTAATTAATTTTATTGAACTTTGATGAGTGTCTAATAGCACAGCAGAATAAAGTTAAGATTCAAGGCTCTCTTCTTTATTTGACAGCAACCACTTATGTTATCTTTTAGAAATTCTGCTACTGTAAAGGGGGATTAAATGTTAACTTTTTTGGGATTTCATATTTACAGGTAAAATTTATGAAGACCATTCCTGGTACAGCACTGGTAGAGATGGGTGATGAGTATGCTGTAGAAAGAGCTGTCACACACCTTAACAATGTCAAATTATTTGGGAAAAGACTTAATGTTTGGTAATTATTTATCTTAAGTGGTAAAATTAAAAAATATTTAGCCTTTTTATTAGAGACATTAATTTCCATTTCAGAAAATTTTAATGTAACTGCGGGCAAATCTGAAATTAACAGCTATAGTGATGTCATTTTAGACCCTTATGGTCATATAATTTAGATTTTACTTATTAAATATACCTAGTTTTTAGTTTTATGATTATAAAACAATTTTTTAAAACATCTTTTTATTGAGTTATAGTCATTTCCAATGTTGTGTATAACAGCATATTTTTTAATATGAGCAAGTTTTTATATTCAAGTTTTCTAATTTGAAAATGTATTCAATAGATTTTTCTTCCTAAGTGATGTCTAATCTATATGAGTGATTGATTATAACTTTAAAGTATTTACATGTTAAAAATAGTATTTAAACTGTACTTAAATAGCTATATATTTGTTAAGATTGATGCAGGCATACAAGTTAACATTTTCAGATTGTCTACTTGCTGCTTTTTATCTAACAAAGTTACGTTCTGTACTTCTTTCCTTTCTAATCTTCAGTGTATCTAAACAACATTCAGTTGTTCCAAGTCAAATATTTGAGCTGGAGGATGGTACAAGTAGCTACAAAGATTTTGCAATGAGCAAAAATAATCGCTTTACAAGTGCTGGCCAAGCGTCTAAGAATATAATTCAGCCACCCTCATGTGTGCTGCATTATTATAATGTTCCACTGTGTGTCACAGAAGAGACCTTCACAAAGGTAGGCACTGAAATAAAATTTGTGTAGAATGTTCCTATTTCCTATTTTAAAATATATCATATTTTAGCTTTTTAGAGTCTTGCTCTGTTCATCATCCACTTTTGACATTATTAGTATTCTGTTACTAATTTGGTACTTAATATAGTTCATTCTTTGACCATTAACTTTTCTGGCCTCCATCCTTCATTGATCTCTTGTTGGTTTGTGGCTCAGTCTTTTTGAGAATTGGAATTAGAATGAGGTACCCTTACTCCTGCATTCAGAAGGTGCTTTTACCATGCCCTTAAGTCTCACCTATAAAAAAATTTTACATATCCCTGTATTTTCCCCTAACTGTAGAAAATGCCTCAGAAAAGAATTGATTTTTCTGGAATTCCATTCCCTACCTTAGGTACTTGATAAATCCTGGTTCAACTCTGAGTATATATTTTAGTTACAAATCTTGATTTTATTGTACAGCACTAAAATTATATACATAGATTATAGAGTGTCACTATTTTAATTGATTTTTTCATGCAGCTTATTAATCTAAGAACATATTTTACTTAATTCATTCATGCCAGACTCAAACCTTAAATGCTGCCATAAAGTTTACTTTCTGGGAGAAAAAAAAAGGTAGGAATATTATGTTGGCCACATTTTTAATGGAGTTTTACATTTCTTTGACAGTTGTGTAATGACCATGAAGTTCTTACATTCATCAAATATAAAGTGTTTGATGCAAAACGTAAGTGCACATTTCCTTTTTTTTAAGTTTTCTGGTTAGTTTGATGACAAGCAAATAACAGCTGGATTTGTGTTTGGTTTTAGCTTCTGCCAAAACGCTTTCTGGGCTGTTAGAGTGGGAATGCAAAACTGATGCAGTAGAAGCCCTTACAGCACTAAATCACTACCAGATAAGAGTTCCAAGTAAGTAGATTGTGTGGTAATTATTCCATGGGATTTACCATCAGAAACATTGATGATAATTTTAAAATAACATTTAGTAGTTTTTTTAATACAGAGAAGTACAAATTTCAAAAAGGCATATAAATCCCACAACCCACATAATTCTTGTATTAGTTACCTATTGCTGTGTAATAGACTATCACAACATTTAACAGCTTAAAACAACAAACATTTATTATCCTTCTGTTTCTGAGGGTCAATAATCTGTGTATATAGTTAGGCTGGTAGTTCTGGCTCAGGGTGTCTCATGAGGCTGCAGTCACCTATAATCTGCAGTCATTTCAAATCTTATGACTGGGGCTAGAAAATCCACTTCAGTGCCCACTCGTAATTCTTTGTAAGGACAGTCAAGCCACATTGGCTCATTTCCTTCAGAATGAGATGATGAAAGAGAGATGAAAACAAAAAAACAACAAAACAGAAGCCACAGAGTCTTTTATAACCTAATACTGGAAGTGACATACTATGACGTATATTGTAATCTTGTGGTCACACTGACCAACCATAGTGCAGTATGGGAGGGGACTGTACAGGGCTGTGAATACCAGGAGGTAGGGAAATTTGGGGCCATCTTGGAGGCTGACTTCCATAATTCCTGTTGTCCTTAAAGCAGTAAGTACATACAGTTAAAAAACTTGGACAGTACATAATGGTACAAAGTGGAAGTTAAAGTTTTCATTAACCTCTAACCTTTTTGTCTTTTATTCCTCCTCCCCAGTGTATGTATCTACATTTTTAAAACTTAACATAGAATGATTCTTCTGTACATACTGTTGTGTGCCTTGCTGTTTTCACTTAATATATCTTGGAGCTGTTTCTATATCAGCACATGCAAAGCTACCCCCACACCGACCCCACCCCTACCACAGAGTAGCTATTTTTAGTAGAGATATAGCACACTTTATTGGATTTATCCACTTCTGCACTAATGAACACTGGTTGTTTCCAATTATGTTTTTCTATTACTGTAATAAACTCCTTATAGTTGTGCTTTTTGTATTTTTAGGGCAGTATTCTTAGAGTGGAGAGCATAAAGGTTTATATTTGGGTAAATGTTGCTAGATTGCCTTTTAAAAAGGTTACACAAGTTTACCTTATCGCCTGTGGTATATGAAAATGCCCACTGCCCAACACTCTTACCAACACTGAGTGTTGTCACATTTTCAATTTTTACCAGTATGATAGATGAAAAATGGTATTCCACATAGTTGTTCCAAATGAAATTGTCACTATGTTTATTCTCTCTGAAATGGTAAATGGCCTCTTTTTTACTGTGCAAAGAAGACTCAAGTATTTAACTTTTGAAGCTTTGTGCTATGTAATTTACTTTGATTCTGGATCTAAAGATGTTGAAACTTTATTTTTCTAAATAATAGGAGAAAAATTGTTATTAATTTTATTAGGTGTGATGATGAATTGTAGTGAAGGGAGAAAAAAAGAATATACACTGAAGGATTTATGGGTGGAATAATATATCTAGAATTTGCTTTAAAATATTCCAGCCCCCCAAAAGTGTGTGGAGGGTAGGTAAATGAAATAAGACTGCCAAATGTTGACAGTTATTAAAGCTATATGGGTGTTCCTTATACTTTTTATAAAAATAAATGTATTTTTTTTTATGTTTGAAAATTTTTTTACTGAAAAGTTAAAAAATAAAAAATAGGAATACTTTCTCATTTTACCTTCAGTCACAAAAGTAAATTTCAAGTAGTGAGTCAGGCTTAATTTTTGATGGAAAGTTTTAAAAGACTTTAAAATTATATGTATATTTGAGAAATATTCAGGATAGTATATGAACTATAAACTCCTGGGAGACAAGTACAGTTATTTCTCTTTTTATCCTCTGCACTGTCTTACAAATACTTGTTGATGTATATGCTTTTTCTTTTACAGGATTTTATTTTCTTAAGGAGCAATAGCTTTTAATACTAAAATTCTGGTACATTAAGGTACCAGAGTTATTTCTTTGCATAATCAATTGATGAAGAATTATCTCTACCTGGTCTGAAAAATTAGAGGAATGTATCATATGGAAGGATTTTTATGGATTATACCCAGTTTTGGTTTTTTTTCCAATTTAAAAATCTGTAATGCCCCATTGATGCTCAGAGATTTAATACTAGATCTCCTGGAACTTTTCCAGCTCATTGATGTCTTCTTGTACATTCCAGTCTTGTCCCACTTCCCAAGCTATATTTGAATTAGCTTTTCTAGGGTAATTGCCATTGGTAATGTTTTCTGCAAAGTGAGCTTTGGATAGACAAAGATATGCCTAATCCTGATACTATTCATCTATAATGATTGATTCACTAAAAAAGTTGAGAAACTTCTTTTTTGTTATTGAATATTTATTCTTAAATTAAAAATTGAAAATTAATATTAGTCATATTACTGTCAACTAAGCCTAGATTTTATTTGTATGCCACCCATGTCACACTAATACCCGTTTTCTCTTCCAGGATCCTATCTAAAACCCCATATTACAGTTAGTTGGTATTTTTTCCTAGTCTCTTCCAGCCCATGAGAGTTCTTCTGTCTTTCCTTATTTCTCATATCATTGACATTTTTGAGGAGTACTGGCTAGACATTGTAGGATGTCCCTCAATTTTATTTCTGTGATTTTTCTCATGATTGAAATGAGATAATGCATTTTGTGCAAGAATAGTACCAAAATGGCATTGTCTCCTTCTCGGTGTATCATATTAACATAGTAAATTTTTTAAAAAGTACACTATGTCCTTTAATTCCTGAGTGCCTTCTGTGTGTCAGGTGATGCTTAGAACAATAGGAATGTAAAAATGGACAAAGTCCCTGCCTTCATGGAGCTTACCTGCTAGTAGATAAGGAACAAAAGTAATCTTCCCCTTACCTTACATAGAAATTTTCCTTCATAACATTCCTTCTTCTAATACTATAAAATGTGAAATAATTTACTCTGCTAATTGATGGTAATCATGAAAGTTTGATGAAGGGAACTGTTAACTTTGTTTTTTAACTTTTACAGATGGTTCCAATCCCTACACATTGAAGCTTTGCTTTTCTACATCATCCCATTTATAAGAAGAGAAGAGCATGTTAGAATTTATGTTTACCTTTATTACAATTTTAAAGCAACACTTCATTTAAAAAAAAAAACCTAAAATGGTTGATCTAATGTTGCCTTGCTTACTTTAAGATCCTGTTCTGTAATAAACAAATATTTTTGCCTTGAGTAAATTTGTTGTAAACTTAAATATTGAATTGTTTTCATTTTAAAATAGAATATCATAATGTAGACTATCTACAGCTTTCTTGTAGATTACACAAATATATGATTTCTTATCTTATTTTTCTTCCACAGTGAAAATATATTTGCATTCTTAATGCTAATTATCTGCAAGTATTTTTCCATTGTGTATGAGATTAATGCAGGTGAAAGTATTGCATTTTAATATTATAGAATTCCTATTCTATGTTTAGATGTTTAAGTACGTTGCAGTTATTCATATTAAACATAACTTGTATTTATTGAGTATTTTAATCAAGTTTGAGAATAGCATTGCATATATTAAAATTTAAGTACTACAGATTTAGCTGATTTTCTATTTCTGAAAGGCTAACAGACATATGGATACACTTGTACAGTATGCACTCAAACTTATTTAAATTGGTGTATTTTTTTTTTCTAAGTCATTGTCCATTTGTATTGACATGCCTCTGTTTCTAGTTCCAGTTTGGAGATTTTATAAAGTTACAGCAATGAGTTAATGTGTTCATCTTCATTTGCTGCACGTGACTTGATCTTGAAAACACGTCTGGTATTTGGCATTGAAATTTTAATAGAAGTTATGATTAACAGTTCCTTTTCTAGATAATCTGAGATCCATGGATGGGCTTTAGGGAGTCTGTGAACTCCCTAAAATTGTATGTAGAATTTTGGGTACTTACATTTTTATTTTTTACTCTTGAATCCATCAGTAATACATGTATTTTTCTACATGGTACAAGGTATAAGGATCAAAATTTATTTTTTTTCCCAAACAGATAGCTATTTGTTTCAACACCATTTATTAAACATTCTTTCTCCCACTGGATTTGTTTTTTTTTTGTTTGTTTGTTTGTTTTTGAGAATAATATATCTCATACAAAGGCAAGTTAGTGTAAGGGCTAAACATGGTATTGAGAGACTATACCATATAACACACCCATTATCACAGCTTTTTTATAATAGAAAACTGATGAAATAATAGAAAATTATTTTCATCTTTAAAAGAAGGGAGAATATGTTTTATCTACTTAGAATAACTGTGAAGGCCATAGTTGGCAATGGTAGTTTTGTGATCCTGAGGGTTTCAAACAAATTTGTATATAGAAGTTTCATTTAGATCTTTTGTAAAAGCTTTATTTTGAATTTTAACATAAAGGAGGTTGCCTTAATCCTTTTAGAAATGATTCAGGAGTTTAAAAAAATTTTTTAATCTGTTGAATAGAAAGTGTAGATGGAAATTAAATACCCATTAACCTTTATTTATCCTTGAATTTTGACAGCCCTCTAAAGATCTAGAAAATTTTAAATTCCATCTAGAAACGTTTTAGACCCTTATCATGAAATCCAGTAAGTTATGCCAAAAGTAACCTGTGTATGAACTATAAATATATGATATTGGGCTGTGTGTGTTCCTTATTCATTGCCAATTTAATACCTAAGTTTACCTGACTTTACAATAAACAAAGCTTTTTTTTCTCCCCATAAATATTCTTCTACATTTGTTGAAAAAAATCGAGATGTCTTAATTTTAAAAGGTAACTTGTGGGTGTATGTAATAGTTGTCTCCTTCCCTTGCCCTCTTCTGGAAACTAATATGGATGTCAGTGTTATAGACTGCTTTGTGCCTAAGATTTTAGGAGACAGACCTGTGGATGGTGACAAGACTTAATTTAGATTTGCTTTAAGTGGTTTGACTTTTAGATATGAACTCTATCTTAATGCTCTCTCCCCACCAAAGTGACAAGTAGATTCTTCAGACGTGAACTGGTTTGTAGGTTGGGCCTTGCTGATTTACGCACTGGTATATGGGTCCTGTTCTGTTGCTGTCAGTTGTCTTTGACAGTTTGCTTGGGCATCACAGTTTTGTTAATGGAGTTTGTTTTGGCAACTCTGCCTCTTCATTTAGCCTTAACAACAACATTCTTCCCTCTGTTATCTTTCTGCTTTTGGGAGAACATGAAAGAGCAGGTTTTACATCTGTAAAGAAATAATACTAGCTTTGAGTTTACTTTTTAGTACTGAAGTTCCATTCCATATCCAAATCCTATGAAATATTTGATAATCTGCAAAAGTGAGTTATGGACTATAAACTGCCTTTTAAAATCCCTGCTTTCCTACTGAGGGTATTACCCCACCAAATAAAAAATATTTGCAGTTGCAATTGACATGAGACTTGGCAGCATGTTAGTGATTTGATTATCAAAGCAGTATATTTTCTAGGACTGAACTGAGAAAAGGGGATAAGAATAACTAAATGGGGTCATTTTATGTTTTCCTTTTATTGGTATCTGCAGGCATGGCTAGGTGGCTAGGTGACTGCTTCTTAGTAATTATCAGTGAGATTCTCTTTCTAGAATAAATTTTAAGTGTAGAACATTCTTCCATAGTTAGGAATCTAAAGCACAGATTTGCTTCACTTAAAAAGTTCTTCAGGTGACAAAGCTCCTTGCACAAAAGATAACTTACAATAATCTTCCAGTCTCCTTATGGCTGTCTGGCTCAAGGGACTTTTAATCCTTTGAGAGGCCATGTGAAGAGAGACTTTTTATTCATAGTACCATTTATTTGCTCACAGAATTAAGCCTTAAAAAGCAATGGCATTTGATGAAATGAAAAATTAAGATTCCTAGGTTCTGTCCCTCAGCATGTTTTATTCGGAGCTTTGTTTTTGTTTTTTAACTGTAAGTGATTTCCAATGTCAACCAAAAAGTAAGTGAGTGTACAAACATGATTCTTGTTTAAGCCAAAAAGAGCTACTGGGGATTCTAAATCTAGTGGCTATTTAATCCATGATGTCGTTTTTCCCTAAAACTTAGCATTTCTACCAAAGGAATTCGAGTGTTAATCAAAATAATCTATTTTACTTAAACTAATCGTCTTCCTAGCCATCTCAAATTTAAAATGCTTTCAACTTGAACAAATGTAGTGAACTTTGCTTTACTAGTAAAAGTTTCTTCAATATAAAGCCCTTTATCTGAGGGAGCACTTGAAATTCTCTTAGTTTTAATTTATTAATGAGGAAGTTAGAAATAGTAGATATTGCTGCACCTCCACCCTCCCACATTTTGTAGAGTAATCAAGGTTTGAATGTGCCTGACTGACTGAATCTCATCCCTCTAGCCCAGCGTCTCTTAATAAGGAAGATACTGCCCCCTTGGGGGACATTTTGACAGTTTGTAAGGGTGCTTTTTCATATTGTGGAGGATACTACAAGTACTTGATAGGCAGAGACCAGGAAAAATTGTCCCTTGCCCTACAGTGACTTTCCAGTATTTCATCAGATATTATCCTAAAAGTAACTCTGTTTTATATATATAAACACAAAGTATTTTTGTATACTGTACACTGAATTTTCTAGGAATGCAACTACCTTATGAATCAAGGGAGGAGGATTTTTTGTTCGGGATATTTCCAAAAGTTGTTTGCCATTTTGGAAAATTGCATCATCAAAGTGGTATCTGAGTTGACATTCCAACATATCAGGGTCAGAGTCATCTCTTTATGTCTTCTATTATAGCCATTCCTGAGCATTTATGTATCACAGTGTGCTCTTTATTGTAACTTTTACTTCTCCCTTATATTACAGTTAGGGTTTTGTTTTGTTTTTCATTAAATGGTGTGTGTTTGTGTGTGTGTGTGTGTGTGTGTTTAGGTAGGTAGGTACTATCTAGGAATTTTATTTCAGCATAATAGAAGGGTGTCATATTGTTGGGAACGATTGCTTTAAACACAGTAATCTAGTTCTGGGTTGAACAGATAAACCCATATTAATCCAAAGACAGTAGAGCTTAGAATTTGTTAAAGAGTTGGTAAGGGGCCCAAAGGAGTCTGGTTTGCATGTATAAGGTAGACCTGGCTTTGCCATAGCCATTTTGTTCTTGAGAGAAACTAACTGGTGGAGAAAAAGTGATACATAGGAGATTGTGGGCATTTACCCTACAAAGATGGCTATTGGTGAACCATCCTTTGCCAATGTGTGCAGAGCTTCTCAATCAGCATTTTAGTATCTCCCTCTTAAACATGAGTAGACTGCCAAAAATACAGCACTTTAACATGAAAGACAAAGATCTAAACAGACAAAAACAGAAATCTAGAGAAAACATAAGACTTGAAGAACAGAAGAAAATTAAAAAAAACTTCTACGTTTTCAGGGAAATGAGGTTTTTGCATGAGTGAAACAACTATGGAATGCTTTTAAACAACAACAGAAAAGAACAAAACCACAATGAACTCTTAAGAAATCAAAAAATGAGAGTCAAAATTAAAAAGTCAATAAAACTAGCAATGAATAATCAGAAATTGAAAATGTTTATAATACCACTTACAGTAACATAAGAAAAGGATGAACTATTTAGAGAATAAACTTGACAAAGATGTGCAAGACCTATACACTGAAAGCTATGAAATTTTGCTGAGAGAAACTGAAGAAGACCTAAATTAATTGAGAGGTGTATTTTGTTCATGGGTCAGAAGACTCAATATAGTTAAATTGTCAGTTCTCCCAGAATTAACCTATAGATTTAATGCAATCCCTATCAAAATCCCAACAGGCTTTTTAAAATTGAATTTATAAGCTGATTCTAAAAATTCACATGAGCTGTGAAGGACCCAGCGTAGTTAAAACGACTTAGAGAAAGAAGTACAAAGTTGGAGGACTCAAGTTACTCGGTTTCAAATTTATTATACAGCTGCAGTAGTCACCAGAGTGGGTGGTGGTGTAAGACTGCAATAGATCAGTGGAACAGAATAAAGAGTATAGAAATAGATCCACACGTACATTGCTGACTGATTTTTTGCCAAAAATGAAAAGATAATTCAGTGGCAAAAGTAAAGTCTTTTCAATGAATGTTGCTGAAACAATTGGATATACATATGCAAAAAAGCTGCAAAATAAACAAAACCCAACAGACTCAAAACTTCGTATCTTTTACCATATACAAAATTAATTCAAGATGAATCAAAGACCTAAGTTAAGAACTAAAACTATAAATCTTGTAGGCAAAACAGGAGATCAATCTCTGACCTTTGTTAAAGATTTCTTGTTATGACACCAAAAGCATGGTCCATAAAAAAAAAAACTCATAAATTGGACTTCATCAAAATTAAAACCTCTGCTCTTAGAGAATGAAAAGACAAGGAGAAAATATTTGCAATGTGTATATGTGGTAGAGGACTTGTATCTAGAGAATATAAAGAACTCTCAAAAAATCAGTAGTAAGAAAAGAACCCAATAAAACTTGGCAAAAAGATTAGAATAGACGTTCCACCTAAGATGTATGAATGATCAATAAGCACATACAAGGATGCTTAAAATCATTAGTCAATAGGGTAATGGAAATTAAAACTTCAGTGAGATAACCACTCCATACCTATTAAAATGGCTGACATTAAGAAGGCTGGCCATACAAAATGTTGGTGAGGCTGTAGAGGAACTGGAACTCTCATATGCTTTTGGTGGGAATGTAAAATGGTACAATACTTTGCAAAAATGATTCTGCAGTTTCCTAAATTTTAAGCCATATACTGGCCATGTGATCCAGCCATTTACTCCCAGAGAAAAAAAAAAGTTTATGTTCATACAGTGACTTGTACACAAATGTTCATAGTAGCTTTACTTACAATAGGCCCAAATTGGAAACAGCCCCAAATGTCCATCAACAAGTGAATGAATAAACAAACGATGGTATGTGCATACGTGGTGTCAGTTCTGCTGTGCCACAAGCCTACCCAGACCAAGGGAGGGGTACACAGACCCCACCTCTCACTGGCAGGAGTGTCAGTCACAGTGTAAGAAGAGCATGCGGGTTGAGAGAGATTGTTGAACGTGTCCTTGGAAATACCCTTTTTAAAGCCCTGCATCACATGTCCAACTCAGAACACAAAGAACCATTGTCTCATAGCTTGGTGCAGTGCTGTGTGTCGAGAGCCCATGAACTTAAACAGCTCTGCCTCTGCTTAATGAAAGCTTTCTTCTGAGAGGCAACAGAGTGTGTCCTATCATAAATGAAGTGCTCTTCAAGAACTGCCTGAGCTCAAAGAAATGCAGTAAGGGATTGTGGCTTGACAGTCAGACATGAAAATTGTAATTAATGTAGATCAACACTTACTGTGGCTACTATTTTCAGTGGTTTCTTGTTGCTAATCATGTCTGTGCGCAGTGTGGCCAAAGTTTTTGAAATTGTTTAGTTCTCCAGCCACTAGACTTTTCTAGAAAGTGCTCACTCTCTTGAAATTGGACCCAAGCAGCTAGTAAACTCACTCCTTAATTTGAAAAAAAAATTTTTGTGGTAACCAAACGGCCCTAGATGATGACGAAAAATACCCGTATATTGCTGCCAGCACAGCAAATTCAAGTTTTGGTTTTTGGAATTTTCTGGAATTTTTTTTCCACATAAGTTTGATCTGCAGTTGGTTGAATCCATGAATGTGGAACCTGTAGATACAGAGGGACGACTGTACGTGCAAATTGATTGTCTAAACAAAAACACTTATGAGAATAAAGGGGGCACTATTGATACATATGCCAAGACAACAGATAGAAATTTGTTCTTCCAGGTGAGCCAGGAGAATGGTACTCTAGAAGTAGCTGTTTTCAAACTTGACTGTGCTGCAGAATGCAGGGGTGGGTGAGTGGGGAATGTAAAACAAAGTTTCCTAGGCCCCATGCCCGGAGATTCTGTCTCTGTCAGTCCGAGACGGGCCCAAGAATTGGCCTTTTTCACAAGTGCCCAGGTAATTCTGATGCTGGGACTGGTGAGGGAATGGAGCTCGGCCTGGAGCAGTTTTTCTGTTGATGTTGACACTAAGCAGGGATTGGCTAATTTTTATGGACATGTTTAACTGAATCCTGCTTTTCTTCTTAAGAGCTCAGCAATCCATCTGCTGCCCATTAAAAGAGACACGAAAGCACATTGGTTAAATGAATGGCCTGTGCAGTCTGATAGAACTGGTTTGAGCACCAGCTTTAGCACTTATTAACTGTATGACATTGGGTATGTTTCTTAACATCTCTAAGTCTGTTTTATTTTAGGTAAAAGAAGAAGAATAATAGAGTTGTTAAAATTAAACGAGATAAAACAGTTAAAGCACATAGTCTCAATAAACAGTTATGACTGTTATTATGATCACTATTACTGTTGCTGAACAGGAGGGATTGCACTGGGCTAACCCTGGAAGTGCTCGATGTGTGTCACTGTCTCAGATAGACAGTGTCTCCTGGAAAGCAGAAGGAACGCTTCTTCCCTGACCCACATGGGTGATTCATAAATGCTTGGTGAATGGCTCTTCACTGCACATCTGTTCCCTGACAGCCCCCGAGAAGTCTGTGGAATAGTTCCCTGAGTCTTTGGCAGCGGAGTCCTACACTGCACAGCTGCTTCAGTATTGTGCTCTGAAATCTCGGGTCTGGTTACTATGGAATAAAAAGCTGAGCACAGGGACTAGAGAGAAGTTCTCTAGTCTTTTGAAGTCAACTTGTCCTTTCCGGGTATGTTTTATTTCTTATCCAGCGTAAGTCTAAGAAGCCAAGCTTTTCACGGCAACATAATTATTGCTACCCACTAAGGGTAGATGATTTCCTGAAAGATTTCTGCTATTGTCTTAGCAGGTGGAAACTTCGGTACACTGCTGAGGCTGTGTGCTGTTATTGTCCTTCCTGGGTTGGTTCTTTACATTCTGAGACAGGAAACAATTGGTAGTTCTGTCCCTATTTGTATTCATTTGGGGGGGTTGGTTTGGGGGTTTTTGGCTTTGTTTTCTTTGTCTTTTGTACTTCCATTCTGTAACATTATCAGCTATATTTTTTGAAAAGTCAGGATGCATCATTTGACACATGGCTTGATAAAATGTTTGAAATAGAAACTGTCCTGAAAACTCTGGGGCTTCTGGTTGCTCCTGGGGGGGTCTGGGCAGCTCTGTCCAAATACATGTAAGGGATTAGAAAGGGTGCCTCAGCAGGGAGGGTGTAGTTCAAGTGGTAAAGTGCATGCTTAGCATGCATAAGGTCCTGGATTCAAACCCCAGTACCTCCATTTAAAAAATAATTAAATAAGCAAACTTAATTACCTACCCCCCCAAGAAAAAGAAAGGGTGCCTCAGAGGTCCTACATCATACAAGGCTGAGGGGCAATTACCCTGAAGCTAAAGAAAATTACGCTTCTGCACCCCTCACTGGTCTGGCTCTTTCTAAGGCACTGGGAGGGGACTTAGAGAAGTGTTCAAATGTTTTTGTATAAATAGCAAAAATATATTTTTGTATTATTTTCCATTGAAAATGACCTGAAAAATTTTACAAGCTTTAGGCCCTCCAAGTCTGGATCCACTCCTGAGAAGTGTTTCCTCTCTGGCCATGCCTGGTTTGTTTCACCTGTCATTAAGCAGATAGAAAGCAGGCTCAATTCCATGCCAGGGCACACTGGGATGCCAAGGATCTCGTGGGAAGGCAAGAAAAGAGGAGCATTCGTCACTCAGTTAGCTTCTGGATACAGAGAAAACGGCAAGCTGAAGCAAGAGGAGACTTCCTGGGGAAAAACCAGTTGCAGACTCAGGAACTGGTGTGCCTTTGCACCCTTTTCCTTCTCCAGAGGGATGGGTGGTTAAGTGGCGCTAATGAGGTTCCTGTTTAAAATAAGTCTTTGAGAAAAACTAAGGAGCTACCTTTAAATTCTCCTCAAAGATACCATTGCCTGTGTGCTGTGCCCCAGCAACCCCCAAGCCTTGGAGTCATGTCCTGCAGTGGAGAGAGCCCTCTAGTGGTCCCAGTCCCAGCTACTTTGCTAAGTAACCATGTGACGTTGCTCGAATTGTGAATCCCTCCAAGCCTCACTTTGTTCACCTTTAAAATAAGGGTGTTGGATTGGGCGGCCTCATTCTGAACTGTGAATAGTTTTATGGTATGGAGGAAGATCTTAAATGATTTCTACAGTGATACAAGGATATTTCCATGAGAAAATATGATGCACGTATTGGGAGGGAGATTGACATATGGAGAAAAATTGGACCATATGGGATTAGGAAATTAAAAATGATCTCTTCCTGCTCAGTAAATGTGCCAAATATGAGCCTCTTGTCCTAAGTACTGTCTTTCTTTTAGCAAATGAGAAGACAACATTATGAGCATTTCCAAAATTAAAAGAATATTCATGTCATGTCAAATGTGAGGCGGGTGTAGGCAGTGATGTGTTAGGTTCTAGGAAGGAAATTTGTATTTAAGACACTTCTTTGTTATTTGGGAGAGTATAGCTAAAATGAGACTAGCCCAGATGGAACAATTAGCAAACAAAGCTGATAAGATAGAACCATAAGTCATAATTAATGGGCTGATGTGGTAAATTACGGTGCATTCATTCTGTGGAATCCTGTGCAATCACCAAATAGAACAAATCACATTTATATGTATTGTCTTGGAAAGGTATGGAAGACATATTGTTAAGTGAAAATAAGCAAGTGCTGAACAATATGAACGGAATGATCATGTTTTTGTAAAAAGCAAAGCTGAAACTCTAAACAGGCAATTCTATGATTGTGTAAGTATAAAAAAAGTATGGAATGATATACACCAACATGCTACCACCAGTTACTTTAAGAGGATGGGGTCGGACAGAGGAGGAACAAAGAATTACTATTTTTTTTTTATCTTTCTGTAATTCAGTTTGTATGAATTGTTACAATAGATGTGTATTATACTTTTAAAAAATGTTTTTGTAAAACAAAAAAGCATAACCTTTGGTTCCTCAGGCCTCACCAGTGTGTGGACATATGTTGGTTCATGGTTCCACCTTTCACTCTGCAGCATCCCCAGCTCTGCACTAAAACTTACCCGGTGGTTTTGGAGCCAACCCTCTCCTGTTTGGGGTGGGGCCCTAGCACAGTACCAAGGCAGATGTCTGCCCTGAGGGGGCGCTGCCTGTGCTCAGCGCTCTGCCAGAGCTGTCAGGTGGCACCATATTTCCTTGGATTCCTGAAGTCCCAGCAGCGCCTTTGTTCAGGAAGGAGAAATGCTTTTCTTCCTCCTCCCCCATCCCACTTTGCTAGGTGGTCACTGGTGCAGGCCCAATAGGGCTCCTCAAACACATCAGCCCTCCTGGGCTGGTCCCACTCTTCAGAAATGCCTGGGCCTCTCCACAAGGGTCCAGCCTCTGTGGACATGTCCACACACAGTGGGTGCCAAATTTCACGTTGGAGGCAGAAATTCAGTGAAGGAAAAGACCCAGGGTCCAGAGGCATCTGGGAGGAGGGATAGAGAGAGACAGGGGATGACAAACGTGTAGACATAATGCTGGCAGTGCCAAGAGAGGGGAGTGAGAGTGAGAAAGCCTGGCTCTATTGGCCAGTCTGGGGCACACTCCTGTTAAACACAATCCCACTGAACATCCATATCAGACAAGACCTCTCTGTGACCGTGATGGATCAAGACAAAAACAAGCCCCCTCTAGAACCATGTCTGACCATAATTGAAAATAAGAATTGTCCACACCACAAAAGTGGCCACCAAACATTCTCCTGTCCTGGGTAACATGAGTGACAGCAGCATCTTTACCAAGTACAGCTGTGGGCTTGCTCTGTTCCCCCTGCCTTGCCGATAACGAGTAAGGTACCAATCTTAGAATCATCCCTGCTTCCCGACAACATCCAGTCCAGAGCAGAGCCCCACGGCCTTGAACCCTCCCCAGAATCACCGAAACACACGCCCACACCTAGCCCTAAGCCCTTTCTGAGGGTGTGCAGTCTCCCTCACTGCAGCAAGTCAGCAGTCCCTCAGCTGACTCTTGGTGTGTTCCTGGTGGCTTTTGGTTGGAGGGCACTAACAAGAGGCCATCTCTGAGGTAGACTGTGTGGTGGCGTTTCACGTGGAAGCCTGGAAGTTTTCACCCTGCCATTTACTTTCCTTGTTGTGAGAAATTCGTTTACATATTTGCACCATCAGTGCTTGAAGGCTGGCAAGTGTTTCTTCATTGCCCAAAAGAGCAAGGTGAGTGAGGGCCTTTCAGAGACCAATCTGACTGTGGCAGATGTTTCTTTGAAAAGTACTGGAGGGTGAGGGCATGTGAGGTGAGGTGGGTGCCAATTAGGAAACGTCTGAATTACAGGATGCCTATATTCTAATCTTTATTCCACCTTGACAGGTAATTAGTGTTGAGGAAAGACTGTGGACTTTAGGATGGGTCCTAGCTCTGCTGCTTACAGGTGTATGACTTGGAGCATGTTTCTTAACCTCTCTGAGCTGCAGAGTCTGCATCTGAGGAAAGAAGACAGTATCACTTACCTCACAGGCTGGACAAGCACATGTAAATACCAGCACTCCCTGGTGTTTAGGGTGCTGGGTCCTCACAAATGTGTCCTTCCTTCCCAGTCAGAGATAGACAGTCACTGTAGATTCCTGAAAGAGAGGGGGCCCAAGGGCAGCGGGCATTTTAGGAAGACAGACCTAAGTGAGGGGGCCATAGGCAGACTGAGTTGATGCTAGACACTCCAGCTTGCCTGGCGCTCGCCAACCACTGCAGAGATAGCATCACATTCTTAGAAGATGTGCAACTGTCCCAACTGGACATGGGCAAAAAATGAATAATGGAGACATGCCACACAGCGTGTCCCATGCAGCAAGCCTTAGTGGGATAGGATGGAGGGAGGAAGTGCTGTAGTGAGGGACACTTCCAGAAAGGCAGCCAAACTCTGGGCTGGTGGGGACAGCAAGGAAAACAGATCCCCTCAGAGTGCAGCGGTCAGTGGAGAGGTGCCTACTATAGTCCATGGCTAGAGCATTTCCACTTGTGGATTGTTGCCAGGGCTTTGCCATCACACAGAGAAGGGCTGCTTCAAACAGGAAGGGTGACGCTGAGCTCTGGATGTCGGCTGTGGCTTTCTTCCACGTTTGACAGTAGGTGAGTGACCAAGGCAGGCCATTCCACTTTAGCCCGAGGGCAGCTTGACTCCAAGGAGGAGAAAATAGATGATTGATGTCAAGAGCTACATTTTGCAACCACTTTTTCCCCACCAGCTCTACCTCTGGTAGTTCCTAAATTTTATAGTTAATGGTACCCCAGTGAGCCTTCAAGCTAAAATGTCCCTTGCTTTCAAAGAAGGCTTTGAATCTGGAGCGTTTGTGTTTAAAAACAAACAAAAGCTAAGGTAATTTGTGAATGACATTAAAAAAAAAAAAGTCCAGCATGTACGTTAGCTGCAGATGGTATACAAGAGAGCAAAGTCAAGGCCCCCATGATTGATTCATCAGATCAACCAGCGATGACTGGACACCTACTTGATTTGAAGAGTGTTCATCCTGTGAAACCCACCCAGAGAGAAATCACTGACCATCCTCCCGCTCTGCAGAATCCACCCCACCTCCTTTTTGAAAAGGAAAGTGTGTTCCCTGCACACTTATCCTTCCTGGCTGTTCTCTTTGAAACAGCAAAGCGGTGGGACCCAGGTGCCCCAGTCTCCTCGCGGCCCCGGCTGCCCCAGCTCGTCCACACAGCTCCCTGCTCTTAGCCGCCCAGGCTGCCCACGCCCCCTTTTTACGAGGCTGGGCGCTGAGGAATTAAAAGATAAACAAGCTGATCTTTGTCATCTAGTGAGAAGGCTGAAAGTACATCAACAAATCCAATGCAAGGGCATAGGAAATGTACCCCAATCATTGCGGTAATGGGAAGAAGAGGGTGATTACATCTAGTAGCAGGATCAAGGTTTTAAAGTGTGGATTTTAAAAGAAGAAAAGGAGCTTAAGGAGTTCTTGATCGGGCTTCAGTTCACTGGCCAATAGCCATGGACATATGGCTGCTTCCTTGCCCCTCTCCTGGAAGTGTGTGAGGGTCCTGGTCCCTAAAAGACTTATGCTATCTGGACCTTCATGTCTCTCCTTGTATGCTGGTAGGCTGATAGAACGAAGGACTCAGGGGAGAGTCATCCGCTGCTTAGCTCTCTTGATTTTAAGGAATCTCATCCCCAAGGTGCAGAGGCTGTAGGAACTGGAGACCGATCACTATGAGACGCTTGGAATCCTAACCCAGACAGGGGAGAATGATGATCAGAAGAGGGGTCACAGTGGAGAGGGTAATAGCTCAGTGGTAGAGCACATGCTTAGCATGCATGTGGTCCTGGGTTCAATTCCCAGTCCCTCTTTTTTCTTTAAAAAATGAAAAGAAAAAGGAAAAAGGGATCACTAGTGTCAAAAGTGTAATTGTGCTCGAGAACTCTAGAGAACTCATTCAACTTGCTGAAAGAGACTGGAGGAATTGAGAATTATGTCCCTAGGCCTAGTTAGTCTCTCTGCTTGATTTAATGTGGTCACATTTTTTCCTGTTTTGAGAATGAGAGGAAGACAGATGTCTACTTTATAAATATAAGAGAACAGCACTAAGGTTTGTATAGCACTGCTGATTCAGTGAGGGAATCCACTCAGCCTATTTAAGCTACAAATTGGAGTAAAGTCTGAGGGGGTGTGTGTGTGTGTTTGTGTGTCCCTGGACTCTTTTGCATTTTAGTTTCAGTGTCTTCCTTTGCAAAATGGGTATAATGCCAACTTCACAGGACTGTGAGGATTAAATACAGTCTTTGGTGAAAGTGCCTTATCATCAGTAATACGAATATTCCTCTCAAGGTCTGAGGCACCCTGATGCTGGCTGCTGTTGTTATTATACAGAATATAGGGTAACTGTCTCCAGAGAAGCTGAAAATATCCCCAAGTGCAGCTGATCTGCCTTTTATCACGTCAGCACTGTTGGTCAGGCAGCGTCTACTCATGTAACGGTCAGCAGTAGTGCTGAATTTCAAAAGCATACAGTTGAATGAGAACCTATTATTTGGTTTCTGTCTTCTGTCTGAAAGGGCTCTTAATGTAAGGAATATTAGGCAGGGGTGTGTGTGTGTGTGTGTGTGTGTGTGTGTGTGTGTCTTAAGACAACAATTTAAAATGTTAAGATAGTTCCAAAATGCCTTGAGGGAAACAACTTGGTTAAAATTTCAGTGTGAAAGTGACACTGGCACTGTGTAAGGAACATTCTAGGCAAAGTTTCCAGTGCTTCCCAATCCGTGCCACCTGGAAGTATAGGGCGTATATCCTAAAATCTTCAAGTGTCTGGAGAAGTGGTTTCCCTTCTTAAAATGGATCATATTCTGCTCTGAGTGCAGGAATCTGACTAATTAGGAGAAATCTCCTTCACAGACTGCAGTAATTCAGCCAGGGCTGGGTCACCATGGATAATAGAGCGGCCTTTGGATTCTCACTGGGAGGGAGCCAGGGGCTGAACACAATGTTCCTTCCGTAGAGAGAACACATTTGAGAAGCAGAAATACTTTTCCAGTAGAGAAACTGCTGCTCCAAAATTTTCATTAATGATTCAATATTCAGTTCCAATTTCTGTGTCACATGCTGGTGTGGAGAAGATTCTTGTGTTATGGGAAATCTCTGGACTGATGAATACAACAGATTGTGCTTGTAGACAATATTAAATAAAAGTTGATCTTTAAACGTACTGTATAATAGTCAAGTATTTACAAACAAAATGGTATGAGATTTGGGACTTGCAGCTGATTGGGGGAGAGTATGCGGAGTACAGATGAAACAGAACTGATCATGTGTTGATAGTTATTGAAATCAAGTGATAGGTCCATGGGGGTTCATTATACTATTTTCTCTACTGTTGTGAACATTTGAAATTTTCCATATAAAAAGTTAACAACCAAAACCCCCAAAGTTATGACTTTCTCTTGTTTGAATGAAAGCTGTTTTTAAAAATAAATAGGTTGTAGAAGTTGAATAGTAAAATATAAAATATAGCTAACATTATTGGTACTTACTGTGTGCTTGGCATATAACTTCATATATATTATATACATATATAATTATATAATGTATAGGTATATATGTATTTTATATGTATGTAATCCAATCTATACATATATTAAATACACACACATGTGGTGTATCAGTTCATTTAATTCCTGTCAACCCCATGAGGTAAACACTGCAAATTATCGGCAGTCGCTGAGGAGGCGATGAGGTGATACATAGGTTAAATAAATAACGTGCACAAGGTCGTTAAGCATATTTGAACGCAGACTCCAGAACCCACGCTCCTTCTTAAATAGCACCTCTGTTGCTGTCTGTATCCAAGGTGTTCTGTACGCTGTCGCCAAGAAGTTCCCTTATCAGTTTATTTTTTATTTTAAAATTGACTTGGGAGTGGTGGGTGGAGTGGAAATTTTTTACAAGGCTGTTTAGCAATTCTGCTGTAGCTGCCTGTCCCCCTTGGCTCCAGCCGGGTTGTTGAGTCCGGGCCCCCAGGGTGAGGTCGGGTCGGCTGGCTCAGGAGGCCAGTTACCCTGGGTCCTCCGTCCCGTGACCCGCACCTGGAGCGGCGCTCTGGCTGCCGCGTGGCGCCACCTGGTGGCCAGGAGCCTCAACCCGGCGGGGTGCGCGGCCCGGGCGGTCGGATCCCGCGCGCCTGTGGGTGCGCGCCGCCCTCCCGCGAGGACGAAGCCGAGGGGTGTTGAGGTCCCCGTAGTTACAAGCCCGGTGCAGATGGGCCTTTAACCCTTGTTTGAGGTCTTGTCTCGAGGAGCTGGGCCAGGAGTGAGCGCTCCCGCCGAGCCGCCTTCTCAGACACAGGCAGGACTCTCTCCGGAACCTGCTCCACCTTCTTTCTCCAGGCAGGAATTAAGAGGGGTGCTTTGCCTAAGGACTGTTAAAACGAGCTCTTTAACATTTCCAAGTACCACAATTCGTGTATTTATGTATACAGGCACATGTGTATTTCTTTGTATCCTTACCTCTTTCTAGAAAGGGTGTTAAGGCTGGAATTATGACATACTGTGTTTTTTCCTTACAACAGTCATCTTAGGCACGTGAAGAGCAAGTGTGATCGCCTGCGGAATAAGCGATGCAGACCAGAGTGTGTGGAAGGGCATCTGGCCCAAGTCTTGAGGACCTCCTGGCCGAGTTCTGAGAAAACTTGATGTTGCAGACCAGTTCTTCCTCCTGGTGCTGGAGGAAGATGGCACAGCTGGAGAGGCAGAAGAGTACTTTGGGGCACTGGCAGAGGGCACGGTGCTCCAAAAGGTGAAGCCCCCATCAGAGCAGGGGTCTGGGCACCAACTCTCCCTCTCCCATTTGCCTGCCAGGAAGATCAGTGAGACCTGTATAACTTCCTACCTGCCCAAGGTGAATTTCCGGGACCTCACTGGCTCCCTGAACCTGAAGGCAGCTTTCTATGGCACATGTTCCCTTTCCTATGGTCTGCATGGCTATGGCACTAAGCCCATCCTGAAGGAAACTCTCTGCTGGGCCCCCTTCAGCTTGTAGGCCACAGGCCATGTGCTGCTTGGCACCCTTTGTTACATGAAGCAAGTCCTAGGCACCACAGAGGGAGGGCAAGACCTCATCCCTCAACCAGACCTGCCTGGAGATACTGCCATGAAGACCCATGTCCATGGGGACCCTTCCTGGCCCAAGACTAGGCTGGCCATCTAGTTTACTTTGTGAGTATTGTGTTATTGTGCTTAAGGGCACACCTCTCCATGACAAGGCAGGATCCTATCTGAAGGGTGAGGTCATTTATTCCATCATCTCTTGATTTGGAACAAACCAAGGAGGAAGAACATTTCTCAAATCTGGTTCTGCAATCTGAGCAGGGAAAATGTGGGTGGGCTGCAGAGTGGGTGATCTCACTTTGCATAGAGGTTGAGGATATCAAGCTTGTCAATGAGGGAACTCTTGGGGGCTGGGCTGGAGGATGGTGTAGAAATGAGGAAACCACAGGGGATTAGTGAAGACTTGTTTCAGACCCTTTGGGCAAGTGTGTAGGTCTCTCAGATAGTGAGTAAATTGGGTTAGAGCCTGTGAACTCTGGGGACAAATGACCCATGTTGGAGCCAACCACCATACTGGCAGTGCCACTTGGTCTTAGCAGAGCAGAGCTGAGAGAAAACCAACAGACAAAGGAAGGCATGACATCCACTCTTAGACTACAGCTGTGACAGAAGGCTGTAGCCTCTGAGTACCAGTGCGGTGTTGACTTGATAACTGAAGTGAGAGAACCCAGAGGTTAGTCAGGGCTCCGTAGATAGTCATCCTTTCCTCTTTGGCTTCTCCTTCTGATGCTAAACCTTGCAGGATCTAGGTTTAATTTTATCTAAGAAAACATTTTTCCCTTGTAATCTGTGCTTTCCATATGAGCCAGTAGAGAAACTGGGTAAAAAGATAAATGCTATGGTTGCTTGTGTTAATAGCAGCACAGCACCTGGGCCAAGGGCTGTAATCATCTCAGTGTACTATACTTTTACTCTTTGGTGGTGGTCGGCTTAAATTTCTCTGTTGGAAGGAGATGGAGATGGCTGGGTCTTGGCCGGCCCTCAAGGCTGGGTGAACTTCCAGCAGTCCTTTTCCCTCAAACTAAGTCCAGGCCAAAGGCAGCTGAAAAGTCTCTTTGGCCCCCTTTAGCTGACCTTTTTACTTGGTTGATGAGAAGCCCCAGGCAAAGGGACCACAGTGTTTCTAGAGCTCTGCTCTAGGCCAGCTACTCCCTATCTCCTTTACCTGGCTTTACCTTGGTCCTGCTGGCAAGGGCAGGTTCCATCCCCATGCCCCAGCCCTTTTGACAAGACTGAAGGCATGGGCTTCCAAGGGATGGAGATCCTTAGAAGGAGAGTGGAAGAGGCCAAAAGAATGTTTGCCCAACTCTCTACCCTCAACAAGATTCCAGCTGCCTCCTCTCCTAGGGTGGACTAAGGGAGCCTTGACTTTCCCCTGTGGCTAATGTGTGCCACCACGCTGGTCAAACCATCTCTCTAAAAAGATGCGTGGTGCATTAGCATACAGTCAGCTAAAAGGTTATCCCAAATAATAGGCCTGGAACCAAGAAATGGTTATAGTAACTAAGGATGTTTGGTTTAGAATAAAGAAGACATGCAAAGACCAGTCTCTCTTTTAAATATTTAGAATATTTGTGGAAGAGAAGATACTATTCTGTATAGGATTAGAGGGCAAAATTGGGACCAAGGAATAAGTTACTAGGAAGTGGATTTTTTGCTTCAGGAGTAAAACTAGCCCCCATGGAGATATTAAGGAAGGTGCTTCTGACCACGTGGTGGTGCCCTGAGACGGAATGTCCTGCTGGAAAGCTGTCTATTCCTGCCATCCCTTGTCTCAGGCTTTTAGGATTGTTATCAATATTCTGCCTATGACAGTGACTATAAATCATCACATGTCCCTGAGAGCTCAGTATGCCCGCATTCAGTCCATACCCCTTTGAAAGCCTCTTAATTTTGGAAACAGAATAAGGATGTTTTGTCAAATATATTCTGACTCATGGTCATAAATTACGGGCAAGGTTCTAGGGTTTTATCCAACTCTGAAGGTCTGTAACTCCACAGTCATCAGACAAGATTCAGTCATCACTTTAGATGATCTTATGACATCATGGCAGAAAAGGAGCTAGAACCAAGGACCTGACTGACTTCTCTTTGGATGTTATTTGAGACTTTTACAAATTCTGGCTCAAGAGGGGCCAGTGTCCAATGATGAAATACAAGAATCATCTCTTAGTTTGGAACAAGCAGTCCCTGCTTAGCTCTGCCTGCTCCATTCTGCAGGTCTTTACTCATCCTCCCCTCCCTTTAACACATCTCCATAGTGATGGCTTTCATCCATTAGTTCAGATGCCCCAGCACAGTATGAGACGAGACAGAGGTTTCACTTCTGGGCTGAGCTGGTGTTTTTCCGAAGGTGAGCTCTCATCTGTACGTACATCTATTCACCTTTGGCAAGGACAAACCCTAGTGCAAGCCTGTGTCCCTATGCTGGCGGTATATTTGGAGAGTCTGTATTGCCTTAGAGGCTGTGAGTCCTTGAAGGCAAGGAACATGGAATCATTACTCGGAATCTCCAGGCAGCGAATAAAGTGTCACACCCTGTGGGCATTTGATAGGTATTTGGTATTTGCTTCCCTTCTTCTCCCATATGAAATCTCAAGATTCCATCATCCGGGGAGTCAGTTCCACCTTGTTGCTCCTTTTCCAAGCTCAGCTTTGAGAAGTGAGTGTGTCTTCCCACTTACGGCTCTGTTTTCAACTTGATGTGTTTATTTGAGTACTTAGAAACCATGGTGACAGGTGCCATAGAAATAGAGAGAAAGAGCAGGGAGGTAGAACACAGAAAGGGAGGACCCAAAACTCCAGGGGGCTGGAAGCAGTGTTTTTGTGACACCAGTGTTTATTTTAAGCCAGGAGGATTATTTATCATGTCTTTGTGCACAGCCTCTCACTCTCGGAACATACATGCTGTCTGCTGCCTTCTGCATTTCCATTCTCTGGGTCTCCAGGGGAGGAGAGACGCTGCATTCAGTGTATGAAGATACACGTCATCACTGCTTCTTACATTTCTGTGTCATGTGTCACTCTTCAGTGCACATTCATGCACATTATTTCCTTCATTTGATCCTTAATTTAGAGCAGATAGTATTCACTCCTATTTTTCTGACAAGTTTGAGGTTCAGACTAACTTGTCTGAAGTCCCATGGCAAGCGAGGGGTCAGAGCTAACCTCTAGATCTGTTTCCTTTGAGCAGGCCTCCCTCTGCTAACATCAGGCTGTGCAGTGACGGGGATTCAGGGGAGGCTGGACAGATGGCCAGTGCATTTTGGCTAGTGTCACTTAGGTTATAATGAGCTGTGTGGAGTGATCTGAGTCATGGAGAGACAGCTGGTGCTTCTGTATGAAGCCCATAGAAAACCGTGATTGGCTGCAGGAGAAATTTTGCTAATTTTATGTCTAGAGACAAAGGAAAAGGTAAACCATAAATGCACCCTGCTTTCAAGACCGACAGCTCCTTGCCAGCACACAAGCGAACCTAAGTGTTCTAAGCTTGATCTGCCTGAGCTAATCTACAGGTCCCAAGCAGGGTCACACAGCTGTCTCTATCCCTCCACAAAGCAGACCGAGCCAAATGCGCCTGGAAAGAGAGTCCTGGGCATGGTTGGGCATGTTCCAACCTCAGCTCTACGACCCCCTTCATGCATGTCTGATGTAGCTGAACGGCGCTGCCTATGGTCCTGCAACTTCTTGTCCTCATGTAACTGAGCAGGACCCTATGGGGTCTTCCTGGGACAGATCCCCCTGTCCTTGCCTGCCTCTTACTTGAGTTGCATAAGCAAAAGGTTAAGTTAGCATGTCTTGAGAATGAATGATGGATAAATTTATTTGAATCACCAGAAGGATTTTTCATCATAGCCGAAGCCATTTTATAATGTAGAAATTCCTTTTTCCTATTTTTAAGTAACGAAAGTCCATTCTTAAGAATATGTTGTCCAACAACTAAAACACTCTCAAGATTGTTACTTGTCTGTGATTTGTACTGACTCCACCTTCTGTTATCATCCAATACCCCTGAGGACCATCTGGAATGGCATTTGCTTTGCGGCAGGTATATAGGACGCTTGTTCCTGGGTCAGTAACTAATTCAGAAAATGAAGCTTCTTTAAAAAACAAAACAAACCTCTTTTAACTCTTGATCAGACGTGACCTCCACTGCATCTATGCTACTTTGATAAACACACCTTTTAGCAGAGTTCTGACCTGGTACATGAGCAAGCTTTGTTACTTCTGCAGCAAGTCGTTTCTGAGGACCCCGCTTACCTGGCTCTGATATGCAGCTGCATTATGTGGTCATCTCTGGATGGGGAAGAAAATGAAGAGCTCCTGGTACCTTTCTACCAAAGCATCTTGCTGCCTGACAAAGAACTCATACAATCCAAATGGAGCTGTCTTTTCCCTGTTTGGCCAAACAGCATTCCCAGTTTTGCTCCAGTTATAGAGGACTAGAAATTCCAAACACAACTTCTGCAATCAACTTGTGGATGAACTTGCATCCGGACATGACATTGCCCAGCTGATCAGATCCACCCATTTGGACCCTGCATCCATAACGCTGGAGCAGGTAATAGAAATCATAGGCCTGACGCACCTGGTATGAAAACTCGGCCAAACTCATGCCTCCGGGGCTCTGGAGCGAGTCTGCACGCTCGGCCCGCTGTGCAGCGTGCCCATGCAGAAGCGGCTGCCCATCGCCACTAGGAAGTCCAGCGGGTGCAGCTTCTGGTACCGGCGCGGAGTTGTTCAGCACCGTGAAGCCGCCCAGGGCCCGCCCGTTAGTGAAGAACGGCCTTGAACCCTCGGCAGAGGGCGCGCGCGTTGCTTTGCGCTTGTTCTGCGTCCAGCTCCTTGCGCTCCTTGGTACGGCTGCCTGCCTGCGGGTCCCCCAGGCTCATCGTGGCGTCTCCCACCCCTGCTGTCGCCTTGTGGTCCGCTCGCTGGAAGTGAAACAGGCCCGACAACACCGGAAGATGCCCCACATGAAGCGAGTAGGCCGTGGTGTCGAAGCCGCCACAGTCTGGGCAAAGTTGCCCACCGTGCTGGGCACAGTCTGAGAGCTCTGGGAGCCCTGTCTTCGTACCCTTCTCGGGGAAGAACTCCTTAAACAGACCCTGAGCCCTCTGCACCGCCAGCATCTCCGGAGCGCCCTAGTGGACCTCACGCAGCCCCAGGGGCAAGACTCCTGACCCGTCTTGGATACCAAACCACCAACCCCTGGAAACGCACCGCAACATGGGCGCCGCCATGTTGGCGAAGGGCAAGACTCAGAAGAGGATGAGGAAGATGGAGATGGAGATGATGAAGATGAAGAGGGAGCTGAAGCTGGTCCACCTGAAGGACTGAGAAAGAGGAGGAAGAGAAAGAGGAGGGTGAGGATGAAGATGAAACAGGGCGCCGGTCCGGTTTGGCGGGGTCCGGTCTGTGAGACATCTGTGGTAAGTGGCGGAACCTCGAGTGTGCGGACACCACGGTATACTTCTGTCCTGGGATGCCTTGATTGGAGATTTTCCTTTTGGGGGGAAAGGTGTAAGACTTGGTCACCTGGTTTTGAATGGAGTCCGCTTTAGTTGGATTTTCTCCCCTAGGCTGAGGAGTCCCTTGGCCATCTGGCACCGGCTGAATGGTGATTGGGAAAATCCCGTTAAGACTGAGGCTCTCTATACCCCTGTCTGTATGTGGGAAGTCTTCCATTCTAGTCCTAGGGAACTGCGACCCTGAGAGGCCGTCAAGCAGTGGTTATCTAGTTCTGGTGTGTCTGTTTCTGGTACTGTCCGCCCTGTGAAAGAACAATGAGGGCCTGAATGATACTTTTAAAAAATTAGAGTTTCTGAGTGTGGCTAATGTGGAACTAAATTCACTGGCCCGGCTGCCCAGCTTAAATAAACTTTGAAAGTTGGAATTTAGTGACAATGTAATTTCTGGAGGCTTGGAAAACCTGGCAGAGAAATGTCCAAATCTTATCTATGTTAATTTGAATGAAAACAAAGTCAAAGATTTTGTATAGTAGAAGCCCTACAAAATCTTAAAACCTTGAAAAATCTTGACTTGTTGAACTGTGAAATCACGAACTTGGCAGATTATAGAGAAAGTATTTTTGAACTGCTGTAGCAAATCACATACTTAGACCAGGAGGACAGGGGGGATCTGTCCCAGGAAGGCGGCATAAGATCTTGCGTGGTTACAGACAGAGCCTTAACTCTTAAAGGATCAAAGGCAACTGGGAAGGTATGGAATATATGGCAAAGAAGTGATTAAGGGACCTGCTCTTTAGAAAAAGAGAGATGAGCCAATCTGGACTAGTTGGAGGACAATTATAGAACCAAAAATCATGCTTTTATCTCCCACCTAGTTTACATTATTCCGTAAACTTTTTGCAGGGGAGAGTATAGCTCAGTGGTAGAGCATATGCTTAGCATGCATGAGGTCCTGGGTTCAATCCCCAGTACCTCCATTTAATAATAAATGAATAAATAAATAAACCTAATTACCCCCCCAAAAATGAAAAAAAAAAACTCTTTAGATTTACTTTTGCATCTAGCTTATCTTTTTTAAAATTGTGAAAAAACGCATAAAATTCATTACCTTAAACATTTTTAGATATACAGTGTTAAGTATATTCACACTGTTGTGCAACCAACTCTAGAACTTTTTAATCTTGCGAAACTGAAACTCTGTACCCATTAAGCAGCTTCCCACTTTCTGCTCCCCCTAGCCTCTATTACCCATCAGTGAACTTTCTGTTTCTATGAATTTGACTTCTCTAGATACCTCAAATAAATGGGATCATATAGGGTTTGACTTTTGTGACTGGTTTATGTCACTTAGCATAATGTCCTCCAGTTTCATTTATGTAGCATGTGTGAGCATTTTCCTTCTTTTTGGAGAATAAATAATATTCCATTGTATGTATACATACATTTTAATTATCCGTTCATCTGTCAATGTACACTTGAATTGCTTCCACTTCTTGTCTATCAGAAATAGTGCTATTATGAGCATGAGTATACAAATATCTCTTCAAATATCCTGCTTTGGATCCTTTTGGATATATACCCAGAAGTGGGCTTGCTGGCTTGTCTTAGCCTTTTTGGGCTGTTATAACAGAATACCATAGACTGGGTGGCTTATAGAAAACAAAAATTTATTTCTCACTGTTCTGGGGGCTGAAAAGTCCAAGATCAGGGCGCTGCAGATTAGCTGTCTGGTGAGATCTACTTCCTGGTTCATAGACGACTGTCTTTTTAAAAAAAATTTTTTTTAAATTGACGTATACTTGATTTACAATGTTGTGTTAGTTTCTGGTGTATAGCATAGTGATACAGTTATACACTTATATGTATATTTTTTCACATTCTTTTTCATTATAGGTTCTTATAAGGTGTTGAATATATGAATATAGTTCCCTGTTGTATACAGTAGGATCTTGTCATTTATCTTAGAATACTGTCTTTTTCCCGTGTCCTCACGTGGTAGAATGGGTGAGGGAGCTCTTTGGGGTCTGGTTTATAAGGCCACTAATCCCTTTCATAAGGGCTCTGTCCTCATCACCTGATCACCTCACCTTCCACAGAGGCTTCAGCTCCAAATGCCATCACATTGGGAATTAAGGTTTCAACATATGAGAATTGGGGGGGAAACAAACTCATATAGTAAATATATTTTTAATTTTTTGAGGAACCTTCATACTATATTCCATAGTGTCTACAGTATTTTACTGTAGTGCACAAGGGTTCCTGTTTGTCCACATCCTGGCCAACACTTGTTATTTTCTGTTTTTTTTGGTGGTAACCATCCTGATGAGTGAGAGGTGTTATCCCACTGTTGTTCTGACTTGCATTTCCCTAATGAACAGTGTTGGTGAGCATTTTTTTGTATGCTGGTTGGTCATTTGTATGTCTTCTTTGGAGAAATGTCTAGTTAAATTATTTGCCCACTTTAAAATTGGGTTGTTGTTGTTGTTGTTGTTATTATTATTATTATTATTATTATTATTATTATTACTGTTGAGTTGTAGAAGTTCTTTGTATATTCTGCATAGTAACCCCTTACCGGGTATATGATTTGCAAATATTTTCTCCTATTCTGTCGGTTGCCTTTTCACTGTGTTGATTATGTCCTTTGATGAGGCTTATCTCTTTCACCAGTCTCAAGTTTTGGAGGGCAGGATTGTACTTCAGGGGCATCTTCAGTAAATGACTGGGGAGTGGAGCCAGGGATGTACACTGAGGGGAATTAGGCAGCTAGTTTTAATGAGGTAGGATTCAAGTTTTGGTGGGCAAGGCAGGCTCCAAGTGGAAGTGCAGATGGCATTTGCCTGTGGCCCCTTTTCCTCTCCTGCCTTCTTCTTTCATCTCCTCTCTGCTCAGGCACGAGGCCCTCTATCCCCATGGTGATGCTGAAACTCAGTTCAGGTTTAACAAATGGGGTGACAGGCACTGTGCTGGGGGTTACAAAGTGAACAAGACAATGCTCTACCCTTACTAGGTGCCATCCTGCAGGGAGATAAACAAGATGAGAACTTCTGTGTAAAGTGAGGAATGCGCCCTCTGTAAGTAAGTAAGTAGTGCTTACTCACTGTGGGAAAAGAGGCAAAGAGGCACCTACCCTGGACCAAGGAATGATGGAAGCCGTCTTGGAGGAGGTATTCCAGAGGTCATTTGGCACCTGGCTTGGTCTGCCCTCAATAAAAGTGCTCCTCCGCTCCTCAGACCCCAGGGAGGGTAGTCACCTTCCGGAATCAGCCGGAAGGGGGCTCATCCTTGCAGGAGCAGAGCTCGGGGGAGGATGTCAGTCTCTATTGAGACTATTTCACTACTAACACGTTCTCCATTTAAAGGTGCAAAAATAATTCTAGGCAGTTTATTGAGGAATTTCAATAAACTTTATTTCCCTTGGAAAACTAAAAGGAGCAATATATATGTCTGGTAAATTTCTTTCAAAAATTAAATGCTTAAAAAAAGATTTATTGTGTCTAATAACATGTTGTGCTCCATAGGTACCAGTCACTGTTATAAGCACTTTTCATGTATTTGACTTACACGTGTTTACTCACAGCAACCCTCTGAGGTAGATATTATTCTCACTCCCCTTTGAACATAGGGAAACTGAGGCACAGAGAGGCTAAGTAACTAGCCCAAGGCCCAAAAGGTAGAAAGTGGAAAAGCCTGGCTCTGCAACCTGTGCTCTTGGCGTTGGATGGTTTGTTTGTTTTTTTAATTTTTAATTTTTATTTTTTTAAATAGAAGTATAGTTGATTTACAGTATTATATTAGTTTCAGGTGTACAGCATAGTGATATGGTATTTCCACAGATTATACTCCACTAAAAGTGATTACAAGGTAATGGCTATAATTCCGTGTACTATGCAGCATATCCTTGTTGCTTATCTATTTTATACATAGTAGTTTGTATCTGTTACTCCCATACCCCTAAATTGCCCCTCGCCCTTCCCTCTCCTCTTCCTTTTGGTAACCACTAGTTTGTTTTCTATATCTGTGAGTCTGTTTCTGTTTTGCATATATATTCATTTGTATTTTTTTTTAGGATTCCACATATAAGTGATATCACACAGTATTTGTCTTTTTCTGACTTATTTCACTAAGCATAATATTCTCTAGGTTCATGCAATGTTGCTGCAAATGGCAGGATTTCATTCTTTTTTATGGCTGAGTAAAATATTCCATTATATATATTATACCACATCTTCTTTAATCATTTGTCTGTTGATGGGCACTTGGGTTGCTTCCATATCTTGGCTATTGTAGAGCCGCTATGAACATTGGGGTGCATGTATCTTTTTGATGGATGGCTTGATTTTTACCTGCCAAGAATGTTTTTCCAATTCAACCAACTTGATCCAACAGAGTATGTGTTATAAGGTCATTCTCTTTAAGACTCCCAATTCCTCACTTGCACTTTCTGAAAAATTCACCATTGACTTAGGTGTGTGTCGTAGGACTTGGTGTCACAGAGCCCTGGAACGTTACCTTGGGGCTCTCAAAGGCATCTCTTTGCTCTGTTGTCCAGATGCCTGGGAACCCACTTAAAGCCCCACTTAAAAAAAAAAAACAACCTCTAAATTAAAACAAACAAACAAAATAAATGTAAGGGGGAAAAATCTCTAATGAGAAAGGATTTTTAAAAGTAACTGGAATACCATTATCACACTCAATGAAATTAAAAATAATTCCTTAATGTCACCTAATGTTAAAAAAAATAGGGTCACCTAATGTTAGAGTTCAGTGTTCTCTGAGTATTTCAAAACTCTCTTTCTACAGGTGCATTTGGTTGTAGGTCTTAAAGTTTTTTCTTATCCATAAAAGAATGTCTTCCTTTTAGTTTTTATACATTTTATTTATTGGTGAAAGTAGGTCATTTGTCCTGTGGAATAACTAGGAAGACTGAGAAGATGGGTTTAAGATGTCTTTGTGGCTCTCTTTGTCTGTAGGCACTTTCCCACTAGGGATGTTCAGTCAAAATACCGTATTTTAAAGTCACTTGAAATAATTCTTCCCTGTGTGATTGTGAAATCAGTTTGATACACTGTTAGTTTTGTTTGTCCCAGTTTGTTTTTGATTGATGTGATGGGAGCTGCCTTTTCTAAATACGATTTTGTTTTATAATACTGCAAAATGTCTACATGGCTGAAAGTCAAAATTATAATAAAGATATAAACAGAGAAGTATAGCTTCCCTGTCTGCCCTCTTCCCTACTCAAGGCTCAGTCTCTTCCTAGCCTTAGAGACAAGTTTATTAGGTTTCAGCTTTATCCTCCCATCGTTGTTTATGTGTGTGAGTGCCTGTGTTCCTCCTCCCTTTCTAATATGATGCTTACTCTTTTGACCTTGTATTTCTAGAGGCCATCCTTATTCTCTTTACGGTGGTGTAACACTCCACTGTGTGTGCATTCCAGAATTTATCCAACCAGCCCGTACTGATGGACATTTGAGTTTCTTCCAGTCTTTGCTATTGCAGATCATGCTGCAGTGAATAAGCTTGAACATATGTCATTTCACAATTTCAGTAGTTATATTTGGAGTAGACTCCCAGAACTGTGATTGCTGGGCCAAAGGGAAGAAACACATGCAATGTTGCTAGACATGATGAAACCCTCCTCCACAGAGGCTGTACCATTTTGAATTCCCATCCGCAATGCAGAAGAGTGACTGTTGCCCCAGAACCTCACCAGTAGAGTATATTGTCAAGCTTTTGGGTTTTTGCTCATCTGACAGATAAGACATAGTATCTCAGGATAGTTTAAATTTGCAACCCTCTTGTTATGAGCAATAGTGAATGTATTTTCATTAGTTTCATTTGCTCTTCTTTTTCTGTGAAGTGCCTGTTCATATCTCTTGCCCATTGAAAAAAATCAAGTTACTGGGCTTTTTCTTCTTCTTTCAAGTTCTTTAGTTGTTAAGGATATTAGCCCTTTGTCTGTGATATAATTTGCAGTTGTCTCTCCCAGATTTTCATTTGCCTTTTGATTTTACTTAGGGCTTTAAAAAAAATTGCTATGGAGCCAGATTTATTCATCTTTTCTCATATTACTTCTGGAATTTTGCCTCTCCTAGGGTATAAAATGTTTCGCCCCTTTTTTCCCTATTATTTGTTAGGTTTCATTTTGACATTTAGATCTTTGACTCATTTGGAATTATCCTGGTATATAGTGTGAGAAATGGATCTGATTTTGCATTTTTCCTTATGGGTGTCCAAATTGTATGGAATGTGAATTATAGCTCAATAAAGCTGTTATGTGTATAAATAAGTAAACGTCTGGAAGGCTGTACTGTAACGCTTACGAAGAGCTTGACTCTGGAGGGTAGGATTAGGAATATTTTCAATTTCCTGTTTTTTTCTCTGTATGAGTAGATACGCCCTGATCCATTCTCCTGGGTTTAGCAAGACCTTCCTTGATGTGTTATACACCTCAGAAGGCTGGGCTATTTACTTCTGAGAGGGTGTAATGCAGGTCCAATAAAAATATCTTTTTGAAAAAGTTTGTCCATAATCCAGGCTTAGGCAGCCAAACAATAGGTATGTGAATACCTACTGTGCACACTATGTGGGGGGAGATTTTTTTGAAAAGTGTAATCATCTAGACAGACTAACCTTGAAGGGAGTAGAGGCCGGGGAAAAGTCAGATGAGTGGTGTAGGCAGGGACGGTGAAGAATTCATAGGAGGGCGAGACCTCCGTGGGCAGGGGTGCTTCAAAGAAGAAGTGTCTTTCCGTTAGTCCTGGAAGGATGCACAGGATTTAGACTGACAGGGGGAAAACAGAGAGGCATCTGGGGGCAAGGACCATATTATGAGTAGAGGCATATGGCAGCCCCTGGGGGCATTCGGGGGACCAGGCAGGCAGTGTGGTCCGAGGGCCTGCCTTGAGCATCTTACACTGTGCACTGTGACTGGGGTCACAGCTCTCTGCTTCTGACAGGAGGTGAGCTATCATCAGTCTCTAGGGATCTGGAGCCTCTCAGAGGATCTGGTGACCCCGAACCTCTCCCCAGGGAGCTCATTTCAGGTGTTGAACTGCTTGCAGAATCTGAAGCTTGCAGACACAGAAGCCCATGGGCAAAGGGACTGTCAAGGTTTGCATTTGATTTTGCTGCTAATCTCCATTCTTGGCTGGCACCCATGGTGTGGGGACCCTTGGGTCTGCAATGGGACCCAGCCAGCCGTCTGTGGATGGGCACACAACAGCTGCCTGGCAGGGCCCATGGAGGGCAACCACCCAGGCTTGGATCGGCTTCTGCTTAGGACGACTCTGGGCACGAATCTTGCTCCTCCTCCTTCTCCAAGTGTCAGAATAAGCAGTGGCATTTACGTTGGGGATAGAGGGTCGAGGAGGAGGGGCAGACAAGTCTAAGCCTAAAACAGCCCCCTCACCATCTGTTGTAACATTACAGCCTCATTCCTTTGAGAGTTGGCCCTTAAGTTTTCAGTTAATCTTTTTGATTGTGTGAGTGTGTGTTTGGTAGGGGTGGGAGGCTTCTGTGGCTCACCTCCTCTATGGCTCCTCAGAACTGCTTCTAGACCCCACACCCATGCCTTTTCCTCTGGGCTGCCCCCCCAGTTGCAAAGGGTGCCGTTTACCATGCATTCTCCGAGTTCAGGGCAGGGCAATACTCCTGAAGGAATTTTTTTAGCTTCCTGAGATAATCCATTTATGTGTAACCAAACACTCTCATGCTGTGGAAACAGAGAATACTTGAGTACCACCTTTCCTTTGATATGTTCAAAAGCCCTCAGCCTTCTGTGTTTTGAGCCCCCTAACCTTATCCATCCTGTTTTCCAACACTTAACACTTTAATCAGCACCCCCTTTTTGAGCGCATTGCTGTCCTACGGAGGCACTGAGCTCACCCAGAAGCCTCTTTTGAGCCTGCACAATGGAGATATTCCTTCCCAGGCACGGTCTCTATACCAGGAGCTGGTTTGGAGCCCTGAGGAGGCTGCCTGTGGGAGAGAGGTCCTGGACTCTGCTCACAGAACAGGAGCGAACAGAGGCGCCTGTGTTTACAGTCTTGTCCTCAGTTACCTGACACTGGTCTCCAAGGGAGTCAGCTACAGGCATCTCAAATTTCAGGGTACATATTTCTGTCTGAGGTTGAGCTGTCTATCTTCTCCCTCCATGGACCTGCACCACATCCTCCCAGAAATAAGTCACCCAGCCTCCTTGTGGAATGACCTATACAGAAAGCATGCCTTCCTGGGTCAAGAGACGAGAACTGGGACAATCCACGAGGGAGAGGTAAGGCTCTTGTGAGTTAAACAGGGCACACATAGCTGGTCAGGAGCTGAGCCGTTAATGTTTCTTTGATTTCCCTCTGGAGCAGTCAGGAACTGTTTTTCCTCTCACCTTCACTCCTCTCCTTTGCATCTTGCAGCCCCTTTAATAATCAAGATGGCACAAAAGCAGGTACCCAGTACCTCCCCATAACCTTATTTCAGTGTCTCCTTTCCTCCTTTGTCCTTGGGCAGCCACCCTCATACCCCAGTCTTCAGGCTGCTCGTCCTCCCATCTCATTTTCCCCTGGGGCTGGTTTTAGCTGTGGTCCTACCCATAGACCTTCATTGCATCTCACTGTCTCAGCACCAAAGTGTTAACAAACTAATTGAATGAATGTTTCCAAGCTAAATGAGAGAAGACTAGAAGGTACTCCAGGTTTTCTGTTGAGTTCCCTGTATCAGTCCGGACACACCATCCCTGACTTGGTGGTTCTGATGTTGGAAATTTCTCATAAAGTGGGAAATGCTTTTGGACTAATGGTCATTCAAGGGGTTTCACAGGATAATGGATACCAAAGTTCTTCATAAATTAAAAACGAAATTATGAGATGACCATCAGTATCATAAGCAAAAATACTGTGCTTGGTGATTGGGACTAATACTATAATTAAGTATGACATAATAAAGATAATCTGATGTCTATTTAGTGATATTATTTTATTCTTCCTTCCAGCCTCCATTGTAATTAGCCATTGAGGAGGAGTATCTTTCATTTTGACTTTTTGATGATAATGTATATTTTCTGATAAATTGTAGTTTTTCTTTGAAGTGTAGAGTATGATCTGAGAGCCGGTAACATCACCACCATCTCCTGGGAACTTGTTAGAAAGGCAGATTGTCAGGCCCCACCCTAGAATTAGGAAGTTAGAAATTCTGGGTGTGGGGTGCAGCTGTCTTTGTTAGAACAAGCCCTCCAGGGGACTGTGATGCACACTCAAGTTTGAGAACCACTGGTGGAGAGTAACCCATTAACCAGTCTGTAGTCTATCAACCTGCTCTAGCTTGGAGCACCCCAGCCCCTTTGCAGGAAGTCTCCCAGAGAAAATACAATTCTTGTTAACCTTGTCTCTTTTGTAATCAGCTTGCCCTGTTTTGCTTGGAGTGTGAATTGAGGTGAGGAAGAGGGATCCAGTCTTTGGAACAGAAGGTGCACCTGGGATGAATTTTAAATTGAGCAAAAGGGGAGGCTTAGACACCCACTGGGCCCTGAGGGCTGCTGGCCCCACCATCCCGGGAGTAGGTTCCTTGTCTGATCCGCCTCTCCTCATTCATCAGTGGGACAATAAGAGCCCTATAACATCTTTCACTTGTGTGTGGTCTGGTTTTACAGTAAGTCGGGGACAGGACTTGTCATCATGGGGATGGTCTGCAAGGGTACTGCCTTCTTCCTGACTAAGAAGTGATAAATTCGATTTTAGATTGGAAATGATTTCTGCAGAAGAGATGTTAGAATCATAATGGTTTGCACTGAGTGCTTCTTGCTGTCAGTGTGGCCACGCTAGGTGATGCTCCTGTTAAATACCAACTACCTCGTTGCAGTTGCTACTCAAAACCTTTCAAGGGAGGCTCTATTATTATCGAATTTATAGATTGGGAAACTGAGGCTCAAAAACGTTGCTTCAGCTGCTTGTTAGAAAGAGACAGAACTGGTACTTAAACTGAGAAGCCTCGAAAGCCCATGTGTTTAACCATCAAGCTGGGCTCCCTACCATGAATCTAATGGATCAGAATCATCCTTTATTCGTTTTCCATGAAATCTCAGCTTCTCTGCCCCTCTCCCTTGCCTTCTTGCCCCCTCTCCCACTTAGTGTCCCTCTTCTCCCTTCGTTTGTTGACAGTCTTTTCTCCATCCTGACTGAATGCTTTGTTTTCAGGGGTCTCTATGGGCTGCTCTTTGCCTGATCCGTCCGTAATTAACCCTGAAAAATAATCAGAGACAGAAATGTGTATTTAAAAGTTTTTGTACTTTCTTAGGCTATAAAACCCCAATAGGTTATGTTTTGAATAGTATTTATCATCTGAATGAAGGACCAGCAAGCTGGTCTCTCTTAGATGTTGATAGTGTTGGGCTGAGGTGGATATTCTAAGTAAACCAGTGCTTGCTGGAGCCCCAGGAGAGGGCCACAGCCTCTAAAGGACATCTGAATCTGAGCCTGGCTGTTGCAACTCTTCCCTCTCACTCTGATTCTGAATCCCCTGGGACAGGGGTCAGATAATGGTTTTTTTTTAAGAGGTCCCTGGTAATACTTAAGATTAGGCCACCTTAGGAAATGCTGGGCTGCAGGAGTAAACCTTGGTTCTCTCATTTTCTTGCACCTCCAAATCACCTATTCCAGAAGCTCCTTGGAGATCCTGAGGCTAGGGGTCCCAGGACCAAAACTTGAGAACATTGCTGTAGAGCAGATGTCCTCAAACTTGAGCATACATCAGAATTCCCCCCCACGAGGCTTGTTGAAACGCAGACTGTGGTCTCCTCTCCCAGAGTGTCTGACCCAGTTGGTCTTCAGTGAGGTTGGGGAATTTGCATTCTGTTAAGTTCCCAGGTGACACTGATGCTAGGAGTCCCAGGACCACACTTTGAGAACTGCTGTGCTAGATCATGTCGTTGCATTAAAAAGTAGATTGACCCTCAGCCTAGACCAGAGCCCTTTCTTCACTTCAAGCTAAGATGTATGACAATAGTAACACTTGACATGCTAGGGCTTCCTCGTAAGTCATGATGCTGCTCTCAAAAGGTGTAGCAGATGCTCTATTTACTGTTAATACCTGGTGCTAGGAAACTTGGGTCCCAGAATTCCTGTTACAACCCCGACAGTGACTTTGTGACTGACCATAGGGAAGTCTTCTATCTTTCTCTGGCCTGATTTCCCCCCATTTGCCAAATGTGACATCCTGAGGAGATAAAATGAGAGAATAAATTAAAACACATTCAGAAAAAAAAAACACATTCAAGGTCCAAATACTAGCCATTACCCTGTGTCTCTGACTGGGGAGGTGAAGACTGGCTCATGGGTCTTGGTTTTTCACTAACTTTTGGGGTGACCTGGAGTCAGTGGTCAAGCTGCTATTTCTTCATCTGAGCTAAATAGAACTAGACCCTGAATGGAATCTCGGCCAGTTTAGCTGCCTCCCCATGCTTACCTGTAATTTACAAGTTGCATTTAAAATTGTCTGCCGACTGCTTTAACATTCATTCTCGTTGATGTGTTTATTTTTAAAGTCTTCCATTTATAAGCAGAGAACTCCACCAGCAGGCTGTTGGGCAGCAAAGGCTGGGGGTGGGGGCAGGGGGCTGCTGCTGAATCAGCCTGCATCTGGGGAGCAGTTTTTGGTTGCTAAGGAATGCTGTGACAGTTAGTGAGATGTCATTAGAGTACATAAATATAAACAGCTATGAAAACTAATTTTTGTGGTGGTTAGGGACTGACTGATAGTAAGAGAAAATATTTAGCCCGGATCACTAGAATTATAAAACAGTTGACATGTATTGTCATTGTTACTTGTCCACAGCCGCACCTAGACTAGAAGGTGCGTTCGGGTGGGATCCATCTTTATCTTTTCACCAATGTTCTCTCGCTGCTAGTGGAGGTGGCATTTAATGATTATTTGTTGAATAAAATTATTGAATGCAATTGATGATAGACACGAATTGACTTAAAAATGTCATCTTTTGGATAAACTGGTTTCACCTTAAATCCATTTTGTGACAAAGCAGGGATAAGTATGTTAATGAATGAGTAACTGAATAAACCAATGATCAGATGATAAATGAAACAGACAAATGAGAAAAAAAAGTACATCAGTAGCCTCTTGGCTTGTCCTGATGGAATGAGGCTTTGGACATCCCCTGTTCTGAAGATTATTTTGGGCTCCACAGAGGTCCCTAGTAGTCAGCCCCATTTTGATGGAGACCAAGGGCATCAGCTTGACTTACACAGGAGCCCCTTAGTTTTGCTCTGCCTGGTGGCCCCGGCTGCAGCCTGGAACCAGACCCAAGTCAGAGAGGTCCTGATGGATGATGGCGGGAGCAGCGCCTGCCTTCTCAGGGGTGCTCCTTGTGGAGCGATTCCTCATCTGCCTACAAGGGTTAGAGCCACGCTCCATGTCCCAAGAACATGTTCCCATCCCACAAAGGACAACATCCCAAAGGCTATCGTTTTCCTCCATTTAATTCATCGAGGGGCCTTTCCCATGGTATTCTGCTCTGCTCTGTAGACAGTGGATAGGACCTGGTTACCCTAGTAAACGGGAACGGTCTCCAAGAGGTGAAAACTCTCGTGGTGCGAATGTCAGACCTGAGAGCCAGAGAAGGCATTTCTGGGAAAATGGGCCACCCATTCCTCCCTTCAACAGGTTAGTTGTTTACGTGTTAGATGCCAGGCCAGGTGCAATAGAAGATTAAATACAGACACAGACCGACATTCGTGTGCGCACACAACACGCACACTCCAGAACCTTACAGATGAATGGAGGAAGCCTTACAGATGCATAGATCATTATAATAAAGGCACTATATAGTGAGAACAATCACTTTTTGTTTAAATAATGGTTTGCTGATTCCTATAGATAGCCTCTCTTGCCCTTCTTTTCTTCCCATTAACCTTTCTTTCCTGTTCACCTTTATCTGATTGCACTTTGCAGCTCGGGGCATTATACAGAATGGCAGTTCCTGTGAAAAGGAAGAATAAGAAAAACAATAGCCTTTCAGTCCATTCTTGTAGGCAGGAAAACACTGGAGACTAGAAGGGTCACATGAGTCAGTGAACTGTTGCTCTTGGCAATTGAAATATTTAACTTACCGCCTGAAACAGGGAGGTCAGGACTGCCCTGGAGCTCAGCTGAAAACCATGGGGTTATCTGAAGTCTGGGGCTAAGTCACCAGGACAGGAAAAGGGAAGTGACTGGGGGGGGGGGGGGAGGGCAGGCAGCAGAGGCTCCAAGAGGGACGCAGCTTCTTTTCTCTGCTCTGCCATGTCCTGCATCAGACTTTGGGAAGTCATGTTGCTTCTCTGAACCTCAGTTTCTTCATTTGCAGCGTGGCCATAGTATCTACTCCGTCCACCTCATAGGGTTGTTGTGAGGATGAAATGCTCATTTCGGCAGGACTCACATTTCTTGGTTCCCTGGAGAAGAGGTGAAGTAGACAAGTACCTGACACCCCTTGAAACTGGAGAAGTGATTTAGTGATTTCGCCGTGAACCTTGTAAGGACACAAACAGCTTTCTCAGCATCCACTCTGCAGCAATGTACATGATTTAATTCAGTCATTTCAACAGCCCCACAGGGAGGTACATTCTTCTCCCTTAGACCAAACCAAAGATCAGGAAAGGTGACTGCTACAGGATTCGAACTCAGGTCTGTCTGACTCAGAGCACATTCATTTCTCACTGTGCCCCACAGGCTCACACTTTAGATACAGATGGATATGGAAATAAAACCTAGGCCTTCTCATTAAGTCACTGGGACCCTGTATACCCGAGTAGGCCATGGAGAGATGAGAGAGGAGACAGTGGGAGCTCTGGAAAAGAGACCTCACCTCAGGACTGTTTTGTGGAGACAGCTGAGGGCCCAGGAGAGGCCCGTGTCCATGAAATGGGCAACACATCTTCGTCCTCTTTCTTTCTCCAGTGTCCATTGAGGAAGACCAGAGCCCATGGGCCATAGAACACATCTTCTTGGCCTCACAGAGGGCTCTCGAAGCTGCCCTGCTGCCCTCCAGCAGTCGGGCCAGGTGGACACTTCTGGCGGGACCTAGTTGGGGAATGGCTTGAGGGCTGAGTCGGGGGAAGGGTGGGTGGGGGCAGGCTTCACTCTGACTCCCATTGTCGCAGTGCTGCCTCCTCCTTCTGGCCTGCTTTCTGATGTCCCCAAGGCCTTTCCAAGTAGGGAGAGTGGAAGGACAGAGTGGATGTGGCCAATCAAGAAACGACATGCTCTAATCAGGTCACCCAGGCAGCCCCCTGTCTAACCCAGTTGGCGCTGAGCCTTTTGCCTGGGGCTCATTCTGTTTTGTAACAGTAAAGCTGACCTCAAGCTAGGCCACTCTGACCAGATCCTTGTTTGATCTAAACAGGCACAGCAGCTGTCCCGGGGAGAGTTCTGTCCTGTTGGCAGGTCTCCAGAAGGGGGCGTTGCTGTTTAGCCAGGGGAGTCAGCAAATAGCCTTTCTCCCAGCTTGGACTTCTTGGGTAACCTGCTGATGGGTTTTTCCTTGGGTACAGAAGGATCCAGATTTTCTAGAGATGTGTGAAAAAGAGCTTCAAGGAGTTTTATTATAAGAGAAGGCATCAAGGTTGCTAAATAGAAGCTCATTATACAAATATCGATTTGTATTTTTATGACCAATCACAGTGAGGGAGCAAAACTTTTAAAGCTAACATTTATAAGAGAAACAAAAGCTATAAAGGACCAGAAATAAATCTAATGAAATATATGCATAATCTTTATGAATAAAATTATAAAACTTCACTTATTTAGGTATTCTTTGATAGATAAGGTGTGTTCATGATACACAGATTCACTGTCATAAGATTTCAATTCTTGCTAAATTAATCTATAAATTCTAGGTGAATCCAACTAAATCACGACAGGATATTTTGTGTAACTAGATAGATGATTCTAGCTTGCTGCCAAAAAGCAAAGGGCCAAAATAACTATGAAATTTTGAAGAACAAGATGAGCGACTTGCCTAATAAGACTTATTAAATTAAGGCAGTGTGGGGCGAGGATGTAGCTCCAGTGGTAGAGTGTGTGCTTAGCATGCACAAGGTCCTGGGTTCAATTCTCAGTACCTCCTCTAAAAATAAATAAACCTAATTACCCCCTGACCAAAATAAAAAATAAGTAATACAATAATAAATATATTTTTAAAAAAGTTAAGGCAGTGTGGAATTAGCCCAGAAAGAGACAGACAGACCCAGGGAACTAGCCCCCAGGCAGGTTCCTGTGCATGTGAAGACTTGATACATGACAGAGGCAACATGCAGATCTGTAGAGAAAGAACCAACTATTCAGTGAATGGCACTGGGAATTCAGGAAGCCGTGTAGAAAACCAAAACCAAAACAATCCATTAAATTCTAGGTGAAAATTTTCAGCAGCAGAACTTTAGGACTTTTAGGAGAAAATATAGAAAACTTTCAAGATCATAGTGTAGGCAATAATATCTGAAAACACAAAAAGGACACCACCATAAAGAAAAATAGTGATACATTTGTCTGCATTAAAATGTAAAGCTGCTTTTCATCAAAAGAGGCCATAAGGGAAAGATTAAAAATACACAGACACGAACCAGGAGAAGCTGTTGGTGACAGGGCAGCCTAAGGCGTGTGCTGCTCGGTCTCCCTTCAGGAGAGAAGCACCAGCCTGGTGTGTGATTGGCTGACAGCCTGTAGCTGCTGCACCTTCAAGATCCACCATGTTTGAGCCCAGGCCATGCTTCCCCTTGGCCCGATCCCCACCAGTGTCTGAGCATGGTGGGAGAACCTGAGCTGAGCCATTCTTGCCCAGTGCTGGTCTCCTTCAAAAGGCAAACTTTCTTCTGGGGCTGCTCCTTAGCCTGACCGAGACTTTCTCAGAACTGCCTTGCTGATGGACGCTCTCCCTACCCAGCTCTCCTTTCTTCTCTCCGGTCACTGGTATCAAGATCTGCATTGGGGTCTGAAGGCTCTTCCCAACCGAGTACTCCAGCTCCTTTTCCCATTACCTTTCAGGAGCATTGACCCCCAATAATTGGCTTGCACTTCTCATTCTCTCTTGGTGTCTGCTTCTTGGAGGACCTGAACAGACATAGCCTATAAATAACGGACAGCTAGTGACCAGAATGCATATGTAAAAACAAATAACTCAATAGAAAATTAGGCCAAAGATACAGATGGGAAATCCACAGAAGAAATCTAAAAGGCCAGTAAATGCACAAAAAAGTGCCTGATCTCCCTAGTAGTCAGGGTAATGTAAATTACAGCAAACCAGACACCAATTCATACTCATAAGATTGGTGAAAACCAAAAACATTTGCTGAAGTCTTGGGGAAGATGTGGAGCAACAGGAATACATATGCCTTTGGGTGGGGTGGGAAGGGTGGTAAGCTTGATGTGACCATTTTGTACAGTTTAGTAATTACTTGTTTAGTAAAGATGGGCCCATCTTTAGATTTTCCCACACGTGCATAAGCATACACACAGAATACACTGCAGAATTATTTATAAGAGGAGAACTGAGAACAACCTCAATGTCCAGCAAGAGAAAAAGACATTGTGAAACAGACGTGCTACAGAAGATCACACAGCTGTGACAGTAAATAAACCACAGCAAAAACTTCCACATGGAGTGGAAGTGAAAAACTGACTTCTGGCTGCAAAAAGTCCTAATAATATATACTTTATTTATTTTAAAAAGTTAAAAAAAAACAGAGATGGGAATAGGAAAAAGAGGCTTGTTTATCTTCTAGTCTATATGAACTAAGTTTACAAGGACTTTTGATGTGATTTGTCTTGGCTTCACTAACTGCTGAAGGAAACTAATAATGATTTTGTAAACCTTTCCTCTATTAAAAACAGATGGAAAGGAGTCATTTGTTAACATTTTTTTTTCTCCTCAGTCCCAGCAGCTGTTGAAGTTGCTAGAAGTTTGATAGTACTGTCTTAAATGTCTGCCCTGTGTGGGTCTGGCATTCAGGAGTACATAGGAAGGAAAGGGAGATGGGGAGGGGGCTTTGGTGGGGGAAGAGGAGGGGTAGGGGTGGGGGGCGGTGGGGGCTGCCACACTGGCCCGGCCTTCATCTAGCCTGAGGCTGACAGTCCAGCTGCTGCCTCATGTGTGCTGTCCTGGAATTCCTATTATGTCGCAGGAATCTGGCTCTGGCCAGCGATGAAATTACAGACAACAGTGTCCAGCCTCACCCATGTGACCCTAGAGGGGAACCTCTCTTCTGGATCCCTGCTTCGGAAAACCTGCCAGGACTTTCTGCCAGGGCCTTGTCCCCAGTTGCCTTCCTGATCTGGGACCGATAGACAAGCCTTGAGCTGTTTACTGGCCCCTTCCTTCCCCTAATAAAGTGTCCCTCTGCTGGATTTGTCTCTACGCTCTTCAATCAGGCCAACAATAGGTAGTAAACACTAAGAAAACAAGACCTGGGCTAGGGTTGAACATAGGCAAACCAGATCAGGTCTGAGACCCAAAGGGTTTTCAATCAAAGGAGTAATTTTATTTTTAAAAATTCTATTCAGAAAATATTTATTGAGCCTTATGAGGTAGTTGGGGGACAATATGGAACCAGATTCTGACCTTGTCCTCAAGGCAGGTAAAGCTCACAGAAGACAGGTCTGTGACAGGCAGTTACGAAAGGATGGAACAAGGGCTGGGATGGATAAGAGCAGTGTACTTGTGCCCACTGGAGCCGGAAAAGAGATGCTGGTGTGGTGGTGTTGGGTGGGAAGAGGTGTGTGGTAGGCAGAGTAATGGCCCGCAGAGGTCCATTTCCTAATCCCCAGGACCTGTGTTACCTGACAAGGCAAAAAGGACTTTGCAGATGGGATTAAATTCAGGATTTTGAGATGGAGGATTATCCTGAATTATCTGGGTGGCCCCAAGGTGATCACATGAATTCTTAAAAAGATGGATGAAGAAGGCAGAAAAAGTCAGAAGGTTGAAGATGCTGGGCTGCTGGCGTTCAGGATGGAGGAAGCAACCAGGAGCCAAGGAGTGCAGGCAACTGGACAATGTCAAAGGGACTGATTCCCCCTAAAGCCTCTGGAAGGAATGCAGCCCTGCTGACACATTCATTTTAGCTCAGTGAAACCCACTTTAAACTTCTGATCTCCAGAACTGCAAGATAATAAGTCTGTGCTGTTTTAAAGCACTGAGTTTGTAGTAATTTGTTACAGCAGCCATAGGAAACTAACATAAGGTGAATGGGTTCCAGAATGATTCAGTAAATAATTTCATTAGGGAGAGTAGGTGAGAAAAAGACCTCACGGGATGTCTGGGTCCGGCAAGTTGAATTGAGGTCCTGTCTCCTGAGCTCAGGTTCACTGGAGAGGGGTAGGGGAGGAGAGATGGTGATACACTCGGTTTTGGATGCGTCACGTTAGGTTTGTGTGTCCATGAGTGTCAAGGTAAAGATGTCCAGTAAGCAGTTGTCTGCTCCAGGAAACTGGCCTGGAGATCGGGTTGTCGTGGTAACTGAAGTCCAAGAGATAACCCACAGTGAGTGACACTGGGGGGGAGAACTGAGGACAGAGCTCGACATCGGAGGGAAAAATCTCTTTATAGGTAGAGACAGAACAGAACACACCTCCAGTGAGTTCTTTTTTGTTCTGTAAACATTTCTATTCTTGTATCCTCTTTGCCCCCAGGATTCTTGCAAAACCTCCTCTTGTGTATGAGTGGGCAGATTTCGGTTCTACACTCCTGGATTCTCCCTTTTATTCCAGTTCATGGCGTCTCAGACACATAAGGGGGTTTAAAATGTCCCTAGGCTCCAGCTCCCACTCTTCCTTCAAGCAGAGCAGCCCCGTTCCTCCTGGTTGGGGATGTCAGCGTCTGCACAGACAGTCTGCGTGGCAGGAGTGTGCCCAGCTGTCTCGGCAAGCCTGCTCTCCCAAGCAGCACCCACGAGTCCAGAAAGGCCTTAGGGCTGCCTGATTGTCCAAGTAACCTCCCTGGCCTCCCTCCTCCCTGGCCTCCCGTCTCCCCACCCTGCTGTGTCCCTCCCGTCCCTGCCTGACCTTACCTGCTCTCTTCTCTCAGGTTCTCCTGTTCAGATTTTGGCCCCGTTGTAAGGAGGCCACCTTCCTACTCTGCTCCTGGCATTGAACCTTAGCTTAATTTGATTGTTTCAGGATTAGAGCACCCCAGCCCTGCTCCCTGGCTTTTGTATGTACTGTTCTCTCTGCCTGGAACATCCTTCTGGAAACAGCCACCAGGTCTGCCTGACTCAACTTTCAAAGCGCTTCTGCAGGATTTTTGTCGACTGGAGATTGTTTCATTTTATGTATCACATGGATTTGGACAACTGGTTACTGGCCTGTGTCCCTCTTCTTGACCACAAACTCCTTAGCAGCCAACAGAGGACATGGTTCAGTGAATGCTTTTGCTGAACTGAACGGCCCCTTCCCGATGGCTCTCTCTGTCTTCACTCTGACAGCTAGGTGAGCTCGCGCAGGCTGACGCGCAGCGCACTTAGCAGCCGCAGGTGAATAGCTGTGCTCAGACCCATGTGCTTCCCTCGCATAAGGAACCCTCCTCCTCGGTTAGCTGGCTCCAGGCCCCAGTCACTTCCTCCTCTCCACGCGCCAGAGGCCGCAGGGATCACATGCTTCGGCCTCCCTGACCGATACCTGTCTTTGGCCTCACATATCTTCCTTGACAACGTGAGCCAGACAGGAAGGAGTGGCCTCTGTCTTGGAATGTTCTGGCAAGCCCAGAACCCAGAGAGAGCCAGAAGGAATGTGTGGCTGGGGGGAGGGAGGGGTATGGGGCTAAAAGGTGACAGTGGGACGGAGTCTCCTAGGCTATAAAATTCCATCTTCCCCGGGGGTTGGTGGGGGGCCTCGCGGTTGAGAACTGCTAGGGGGACTGAACCTGAAAGTGAAAAGGGAACGGGGAAGCATGTGAACAATCTCAGCTGTCACTCTTCTGTCATGGGCCACACTCTGAGTTCTGGTTTCCCAAGGGAAGGACCAGGACCAGCTGGGGCAGGTCTTAAGGCTACTTCTCAGTTGCCTGGCCAATCCAGACGGCTCTGAGGGAGCCACATGCAACCACAGCTTTTTGTTTACTTTGCTGGACCACCCCGAGCCTAGAAAAGCAGCAGATCCAGTGAGTCCAATTACAAATTTGGCCCGTTGCACCTCCTCCTCACCCTCAAGGCTAAAATAGTTGACTCAAAATATGCATGATAATGGAAACAGCCTAAATGTCCATCAACTGATGACTGGATAGAGAAGATGTAGTATATTTATACAATGGAATACTACTCAGCCATAAAAACCAACAACATAACGCCCTTTGCAGCAACATGGATGCTCTTGGAGAGTGTCATTCTAAGTGAAGTAAGCCAGAAAGAGAGACAAAAATACCATATGAGATCATTCATATGTGAAATCTTAAAAAAAAATCATAAATACAAAACAGAAATAGACTCATAGACATAGAATACAAACTTGTGGTTGCCCGGGGGCTGGGGGTGGGAAGGGACAGACTGGGATTTCAAAATGTAGAATAGATAAACAAGATTGTACTGTGTAGCACAGGCAAATTTATACAGGATCTTGTGATGGCTCACAGCGAAAGAGAATGTGACAATGAATGTGTGTATGTTCATGTGTAACTGGAAAATTGTGCTCTACACTGGAATTTGACACAACATTGTAAAATGACTATTACTCAATAAAAAAAAAAGGTTAAAAAAATGCATGATAACCCCAGCAACACTGAGCTACATGTCAGTGAAAGTTTAAACACAAAAGCCAAACAGAGATGGATGAAGAGCAAAAAGATGAATGATTTAGGACTTTTCTAGGGTAGTGGGCCTGCTGAGGAGTGGTTCTCAAGCAGGCCTACATCAGCATTGCCAGAATGGGCTGCTGGCCCCACCCCTTAAGTTTCTGCTGCTCTGGGTCTGGGGTCACATAGAGCATCCGTAGTTCTAACAAGCTCCCAGGAGATATTGATGCTGCTGGTCCAGCAACCCCTGTTTCAGGAACCACTGGTTTTTTAACAGCTAAAGAAACTTATTTAGAGAGAAAGTCAAACAAACAAACAATAAACAGAACACAAGGTACTACTGTATGAAAACTTGGTCTCAGGACAGTTGCAAGTAGAAAGGTAGAAGGCTTCCGGACACTTCTTATTGCCCCTTGTATGATAGTCATGTTCTTCCAGAATCATCCAAGGTCGAGGAGGAATGGCTTTTCCAAAAGGGGTGCTCTGGGATTCCCAGCCTTTCCCCCTTTGGGCTCTCACAGTGTCCCTCCCACACGGTGTCTATGCATCCACCCTCCTGGGGCACAGCCAAGGGCCGACGAATCTCACGAATCTCAGGGCACAGTACATCTAAGACTATGGGTTTCGGAGGTTAGAGGGATCAGCTTGTATTAACCAATAATATTACTGAGCTATTTCCCAACCTTCCCAATCTCCTGCCCTTCTCTACTCCCCTAGCCTAACTTTTAAGTCTCGTGTCTCCTAAAAGCTGACTTTAAATGCCAGTGTTTCTCCCCCGCGTTTCCCCAAGAACATGCACACATGCTTCTCGGTGAAGACTGAGTTCTTGCCTTTGCTCTTAATTCCCGAGATGAGTCCAGATACTTTCCTGCTTGGGCTCCATGTCTGCCCTCTGATTTCACTCCAACGTCGTTCTCCCACAGGCTCAAACAGCCTCAGTTCCCTCCCGGGAGACTTCCTGAGCTGGACTTTGCCATCTCTTCCCCACTCGGAGATGACAGCATCAGGCTCCTCCCCTCCAGAGAATTCTCAACCCTGCTCCAGCGAGCTGCCCCTCAAGTGCCGTGGCTACTTTAGACCACTTTGCAGTGTGAGAAAGGCTCTCTCTCCCCCTCTGGGAATGAGCTCTCACTTTCTAGGCAATAAGCACTCAAAGGCAACCTCTCCTTCTCTCCCCCCCAAGGCCGGATTAAACATTTGGTGGAGGGAGGCGGGTGGAGGGGTGGGATCATTTGCTAATGAAGTATTCATCATGGGGAAAATCAGATCCTTGTTTTCCTCCCTTTATAATTAAAAAAAAATTTGCAGTTTAGTGTTGTTTTTACTTGGGATGAGGTTTCTTAATCAATTCTGTATTTACGGTCTCTAAAGGTCTTAATCAGGTCCTGACCACAGCTGCTGGATTATCAAATCTTGTGAGTGACTACAGGCTGTGTTTTAGTGAGAGAAATTTATGCATCGCTTAGCAGGCTGTTTTGGTTTTTCACTGGCTCATGTATTTGTTGGAAGAGGGACTGGATTACGCTCCTGTGGTCCCACAGGCCTTGGCTTCGCTGTATGATGGGATTCACAGTAACAACATCATGCCTCATACAGACTTTGCTCCAGAAAATATTGAAATTTTAAAAATATTTTTGTGATTGGAAAAGGTAAAATCTGCAAAACGTTTTTGACCTCCACAGAGAAAACCTCACCACCTGTGTCCCTTACTCGCATACAAAGAGTAATTCTCTCCTGGAGGAAGATGCTGTCAGTCCCAGGTCAGGGCCTGCGCAGCTGGGGAGCAATGCGGGGACTCTCGATCCGTCTTTCCTGACCCAGAGCCTTCCTGGGATTGCGTGTTTGCGTCCTTGGTGAGGCTCGGATGTACTGCTTCTTACCTCCTGTTACACCGGTCAGTTGTTAGGATTCACTTGTGAAGCAGCTATGGAAGCTGCAGGCCGGCAGAGCCCAGGGTTCGGCTTGGGATCTGATTCAAGGACAGACGTCTCTGTGCCATATGAGTAAATACCAAGAACTGGTCACTCCTGCTTATGGCTCACATCTAGGGGTTAGGAAATCCAAACTCAGAGCCAAAGATGTCACTCTGGCCACACATGAAGGCTGTCTGTCAGTGACAGACGGCGTGGCCGAGTGTGGCAATCCAACCAGCAGCCGACTCAACACACAGAGCCACTCACAGTGCAGACACTAACTTCTAGATAAAAAAACAAACAACAGAGTCCTACTATACAGCACAGGGAACTCTATTCAAGGTCTTGTAATAACCTTTAATGAAAAAGAATATATACATATATATATATGTATAACTGAACCTCTATGCTGTACACCAGAAACTAACACAACACTGCAAACTGACTATACTTGAATGAAAAAAAATATGTATATAAAAATGCAGTGGGACCCTCTCCCTTCCCCTCTCCAGTCCTTCTGCTCCAAAGGAGACTCGTCTCGGGGTCACCAGGTGATCATCTCTGGGCAGTTGACATTAGAACTACTGCAGAAGCACTGAGTGATGCGTGGTGGAGACCCCCAGCCCTTTGCTGCACGGACGGCTCAGCTCAGGCCAGGCCGCCAGGGTTTGGGGCTCACTTGTTCAGATTACTCCCTCAGAAAACTCTGAGTGAGGTCACTTGGGCTGGGCGTGTGCCCTCCCCGCTCTCGGCCCACCAGCTGGGTCAGGGCCCGCTGGTTCCAGTGAGGGGCTCTGCAGAGGAGAGCAGGCTACATTCTGGAAATTAAACTCTTCTTAAAATGTCCACCTCGTTGTGAACTCCAGGTGAGGGGTTTCTGTGCTCCCAGCCAGGAAAATGAAAGACAAAAGAAAAGCTGGGCAATCACTCCTTTAAAGGAGGTGAGAGCAAAAACCATTCTCTGTGCTTTGCAGGGGAGCTCTTCAGGCCCAGAGTGATTTCTTGTCCTGGTTCCGTGACTCGTGTGTGCTCAGGCCCCCTCCACGGTCAGGGGCACGCCTGGAAGTTGTGGAGTACAGGGTTTTTCTGGGACGCAGCAAACAAAGCAGTCCCTGTGATTGTGTGACAGGTCATTATGATGGTCTTTCCTTTTGGAGGAGACCGAGGCTCTGTGGCAGGAGGGAGCTGCACGAGGCCCCACAGTACAGATGCAGCTGAATGAAGGCCTAGCACTGGCCTTAAGGGAGGAGGACCCCCCAGCAAGGGTTCCATTCTGATGTGCACAGGAGGGCTGTGGGCACCCACACAATGTGCTTCTGGCCAGAGGAACCTGTTGCTCTGAAAAATAGTAGTCATTTATTGAGCATTTACTATATGCGAGGCACTGTTCTAGGCACTTGACATGTGCCAACTTCGTTAACAACCCCATGAAGCAGGAACTATTATTATCCTCCCCACTTTACAGATGAGAAAACTGAGGCACAGGAAGCTAAGTCATTTGTTCAAGGGCACCTCATGTGAAGGAAGTGCCAGAGCCACAGTCTGAGCCCAGTCAAGTCTGACTCCGGAGCCGGTGCTCTTACTGTCCACATCCTGCTGTCTCCTGCCCTTCCTGGTCTGGGCATTAAGGACAACTACCAGCCTCACACACTGTATAGGCCTAAGTAGGTTCACGTGCAGGATCACCTTGGATTTCCTTCTGCCACAGCCCTAGGAGGTGAGGGGATTGAATAATATTGTTCCCATCAGGTGCTGAGGAGACTGACCCAGAGGTCAAGCACCTCTCTCAACATCACCTGACTGGTTAGTAATACCCTACTCAGGGCTCCTGATTTTGAAGTAACATTTGCTCCATTGACCCACATGGAGTTAATTCCGCGCGTTGGAATCGGAGTGAGTCATGCCCAACACAGAACTCAAGGTGTCCAGTGGTTTATGACGCAGGCCTTCCCATCATGACCTACTTACAGAATAGAATGGAGACATCATCTCTAGGTGCTTTGGGGCTTGTGCTTAGGGTTGCAAGGACAAGACCTGGAGACCTGGCTCTCCTCAGATGATGGATGTTGACTGCAAGGCCACGAGAGAAAGTACGGGGCCCTGGAAAGCATCTTAACAGTGGCGCAGCTGTGCCTTGTCCCAGTGCGCCCAGCGCTGGCCAGGGGACTGCCCGGGAGAAGTGGGACAGTGGCCAGTCCTCGTTCAGAGCACCCTATCTTCCAGTGGTTACTCCCGCATGCTCCCTGTATGAACCTCACATTTATTCTCCTGACCTGGGAGGACCTGAGGGTCTGGTCACTATCATTTAGGAAGGTCCCTTTTGGGTGGATCACCTCCCTGGTGGCAGCCTCACTGGTCCAGTGTGTGGATTGCTCTTGGTCTGGGCATCTTCTCTGTTCCAGCTGGTCCTGGGCAGGGCTGCAAGGCTGATGTCATTCAGCATGCAGACACTATCCAGGGTAGTGTCACCAAAAGAGCCTCCTGGGCCCCTTTCCTCAGAGCAGGGCTAGGGACTCGCTAGGCAGTAACCATTGGTGGCCTATTAAACACAAAGGTAGAGAAGAGACCTTAGAAACAACCTTTAAATTTTACTGAGAGGCCAAGTTTAGAGAGTCAAGACATTGCTGAGGACCACTGAGACTGTCTGTAACAGAGTGAGAAGCAGAGCTGGCCCCTGACTCCAGGTCCAGCACCCCTCCTGCTGCCCCCTAGAGAGGTCAAGGAGGAGTCTGCCACCTGCTCTGCTGGATGCTCTCCAAGTGCTGCCCAGTAGTTAAAAAGAAAAAAAAGCAGGACTGTTTGTACTAACATTTCCATATCTTCTCTTCCCCCCGAATCCATGCTATCTAATTTGATGCAGACTCGGTGTGGAATGGGTGAGAAGGCATGAGGAAACCCCACACAGCAGAGCCAGGAATCTGTCTGGAAGTGGGAGAGATGTGGAAAGGCTCAAGCAGGTGGGCAGGTATCAGACACCACGTGTCTTTGAGCCAGCAGCACTGTCACCCAGTGCTGCCAGGCTTCCTGGCAGTATTGGCTGCCTGCCCCCTCCCCCCCTGCCCCGGGCCTCCCTGACAACCCAGAGGGATGATGAAGCCAGAGGCCACACTAGAACCTGCTAGGCATGGAACACCAAGTAAACAGCCCCTCGGAATTTCTCTTACTTGGATTTCAGCTCATTTATTTGGGAGCATCTGTCCTCCCCTCTGGTTGGGGAGAGGGAGAGTGGGGGTGGGGAAGGCTAGGGTTACAGTGTCCTTCTGCCTAAAGGAGGCTGCTGGCTGAGGAGCGGTGGTCCCCACTCTTCCCAGCAGTTTGCTGGGGGTATTGCAAGGGCAGAGGGTGGGGAAAGGGGAGACTGAGGAGGAAGCTCATTCTCTCCCCTCACCTACTCAGCTTCTGCTTCTCTTAAACTGAAGCATAGTTGATTTACAATATTATATTATTCTCAGATGTATAGCATAGTGATTCAGTATTTTTGCAGATTATACTCCATTAAAAGTTATTACAAGATAATGGCTTTAATTCCCTGTACTATATAATATATCCTTGTTGCTTATCTATTTTATGTGCAGTAGTTTGTGTCTGTTAACTCCATGCCCCTAATTTGTCTCTCCCCCCCTTCCCTCTCCCCTTTGGTAACCACAAATTTGCTTTTTATATCTGTGAGCCTGTTTCTCTTTTGCACATACATTCATTTGTATTATTTTTTAGATTCCACTTATAAGTGATATCATATAGTATTTGTGTTTGTCTGACTTATTTCACTAAGCATAATATTCTCTAGGTCCATCCATGTTGCTGCAAATGGCAGAATTTCATTCTTTTTGATAGCTGAGTACATTCCATTGTGTATATGTATACCACGTCTTCTTTATCCATTCATCTGTTGATGAGCACCTGGGTTGCTTCTGTGTCTCAGGTATTATAAATAATGCTGCTGTGACCATTGGGGTTCATGTATCTTTTCAAATTAGTGTGTTTGTTTTTCCCAGATACACCCAGGTGTGGAATTGCTGGATTGTATGGTACTTCTATTTGTAGTTTTTTGAGGAGCCTCCATACTGTTTTCCTTAGTAGCTGTACCAATTTACATTCCTACCAACAGTGTACAGGAGTTCCCTTTTTTCCACATCCTCTCCAACACTTGTTATTTGTAGCCTTTTTGATAATGGCCATTCTAAACTTCTACCTGCTTTAAACAGTAGATTCTGCCTACATTTTGTTTCGGGTGAAGATCCTGTTGCTGACACTTTCTGAGAAGCGCTGATCTAGTGGGAAGATGCAGGATGGGCAAGAGCCAGGTCTTAGGCTCATACCTGCCACTGGTTTCAGAGTGAACTTCATCAAGGCTGCTCATCCCAAGGGCCAGCGCTTGATCATTTCCACTTCAAGGAAGGCCTACCTGGGCTCTGTCCTCCCTTCCCTCATGGGAAGGCAGTGAGGGTCACAGCCCAGGTGGGCTACCTTCCTTGGAAATGTTCTCAGTCTTCCATCTATGCTCCTTGGCCAGCCCCACAGCTCACTGCCCTCCAGGCTCCCACTCGCCTGCCATCCCATCCCTAAAGTCTTTCTTACATGGGCTCAAAGGTATGATGCTAACTAAAAAAAAAAAAAAAAAAAAAAAAAAAAAAAAGAGATTCAACATCAAGGTGTTATTATCACATAGACTGACCAGGAAGAAGAAAGACTGGAGGGTAGAGAAAGGGAGTGAGGGAGAGGGGAGGGAGGAGGAGGAGGGACTCTGAGTCGTAAACCCTTCCAGAGCTACTTTTAGCAATTAACATTTACTGTCTAGTCAAACAAGCTTCAGAGATTCAGTAGAAAGGAATGCAGAGAGTTTGAGGCAGCTCCTGCTGGCTCTGGTTAGGGAAAGTACACTAATTAGAATGGGGTAGGAAGCCAGAAAAGACATAATTACTCATCTGATTCCAAATGAGGCTCATTGAACCAATGGGAATCTTGCCACGGTAACGCACACTGGAAAGGTCAGGATCATCAAATGAAAACTGCAGGCAGATCAGGAGTGTCCTCTGACATTCAGCTGAAGACTGACAGGTCTCCATAAAAAGGACTGGCTCCTTTGCTGACTGTTGAGTTCCCAAACGCAAGCTTGCTCTCCAGATTCCATGACGAGCATAGTACTCCACCTCCCCCGAGTGCCTCCTTGCTGTTCTGTGCAGTTATCTATTAAAGGAAAGATGACTTTTCCAAACAACATTTCCTATGTAGTAGGTGTTCAGGTGGGGAGAACGTAAGTGATGGGGAGTAATGGTGATGACGAGGAAGATAAAGATGAAATGAGGGGGGAAAAAGACCCCAAGATATAAACAGATCAGCAAATATGGATTTTTAGAAAATAGTTTTTGGAGAATATCTATTCCCCAAAAATAGAGGTAATGGAAGGGAAAAAAAAGGTCTAATATTTCCATTAAGATTCTTAGGAACAGATGGATTTCATCCCAAGGGGATGGTAGCATGGTAATTCAACTCCCTTGTCCCCATGACTAAAAATAAGTTTGATTAAAGAATGGAATCTTAGCACCCCGTCATCCCAGACAGCCGAGCCTTGTCCCTGGACCTGTGAGTTGAACAAGCAAGCACACTGGAGGAAAAAATGGCCTTTATAAATATTTTGACCATTATTCATCCATTATTAAGGCAGTGAGGTCAAGGACCACAGGGTCATTATTAGAACCCCACTGGGTCCTTCTCTGGCTGAATGCTTTCTGGGTGGATCAGAGTACGTGCCTGAAATGACTTGAAAGTCATCTGCCCTCTCTCAGACCATCTGTCCACGTGTCCCTGTATCTTCAGTAGCTGGTGGCAATTTGCATGTCCTCCAGAATTTCTCAGGCTGGATCTCCAAGTGCCTTCTGCACTGTTGGGAATGCCCTGCTCATCTCACAGCCTGTTCTTTCATACCATGTGTCAGTCCCATTGGTCCCACTGCGTTCCCTGCATCTGTACCAGGCGCTCACACTGCCACAGTCGTGCGAGGGGAGCGAGCCAGTAGACAGGTGAAACTGTCACTTCAGCAGTTTCTCAGACATGGCAAAATTATTCCAGCAAATGACAGAACCCAAAGAACGTCTCCTTTACGGAGGCTGGTCAGTGGGACGCATGAATCCTTAGGGGCAAGGCTTAAAGATTTCTGAACAGGGTCAAGGCCAGTACTGTGGTCAAATGGGGCAGGAAAAGATGGCCTAGGGAGGAGGAAAAGTGAGGGCACAAGTAAATCCAGAAATGCCCTGAACCAGGCCAGCGAAGGACAAATTTAACACCAGCTCATGATTTTGTGTGTGTTTGTGTGTGTGTGTGTGTGCATGCATCTTTAAACTACTTTTGGGATTCCCCATGTACTAAATTCTCTGAGACTTTGACATTTCAGAAAGCATCGAATGTAGATTGCTCTGTGTTCCATTTGCCTTTTACTAGAGTTGTGCAGGTTAGGATAGTCTTTGGCCCATGTTGGTTGGCTAAAACCAAACTGCACAGAATCCCATGAGAGATAAGGATATATTTATTTAACTGTTCCAGAATCCCACACACACACATACACATGCACACACGTGCGCACACACACACACACACTCTGCAGGACTTTATTATTATCTGTATTGAGCCAGTGTTTCTGCTGTCCTGGGAAGAAGGAGGGGAGGTGTTAATGGCATCGGTATTAACGAGTTAGTATAGGTTTTTTCTAGGGTTGGCCTCTGGCACTGGAAACTGGGAAGTCAACTTAAAAGGAAAGAGAAAGACCAATTACTCTGCCATCTAGAAATCTTAGGAGATAGGCAACACAAGGTGAACTTGTATTATTGGTATCTTCAAGGCTTCCCCTTGGCTCCAGTCATTCTGGAGAACCCAGGAGAGCAGATCTCCCCCACCCTCCATGAGCCTGCGATGCCTGTGGGTGGGCTGACCCCATGAGCTGCTCCAGGAGAGAGTGAGGTCCTCATACAGCCACTGAGGACCACAGGTTGGATAACAAGGTTGTTCATGAGATAAAGCCTGATTTAGAATCTGGGCTCCACCATCTGCCAGCTGTGTGATCTTGTCCATGTGCCTTTGAATCTCTGGGCTTCAGTTTGCTCATGTGGTGCAGTGATCAGAAATTATCTTAAGTGACATTCTGGGAATGGAAATATCTAAAGAGGATGCTTACTCCAGAAACTCTGTCCTAGAGCACAGTGCTGCGGGGGCTTCCTGGGAAGCAGCCTCAGATGGAGACTGGAGAGCAGGGTGCTGACTGGGGAGAGCCATTGGGGTCAACCCCTGTGGAAGTAGGTGGGGGAGAAGAACAGCAGTGGCTGGAGGCGAAGCTGGACTGTAGTGCCTGCCCAGTGAAGGCCTCCACTCGCCCACAGGGAGCTTGGGAGCTGGGCGGGCCCTCAGTTGCCTCAGGCAGGCCGAGGGAGCCTGGCCATTCTCTCCTGTGTCAATTAGTCATTGGATATGGGCTCCCCTTGGGAAGGTGTCGTGACCTTGGGTGAGGCAGTAACCTTCAACCGAGATAATCCCCAAAGATGGTTGACAGCTGAGACCTATCAGCTGACAGCAGTTCCAGCATCTGGGGGAATCAGCTTTCCATTTCTGAAGGGGCATCTGGTGGCCCGTCACAGAGTCCCCATGTGCTGACTCCCTTCTGGTCCCCTTGCCCTGTAGTGCACTCCAGGCTTAGGACTGTCAGACTCCTTGGGCCTCTTGTCTCTCCTCATCCAGGTGATGATTTTTAAAAAATCAACTTGAATGTGTTGAGCAGTTCGTATGTACAACGTCTTCAATACTAGATACGAAGACAGATGTATAAGTTCTTATTAATTAGTTTATTTGGCTGATTAAAAAGAATGTTTATTCATTCAAAATGCAAAAAGTTAAATATATGTTTAGAATATATTTGAAATATAATAATGTGTTCTGATATTATTATTACTTTTAAATGGGATCCCCAAGGAAAATGTTAAGACCCTTGTCATCTTTCCAAGCAAAATGAACAAATCCTCAGCCTGTTGGGAATTCAGAGACAAAAGTGGTTTTTATGTCAGTGGAGGAAAAAAAAATCAAAGCCTGCAGCTGTCCATACTGCAGCCCTTGCTCCAGCTGCTAACATCTCTCCCTTGTCTCTGGACTTTCTCACTTTAGTGTGAGTAGTTAACTCTTAAGGAGCTGGAGCACTAATCTCAATAAACCAGTGGCTACCTCCTGCATGTTCATGGGAATGAACAAAGTGGGTCTTTGGTAACATTTCTGTATTATTATTATTATTATTGCAAATCACAATTAAAATCGACTTAAATGAAAAGAGATCATATTTGCTTATGTGCCTAAAAAAGCTCAGCCTAAAAAAACTTCAGGAATGGCTGGATCCGGGGTTAAAATGTCATCAGATCCCAGATTTTCTCTGTCTTTTGGCTTTGCCTTGTCTCAGCTGGCTTCATTCTCAGATAGGCTTTTCTCTTGCAATGGAAGATGGGTGTGGCAACTCCAGATTTTCCAGGTTCATGCTCAGCTGGAAGGAGCAAGCTCCCTTTGCAGGAGCCTGTGCAAAACCCTGGGGGTTTGAGCAGCTTGAACAGCCCGATGTCAAGAGTCTGCCAGAGTCTATTACTGTGGCCAGAAAAATGAGATACACTGATTGTCATGTGCTGCATTCCTAGAATCATAGGTAGACCTCCTCCCCTCTCCTCTTGAACATATGGGCTGATCTAATGAGTGAGAAGCCATAGCCAGAAGAAGGGTGTGGCAGACATAGTCGGTTGCTGTGGGTGATTTGGTGGAGTTGGAACTCCGTATCTTCCATCCTCTTCCAGTGCCTTCCTGTAATGCAAGGGATTGAGAGCTAACCATTACATCTACCGACTCTTTTTCAGCTATAATTTCTGCTGTGATTTGATCCTGCCTATTGGATGACCCCTTGTAAAGCTCGGATCACTGAAATGAGATGGGGCCAAGACTCCAGCAAATTCAGTTTCAGAGGTGTTTGGTTTTTGAGTAGTAGCTGTAGGGGAGACCTCAGTGCCCAGGCCCTAGCCTTGTGGATGTCAAGAGGCAGGGTGGGTCATTTGTTGAGCCATTGTGGTCCACAGCAGACACCGTGGAGTCACGGAGCTGGGAGCAGTACTGTGGCTTCCTGAACGTGGCCATGGCAGTGTGGTTCTTTGGTTTTCTGAGTGCAGACCAGCAGCAGCTTACTTGGTGGTCCAGTTCTGCAGGGTGACTTGAAGACTTTTTCCTGAATGCTCAACTCAGAATCTGCTTCTTCAGCCCGATTTTGTTGGCCAGTTAATACCTTAAAAACAAATTCCTTCTGCTTAGTGAGAATGAACTCCATTCTGTGCAGCCAAATGCTCTCAGCAGCCCTACAGCTGTCTCTTCCATGCCACCCCCTTGCACCCCTGCCTCCCACTTCTCCCTTGCTGGCAGTGCCCACTCCTACTTTCCAGCCTCTTATGTAGCCGAGTCTGTGTTGGGCGTGTGTGTGAGGAGGGGAGCAATCTGGGATAAGTTTTCTGCCCTAATAAAAAGAGACATTTAACAAAAATCTTCCCTCCTGCTTTTGGATGTGGTTGGGAGAGAACATACTGTGTGATGCTGTGGCAGCCCTTGTGCATCCCTGTGGCAGCCAGCGAATCCGTGTGCCGCTAAATGAACTAACCTTGGCATTGGAAATTTTATGAGAATTTTCTAAATTTTCTGTTGTGTAAGCCACTACAGCTGGGTTATATGGTTACCTGGGGCTGGAAGCGTCCTGATTATCTATCTTTCTTTCTATCTCACTGTCTCTCTCTCTCTCTCTCTATCTACTGATCATCTGTCTATCTAGAGAGAATAGAGATGGGGGTTGGGGGGTATACATTTCAATTCTGCTAATGCCCTTTTGGAGTTAAGAGCACTTGTGGGTCTTCATTTTGGGGGAGATCTGGATATTAATCTTTTGGCTTCTTTAGTGCTGATTACATCAGGCGTGGCAGAGGGGAGGTGGTAGTGACTTCATGGCTGGTTGACCTGCATGGTGCCAGCCTCATACCTCCCATCCTCATTTACATTTCATGAAATAGTATAGCTCTTACTCATGTTTTTCGAAGGCTTCTTATGCCAATTTTAATGTGATTTTCATAAAAATCTTCCAGGTGGTAGGGCAGATGATATTCGTCCTGTATTTCTGATGAGAAAACTAGGACAGAGACTTAAATTGCTTGACCAATCTCACGCAGCTAATTAAGGGAGGTACAAATTTTGTGACCCTCCTTGCTCTAGTTTTATTTCTATGGCGCCGTATTGCTGCCTCTAAACTTTGGCAAGCTGATTTGTTAGGGGAAAAAAAAAGTAAGTGCTTAGAAGGGAAACAGAGCCTATGAGTTCACTCTCTTTGTTTCCAAAGGGCAAAGGGCCCCATGAGGTTGAGACTTCATCGTTCTTAGGGGGACCTCACTGGTATCCCAGTGACCACATCGGGCTCCGCAGAGACAGCAGACCTCTTGCAAAATTGCCATGTGGCTCATTCACAGGCAGGGACCCTCAGAAAGTGGGAGCTTTTGTAAGAGCGGTAACACTCCGAGCAGAGCGAGAAGCCTCTCATGTATATATGCAGGAGAGCAGCCAGTGGGGGTCAGAACTCACAGAGGAGGGGCTGGATGGGTGGCTCTGGATCCTGTCTGTCTCCGTGGACGCTGTAGAGGGCATGACGACCTTCATTCCAGGGTCCTCCATGTGGCTTGGCCGTCCTGTGTGTCTGCTGCCTTCTGTCCTGCCATTGGCTTCCTCTGTTTCTCTCCCTGATCACTCCCTCTTGCCTTTGGCCACGTGTGACCTGTTTGGCCTCCTCTAAATCACCAGGAGAATGGGACATTCAACAGAGCAGGGGTGCAAACAGCAGTAGGTGAAAATGAAGCTCTCATGGTAATACCTGACCTAGCGAGGCTGCGTCGCAAACTGCTGTCGTTGCTGTGTAAGAGGCCGAGGGGTCCAGGCCTCCGTTCTGGGTCACTGGCTAGGCAGTCGGCTGTGGTGGTGGAGGGCGCGGCAAGGGCGCAGGGTCAGATGGTCTGACACCCAGGACCCTGGGTCCAGGCCTTTGTCAGAGGGCAGTTTCTGTAAAAGAGCTGACGGTGGGTAGGAGCCACAAGCCCCTTCCTGGGTTCTGATCCCGACACTCTCCCAACAGTGGACTTTCTTGGGCAGCTGCGCCTTTGCCAGACTCGTGGGTAAGCTTTGAGGATGCCTTGTGCTTTTCAGGACCATTGCCCTGGGTTACTCCTGCATGTGATATGACCTCCTCCACTCTGGGGCCTTGCTTCATTCGCCTTTACGGCCCCTGGGCCCAGCCGTCTGGGTCCTGGCACACAGGGGATGCCAGACGTTCAGTGAGTGCACAGGTGTGGTTTTGACTTCGTTTGTTTGAAGGGAGACAGGTCAAAAGGAGGATTTCAAAGCCTTACTAACTTTCCTTCTAAATCCTTCCAAACCTTCCTGGCTCCTGACAGCTCCATGTTCAACATTTTCTTCCTGGTCTCTATTACTCTACATTTTGGGCTCAGCTTTGGAGGGTAGGCCACTGTGTGGTTGAGTATAGAGATCATGAAGACCCTCCTCCCTTCCTTTGTTAGCTCCCGACAAACTGTGAACTCAAATGAACATGAAACCTAATAGGGTTTGGCCACTAGATGGAATTAGACTATTTTTAGATGAACTATTTTGATATTATTCCCACCTGCTTTGCATTCATGTTTTTAATACTTCTCTGAAACTTCCATTTGTCAATATTCTGTTTCATTTAATTCCAAACTGCTGCTAAAGGTGCGATATGAGCACCTGCCCTCTGAGTCAGGGTGGGGCCAACCGCTGATTCAGAGACCAGCTCTCTTGCTGTCGATGTACGTTAACATGCCGTTATAGCTTGCTAATCAACTTGACCAAGCTTCTTGTTTTACACAGCTAAGTGTAAAACGCAAAAGGAAGGTGGAGATATTGGAGCTCAGGAAATGCATGTTGAATGAAGAAATAAGTGACTAAGGAAATGAGGAATTAGCTTTAGTTTAGGTCCTCTGTGGCGCCTTGTCTCCCCTCTCTGGACTCCCCTTCCCTCCATTAGTGGCCTCCCTGCTTGGACGCCACCTCACAGTGCCTCCTGGCCACCTTGTCTCTCCCCTGTGGCACATCACCCAGTCCAGGGTCTTATTTTCAGATGGGATTCTGGGAGATGGGACAGTTAACCTAAAAGGAAGGAATCCTTTAAGGACAGACATCCAGGCAACGACAGACTGGTTAGAGAATGATTTTTTTGTTGGGGTGGGCCAAGGAAACCTTTCTGGGGTCCCCGCTCCGTAAGGCTGGTCCTGCATATGGGAAACCCAAGCCCCAGGTAGTAGAAGCAGTGATCCTTGTTCTCACCCAGCCCTTTGTGCAGATGAGCGAGGCAAAGGGAAACCTGAGACCCGAGAGCTGTGCCTCGTGGGGAGGGAGTAGAAGAACCAGGAAATACCAAGTCATTGGATTCCAATTTAGATTACAGGGCCTGCCTACAGAATTTACAAACATGTTCTAGGACTTACATGCACACATGAGGACTGTTCTGTAATGGGGGCAGATCACTCGTTTCAGTGATTCTTCCATAATTTTTCTTTTATTTTCTTGAACAAAGAACAACCTGTGATTGAGAATTCCCTTCAAGTCAGTCTGGAAGACACACAAGAAAACTAGTCTCTTATCTTTTCATTAAAAAAATATAAAGGGAGATTTCTTAGTGGGATGATGAGCCTTAGATGATCATTCTTTGCAACAAATAACTTTTAAAAAAACAGCTTTATTGAGATATAGTTGATGTGCAATAAACTACACATATTTAAGTATACATTTTGATGAGTTTTGACATATATATACATTCATGAAACCATCACTACAATTAAGATAATAAACACATCCATCCCCCCAAAGTTTCCTGGTGTCTCTTGTATCCCATGCCTCCCATTGCATGTCCCCACCTACCCTGTCTTATGCAGCCAGTGATCTGCTTGTAGCAAATGACATTTCATCTTTTTTAAATATCAGATTCTTTCTGAAAGGATGAAGATTTTCTCGTTCCTGGGACGTGAGCATGAAGGGAAATCCTTGAAGGAAGTCCCAATTAGTCCTCAGCAGTGGCAGCATTGTAGGAATGAACGTCTATCTTCCGAGGAAAGGATAATATTCATTTATCCTCCAAGGAAGGGATCATATCCACAATCCTGGTATGGCTTTTGAAGAATTGACCACAATATTTTATGTTTTATCTTGTATTTTATGATATTCTGTAGTTGGACTCTACTAACCCAAATTAATTGGCCAGTTCTACAACTGCCTGTTGAAGGCGATCATCTGTGAAAGTAATAACCCTTGTCTTTATTACAACGGGTCATTTGAGGAATTCCAAATAGCCTATGAAACATAGTTTTTATCTTCTTGCTCTGTCTTCTATGAGGGAATGACTCCCTTTTCCTCGACGCTTGTTGCTTGTGCCCCGACATCCGGTCCATCTCCAGCGTGTGTCAGTTTCACCCCGTTCTTCCTGGGTCTTCTGTCAGTCTCTCAGGCAGGGCCATCTACATGTCTCACCTGGAGGACTCCGGGCCTGTCAACGTCTTCAGCCTCCTTATTGATTCTCCTGCTTCCAGTCTCTCCCTCTTTTCATCTTCTAGGTATCAGTGGAATCTTTATAAAAGGCAAATCTGATCATATCATTCCTCTGCTTCAAATATTAAAATTTGTGACCCTCTGATGTGGCCCCTGTCTACCTCTCTGGTGCCTCTCTCCTCAAAGCACCCTCCCAGCCCCACTCCATAGTGCTTTTTAGGTTGCAACCAGGAAAGATTTTAACATTATTACAGAAAGTAGGGTTTCTCCTACTTTCTCCCCAGTTCGATCCTGGTTTCCTGAGACTCACCTTCCAACCATGCCAGATAACCTGAGGATCCCTGCCTGCACCGTCTGCCTTCTTGGCTCTGTGCCCTCGTAACTGCTATTTTCTTCTGCTCGAAATCCCCGTAGACTTTCCTGTGGTTACCTCCCTTCTTTGCAATGCTTTTATTACCATCTTGTCACTGAACTCTGTGAGTAGTGATTTTTGGTCACTAATCTTGAGGCCAAGGGATCATTACAGAATCCCCGAACGTGGCACCTATGTTTGTGAATGGAATGCAACTTATCCCTAAATCAACATCTAATAATTTCTAGGACTGTGTCGCTGGTGAGGAGGGTTTAATAAGTCAGAAATCACTGGTGGTACATGATGGAGAGTGTACCAGTAACCTGACACAAATGCTGATCACTTGTGCTTTTTTTCTCTGCCAGGAACTCTCTTCTCCCAGAGTGACAACCTTACTCCCTTAACCCCTTTAGCTCTCTGTATCTTGATTAGCAAGGCCTTCCCTGCTCACTCCTGTAAAATAGTAATGACCCACCCCTAGCAATCCCTATTCTCTTACATTCTTTTCTTTTTCTTTTGCTTCCTTCATACTTATTACCATCTGACATACCATAAATTTACTTTTGGATTTGTTTACTGTTTATTTATTATCATTAGAAAGTAAACTCTGTAAGGGGAGGAATTTTTCTGTTTTTTTCTTTTTTCTGCTGGATGCCTAGTGCCTGGTACAGTGCCTGACACAGTGCCTGACACACAGTAGGTGCTTGAATACATGTGTTGAAAGACTGAATGTGTGCAGAGAACAGCTCATGTCACTGGAGGACGTTGCTTGGCATTTCGGTTTCTACATGATGGAATGAGTTAAAGAATAGCTTGCAGGCAGAAACAGTAGCAAACTGTGGTCATAGGGACGGTTTTGAGAATTTCAAGAATGAAAAGAGCCTCTCTCTTATCCTCAAGCAATATAAATATATATAAAAAAATGTAAGTTCTCACCCTGTGTCTGGAATACTAATAATATACGTGAAGAAGCAAAGAAGGAACAAAGAAAAATGAATTCTAATAAATCAGAGAGATTGAAGAGAGAGGGAGAAGGAAAGAGAGGCTTGATCACGCCAACCTTTCGATGCTACCAGCCGATCTTTGGTGTTTGCTCTAAATTCTGCAAAACCAATTGCACTGACCTATGAGAAAAAGAAAATGGCAAAGACAAGCTGAAAGCTGGGATTTTATTTTGAGAAGCAACCCCAAGGGTTATGGGTGATTTGCCTGAGGTTCACCTCGATCTCACAGGAGCTTTGAGCGGGTGATTTGTGGCCCCCGAGCCCGTGGCCAGCCGCTTCCTCCTTCTGGGCCTCAGCTTCTGCTCAGAGGAGAGAGAGAATTGATGAACACTGATGTCCCAGATCTCTTCCACCAGTGAAGTTCTGTGACTCTGTGTCCTGACAAGGATTTTTTAAAAAATGTATTTAATTAATTTATAATTTTTTAATGGAGGTACTGGGGATTGAACCCAGGACCTTGTGCATGCTAAGCATGTGCTCTGCTGCTGAACTATTTCCCTCCCCCCGACAAGGATTTTTAATTTGTCCTCATTAATGCAGAGATTCAATTAACCAGGACATTAAATTCCCTGAGCATTCTGGTTAATTGGATCTTTACTACAATAGCCTCAAATTTTGTTTATTACTGTGTTAAAAAAAAGTTTTTGTGTGTGTGTATTTTACATCTGTGAAGAATGTAAAAGCATTTAACTGTAACAACTAGAGGTTTGGCTAGAAGTTATTCCTCAAAGCAGAGTTCCCAAAACATTTTTGACGTGACCCATGGTTAAAGAAAAAAAAACAAAACAAACTAACCTTTTACATCACACACAGAGTAATGAAAGTTTTGCAAAACAGTTCCTAACCTTACCGTAGGATGGAGTGTGAAGTAAAGTTATTTTCTATTCTATTCAGAAATGTCAGCCAGCATACTAACTGATTTCCTGGCCTTCCTGGTTCCCAGTTTGAAGAGCATAGCCCTAAAGCCCCACAGGCCTCTGCCTGCCCCCCTTGGAGCTCTCTGGGTGTCTACTGGTAATAAAATGCCAAGACATTCCAGCTGTGAGAGACGCCCCTGTGCTTTAAATCCAGGTCTCCTGATTCCAAGTCTAGTGCTCTTTCTAACTGTCTGCTCTTGTTAATTGTGACTTAACAGTAGCCTCAGTGGGGCTGGAAGCCGAGGGAGAGGAAATGAGTCTTAATCTTCCTCAACTCCTGAGAAACGCACTCTCTCAGATACACACTTCTCTCTTCTTTTGATTGAGGGAGGAAAAGACAGGAGAGGAAGGACGATAACGTGATATGTCCTAAGTGGGAGGTGGGGACTAAAGCTCAAAAGAAGCACAACTTTCTTTTCCAACTTCCCTCTTCTAGCTCTGACATCATTCTTACTGAGTTGAGAAGAGATGACCAGTCCTGAGCCTGGTGCTCGATAGCCATCATTCATTCATCAATATTAATTGCTTCCACTTTTGAGCTCAGTGCCATGGACCAGGGGCCGGGACTGCAAGAAGCAGGAAGGAAAAAGGAAGAGACAGTAAAGTGGGCGACTCTCCCGTCCTGGCTGAGCCGTAGAAATACATTCCCATTTCTGCTTTGAGCCAGAACCACAGTGCTCCCCACAGAGCTCTCACCGTCTCTGCCCCACTGTCTGCCTCTGGGTTTTGAGCTGCTTTGGGTTCAGGCAGGGAGGTACTGCAGGAAAAAATAATGGCAATCTCACCCCCAGTTTGGTGGTGCTTTGAATCTCCGTCTTTTCCTCTGGTTCACCTGCTACTGTTAACTTTTCAGAGTTCTCAAATGCACAGCCCATGCACTCTGGTAGGAGAGACAGAGTTGTCCCAACCTGAGTCAGGGGAGGGGGGCTTTCATGCTCCCCCAGCCTCATTCCTTGGCTGAGGGCCACAGGTGGGGGGTTAAGTTGCCAGCTACCTTCAGCTCTTTTAGTTGCAGGACGAGTGGGTTTTAGCAGCCCCAGGGCAGTCCTATAAGAGAGCGAGGGAGGGCACGGAACCTGTTGAAAGAGATCTGAGCGAATCTGGGAGAAGCACCAAGATAATCTACTATAGGAGCCTGCCCAAGTTGGGCAGATCCTAAAACAGACTGTGGCCAGGTGACCCCAGAACACCTGGGTGTCCACCTAGGGGTAGGGGTGGGGCAACCTGCTGCTCTGGTCCCTCCGCTCCAGGCAGTGATGGGGATGTGCTTGTGCTTTGTGACCCCCTTCAGGTTAAACAGGGACAGACAGAATGCCCACAGAGGTTTTCGGATTTTTCTAGTAAAATAGTTTAAAAGCCCCTTCTGTCTTTGAAAAGAATTATTTCTGGGCCGAATGTTTCCTGGGAGACTCTTGCTATTTCTTAGAGCTCTTTGCTTGATGCTTCTTCCTATCTTTTTTTTTCATCAAACATATCCCCAGCTGTCCCAGCTGCTGTCGAAAATTCTTCTTGGGGTTTTGTGGTTTTGTTGTTTTCCCTTCCACATGTATGCGGGTTATATTTGGATGTTGTAAAACAGCCTTCCTCATGGTGTCACATGGCACTCTGAGTGATGTCCGCAGTGGAAACTGCTGGTAAAGTAGGCTTTGGCAGGCCTGGTGTGGGATCAGAGATGGGGTCATGGCATACCCCAAGCAAAACCATTGATACCTGATACCTGAGCTGTAGGGGAAAGAGGGAAATGACCCTTACCACAATGTGGCGACCTCAGATTCCCCTGTTTGCTTGAGATTTTTGGTTTGGTTTGGTGTTGCACTGGGGCCAGTGTCGTCACTGATTAAAGAGCGATGAGCTGGATGTTGATAGATGAAGGTGAAGAAAAAAGGCAGAGGGTACCCAGTGCTCCTCCCAAGAAATGAGGGGCTTGGCCACAATGTGAATCAGCTGCTCCTTTGCAAGAGTCCTGCTCTGAAAACACGCCAGTTGAACTACACACAGTGGACTTAGTAATGTAGTTTCCAGACAGCCTGGTCTAAGTTCCTTATCTCATGTAAAGCAGCGACAGTTTGGGCACCAGTGGTCTGCAGACCACTCTCTGAGCAGCTCTGCCCTAAGAAATTCTTGCACGTATATTATACAGGAGATGCAGACAAGAGTGCTTATAATAGCTTTGTTTGTAATAACTAAGAAAGGAAGCAGTCCAGATGTCCACAAATAATAGAGAGGTAATGGTGCTAAAATCGTACACTGGAATCCCATAGAGCAGAGAAAATGAACAACCTACCAGTATACACATAAACATGGACGAATTTTAAAAATACCGTTGACCCTAAAGAGCAAATCAAAAGGTGACCATCACATGAATTCATTATATGAAGTTTAAAACTAGGTACCATTAAACAATTTAGTGGTTAGGGATATATAACCCATGGATTGAAACTGGAAAGAAAAGCAAAGGAGTGGATAACACATGTGTCAGGTCAGTGCCTTGCCTGGGGTGGGAAGGGATAGGAAGACAGCTGGGAAGGAGCGGGCCCAGAGGAGCCTACAATGTATTGGCAATAGTTAATTTCTTAAGTTGGTGTGCATGTGGGTGTTTGGTTTTTTATTATTACTCTGTAAACTGTACATACATGTTACACACACACTTTTGTAAGAATGATCTATTTCACAATGAAGAAAAATTTAAAATAAAGTCAAAGCCAAACCCTCGCCCCCAGTGCTACTAAAAGGTAGTGTGGATGAATGGTATGGGCCTCAAAGGAAGAAGAACTTTCCCAAATGTAGTGCCGTGAAGGTGTGGGACGGAATCAGGGAGAAAGGAGGAAGTTAGTCCGCCCCTGCCCTAAGCACCAGCAACTGGATGGAGGCATGTCCTGTTGTCCTCAGGACCTCTTGCTCACGTGGCCCTGGGTCTGCAGCTTGTCCACGTTTACCCCTTCCTTTCTGCACCACAGTCCTGAAGATTTAGCCTGTTTTGCTTTCCCTTTCAGAGCTGCCCCCACATACTCCATTTCTTGCAGCTTTCCCATCTCTGTGTGCTGAATAAGATGCATTAATCCTAACCTCAAGTTGTGACCCCCCCAAAACAAGTGCACCGGCCCATTTGGGGTTAAAGTGTGAAAGCATTTGGGATGGTGTAGAAATGTTTCCTAATACTGCTTCCAAAGTTTGGTCACTCACCATCTGATTACCTTTTTAGGGAAGGTTTATCATTCGCCGGCTGAAGTTTATTTTAAATTCTGTCTGGTTTGCAAACACATTTTTCGTTGACAGCTCTTGTTTGAAATGTTTGGGCTCACTTTGCTTTGGGTAAAACACATTGTCAAGTCTTTTTTAAACCCTGGTTGCTAGATGGCTTTTCTTGCCCTACAACTTGGTGTTCATGAATCTTAGAGTCAGAAAAGCTTAGGGTTAAAAGGGACCTTGGAAGTCACCTCTCCAACTTCCCACCAATAAAATAATTTTTCCTTAAACAAGCCTGGATCACCGGCCTCTAATAACTTGCTTTTTAAGGGCATTGCTATTAGGGACAGGGAGTGCCATAGGTTACAAACTCATAAAATTTTGCATCGATATTCTTTTTGTCTTTGAGAATCGAAAATCAGTGTGAGCAATTCCAAGTTTGCTAATTGAATTAAAATGAACACAGACGCTTGCAAAACTTTCTAAAGATGCAGCATGCCTTTCATGGTCAAAAACACCTTTAATCTACTTAATATAATCATATACTGCATTAGGAGGGACAGAGATGACAGAGGAGTTGGACCCATCACTTGGAAGTAGGAGTGGAGAAGCCAGGGAGATTCTGCTACTTGGGAATCCTCTGTGCACAGGTCCATCTGTCCCTTTGTCTTTGCTTTCTTTCCTCCTTAAAGTTACAGAAACATAGGCATTGCTTCTCCTCAAAAATGAACTCACTACTGGTCCCAGCTGAAGGCAGCAGGACTGTTCTGTCACCCCTCCCCCACTCTCAGTCTTCCTGGCCTCCTGGGTCACTGGCTGCCTTTTCTCAAAAGGCTGAGCCCACCTGCATTTCTGAGCCCACCCAGAGACAGTGCAATATGTGTTAACAATCGCCTTTTCCACTTGACTTCCCACCTTTTGTTCTGCTCTGCTAGCGCCAGGAACCATGCCATGACCCCAGCTGCCATCATAGTAAAGTGGGTTTGGGCCCTGATCCAGGCTGGGACCTCAGGGGAACATAGGTCCTATAAGGTGAGGGAAGGAAGCCAGCCTGGAAAAGACCAGAATTCATCCACTGGAGCAGCAGGGTTGTTTCACACTGACCTCCCAATCTCTTGCAAGCTGGGGAGAGTTTCTGGGCTAAAGAGGGTAGCTGAAGATGCTTTTTAAAAATTGAGGGCAGGATGCCCAGACATAGGTGGGGAGGGAGCAATTTAAGGTGCTGACCCAGCCTGGACACATAGCGTTCAAAGTCCAGTGGGAAGAAGACCGAAATGAACTTATTTACAAAACAGAAACAGAATCACAGGTACAAAAAAACAAACATGGTTACCGGTGGGGGAAGGAGGTAGAAAGGGATAAATTGGAGTTCAGGATTTGCGGATATTGACTACTAGTATATAAAATAGATAAATAGTAAGTTTCTTCTGTATAGGACAGGAAACTATATTCAATATCTTGTAGTAACCTATAATGAAAAAGAATATGGAAACAAACAAACAAAAAGGTCCAGTGGGCATGGAAGCCCAGGCAAGTTTTAGTAATGGTGCAGTGAGTCGTGGTTGGTGGGACAGGGCCCTTGGTGGGAGATGCACAGAACTGGAGAACTGACTCCTTCACAGCAGGATGTCCCGGTCACAGCCTGTGCAGGTGGGAGTTGCGGGGGTGAGGAGTCAGGGGACAGGGTTCAGGGTTCAGCCCATGGGCCAGGGGCAGGCTAGAGCCAGGCAGAATGTCAGGGCCACAGCCTGGTGGTCAGGGCAGCCAGCGTGCCCCACAGGCAACCAGAGGCAGCAGCCTCCTCCGCAGGCTGTGATCCTGCGGCATGGGCCCCCCCCAACCCCGTGGCCCCCAGTCTAGGGCCTGCAAGGGGGCGAGGGAGTCTGGGGCTGACTATATGAACTGCTGGGCTCCAAGTTCCATCCAATCAAGTCAACAAATATTTGACGGGATACTTGTGTGCGAGGGAGTTGTGGTAGGATCAAGAAGGGTTGGGTGGCTGCCTGGGAGGTGGATTAAGAAATGCCGTCTGTACACCATACAGATTATACGGCAGATTACAGAACCAAAGTGTGTTCTTCACTAGTCGATACAGGCACCAGTTTGCATGAGTCGTTTGCATGGGGAGGAAGGGAGGCTGAGGACAGACGTAGGGGAGAGGAAGACGGCGGAGAGAGTTTGCACGGACACAGGGCAGTGCTAGTCTCTGACCTTGTCTCCCAGGCCATCAGGAAGGGACTGAGGAGGTCATTTTCATAGGGCCTCATGCAGACAAGGGCCCCAGCTGTCTGCTTTGGTTCCAGAGTGACTCCCATGGACACTGAATGGAGGACGGGCCTTCCTCCCATCCCTGTGCAGCACATCTCTGAGTGTGAGCGTAACCCCATGTTGGCCCCTACACCTTTGGTGTAGTGGAAGCAGCCCCCTTGGCAAGAATACAGGTGTATTCCCAGAGGGCAGCCTGGGAGTACCCGAGTCCCTTCCTAGCCTCTGGGAATGCCGGCAGGACTTCAGTGGGGCTGGAGGGCCCCCATCATGTAGGTGCAGGTGGGAGCCAGTGACGTTCTGACACATCTGTTAGTTTCACTGGATTGGTACCCGCAGCCCAGTGAGACCTGGAAACACTCCAGATAGGGGGTTTTACAAAGCGGTAGATAGAGCAGTGGAGCACTTTAATCCTTACCTTCATAACAGCCTTGAAAAATGCCACCCCCTGCCCTTTTTCATTTCACAGAGCTTCTCTGAATCTGTAATTACCTTGTTTTTCTTCCTTTAGTCTGAAAGTCAGCAAATTTTTTTCCTGGAAAGATCCAGATAGTAAATATTTTCAGATTTGTGGGCTATGCAGTCTCTCTTATGACGGCTCAGCTGTGTCCTGGGAGCGTGGAAGCAGCCACAAACATTGCAGCGGCTAATGAATGGGATGGGGTTCCAACGACACTTTAGTTGTGAACACTGAAACTGGAATTTTATATAATTTTTCACAGGTTGCAAAATATCCTCCTTTTAATTTTTTCACTAATTCAAAAAAGTAAAACCCCTTTTTTAACCTGCAGAGTACAAAGACAACCTGTGGCTGTGGTTTGTCCCTCCCTGTGTCCTCGTCATCGTGCTCCTCGTGCCCAGCATGCTGTCTGACACATACTCGGTGCTCCAGTTATCTGTTGGAGGAGTGACCTTCTCCACTTCACAGACAAGGAACCCACGCCCCAGATGTTAGTCACCTCTCTCAGATGTGGGGCTGCAGCTCAAACCTGCCTGCTGGTTGGGTCGCTGTAGAGTTGCAGTCTGTGATTCTTCCAGATCCTGTGCTCCTACCAAATCACGGTTTCAGCTTTTGCTGAAAAAATACCGCCACACGGAAGTTCAGAGTTTGGGACTAGGAATTTCACTTGAGCAGAAAACTAACACTGTAGATTCTGTTACGTCGTCACCTTTCAAAATGACTGAGCTGTGGAAACTTCGCTTTAACGCCTCAGGTGTTTTTTGTTTTTTGTTTTCACTCTGGGGGCCGCGCCGTTCCTGGTCTACCTTGGAAGACGGCTGTGAAGAACAACGGTAGGGGCTTCACAAGTATGAGTGTGTTCTTCAGATGGGACATTTTCTTACAATCAAAATTAGTATTTTGTGTGTTTTTTAAATAATGGCTCTGTGTCAGGTGGGGGCTACCCAAAACCTAGAAAATTCCAGCTCCCTGGTGGAAAAACCGGTTTTCCTTCAAAGTCTGTCTGTATCTCCGCCCCCTTCACTGTCAGTGCCTACACCCAGTTTCAGCTTAAGTCTCTGTCTTGATTATTGCACTCTTTTTCCCACTCTGGGGACTCACTCCCACACTAGTTCTCACTTGGCCTCAAGCCTGCCCTGCGCCTCAGGCGCTGCGGTTAACCGCAAACCACCCAAGGTTCCAGGAAGCAGGTCAGGACGGGCTCGCTCGCCTTCTCCTGGAATCTTGGAGTCTACACCTGGGTTTCACTGTTTCGGGTGGATTCTTATACTGAATGCTCTGGGAGGGGTGGGCAGGGGTCTTGGCCACTGGCTGGGCACTACCTCGGTGCCTCCCCTAGGCCCCTGGGTGCTGTCCTGACCTACAGCAGCCCCAGCAGCAATGTGATCCTCCCCTCCTCCACTCTGCTTCCTACTATTGACAGAGGCCTGCCCCACCCAAGGGTGTGCGTCTCAAGGGTGGGCAGTGGCAACCCTCTGTGAGGCCTCTCCGTCAGCAGGCCTTGTGTTTGATGGGCCTCTTTGGTTTTCATACTAGGAAGCATAGTTAATATCAACACAAGTCCCCTCCCCAATTTTTTATATTATAAAAGTAATATACACTCAGTGTGGAACGTTTGAAAATACAAATAAGTGCAATGAAAATAAAATCCACTTACCATCATTCTACTCAGAGATAACCACCATTAAACATTTTAGAACAGATCCTTTGAGTCCTCTTATATTCACATCTTCTAAACATAATGCATCACATCGCAATGCTGTTTTGTTAACTCAGTTTGTGTTTTCACTTAATACATTGTGAGAACATAACCACTTCATTACGTATCTTTTTATACTATGATTTTTTACTGCTATACTGGGTTCCATGGTAGATGTGGGCACAGAATATTTAATAAATGCTGTTTGTTGGACATTGAGTTGGTTTCTGTTTTTTTTTTTTTTATGGCAAGATGAACATCCTTAATTATAAATGCTTTTATGCATGTCTTTCTGCTTCCTTAGGATATATTTCTAGAAGTGGAGTTAATTAGGTCAAAAGCTCTGCATATTTCTAAAGGCCAGATTGCCTTCTAGAGATGATCCAATTTTTGTTTCTACCAGTAGCGCAAGAAATCCCTGTTCCCCAACCCTTGCCAACATATTACTGGATGTGTGATAACTTTTAATTTGGTTGGCAATAAACAGCATTTCATCTTTGTTTTATTTTCTTAGACAGCTGATAAGGCTGAATTTTTCCATGTGTTTTTTAGCCATTTGTATTTCCTTTGTGATTGGCCTTTTGTGAGCATCAATAATTCTTTCCTTGAATGTATTTATTAGGCATATCTTAGGTTCAGATTTTGGCTCTTTTTTGACCTTGAACAAATCACTCCATTGAGCCTCAGTTTCATCACTGATGGGATTAGAAAATATTTCTTATTAAATAGAGTCACTGTTAGGATTTAATGAGATAACATATGTAAAGTGATTTCCAGCCTCTGTCACACAGGAGGTGCTCAATAAATGCTAACTTCTTTCCTTTCCCCAACATAGGGAAAGTGCTGTGAGAAACACGTAAATGTGCAAGACAATGTACTTGTTTTCAAGAAATATGCAATCCAGTAGGGGCAATAAAATATACCCAAATATTTGACATAGACTTTATAAGCTGGATAGAATTTTGATGGGGTGGGAAGAATTCCAGAGAGAGGTGGTGGCAGAGGTGGGAAGGTATCCAGTGTGTTTGGGGAGTGGCAGGTAGAATAAATGGATTCTCGGGGAGTAACAGATAAGTCCAGAAATAGAGATTAGGGCCTACACAGTGGAGGGACTTTGAAATCTAAGCTAAGAAATTTGTATTTTGATCTGCAGTAGTAAGGATTTATTGAAAATTTTTGAGTAGTGAATTTAAACAGTCAAAAGTAGATTGTGGGCTAATACGAAGAGACTGAAATTGGGGAGATTAGCTGGGAAAAATATAATCGTGATCAAATTTATAGGATATATAAAATGCCTTGATCAGTGCTGAATTCAAAAGATCCTATGAGATGAGAATTAATAATACCTGGTAAGTGAGTGGTGGGGGAGTCCCAGACAGGACACTAGCATCAGACAAGAATGAGGGACAAAGGAGTCTAGGCATTAGGACAAAGTGAAGGGATGGTCCATGGCATTGGTACCTGACAAGGATTTGAGTGAGGCCACAGAGGGCTAACAGAACGGAGACACTGGGCTGTGACTGGAGAAGTTAGTGATGAGACTGGTCGTTGGTGGTCTGGGGCTGCTGTGGGAAGGAGAGGGAGGTTTATGCAGTGCTCCAAGGTTGAGGACATGAGAGATGCAGAGACTGATGAATCTGATAACTTCTGAAAGCCTCTGAGAACAGTGAACCCTGGTGGGTCTGAGAGGAAATATGTGAACACCAGTAGGCTTCCTGTTGGAAGGTGGAAATGGGTTCTGGTACCCAGCAACAGGGCTTATGTGAATAAAGTAACAGGAGTGGATGCACAGCGTACAAATGGGAAGCGGTAGGGCGGGGCAGCGACCTTCTCACAGAGTCACTGGGGGTGTAAAGAAAGCTGGTCTCTTTCCCTTCTCATGTGGTTGAGGGAGGGGAGCAGCTTTAAGGTAGTGATATTTTACTTTTCTTCTTTTTTTCAATTTCAGATTTGCTGTAAGTAGGAAATATATTCACATAGACAGAAATTTGAATGATACAAAAGAGTGTACAGAGAAAATTCCTTCCACCCTTGCTCCCAGCCTACAAGGTCCCCCCTTACCCTCTGCTTTCCCTAGGTAATTATATTAACAGTTTTTGTGTGTCTCTCAAGAGCCTTGTGGTCCCTGGACTAGCAGTAAAGTAATCACCTGGGAGCTTGCTAGAAATGCACATTCTCAGGCCCCACCCCAAGCTTACTGAAAAAGAAACTTCAGGGGTGGTGCCCAGAGATCTGTTTTGACAAGTCCTCCTGGTGATTCTGGTGCACACTGAAATTCGAGAACCACTGCCCTAGATATAGTCTATGCATATATGTGTGCAAATATACATCAATTTTCTCCTCTTTTTTGCATAGTGTTTTACATTAATATTTTTGGAGATCACAGACCACTTCAAAATATTTAAAAATCTATGTACAATGTTTAAAGTTTTGCAGATAGTTTCACAGTCCTTCTATGCGGGTGTTCTTGGATGTCATATTTAAGACTTTTTATTGAATAGGGAAAGGGCTCAAATTAAGATGGGGACTAGGTGTATCAGCAGATACAGTGTGTTCTTCAAGGGAGTGCCAGGTTTTGGAGAATAATAGAGGTAAGAGAATGGAGTCAGAAAAATAGGTTTAGGGTGAAGGGATTTATTTTGGGGAGGGGGTGAAATTCACATAAATACAACGAACTATTTTAAAGTATTCAGTTCAGTGGCATTTGTTGCATTCACTATGCTGTGCAACCACAGCCTCCTTCTAGGTGTGAAGGGAACTTTGCCCACTTTGGAGTCAAGGTTCCTAGAGAAGAGTTCTTGGGACAACCAAGAGCAAAGTAGGGGGCCAGGGGCCAGACAGGAGTGGAAGGAAGCAGATGAAAGCAGAGTGGGTGGCAGGGGCAGCGGGTAATAAGGCGGTCAGGGAACCAGGGGTGGCGGAGGCTCCAAGGAGATGGAGAAGTGACGGCCGAGATGAAGAGCTGCTGGAATTGGTGGACCACTAACATTCTTCAATAAGTATCTTTTCTACTTAAATTAGCCAGTTAGAATTTCTGTTGTTCAGCTAAGAACTGTGACTGCTGGAGCTCTGGCTCCCAGTGAGAACGGGAAGGTGGGCGCCGGCCATTACTCCAGGGCATCGAGCTTCGGGCTCAGACTGACTTCTTTCTGCAGCCTTCTTGACAGAAGCCAAGTCCAACAGGGAGAAGACAGGAGGAGGAAGAGGGCAGGGTCTGGCTCTTTTACCAATTGGGGCTTAAGAAAGAAACAGAAGAAAAAAAACTGTACTACATACTCTGTGCTTCTGACCAGGCAGAGTGACCCCACCCACTAACCCAGCAGCCATTGAAATACCTCCTGAGAGGCAGCCTTCCCCCGAGGGCAGAGGGTGACCCAGCCCATCCCTGAGAGGACACTTAGGTTCCCTGAGAGGCCAGCATTCACTTGTGGAGTTGGCTTGGAGGCTGCGATCAGTACAAAGCCTTTGGCCGTCGGCAGGCCTTTATTCAAAAAATGTATTTATTGAGTGCCTTCTCTGTGCTGCATACTGTTCTTGGTACTGGGAATCCCGTGAATAGGACAAAAATCCCTGCCTTCTCGGAGCTTACAGTCTGGCGGAAGGAGATGGTAAACACGTAAGCAGAAAGTAAATGATGTCAAAGGTAGTGAGTTCTGTGGTGAAAAATGAAGCAGGGGCAGCGCATCTGAGAAGGCCCCACCAAGAAGGTGGGCATGGAGGAGGTGAGGGACTTGGCAAAGGGGATTTATTGTTATTCCAGGAATGTTTATCCTGGCTGTTCTTTCCAACCATCTAATTGTGGAGACTACGGGTGAAATATTTGAAGGGAGACTCTGGGCCTCGTGTTCTGATGGGTAGAGGTTAAGAGCTTCCAAAAGTGTTCTGGGCCACCAAGCTGGAGGGAGTCAGCTGGGGGGGGGCTTCCCAGAGGAAATGACTTGAAATGGGAATGGTGACCACCCTGTCGTGCCCACTGGGCAGACAAAGCCTTGTTAGAGGCTCTGAGGCTTCACTGAAGACAGACACACACTCCCCGTGAGAGGGGGAGTTCCCATCATTGATTCAGAGTCTTTCTCCTCCAAGCAGTAAATCTACAGATAGCACTGAGAAAACTTTCCTAGTCTTACTGCTCTATGAAAACAAACAAAAACAAACAAAGCCCTACTTTGGAATTCAAATTCCTTCAGAGCCATTATAAGTCAGGCTGGGCCATTTGTTTCTTTTTCAATCAGACTCATCTTTTTAATACAACAACCTTGGACCGTAATAACCTACTCAGATTCATCTACCACCTGCCTTCCCCAAGCTCTCATTATCACTATGTTTCCTGAGAGACTGGAAGGGAGAAGGGCTGCAGACGTTGCCTGGAATGCTGATGAAAGAGGATGAAGAGAACTCCTGGGTTATTTGGGCCTTGATTTTTTATTACTGTGGGACTCTGTGCCTTAGAAACTCTACATTATAGGTTTTTGTTGTTATCTGGAGTAATGCTTTGCACACACCACTGTGCACAGGGACATGATCTGACCTAGAGTGTGATGAACCCACAGTACCAAGCAGCGATTTGTAACATGATTTGATTGTATCGTCTCTCATTATTCGAGAGGAACCTTCCCTGGGAGTTCTTGCTCTCCTGTGGCAGGGCCAGAAAGAAATCTAGGAGAAGGACAGACCCTTGGATATGTCTTGTACTACGTTCCAGAGACTCATTTAATGTCTTCCCAGCCAGAGTTCTTAATTTCTTTGCCTTGCGCATGATTATTGCCCAGAGACTTGGTAGGCTTTTGAGAGGAACAGAAATTGAGATGCAAATTGGTATGATGTATTTTTTTTTTTTGCTTTGCATAATTCTCATATGCAACCTAACCCAGTCATGCAAAGCAGCAGGATCTAAAGATTTTGGATTTAATGCCTTAAAAAAAATAGGTGGCAGGTAAGCAGAAATGTTAGGAAATATTAAACCCATGTCTCTCCCATCTTAGACTATATATTTCCTGGGTACTGATACCCATAAGCATCAGAAGTCATATTCAACCAGTCAGTTGGGAAAATATCCATGAGTCTACACACAAATATTTATTGACTAATTACCAATGTAGAAAGACTCTGCTGACCACTGGGTCATAATCTGTGTCCTCAGTGAGCTTTACATTAATGTGGGAGTAGCAGGTAGACAAGCAAGAAGGAACGAAGTCAGGGTTAAGCAGAGGGAAAGAGGTGTGGGGATTTTTATAGGCAGCATTGCTTCTTTCTCTGTCCTCCTGGTCAATAGGCGATGGCTGTCAAAGGGATGTTGTGCCCCTCCCACCTCAGACCAACAGCACATCAGTGAGTCATTTGTTGAGCATCAATTATGTGCCACACAGTTGCTGCACTCTTTCCATGTGCTGTCTAATTTAATCATCACATTGATTCTGTGAAGTAGGTACTATTGTTAATTTAGTTTTACAGATGAGAAAACTGAGGCCTGGAGATACTAAGTAACTTGCCTGAGATCACACTGTTAGCAGTGGCAGAAGTGATATTTACAACCAGGTCCAAGGCCTAGCTGTACTTCTCCCACTCTGACTTTAGCAAGAGGTTCTAACCCCCTTCTCTCCAGATCTAGTTGTAGAATCTTCCTCCTTGACGAGAAGTTCTTGTGGACTCCAGCCCCAGAATGTTCAGAGTCCACCAAAAGCCACCCCTGGACTGCCCCTGGGGAAGGGTTTGATGTATGCCAGGTCCCATCCGGGAGCTCCTCCTTTTTCTAGGGCATTGTCCATCCAACAGAAAGGCCATTTTCCAAACAGCCTTGCAGCTTCCCCTGAGTGTCTCCTTCTGAATTGATTTGGCCAATGTTAACTAAATGCCCGTTATGCTCCAGGCACCTTACTAGGCACCAGAAATACGAAAAGACTAGAGAGAGAAAATAACAAACCAGAAGGCCCTTTTCTTTGCTGAGAGTGTAGGACTGACCATAAAGTGTGATGCTGGCCCTACAAGACAGGTTTAACTGGAAGCTCTCAAATTGTTTATATGATCAGATTTTTCTGGGCCTCACTTCTCATCTTCACTGCAGCTGATCTTGTAGGTGTTGCCTTAGTGGCAAATGAGCCAAACTCTGTTGCAATTTTCCTCCTAGCACAATACATGTCTGTGCTAGAGGATTGACCAGGAAATGGGGAAGGCCTAGTCACCTAATGCATCCCGCCTGTAACTGGCAGTGCCACCATCTTGATTTGTTCATCTGCTCAAAGCCTACAACTGCAGTCTTCATGACCTGCCCTCTCCCTGCAGAAGGGGTTAAGAATAACAACAGTGCTAAAACCAGTCTGAGGGGCTCGGTCCACTTTGGAGGGTTTCCAAACCAATGCAGCTGAGGCTGTCCTGCAGTTGTGCCATGAAGAGGATGGTGCAGGCAGCTGAGTTCATCTTCCACTGAGCTCAATGCAGGGAAGGTGTGGTCTCTTGCTTCGTAAGTTTTCCTTGTGCTGCAGAGTCTGAAGACTTGGAGGAATTAGTGCAAAACAGCTCACCTTCCCTTTTCCGCATGGGACATAGAAAGGTTGGAGCAAACATCGAAGTCTGAAGAGTGAGGGTAATAAATAGGCATTTTCACTCCCTTCCTTTACAGTGGGTCCTGGGCCTCAGGTCTTCAGCCTCTGGCTTGGGTACCTGTTCTGGGCAGTTCCAGAGACCAACAATAGCCATCGACCAGCAGTGTTTGGGACTGTCGATGGTTCTCCACTGCTCTTCATCGTGGTTGTGTTTGTGATAATGAAGAATTAGGCCACCAAGTGCTAGTCCTCAGAGCTGATGGCTGATGTTACTCAACTCAGGCTCGGCTGCTAGTCACTCAAGAAGCCAATACTGAGCGACAAGTGGTGGGTAAAGGAAAAATAGCTTTCTTTTAAGGAAGCTGGCATCCTGGGGAGAAAGCGGCCTCCTGTCCGAAAGCATCAACCCTCCACTCCCCAAGGCTTAGTCAGGATTTACATGAGACGTGAAGCAGGAAACAGCTGCTGGCTCCGTGCCGGGGTGGGCTGCTCTTCTGTCTTCGGGGTCCTGTACATTAATCATGAGGCGCCTTGCCAGCATCGGAGTGTGGTCATTACATTGTCCAGGTCAGCACTTCTGCTCTATAGGTCAGTGGTCCTACATTTCTGGTAAAACAAGAAGAAAGCCGAAAACAGAGCAAAATGGACAAAGCAAAACAGGAACCAGTCCATCAAACCCGAGAGCTGTATTTAACTATTAACAAGCCCTTGGTTGTAAAGCAAGCATGGTTTCCATGTTTTCCATTGAAAATTCAAATGGTCTATACTGAGGACCCAATCCAGTGATGCTAGAGGGTCTCGGGCAGAAAGAATCTGGCCTTAAAGAATAGTGTCATGCCAGGCAGCCTGATGGATAACACGTTCTGGAGGCTTCCAGACATTATCCTGGAGGGAACACAGGCGCCCATCCAAGCAACAGATGCTATAGAAACGCTCCAGACATGGATGTTCTGTTCTTCATTTTGACTAACTTCTTTTTCACTTGCCCTCAACACGGTCTCTGCATCCTTTATTTGCAGCTGCTTTAAAGGTGTCAGGTCGGGCCTCCGCCCACAGTTCCTCAGGGTGATTTAAAGCTGACGGGTCTTCCAGGGAGAGAGGCTTTCTTTCTTGTCTGGGACTTTCCTCCAGATCTCATTTCCAAGCAGAACTGCAGTCCCAAAGCAAACAAGGCCCTGCAGTCTGGACTTGCCTGGGAGAGATGAAGGGCTGGGCCTGCCCTGCCCTCGTCCAGCCTGCGAGTTTCCTTCTGCAGCAATTGCATCTCCTGGAGAGTAGCCAGGAATTTCCTGCAGAGCCAAAGCCTCAGGGAATTTCTCTGAGAGGTTAAATGCCCTCAGGTTCCCAGGGAGGAGGGCAGTCTGTTTGGAAGGTGTTCATTTTCCTTGCAGTCAACAGATCACCTGGGAAATCTCTCACATCCAGCTGTGCCTGGAAGGGGAACTTCCCTCCTCTCCTCTTTCCCCTCATCCTCTCCACCCGCCCCCCTCCTCCTCGCCTCCCAGTATACAGAGCCTTAATCTGAACATCACAGTTGCCACAGGGGAACAAGTGTGTAGAGAGGCTGCTCCAGATACAATTGTTCCTTTTAGTTTCAACAGTGCTGCCCTCAAGCAGAATTCTGACTGCTATGCTGATTCTAGGTCCCTTCCTTCAGTTGCCAGCTCAGACTCAAGATTTGGACTTCCTTGCTTTAATGTGTGGCTCAAGGAGGGTTGGGATACCCTCAGATACAGCTCCCTCATGGTAACGGAGCCGGGGGACACTGCTGAGGCCTAGTTTTTTCCCCTTTAAGTCGCTACAGCATCTGAAATTCCAATGAATCTTCCAGCGCTTTACAAAGGTAAGCCCGTGGGAGGAGTACGATAGCAACCACAGGTGCATACATACCTTAAGTGTGTCGGTTAATCAGAAGTTTCTTTGTAATACCCAGCGGAGGCTCACAATTCCTGGAGGATGTGAGTTACCTGAGGAGGCCAGAATTGCCCAGATGACAGGATAAGCCTCACTTTTTCCTGGCCAGGGCAGTTTTGTCCCTGCCTTCCACTCCCTGCATGGCTAAAGGCTCCTCTGAGAGAACGCCCTAGAAGCAGTTCTCAAAGTGCAGTGCCCAGCCCTGTGGTGGTCTTAGAAAGTCTTCCACGTGTCTCCAGACAGGTTCAAATTACACGGATGTGGTTCCTCAGTATAATACTCCACCCTTGGGCTGAAATGATGCTGGAGAGTTAAACCCAAGATGCTCTATTCAAGGGGAGAGATTGCAGCCTCTGGTGAGGATCATCGTCATCGCCGTTACTAGAGAACGCGTCCCTGGAATTCACAAACTCAACTTTCGACAATCATTCATTTGACAGACTTCTATCAAGTATCTTTTTTTCCATGCACTGTGTTAGGACAGGAGACAGAAGACAGTGCCCCTGTTTTTCAGAAGAGGTTATTTATCCTAGAAAACACGTGTGTAAAGCAATAATGACAGACAACATGAGACAGTTCTCTAAATACTGACAGAGGAATGCAGAAAGTGTTATGGGGACACAACCCACATCTGCAGGTGCCAAGGACACCTTCCCAGGACAGGTGACTTTCAGCAGAGGTTTGAAGGACAGTGAGGATGAGAAGGAAGACTTCTCAGGGGGCCAGATACAACAACCTATTCTTGAGAATACATAGAATGAACTTGCTGGACTTCACTCCTTCCTTCTTTCAAAAACCAGATTTTCAAAGGAGGCAGCATTGAGTTGAGACCCCAAAGGATGTATCCTTTATGGACATTTGGATATGGAGGAGGGATCAGCATCCTAGGCTGAGGGACCGGCAGAATCAGAGAAATGGGGAATGAGCTCAGTTCAGAGTATATGAAGGGGAATCGGGGGAAGTTAGGTTGGAATCAGACCTTGTCACCCAACCAACCAACCAACTACCTCATCCTATCAATTCCACCTGGAAAAGGCAGTGCATCAGGGGCAGAGTTCAAAATTCAGGTGTTACCCGTCCTCGGCTCTCAGTCCTCTTGGCCACTGCCTACCTCATCAAGCCCTCATCATTTCTTTGCTTCCTCTCTCAACTGGTCTCCCTGCCCCTGGCTTCTTCTCCTTCTAGTTCATCATCCATATCACCATTAGGTTGATTTTCCTAAAATGCAAGTTGTCCTTTGTCAGTTTTCTGCGTGACTTATCTCAGTGGCTCACCATCATTTCCAGATAGTCCCCAATCCCTTAGAATGGCTTATATCATAGGGGCCTTTGGGATCCAGTCCCTGCCTATCTCCTTAGCTCTGTATCCACTGCTCTCACCTTGCACCCTGCTTTAGATACACCAAACTACAAATGCACCATGTCATTTCATGCCTCCGGGCCTTTGCGCATGCTGTCTCCTCTCCCTGGAAAACCCTTCTGCATCTTGTCCTCTTAGCAAACTCATACTCATCTTTTAAATGTGGACTCACGTATCACCTCCCTCAACCTTCCTATACAGAGTTCATCACTGTGGTTACTTATTTATATTTATAGTGTTACCCTGCTGCTGGCATGAGCTTTTCACAGGAGGCTCCTCTGTCAGATACTGAGCAGCTTTGGGGCAAGAACTGAGTATGATTCACTTTTGCAACTCCAGCCCCTAGCAAGGGCTAGGCTCATCATGGAACAAAAGGAACAGACAGCTGAGTCAAGCTAGGCAGGGGTGCAGGGGCTCTCAGTCCTGGTGGCACACCCGTCACCTGGGCAGCTATAAAATGATCACATCCAAGCCCCACCCGGGGCCAGAGAACCCAGGATCTCTGGGGATGGGGCCGAGCAGGGCTATTTATTTATATATATATTTTTATAAGGCTCCCCAGGTGATTCTAATGTGAAGCCAAGCTTGAGAACTACCGGACTACGTGAGGCAAAGCAGAGCAGCCTGAGACGCAAGAGACCTGAATCCTAGGCTCTGCCACTGAGTCACTGCAGGATCTTGGGCATGTTGATTGTTCCTCCCTGGCCTCATTTTCTCATCTATAAATTGAGAGTTCTGAACCAGATTTCTAAGGCCCTTCCACATCACTGACCCTTCTTGAACTGTCATTAGCATTCCCAGGCTGGTGGAGGGTGGGAAGGGGGGCTGGGGGGCGAGGGGTGGGGAGTGCTCCCGGCCACTGGGGCTCACTTCTGCTCTTGACCTGACAGGTGGGGGACAGGAGCTGTTGTTCGTGGGCCCCTCGTGTTCTTCCCTGGGCTGTTTCTCCTCTGCTCCCTCTCCCACGGGGTGGGGTTTTCTGTCAGCCAGCCTCCGGAAGAAGCTGGGAGCAATTCCCACAGCAGCCAGACTCCCTCCGATGTCTCACCATTTCTCACCGCTGAGCTGACGAGGGATCCTGGAGAGTCAGGGACTGGGCTGCTTTCATGGCACTGGGGATGATTTCTTTTCAAAACGAATGGGCTGTACCTCTTAGGTTTTCTTTTCAAAATGCCAGGCGGCACTTTTGAGAGCACACGGAGGAGTATGTAATTCAAGCGTTAATAGTAAAAAAAATAAGCAGAAGTGGTGCTTCCCTTGTGCTTTGCTGACTGACCTGGAGGAGCAGGACCCGGGGTGGGAAACGTCACTGCTGTGAAATTCGGGCTTCTGAGTTGGGCATGTGGGGCTTCTTTGACGTTTAGTCACCGAGAACAAGAGCGGCCTCTTGCAGCCCCTGCAAACAGTTTCTGTCACTACTAATCCATTGTGTCCCGATCACAGATGAGACTCTGTCCTACGGTGATGAGCAGAGACAGAGCCCGTGATGCCTCCATTTTCATTTGAAATAAATCACGTCATCCTGTCCCTGCAGTCAGTATGAATTTGATGTCTCGCAAATAAAAGCAGCTCTCACTTGAGCAGACACGATCCATTATCCTGCCATCTGTTGTGTCCTGGTTTCCATATAGGGAGAACAAAAAGATAGAGTTTTCCTGAGAGCTTGGCGTTTTGGGTGCAGAGGAAAACACACTGCCCTTAAAAGATATTTAACTGGCTCCCTTGGGTTAAATATCATGAAATCAGCCTTGGGTACTCATAGTCTCCGAATTGCTGGTTTTCTCATTTCTGTTATTTTTATATTCTTCATGATGACTAGGGAGAAGGAACAAAACCACTTTTCCTTTTTCAGTTATCTGCCATGTTTAAGGATTATTCATTTCTAACCCTGGCTCCACATTAGAATTCTCTGGGGCCCTTTGGAAATATACTGATGCTGGGACTGCCCACTACTCCTTTCAAGATTCTGATTTAAGTGGTTAAGGGTGGGGTCCAGGCTCCTATAACTTTGAAAAGTTCCCTAGATGACTCTAACATGCAGTCAGGGTGAGAACCACCAGACTAAACGTTGTAGAACTTGGTATGCCTTTATTTTGAGAAAATAATTCATAGAGGTTGACTGTGCTTTTGTGAATCTTTCAAATCCAACATTTATTGCACTGTGGTGGATAGACACTCTGAAGGATACCAAGATGAACGTAGCCTTCCAGGAATTATAATTTAGTTGTGTGGTCATTTTTTTTTTTCCTGTATCTTACTAGCACTGGTATTTGTTATCTGAAAAGAACCAAAATCTTAAAAAACAACTAAAACAAAACAAAGCACAAATCTCCCTGCGGCTATTTGGCAAAATTGCCGTAAATATTAAAATGTGCCTACCTTCTGTTCAAGAAATTCCACTGTCAGGCATTTATACTGAAGACACTGTTAAGAGTGTTCACAAGAATGTTTGTCAGAACATTGTTTATTTCAGGGAAATACTGGAAATTCAAGGGGATTGGTAAATGAAATGGTAAGACATCCATATCTTCTAGAACACTCTGCATCACTAAAAATGATGATGCAGATTTGTAATAGATTAGGGAAAATGTTCACAATATTCTGAGTGGAAAAGATCAGATTCTAGAACAACCTCCTATTTAAGTAAAAGAACCATTATACACTTACGGGGGAAAAAAATCTAAAATCGAGATATTCCAAGGTGTTAGCAGGAGGTGTCTCTGGTCTACGGGACCATGGGTGATTTTACTGTTATTCTTGGTCTTAGGAAGAAGGTATAAAAGTGGATCTTGGTTGACTAGTAAGGCCGGCCAATTTTAAGAGGCAGAGACTTCTCAGAAGAGAATCAGATTCCTAAGTGTTGATGTTCTATAGTCTGGAAGAGCTGGGCCCCCACTTAGAATCACAACTTTCTCCTTGCTAGGTTGAAGGTGGCCTTACCCCTCCCCTCTCCGCGGTGCCTGAGTATGAACTCATGGACCTCCTCTATCGTGGGCTGCCTCACGATGCGATCACCTTGAACAGGGTGGCTGCAGGATTTCCACACAAGAGGGCTTACATGTGGATGGAAGGGGGATAGGCAAGCTGGGGGCCTTATCTTGAGGCTGCTAACATCCTATACCTTAGATCATGTTCTTTAGCTAGTTAAAAAGGGAAACATTTTTTTAACAGATGTCTTTCTCACATTTTAGGTAAGATTGTGAAAATATCAGTTGTCTCTGTTAAAGGCTCTCCCTGTTATTACCATAATTTGGAGGTCTGGGGAGAACTAAGAGATTGTGTCTAGCATTGTGTAATCGCGCAGAGTGTTTACAGTGGGAACTGAATGGGGAGAATCAGTTACACAGGTGCTGGATGACACTGAGAAACCAAGCAAAGAGCAAGGAGACAAGTGGAAGATTGGCAGTAGTCAGATATCACTACCATCCTTAGCCTGGAGGGACAGTGGAAGAGAGGAGGTGAGTTAACGCAGCCCAAGACAGAAAAGTGGGGAGAAATGCCCCAGCTTCTCCTTTTCTCCTGTTTTCTTCTGCCAGTGCCTCCCTTTGGCCAAACTCAGCTGTCAGTCAGTCTCGGGGGAGCCTTCCTGCCTGGGTACAGAGCAGGCAGGAGAAGTGGGAGGAGTGGAGCTGAGGTCCGGAGGCCAGGGCTGTGTTCCGTGAACGAATCAAAGACGACCTCTGTGTATTGGCCCCTGGCTGGTTTATTCACTGCAGGCTGGACCCGTTAGCTCAGAAGCTAGCTGACACCAAACTCAAATTTTTACACATCCAGCAATTTATTTAAATAATAAATATTTTAGTTATTTCTAAAATAGCCCAAACAAGCAGTTTTTAAAGCCATTAGAGCCTGCCAGCTTCGCATAGTCTACGAAAGCTCACCTAGCACCTGCTGGCCACGGATAAGACAGAGCCTGTGGCTGTAGGACCCGAGGTGCTGTGGCCCTTTGGAATTCTCTGATGCAGAGACTCCCCAGCTTGCAATACTGTAATATTTCCCTGTTGACTCCCACATGAAGCCCAGGCCTCAGTCAACAGGGGAGACCCGCCATGACTGGCCCATGCCCCTCTTGCTGGGTCATCCTCCTGCCTCTTCACTTCCCCCCCAAACACACGCTCCAGTTTTGCTGGTTACTTACTGTTCCCCAGACACCCGCCCCTGGGCCTGCAAATTTGTCTGTTCTGAACCAGCCCAACCTGCTTATTAGCTGCCACCAATAAACAGGAGCCTCCTTCTCTTCCTGATCCGCCAGCTTCTGACCCTTTGATTCTGTCGCCAACCGGCCTGGACTTTGTCTCTCTCCAGGACTTGGCTGGCAGTCCTCTGTGGCTCTCCCTACTCGTTGTTTAGCTTGACCTTGAGGTTCGCGGCCAGCTTGCCCGGCCCACACGCTGTAGGGGCCCACTCTGGCTCCAGACAAGCAGAGAGATTCTACAGCGCCTGCTTTTTCTCTTTCACCTGGAATGCCCTTTCCTCACTTCTCAGCCAGGGGAGCTTTTCAAGACTTAGCTTGAAGGCCGTGTCCTCAAAGATACCCTTTCCAATGTTTCCAGGAAGAATGAGCCACTCCTTTCTCTGGGCTGTCCTGGTACTCTCTGCAGACTTGGAACTGCCTTTATCTCATTGGTTTGCACAGCACCTCCTCCTTGGGGCCGGGAACTTATCTGAATTGGCCTGCTACTGTGCCAAGTGTTCGGTGAGTGCTTCCTGAGTGTTTATGCAATGAGCGAAGGCTCGCTGACTTCCACTCTGCCCCAGGTTGACACCCTGGGTTCCATATGCTGGTCACCTAGGGAAAGCTAACCACAAACTGCACCACCAGTAACAGAACAAACATTAGAAATGTGCAAATCTTAATGAGGCTGTAGGTTCTTTCTTCCTGAATTCATTCAAACCTCTCAGATGAATTTATGGCCCTGCTGCTCGTGGTTACCTCATTAATTATTTTCTGTTCTGCATACTTTGACATCCCTGCTCAACATCACCTGACCTTAGGAATTAGGTCACCTTCTTAGAGTTGTGCACTATCTGAGTAATATTCCCAGAGGACAATTATCATGAGTCCCTCTGCAACTTGTTAATAATTATAAGCAGGAAGAAGCTTAGCAATGTTTAATACATGTATTGTTAAAACCCAGTACATAATCCTTATAGATGAGTAAGCAGACCTTATTCTCACAGTTACTTTCAGCTTTTTCTTTTATTACTCATCTCACTAGAGGGTGAGCTGCGAAAGCGTAGGAGTCTGCATAAGAAGAGGTTACATCTTATCTGAGGGTTGTTTTTGTTGGCTGTACCAGGAAGAGCTCATTATAGGAGTTTTGCTTGGGACCTGATCTCACAGCATGGCCCCTAAGGACAGTGCTGGGCCACAGCCAGGCTCCAGTGAGTACTGTAAAGTCTAAAAGTCATGAGGGGTGTGAAGTGTATACCCAGGTCTCCACTTGAGATGCAATACCCAAACATGAGACAGACACAAATGATGACCAGCATTATCTTGTAACAGACAATGATTTGGTATTTAGGAACAAGGACTAACCTCGGTTTAGAGCTGGGGATATTTGCCATCTGCTGAAATGGCATGAAGCATTTCAATGGTACTTTTAAATTTTATAGTCTTTGTCTCATTGATTCTCATTGATAATAAAGTTATGAACTCTGTTTGAAAGTGAGGGAAACAGAGTTAAGCATTTTGACCAAGATATAAGAAGTAAGGACTTCGCAGGTAGGTTTCCAGCTTTAAGATCTAGTATTTTATACCCAGTGCTAGATTCTGTTTCCTGTGGAGCAGTTGGATGTGCCCGTTGGGTTGTTGTGGCCCAGGTCATGGGTTGTATGCCCAGCTGGCTCACCCAGCCATCTGGAGAAAAGGACTGTGCATTTCGTCTTCATTCCTTCCAGTACACGTGGCTTCACAAATATGTCATTGGTGTTTCAGCAGTCAGACTTTATTGAACATCTGTTTCATGCCAGGCTCTGTGCTTGGTGCTGGAAATGCCGTCTTGCCCTCAAGAAACTCAGAATTTAATAGTCAAGACAAACAAGTAAATACAGTGTAATTAGAACTTTGATAGAGGCATACACGGGCTGGCAATGGAGTCAGGCAAAGCATATCTAATTCATAAAGGGGGCTGGGGTCCACAGAAATTTCCAGGAATCTCCTGATCACACAAATCTTGACAACTGCTTAGCTAGGCTAGTCGGAGATAGGTACTGCAGGAAGAGGGGACAGCACGCGGGGACAGGCGTGGCAGTGAAAGAACATGGCATGTCTGGGCAATAGCAAGTGATCCAGCGTGGTGAGAGCTTAGAGTAGGCAAGGTGAGGTGGGAGAGGTCAGCAGGGCCAAACTGAGAGTGGCCTTGGGGCCCATGCTAGAGTTCAACTTTGTCTTGACTGTTTTAATGCATCATGAAGGATTTTAAATTGGGGCGAGGATGTACATTTCATAAAGATCCCTCGGGGAAATCACTTGTACAGGAAGAACAGGTAGGGAGCAAGCCTGGAAGCAGATCCCTGGTACCCCAGCGAGTGGTTGGAGAGGGAAATGAAGAAGACATCAGGAAGGGACAGAGAACATCACTGAAGATGTGACAGACCTTCTGTGTGCCAGGTGTCGTGCGGGGCGCTCTTTGGGTACTGTCTCAAATTGTCACTCCAACACCAGGAGGTGGGTGTCAACCATCCTTCTTTACAGATGATAAAACTGAGTTTATACATGTTGGAGCAGGCGTTTGAACTCAGCCCTTAATTAACTCCAGAACCAATGAGCTTAACCTCTCTCTCACATTGCCATTTGTCAAGGATGGGCCTCATCCAGAATACAGAATGAGGTCTTTGTCTGAGACACAGGGACTCTTCAGACTGGCAGCTCAATTTTTTTCTCCATTGCCCAGTGAGAGAAAAGGGATCGTCTATGTTATAAGCCAGTAAGCGGTAAGGATTCCACACTGGCTTATCTAAAACAAACTGCAGCCTCTGTCTTTCAATGTAGCTGGGACATAACGGGGAAATTCTCGTTTTGCTCGATGGGCCTGGGACTGGTGGAGCTCAGGAACAAGTTGAAGCGATGACTCTCACTTATTCTGATCAACTGCAGCAATCCCCTTTTGGGGGGCTCTCAGGCCATGCTCTGCCACGCCGTGCCCCCAGCTCCATCCAGGGCCTGCAGTGGAAGCAGTTCATGTTGCAAAATGGACTAATGATCCCCTTCTGAAAGTTTAGGACAGCAGCAGACCAAGAGGGAGTGGGATGGAGGTCCTCTCTCCAGTAAATGAAGCCGCAGAATGAAACTGTCAGGAGCTGTTGGTGGCCGGGTCTTCCACCGTGAGAAAAAAGCTGGTCTCCAGAGATGATTAGGAACTTGATCTCCTGTAGGAAGAGGCAGATACTGGCAGAAATGCGGTCTTTGGTTTTCATTGTTTGTGAGGCTCAGCTGCATCCCAGCCTTTCTTACAACTGGATTCTTTTATTCTTCCTTGGGTCCTATAAATGCCCCCAGCGTCCATCTAACACAATCTGTTCTTTGTTTAAACTAGTTTGAATTAGTCCTAACTTATTCACCAGCCTCATCCCAAATCCTCTGAATAGAAATTGGCTCCTGGTTTCAAAAGGAGAATGATTTGGGGGAGATAAAAGGTGACCACTAGGTGCTCAGTCCACCTTAGGGTGAGCACCTACACATAAAGGCTCAGACAGGTGGTAGGGAGGACATGTGTATGCCATGTCTGTGTGCAGCTGCTTTTCAAAAAGTGGGCCTCCCTTAGTAGGGCTCGTTGGCTGTGTAGCCTGTCTGGTACAATAGGTTGGCTGCTTTTGGTTCTCTGTGTTGTGGCTAGACGCCTGAATGAGGTGGGCTTGTAGGGAGGGCTCAGTTATTGCCTTTTCTGGTTGTAACAATTGACTTATTTTCTGTTTTTGTCCAACCTTCCATGTGGGAAATTGGAACTTGCCCAGCAAGGGGCTCGCTGGCGCCTGTAGGCTGGACTGTGTTCCCAGGGGAGCTTCAGGGTTCGTGCAAGTCCATTGCTGGCAGTCATAGCAAGGGAGCAGACTTAGAGTATATTCTCCAGGGATCCGGGAGCAAGACACAAAGCCCAAAGGGTCTCAAACAAGCTGGACACCAAAATGGAACAAAGGTAGACAGTCTAAGAAAGTGGCTGCCAGTGGGACTGGTGTGCCCAAGATTCCCTTTTATTAAAAGACTCCCTTTGATTGATGTACGCTGACCTGAGTATTTAGGTCAGTTTAGATTAAAACATTAGTTACAGGTGGACAATTTTAGCAACCTCCCAAGGATTCGGTTACCTCATGTACAATGAACCATGGACTTGGGGGAGGACCTGGTGGTGGCACACAGAGGAGGCAAAGAGGAGGGTGACAGGTTAAGCAAACATATTCTTGCATGGATCCCTAGTCCCAGGAAGCCGCCTCCTTCCTCTTTCCTTGGCCTTGGAAACTACGCAGCCATGAAATGGAACACAATCGAACAGTGTTCCATTCTATGTCAATTTGTGTAAAAGTGACAGATAGGGAATTTCATACAACATCTTTATTTATCCAAACATTTGGCTCGTGTGGGTGAAGATAACAGCATTATCTGGGCTCTCTGTGGAGGCTCCCCATGACATAAATAGACACAGTTGGCCAAAAGCATGATTTCTGTTCTAATAGCTGTCTGGCACCCACTAATCCAGACAGTTGAATAAATAATGCTTCTCTCTGACATTCACTTTGTCCGGCATGGTGTCTGCGTGTCTGTGTCTTCTCACAGTCAAAGAGTTTAGTTTGTTTTTCTGTCTTTTCTTGATCTGAGCAAATAAAGTCTAGAAATGGTTGTTGAATCAACAGGCCCAGGGGCCCCATGCTGCTTTCTGGTGGGGAAGGAGGCAGCAGGTTGACCCCAGCCGTGATGGGAATCACTCTGGGGGTCCTGAGAAATGGGTTTGACCATCAAAGGAAAGTCAGAGTGAGTTGGTGGGAGGCGGGTGAGGAACTCACTTAGCCAGCCCTCACTTCCCCTGTGGGAAGCACACCCCTGAAGTTCAAAGCGAAGCTCCTTTTGTTTTACCTTGGGCTGTAGAGATAGCTATTTTATAAGCTGAATCAGAGGGAAGGAAGGCAAGGTTTCTGCATTGCCTGGAAATTGAAAGCCAGCCTCTGCTTGATGGTGGTGAGCAATGGGGAGTGCAGGAGAGGTCACGGCCAGCTCCGCTGTCAGCTGTGGAGAAATAGTGGGTGGCTGGCAATTCAACAGGCACCCACTTCTCTCCTCCTTTTCTCCAGAAGCAGGATGTGACACAGGTGGCAGGGAACATTTCTTGGTGTCCTCAAGTCTTTCCCCTACCAGGGCCCCACAGCTGCTGGACAGATTTTCCACCTATCAGATTACATCATGATCCTGATTAGAATTCTTCGGGGATCTTCATCCACTGCAAGACAAGATCCACACTTCTAAGCTGGTGTACGCTTCGCTGGCATCCCGGTGTGACCCCACCTGCCTCTCTAGGTCCCAGCTGAAGAAGGCTCTTGCTGTGTGCCTGTGTGCACGCTGTCCCCTGATCTGGGTTGTTTCTCTCAGTAAACTTTGCTGAAGTCCGTTCATCCTTTAAGACCCAACTCAGAGGGTGTTGCTGAGAGGCTTTTCCTGACATTCCTGACCCTTTGCTCAGGGATACCATTCTCCTTGGGGCTTCTCCTTGTTCATATACTGTCCTTTATTATCTCATGCGATACTTAAATGTCACTTGACTGTCCCCAACCCAAGCCACACTTCCCCAGCCCTCACCAGGTTATGGGAACAAATGAGGTCACATTAATATTTAAAGTCCACTGGCTGCACATCCCCACCAGGATGGTGGCGGGACCTCAAGTCATCTTTCTGGGTCCCCTTCCACCTAGTCTCTTTCAGTGGGTCTTCAGGTGAGGTCTCACGACTCATCACTCTGGGTCACTGCCCATGCTGCAGTGACTCCCCCTGCAGTTCTTGGGAAGCCACAACTACCCTAGCCCCAGGGGATGCTAGTGTCTGGGTACCATGCCAGCTCGAAGGGTGGCCACAGACCTGTCCTTAGTTCTACTTCACTGATAGCTCTGGGAGAATGGGAAGAAAATAGAGAGCCCTCTTGCTGGCTTCTAGACATGGCAGCTCTCAGAACCCAGAGACCCAGATCTTTTCCCATGTTTCCTTACAGGGGCTTCCTTGTCAAATGGCAGAGGCACCTCCCAGCCTAACAGTCGTGGGCCCCTCTGCTCAGAGCCAACTTCCGTCACCACCGTCATCAGGGCCAGCTGAGTGCACAGTTCTAGCAGGCAGTGTCTTCATGAAATACAACACGAATGGCACCCCCCTGGGGTTGTCCAATAGAGTAGCTCTGGGTGTACCTGTTTCCCAGACTTCTTGGGATACAGGTTCTGGAAAGTAAGCCCAGAAAGGCCAGGGGGTTCTTGCCTTTCCCCTGTCCAGGCCCTCCTTCCAAGCTCTCCTTGGATATTTTAGCTCCTAAGTTTTCCCAGCATGCTTGACAGTAGGGTGAGCCTGCCCCTCACCCCCAGATTGGGGTGCCTTTTGGGGCCTAGTAATGGAGTATGTACAGGGTCCATGACCAGCTTCTGTGCCACAGTTACATTTATGTGTCTGTCTCCCCTACTAGACTAAGTGCTCCCTGGGAGCAAGGACTGGGCCTCATTCATCTTTATTTCCCTGGAACCAACTGCTGTCAGTGTTGTGAATGAATGGATGACTGAAAAGCATTAGGTTTAAAAAGCATCAGTAGGTGATTTCTGAAAACTCGCAGCTCTCCCTGTCGTGGTCCTCTCGAGACTTCCCTCTCCTCCATGACTCCCCTGAGAGCCATGCCAGGGTTCCCTCCACCCCATCCCACCACCTCCTTACCGGAGCCAAGCAAGGCTTAGCTCAGTGCTTCTCACCCTTGGCTGCACGTTAGAATCACCTGGGGAGCTTGAAAAACATACGGATGCCCGGACTCCACTCCAGACCAGCTAACTCCAGCTGGGGTTGAGAACTCCACCCCTCCACCCAGGTCACCAGAAAGTTCCTTATGGCACTTGGAGGCCGTAGTCTCTCTCTCTCTTTTTTTAAACACTTTTTTATTGAGTTATAGTCATTTTACAATGTTGTGTCAAATTCCAGTGTAGAGCATAATTTTTCAGTTATACATGAACATACATATATTCATTGTCACTTTTTTTTCACTGTGAGCCACCACAAGATCTTGTACACACTTCCCTGTGCTATACAGTGTAATTTTGTTTATCTATTTTGCATATGCCTGTCAGTATCTACAAATTTTGAAATCCCAGTCTATCCCTTCCCACCCCCTGCCCCCTTGGCAACCACAAGTTTGTATTCTATGTCTATGAGTCTATTTCTGTTTTGTATTTATGCTTTGTTTGTTTGTTTGTTTGTTTAGATTCCACATATGAGTGATCTCATATAGTATTTTTCTTTCTCTTTCTGGCTTACTTCACTTAGAATGACATTCTCCAGGAGCATCCATGTTGCTGCAAATGGCGTTATGTTGTCATTTTTATGGCTGAGTAGTATTCCATTATAAATAGACCACATCTTCTTTATCTAGTCATCTGTTGATGGACATTTAGGCTGTTTCCATGTCTTGGCTATTGTAAATAGTGCTGCTATGAACATTGAGATGCAGGTGTCTTTTTGAAGTAGGGTTCCTTCTGGATATATGCCCTGGAGTGGGATTCCTGGGTCATATGGTAAGTCTATTCCTAGTCTTTTGAGGAATCTCCATACTGTTTTCCACAGTGGCTGCACCAAACTGCATTCCCACCAGACGTGTAGGAGGGTTCCCTTTTCTCCACAGCCTCTCCAGCATTTGTTATTTGTGGACTTTTGAATGATGGCCATTCTGACTGGTGTGAGGTAATATCTAATTGTAATTTTGATTTTCATTTCTCTGATAATTAGTGATATTGAGCATTTTTTCATGTGCCTATTGATCATTTGTATTTCTTCCTTGGAGAATTGCTTGTTTAGGTCTTCTGCCCATTTTTGGATTGGGTTGTTTGTTTTTTTCTTATTATGTTGTATGAGCTGCTTATATATTCTGGAGATCAAGCCTTTGTCGGTTTCATCATCTGCAAAAATTTTCTCCCATTCTGTAGGTTGTCGTTTTGTTTTACTTATGGTTTCCTTTGCTGTGCAGAATCTTGTAAGTTTAATTAGGTCCCATTTGTTTATTCTTGCTTTTATTTATATTGCTTGGGTAGACTGCCCTAGGAGAACATTTTGGAGATGTATGTGAGATAATGTTTTGAGGCTGTAGTCTCTTCAAAAGCATCAGTTGGCGTTCACTGATTCAGCGTCCACAGTACATGTGAAAGTCCAGAGGAGAGTAATAAAAAGTAAGAAGGGAATGAAAAAAAAAGGTTCATGATCTGGATAAGAGCCTGCCCAGTTGTGATATCCTGGGCAGCTCTACTGGGACTATGTACTGTGAGGTATTAGATGGACCCCTTCCCTGGACTTTGGTCCTGAAATCAATTGTTGCCCAATCTTCTGTGGACCTTTTAGTCACCCTGCTCCAGCATGTGACCAGTTCATGGAGGCCCAAACGGCCACTGCACCGCAGAGCCTACTGTTCCCTTACCACACCCTGAAGCCCAGGCTGACTGCCACCCTTGTCAGATCCAGGTGGCCTCTAGTTTAATTGGCAGCAGTGTCCTCCCAGGAGGTTGAGCTGAGGTTGCAGGCTGATTGCCCAAGGCCTTGCACCCACTCTGGGGGGCAGCTGAGTAATCGTGTAACAATTAGGGCACCACGGCCATGGCCCAAGGTCAGGCCCACTGGCTGCTGAGCATGAGAAGCAACTTAATTTTGACTTCTGCTGCCACTGCAGTGGGAGCCCCCGTGGCATTTTCTATTTGGAAATTTACTCATTAACCTTGACATCGTGGCTGTCTCTTCCTTCTGCTGGTGAACCAGGGACTTAATTAAAAACCTTTAACCTTTTTCAAACTTGTGGACATTTTAGTGGGAGCACTTGAACTGCATTCTGTTCAGAGAAGCCAAGTTAAAACACAGTTATCTGTTATTTCTCTTAGGATCACAGAATGTCAGAGGTGGAAGCTTAGATCTCCCACGGGGGTTCTCAAGTGTGGCAACACGTTAGAACTAGCTGAGGAGTTTTAAAAAGTGCTGATGGCCGGGCTGGACTAATTAAACAGCACCACCATCGGTGGGGCTCAGGCCTCGGTGTTTAAAGCCCCCTCGTGATGCTAGCGTGTAGTCAGGCTTGAGAACTGTTCAGTGATTAAAATTCCTTTCATTTTCATATGAGAAAATTAGGACTGAGACGCTCAAGGGCAATTCTGAGCCATGAGCCCTGCTTGGACATCCAGGTGTTGGAGGAGCCAGAGCAGTAAGAGCTGTCAGTTCAGGTCTGCTCTCTCCTGCCACGTACTTTCCTCTGGGCCACCTGCCTGCTCCCACTTCTTTCCCCACCAAGTCCAAGATCTCAGAGGTTCCAGAGTCTCTCTTCTTTCTCAGCCCCCCAAACTCTTCAATTACAGGTCCCGTAGCTGAGCCTGGGCAGAGGGTGCCTTGTCCAGGACCCCACCCCCATCGCCCCCAGCAGGTGACTGGGCCAGGGTTCCATTTGCTGTCCCCATGGCAGGAATCTGCTCAACGTGGCCTGTCACCAGGGGGCTGCCAGGAGGATGGAATTCTGTTCCTACTTAGTCCTTTCCAAAGCTGGAAGTTGGGACATTTAAAACTGTATTAGTTGTAACTTGGGGGCAGTTAGAAATTTGGGGGTTTTGTTGACCCCTTTTTTATTTGGTAGATGCTAAATTGTTGTGATGGTACCTCAGGGGTGGAGTGGTGGAGGGGGAAGGAGTTAACCAGGCTGGGACTGGGGTGAGGCAAGCAAAGGGCCCAGGGTGCAAAGTTGAAGGAGCTGCTCATTCTCCAGGTTGTGCAAAGGCCTCCTTCCATTTTGTATTCTGGGCCCCTTACTTGCCTCACCCTCGACCTGGCCCTGAGGCGAGAAGAGGGAGGGGAGGGGAAGAGGGAAAATTCTAGCTGAAGAGCTAAATCTAGAATTGATTCCAAGTCAAATACAGTTGGAATGCTAACACCCCAGGCCCAGCCTGCCTCAGACACTGAGTCCTGTGCAAAGACCAGTGACCCGGCAGACGGAGAAAGCCCAGCCGAGAGGGCCCTGAGGACACAGGAGTGAAGTTCAGCTTTTTCCCTCCAGGCTTGCTGGGTGCTACCACCTGCCTCACTAGCCTCCTGGTGCCTCTGGGCAAAGGTGGTCCCTGGAGAGGCAAAGAGCTGAGAATCCTCAGAAGCAGCAAGGCTAACTATTTGTTACTTTTGTTCCTTTGACTTGAGAACTAGCTTCAGAAACAAGCCTGGGTCCTGAGGCTTTGCACCATTGTGCAGGGCAAGGAGTGCGACTTCAGGCCTGGGGAAGGTCTGTCCTCTGTGCCTGGAAATGCTCAACCTCACAGTCCTCTCCAGTCCCAGAGTCCTTGATTAGAGCTCTAACCCTTCATCCAGTGTGAACTGCAAATTCCTTGGGCAGCCAGCACACATGAAGACATACCGGATATCGCTGAGTGCTGGGGTGCGTGCCCTGACCCTTCCCCCCGTGAAGCAACTCCCCGTCCCTCCAGGCTCAGGCAGGGCCCCACCTCTTCCAAGATGCACGTCTAGGTATCCCTCGCCAAGGGAGGACGCTCTCGGCTGTGTGCACTTCACATTTCCTGTGTGGTTATATTACATGTGTTAATGCTCAATATGGGATCCTGGAACAGACAAAAGGAGATTAATGGAAAAACTGGTGAAATTCAAATAAAGTCTGTAGCTTAGTTAATAACAACATACCAATGTTGATGTATTAGTTTTGACAGATTACCCTGGTTAAGTAAGGTGTTTACACGAGGGGAAGCTGGGTGAAGTTCATACAGGAGCTCTTTGGGCTATCTCTGCAAATTTGCTATAAATCTAAAATCATTTGAAAGTGAAAAAAAAATTTTTAATGCATTAGATTCTTTGCTCTATAGTAAAGTTGAAAGACTGAGGCTTTGGAGTAAGAATCTCGACGTAAACACTTACTAGTTTAGGGTCCTTGGCAAATAAATTAACTTGAGTCTGTTTGGCTGTGAAAGGGAGATAATCCGATATGGCCAGGACTGCTACTTGTCCACCAAAGTTGGTCCTCCACTTCTTCCACAGTAATAGGACATGGTTGCCCATTGTAGTTAATTATGGTCAGGTAACTGTTGTGCCAACAGCCAGAGACCTGATCAGACTCTGGAAGCCTGTGATGGAGCCGGGTCATGCCGGACACACCGCTCTAGACAAGAGGGAACTCACATCGTGGGGTCTGGGTGGAGTTTGGAGTAAAGTGGCAGGGATTATGATGATCCACATTAAATCACCTGGGGAGCTTTAAGAAACTTCAGATACCTAGGGCACACCCTGGACCAATACATCAGCATCTCTGAGGGTAGGACCCTGGCGTCCTTTTTTCCAGCTCTCCAGGTGATTGCATTATGCACCAAAATTGAGAATTAGTGAACTTTAAAATTCTTTCCACTGTCAAGTCTCTGGATAGTGCAAAAACCATGTTTTTGGACTTTAAAATGTGTTTCCATATCAACTGATGATGATGTGTTTGGGAATTCAAAACACTCTGAAATGAAGTCTGAAAGTCTCACATTGAAGGGCTGCTATAGGAGGCTTGGGGAAGGTGTTAAATTTCCTCATTCTGACCCCTTCCAAGCCTGCTGTACTCTCTCAGTGGTAGAGCCGGCACAGATTTTCAAATGGAGAGAATCACCAGGTTTCTGAACCAAATCTTTTCTGAATAGCGAGGAGTAATTAAGTGGACTTTGGCAAGGCAATAGAGAGAAAGGAGAATCAGTGAGGTCAAGAAAGAACGTTTACTAAAGCAAATGTGACTATTTGGAGAAGTACAGGCACTACTTGTGTTGTGTGATACACACATAGTGCTTCTGTGCTAGCTGGAAAATACAGAAGACTGCAAAGAAGAACGCTGAAATCACTTGTAATAGCAGTTTTAGAGATGGGGGCTGTCAACATTTCGGCACACTTAATTCCCCTTTTTTAATTTACGCAGAAGTGGGTGGTGGTGAACGGCAAGTTTGGTATCTTGCTTTGCCACTTAGTGTTTTGCACTAGAAGTTGTTGAAATCCTGAATGGCCAAATAATACTTGATCATATTGTTGTTCTATATTTTATGTAACTGATTTTGTGTGTGTATCATCAAATATCTTTCCTTTTAAAATTTCCTTTTATAAATGTCTTCTCTAAATGGATATCTTTGTCCAAAATGCCTTTTAAAGTACCTTTCTGTGTCTTGTGTTTTGTGTGTACGGTGGGTGGGGTGTGTGTATGTGATTGAGCCTCCTTCACAATCAAGGGCTTGTTTCCACATCCAGCAAAAAATCTGCTCAAGCATCTTGTTTGGGAAAGTTGTGCTTGTTTTCTTAGAGAGGTCTGGAGGCCTTAACAAATACCTGTGGCTTCCTTCTATTTATTTCAAATATTTTGGTCCGAAGATTTCACAATTCCATCCTCACCCTGCTAGTCCCTAGGGCTGTAAGAGAAGAAGAAAAATATTTTTTAAAGGGCAGGGATTGTAATGTTTCCTTGGTATGTTCCCCCACAAAGCACTGTGTACACTTAAGGCCCCGTCTCAATAAATGACACAAATATAGATCTTGTGGGGGAGGGCTCTTGCCTGCTGTTTCTCTTGGGGCCCAATATAACTGTTTTGTTCACATGTTTATGTATGGAGGCTGGTTTGTGTTTGAATGAGGCCCAAGTAGAGACGTATTTGCATATTTGAATTAGGACCAAGTAGAGACAAGTAGATATTGCTGTTCACACATAACTTGTTTTTGGAATTTGAGGAAGAGGAGGATGAAAGGCGAAGGGAAGAAGAAGAAAAAGAAGACCGGAGAAAAGAAGGAGACGGGTTGCAAGGGCTCTAAAAAAAACTAGGGCTCAATTTTCTGTGCACCCAGTTCTCTGGGGATCCTGTCAATCTGCAGATTCTGATTCCGTGCGTCTGGGGTGGGGCCTGAGAGTCTGCGTGCCCTAACACACTCCAGGTGAGGGTGAGACTGCAGCCCCATGCACCTCACTTGAGAAGCCAGGTCCTAGCTTGGAATGTACCATTTTAGAACTTGTGCAAAGATGCTCGCTCTCTCACTGAGGCTGTTCTTACAGGCTGCTTCTCTCTCACACTTGTTAATTCCCTCCTCGGTCACTAATAATGCTTTTTTGTTTTCATGTCATTTTTTACAAAGCGTCTCTCAACTTTGCATAGGAGTCATCTTTACTCCCAAAGTCCCTCCAGTAGATTCTCCTTCCCCTCCAGAATGATTTTTATTTCTCGATTTTCTTCCCAGTCCTTTCCTGGCTTGACATTTAGTATTTACTCGTTGAGGCAATTCTTCTGTCTCCTCTACCACACCAGGTTTTCTCCCCCTAGAGACTTCAGTGCACAGTCCTTGCACTAACAGGAACAGGCTTCCACCTTTTGTTTCTGGTCCCAAAGCAAAATTACAAAATGGAATCTCCTAGTGGTAGATGAATTTAGATGCGACTCAATTTACAGCCTCGGTGGACAGCTTTTCTTCAGCCCAGACCACTTCTTCATGCAGTAATATCTGCCACAGTATATGGTTTCCAGAAAGTCTGAAGGAAGACAGATGTTTTCCCTAGAATGCAGTTTCTGTGTCACTGTGGTAAATAAGAATTTTCAGACTCGCAGTCGATGAAAACCTTTAAAATTCTCTTTGGATGAGACTAATCACCAAGGGTTCCTTAACCTCCCTGTAACCTAGAATCTTACAAGGCTTGTTGCCCAAATATTTGGTTTCCCTGCCTGAAAACAAGGATCTGTTTGTGAATCACTGACCACACATCGTAATGCCTAACACCATCCCTTTGAACCCACTGGGGACCAGTAAATAGTGATTAAGCTGACAGAGCTGGAACAAACCTTTCCAGCTCTGAGTCTGTATTTAACTTATGAAACTTTAACACTGTTTTGGCGATAACCTCATTATATCATTCACAGTGTGTCCATTTGAAGACAATACAGTATTATTCAGAAGGTGGCTTAGTACCATTCTATCAAATGGAACTTTTTATTAACTGGTGTCTTGACAGATCTATGGTGTAATGCTAAAGAATGTCTGTAATGAGCCTGAAGCACTTGCTGAAAGACGTTCTGAATCATCACAGAGAGATGCAATTCTTGCTTCATATATTTTGGTGTTAAATATATTAGAGTTTCACTCTTGGGAAATCGGTCAGCGTATGCCTAACAGTACCTTACACTGGCAGATCGATTTCCAAATTTATTTAGTATTTTAAACAAGAATACTTTATCATCCACATTCTGAAGCGGAAGGAATTGAGATGAAGTGACTCGCCCAAATCCCACAGGAGGCAATCAGTGAAAAAGTGAGGACCCCAGACCCAGGTCTCCTGTTTCCTTTTATGGTTGTTCTTTATTTGGTTAACCCGAAACACCCACTTCTCTAACAACTACGAATGATAAAGTCAACTGAATGTTATCCTGGCTCTAAAGTGTGACTATAAGCTAAAGAGACAAACTTGGTTTTACTTCCATGTATGCTGTGACAGAATTTGCATATCCAGAATTCACGTGGACGTTGTCCTTTAAAGTAATTTGTCTCAGGATGATACATTATCTATTACTTTGTTTTCCTTCTCACATTATTTGTGAGTTGAACAAGGAAAAGAAAGTGTCTTGTTACTCCAGAGTCACACCGAATTTCAGTTCAATTCGATTCAACAAACATTGGTTAAGGACCCATCAGGTGCTGTGCACAGTGCCAGACACTGAAATATGGAGGCTAAGACACGGTCCTCTCTGCCTAGAGGATTTACAAACTCGTAAAATAGGTGAGTCTAATACAGTGGTGCTGAGGCTACTGTAGTGGCCCAAGGAGGGCATGGTCAGCTGGAGGAGGCAGATTGGTGGGGAGGGAGCAGCTGATTCTTCAGGATGCGGAGGGAATTCCCAGGCATAGGAAGGGCAGGGACTATTCCTGGGTGAGGAAAGCGGACAGGTGGTCAGACCACCAGGTCACTCCAGCCTCTAGCAGTCTGGACACCTGAAGGTGAGTGTCTGGAGGTCCCAACAAGAGATAGGGCTGAACTAGGTCCCATGTATCACCCTAACGGGCAGCATAATTGGAGGTGACCCTTTGACAGGGAGAAGCCAAAGAAGGATTTTAAGTTGGAGAGTAACCGTGAGCTCAGTGGTTGGCAATTTTAGCTTTTGACCCTCGTGGGCATCCCTCCTCCTCTTCTCTCATTGGTTATCTTTGTCCTCCGATGAGATGTACTTTCTGCTCTCCAGGTAAATAATCAGCCACCTCCAGCAAAGCCCCTGGGAGCCATCCTCGTCAGGGGCCCCGCACGCTCCCACTAGAGAGACTGAACGATTTTGAGTCCCAAATCATATTTGCCTGCTTTACTTACCAGACCTGACCTAAATATTGTCAACCGCAATACTTTATAGTCAAGATAAAAGAAGTAGAGATTTTCCACGAAATGAAGTGTGAATCTTGGCACCAGATGCTTAGACAGTCTAAGTTTTGGGTTGTGTCCATCTTTGGTGTTGCAAGAATGGTGAATTGTAGAGATGAGTAGATTTGAGTTATGACTCCAGGAGGAAGTTGTTGTCTGCTTTCTGGCTGGCTGCTGAGCAGCAGGTGAACTAGCAGCAGAAACAGAAATGTCCTCTGTCTTTCCCTGTCCCCATTGGACCCGGCCTTCTCACACCAGCTCCTGGAGGAAGAGGAATATCTAGGCCCCCCTTGATGCCTAAATGACTCCTTTCTTGGCCATGTCGAGGCCACAGAGGCTTTATTGAAAGGTGCTCTGGCTCCTCTCCCAAGTAGACAGTTTCTTGTGTCTGCTCTTACCTCTGTCTTCCTAGTTTGCCTCCTGAGGGTCTAATCCAAGCCCCTGAAGCCACTGATCACCAGCTGTCACTTGGTTTACAACTGCGGGGCAGCGGCGGTGGGGGGTGGGGGAGGGGAGTCTTAAGATGAGGCCAGAAGGATTACTCTCCTCTGCTCCAAGAACAGCACTTGGAGGGACATTCCACCCTCGCTCAGCCACCCCCAGTCCATTCCTGCCTGGCCCAGCAGAGAAACAGTCAACACATGCCATATTTGCAAACTGTTAGGTGACTAACAAGAGCCATCTCACTCCGTTTGGCCTAATAGCCTAATACCTTCTTTGCACTTAGTTGAGGATCATCCAGCACATCAGCAAAGTTTACACAATACACAATCATCAGTGAGGCGTGTGGTGCATACGAGGTGCCTTTATTTCACAGGCTTTCAGAGTTCTGCAGACTGTATCATTTCAATCAGCTAAGTTGTTGAAGTAGAAAGCTCCGCACCCACCTCCCCAGGGGCAACACAATAATTTATAATTTAAAGAATATGCAGATATAATCCTTATCTACCTGTGCTCCCTTCACTAATATTTTAATTATCTTTGATTCTTCCTTTGAAGGATGAAAAATTTAAAAGCACATGCTTCATATTTCTTTTGAGCCTTTTATCTTGTGCCTTTCTTGTCTTTGCTGACATTTTTAGAGAAAAGTATTAAAAACTGTCATTATCCATACTGTGGGCTCCCAAAGGGGAAAGAGGGAAAGAGTTGCAACTGATGTTGAGTTGAGGGTGGACAGGAACTAGCTGGGGGTGGGGAAGATGGCTGCAGACCCATCCCCACCGGGAGCAGAACCCATGGTCCAAACCACTGAGCTTGGGGAGGGAGCTGAGTCTGAGCCAGGCCAGGCTGGCTAGGGGTGGATTCTATCTAGGTTGAGCAGGCAGGGCACAGGGTGGGATTTCTAAGGAGAGTTTGGGTGCTCTGTGTGTATCCCACATATTTATCCAAGGGTCCATTTGTCCTGGGGAAGAGACTAGAATGAACAGGGCCCCAACCAATGGGACAAGAGTTCAGGGTAGGGCTCTGGTCCCAACAGGGAGCCAGAGAAGAAACTGGAGCCAGAAATGATGGCAGAGGACAGTCAGAAAGATGGGACACATGTGGGGGTGGTGATGATGATCCTTCCCAGAGAGTCTTTGCTCTTTGCGGGGGGTGTAGCTAAATCTCCATGCCACGTGTGGGAGCACTCCAAGGTGATGATTAATTCCATTCAAGTCACAAAGCAAGTCAGAGGTGAGGCAGAAGCAGGCGTTAAATCTCTTTGCTCCTAGACTCTGTCTCTCTCTAAAATGACAGGCAGCATTGGAGAGCCTCGATCCCTCTTCCATTCAGCTGGGATCAAAGAGCTGGTTATAATCTCCTGCAGCAAAAAGTGTCAAGAAAATGATCAAAAGAGACATGATACTACCAGTCATTCTTTTCTCATCTTTTGGTCTCTTTTCTAACATCTGAAGCATACGGTTTAGAGAAGATACTATGAGTGGGATGGTCACAGTGCAGGGCTTGACAAATAGCATCACCACCCTCACTCTCCCGCTGCCTGATTCCAGAGGTACGGGTAACTCTTCATTGGCAGACTTTGCTCAGGATCCAGAGTGGGCCTCGTACCCGGATGCTGGTCATGGGATCACATCTCTGCGGTCACCTGAGCACACTAGCTGTTGTGGGTCTTGTGGCTCATTTTTTACTGTGTTTGAAAGTGGACCAGACAGGCTTTGACATAGGAAATAAATGACACTCTTCTTATCACTCTGTGTCTTAGGTCAGGTACCCTAGAAGCCAAGCCCCAGGCAGGGACTTAGGTGCTCATGTCTTGGTGGGGCAGTGCTCTCGGAGAAAGGGAGTGAGGGAAGCTGAATGAGACAGAGGAAGAGGCTAAGCAAAGATGCCATCTCAGCTGGAGTCAAACTTCAGTTGGATCCCAAAGCAGCAGCCTGGATTTAAAAATTGTGAATCACCATGTTGTACACCTGAAACTTATATAATACTGTAAATCAACTATACCTCAATGAAAAAAAAAAAGGAAAACAAAAAGTATAGATTGCACCACAGAGCTGATTTTACCTTGAGACAGGACTGCAGCCTTTTGTTACAGGGAGGGGGACCCCTCAGATGTCAGGTAGCTGCTCCGGATGAGGGTGGTGGTGCAACCTCCAGGACGAGGGGCTCCATGCAGCGAAGGGCAACTCTTCAGAGAAACGGAAGCTGTGAGCTCTTCACAGTCACCCAGGAGGACACTGACAGTGTCCATCTACTACACAGGGATGAATGTGATCAGTAAGCCATAGAGATGCTTACTGTATTCTTGCTTCCTGGTAATAGACTGAGCAGCCATTATTAGGAGACTGATCTAGGTTTTGTAGGTCCTGAAGCTTATTACAGTTTGGGGGTCCCTCCTTAAGAAAAAGAACGCAAGAGTGAATTCAAAGTTAGGCTCATAGCCTGTGCAGGTGGCAAGTCCTAAAGGTAAAACTTCACTAGTCTTGTCAGTCTCTGGATATTTAAGCTCCTTTGTGCAGAAGAGAAAACTGAGGTTCAGAGTTTAAATGAAATTGCCCAAGAACATCAGTCAAGGAAGTGATTGGAGCCAGAGCCCGTGTTTCTGGTTCATAGTCTGCTTCTGTCTTACCCAGGACTAAGACCCAGACTCCTTGTCATCTCCTTCTTATACCATCAGATCATTACACTTGCAATGGTTTCTTTAAGATCTGTCTTCCTTACTATACTCTGTGGGTGTATTTGGCCTGTTTCTCGCTGTTCCCCAGCACCTAGCTCAGTGCCTTGCGTATGATTGGTGTGTGAGAAGTGTTTATTGGATGAATGGATGAATAAATGAAAGAATGAAGAAAATCAATTTCTTTCTTTGAATTACAGCTTTTCAAGTATTAAAATACAGCTGTTAGACTGTCTCTCCGATTCGATAGCTTGTGTTTTTTTTCTAATAGGCTAATTACCCTTCAACAGTCCCTTGCATTTTCCAGACCTACCTAGATTTGTCAACTTCCCTCACCGGTATCCCTATTAAACTGTGGCTCTTACAAGTGTTCCCAGCACCGCAGATGAGGCCTCACTAGTATGGAGCAGAGGGTAGGATCATCTCGTGGACACCATGAGCCTTTTTCAAAAAGAAGGCCCCATGAGTTCCTTTCAGTATTTACATGGAGAAAGTGAGGGAGGAGGAGTTTCCAGGACCTGGTGGCTCCTACTGGGGAGAAGCAGATTGCCCTATCACTGGATTTGGAATCAGACATATCTGAGCTTGCATTTGGGTTCTACCACTTGCAACTGTGATTTTATAAGTGACTTACTCTTTCTGCCTTTTAGATTCAGCATCTGTAAACTGGAAGTAATACCATAGGGCGGGCGTAAAGGTGAAATGAAATGATGGATGTAAATTACCTGAGATGTTTACTGACCTGTAAATAGTAGACATGACTCTGTGAGACGTGAATTCATGGGAGCTAGAATATTTTTCATAATCTTTAATTAGGGTAATATCAAAGAAATCAGGTAGATTCAGGACAGATTCCCACTTAATTAGAATATAGGATAGTTAAAGCATGCAAATAAATAAACACTAACTTTCACAGCTTTGGATGTGAAAATAATCAATATATATTCTGCATTCAAAAAGCAATGTGTATAGCAATTATAAGATCGCCTAGGTCAACATGATAATACTGTTTGAGATTTCCCAGAAGTTTTTGTAATATAACCTGTGTAGGTCAGGTAAGCCTGAGTACATCCAGGGGTGTACAGGCAGGACGATATATAAGGTGCCATGCACTTGGGGGGTTTTGCTGCTCCCAGGGGCTACAGATTAGGCCACAGAAGTGTCTCATATAATTTCTAGTCGACGGGAGGTAGAGGACAGCACAATGCTCACACCAACTTCAGAGCCACCAGAAGAGCAGAAATAGTATAAAATTGGAGAATGTAGAGGCCTGTTTCCTGGCACTGGTTTTCTCCTCTTCCTCTGCACTTGACCCCTAGACTCAAATCCATGTTCGGAGAGCTCTGACAAGTGCTTGCCAAGGGCACCTAGAGCTGGCTCCCTGACCTGTGCCTTCCAGCACATTGACTGGAAAGAACTGCTCCAAGCCTCAGGCCCCAGTGAGACAGTGGATGTTTTCAGCTCCTCGGGGCCCATGCTCCAAGGTACCCAAACCGAACCAGCTGAGAGAAGCCAGCTGTTGGTTGTCCTATTTGCTGACAGAGGACATGCCATTAGCAGCTCATTGGTGTTATAAGGTCTATGGAGAATAAAGACATGAGCTTGAGACTTGTCCCTCTCCCGTTTATGTCACTGGCCTGCTCATCTTGCGTGAGTAGAAATTACGGGTGGCATGCTGTTTCTCCAACACCTTCTAGCCTTTCCTGGTTTTCATGCAGTAAGGCCATTTCTTTTAAGTATCTCCCTTTCAAAGCTCCTGGGGGTTGGGGGTGGGGGAGCATGTGGGTATTTGCTCTCCATTCACCTCTTTGCAAAGTTACTCTCTGCTTGGCCTTGGAGAAGTTTCTTCAGGGCCACAAAGGTGTAGGGAGGGATGGAGGAATGGGTGTGAGTGGGGGCTAATGGGCAGGAGAAGCATAGGAGGTAAATAAACTGGGTTTTCAAGATCCTGGAACTTTAGTATCTTATTGATTCAAAATGCAATTTTTATTGTCCAGATTGCATACCGAAGATCAATCCCTTGAAACAGAAGTGGGCTATTCACTGAGGCTGAGATGGGAGCCAAAGAGGGAACCTCATCTTTGGAACTTTCTTAATTTTCCTTTTTGTGCATCCCAGGGCTGCAACCAACAGCTCCTCCAATGTTACATTTAATGAGGCATCTGACTAGGAACTTTAGAGAAGGAATAACCCCAAAGCCAGTTGCAAAGAACTCCAAAATTAGAATGTGCCTGTTCAGAGTTTTGTCCATGGCATGTGACACGGCTTGCTACCACCAAAAAGGAACAGGAAAACACAAATTGATTTCTCTCTTCCCTTGAAACAAATAGCACACAAACAGGGGGTACAGTGAGAAGGTCTGGACTTTCTCTCTGTGCTAACTCTCTAACACTGACCAGGATCAGTGAGACGGAACCCACTCCCATCAGCAACATGCAAGCGACGACGGGAGTTACCTTCTTACCTAAAAAGAAGGATTGGGATTAGGAACAACTGAAGTGTGAGTGTATGGGAAATAGGACTTAAGGTGACATCAAGGGCATGATCCCTATGGAATGGCAACCTCCCTCCTCCCCACATTTCCATTTCTACCGCTGGTAGGACTGAAACAGGCCATGTGGCCAAAATGTCACACCAAGAGCCCTTCTTCTCTCAGCACTCCTTGGATAACAATAGAGTAGTAGGAGCCAGTGTTTATTGAGCACATTCATGAGCTTTATCAATATGTGTTAAGAGCTTAATCAGTATTATCTCACTCATTTCTCACTATGAGTCTTTGTGGTGTCATCATTTTTTAGATGTGGAAACTGAGGCTCGGAGGTTGTCACTCACCCAAGATTGCACAGCAGATTGAAATATAATTCTTTGACTTTCTCTAAATGTCCTTATTCACTCTGGCTCTGATCAGCTTTTTGTTGTTGTTATTTTGGTCCTCTGGTCCTTTTCTGAGGTTTCCACCTTAGCTGCCTGTTAATTTCATTGGCATATCTTTAAATTCAAGTGGATGCATCAGGGTAAATCTACCAGATTGTAAACTCAGTGAGAATAAGGAATTTTGCCTCTCACGTTCATGGCCATGTCCTCTGATGCACAGTGCATGTTCGTTTGTCATATGAACTATTTGTTATTTAATGAGTGATATGTCTACAGAAACTCAGGTCCAGGGTTTTGCTTTTGGGCTGAGGCCATGCTTCTTGAAGCTCTGGCTTTGGGTTGGCTGTCCATGGGAAGAGTCCTCTGAGGTTTGAGCATCTGGGCAGGCGTTTCCCTCGGGACACCCCCGACAGGACCACAGATGCAGGATCTATGCGGAATATGTGGCTGGGTTCTGAAGACTGCTTGCAGGAATGCACAAAATCCCATAAGGTGGCATCATGGTTCAAGAGATGTATGTCTGTCCTTGGTATTAGGACCAGGATGAAATTTCTCCTGAGGGTCCTCATACAGAGGGTCTTGCATGATGAATATACTGTGTCTTCAATAACGTCCATACAGAAGACACCATGGAGATAGTCTGTGGCTCTTCCCTAGGGCTACGCTCAGTAGAGGTGGATGTCAGTTTCTGGAAGCTCAGTCAGAAGTCATCAGGCCCAGCCCTGAGGCAGCCCTCCCCCTGTTTTAACCATCCCTTCTCCCTGGCTGACTTACTGTAGGGGTTTGCCCTCTGCGAGTGTTGGCCACCCTGGGGAGACTTCATTCTTTGATTGTTCTAAGAGCAACACTAGAAATTTAAACATAAGCTCTCAGCCACCCTGTGCCTTCTCTCTGACCCATTGCTTATCCCGAAATATGCTGGACCTAAAAAACCATTCCACTTGGAGGGAGCCCAAAGGAATGAAAAAGGTCTTACTGCTTTCTAAATAAGATGATGGAAAAATGCAAAACAACCCAGCAACAGCCACCCAGTTTGAAGCTGGTACCCTTTGTTTTGATGCAAATTTAAGACAGCCACTTCTCAGAAAAAAGGGGCAGTACAGGACCTGGTCCCCAAGAAATGCAAATTGTCATTCTCTCTGGTGTGCTTTGCTGATGTGGCAGGGTTTTGGAAAAGCCAGTTTTTTAAAACTAACACTTCTAAAATTCTGGTGCCCGTGGGGAGTCTTACAATTTTCTTTGGAGTGGCAAAGTAAATTTCAGACCTATCATTTTGTTATTTAAGATCCCCAAATCTAGAGCCAGAATAATTAGGGATGCTGGCAGAGTTGTAGGGAAAAAGCTCTTTCCCAAGGCCTCATTCTGTTCCAGCAAGCCTGCCAGTTCTGCCTGTCCATCCAGAGAGAGATTGTGTAATTTCCAACACCCCTGGGAAACTACCAACCCCTCCTGAGCCTGCCTCCAACTTCAACCTGGTCCGGCAGGTCCCCCAGACAAAGAACCACTCCATCGTCCATAGAACTAGCTTGGGCCACATTCTGCTGGATTTAAAGCTATAAGCCACCCACCTCCTGGCACAGGTGGCTCAGAAGTAACCCTTTTCTCATTTGTGTGAGTCAGGATTTCTGAGCTGACCAGTGTTGTGTCCCCAAAGAGGATAGCACCGGGAGCATGACATTGGATTACAGCCTGGGAAATGTAGGTCCCACTAAAGGAAGAGTCCTGGCCAGGGCAGGTGATGGACACCAGGGTGGGATTGCTGGTCCCTGAAGGAGGCGGTGCAGGGCATCTGGCAGTTCTGACAGGTCCTTGAGCAGCGGGATGTAGACTGGACTGCCTCTAAGTTATAATCTAAAGGAGGTCAGGACAGCCCTGACTCCAAGTATTTATCTGTTAAATGTGTCCACTGGCAGGACTCGATTTCTTATTGAAAGCTGTTGGGCTTTAAAGAGTGCGCTATTAGAATGTAGCTATCTTGAGGAGGGTTCTGCCTTAAACATGACTGGTTTTCTAGTACTGATCATTACGAACAGGGAGGAAAAGGCTTGGGGGCCAGGGACGGGTCACCAGCTGGGGCAAGGCTTGGACTGGAAGAGAAGTAGGAGGGGAGATTGGGAGAGAAAGAAACATTTTGTTTCTGGACTACACTGCCTTCCGGTGCCACTAGCAGGAGAAAACAATGTCTAAAGATCCCTCTGTGCCACCAGTGGGTTGAGGACATACCAGGTTGAGGGAAAGGAGGAGAAAAAGAGAGAAGGAGCAGAGAAAGGAAAGGGAGAAAGAAGGTGTCAGGTAGGGTGGGTGGGGGCCAGCCATTTGTAGAAGTTTGGAGGAGGGGCACGCCTGGTTGTCACCCCAGCCATCGACGGCCAACTGTGGGCCAGTGGAGGTGTCAGAAGGTGTGCGGGCAGTGTGATGGAGTGAAAGTCGTCCCAGGCTGGAGGTCAGGGGTTCTAGTTCTGTAATAACTGCCTGGATGACCTCTGGGGCTTTTTAGCCAGAATAGGAGGAGGGTGGCCCTAGGGTCTCAAAGGTGGCTTCCAACTGGAGCAGTTCTCATGCTGGGAAATGGTAATGATTTTGAAAGCCCCATAATTCCAACACCACTGGGGATCCACCCTTGTCCAGAAGACATCCTAATGAACCCTGAGGAATGGCTAAGCTGTAGCGCCTCGGCACCCCTAGTTCCCAACACTGAGCCTCACTGTTGCCAGAAAGTTTATAGGAGAAGTGCTTGGAAACTGCCACTGGTCTTAATTCCTTTCTTTAACCTTGAGATAAGAATGCCTTTGTTCGAGTCTCAGGCAAGTCTCAAGTTATGTAACTCACTTTTATTAAAACTCTCCCTGACTGTTTTATATTCAGCCTTTTCGCTGCCCTGGTTTGTGGCTTTAATTGAATAGGTGCCCTTGTATTTGTGCTAAGTTTTTTTGGTCTTTCTCTTTCAGATCGTGACAGGATAATCACACTGGTTTGTTTAGTAAACACTGAGGCCAGCTCTGCAATCCAGAGGCCAGTGACCGAGCTGGGAAAGCTTTATTCCTCTTGCAGGATGTCAGGAAAAGCTTCCAGGGGACAAGCCCTCACTAGGCCAGACCCCCTTAGAGAAGCAGACAAATTCCTGCTGGTTTGTTGAGCAAACACTGAGGACAAGATTCGTGTATCATTTACGCCTCGGAGAGGTCATCCCTGACACCCTATCCAAACTAGTTTCCTTTCCCCATCTGTAATGCTCTTAAAATGGTCTTTATAACACTTACTACTGTTTGAAGTCATCTTATTATTTTTGTTTAGAATGACTGTTGGGCTCGACCTTGCACTGGAGTGTGAGCTCCCCCCAAGAACAGGGGAGCTGAGAGCCCACCGCCACACCTCGGGAGAGCCAATGCACAACCATGAAGTCAGCAACCACTCACTGAGCTTCTAGTGTGTACTGGGTACTGGGCTTGCTGGGATGGACGCTTCTGTAAAAACTAAATAATTAAATAAAAATGAATGCGTTACATGCTTGGAGGTCTATTGGCATAACTAGAAATTTCCTCAAGCCGTCATGTTCTCTTCTGCCAAGAATTTGGGAGGCTCACCCACTGATTCACCTCCTGCTGTGGTGCTAGGTACTGGGACGGGCAAGAGAGCGCCAGCAATGAACAGAACGTGTTCTCAGGGAACTCAACGGTCCAGTATGGGATGGCCAGGGGAGAGCAGACATGTACGTGAGAACCCTAATGTGTGAGGTTGAAGCCTTAATCAAGTGATACACGCAGTGTCGTGGGAGCAGTAATTAGAGGAAGAGGACAAGAAGACTTCTGCTTTACGGAGCAGGAGGGTTCGGCAGGAGTTGGACAGGAGAAGACGGGGAAGAGCATTCAAGGCACGAGGAGCAGCCCGTGCGAAAATACGGAGCCAAGAGAGGATTTGTGTGTGGCTGGAAGAGGGACAAGTTGGTGGAGATTTGCACAGGTGCAGGGAGGGCAGTGGAGATGGAGGGTGGAGAAGGCTGTGAGAAGTCACCGGCAACCAGACTGGAAAGGTTAACTGGGGCCAGGCTGCGGAAAGCCTGGAGCCGGGGCGGGTGAGGAAATGAGAAGTGAGTCTGGCAGCTCATAGAAATGCTGATCTCAGACTTCCTGCACTGGAGGGGTGGGGATGGGAGTGAGGCGGGTGGGGGCCAGGGTTGGGGTGGGCGGACCCTGAGGTAAAAGGCAAACACATTTCCAAACATCTGGGTCCTGGCTTGTTGCTATAGCGCTGATTCTAGAAATTTGCAGTGGCATTTGGATACATTCAGTGGTAGGGGCAGGCTTAGGGAGATCTTTTAAAGAAAAAGAATATAAAATTTGATGACAAGAGTGCCTCCCAGGGCCTTGAAAGAGCCTGGTAAACGTGGGGCGCTCTGAAGCTTATAGTCAGGAGCTTCTCAGTGAAGCCACCTCTGGAACCTGTGTGGTGTTTGTCCTAAATAGTGCCAGAAGTAAGGTCTGATTTTACGATATCACAGCTCCTTCCCCGGGAGGAAGGTCTTTTCCTGCTAGTTCTTCCGCTGCTGTAAACAGCTCTTGGTCTTGTGCCCTCTTTTCTCCGTATGCCCTTTCCCTAGGGGACCAACCCCTATCACCACCCATGGTGAGAACTATGGTCAAGCCCCTGCCCGCCCTTCTGACCACTGGGCCTCCCTTCCTGCTGCAGCCACACGGGCTCTCCGTCTGGTCCTCAGATGCGTCAGGCTCCCTCCCATCAGCACCTTTGTGTCTACTGTTTCCTCTGCCTGGAACACTCCCCAGAACTTCATTGTCACAGTTAGAATGCAGCTCAAGCGCCATCATCTCAGAGAAGCTTACCTTGCTCAACAACCTAAAGAAACCTCCTAGGCATTCTCTTATCACACTGCTTTGTTTCACTTTCTTCATAGCACTTTTTAATTTTATTTTTGGGGAGGAGGTAATTAGATCACCCGTCCTCCTTTCCTTTCCTTTCCTTTCCTCTCCTCTCCTCTCCTTTCCTTTCCTTTCCTTTCGTTTTCTTTTCTTCCTTCCCTCCCTCCTTTCTTTTTCTTCCTTCCTTCCTTCCTTCCTTCCTTCCTTCCTTTCTTTCTTTCTTTCTTTCTTTCTTTCTTTCTTCTTTCTTTCTTCTTTCTTTCTTTCTTTTCCTTCTTCCTTCCTTCTTCCTTCCTTCCTTCCTTCCTTCCTTCCTTCTCTTTCTCCTTTTCTTTCTTTCTTCTTTCTTTCTTTCTTTCTTTCTTTCTTTCTTTCTTCTTTCTTTCTTTCTTTCTTTCTTTCTTCTTTTATAGCTGCTTTATTTCCATTTATCTTAATTCCCCAAACCACCCTATTTTTCCATTTTTTAAAAAATTCTTGTTTTTATTGAAGTGTAGTCAATTTACAATGTTAGTTTCAGGTGTACAGCAAAGCAATTCAGTTATACATACACATATATAAGCATATATAAAGAAAGAAATAAAATATATATTTCATTCTTAATGGAGGCACTGGGGATTGAACCCAGGACCTCATGCATGCTGGGCAGGCACTCTACCACTGAGCTACACCCTCCCACCATAGCACTTTTTTACTAGCTGAAGCCATCTTATTTTTTGTTTGCCTTTTTACTGTGTCTTCTCCCACTACATAAGCTGCCTGAGAGCGGGGACCTTGCTTGTCGTTGCCCCCTGCGCTATATCCTCAGCACCTGGAGTGGTTCATTTTAAAAAGAATCCAACAGTTTACTGAGAGCATTTTTACATAATTATAATACTTCGCTTTTGTATAGCATTTTCTAGTTTCCAAAAAAGATTTTACATACATAATCTCACTTCTACCTCAAAAACAACCCAATGAGATAAGAAGGAGAGGGATTGTTACGGCCCCAAATAAAAGATGAGGAAATTGAAATTCAGAGAGGTGAGATGACTCGTCCACAGTGTTCTAGCTATTCAGTGATAGCACCAGGTCTTCTTCCATCAAAACCAGTTCTCTTTCCATGTTCTGACTCATATTCCTAAGGCCTGTTACTCCTCCAGGCTCCTCAGAGCAAAAGAACCTGTCCATGTACGGAATGAGAGAGCACGTCTCCACGTTCCTCTGAGGGGAAGGAAAAAAGTACTTGGCTTCCACGTAAAGGTTTATGGCAGACAGCCCAGTCTTCACCTGTGGGTACAGCAGAGAATCAGCCCAGTTATTACGTAATGATAATGATTAAGTTTGGACAATAACAACAGATTCCCTGGGTGCAGTAGAATTTTGCTACCCATCATGAAAATGGTGAGGGACTTGAATTTTCATTTTAATATAATTACCAAAAGCATCGACTGCTGGACAGTTTCACATATTTCCCCCTTAAAGGTAAATCTATGAGGTGGTGAATGAAGAATGGAAGCCAACCTTGCTGTTTTTTAAAACAGAAGCAGTGGAAGTAATGTTTTTCTGAGATTGTCTGGAGAATCAGTGACAGAACAGGGAGTTCAGAAACTTGAAATTCCTGATCCTAGTCAAAGACTGATGAAAGTCAATTTGTACGACCCTTCTGGGCTTTAATTCTCCATTGACAGAAATCTTCAGGAAATATTGACATATTTGTGATACTTGATGTGACCCTTGTAGGGTTTTTTAGGTGACAAATTACATAGAAAGATGTGTAAATCATATAGAGCTCAATGACTTTGTACAAAAGGAGCACACTCGTGTCATCAGCTCCCAAATCTAGAAGTCGATCATTACCAGCACCCCCGAATCCTCCTCTTACCTCTCATCTCAATAACTAGTCTTCTCAAATGAAGGTAAACACTATCCTGAGCTCGCACAATAGGTGAGTTTTATCTGCTTTTTGAAACATTTAATCATAGCGTATGTAGTCATTTTTTTTGGACTGGCTTCTTTTGTTCCACATTATGTTGGTGAGATTCATTCATATTGTTGTGCATAGTTATAGGTTTTTTTCACTGCTATATAATAATTTATTGCCTAAATATGTTATATATCTATTCTCCTATTGATGGTCATTTGGGTTGTTTCCAGTTTGAGGCTATTATAAACAGTGCTGCAGTGACCACGCTTACACATGTCTTTTGGTGAAAACATATATAGTTTTCAGTTTGTGTGAATCCAGGAGTAGAATTGCTGGATCATAGGATATACTTCTATTCATAGATACAACCAAAGAGTTTTCCCAAGTGATTTTACCAATTTGTTCTCCCATCACTGGTGTATGAGAGGTCTAAATACTCCACCTTCTTCTTAACACTTGGCATTATCTATCTTCTCATTCTAGCTCTGCTGGAATGTGACCCATGATGGATTTTAATATATTTAAACTATAATTGATTTAGTTATAATTTAGTAAGTATATTTGTGAGATGGTACCTAAGGAACCTGAGATTAGGTAGACATTGGATCATTTTTTAAAAACTGGGGTATAGTTGGTTTACTACTTCAGGTCAGTTTTAATGCTCAGTCATATTCTTGTCCTGTGTGTTTCTCTAATTCCTTCATATGTACAGGTGCAGCCCACCTGACAAGAAGGCAGACTTCTGGGGGTCAAGGGCTCCTTTCATAGTTGTTATAGCCCTCAGCACAGTGCTGGGCACAGAGGAGGTGCCCAGTAACTCCTGATTGAATTGAGCTGAACTAATGATGGAGGCAAACCCACCAACGTCCCTATTCATGGTTTCCTGCCTGATCACTCCACTTCCAGGCACTTCCTAGGATGATAAAAGGACCAGGAGTGAGGAATTCTAGAAAATGTCCAATTCCTTCATGTTCCTTTAGAGCCTACATTCCAAGTGCTAAAACATTTTAGGTAGAATGAGCCCCTCTATTTTCAAAAGGATTTTCCTGGGGCATGAACCTGAGCCGACCAGAAGGCAGGGCCGACAGAAGGACTGTCTCACCCGGGCTTTCAGGAGAGAGTATTGTTTGTGTCCTTCCATGCTTGAAGGGGTGCTTTGGACTCAAAATGTCTGATCTTATTACATGACCCTGATTTCCCTATGGCTGCATGCAGTTCGACAGACATCTCTCCAAAGGCCACAGTAATCTCTAGGATACTTAGTTCCCTTTTTTGCTTATTTTTTTTATCTGTCCCAATTTTTAAGAACTATTTCTGAAATCTCATCAGCTAAAGGATCTGTGCTCAGTTGATTGCCCATTTCAACACGCAGCTTTGTGTCATGCTCTGCACATCTTTGTTCATATTGGATATTGGCTGTTTCTGGATGGAGATCCTGAGATGTTAAGTTCATTCATTTTAACAGTTCTGTTGTAGTTTGGAATTAGGCACTTATTGAAAACAATTGGTGGAAATATCCACCACCACCCACCCCCTTTTTCTTTCAGTTTTAGACTCTGACATTCAGCAAGGAAGATGGGTTTTAAAGGGCATGGTCATGAGGGAGGCATTAAAGGAAGAAAATGTGGACCTTGAAAAACACGTATAGAGTACTGATGAAACTAAGCCAGTTTCCAGACTCCATATGGGCCTCCTGCTGTCAGGCAAGTCAAGGTAGAGAGTGTGTGTGTCTGTGTGTGTAGGAGTGGGGTGGAAGAAATGGGAAACCCTGAAAAGAAAATTGTGGTAAGATCCCCAAAGCATATCAGGTTGTAATTGTACACAGTCACTCATGGGACCAGGCTTGTTCTGCAGTCTGAAATCACCATCAGCAGGTAATCAGATCTAGTGCTCTGGGGCCTCCCCTAACACAGTGATGGTTGTAGACCAGACCAAAAAACGATGGGCTGTTTGAGTCTCTCCTAACAGGGCTGGCCAGCTGCCCAAGATTTGTGGGGAGAGAGAGGAGGGCTGTGAGTTTCAGAATGGTTTTCCTCTGAGGATGGGTCTTATGTCTCAGATCTCCTGATAGGAGGCCACATGTTACATACATGTTTCTCCCTTCATGTATGTACTTTCTTTTCAGTCTCAGATTCAACTGGCTGTGACGCTTGGGTTTATTAAATTCAGGTCCATTAGGATACTCCATGGGTATATTTGATTAGGTGCTGTCAGTGCAAATGCTTGGGGTGGATCAAGCAGGCAGCATGAATATGAAATGGGGTTTATGGCAAGCTGGAGAGTCTGTTTCTCTTTGAAAAGAGGGTACAGTCAGACAATGGCCACTATGGAGGTAGGCCAGCCCAGGTGATCAGATCTTCTTATTTTTCAAGAAAAGCCAGAAATCCAGATTCTTCTTTAAAAATGTGTGTAATTTGCTGATTTTTCAATGTTTGATATTAATTCAAAATTTAAAACAAAATCACTTTGCAGGCCAACTCTGAGTATCAAACAAAACAAATCTGTAGGTCTCATTCAGCTTCCAAGCCTGAGTCTCTAGGTTAAATTGATTTTCTGGTGGGAAAAACCCAACTTATTTAAGTCACCTCAAGTCATAGAGGACTAGACAGATGGTCCCCTACTGGTGATGGTTCAACTTTATGATTTTTCAACTTTACGATGGTGTGAAAGCAGTATGCATTCAGGAGAAGTTGTACTTCAAATTTTGAATTTTGATCTTTTCCCTGGGCTGGTGACGTGCAGTACAGTACTCTCTCGTGATGCTGGGCAGAGGCAGTGAGCTTGGCTCCCAGTCATCCACCCCACCACAAGGGGAAGCAACCAACACACTTAAAACACTTCTGTTCCCATACAACCATTCTGTTTTTCACTTCCACTATTCAATGAATTATATGACGTAGTCAACACTTTATTATAAAATAAGCTTTGTGTTGGATGATTCTGCCCAACTGTAGGTTATTATAAGTGTTCTGAACACATTTAAGGTAGGTTAGGCTGAATGATAATATTTGGTAAGTTAGGTGTATTAAATGCTTTTACCACTTATGACACTTTAACCTTAAGTTAGGTTTATGGGTTTACGATGGATTTATCCCATCATAAAGTGGAGGAAGATCCATATGATAAGGAGATGTGTGACAATAAGAGAAACAGGATTTTCAACCATGCAACAAGCCTCATAGAAAGCCATCAACTCTACAAACATGCCAGGTCAAGGGCTGAATAGGAGCACACCTGACTGGTACTTACTGAGAGTTGGTAAGTTCTTTATCACCATTGATCGGGTAACTTACGCTTCTCAGTTGGTGGCAGGTTTCAATATAAGCTGCCTATGACTCACATTAATTTCTCTGATCATTGTAGATTTCTTGACTGGGTCTCAGGGCTTCCAGGCTGCTCCTAGCCTGTTATAGAAAGGCCTTCATTACTTTGGTTATGCCCAAATTTGAGGAATGTGAGGGTAAGTTTATTTTCCTTGTGGCAAGTGGATCCCTGGAGCAGAAGAGGAGGAGCTGGTAGGTCAGGGTGCATTGGGAAGTCATGCTCCATGTTCTGATCTATGACAGACACCATCAGCTGCTCCTCCACTGACCATTCCTCCCTTCATCCTTGCTAACAATATCTCAACTTTGTTCAGGTATCTGGCAGCTTACGTGCTGCAGGAGAGCTGGTACCAGCCCAGCGCAGGGTGGATCTTACTTACATCACATCAAGTAAGTCCATTTTCCTTGTCAGAGATTAGTTTGGAAATCAGCATGGGTAGCAGCTCTGAGCAATGTGACTGAGAGAAAGTCTAAGGGAAATTTTTGTCCTAGATTTAAATCCCCCACACTCACTGAACTGCAGATAATTGAAATTATCAAAGATCTATGAGCCCGGGAAGTTGCCTTTTGACTGTGATCACCAGTTGCAAGCCCAGTGCTAGACACCCTGAGGCTCAGTCTGCCAGATGCCCAGCTCACTGTAGATCCTGCGCTCATCTCCAGGTTTTCCTCGGCAGCATCTCCCAAGTCTCTGTATTTATATATTTGCTGCTTGTTGTCCTTTATATTTCCCTCCACCTTTGTTGCCTAAATCTACCGTTATCCCCCTGCCTCCCAAGAGAGAACACCTGGCCAAATTGCTTTGGTGGTTGTTGGAGAGGATGGACCAGAAACCAAGATCTTCTAATTCTTCATGTCCTTGCTTGTGGGGCTTGGGAACACCAACATTTAGTGGGCACATGCAGAGTTCCCAGACTCATGTGGGACTTTAATGCATCCCATTTATTCTCTCTCTCTTTCTCTCTCTCTCTCTTTTTTTTTCCATTCCTGAATTTACGTCACCTAATTTCTCTCTCCTCGCTTTTGATCCACCATGGGCTTTTTCTCACCTTCACAAGTCTGGCTTCCTCTTAGCCTCTCTTTCCCATGCTTAACTGCTCATGGCTAGCTCCTTTATCCCATTGTATCTCTTTTCCTTTCTTTTCACCAGAAGCCTTTTATTTTCCTTCCACCCTCCCCAGAGCATCTGTGTGCGCCCCTGGAATTTCAGGGGTTTCTTTGAGCTCTCCTGACTTAATTTTGGGGACATAGCTGTGCACCAGTCTTCTGCATATATCACTTAACCTCCTCACAGAATGGCTACCAGTTCCTCAGATCGCAAATAAGCATAAGGAAAGGTGTTATAAGCCACTCTGTAATCATTTTCCTTATTAAAGTATTAGGCTGAAAGCTTTTGCATCCTTTTATACAACTGCAACTTTTATCATGGGAAACAATGTGCTTACCTTGTAAAGAACAAGTACCCTACCTACAGTCATTCCCATAGTTTTTCTCCATTGACCTGAATTTAATCCATCCTATCAGTCACCATCAATTAAGGATGAAATAAAAGAAAACCTGAATGTTTGTGAGGAGAGAGTCCCAGCCACAGGATCCAGGGTGCTGTTGGTCATGACCTTCAGATTGAAATATGTCCATGATCTAAAAATTTTAAATGCTGTTTTCCGAATGGAGGTGCACATTTTTTTGGTTCTACATCTGTAAAGTAAGAACAGGAGGAAAATATGCTGAAATTCCTAAGTGTGTTTATTTTTCACATCTGTTACAGGGCAATTTTGCTGTGCAGAGCTGGGGTCAAAATATTTCTCCTTCAAATTCTTTTCAGCTTTGCACCCATCATTATCACTACTGTGCATCGTTTTGTGCTGGGTTGGTCAGACATCCAGTGCCCTTGGGGGGAGACAGGCAGGGTTAGTTGAAGGGAGGGCCTGAGAGGAGGGCAGTAGAGGAAAGGAACAGTGTCTGTTCCCTGCCTGTTCTCTGGAAGCTGCTGGAGACCCTTGGTTGGAGGAGTGAGACCAGAAATGGAGGAAATGGCTTCATAAGACTTTGAGGCAGCAAGAGGTAAGAGGAAGAAACTGCAAAGTCTCCATCAGGAGAGACATTAGGAATCTTTAGGCACAAGCAGAACTGCTTAGAACAAAGCGTGGCAGAGCTGGTTGGAGGCTGATCTCACTGCCTTTGTATGGAATCTTCTCAGCTGTGGGACCCAGTGGACCAGAGGTTCTGGGAGCATCAGCAGTCTGCATGCTTGGCACAGATCCTCGCTCTCTCCACGGGTACTGCCAGCAAGGATATGGCTTTGTCCTCAAGAGCTATGAAGAAAGCAGACGCTGATGGGATGGGATGTTGGAGGAGACGGCAAGGCTGGGCAGAGAAGTACCCTGAATATGAATTCTTGCCCAAGAAAAAACAAACCAAACAGCCTATAAATGACAGTGATATGTTTTACCCCCATTCATTCTGTGGAAATGAAAGTCCATAAAGATTAAATGCATTTTCAAGGGTTCTTAGCAGAGAGTCAGAATTGCAATCTGGAGTCCTTGCTGCTCCAGTTTCTGGGTTATCCTTAGCAAGGGTGATTGTTTCTAAGGATGAATTTCCATAAATTAAAACATGGCTGTGCTGGGAGTGAGCATGCCTTTAAAATGCAACACAGGCTGCTGGAATGGAGTGGAGAATGGGTATGTGATGGAGGGTGAGGTTGGCCGCTGCCAGCATGGCCCGGGGTGTTATCCACAGGGTGATTATGGCTGATGTGTAGTTCTTCTCCAGCAACAGGTGACCTTCCCCTGAAGCAGTCTGGGCTCTGAATTTGAGAAGCAGACTATACTTACTGCACTGAAGCAACAATCCTATATTCTGAGACCTGCCACTGATGTCATGTGGTGACAAGGAAGGGACTTGTAGTAGGGGATAGTCAAGCCAATCCCAAGGAGCTCTTGGTGTCGTACAGTTGGAGTTCATCAAGTTGCTACAGGAAAACAGAATTTAGTAGTTCCAAGTATAAACTCCTGAGTTCCACTAGCAGGTTCAAAGACTAGTTCCACTCTTTTATAAGCTGGGTGTCATTGAGCAAATTATTCAATTTCTCTTGGCTTCAGGTTTCTTGGTGTAAAATGGAGATAGTGATAGTACCTCTACTTTGGAGTTAATTGTGAAGCTTAACTAAAAGAAAATTAATATAATAAAATATATTATCTTATTATGGTACTATGTATTACCAGACACATATAAATACCTGGTAAATGTTACATTTTTTTTTTTTTGCATGCAAGAAATGCACTTGATTTTTTTCTTCCAATTTTATTGAGATATAATTAACATACAGCAGTGTACAAGTTTAAGGTGTTATGTATAATGATTTGACTTACATCATGCAATGATTATCACAGTAAGTTTAGTGAACATCCACCACCTTATATAGATACAAAATGAAAGAAAAAGAAAAAAATTTTTTCCTTTTGTTGTTAGAAGTCTTAGTAGAGGATTCCAGGAATCTTCCCCTATCACTTTAAAATCTGATTCTAGTATGTTGGGCTCCACTGTTTCTACTTCTTCCTAGAGCAATATCTAAAGGAACAGGGTTGCAGAGAGAGAGGAAAGCTTACTCAGGTGACCACTTGGCAAGAGAGGGGTCCCGGATACATGGACCCCAGTGCTCTCGTGCGGGGCCTTGCTGGATCCACTGTGAGGTAGCTTGGCTGGTCAGGTCCGTATGCATGCTGCACTAATCTGAAGAGCTGGAGATGGAGCTGACTGCCTGTGTTTTGTTCTTCGATGTGTCCAGAACCCACGACTCTTTTTTGCTGATTCAGGTCGCTGTGGTGTGGTACACCTGTCTGGACCTTGCCTACAACCTCCATCTGATTCCTAGCTTGGGTTGAACACTTGGGTCCCAACGATGACCTCTGGTTCCCAACTTAGCTGCCTTCCTAGTCCTCCATGATGTATGTGATGACCTCTAGGCCCTAGCCAAAGGATGCTCAGAAGCGGGTAACTAAGGCCTATTTCCACCTAACTCCATGCACCATTGTTCTTAACCTGCTATAACCATTTCTTGAAGGAGAAAGGCCACTCAGTGGAGTAGTTCTCTCCCCGAGTACTAAATGGGGGAACAGGACACAGACCCCCTTGACTTTCTGGGGTTTTTTTTATTTTGTTTATTTATTTTTAATTTATTGAAGTATAGTCAGTTACAATGTGTCCATTTCTGGTGTACAGCATAATGTTTCAGTCATATATATATTCGTTTTCATATTTTTTTCATTATAGGTTACTACAAGAGATTGAATATAGTTCCCTGTGCTATACAGAAGAAAAAAAATTTTTTTAATCTTGTTTTCTCTTCAATTTATTTAACATTGACTTCCTGGATATAAGACCTTTAGAGACAGACCAGAACACATGTACCGTTTGTCTCTCTATTCCTGTTTGCAGACTCAAAGTTCATGTGCAGGGTCAGAAGGAAAAGTGTCCCAGAGAGCCCAACACTGACAATGTGTATGTGGGGAGCAGAGGGAAAACACTGTTTGAAAAGTATGAAGCCAGAAACTAATCTGTGGAAAATTCCTTCAACACTTGATGGGTAAAATTATGAAAAGAAGACTGTGTCCTTACCAATTATAATTAAAGATGGAATCTGTCTCCTGTTCAGAATCTACTGCAGAATGCAGCATATGCAATTATAAATGCCCCTGCATTTTCAATTTAAAGAGTATTGAGATTAGTCACTGAAGAGGAAACTTAATATGCCCCGAAATCTCAAGCTCGTACGTGAAAGAGACCTGATAGAGATTTTGGCCAAAGTTGACAATAATCCTAAAAACATACATACCAACCATAAAATGTTATGAAGCTGAAACGGACTTTTCTAAGCCATCAATCAACAAAAACCTTATTAACTACGTTAGAGGAAAAACTAAATCGTCATTCTATTTTCTCTTTAGGAAATGGACCCAAATTTGTATGATATGAAGACAGCCAATCAAAGACTATGCAGCCAAAAAAGGCCAGAAGAAAAGTTTTAGAGAAGTATGCCATGAAGGTAATCAATAAAAGTATACTTTTTCTGTACATTTGTGAAATGTTAGCTTTATAAAATATGTGATTTCTTTTCTCATTCTAAATACATCTTAACTTTCAAATCTAAGTTTGAGTCATAATTTGTTTTCTTAAAGAATTTCCGGAAATTTGTAGATGCTTTTAGACCCCACACATCCTGGATCTGCTCCTGAGGGAGACACGTGGTCAGTAGTATAACTGACAGCGGCCACCAGTGGGTATTTGTGCACGTCTGTGGGAGTGTGACCTGGAAGTGAATGCCGTTTATCATGTGTATCGCTATCAAACAAGACAAAACAACACAACACAGAACCGCTGCTGTAGACAGCAGAAGCAAACAGGTAACTCTGCCAGAGCCATAACCACTATCCTCAGTTTAGTGTGTATTATTGCTATGGAGCAATAGCAGTTTGTAATAGTACTTTGTACTTTTACTGCATATATATGTTCACACATTGGTATTACCCTATGTGCACGTGGTCTGGGGTCTGGTTATCTACTGCTGTAGATTTAAAGCTAAAATAACAATCATATCATTATGTCTTATGATAGCTCACCTTCTTGGGGGGTGATCAGGACAAGCTTGAAAGATAAATATTTGCCAGGCAGATCAGGTGGCAGTGGCATTACTTGCAGGTATCTCAGCTTGAGCAAAGAACTGAAACGGGAAACAGAAAGAAGGAACTCATTTCCTGAGTATATAAACTTGAAGGCAGACCTCAAAAACATTGAGGGAGGGGAGAAACGGCGCTGGGCTAGGGGGAGGTGTTTGAGGTGAGGTGCAGATTTAATGGTCAAAATTTAATGATGAAACTACTAGTGGCAGGGAATCCGAGGATTAAAATTAAGTAGGTTACCACAAGGACAGGTAATTCTAAGGGCGTTATCAAGGTGGATGTTTTGCCTGCCAACTAGCCAGCCGGTTTTGGGGAGTTTGGAATTGAGCTTGGGTGTGAGATAGAAAGAAAGGTTCGGCTGCTCTTCAGTTACAAATAAAGGACATTGATTGTAATAAGGCCAATGTGGACAATGTCTTAATCTTAAAAGATAGGCACTTCCTTCCATGAAGCATGGATTTCCCACTGACTTCAAAGGCATTCCTGAGGGCGGGAGCTCTGGGGGGATGTTAGGTGCCTCTGGATAGGCTGTCTGCAGTAGATACGTTCACTGCCCTGTTCTCATAGGAGTTGAAAGCACAGGGCAGTGTTTGCTTCAAGCTACAAGCACATTTTCTGTATCCTGGTGGCTGAGTTCACTCCCTCATCTTTACTTTTCAAAAAGTGTTACAGAATATAACACAGTTCCTAAGGAGTTCCTGACTTTTGTATGCTGGTATTAATTTAAATGCTAGTCACTATCTACTTTGCAAAATGTGCTCAAGCAAAAGTCAAAGTCCAGTTCAAGAATTTGGATTTTTGTTACTCCCACTACTCAACTGTTTCAGTGACTACAAGACATCTGTGAATTTCATAGAAGTTGATCATTCAAGTTGATGTTCCCGTTGGGCAAGGAGAGTGCTTGTCACGGTGCTCATGGGTGCCCTTGTGCTGGACTTCGGTGGTGTTTCCCTGCACTCCAGCTACCTGGAACAGTTCCCTGGACATCCAGTAGCTGTTTCTAGCTACTAGTGGCCTGCATACATGGTTCTTAGGATTACAGAGATTCCAGTGCCCATCCCAAGACCAGCATGTTATCTAGAGATGTATGGTTAAAAACATCGACTCTGGAGGCAGACAGAGCAGCATTTAAATCTCAGCTCCACAATTTACTAATCATGTGGCCTTGAAAAAATTATGCCACCTTTTAAAGCCCCAGCTTCTTTTTCTGTAAAAGGCTGATGGTGTCAATAATCCTTGCCAAATAGAGGTGTTTTATAGATTAAGTGAAATTATGAATAGGTATTATTGTTATTCACTATGCTCCTGCTCTTCAGTCTCTCCTTAGACTTGATTGGAGTAATAATCATGATGGTTATCATTTATTGCTATATGCCAGCCACTTTATCTGTATTATCTGTAATCATCATGAAAGAATGCTAGGAATAGAGCTTTACTTTACAGCAGAGGAAACTGAGGGTCAAAGAGGTTAATTAACTTTATCAAGGTCATAAAACCAACCAGTAGAGCTGGGGTCTGAACCCCAGAGTTGGTGTTCTTTTCTCTAAGTGACACTGATGCTCAAATACCTCAGTTCAAATCATTGTTCTGAGGATGAATATGGATTGGAAGGGTCATTATTTCCCTCTTACATTCATGAGGGACAGCTGTCCCTTGCTCCAGAGAACAGTGGACACCAAATATTAAGCAGCAAGCTGGGTGGAAGCCCATCTGCCCACAGTGTTCCATGTGGAGCAACTACCTTTCAGGAGGCCCTCAGTTCTCAATGCGAGAGCAGCGCGGCGGTGTCAGAGGGGTGTGCACCCATGGCCAGGGTCCTCCCAGTGTTAGCCCCAAGAAACCCTTGATGTTGTGGATTTGATCTCCTTTATAGGATATAATTCACTGACACTGGCTTATCAGCTTTGGATATAAATAAAATGTCCCTGCCAGTCAATAACTCAGAGCCCCTATTCTTGTTCACAACTACTCCAGCAGGAACTTTGATTTCCCTCCTTCCCTGCAAAAAATTTCCTCTCTGGCCCCTCCCTCAAAATGTTAATCCCAAAGAAAGCCTCAGATGAGGCAAATTGGTTTGTTAGCCACAGTCACTGCACAACTTTTGGGGTTAATGAGTGGCCACTGCCTCTGAAGTCAATGAGAGGAGCCTGCAGAATCCACCAAGAGCTGCCAGTGATTGGGTCAAACTCATCAGTGCTCCCAGCGCTGCCAGTCTCCGGGCTGATTTCCCAGCCTTGTTCTTCCTTTTGTCAATTGAGCCCTGAAGCAATCCTTCCTGCACCCAGAACTAGTCTCACGTTGTCTCAGGGAAATGGCTCATTCATCTTCTGTCAACCATTCTTGGACCAAAAAAGCACATATCTTCATACGAAGGAGCAACAATTTGCAAACATGTTGTACCTTAAATTATACTTCTAAGCAACACATCACTGAATGGGTAAGGTCCACAGAGATGCCATTTGCCTCTAACACAAACTTTTTCATTCTCAGAGAGCAATTTATCTCATTTTAGAGACAGCCATATCCAACATCTTTCCTATTGTGGTCACTGTTTTGTATCTGTTTACCTGTTCCCCTGCTGTAACCCTGCCCCATCCATTTGGTGTCCCCTAAATCAAGGTAACGGTTTCCACTCGTGGATATGCAAATCTCTACCTCTTCTAGGGAGGGAGATTGCTTCCAACTTACACCATTTCCATGGAGGTTAAAAAATCCTAGAGTCGGTTCCAGCCAGCTTTCATAAGCTCAGTACCCTGTGCTTTCCTTCCCTAGAAGCCTCAGAAATAAAGTCTCCCTGAGATAGGCCCCATCATTTTTTGACTTTCTCCTTAATTTCTGCCACAAAAGTGATGCTCATGGCTCACCTTGTACCCACCCTGCCCCAGCTCTGGGACCAGCTGTTTCTCCAAGGACTCCACTTCTTTTTAGGAGGGAATGGTATTAGAGATTGTGTGGGCGCTAGGTATGATCATTGCTACCTGGGTGTCTTTGCTTATAGGCCTTTTCTGTGGACAGAGCGAGGAAATATATGCATGTATATACATATATACACATCTGTACACATGCGTGCACATGGACATGAATGTTTACACTTGCACACACACATTCATACACATGTTTTAGAAATCTCTGGTCCATATCAGTACCTCCAATTTAATCCATCCCCTATGGTTTATCTTGCCTCCCCCTTTCATTATTTGTATGTCCCTTCTTTCCCATCAAGAACCCTGGCTCTCAACAATAAAACACACTTACTCATTTATTTACTTCTATAACACATTGAAAACAGGTTCAGAATTGCTTTGCCCATACCTCTGCATAGACAAGTCTACTAAAAAGAGTTCAAGATTTGTTTCCTATCTTCCCCTCACCTTGACCAAGACTGAGAAGTATTTGTAGTTCAGTGCTGTTTGTACATTACTTAGATTAGTTGGGTTTCTTATCTTCCCTCTTCAGTTTGGTTATGTTATTCATTTAAATACTGTTATCATTTATTTGTTTTGCATTCAGTTTTAGTACCCTCTTCACATCCTTGTTGGTTTAATTCGTTTTTTTTGATCGTGTAGAACATATTTCCAAAAGTCAGCGCAATATAAAAAGGTGTGCTCTATTCTGTATTATTTCTACCCTATTCCCTTCCCTCCCCACTCCTTGGAGGGAACTAACTTTATTGTTTTTTGTTTAACTTTTCCAAGTTTCCTTTTGGACAGATGAATAGATATATGTATGTTTTCTTACTTCTCTCTCTCACACAAAAGGTAGCATACTACTTACGTTCTTTTGCCATTTGGTTTTTTTCACTGAAGAATGTCTCTTAGAAGGAGTTCGAGTGTTTCGAGCATAAGCTGCTCTAGAATCCTTGCTTGGTGTCCTGCAATAAATGCCACACTTTCCTTCACCACACACACACACACACACACAATGTCTCTTGGAAATCACTCTGTATCAGTTCATAGAGATCTTCCCCTCTTTCTTTACAGTTATAGAGTGCTCATCATGAGTAATTATCATAGTTTACTTAACCAATCACCTATGCTAGTCTCCAATATTTTGCAACTGCAAATAATGCTACAGTGAATTACCTTGTGCAAATATTTTTTGTGTATTATTGGAGTTGTATCTTCAGAGTTAATGCCCAGAAGTGAGATTGGCATGTCGAAGTGTAAATGTGAATGAAATTTGTTGGATGTTGCCAAGTTCTTCACCATAGGGGTTATACCATTTTGCATTCCCAGCGAGAATGCAGTGTATGAGAGTGCCTGTTTTCCCCCACATCCTTGCCAACAGAGTGTAATCATAAGCTTTTGAATTTTTGCCAACGTGATGGGTGAGAAATGGTGTCTCAGTGTCGTTTTAATTTGCATTTCTTTTATTATGAATAAAACTGAACATTTTGGCATATGTTTAAGGTCCACTTTGATAATTCTTTTTGGTGAATTGTCTGTGGATATCTTTTGCCCATTTATTAGTAGGATGTAAAAATTTTTAAGTTGTTTATTTGGCAGAAATAGTTCTTAATACAATCTACATGAACTGAAGGCAGAATCCCAAAGTACCTGCTGTGGATAAGCTATGGATTCTGCCCTCCAGGAGTTCAGTCTGTAAGCTGAACACTGTCACGGTGGAGATGAGCAGAAGCTCTCGACCCAGACTGCCTGCCTTCAAATGCCAGTCCTGCCACCTAGGCAAGTTTTTAACCTCTTGGTGCCTCAGGTTCTCCATCTGTAAGACGAGAATAACATAAGCATTTACCTCTTAGGATTATTGTTAGGATTAAATGACTTAACATATGTAAAGTGTGTTGAGCAGTAAACACGCCATACATGTTGGCTATTTTAGAATCAAGAAAATGCTCTCAAAACATTGATTTGATCCCATAGGAATCCTGTTATATAGTTAATTATGAAAAATGAGGACCTGAAAGTTTAGAAACATCAGGTGAATCAGTGATATAATCAGAATTGTAACTCATTCATTCACTCCACAGATATTTTTTGAGGCTCTGTTATGTACTGGGCACTGGTTTAGGTGCTGGAGATACAGCCTGAACAAGACAGATCTTTGCACTCTGGGAAGCTCACTTTTTTGTGTGGTGGAGGGGTTGTGTGGGATATGGAAAGAAGCAAAGCCCAAGGAAACCAATTTTGTCTGTCTTGTTCATTACTCATCTGTTCAGCACACACAACAGTATTGAAATTCATTTGTTAAAGGAAAGAATGAAGGAATAAATGAGAGTAGTGAGGCTTGATGCATAGGTAGGACCCAAATCATGGAAGACTTTGTCAACTATTCTGAAGAGTTTGTACTTTATCCAGAGCAGAAAAGTCACATGAACCGATCTGCATACAAGCAAAGTCTGTATGGAGGGAGGACCCAGAGGAGAAGAGGGAACAGCAGGCAGGTGGTTACAGTAAGTCTAGTGGGAGGTGCTGGGGTCTGAATTAAGAGGGAGGCTGAGGGCATGGAGATGAGGTGAGCTGGACAGAGATTCAGAAGTCAGAGCTGACTTCTCGCGGACTTGCTGGGTGTAGAGGGAGGGAGGAAGTGGGCAGTAACACTGAGGTTTCATTGTGATAAGAAGTTGAAGGGGTCTCTTTCTGCCATCTTTCCGTGCCGCCATAATGATGCGCATGAACGTCCTGGCTGATCCTCTCAAGAGCATCAACAATACCAAAAAGAGAGGCAAACGCCAGGTTCTTAATATGCCGTGCTCCAAAGTCATTGTCTAGTTTCTAACTGTGATGATGAAGCATGGTTGCATTGGCGAATTTGAAATCATCGATGATCACAGAGCTGGGAAAATTGTTATGAACCTCACAGGCAGGCTAAATAAGTGTGGAGTGATCAGCCCCAGATTTGATGTGCAACTCAAAGATGTAGAAAAATGGCAGAATAACCTGCTCCCATCCCATCAGTTTGGTTTCATTGTACTAACAACCTCAGCTGGCATCACGGACCATGAAGAAGCAAGGTGAAAACACACAGGAGGGAAAATCCTTGGATTCTTTTTCTAGGGATGTGATACATACGTGCAAATAAAATGCCTCAGTGGAAAAAAAAAAGTTGAAGGGGGATGGCTGACTGAGGAAAATAGGGGAAAGCCTTTTAAATTTGAGGTGACCATGGGACAGTTCTCAATCTCTTGACTGTACTTGTGTTTGGCCTCTCTACACTCCTTGGAGTCAGGAGCTTTGGACCTCTCCTATGAGATAAACAGTGTCTAATAGTGGAAAGGACACCAGTTAGGAGGTCAGCTGACTGGCAGTGCAGCCTTAACTCTCTGGCAGGAGTTGGGGGGGAGAGGAGATCCCTGATGGGGCGTGCTCAGTTAACTGCTAATTCTAACTGGAAGTTCATTCTTTGATAACCAAAGTACTCATCTCTGCACCACCTCTCACGCCTTAGATGACACCCTGCATAAAGCAGACTGTGGGCAGTATTAAATAGATGCCTCATAGGGAGATTATGAAAGGAAATCCATCATCAAGCAGGGGTTATGACTTGGGGTTTAGGTTGCCCCAGGGGCATCGAACTAGGATACAATGAGTTAGGAAGTCCAGGAGGATCTCCAAATCCCTTTCCATTAATAAACAGATGAATAAACAAACAGCCTAACAAAAATCCATCTAGAAGTCACCCTGTAAGCTCCGATGACACCAGTGCTTTCCTAGAGGTCATGCAGGATGAAAGGCTGTACGAAAACCTGGACAAGCGATATGGACATATGGATACATGCTTTTTACCGCAGAAAAGGGAATTTCTCATGCAGCTGGTGAGACTGGTAAAAATCCAAAACAATAGGGATCACAGTTCACAGAAGACTACAGAGGCTGATGGGTATTTTTAAAAGTAACCTGAACTTTCTATAGGATGTTACTGGATCTCCACAAGAAGGTTCACCACAGTTGGGAAAGGACCTGCTGTAAGTCATTTTCTGATTAGAGTGCTTTCTGGCTGGCCGCTGCAAGGTGCTGGTAGCAGGAGGGTAGGGGTATGCACCGTTGAGAAGACACGAGTAGTGTCTCCTAAGTAGAAGGGGGCTATGGCAAACTGTAGGATGGTCTCTGAATGGGAAACAACATTAGAGACTTGTGCGAGGAAAGATCAAGAGGAGAAGCAGGGCACAAGCAATAGCTCGGGAGTACGGGAAAGCGAGGGAGGAAGGTGGGAGAATAGCTGTGGGGGCGGAGGTGGGGGATAAGAAGGGGAGAAAGGAGTGTGAAAGCAACCTCACGTGCAATGCACGAGTCATTGATTACGGAGAGGTGCTGTGAAGAGAACTGGGTTTCTAAATTGGGAAGGAGGGAATTTGTTCTCCGGAGATCCTTTGTCCGTTTACCCAGACCAGCCCAGAACTAAGGGGGTGTGGTATTGAGTTTAGGGCGATCGGGGTGTGAGACGGTCGCAGTGGGGGCGCCGCCCAATTTCTGCCAGAAGTGGAAGGCTGGGAAAATTGAGCGGCAGGCAAGCAGGCCGGCAAGCAGGACGGAGGCGGAGCGAGGGCGCCAATGGGCGGGACGAAGGAGGGCGTGGGGCGGACAAGGAGGCCCGGGCTGCGGGCGGCGCTAGGACCCGTCGTTGCTCTGCCTGCTCCTGGGAGGTTGATAAAGCGGCGGCGGCGTTTGACGTCAGTGGGGAGTTAATTTTAAATCGGTACAAGATGGCGGAGGGGGACGAGGCAGCGCGGAGGCAGCAGCCGCACCAGGGGCTGCGACGCCGGAGGCGGACCAGCGACCCAAGCACCGCGGTTAACCACGTCTCGTCCACGACCCTCCTAGGTACGGGCCGGCGGGGCGGAGGCCGCAGGGCCCAGGTGGGGAGAGGGCGCGGGCCGCTCCGGGCTCGCGGGCACCGGCGGCAGGCGGTGGGGTCGTCGTCCGCGGCTGGCTCAGCCCTCCTCCCGCCGCCGCGTCTGACCGTCAGGCCTAGCCCCCGCCGCACCCCGTGCTCCCGCGGCGCGCGGCCTGAAAGGGCGGTTCTTGGGCCGTGGCTCCCGCAGCTGTCGGGCGAACGGGCGGCGCGCGCGTCTGCGCCCGGCCCGGCCCCCTGCCCGCCCGCCGCGTGGCTGCCGTAGCGTCCGCCCCGACCTGAGGGGGCGGCCTTGAGCCGGGGCCGCAGACCCGGGGCGCGGGCAGGTCGGCGGCGGCGCGGCTCTGTCCTGGGGAGCTCCGTACGCGGCCGGGCGACCTGTCACCCGGCGGACACTCGCTGCCTACTGTCCCTCGCTCGGAAAGGGAGGAAGGGTTAACCAGGTCGCGATGGGCCCCGTGGAGGAGGAGGACGCACAGCCCGCGGGAGGAGCAGACACCTCGCTGACAGGTCGGAGAACTCTCCAGACACCCTTCCAAAAGGGAACCGCAGTCCGCAGGCCAGGCTCGGGGGCTCGCGTTCCAGGGCCCCTTGGTTCCTGAACCCCATTCACGCGGGTAGCACGGAGCTGGTATACAAGTTCAGATTTAGTTGTCAAACTGGGGTTATGAGCCGTCTACTAGTACTCAAACCATAGCATGGCCCGGTCACACTGAAAGTGCCGGTGGTGTGAAGTCACCTGATCCTTCGCTCCCGGTCTTACTGAATGTGAGCTCCTACTGTACGTGTACGAGGAGCCCCCCTGCCCCTTGGAAGACGGGTTCGCCTTGGCGGCGGCGTGTTGTCTGTCCCTCACTTATAAAGCCCCTATTTTTAGTACTTTAGCATTTAATCTTTCTCTGTGGTGTGAATTGAAAGCCTGAAATCCTGATTGAGAATTTTGATGGTACTTAAAGGCATAAAGTTTTTCAAAGGCTTGTAAATAGTAAAAGCTTATGGTTAGGTTAGTATGGCTGTGGCATAGAGTCTATTAACTACACTAAATATGAACTGTGTTTTTCAGATGTGATAAAGGTTTTGTGGGATAAGATGTGAAACATTTTGATAAAATATTAGCCATGAAGACTCACTTTAATAGAAAAGTTTATGTGAAAAATCCTTTGTCATTCACGATAACCCTTGGACGTGTTGAACGTAGGTCAGAGGTGATGACAAACTAGAGTTTTGCTAAGGGGACAAACAGGAAATAAAGCTTATTTTATTATTTCTTGCCAACCGAAGCACTTGATAGAACTGTTTACATAGGAAAAATGCTAGTAGAGAAGAGAGAGTTGCCTTAAATCTCTTCTGTTTGGAAGTCTCAAGTAATTAGTTGTTCTGGAATGCTGATGGATTGGTTAGTTTAGCTTTTTTGGACCTTGGGGTTGCGCATGCTCATTTATTTAAAATAACCGTTTTAGGAGGATATAGCTCAAGTGGTGGAGGGCGTGCTTAACATGCATGAGTTCCTGATTTCATTCCTCAGTATCTCCTTTAAAAATAAACAAACAAACCTAATTACCCCCCCCCAAGAAAATACATGTATGAGTTTAAAAAAAAACTTAAAATAACCGTTTTAGATGTAGTTGCACAGTGTTTAATGTGCTTACCTTATTAGGAGAAGCATAGCTTTATGATGCATGGTTATGAACGTCATTTTTAGGCTGTGGCACATGGAGGTGAAATGCAGTTCTTAAAACTTGATAAATAGGGTTCATCATTTATTAAATGCTCTGCTACTCAAATGTTTGTCTTTTTTTTTTTTGGTGTGGAGTTAGTCCTTCACTTGATAGCCATTCCTATCAAATGACTGCCTAAAATAGTCCCTCTCCCTGCTAATTTGCTCTGAGTCATCCATTACTACATTAAAAACCCAATAAACTTATGAAGATTTGTGTTTAAAGTAAAAACCAACAGGCTGTGAATGAGTAGAGACTCATCTAATTTTAGATGTAGAAACTGTCTCCTGCTTTCTGGATAAAAGTTGAAGAGCTGAGTTGGGATGAGTCAGGTGCCACTCTAGTAGTAGTCTTAGGAAGATGCTTTGTGTCTCTTAAAGAGAAGTGCTTACTCTTTTTAGAAATATAAGACCTTTTTAAAGCACTTACGAACTCTTCTGTATTAATGACTGTGGAATGATAAGAATTTGTGGATGTGATTAAATCTATTTAGTAAAATGTTTTGAAATCCTTCAAAATTCTTTACTGGGTAAGAAGGAGTTGCCTTACAATAAAGAGGTATTTATTAGAGGGCAAGTAAACCATGAATTAAAATGAGATTCTGGCCTTAAGTTGAGTGCACCTATTTTCAGATTCATTTTTAGTTTGCCCCTGTGTTTTAACTTTAGGATGAAGTTTTTTAATATTCATAAATGAAAGTAACTTTCTTGAAATTGTTAGATCTTTTCCAAAATTGTACGTTTTCCATTCGTCTGCTGTTAAGCAGCTGCTCAAAGTATACCTGGAGGACTGTCACCTAGTTTGATGCTGGCGTTCAAGACATATTTTTTAAATTGTGAGACCTAGTAATAAGGTACGTTTAAAAAATTTGTTTATACTTAATTGAAAGATTTTCTTTGACATACACAATTGTAAGCAAAGCTGTTTGGCAGACTGTCAAAGAGCCAGAAATGGAAGGGGTAGGAATAGAAGTTCAACTTTTTTGTAATGGTGATTTATAGCTTTACAGAAGGAGTTTTTCTCTAGGGTGGGTGCAGGGACAGCTATTCCCACCCCCCTACCCCCCTTTTTTTTTAAGTGTAATGGTATTCTGATGTGTAACCATTTGGGGATTGTATTATTTATTTTCTTGGGCATTATTTAACTAAGGAAGATAAATGCGAATATGGAATATATTCTATGTAAATTTGATTCCCCAATGAATTCATTACTCATGTAAGTTTCTTCCTATCTTTTACTCTTCTTCACTACCCATAGTACAGAAGAACTATTGAGGGCTTTCTCCATAGTTTTAAAAATGGATATCCAGGGAAAAAAACACCAAACTGAAACTATGAAGTCAGTTGGATAATACTTGATACTTTATAAAGTACTTTAAACATCTTGCTCTGATTTTATTTCTTAAAACCTTCCTGTGAGAAAATTAAGTTACTCCCATTAAAGGGAGTGATTGTGACTTGTCTACACTTGCAGAAACTACTCAGAGGTACTCTTACTGCTCATCAGATTTGGTGGAGGGTAGGCACCTTTATTCATTGTAAATTATCACATATAATTAGAGATGACTGGGTCACACTTTGTTGAATGAAGTTTGAAATCATACTGGTGAGAAGATGGGGCAGTTTAAAACTAAATATAGGGCAAGTCACTAAGAGTAGGAAGGGAAAAGGTGGCTATGGTAGAAAGAAGTAGAAGAATAAATAAAGTAGACTTTGGGGTTAGTCTGCTGTTCAGTACAAGTAGAATTTAGGGGATTCCCTTGCTAAAGTACCAGTTTAATAAAAACTGTTTGTACAACTTGTATTTCTATGATTGGCATCAAAATAACCAGTGACTAATAACTTATTGGTGAAAGGTGCTTATCCGGATCGCTAGTACATTTCACCTTTTTATTGCATAATACTCTGTGGGGGCAGTGCTTCTTTAATCATAGGGAATCAAGATAGTGTAGTGGAAAAAAGAATGTGGAATCAAAAGCTGAGTGACTTCATTTAAACTCTGAGTCTTGAAACCCCTTACAGTAGTGATAATAATCCCATACGGGCTGTTGTGGGAAACAAAAGAGGTGATACAGTACAAGTGTTTTCTTGATTGTAAAGCTGTGTGTGAGACACAGTAACATATAAGTAAGAACGTGCCAGTTTGACTACTTGTTCTATTATATATGTATATTTTGCAATCAGAAAGTCTTATAATTTTTTTCCCTGTAATGTGGACACAGGTTTAGTTTGGGCAAGGGTGGTGGATAAATTTTTAACTTTATTTGTAAAATGCTGATAATGTGTTCATGAGTTATTGTATTAAATGTGAATAAATGTGCTTAACCCACTGGCAAACATTCTATTTGATGGTAGTTACTACTATAATGTGTGGTTAAGACTGAGACTTTGAACTACACATTTAATTTTTAAAATTGGTGACTTGAAAGCTCTTTGTTCAGTTTTTATAAGATAAAAATATACATTCATGCTTCTCAGCTATCCTTATTTTAATTTGCATTTTAGAGAATCATTTAATCATGTGGTGAAATACTCTCCTGAAATTATTTGTTTCAATTATGGAATTCAATATGAATTAATGTTTTAGTTAAGGTTATGAGAGTTTTCAAGTAGCGTGCATTGGCTTTTCAAACAGTAAATGTGCAAAATCTAATTTACGTCTGTTACGCACAAGAACGCACAAGAATGCCTAAAAAAAGACTGACTTGAAACCACACCAATTATGGATCCCATAAAAAGCTTTTTTCCCCTTCGTGTAATTAGCATTAACTGTAGAGTCATGGGTAGTGATAAGAATGTCCTTACTTTAACCAAAGACTTTTAATTTCTGCAAACTTCCTATGGCCTTCTAAATGGAATATTTTTTCCTTTCTGGTGGTTAATATCTACCCTAGTAAACTTGTAGGTCTTTCTTTTTAAAATTAAAATTAAAAAAAATTTTTTTATTAAATAGATAATCCATGAAGGCACTTTAGAAACTTTAAAGCCTTCTATAAAGAAACTCTTAAAGGGGGTGAAATTGGCACACTCAACAAGCTGCTCTTTTCATATTTGAGTGAATTGATTTCTGAGATATTAAAAGTTGGATTAAGTTCACTTTTATCAGAATGGTGTGGGGGAGTTGAGTTTTGAATGATAAGTTGGAGAGAAATTTTGACACAGAAATCACCCAGGTTCTTAGATTTTTTGACGACAGTTATTAATCATCAGAAATTGCTGTTTTCTTTTCAGCAGCACTAAAATAGATATGACAATATGAGCAGGCTATGTGGAATTTTTGTTTAGAGTCAAGAGGTTTTATATTGCAGGAAAAGGGCCATGCACTTAGGTATTTTTTCTCAAAAAATTCTGAAGTAGGCTAGAAGTCCTTGGGAAGGTTGAGCAATGTAGCTGATACCAAATGTCTTACAACTGGATATTAAGATACAAATTTACTGCCTTTAAGTTACAACTAAATTTGTGATTGAACAGGGCTTGTGATCACTGTTAACCTAATCGAGTAATCAAGTAATATGGTAATTATTGCTTTGTCAAAAAAGTTTACAGTTTAATTTCAAAAGCAGTGAATCTTTGTAGACACTTTGGAAAATACTAATAAAGGAAAAAAGAAAGTAAAAATCATACCAACTGTTGGTAACCACTGCTAACATTTTAGTATACATCCTTTTTTAAATGACTAATATAATTTTTCCCAGATTGGGATCTTGTTGTAGTTTTGTAATTTACTTTTTCACTTCATATTGTATTTCCCTATTTGATTAGATAATCTCTACAACATTTTTTTAACAGACTTTATTCTTTTAGAGCAATTTCAGGTTCACAACAGAATTGAGCAGAAAATACAGAGAGTTCCCATATAGCCCTCCCCACCCACACATATATCTACTCCCCTACCCTCAACATCCTTCACCAGTGTGGCATATTTGGTATAATCGATGAACCAACATGGGCACATTATTATCAACCAAAGTCCTTAGTTTACATTAGGGTTCACTTTTGATGCTGTACATTCTATGGGTTTTGACAAATGCATAGTGACATGTAGCCACAACTATAGTATCATACAGAATAATTTCATTGCCCTAAAAATCCCTTTTGCTCCATCTATTCATTCCTCCCTCATTCCCTCTCCCCAACCCCCTGGAAACCATGATCTTTTATTGTTTCTGTAGCTGTGCCTTTTCCAGAATGTCACTTGGTTGGAATCATACAGTTTGTAGCCTTTTCAGACTGGCTTCTTTCATTTAGAAATACGTCTTTTAAGTTAACAACATGATTTTTAAAATGGCATTATACTACTACTTAACTAAAACTCCTCTTGGTTATGGGGTTATTTCTTGTCACTATTGCTGGTTAAACATCTTTATAGATAAACCTTGACTCTTAAGAGTAGATTGCTGGGTCGAATGCCCTGTACATTTTCAAGATTGAAGATACACAATCAGCAAATCCATTCAGAAAAATTGTACCCATTTAGTCTCTTTCCATTAAGGTTGGATTTGTGCCTATTCAGAAGTGGGTGTTGTTAATTAAAAATTAATGTCAACACACAGGAAAAATGGGGATCTCACTGTTTCATTTGCATTTCTTTGATTACAGTTAATGTTTAAATTTTAATATGGTAATTGAATGTGAATTCTTTTTCTTTAACTGAGAAAATTGCATTTTTTCTCAGTGCCTCTCAGTGTTCCTCATGTTTTTGTAAAAGTCGTTTTGCGTACAAGAAATTCTTTTTTTAAAAAAAAGTTTGCTTATAGCTTTTTGAAAGAAAATTCGCATTCCACAAAATTCACCTTTTAATGGAGGTGCTGGGGATTGAACCAAGGACCTTATGAAGAAATTCTTTTTCATGTTTATCTTTTAATTTTGTGGGGGTGTTTTGAGGGGAGGAGAATAGTATGTTTTAAAAGCATTTAAAGTGGGTCTGTATGAGTGTTTTTCTTAATGAATGGGCAACTGTCAACTTACTAACTTAGTGCTTGTGCTAGTCTCTTCTGAATCCTTAGGTATCCCACTGGAGTTTTTGGTTTTTTGTTTTCTTTCTTTTTACTGTTTTCAATTCTTTGTGAGATATTGATTGTTTATTCCTGTCTCTTTTTTTTAATGCCAGAGTATGGGCATCTGCTTCAGTGCCCAGTATATTGTAGAAGCTTCATGCTTAGGAGCTGGGTTCACATCACTACCACCTTCACCAAGCTTCAGCATCCTTAACTAAAAAAAACCTACTTTAGGCATTTAAGTTTAAAGAAAATGTCTTAAAAGCACTTGGAATGTGTTGAATGTACAAAGAAAGTTACTCCTTCTCAGGGTAAAGGAGTATCTGACGAGGCTGGGATTAGTTTTCTTTGGGAGTAGAGACCTGGAGTAGGGCAGGCAGGTAGAGGACCATATTTAGACAAAGAACTAGCTTTGTCTTGATGTTATGTTGACATATGGAGCACCTATCTTAATTAAAAAAAACTTTTCTGTTGCTTGTAATGAATTCCTACATAGAAAAGTGTAGAACAGATCCCTGATTCTAGGCTTTCATGTGGATGGAAGGTCAGAGAGACCTTATGCATATTCATGAGTAAAGTTTATCATTAAGTTTACAATTTCAGAGGTAGAAATTACCGTGTCTTAGTATTGTTGAGGAAGACTTCATGGGGGAGGTTGGGCTTGTCAGGCCTTGAAGATGGGTGGGTCTCAGCACAGTTGTAGGATCTATCACTTGTTTGATGATAAAAAGATAGGCATTTTGTTGGGATGCTTTTTTATAAAATAGAGCACTTGTCCCTGCTTTCTAAGAATTTTTCTAAAAGGGTTGCTTAAAAAGTCTTTAAAAGCAATTAGAAGCAACTGAAATGAAAGATCAAATGTGTTAAGAGCATGCTTAATAAAAAGGGAAGTGGGTTGTTTTTCTGTGGCCAAATAGAGCAAAGAATTGATTTCAATAACTGAATAATTCCTGGAAAAACTCTCTGAATAGTCCCCCAAATGTGGCTTCATAAAAATTGTAAAGATGTGTGCTCCCTGCCCTTATTTTTGAGCATGTGTGTTTCTCTACCACCAGGAATCCTGACATGTACTTAAAATCTCCAAACTAGAGAAAGACAAAAGGAGAGTATAGTTGGAACCTTTGACTCTCTTATCCCTTTTGTTTTTTAAAAATTAGCCACATTTTATCTAGCTGGAAGGATGTTTGTTTGTCTCTCTTTGGCACTATTCCCTTTTTATAGTTGCTCTCTTAGTAGGAATTTTGCCTGTACTGGGCCAAGGTTGGGATTTGAGTGTATACTTTGTTTTTCTTTCTTTTTTTTTTTAAAACTGCTGCTGTAATAAGTCATATGAGGTAGAGTGGTAGCAAAATGGAACTCAGTGTCTTATTTCCAGAGTCTTGGCAGATACCTCTTTGAGATTTGTCATGAAAACTCTATTCTAAATTTAAGTTTGTGTGTGTTTTTCTTTTAATAACTCCTTTGCTAACTGGTTATCCTAAATTTCAATAGCTCTTCTATGAGTTTAATGTCTTTTAACTTATTACAGAGTTAATTTGGGGGCCACAAAGAAAACAGTTAAACTATTTGCCTAAATCAAGGCAATTTATTCTGGTTTTGTTGGATTCGTGATCACTGTGTTACAAAACCTTGGAGTCACTGTACCAATAATACTTTTGGAAATGGAAATTTAGTGCATTGTCACTTTATAAAGGCTTATAAGAAAAGAGAATGTCCTTTGTAAAAAAAAAAAAAATGGAATAATTTAGTGTTATCTGTTGCCTACCCCAAAGAAGGATGTTGAAGAACTAGCTAGCTCTTGCATGCATCTTTCTATTTTTACTGTCACCTCTTGACTTTCGGCTTTTCTCCTCTTGCTCAGGCTCTTCCAGTTGCCTTATATCTGATTTCCCTGTTTTTAAACTCATTATTCTTCTTACTCTCTCATCACTTTCAGTTTATCTCTGCAGCACAGCTTTGATCCTATCACTCTGCTTTAAAATTTTCCGTGGCTCTCCTCATGATAATATTCTTAGCCTAAACTTTTAAGGTTAGCTTAATTTGATTCTCAGGGCTCAGAGGGAAGCAGCCTTCTCCAGAATGTATTCATTGGTAACCCTAGTTTGAATAATCCAATGTAGCTCTTTCTTTATACTGTCCTTTTATACTTGTTCATGTCAGAACTTTGAGAGTAAGGACTATTAGTAGTGAATTGTACTTTCCTAGCATCTAGCATAATGCCTTGCTCTCTGATTACTAATTTGAAGTAGGTAGGGTGGGGAAGCCTTCCTCAGTTCATAACACTGTGTAGGTTTGTGGAGCATTGTTGGGAGTCAGTGAATATGACACAATGAACTGAATGCATATCTTACCAAAAATGGGAGAATATAATTTTATTGCATCTTACATTTCAAAAGTCTACAATTTAAAATCTGCCCTTCTAGAAAGCTTACAAAGACAAAATTGTTTCCCAAATGTTGGGGGCTTTTAAAAATGATTTGCTGATTATAATAAATGATTAAGTTTTGACAAGGAAATTTTTGGAAAAAGTAAAGGGAAATACAGCTGTATGCCAAGATATGTTATGAAGATGAGAAACTTCTCTGCTTCTAAACAAATTGTATTGTTGGTAACTTTTCTCACCTTTCTAAAAATCTTAAAAACGTAAGAATTAACTTCTGTTTATTCAGCAAACATGCTCATTTGGCTTAGTTGGAAGATGACGGATCTGACAGAGACCTGAGTATGCATCCTGATTTGATTACTTAAAAAATGTAAGTCCTTGCAAATTGCTTAAACTAAGCCTCAGTGTCCTTCTTTATACAAACAAGGAAACTCGTAGCTATTCCACAAAGTGATTTTGAGGATTACATAGTTAATAGCACAGAGTAGGTACTCCAAGTGTTTTTCTCTTTTCTCTGGTAAGAGGTAGAATACCTAAAATTATTTCATACAATAAATTATTTCAAGGAATGAGAAAGTTACTAATGTTTTCACCTCTTCTCCTAGATAGCCACTTCTTTTTGTTCTCTGCTCAAATGTCTCCTTATTAAAGAAACCTTGCCTGACCATTCTTTTGTGAAATGGTGCATTTCCATCCGTTTCCCTTAACCTGCTTTATTTTTTCTCTGTAGCACTTAACACCAGCTGCTGTCATCTATCTGTCTTCTATCTCCTCACCTTTAAGATGTAGTAAACTCCTAAGGGCAGGATTTTTTCTTTTTTATTGTTTATTTTGTTAGTGGTATTGAGTCTGCAGTTCTTAGAACCAGGTCATAGGTGAATATTTACTGAAGGAATAAAGTCTTGTGCACCCCTACTCTAGTCCTTTCACCTCTGCATCAGAATTACTTTGGTGCTTGTTACAGTTGTAGGTTCCTGGATCCCATACCTGATGAGTTAAATCAACTCTGGAGGTGAGATCCAAGAATCTGTATTCCAAACGAAGTGGTTCTTAAGCTTCAGTATGTTTTGTGGTGTGGCTCATTAAATATTGACAGTATAACTAAGTTTCAGACCCATGTATAATTAAGTTACAGAAGAATCAACTGTTCTGTAGCAAACAGTTTCTTTCCTGTTGATCTGTCAAGGAAGAGTTGTGTATCTGTAGTTTTGATTGTTTTGGATACTCTAGTTTTTGTCCAGAAATTCAGTTTAATCCAGAACTTAAAGTTGAAAATCTCAAAATACTATATGTTTATCAGTCTACCTCTCCCAAACAAACCAAACCCTTTAAACCCACACTTAATCTCTACTTGTTATTTTTAACTCATAATAATAGATGAGCTGATATTAGGGATTTATTTTAAATGATAAGCATCACTCAAAGCTATGGACTGATCTGAGCCTCTTTCATATGGCTCTGCCACTGGGGAACAAAGACTGATCTTAATAAGAATTATCCTGTAACACTGAAAGGCAGTTTGGTATAGAGGAAATAGCATTGGCTTAATTAAAAGCCCTAAATAGAAATCTTGATTCATATACTAATTTTTAGAGGTAGAGTCTTGAAGAGGTTTTTTTGTTTTGTTTTGTTTTTGACTTTGAATGTCCACATTTTCTCTCTGAAATGGGAATAATTGCTAAGTTACAGGGTTGTTGAGAGGATTCCTATCAAAGTGCCTGGCATAAAGTCACAGTCATTAAGTTCCTTTCCCTGTGGATGTAAATTCTTAAGCAACTTAAAATGCTTCATTAGAAATTATTATAATAGAAATGATTATAATCAAACTTATAAAAATAACAGGGAAAAATATAATGGTTACCCAAGTGCCCATTGCATAGCTCTAATACCATAATACTTGCCATATTTGTTTTGAATCCTTTTTTAAAGAGAAATAAAATGTTACTGTACAGTCGAAGGGTTCTCCAGACATCTTTCTTTTCTCCTCTTCCCTCCCTCCCTAGATATACACCTATCTAGAAGTTGGTGTATGTGTTTCCTGGTTTTTAATAGTCCTATAACATTAAATTTTTTCTGTGAACAATATATAATATTGTGCTATATTTAAACATTTTTAGTAAGTGGTTCAGACTATGTATTTGTGTCTTGATTTGTTTTTTTCATTTGACATTGGTTTTGAGGTTTAAACATATGTATGTATTTAAATCTTATTTGTTAATTTTAGTTCTCTATTTCATGTTTTATTCATGGATGTTTTGGTTGTTCCAATTTTTTTTTTTTCAGTTACAAACAGTAGTTCATTGAACAAGGAACCTTGTCTCTTCTGTACATATGTGTAAGAATTCCTCTAGCATATAAATAACTTAATTGGAAATTAAATTTTGAAAGTTTCAGTATTGTGTACTCTAATTCTTTAAAAATTTGGACCACACAACAAAAGTATTTTAAGAAAAGTACTTAACAGATGAAAGACCCCTGGGGTGACTTGGAGAGATATCCTGCAAGACTTCCCTTTAGAAGAAAATAGAGAAGACTCTAAGTTGCAGAACCTAAGTAAGAATTTTTCTAAATTTCTGTCTTATTGCTTAGGGTATCCAAAACCATTATTTATTCTAGCATCTCCTAACTAGCGAACAAAATTGACTATAAACTGCAACCTCATTTAAAGTAACCTAAATTAGGTTCAGTCTAAAAACGTTTTTCTTATCTTTAAGTACACTTCAGGAAATCTATGCTTAAGAGGTGGTTAATGTTTGACGGTAAGCTTTGGGAAAATATTTTGCAATGTATTTTACATTTTTGTTCATCTATTTAGATAAATGGGTAAAAGCATTTTTATTCCTCAGTATTCTTTAAATGGGAAGAACAAAGATTCTGTGACATCAGTGCTGATTACTATGGAAGCAGAATAGATTTCAAGTGGAAAATAATATGTGAATCTTATAGGAAAATAATTGTTTTTTAATCTCCTGCTTTGATAGTAATGTAGGAAGGAAATATGAACTACATTATATACACATTGAGAGTATTTTTAAAGATTGGTCATTTAAGATGGTCTTGTTGGTCAAAGAGGCAAAGCTAATGAGGGAAAGTATCTGATATCTGACATTATTAAGAGTTCCTCTTCTGGAGTCCTTGAAGTTTTTATTTTTGCAATTTGCATCATAGTTCAGTTGTATATGAGAGAAGTTTAACATTGTAAGTTCTGAGTAGCATTATTTTATAGGATCAAATAGTTAAAACCTTTTCTTATAGTACATGATTGGCTAATAGCCACTTCTCTCCTTAAAAAAAAACCTTTTTGGAATCCAGGTTTGTGTCTTTGCTGTTACTCTTGTTTTGGGCAGGGGAAGGAAAGCTCGCTATTAAAAGCTCACCCAAGTGACTGATAATTCCAAACCAATAATTTTCACCCCTAGCTATCTATCATGTCAGCATATTAAAGCATTTTCTACATTTTTATTTTTAAAGTAGGGATGTCTGTGTACACTGCCTCTTTTCACTTTGTACCAAATCCACAGTAGCTTGACTGGCGTGATTGGTTCTATCAGAGTTTTTAGCAGTCTTCCAGGAAGAATGGAGGATTATAGTTTAGCTTGAAAGCTTTTTTCCTTCAGTGATAACTTTAACATCACTAGAAACTACCTGGAATAAAAATAAAATAAAATGAACGATCTTTACGTACTAAATACCTGTAAAATATCATGATCTTTGGTACTCTTATGTTCAGAGGATCATCAGTGTTGGCATCACGTTAGAGTTAGTGAGAAACGCAGTTTCAGGCTCCATCTCAGATTTCCTGAATCAGAATAGGCATTTAAACAAGTTCCTCAGGTGATTCATATGCATGTTAAAAGTTTGAGAAGCACTAATGTAGCGGAAATAACACTGAATTAATAAGACCTTGCCCAGTTCTCCCTCCAGTGGTCTAGTCATGTGATTTTTTTTTTTTTAATCTTTAAAATGAGTGAATTTGGCTGCATAATCTCTAAAGCCCCTCTGGGTGATATGTTAGATTTAATTTTGAGTACTGAGGCTAATTTTTAGGCATCTGTACTAGAACTTGAATGTCCTAAATGACTTGACATGTTAGGGATTGAATGCGTATTCTCTTGGTGCTTAAAATACTTGTAGGAGTTAAAATGTCCCCCTTTCCAGTATAAAATTCTGTCTTTGGAGTTCTTTAAAAAATAAGTATGTAATTTCATAATACTTTTTTACAACTTTACCAAAATATCTTGGCTTGATGAAAATTCTCAGGAATTGATTTACAAATGTGTGAATTTGTCACCATTGGAGACACTCAGAATTATCTTTCCAAGTCCTGAATTCAGGTCAGGAGAAAATAAATTAAATTTGAACAGTGTCAGAATTGATGGACAGCCCTAGTTTTTCAACATACTGGAGTATAACTTTCATAGGCAATTATCCTTGAAGGGGACAATACTAATTAGAATATTTTTGTTCTGGAAAGTGATGAATAAATTGGTTGGATTGCTTTATCCTCATTTAATAAATGAAAGTGCTAAGGGGAATAGGCTGGATTTGATTTTTTCAAAATCTGCTTGACTGAAATAATTTATATGAAATTCACTGATTTTTAAGTGTAGTTTGATGAGTTTTGATAAATGTATAGTTTTGTAATGACCATCACCAAAATCATGGTATAGAACTTTTCCGTCATCTCTAAAAGTTCCCTTGTATTCCTTTATAGTTGTGCTGGCTTGGAATGCTATAGCAAATTACCATAGATTCAGTGTGTTAAACAACAGAAACAAATGAGTTTATTTCTCAGTTATGGAGACTGGGAAGTCCAAGATCAAGGTGCCAGTAGATTTGATGTATAGTGGAACCCTCTTTCTGGTTTGCAGATGGCTGTCTTGGTGTATCTTCATTTGGTGGAGTGAGGGATATCTCTTTCAAGTCTCTTACTAATCCCATGCATGAGGGCTCCACCCTCATGACCTCATTATCCCCAAAGGCCCCACCCCAGATATGTCACATTGGAGATAAGGGCTTCAACATACCAATTTGGGGGATTCACATTCAGTTCATAGTAGTAGTCAATTCTCTTCCTTTAACTTCAGCTCCTAGCAACTACTGATCTGCTTTCTGTTTGTGTTGTTTTGCTTTTTCTAGAATTTAATGTAAATGGAATCATGCAGTACAATTTTTGTGTATGGCTTCTTTCACTTAGTATAATGCTTTTTAGATTTATCTGTGTATTTCAGTGATTCATTTCTTTTCATTGCCAAGTAGTAGTCCATTGTATGGATTTAATACAATTTATTCGTTTTCCAGTAAATAAACATTTAGGTTGCTTCCAGTTTATGGCCGTTATGAATAAAGCTGCAGTGAACATTTGTATTTCAGTCTTTCGTTATCCTGTGTTTAATTTCTCTTTTAAGTACCTCACAGTGTGATTGCTGGTTGTATGGTATGTGTTTATATATGGTATTGCCAGAAAGTTTTTTAAAGTGGTTTTTTTCATTTTATACTCTCACCAGAAATATATGTGAGTGCTAGTTGTTCCCCACCAGCTCTGTTTTTGTCAGTTTTGTAAATTTTAGCTATTCTAGTGAGTGTGTAGTGATATCTCATTGTGGTGTTAATTTATATTTCCTTAGGATCTGATTGTGTGAGTGTATTTTCATGTGCTTATTGGCCATTCATATATCTTCTTTGAAGTGTTTTTTAAAATCTCTTGTCCATTTTAAAATGGAATTGTTTGTATTGAGTTGTAAGAGTTGTTTATGTATTCTGAATACTGGATTTTGATTAAGGGTTTTTGTCTGTTCATGAGGGATGTTAATAGTTTTGTTTTCTTGTAATGTCTTTGTCTTGTTTTGATATTGGTTTTGATATTGGATTGGGATAATAATAATGAGTTGGGAAATGTTCCTTTCCCTTTTTTTCTGTAAAAGTCTTTGTAGAACTGGCATAATTTCATCCTTAAATGTTTGGTAGTTCACCAAATTCACCAGTGAAGCCATCTGGGCTTTAAGTTTTCTTTTTAGGGTGTTTAATGCATTTGATTTTAAACCTGATTCTTTTCAGTTTTCCCTACTAAAGAATGAGCATGTTCTTTTAGTTAGCCAATGATTAATGAGTTTCTTAGAATAAGGTTCTTCCTTCCAGATTTTAGGACGGTAGAATTGATACATGTTTAGAACTGTATTTCTGAGGAAATGGGATGAGGGGTATGGTGGAGTAGGCTCAAAATTTTACAGTCACTTGACCTTGTCTTGTTTATTTTGAAAATTTTTTTCTTGGTCCTTCATGGTACCTTCCTGCCCCTCCCAATCACTAAAATGCTGGGGAAGTAAAAGAAATGTTGAGCAGCAGTGTTCTAGAATATTTGAGAGACTAGAATATTGAGGACTTCCTCTTTCTTCTAATAGCACTGGCCTGTATTTCTCTATTTTGTACTTAGATCTGCTTCATCTAATAAAACCTTTATTAGCCTCACCACTTTAAACAAAAAGCTTACTATTATGGAAATTTTTGGATATGTACAGAAGTGAAGAGAGCAACATAAGGAACCTGTGTATACACATCTCCTGGATTAAATAATTTTTCAATATAATGACCACTTGGTTTTATCTATTTTTCATAGTCAGCCTCCCTACCAGATTATTTTGAAGCAAATAACAGATTGTATGAATGTTTTGTGTCTTTTAAAGATTTTTTGAAAACATAGTCATGATACTATTATCACAGTAGAAAAATAATTCCTTAACACCAAATATCCAGAGTTCATATTTTCCTAATTATTTCAGATTTTTTAATAGTTAATTCACTTGAAACCCACACACTGCATTTGGTTGATATGGCTCTTAAGTCTCTTTTCTGTAGGTTTTCGTTTTTCCCCTTTGCTTTTGCGATTTATTTGTCCATTTGTTGGTTTTTCCAGTGGAATTTCCCATAGCCTAGAAATTTCTGACGCCATCTCTGTGGTGGTGGTAGTGGTGAATGTGTCTCCTATCTCTTCTTTCCCATAGTTGGATCTAGAGGCTTGATAAGTTTCATACTTTAAAAAAGTTTTTCTTCAGAAACACATCTTTATGTGCTTGCTGATGTATCAGATCAGGAGCCGCAAAACTTTTGATTGTCTGTGTAATGTTAAGATTGATTCAGGAGGTTAGGGGTTAATCTATCCATTATAATCTACCCCATCAGCTTCTCACCCATTAATCATTGTGCATCGCTGCCTTTTTGAAGTCCCCATTTCTAGGGAGTGAAGACCACCTGGATTCTCTTTATGCAAAACCTTAGACCTTTCTACTTAATTGGTTCTTGGGTACAGTCTTAAGTCAGATCATTAGTTCCTATAAATGTGCATTATTTCTAATTGAGTTCTGTTTTAGATCTGTTTCACTCTCTATCATGCTTGATCTCGAAAATAAAAGAAGATTGAACAAATGCTTCCTTCATTTATTAAGAACATAAACTAGATATCTAGTATAAATACATTATTATTTAGTAATGATTATGTACTTAACATTAATACAACCTTTTAAGAAATTTTTCTTCTTGAACTAGATCGGCTGAATTAATTGATTGAGGCTTCTTAGAGCCTCTTCTAAGAGCATGACAGAGTGTAAGGCAGGATACCTACCCTCTTTTTTCCCTTGTAGAATTTGCTTTAGCAAGCTTAGGAGGTCTACATTATTCCAAAGACCTTATAGTTATATCTAAAGTTATTATCATCTGGTTCATATTTTTCTTGATGATGCTCTAAAATTTTGAATAGCAAATACTGTCTTCAATGATTCTTTGCTTTTCCACTTCGAAAATGCTTTGTTGCTGAACTATTTTGAGTAAGATTCTAACAACTAGGTCAATTTTGCCTTGAAACTATGCATTGCTGTCTTTTTCTTGGCTTTACTAATGCATTCACTTTCTAAAAAATTTTGTTTTGTTGATAGTGATTTCAAATAGTTATTTCCTTGTTAACCTCTAGGTAACATTAGTGGAAAATTCTTCAGTCCACCTGTAATGGCATTTAACACTTCCTACTGAATTTTCAGTGCCAGTCAGTTTTCTTCCTAAACCTCTCATACCATCTCTTAATTAAAAAAAAACTATTTTTATTTCTTTCCCCTTAACAGAGGTACTGGGGGTTGAACCCAGGACCTCGTGCACACCAAGCACGTGCTCTACGATCGAGCTATACCGTCCACCATCTTTTTTTTTTTTTTTTAATTTAAATACCATCAGTTTACAGTGTTGTGTCAATTTCTGGTGTACTGCAGAATACACAGTTCAGAATATACAGAATAGTAGTTCAGTCATATGTATACATACATATATTCGTTTTCATATCCTTTTTCATTAGGGGTTACTCAAACCATCTTTTGAGCTAAAAACTTATTCCTTTCATAGCTCACCCAGTTTTAAGCATTTTCAAGACTGTACATATTCAGTGCCTTTAAAAAAATAATCTATTTGGTTCAGAGTTTTATGGTTTGGCTGATACATGTATTCTATCAAGTTTTCCCACATCATTAATCAGTTTGTTTCTTTTAACAAAAATTACTGGTTATTGTATTGACTTAGAGATTTATGCTGCTTTCAGTTATAGTTCTTTATGTTTCACAGTTGTGCTTCGTTGAACCATGAAAGTTTGAACCTGAAAGATAACTGATACTCTTATTCCTCACTTCTGTAGATTTAAAATGCCATGTTTTGTTTCTAGAGTGAGTTTTTTTACTTTAAAAAAATTTAGCTTTTGGTGGTTTACTTTTTTTTTTTTTTTAAATCATAAGGGAGAGAAAGATCCAAAATTTGAAGAAAATTTTTAAAAAGTAGAGAGCAGAGTACAAATTTGTGCTAAGCATAGACTTCAGGTTTTCTGCTGGATTATTAACCTCAGCTCATTAGCCAGTGATCCTTAGTTTTGAGTTGGTCATAATATTTATAGTTATAAATTTGAATTTTGACCCTTATGTGAGAATCTTATTTGTAATAAAGATCATGAAAGCAGGATAGGGTTATTGAAAGTAAAGCCATTTCAGTTTGAGGATTTGCTTATTTCTGCTTGCAGAGAGGCAGTGATGGGTCTTTAGGTAGTTTTGCTGTCTGTTGTTTGTTTAATAGCCAGTTCCAGCTTTTTACCCCCGTTCACTTGAGAGAACCACCTTGTTCCTATGGGAAAAACACAGTTTGCTTTATAATGTTAAATTGAAAGCTGCATTCCTGGCTGAGCGTTTTGTAAGAAGTAAATCATTATATATTATACAAACAAATGTATAGCAATTATGAACCTTTTTGATTAGTTTTCAGTATTAATTTCCCTCCACTGTATTCTAAAACATGAAAGAGCAGTGCATAAATTTTTTCGAATTTAAAAAACTATCTGCAAAATATACTGTTTGTGTTTAATAATTTGCCACTGAGAATTAAAGGGACTTTTGGGTGGTAATTTACTGTTTGTTTTCTTAAAGCTATCTATATTTGAATAGACAGTTCACATAAGAGGAAACAAATATACATAGAAAAATGGTCAGCCTTTGTCAAAGATATGCATATTAAAGCAAAATGGATAGTGTGACTAAAAATTTTTTTTAAATTTTGTTTAATTTTAGTTTATGTTTTTAAAAATAGAAGTAGTTTTGTCAGCATAGATGCAAACATGAATGGAAAATTATTTTTTGTTTTTGATTCAGTTATTGGAAAACTTTAAGTATGTTTGGAACAACTTGTGTATGTGAATCTACTTTTTCAGTTGTAAATTTTATGAAATCCAGGAGACATGTATTTTTGATAAGCATTTAGTATCTGAATTGAAATGTGCTTTAAGTGTAAAATACAGTGGATTTCAAAGACAGTGTGAAAGAAGAATTTAATCATCTTAATTTTAAAACATTAATTATGAGTTGAAAGGACAGCATGTTGGCTATATTGGGTTAATAAATAAAATAATATTAAATTATTTCTTTTTACTTTTTAATGTGACTAAAGAAAACTTAAAATTACACGTGTGTCTCATATTTTCATGTGGACAGAGCTATCCTGTAGTCTTACTGGTAATTTTTTGTCTGCCTGTATCAGTTACTTGAGATGGTTGTTAAAATTTATTATGCATTTGTCTATTTTTCTCATTAGTTCTCCAAATTTTTGTTTCATGTATTTTTAATCTCTTTCTTAGGGTTGTTATGTCTTTGCTGTTTATCCATTTTATGTCTAGTAATACTTTTAGTCTTGAAGTCTTCTTTGATAGTCATGTAGCTACATCAGCTTTCCTGTGGTTATTTGCATGCGTATCTTTTTTCTATTATGTATTTTCAACCTATCTCTATCTTTATATTAAAAGGGCTGCTACTGTACACAGTATGTAGTTTTTGCACTTATTATCCAGTCTGAGAATCTCTGTCTTTTCATTGGAATATTTTGTGTATTTATGTTTGATGTAATTATTGATTTAGTTGGGTTTAAGTTTGCCATCTTGCTATTTGTTTTCCATTTGTTTCTTTTGTCATTTGTTCTTGTTTTTTCTTTGGGTTAATTGAATATTTTTTAGTGTTTCATTTTGGTTCCTTATTGGCTTTCTAAGCTATACCTCTTTATTTTTTAGGTGTTGCTCTAGAGCTAACAATATGCATCTCTGATATATCAGAATCTATTTAGAATGAGTGTTGTTTTTTTTAACCACTTTCCACTGTAAAGTCATAATAACCTTAGTATATAATTTAATTTACTGGCCTCACAACATTTGTCTTAATTTTTTTCTTTTATTTCTATGTACATTATAAACCCCACGTTACAATCTGTTATTTTTGTTCTAAATGATCTTTTAAGGAAATTACTTGGGGGAAACAACCGGTCTTATTTTTATCCACTTATTTACTACTTTGGATACTACAGGAAGGAATGGAGAGGCTTTCCATTTCTTTTCAACCTGAAGAGTGAAGAACATTTAGCATCCCATGCAGTCACATCTGCTAGTGACAAATCTGCTTAGCCTTTTTGCTCATTGTCTTTATTTTGCTTTCATTTTTCAGTGATAGTTTCACTAAATATAGAAGTTTGAGTTGACATGCTTTTTTATTAAAGTATCCTAAAGATATCATTTTATTGTCTTCTGGCCTCTGTTGCTTCTAATGAGAAGCAGTCATTTGAATTATTCCCTCCATCACACCACTTTGTTAAAGATTTTCCCTTTCCTTTGGTTTTTAGCCATCTGATTGATGTGGTTTTCTTTGTGTTTACCCTACTTGAGGTTTGCTGAGCTAAGCTGTCTATCTGAGATCTGTCTGTCGTTATCCAAGCTAATAAAAGAAAACATGGTAAATGTAGTCATTTAATTTAGGTCAAATTTCAAGTTGACAAAAGATTTCCTGCCAAGTGATTTGTTTGTTTTTGTTTTTATTTTTAAGAAACCAGTTAGTGTTTTCTTTACAATAAGAATAAGACTATCAGTTCTAACAAAATCTGCGATCTCCAAATTTAGTTATTATGATATTTTAGCATTTATTAATTTTCAGTTCTTTTTATCAAAATGTGTTACTTGGTAGAACTTCATGCTTTTAATTGTAATTTTGTGACAAGTATACTACTCTTCAGTTGCTAGAAGTATTTCCCCAAACTAATTATGTGATTGTCAAATTTGCTTATAAAATAGGTAAGGGCAGGTGTAAAACCACTGAGTAAAATATGTAACTTTCATTCATTCAAGAAATATTTGTTAAGCACCTGTTGGGTGCTGGGCAGTGTTTTAAGTGCTGAGAGATCGAGGGGTCAACATGGTGATTGGGATCCTTATTTTTGTGGCACATACATTCTATGGAGGGGGATATATAAGGTACACATGTAAACAAATGAAAGAATTTGTTTTAGATACTGAAAAGGGCTATGGGGAAAAAAACCTGTTTCATTAAAGTAATGGGGGACAGAATCTGTAATTTAAACCGAGTGGTTGAGGAAAGCCACGCGGAATGGATAACTTTTGCACTGAGACCTGGATAATGGAGAACCAAGCCATGTATATTTCTAGGTACAGAGCATTCCAGACAGGAGAACACAGGACAAAGATTCTAAGGTAGGAAACAAGTTTGGCTTGTTCAGGGAACAGCAAGAGGGACAGATTGCAGGGCCAGATCACACAGGACTGTGGGGGCTATGGTAAGGATCTTAGAAGTTTTTTTTCCCCCCTCCTATTTTCTGGTTACAGTGGGAAACTAATTGAGGATTTTAAGCAGAAGACTGGCAGTCTAGGAGGGGAGACATAATAATTAAGTACTTACATAAATATTCAAATGATGGGTGGATTAAGATTGGGAGAGTGTAGGAGGACTAAATTTGATTAAGAGTCTCAGGGAAGATATTCCTGAGGTAATGACATTTAAACTGAGATTTAAGGAATAAGTATGAATTAATTAGGGGAACAACATAGGCGAGAGTATTCCAGGCAGAGGAATATCATGAGTGAAATATGAGTCTAGAAAGAGCTTAATGCCATGAAGATCTGAATAAAGGCTAGCTTGTCCATTTGTAGTTTACAGGGAGGAAAGTAGCACCAAATGGGGCAGGAGAGATTTGGCAGTGAGTACAGGATCTCAAGAGGCATGTGTAGGGTTTGTAGTTGTTAATCCTCTAACAGTGACTTTAAGGAGAGTAACTTAATCACATTTACATTTAACCATATTATTTAGTTGCTACTCTGTGAGGATTGGATTGGAGGAGGGGGCAGGAAGGGAGATCAGTTAAGTACCACTTTTAAGTAAGGTAAGATGGTGGTGATGGGAATAGGGATGGTATCAGTAGATTTTGAATGAGGACAAATTTAAGAACTTGGTTATTGGTTAGATTTAGGGGTAAAGAAAAGGAGAGCTGTATCATGGATAGCGAATATATCACATGCCTGAGCAAATTGATGGATGGTGATGTCGTTACACAGCTACACAGGTCAATTGAAAGTCACTGTAGAGTTTTAGCGTTTCAGGGTGTAAATAAAAGCTTCTGTGGGATTGATTATTTAAAAATGACTGTCACCTTAATGACAAGGACTTACAATGCTTACTGTGTATCAGGTATATTTCAACTCATTTAATCTTGATGACAACGTTATGAGGTAGGTGCTGTTATTATCCCCATGTTACAGATGCAAAAATAGGCACAGAGAAGTGACATGCATCAAGGCAATTTTACTCCCTAGTTCATGTCTTAACCACTGATAAGGCTTGGAAGGTTTTAATTGCACAATTTGTATTTATCTAGATTTATCTAGACTCTCTTAATAATATATTAAATTGGAATTTATGTTGTACTGGAAAGTTTACTTTTTGTGCATTCAAATAGCATGTCTGGCTATATACCACTGAAACAGGCAGTGGTAATATCCTCTTTAATTAAATATTGATTGCTTTTATTTTCAAAGATTCTCCTTTGAAATTGCATGCTCTTTTATTATATTGTTACTGTTTGCAGCACTTTTTGGAATAATGTTGATTTTGCTATATACTGTTAAAGGTGCCGTGTGATGTGAAGGTAAAGGCTCTAGTAGTCTTTTCAAATCAGATAAGTGCGATGTTTCTTTCTGTAAAGAGATTTAAAGTTCATTAATGTATATAGTCTTTGCTCTGAGATAGTGGTTATTATGTGGGTAAGATATTGTTGCACTAATAACGTGCCACTCCTCAGTAGGCTGGCTCCCTCCTAGGAGAGGAGGGGCTGTCATTGCACTGAACACGGTAGATACTGTATGTCTCCTTAGATTGGAAACTGGCACTTAGTAGACAAGCTCAGGTGGAGAGTCTCTTTAGAATGTTGATGTGGGAGAGGATAAGGCCCCAGGAGTAACTTGTTGCTGTGTGGGATCAAGCAGTTGATAGGCAAGAAACCCAGACAAGGTGCATAGCCTCTGAAACTATTAGATGGAGTTCTTTTTGTTTGTTTGTTTTAAAGAACAGAGACCTAAACTTTAGAAATTTGTTTCTGCTGTTACATATTCTATAGTTATTTCTTCATTACAATTCAGTAAAGTTCTTCTGCAAAGGTTACCTTCTTTTTAAAAAAATTTATTTATCATTTTATTTTGCGGGGAGGTAATTAAATTTTTATTAATTAATTAATATTTTAATGAAGGTACTGGGGATTGAACCCAGGACCTTGTGCATTCTAGGCATGCACTCTACTGCTGAGCTATACCCTCTTCGCAGAGGTTACTTTCTTTTGGTGTGCTGGTTGAACAAGACCTTATATAGCTGTTTTTTAGGAGCTACGTGTCTTTGAAGTGGTGGCTGTGGTATTTGGTAAAAGAGAGCCCTAAAGGCAGATGAAACTCTCTACCCCACTGACCATTCTTGTGTCTTCCATTAAAACATTAATACTGTACTGTGCTTTAATGAAGGAGACTGTACTGTTATGTAACTCTTATTAAGTTAAGGACCCATTAGCTTTATCATGTGCCATTTTTGGAGACTTCTTAAGACTTTAACTTAGCCCTTTAAGTTTCAAAATGAAAAGTAACGTTTACAATTTATGTATATGTTTTAATCTTTGTAACTTGGAGTAATTTCCAGGTGATACCTACAGGGAAAATTGGAACCTGAATTATTAGGTGAAATTGATTTTCCACTCTCTGTATCTAGTTTTTGTGTGCATACAGTAGCAAAAGTTGTTTATAAAATCATACAGTATTCAAGAACACCTGCTGCTCCCATTTAGTTATTAAGACTTAATTGTGATAGAGGCCATACATAGTACTGTTGCTTATCCGTATATATAGTAGGAAATTGACTGTTATTCTTGGTCTAATTATAGAGAAAATAAGAAATCCAGTATGTATTTGACATCACTTTTTGCAGCTATTTCCAAATGATCTATAATGGAGAAGAAGTTATTTGAAAATTTGCTTTAGTTGTGATCCTTTAGGAAAAGTTCAGAATGCAGGAATCAAAGTAACCTGTTTCTCTTTTTTTAACTCTAGGTGAGAATTATGAAGATGTTGACCTATACACTGATGAGGTTATGAAGAAACCATGTCCAGTACAGATTGTCCTTGCTCATGAAGATGACCATAACTTTGAGCTTGATGAAGAAGCTTTGGAGCAGATTTTGCTACAGGAGCACATACGAGATCTTAACATAGTAGTGGTATCCGTGGCAGGAGCTTTTCGTAAAGGGAAATCATTTCTTCTGGACTTCATGCTTAGATATATGTATAACAAGGTGAATAGTGTCTTTTATATTGAACCCAGTTAAAAACAAAAATTACTAACCAACCATTCTTGTTTAAAAATAATAGACAAAAAGCAGTAAGAGCTGTATCTTTACTTTTACAAAAATACAGTTCTTGATAAGACTTCTCAGTTAAGACAGTACTGTAAGTTTGTTTGAGGTCTTGATTCTTCATCTCCATAATTCCTTTTTGCATGTAGTACATATTGATGCATATGATGAGCACTTCTGTTCCAAGCTCTAACCCAAGATGTCTGAATATAGCTAAAGCCTCTAAAGTACTATTCAGTCTCTCCCTTTTTGTTATTTCCTCACACCTTCCCCTTCTTGATCACCTTTAAACAGTGGGTGAAGTAGGCTGATAGAAACTTCTGTAAAGATATACTTAACACTCCTCAAATAAATCTCCTTCAGAGACTTTTACTTTTTGAGATAAGGCTTAGTTCCTTAAAGTGGCTTTCATGGCCTTCCATCATCTCTGAGTCTCACCCCTTGCCTCTGTATGTTTTTGCAGTTCCTTGAGTATGTCATGTTACCTCTCCAATGTTGGTGTACTGTTGACTAATCTTTCCATAGGAAACCTTCCCTGATTTCTAAGACTGTGTTATGACCATTTGGCACAGATCTTGTGTTTCATTGATACTACTTTAGTTACTTATTTGTCCTGGCTAGTTTAACTTCTTTTGTGAGTGGGCCTTATCTTGATTACCGTATCTCCCATGCCTAGCATATAATTGGCGCATAGTAAACACTTATTTTCTATTTTTACTGATGAATCTCCCATTCTCTGCACGTTTTCACTTGTTGATGGTACCAGACAATTGTTACTCCTCACCCCTCCCTGATTTAGACATTTTTTTCCCTGTAAAAAAAGAAATTTTTTTTTTTTTTTACTTGAGTCAGAATGTTCTAACAGTTGAAAGTAGGGCTGAGGGAATGGGAGTTGGATAGGAACTAAGGAGGAATTGGACATTTGGAGTGGAGCACTTAGAGGGAAGGACTTTACAGGGGGCTTTAGACATTCAGAAGACACATGAAGATGCTAGAAATAAAGCTTTGACAGAATTATGTCATTTTCTAAACATCTGTCAGGGGTGTTAACCTTTGTGAGTTCTGCATAAATCTGAAACTGGCTATGCATCTGCCTTGAGATAAATAATAAGGTAAAACATTCCTAGTTAATTTTCCAAAAAGCTTTTCAGTAAATTCTTTTCATAGGGAATCTCTTCAGGTATGTTCAAATATACTTGAGTATCGAGAATGTAGTTCATGTTAAAGAACATTTTTATACAAGTTAGAAATTGAGAAAGGTAGAGAATTTTTAAGTTTTTCCACTTAGACTTGGTTATTTTCCAGAATTTTACATCTGAAATAGACAAATGTTTAGTGACATATTCTTTTTTTTTTTAAAGACTACACATTTAGAGATGATAAAGAATTTCTGTATTTTGAGATTGTGATTCCTTAAGTTAACTTGTGTATATTGTATCTATCTGTGTCTAAGCTGTTCACTGCAAATGTATTTGATTCCAGGTAGGTGACAGACAAAATAAGGAAGCTTAGATCACTTGTCTAGCAAGTTTCACCTCCTGTCCCATTTCTTATTTGATCTCTGATCAATCGGTAGTGGCTGTTTGGTGGGGTTTGGGGGGTGGGAGAGTATCAGCCCACACATGTGTCATATATTTGAAGTCTCTGAACTAATATAATTTTCTCTTTCATGGGGAAGACACTGATCATAGAAAGGTAGTGAGGGCCTGAGTGAGGCTACACACCTAGTTAGTGGTTTCTAAGCTGAAATGTCTTTATTAATTTTCATTCATAAGGTTTCCATATTGGATTCCTGATGTAAATTATTTTATTCTGTTAATTGAAAATTGCATTAAACAGTGTCTGATTTGGGGGATAACATGACTCTACTTGTACTGACTTAGTGGTGGGTCATGCTTTTCCTAGGAGATGAAAGTAAAGGAGAAATAACAATGGGATGGTTTTGGACTATTTAATTAACCTGTATCCCTGCAAAGGTGGAATGCTAATTGAAGAAGATAGAAGAGGAGCAGTGACTTTTAGTCGTCCCTGGGTATCCCGGGGAGAGGGGGTGGGTGTTGATTCTAAGACCCCCAGCGGATACCAAAATCCCTGGATGTTCAAGTCCCTTATATAAAATGGTGTATACAGTCGGCCCTCTGTATCTGTGGGTTTTGCATCCAGAGGACCTATTGCACTGACTTTGTACACCTTTTGCATTGACCGGAGTGAATTTATGTAAGGGTGCAGTTCATGAAAGGAACTAAACATTTCACTTTATGATTTAGAAATAGAGAAGTGTTTTAATTTTGATTAACTAGTAAAGGAATCATAACAGCTGAATGTGGGCTTTTTTCTGTTGGATAACAACAAAAATTTCAGTAGCTGAGTTCTTAAAACTAAGAATATTCTGAGAGTTTTACCAAACACTTCCAAATTACAGTGGAAATTCTGGTTTTTAGGTCTCACTTTTTTGTGAGGTAGACAGCTTCTTGTACAGTTTTTTTGAGCTGCTACTTGTATTGTGAAAATAGAGGGGTTTTTTAGTTGAAATATAGGAGGAAAGAAATGAGACTTTTGTAAACTTGAGAGATGAACTAAAAATTTTTCTAGAATAAAATTTCCTCATGTCATGTGAGAATTAATCAATTATTATAGTTAAGTATTTACCATGAAATGTAAGATATGAGAGTGTAACTAGAATTGCTGATTTATTGAATTCATTATGCATGAAATATTTTGAACTTAAAAGGATATCACTTATGACATTCACTATGAATGCTGTACATGATGGATACCACAGAAATTCAGGTATTATTGATGTACTTAATTTGTAAGGAGACTACTTACTACTGTAAAAGTCATTCTTGGGAAGTTACAAAATGAAATAATTATAAAAATTTATGTGAGAACTATTAGGTCTATTATGTCAGTATTTTTTAAAAAATCACCATATTATTTCATGTGTAAAAGCAGGAGTTAACAGGAGAGGAGATTAAAATCTGTTTTGAGAGACACAAGTGGTGGTGGTGGAAGGGGGTTGACTTTCCCCTCTGGAATATGTATATACACTCTCAAGTATTGTAAGCCTTTCCCTTTCAAAGTGGTGATTTGGTTATTCAGAGGTGTGGTTCAGGTAAATATAGTTATTCTTTTTAAAAATTGTTCTTTTTTTGAAGTATAATTTACACAAAGTAAAGTACACATCTTAAGTGTATAGCTTGACAAAATTTTATATATGTGTACACCCATGTTACCACTACTCAGATGATGATACAGAACCTCCCATTATATCCTTCCCAAAAGATAACCACTCTTCAGAACTCTCTCATCACAGACTGGTTTTGCCTGTTTTTGAACACATGAATGAATGAAGTCATACCATATGGGTTTATGTTTGGCTTATTTTATTAACGTATCTGTGAAATGTACCCATGTTTTGCATCTAGTGATAGTCCATTATTTTTGTGACTTTAGTATTGCACCATATGATTATATCATATTTTGTCCATTTAACGGCCAATGGATATTTGCTTTGATCTTAAAAGTTTTAGTAAGTTGATTTTTATGAATCACATGCTTCCAAAGTGAAGTAGATTACTCTAGTGTCTAGAGGAATTGTTAGAAAAATGCTGACTGATCAAGTTGTCATGTAAAAATAATTTCAATTTCAAGAATCAGTTTAGGAAGATAGAAGCTTAGTTTAGTGGAATTATATAATGTATGTAAAACTTAATACTTGGGATATATTGAACAGTGAATAGTAATGATAGCTGTTACTGAACTCTTCTAGATAAGATTCTTAATTCTTTACAGTAGCTTCAACTTTTATAGCATTCCTTATTTTTTAAAAAACTTTTATGAAGAATTTTTAACACATGTAGAAGTAGATAATATGATGAATGTCCATTTTAGCAATTATCAACTCGCCAGTCTCATTTTATCTATACCCCAACTCATTCCGCATGTTATGTAAGTTTTGAAGTATAGCCAGTTACCGTATTTCATTTATAAATATTTCAGTATGTATCTCTTTAAAGATAAGGACTTTTTTGATATTATAATAGCATTATCACACATAAAATTCAATTATTCCGTAAGTAGTATAGTATCTTATAAGTGATCAATTTCCTAGTTCCCTTATATGCTTTAAATTTTTTTTAATGGTTTGTTTGAATCAATATCCAACCAAATGGGGTCCACATTGTAACTGGTTGTCTTTAAAGTATTTTTAACTCTTCCAAGGTTTCACTCCATTTCCTAGTCTTTGTAAATTTATTTGTCGAAGAAACTGACTGTTGGTCTTATAAAGAGTTTCCCAGTCTGGATTTGCTGACTTTATCCCATTGTAATAGTTTTACATGTTCATTTGTTCTGTGAATTTCCTGTAAATTGTTGAATTTAGAGACTTGATCAGACTGAGGTTCAGCTTTCTGGCAAGAGAACTTCACAGATGATGTATTCTTCCATGAGGAGGCACATATTCTAAGATAACAGTTTTGAATCTTTACTGATTTCTAAGTGCTCTCCTAAGTAATTAATAGGTATTAACTCAGTATTCACAATAACCCTATGCAGTAATATTAGTATTTCAACTTGGTTGAAGAAATGAGGCTGAAAGTGAATGGCAAGGCTAGGATTCCAAACCAAGCAATTTGATACCAAAACCTTTATTCTAAAAACTGTGTAAAATGACGTTTGGTCTTTGTCCATATTTTTGCTAATTGTTCTTTTGTAAATGTTCACTTTTCAATGTTTACTTGAGAAGTTGAAGTATAGAGAGTAGTGCAGCATGGTATTTTTCTTGTTGCCCTCTGGTGTCTATGCTTAATGAGTAAAGAGTTTTCGCTCCACTTATAGCATAATTGCTAGGATACTTTAAGGGGAGCTGTATATAATCCTTTACTGTTTACAGAGTTGTTCCCAGAACTGCTTCTAGAGATCAGGAGTAAGAACTATCTTTGAGGAATATATGTGCTGCTGCATATAATTTGCCGAAAGTCCAACTATCTCAGGATCAGCTAAATGGGATGTTAAACTTGATTTCCCCTTTTCCTCTAACAGTGCCTGAGATATAAGACTTGGAAATGTGTGAATCCATGAGGAAAAACTTGGTTTCATGTTCTTTCTAAGAAAGAAATGTATTTAGAGGAAGAGCAATATATTTTACAAGTTTCTTCCTAGGATGATGATGATGACGATGATATTTATTTTTTGTGTGGTGTAAGTTACATACAATAAAGTACATAAGCCTTAGTACCAGCCAATGAATTTTCACTTACCTATACCTTTGTAACCACTGCCTCACAGATCAGGGAAAAGAGCACTTCCAGCACTCCAGAAGGCTCTTTCATTCTCCTTCCCAGTTATTACTGTCCCCAGCTCTCAGGGTCCACTGCTATTCTGGCTTAATACCACTTATTTTGCCTACTTTTGAACTTCACGTAAATGTAGTCATCAAGTTTGCACTCCTGTGTCTGGTTTCTTTCACTCAGTATTAAGCCTAAGAGGTTGATCCATGTTGTTAGATGTGTCAGTAATTGTTGTTTTTAATTGCCAAGTGGTATTTCATTGAATGAAGGTATCACAATTTATTTACTCCTTCTTCTGTTGATAGGCATATGGGTTGTTTGTAATTTTTGGCTATTGTGAATAAAGCACTAATGAACATCCTTGTAAAAGTCTTGGTGATGTAAGCACTTACTTCTGTTGGATTTATACCCAGGAAGGAGTAGGAATGTTGGGTCATGGGGTCCAAAATTTTTGTGGTTTTACCAATTTGCACTTCCACCAGCAATATAAATTTTTTAATTTCTCTCTACCTTACAAACAGTATTGTCAGTCTTTTAAATTTTGGCCATTCTGATAGGTGTGTGTTTTGTTAATTTTAAGTCATCACCATACTCTATTCAGGTTCATATGCTCACAAAATTGCCTGATTTAATGTAGAAGTTTAGCTTATTCATTTAATTACTACTTTAGCTGAATTTGCTCTTATTACAAAAGAAACACTACATAACTTATGTTAACAAGCTGCTGAAATTTTAAATTTTATATTACTATTTTTGCCTATGTAAGAAGCAGGTAAAATTTCAGAATTATAAGATTCAATGAGAAAAGTAAAAATTGGTGGGCTTATTTTGTTCCCTGAAAATAAGGTAAAGGGTTGAGTATAGAGGTTATGTGGACTATGGACTACTTTCTTTCCATTAGCACATTGGATCCTCCCCACCCCTGTCCCAATTTTGGTTTCTAAATTTTAATTTTGGTGGTTTTTTTTTGTATGCAAGTTTAAAATTAGTATAATTTCAATTAGAAATTACCAAAGCTAGAGGAATCAGAAACAGATGAGATGGAGGAGTCTACAATATATTGTTCAAAGTCCTTATTGCTGTGTTTTAGGATGGCCTTTCTTGGTTGCATTCCTGAATCTGTTTCCTGAAAATATTCTGTCATTCGTAGCCTTTGAAATACTTTTCCAGCTTTAAGTCCCAAATGTAGATTCTTCTGTTTTGTAATATCAATGTTATCATACCTATATCATCACATGTTTCAGTTTGGGACTTGAGAAATCATAAATTATTTGTTCCAGTAGACCTTTTCCCATTCTGAAGTCTTTGTTCTTGTAAGTTAAAATTTACTATTTCTAAAACAATCGACTTTATAAGGTCATTTATTGAAGAATACCTTAAGTAATGTAGTGTTGCACTGATTACTCAAACACCAGCTTTAAAACATTTGGGGAGTTAAACAGTTTTGTATGATTTGAGGTCCTGTTTTGGAAGAGAAAATTAACTCTTCTTCCTCAACTCTCCTGGGACAATTTTGTTGTTTGGTTCATGGGTTATAGTTTAGGATTTCTTTGGTCTCTGAGCGTATTTGAAAATGGTTACTGCACGGTGCCCCCTGCCCCAGGTCCTGAGGGAAGTTTTTTCATATCTCCCTTAACTTTAGGGTGCTCCTTGAGGTAAAACCTACGAAAATGGGGGCCTGTGAAGCCTGAACCTCTGCAGTTCTTAGGTCTCAAGAACTTGTCCACTCTTAGCTTCCAACAGTTTGTCCAAATGACCATTTGTGTTTCTTCCAATTGCTCCAGCAGCTTCTTTCGGCTCCTATTAAACTGACCTCAACTTATGATTCTTTGTATTTGCCTGTCTCTCTAGATTTTGGGGTGTAATTTGCCCTGGTACCTCAGTTCTCTGATCTAAGAAAGAAGTCATTGGTTTTCACACTATTCAGCTTTTTTCTTGTTGTGAGATTGGTGTGGTGACTTCTTAGCCTTTTCCATGGGAGGGCTAAAACTGGAAGTCCAGTGGAAGACAATAAAGTCAGATCCCCACACCAAACCTAAATTTAATAAGGTGTTTCCTCATTCTGTTCTGGTAGCACAGAAGAACACTTTTTAAAATATGGTTAATAATGCATAACAAAACATATGATTTTAACCATTTTAAGTGTACAGTTAAGTAGCATTAAGTATATTCATATTATTGTACAACCATCAGCACCAGTCCGTCTCCAGAGCTTTTTCATCTTCCCAAACTGAAACTCTGTACACATTAAACTCCCCCATTCCTCCCCTCCTGTCAGCCCCTGATAACCACTTCTCTACTTTCTGTCTCTATGACTCTGACTACCCTAGTGACCTCATATAAGGATAGTGACCTTTTTGGTGTGATAGAAACAGGAAGAGATGTGTGTGTGTATGTGGGTGTTAGGGAAACTAATGGAGAATATCAGGAGCAAAGGTAGGAAAAGTAAAGAAATTAAAGGTAGATTGTATGGAGCAGGTCTCCAGATGGTCCTGTAAGTAAGTAAATGGGGAGCCACAGGTGACTTCAGCATACAGTGGGGTGATTACATTTCTTGTTGAAAGAATTAAGTGACTATGGGAAGGATGGGTTGGAGGGTACAGGAAGGAGATGCAGGTCTATTTGGAGCATCTAAAGTATAGCCTAGGGACAAGACCACCATTGGGCTTGTCTACGGGGTACTATTAATCCTCTAAACCCTGTGAAAGGTGCGTTCTGAAGCTCAAGTCTATTGTATATAGAATGAATGGAGTTGTGCCATGTGGCAGCCTTGTGACCAACAGAGGGATGTGGGCCTTAAGTTGAAGATACTGAAAGGAAAGGCAGTCCAAGAGAATTTTGTAATTGATAGGATAGGTAACCTACTGGGGATGGGAGTTTTGTGGAATAATAATTATAGATGGTTTAAAGTTTAAGACTGATCTTTACATTAGGTAGTGATCATCTGGACAATACTTTTTTCTCCCACCTTTTATCTCCTTTTCGTAAGTTGCTCCATCCCTCATTGAGCCTACCTTACCCATCTTTTCTCTGCCCCTAATTTGAGCTTTGTTATATGTTTTGGACTATATAGTGAAACTTATTAGAAGTATTTCTGAAACAAAGGCATTTTTCTTATGTGGGGGGTACTTTGAGGAAAGGATATGTGGGCTTTAAATATACTAAAGTACAGGGCTTGTGATATATGTCAAAGTTAATTCATTTATTATGTCCCAGATTTAATTTTCTAGAGAGATTGCCTTATGGTATATTAACTTTTATGTAATTTTATAAGATTTAATTATAACAGTTTAGCCCTGTTGTTTAACTTAGAACATTTTAATATGGAAAATTTTGAATATACCCCAAGATAGTATAGTATAATGAACCCCAATGCACCTATCAACATTTTGCTGGTCTTGTTTCATCTTTTTTCCTCCTTGCCCTTGTATTCTTTTTTTTTTTTCTTCTTCCTGAAATAGTTTAAAGCAAATGCCAGGTGTATTCTTTCACTATAAGTACTTGAGTATTTAACAAATAAGGACTTCATTATTATGATTGTTGTTGTTGTTATTATTAATACAGCCACAATATCATTATCGCACCAAATAATCATCTTTACCCCAACTTAACACCATCTAATATAAATACCCATTCTGAGTTCAGGTTTCTCTTTTGGGTTCAAAAAAGACTTTTATATTTTATAGTTGCATAGTTTCAGGTTTCAAACAAGTCTTGTGATTATTTTTAAAGTTAATTTTTTAAGGCAGTGTGAAACATTTTAGTATAAGCTATTCTAAGAGAGCCACTTTGTTTGGAACTTCGTTTTGCTTATCTGTACAAGGTGGTGTCAAAATAGCTACTGTCTATCTTTTATATGATTTGTAAACATTATAGGAAATCTCTCCAAAATGGGAGAAAGTGGGTGTGACTCCACTTATCTAGAGGCCTAGAGTCTAAAAATGTGAGCAGATTTGAGAAAGTTCAGGTTTGGAGGAAGACCACACCTCTCTAAGAGCAGCCCAGGTGGGATTTGAGACCACATTTTTAACTACTAATATACTGTTACAGTATATTTTGTCTCCCTGGATTTAGCTTCCTCATCTGTAAAATAAGGAATGGATGACATTCCTTTTGAGTTCTTAATATTTTGTGTTTTATTGTATATTTGTGCTTGATTTTAACAGGATTCTCAAAGTTGGATTGGTGGAAACAATGAACCATTGACTGGCTTTACATGGCGGGGTGGTTGTGAAAGAGAAACAACAGGCATACAAGTCTGGAATGAAGTGTTTGTGATTGACAGACCTAATGGAACAAAAGTAAAATTCTCTTTTTTTTGCTATTTTTTCCTTCCGTGTTCTTTCTTGAACAATTTTCTAGTATTAAAGATCAAAACAACAAAAAACTATTAATGTCTGGTAACATTAACATACGTGGATTATCTTGTCAAAATGTTTGAGGTATTTAACTTAGAGTACTTTCCTTGACTTAATTATTGGTTTTGATATTAATCATTTTATATTTAATTTTTATAGTCACTATTGGTGATTCTATTGGTGAATTGGTGAATATTTTACTGTTGGTGAATATTTTACTTAGTATTTCAAACTTTTAAATTCTTAGGTGGCTGTGCTGCTAATGGATACCCAGGGTGCCTTTGATAGCCAGTCAACTATCAAAGATTGTGCAACAGTGTTTGCTCTGAGCACTATGACTAGCTCTGTCCAGGTGAGACACAGAGATGCTGTGGTATGATCAGTTTAGATAATCCTAATTCCTTTTTTTCTTCCTCAGAACACTTTTGGATTGAAGAAAAGAAAAAGATTAAAATTAAAGAAAGCTCTTGGTTATTTGTATTTCTATACTTGTTATTCAGGCTCACAATGTGAAATTTCCTACTTTTGAGTGCTTACCAGGGAAACAGTAAGCCAGTAGCCAGTCCCTTTGGTATTTCATCATAGCATTTATACTTATTTCCCTTTTAAATGAAAAGATATTATTGCATGTTATCCTTAATTGAATTCAAGGATATTCAGTTGATACTAAATTCAGCTGAGTTCTGGCATATGCCAAGATACAGTAAGATACAGAATATATCTTTATTTTTTGGCTAAATCAGACAAACAACAAAACCAAATAATTAAATTTTGTTCTTTATTTGATATATATGACAACTAGTACTCAATTATTTGAACTAATAGGGGTAGAAGCATAAGAATTAATTCATATTTAACTTAGGAAACCTAAATGATGTTTATATAATAAACTAAGGACTTATAGCACCTGTTTCATTTAGAAAGGGGTAAAATCCTTGCTGTTTTTTCACTTACACTGTACCCTAATTGTGTTTGCTGTTCTGTCAAGTTCTAGTCTCTTCACGCTAGGCCATCTTTTTTCTGTATAGTTTAGACTGATTGGATTGAATTAAACCACCACAGGTCATTTTGTTATTTCTTTTCTTTCTCATTTCTGAGATCATCTGCGGTTGATATTTCTCTGGCTGAAAATTATTACTAAATTATTGAAATACGGTGGTTAGGTCCAGCTGGTGATATGTCAAGATGTGTATTTGTGAAAGTTAAAAAAAAGTATGTACTTCTCCTGAGATAAGAGATATTTCTTACTGTTGGTAGATTATAGGTGATACTGTCATAGTGTCTTGGAATTTTTGTGACACTTTCCAGTAATATCTGGAATACATGACCAGTCTCAAAGTTTCCATTTCCTTCCTTCCTCATTTCAGAGTATGTAGCTGTCAGAGTGGAAACAAGTTTCGGATATTATTATGTGATAAAAGAGGAATGGCTTCTTTTTATTATAGGGATGGGCATATCTGTCATTACAAACTAAATGATGCTATTGGGAATCCTCAGAGTCTCTCAGTTTGTTCTACCTCTTTTTCTCTGATCTTGCAAGGTGGCACAACTGCCATCCATGTTCTTGAGGCAAGCAGAAGCCACATCTTTGTGTTTATGTTATCACATTATAGCCCTTTAGATTAGTTGGTTCTATGGCTTAACTTAAATTATAATGAAGGAGTTCTCTATCCTAAAACTTGTACCTTGATCTCTTGTTGATTCAGCTTTGTTGATTCAGCTTTATGATAGCAAGGGTCCTGGTTTTGGACTTAAAGCCACTCAGTCACTTTCTTATCAGTAAAATGAGGATTTTGCCCATCTTGTCTATCTCATATGTGGTTTTGTGTGCAGTCAGAAATGAGATCCAAATGAGATAATTGATAAGAAAGTGCTTTGTAAACTACAAATAATCTAGAAGATTAAAATTATTTTTTATTATTGCCTTTTTCCTGGTTATTGAGGCTAGATTTTTCTTCTTCCCTAGATAAGCTATCTGGCTGATAGATCAATGACAAATTGATCCTTTTGTCATTTATTCTCCCAACAAATAATCATTGAGCGTCTATTAAGTACAATACGGTATGCTAAGTACTAATGATCTACAACAAACAAATATTTTTTTGTCTTTACTATTTTTCTCCTGGCCCTGCCAATAAAAAGATCTGGGCCTGTTTTCTAAAAGCTGAGGACCATATGAGTAAGAATATGTTGGTCATGGTTTTAGTTTTTAAATTTAAATCAGGAGTTTAATCATCTCAGCCATTAATTAATTTTTAAGTACCTGGTTGGAATTCGTCAGCTGAGAATATCATTTTAGGCTTGTTAGCCTATATTGGCTGTTTATATTCTCGACCTCCAAGTGCTTCAGTTAGATTATCACTTACTTGCTCTTAGAACAGATTGTTTTATATTTGGAGTAATCCTATTTTTTTAGACCTGAGTTATTTCTTAGCAGAGGTGACAACTGTGGACATCCACTTTTCTCTTTTGATGGCCTAGGTCATCTTTTAAAGACTTGACTCAGAAAGACTGAACCTATTGAGCTTTTCTCCAGTTTCTCTTTCTTGAGCGTACTTAGTCAGTTCTGGTCTGTGTGCCTTGGAAAGCCTCCTAAAAAATTGTAGAACAGTCAACAGTGCCACCTACTGTAATTTTTTTAAGCTACTACTGTCTGGTAAAATTTTCATATTAAGCTATTTAGACTGATGAGTTTGCTTAAGTAAAAAGGGAAAACCAATTAGAGTTGATGGTAGTTGAGGCACCTACAGAATAACTATAAACTACATACTACAAATGTTCCAAGGAATTTATCTTTGTAGGACTATGCCCTTCACATTTATTGACTTAGAAAAATAGTTGTGGAAACTCTTCACTTAAAAAAAAAGTCAAAATTGTAGAATAGATAAACAAGATTATACTGTATAGCACAGGGAAATATACACAAAATGTTACGATAACTCACAGAGAAAAAAATGTGACAATGAGTGTGTATATGTCCATGAATGACTGAAAGATTGTGCTGAACACTGGAATTTGACACAACATTGTAAAATGATTATAAATCAATAAAAAATGTTAAAAAAAAAAGTCATAGTATAGAGCATCTTAGTACATAATGTACTTAGAAAAAGAAGTCTGCTGCCTTCTAGGTCCCATATGCGTGTATTTATGATTTTTACAAAGTTTACCGCCACTGCTTCCCCCCTAATGTTTTATGCTGACTGTTATTAGGGAAAAAGAAAATCTTTTTCATGTGCCACTGGTTAAGATAGTGACTAAGTCATACATTTGTGTTGAGGTATGAAATGGCCTTCATTTCCGCAAGTAAAGTTATACATAGCTGGGTATTCAAAGTAAAACACTAATAAAAACAAAATTTTGTTTCAACAGGTATATAATTTGTCTCAAAATATTCAAGAAGATGATCTTCAACATTTGCAAGTATGTATGTCTCAAAGAATGTATGCCAGAGTATTGAGAATTTAGTTCCCACTTTATGGTGACTTTACACCAAGAACCTATAATATTGTAAGAAGATTGGCTATTATATGGTTTTAAACTGATGTACGACATCTTAACTAGAAGAAATTTTAATATATACCCAGACTTAAAAAAAATTAAATACTTGACTTTCAAATGATTTTAAAGGCTCTGACATCTAGTGGTCTGATATAGAACAGCTTTACAGATGTCTTCTTTCTACCTCTTTGGGACATTATTTTAAATAATTTGATTTAATAGTTATTTACAGAGTATGGCAGACTTGCAATGGAAGAAATCTACCAGAAGCCATTTCAGGTAAATAAATATTTTGTCATTAAAAAAAATTCATCTATGTAAAGCTATTAAGCCATCTCATCATGCATCTCTGAAGACATGAGTATATTACATCAAACTCATTTTGAGCAACACATTCAGCAGAATTGAAATTAATTTATGGTAATGTCACCACCAACTTATCAGTGGCAGGTAAAAGGATAGGAAATAGAACAAATGAATATAGGTTGATTCTTAACACTTTTCTTAGATTAAGAGGTTAATAACATTTCTCTTAACTAGACGTTAATTCTAAAACTTGAGATAGTCATGCAGATTTCTTTTATATGTGATAAACTACTACAAAATATTATTGGTTTTGTGTGTGTGTATGTGTAGTGAAAGTTGAGGTTAGACTTGTTATTCTTTATTTTTGTTTTAAATAGAAAAGTTTGAGAATTTATTATATCTCTTCCCCCTCTTCCACTCCCTCTAGCCTCATGTGTTTTTTTATTCCTTTTAAATACTAAGTATAGAATATTAAGTTAAAAATTAACCTGGGTGGAATTATTTGAGAAGCATGTGCTCTGATTGCTTCTGTGGAGTCAAAGCTGATTTCAGGTAGTTTCTTTTTTGAAGTAAGTATAGTTTATAAGTTGACATAGTACTATCTAGTTAGATATATTATAGTAGGTGAGAATGACTACCCTGTTTGTTCGTTAGTTTATGAAGTCCTTTCTGTGTGTTGGCATCACTCGTGATTCTTAGTAGGTCTTGTCTGGCTCAGGTGATCACTTTTATGAAATATTTGGGCAGGTTATGGGATCATTTTGTGTATGTGGATGAAATACACTCTATTTGGCCTATACCAGTTTTTGTGAACTGGGGTAATTTTGACACCCAGAGGACATTTGCCAATGTCTGGAGACATTTTTGGTTGTCACAGTTTGGGGGAGGACGTTTAATGCCACCGGCATCTAGTTTAGAGACCAGACATGCTGTTTAGCATCTTACAGTGCATGGGCCAGCCTTGCACAGCTAAGAATTATGTGACCCAAGATGTCGATAGTGCTAAGGCTGAGAAACCTAAGCATGTATGAATAAAACATTCTATGAAAGGAATTAGTTGGCCTAGAATTAGGTTAGATGGTTTCTAGTTACACAATCTTGACTTAAAATTGTGACCTGTATGTTCTGATATGGTTTTCGTTTTTTAAAATCCTGTGTTACTGCATGTGGTGATTCTTTATACACGTGAAGTTTTCAAATGGAGGTAATTGCTTGGAATAGAAACTGGGAGTGTTGTTGACTTATGTAGGCTCTTGATGTAACAATGAGTAGTATTAAACCATTTGGTTAACTTTGATAAGGAATGTTTTGGGGAGTAAAGGAGGCTTTAGTTGTTAAAATAGTGATTTTTTGTAAATTTTTATAAGAAACGGCTTCTCTCTTTTTTCTCTTCTGTCTGTAGACATTAATGTTTTTGATTCGAGATTGGAGTTATCCTTATGAACATTCATACGGTTTGGAAGGTGGAAAACAATTCCTTGAAAAGAGATTACAGGTAAGCCCCCCTTTCTTAGAGAGGACAGCATAAGCACCACGCCAGGTAAAGGAGTGAGCCGCCTGGACTGCTGCTTAGACTACCAAAATCTTAAGTGTCATTGGAACAAGTTGAGTACCCCAAGTTAGCCCAGATAACTGCATACATAATTGATGAGAAGTAAACGTGGTAGCACTCTTGCTAAAGTGGACAACAGAAATACCCTTGAATAGAAATTAAGGAACACGTATTTCTCTCCTTAGCCAGTTGCCCCGCCAGCAAATCAATATTCAGAGGATAAAAGTTTAAAGGAGACTAACTTTTTAATCTATTTAGATTGCATGCACGTCTCTTTCTGGCCCAGCTGAGCTTCTGAACACTTGGAACAGGCTGGAAAATCTAATGTGCATGCACTGAACACAGATGATGTGAGGCCCTCTTTCCAAGGAATACTGTCTCATAGAGTGGCAGCATACAGAGCTAGAAAAGGGATCTTAAACATTAGTGTACACACACACACGCACTCACTCACGCACACACCCCCCAAAACTGGGACCCAGAAAAGTGACTTACCTTTGGTCACTTAACTAATTATGGATAACTGAGAATAGGACCCAACATCCGGACTCCAGGCCTGACTCATGCAATATACCACACCAAGGCATTCCTAGAAAATAACCTTACCAGCATGATCCTTTATTCCTAAAGATACCCTCCCATGGAAGTACTTGGGAAACCCTCAGGTCAGATACTGCACATCTACTTACATCACAAAAGATACATAAACATCCCTTTATTCATAAGTAGGAGGTTTCTCTCTTTGGGTTAATAAAATTTTGTTTGCCTGTGGAAAGATGCATTAAGTTTTTCAACCACATTCAAAGGCTCTGGGTACGATATAACTTTCTTAATCCTAAAATGAGATTAAAACCAACTTCTCGGGAGTGGATATAGCTCGGTGGTAGAGCACATGCTTAGCATGCTGGAGGTCCTGGGTTCAATCCCTAGTACCTCCAGTAAAAAGAAAATAAATAAAACCAACTTCTTCTTGGATTGTTTAAAATGCATTTCCAGACTCTGCTGTGAGAGATAATTTCATTCATCAGTATTTTCTCTAATTTGTTCTGAAGAAATGAGCACAAAGCACATCAGGCATACTAAGTAGAGTGAGAATTATGTATTTCAAAGACAAGAAGATTTTTTAACATCTTACTGAAGTGATACAGAAAGTGCTCAAATCAGAAATGCTCAGCTTGATGAATTTGTACAAATTGAACACAGCCATGTAACCACCCAGAAACACCTGCCTCTGTCCACTAAGCCCCCCCCCCCAACACTCTACTGCTATTTTGACCTCTAACAGGCTTTGTTTTTGGAGTTTTTATGAAAAGAATCACATACAGTATGTATTCTGAGATTAATCCGTTTTGTTGCATGTAGTTTAGTTCTCTTTAGTCTCATTGCTATACAGCATTCCATTATATGAATAAGCAACAATTTTTTCATTTTACTCTTGATGGACATTTAGGTAGTTTCCAAGTTTTATTGATTATGAATCGTAAATTTTTTTTAGAATGGTTTTGAGAAGAGTTTGGGAGAATATGTGAGTTACATTGGGATAACTAGTTGTTAAAAATCTAAGTTTAGGATTTTCTTTCAGAAAATACATAGCAGTCTCTTATGAAAAACACTGATAACTGACATAGGTCATAAATAATCATTTGGAGTGAGTGCTGAATCCTAACAGATTTTTAAGATTCTTTGCACTGCACTGGAGCCTTTCAGCATAGCTGTTATTTTGTTCAATGGCTGACCTTTTTATTTGTAGGCAAATTAGTACTTTGTTTTTCTCTTTGCCATTATAAGTACTATAAAGGCAAATTTTCACTTTATTTACTGGTTTATAAATTATAGCCACACCTTGTTGTTCTGGTGTTAGATACTATGATTGATTATTATTTGTATTTTTTCATATCCTTGGCAGCTCACGTGGGAAAAAACATCTTTTCTGATTTAAGACAGAGTGAAGTCTTACAAAATAGTCAGAAATGGTCTTTAGTAAAATTCCATATTGTCAAAAATCACCCATCTGGAGTAGCATCTGAGTTAGTGTGCATGCATGTGAGTGTGTGTGTGTGTGTGTGTGTGTGTGTTTAAAAAAATTTTTTTTTCTCTTGTTTGCACCATAATCCTGTCTCCTTCTGTCCCCAGGTAAAACAAAATCAACATGAAGAGCTACAGAATGTAAGGAAGCACATTCACAATTGTTTCTCAAATCTTGGTTGCTTCCTTTTGCCACATCCTGGTCTTAAAGTTGCAACTAATCCTAGTTTTGATGGGAGATTGAAAGGTGGGAGTTCCCATTCTTGCTAAAATCAGAACTTAATTTTTAGAGGTTGAAAGTTAAAAAAATTCTTGGTTCCTTAAATTTTCTCTCTTACTTTTGGAGAGCATTTTGATGCATTGTTAATTACATGATTTTAATGCTCTGTGTAGTCTTTCTAGCTTCCCACTGGTTTGTTGGAAACACCTAGCATATTGATTAACATATTTTATAATGTGGTCTTTTGCCCAGCACTGATGTCCTAAAAATGCTGAAAGCTGAGAACCTTTCAGTATTTCATCTGATTGCAGTCTGCTAAAAAAGCTTTACCAATATATTGATGTAATTAGATTTAAATCTGTTTAGGGGGTGATAGTATAATTTTTTGTGTATGTTTTAGGATTATTTTGAGCATGATGGCAAAAGGCTTGAGGATTGACAAAACTTAACAGTATGGCTAGAGAAACAAAATTTAGTATTAAAATTTGATACACTTTCATGAATTGCTTGCCATTTGAAAAGGGTAGTTTAGTTAATACTTAATGTGGAATTTGTTTTGGTAATCCACAGTTTGTTTTATTTATTATTTGAGCTGAAAGAGTTATTGGGAGATGAAGGAAATAGGGTAGTGGAGTAGAGGGACTTACATTTTTTCCTAGGAGATGTTACAGTGTGACAGTGTTTGGATGAGTTTTTAAAAATGAATCTGCACTTAGGTAATAAGATATTGTACTCTTATTTCATGAAACAGAATTTTATTAACTCTTACCACTGGGGACTTCTTCTTGTTTTTGTGTGTTTTTTGACTAACATGTTGACTAATTTCATGTCCACTAGATATTGATGAAGATTTTAAGCGAGAGCTTCGAAATCTGGTTCCATTGCTACTTGCCCCGGAAAATTTGGTAGAAAAAGAGATAAGTGGATCTAAAGTCACTTGTAGAGATCTTGTAGAATACTTTAAGGTAGGAAAACTCTTACATTAAATGACTTTGTCTAAGTTAGAAAAATAGCTAACTTAAAACTCTTCTGTATGTATAAGAAATTTCTTATCTTTATTTTAAAGCAGAAAATTAAAATTTGTAATTTATTTTTCTGCCTTGAATTGGGTGTATCAATATTTAAGGATATTTAAAATTGTACCCAACAACTTGTATCTTCCAGGCAGTGATTTTGTTTATAGTCAGTCCTTTTTCTCCAGCTCTGAGGGAGAGAAAGACCATTCATCATGTTATTGCGATACCACTTTATCATTTGAGAGTGGTAAGAGGTACTGGGAGCGTAAATCTACATCTTGAGTTTTCACAAAAGCTTTCTCTCAGAGTTCTGAGGACTTGATAAGAACAGCCAAAAGTATCAAAACTGGTTTTTGAGCTCAAGTAAATTAGTCACTTTTTTTTTTTCTCTGCTCTTCTCTAGTCTGTATAGCTTGCTTGCCAGAGAGTTGTATTTGTTCGTCGTAGTTGTAAATAGGTGAAAGAGAAAATACAGTTAACTAAGAGTATATTTTTTTGTTATTTAATGGACACTTAATGATCACCTTCATACTATTTTTGTTTAGTTATGAATTAATTTAGAGTCAGTAGAAAGTTGAGATGAAAGATTCCCATGTAGACTTACTTAAAAACTCCCATCTTTCCTTCTTACTGTTAAACCACAAAGTGGGTAATTTTTTTTGAACTGAAATATACTTTAAGCTGGTCAATGTAAAATACTGAGTTAAAATGTTCTTACATATTTATTTGAAATGTTGGCAGTAGGGGAGAATTATGGATTTCTTTTTATAAAGTGGATGGCATTTTGTATATAACTTAATTATGAGACATAACTTTCCTGCAAAGTTGGAATTATATTTAGAGACATTTCTCTCTGCTACTGTTTAGCAACATGCATTTAACAATATTGAGAATAGGTTAACTTTGCTGGAATGAGAGTGTATGATTTTTAAAGCCTAGACTTTGCTTTTAATATTGTGAATCATTTTTCTACTTAATGGTTTTTCTTTCTTTGGGGATGTGGAGCCAAATTACATAACCTACCGATATAATGAGTCTTCTGTATTTTTAGGCTTACATTAAAATTTACCAAGGAGAGGAACTTCCACATCCAAAATCCATGCTTCAGGTAGTGTGTGCGTTGTATATACATTTATTTATGAAGGAGAAAAAGTCTTTGCTTTAGAGATAAATGCTGAAAATGGAGTGGTGCTTCTTTGCATGCAAATGTATTTTAGATACTTAAGGCAGTACATGTCATGGGTCCTGAGGTTTTTATATGAGTTTTTCTAACTACCAATAGCAGGCCTTACACACACAGGCCCCAAGAAATGAGGGCCCTCTGTACCTTCTCTTCAGTTGCTCAAAACGTGTAGGTAAATTCCTGTTTCAGAAGATAGCTTCACATGGGCCTCGCTGAACCAAGCTGCTTCTGTCTCTGAGTCTTTGACAATGAATGTTGTTTGAAATAAGGCTTATTTGCTCTTGATGTTAATGATTGGGAGCTCCTTCTAGTAAATATAGATTTTTTTTTCTTTTTTAAAAAAGGTATTCTTTGGGGACAGTGTTATTTTACCCTAATTCATTTTGTAAAGATTTGCCACTTTGAGTAATTTCTCAGTTTTACAGTGGATTAAACAGTGTTGTTGTTGTTTTTTTCCCCCCATAAAACTCATGAAATAAGCCGTTTTGTGGATTTAAAAGTATATCCTGTGTAATACTGATTATGAGAAAGAGAACCTTAAGAATAATTCTTGATTCTTTTTATCTGGAGACTTAACATATTTTAGGGTTGTAACTGTTTAATTCTGTATAACTTCCTGGGCATATGTGGTATTTGCTGCAAACCCATTTTAACAAACCTAAGCACAAGAAAATTAAGCAGGTAGTCCGATTACAAGCAATTATTACATCCTTCATACTAGTATTTCCTTCACTAGAAAGGAAAACTGGAAGTTGGTAATATTTTCTCTGATTCATTTTTAGACTTTGGTTCATTATACATAATTCGTTGTATTTATTAGAATTTCTAGTCATCAGGCTTTTTTTTTTTGCATAAAATTGGCACATTTTATTTTATTTCTTAGGCAACAGCGGAAGCTAATAATCTTGCTGCAGTAGCAGGAGCAAGAGAGATCTATTGCAAAAGTATGGAGCAGGTTTGTAACTAAAATCTAAATTTGACACTAGAGTGAGATAGAAGACTTTTATATTTAAAATAAGTGAACCAATTTGTGCTCCTTATGCATTGTCATTTTACATAATTCCTTAATTTCCCTTTATCATCTCTGCTGGAAATAAACTAAGAAAATTATTCACATGGTTAAAGTGCAGGATACAGGTAGTGAATTATTTTCTGACTCATGATTCAGAGTGCTGTTATTAGTAGCTTCTGATGTCAGTAACATTAGCTTTAGGTTCATAGCAATTTCTGTGCTAAGCTTGCTAACTCAAACATTAAAGTCCTTTTTTATGTGTTATCTTTTACCCACTCTCTTGCCAGCAGTCTTTTGTACTCTTGGTGTATTGGTGGGTCAAATGAAGTGAGATACAGATTGCAGTGTAATTTTTTGGTCTTTATTGGTATATAACTAATTTGGAAAATTTATTTTTCCTGAGTCAGTTAAACATGTAAGAAATAAGTAGGTTATGATAATGTGTGAAGTATTATGAACAAATTTAAAACTGAATCATGTAGGTAGTTTGATTTTTTTGAGACTAAAAACTATGAGCAGGAAACTTCTTCCAGTGGGAATTATTTCCAGCATGTAATTTGTCCTACTGTAATCCTGTCTGTACAGGTATGTGGTGGGGACAAGCCTTACATTGCACCTTCAGATCTGGAGCGAAAACACCTGGATCTCAAGGATGTGGCGATTAAACAGTTTCGTTCTGTGAAAAAAATGGGTGGAGATGAATTCTGCCGTCGTTACCAGGACCAGCTTGAGGCTGAAATTGAAGAAACCTATGCAAATTTTATAAAGCACAATGATGGCAAAAATATCTTCTATGCTGCTCGTACCCCTGCTACGCTGTTTGCAGTCATGTTTGCAATGTATATAATCTCAGGACTGACTGGCTTCGTTGGCCTAAACTCTATAGCCGTCTTGTGTAACCTTGTCATGGGATTAGCACTGACATCTCTTTGTACTTGGGCATATGTTAAATACTCTGGGGAGTTCAGAGAAATTGGAACAATGATTGATCAGATTGCTGAAACACTATGGGAACAGGTTGGTATCTGTCTTGTGATTTTTCAGTGACTAGTCTCATCCCTGTGACTCTGCACCCGTCCCCCGTCCCCACTCCCTAGTATTTGCGCACCTACTTTTCCTTCATATGGGGAATGTCAAAAGGCTGTTTTCTATTTTGTTTAGATATATAATCTTTGAAAGTATGAACTGAAGAGGTTTTTTTTTTTTCCTTTAAAGTCATAATTACTGTGTGCTATGGTCGACTTAAATCTGTAATACCCTTTTGATAGATTCTTAGTCATAGGCCTGATTATACCAGACAAATGGTCAGGGCTAGAGTCTTTAAGGATTTTTTTTTTTTTTTTTTTTGAGAAAAGAAAATATAATTAGTGCAAGAGTTACAAAGGTAAGGAAAGAAGTTTGGAAGTGCACTTCTTTTGCTTTAGGAAAGCAAAAGAAGTTTCTTACTAATATTGGCAAGAAACAATGCATCCTTACATTCCAGGAAAAATACTGGATGGTATTCAGGTCTTCATTGCCTGCCATGAAGATAGTGGTGATTTACTGATGTACACAAGGAACGACCTTACAGGGATTTCTTACATCAAAGAAACTTTGTTAGACCTCTGTACTATGGAAATGCTAATGAACAAAGCAAAGTACCACAGGGAACCAGCTTCTCTTAATCATAATTTGTTGCCTCAACCAGAGTTCATATCATGATTTTTTATGTCAAACCAGATTTCAGAGTTGGGCCTGACAAGTATCTACTAAGGAAAGCCATGTTGTATATCAGCCAACTGTTGTCTGGAATTGCCTGTGTTGAGAAAATTCCATTTAAGGATGTTGTCATTAAAATGATCATCATGAAATATTTGAGCATCATGTCAAGAACCAGAATGAAAGCTACAGTTATTACAATTGGCAGTATAAAAGGGGTTTTCAGATACCATTTCTGGGCCAGTGAAGTATTAGGCTTATTTGAAGATCTAGGATATGTAGGTCCAGGTTGGTTTTGGCTTCAAATTCCAAGACTGAAGAAGTAAACCATTTTTTGAAGAAAGTTGATTGGATATTGACTTTTCTTATAATAATGTCATTACTATTTTATACAGTGACCCACTACCTTTGGATTTTATGTTTGTTCTTTAGAGAATTGCTCCATTTATTCAAATCTGATTTAGAAGCTTGTGTTTGGATATTTGTTAAATTTAAATTTTTATATCTTTAAAAAATAACATTCTTCATATTCTTTTGATACCTTCTGATAGAACATGGATTAAAAGTTATCACAGCCTCACTTTAAAAAAATATTATCTACTTTAAAATTTTGGAACATTACTAATTTTCTGCAACACGAATTTCAGTAATTGTACAGTGTCTTCCAGTCGTCTCCTGTACAGCATTGATTCTAGGATTGTAGAGGTGCCACTATTACAAAACAGTTAAATGGAAGAATCTAAAGTATGTAAAATTATTTTCAGTATAGCTGAGGTAAGATGATAAGTAGTCAGAAGATCCATGTTGTGTCAACAAACCTTGTCTAAATTTTTCTGCATTTCTCTTTTCTTTTGCTTCAGAGGAGTCCCAGGAAGGTGAGAAAACTAGAAAAGTCTCAAATTGTTGTAGTCTTAAACTCTTTAACTTCAAGGCACTCTGAGTCATTCTCCTAACAAATCACTCCGTGTTTTAGGTGTTTTCCAAACTGTTTGAAGTTACTAGACGTCGAATGGTTCACCGTGCTCTTTCATCAGCTCAGCGACAGAGACTGTCATCCAACAATAACAAGAAGAAAAATTAGACAGTATTTTTAACTTTTTTCTCTATCTGAAGTGTTCACACTTACACATGTAGGACACTAAGCAGGACCGTCTGGGCCGGTCTGCATAAATGCTGTATACATACCAGATTTGATGCTGCACATAGGGTATGGAATTGCACATCCATCTCATAGGAATTGTAAATGGTTTGACTAGGAGGAAAGTCATTTTTGTTGCATTATAAAATGTCTAACTGCATTATTTGTAGCGTCATAACTTTTTTTGGGAGAAGCATCTTTTTATTTCCCACATTCCTGGTTATTTTCTTCATTGTTTTGAATTGAATTTTTATATCTATTTTTATATGTAACTCTTCTTTTACCTCATGTTTTTATTTGTTTTGCACATTTCTCATACCACAGGTATTGAAGCCCCTGGGTGATAATTTGATGGAGGAAAACATAAGGCAGTCTGTAACAAACTCTATCAAAGCAGGCCTGACTGACCAGGTGTCTCATCATGCCAGATTAAAGACAGACTGACAGTTCATCTCCTCATGGACTCCACTCTCCCTCTTTTTCATGCTTGCTGTACAATGAGAACTCAAATAAAAATAAACCAAAGTTTACAATCAACTGTAGAAGTAGTTTAGTATAACTGGCTTCACAGATGGCTGCCACAGAGTGTGAAATTGTTTGTTGGTTTTAAGCATTCTGTTCATGGCTCCTAAGACATGACGATTGGCTGAGGAGCGTACGTTTATCATGCACAACTTGTGCCATGTTTAATTCTTTTTTTTTTTTTTTCCTTTTTACTTAATCTAATGTTGGTGAAATTTGTCTTATGTAAAAGGATATTTCAGGGAAATATTTTAAGAAATCTATTTAGAGTCTCTTTAACACAGTGTCCCATTGAAATTTTTAATTGTTAGAGAAGTTATGAATCACTGTATCAAGAATCAGATTGGAATGACAATGAAGCCTTTATTGAGCCACGACATTAAAAGTATATATTTGCTTTACTGCCTTTAATACCAGTATTACATAAATGCATGTGTCAGAAACTTCACAGAAATTACATGACAACTCTTGTAGCTAAGAAAGTGATTCTGAGGTGTACATTTGTCTTGCCTTTTTAAATTTATAAACCTGCCCTAAAAGGAGATGCATATCTGGGAAACTGAACTGTCTTTATGCAGTTTAGCCTTCATGTACATAAAATACGCCATTAATTTTATTGGGGGAGAAATTCCATCCAAAAATGTTGCCTACAGCTATGAGTTAAGAGTGTCTGTACAGTGTGTAGCTTTTATTTTCTAAAATCACAGATAGGGCATGTATATGAATTATAAATATATAAATACAATTTTGTATTAAAAGTTTTGTAGTTTATGGCAAAATCTGGTTCTGTGGTAGGCTAATGAGTACAGTCCCTGTGAAGGAATGTTTGTGGCTCATGTCAGTGTGTGAATGCATAGACAATTTGAAGTTTTTGATATATTTGTGATATTTATCTTCCTTGAGCACTGCAGTCTCACCCCCCAAGGGAATTCAATGGGAATGTTTATCGTGACTTTGTCCTCTGTTGCATTTTAAAGTTATTTCCTGTAATTTATTTTCAGTACATAATTAAAAATTTGTTGTATATATAAAATGGAACTTGTGATTCTTTTTTAAGGAATTCTTCGAATATGTGTTCTGTTACATATACCATATTTGTTTATATTGAAAAGAACATGAGCGGGAAACACCCAAGTGAGAGCTCTGAGGTATCGTACCTGGAAGCTAAGCTGGTAAAAAGTTACTTTCTGTGTCTGCTTCTGTTAGGAAAACTTGTGGTTAGCCTAAGGGATTTATTAATTTCTTTCATCTGTCTTTTTTTTTTTTTTTTTTTTTTTTTTGGTGGTATATGTAAGGCTCACATTTTGCAGTACTTTTGTAGCCTTCTCTATGAACACCTGTTAAAGCGCCTAGTTTGGTCTTTAAGTGAAAAGAATTGAGATGCTGATTTGCATGCCCAAAAGTTCTAAATTTACTTTGGTTGATCTCTCTCCTCCCTCCTCATTTCAAATCCTGTTTTTATATGGGTTGTATTTGTTAATCCATCTGTATTAAACTACTACCAACTCATCTGTTCTTAAACAGAATCCACCTGAAAAGTGTCTCTATTTCTTCTGTCACTTTGTTTTATGAGTGCTGTGGACTGTTTTTATGAATGAAAAAATAAAAAGTTTGTTGTGTGATAGCAGTTCTTCTGAAATTAAAGACACATAGCTTATTTATTTATTTACTTTTTTAACAAAAGAGTTGTGAAATCTAGACCATGGGATTTCTCAGTATTTCTTATTGGAAAGAGTGTTTTTCCCGAAAGAAGATACAGTTCTGTAAAGGATTCCAAGACAGTACTTTGATTTCAGCTGGAAGACTCTGAACATTGTTAAGCAAGAAGCAATAAAAGGGATTAAAAACAAACTCAAAACTGTTGGCTGAAATAACTTTGGTGTTAGTATATTTTCTGTGGTAAATTTTTTTTGTACTCTGTATAATAAGGTAGGTTTTTAAAAAAGAAACTTAATGACAAACAAATGTATCTTCCTAGTTAAGACATAAATAATTTACTTTTGTGGAAGAAACAGTCATTTGTGACCCTGCTATTGAGTATGCCTTATGCATTTTTCATGTAGCTGGCTAGTCATCTTTCCTTCACTGAACATACTCTATTTGTGAAACCAAATAGCAGAATTTTACATGTGAGGGTTTATATTTTCAGAGAACTCCGAGCTGGGCATCGTTCGTTATTTCACTGCCAGAACTGGGCAGGTTACTTTACCCTTGCTGTAGGTATGAGGGCTACTGGTGTTAGTTACATTATTTCACTATTGTGGGATTTAAAAAAAAAGTTTGGGTCTTAACTTGGTTAAGAACCTATTTAAAAATACTATAGAATTTCAGAAAACACTATGACGTTGCTGTTAGTGGTCCACTGTGTAAATACTCAAAACGGCCTCACAGGAAGTCTCTGAGCAGTTGCTTAGCCTTTTAGCTTTCTGATTAGCTGCTGCTCTGCTCGTGTGGGTTGCTTGGGTCTGTTACACACACTTTCAGGTTTCAGCAGTTTTGTTCCTGGCCTGCACTTTCCTGTACTTTTGACGAGAATTGACTTGTGCCCTAGCTGTGGGGTGATGGTGCAGATCAGCTTGGAGAGCTGGCAGCTGTTCCTGGTGGCCATCTTACTTGGCCAGGGTTTACTAATCAAGAGATTCAATCTGAAAACTCAGAGAGGTTAACTTTGGGGAATCTTCCACCTGGTTTTTGGGCGAACAACTACATTAGGACTTTGAAATGCCACCTTGTCTATCTCAGTCTTCTATCAGATCTTAGTAGTTTATTCTCCAGATTTGCAGTTTGCTGGAGTTCAGGCTGAGGAATTGACCTACCCTTGATGTACTTCAGTGCAGTTCAACTGTTAACGTCCTTGTGTTCTTCAGTGCTTAAGCTAGCAGTTGACCCGGTCAGAAGTGCCTAAAGATGAGTAGAAAAACGCTTAGGAGAGGCGATCACAGCCTCTGTGTAGCTCAGGAGAGCACTTTATCACAAAAGGCATCTTGGGATCTCAGGCCTGCAGACCCAGGATTCTACTCTACGCCTCAGGGGTTTGCATCAGTGTGAAGTTTCAGATGCAGATGAATAATGATCCTAACTCAAAGCTTTGGCTTGGCTGCACTCTGAAAAGTACTAAAAGGTAGAGGAAAGATTTGTTACTACTGAACCAAGGTGAAAATTACTCATGATACTACATTAAAGATAAATATGAGGCAAGAGTGAAAATCTTCCTGTCCTGATTGTATCCCTCAGAGGTGACCATTATTTTGGTATGTGTGCTATTGGACTCTTTTCCTGTGCTTACTGACACATATATATATATGCATAAAATACACTCGATTTTTATTTTACACAAAAATAGAATTGCCCTGTACATGATGTATTTTTTAAAAATATAATACGGACATTTTCCTAGGCCATTAAGTAATTCTTTAATGCTCACATGGTTTCTTTGACCCTTCTGAGAGGAGATGGGGTTTTGAGGAGAGAGCACTAGACCTTGGATCTCTGCTAACAGTTTCTGACTGTTTATGACAGTTTTCCCCTTCCCACAGGATTGGTGAGAACCAGATATGTGAAGGGTACTTGGGAAGCGGATACCATAGGAAATTTGCACTCAATTTCGCATATCTTAAAGGCTCCATCTACTGGCTCTATTTGGCCAATAGTCTAATAATTACTTCCTGAAGCTTGTCCATAACCTTTTTTTTTTTTCTGGTCAGGGGGTCGGAATGGTGGACATTTGGCCTGTTATTTAAATAAGTTAATTTTTTTTAACCTTCTGACAAACTTAACATGGCAAACAATGTAGTCATGGAAAAAAGTGGGTGTATACCTACTCCCATCAAGAAAGAGAGATCACTTAGAATTGTTCTGCATACACTGATTTTTTTTTTTTTTGACTCCCTGAGATGCCTAAGCTTCTGGTTAAGTATGTAGGTATATCAAATGTCAAAATCTCAGCCCTAATGTGACTTCTCTCATACTCAATAAATCCACCCCCAACGAAAGATGGCGCCTATCATTCCCATCCTTGCCTTCACCAGTGCCTGAGAGACACCCGGACAGTCACTGGAGGGCTGGTAGCAGCAGGGGTCTCTGGAGAAAGGGATGAAAGATGACAGAACTTTGTGCTCTCTCAAGTGGTTCTGCCATTGACAGAGACAATCGTATTTTTTTTTTTTTTAACCTCATGGCTTTTAGATCCTAAGCTCTCAAACATTGATTTCTTGGCAGTAAGCAACTTTTAGAAAATTGACCTTTATCATTAAATCTGAATATTCCAAATTTATTATCTTGTTTAACCCAGGGGAATTATGAGAGGACATCAGGCATGCCCAGTTGCTGCCGATTTATTGCAAACACTTATGAACAGGGAGTTACAAAACATTTTTTCCTTGGGCCCCTAATGCTCTTGGTATGATGCCTATGCAGACAGTTTGTAAGCCCACTTCCTTCCCTGGATGTTGACTCACTAGGCACATATTGATTGCCTGCTCTATTCTGACTACGCTTTATGCTGGGGAGACAGTGGTGAACCACAGGCACAGTCTTTGCATAGCTTTTATATTCTAGCGAGAGATGCTGGTGCACGCCAAATTTGGCTTTATCTCCTGCTGCTAACGTAGGATGGCCTGTCATTCGCCTGGAGTACAGCAGAGGGCAGATGAAGTCCATCTTTCAGAATCATTCGTGGCAGCCTAGCATCTTAGCTGGTAGCAGGTTAGAACTGTTACCTCACTTTTTGAAGGAAACTAGCATCTGGTTTTGCATTTTGCTCATTGCTTGTCTGACTTTAGGTACCTCTGGTATCAAATGTGGGAAGAAGCCAAACTGCAGGTACATTTTCTCTTTCAGAGTAAATATTTTTGGGGAATCATTGTGAGGGGAGCTTGCTAAATAAAGGAGTTCTACTCTGAATGCTTTCAAAAGTAAGGACTATTCAATGGATTTGATATTAGTTTAATTGAATATTTTCTATAAATCAGAATTTTCATGTAGGGGTTTGCTTAAATTGAACTGTAGCTGCGTTTTGGTTGTTGCTGAGAGGATGGGTAAAGAGACCATCATTCTCATTAGCTAATCTTATTCCTGTTTCAGAAGTAGTAGCCTCTCCTACTCCCTCAGCCTTTTGGAGTGAATAAGAGAGCATTTTAGAAATGAAGAGAAAATTTTAGAATGCATGCATGTGTCTGTGTTTGACATACTGTTACGGTCACAAGAATGGCATCAGGGGAGCAGAAGAGAGCAAAGGACCATTTGGGCAAAGAACCTCAAGAGAATATTCTAATTTTGAATATTTAATGCTCTGTTAGATTTTCTGGGTGCTTTAAAGCAATCAGTATTTGTTTGATGTATGAAGCAAGACGTTGGGATTTCCTATGAAAAGGAAAATCTGAACAAGAGGAAAGGTACCTGAGTGACACCTTTTGTCAACCAGCACCTTACTGGATCTTTTATTCATCTATGGGTTCCCTGGCCCTTCTGTTCTATTACTTTCTATGGGACAAACACAGGAAAGCTGCACTAATTTTGCACTGTCTACAGCCCCCTAGAGAGCGAGTGGGTGAGCAGCTATGGAAGGGGAGGGAGCTAAATCAATTTCTAGTGAATCTGAGAGCCAATCACATCTTATTATTCTGTTGAATTATTTATCTTCTCCACTAGATAGTAAGTTCTGTGGGATGGGGCCATGTTTATCTTGTTCACCACTGACTTTCCTGGGCCCAGGACGTTTTTCATACACCAATACTTTAGGAGCATAAATGACAGCCCTCCCACTGAGCTCATTAAGGAAAGACTAAAGAGATTTAAGAAACGTGGATAATCCCATCCATGAGTTGTTTGGAAATTGTGTGTGTGTGTGTGTGTTTGTGTGTGTGTGTGTTTGATTTCCAATCATCTATGCCTGCATCACCTATGAATATAATGAAATGCCTAGGTAACAAGTAGGAATAGCTAAGGAACTCTGAAGTCCATCCAGAGCTGACCATTCAATTTTGTAGATTCTTTTAATTAGAAGGGCCTTACCCTGCCCCACCCATCCAATTCAGGAATGCACAGTGTCCCCAAAGGGAAGTCACCATATTCCGCTGGAAATCTCATCAAATCCTGAGATAGCTATTCCATTCCTTGTTCTTCCTTTTTTTTTTTTTTCTGTAAAGTTTAAACTTTATAGAAAAAGACAGGAAATAATGTAACGACATTCATATGCCACTGCTAAGAGTGAACGAGTACTAATATTTCATCACTTTGGCCTCAGCTATCCATTGTAGGAAGTCGTTCCCCATGGGTCTCTCACCTTTGTGTACACCCTCTGTGAGTGAACTACTGACGGCTCCTTGTTCCGGGCCATCTTCTCAAGGATGTCTGGATGGTAAATGACTATGGAAGGTGGAGATAGTGGTTCCCTACAGAATAAGGGGCAGATTTCTTACAACCTTGGAAGACAGAGTATGTCTCGCACTGCAGCAAACAGCAGGTATGTTTAGTGCCCATTATTAAATCATCAGGTTCCCTAAACCCAGGGCTCTCTCCTGTAATCCAACCACTGCAGGCGCAGGTGTCACCTGGTCCTCTCAACACGCCCTGAGGAAATCGGCACCAAAATGCTGATCTCTCACTCCTAACTACTGCTGTGAGTAATAAACTATCTTTTGTCCTGGATCCCAGAGTTTTGTACCAGCATCCATGAAACTGGCAGGTTATTATTTAAACTATCTTAAGGCCAGAGAAACAGGAGGAAATAGCTCCCAAGTATTACTGATATTAAAACTTGATAAAAATAGAAAAAGAAGAACAGAAAACAGTTTTACTTGTGAATGTAAAAGCTAAAATGCTAAACAAATATTAGTAAGCACAATCTAGTAGAAAGTTATAAAAAAGAATGAAAGGAAATTAAGTCCAAGTTTATTGCAGGTTTGTAAAGGTAGTTTAAAATTTGGAAATTTATCCAAAAAATTTACTACTAGACTAAAAGAGAAAAAAACTGCATTATTATAATAATTGAAAGTAAAGGCATTTGATAAAACCTAGCAGCAATTACTAATAAACATTCCACGTAAAATAGGGATAGAATAAAGCTTTTTAAACCTGATAATGACTGTAGCAAGCTATGAAACAGTGAAGCCATTTAAAAATCAGGAACAAGTAGCTTTGACCGCTATTACTATTGACCGTTATTTACTATCGTTTTGGAAGTTCCAAATGCTGCAACAGGATCATAGAATATGCAAAACGCTGGAGAAGAACCCATCACAGAGAGGCAGTACGTGCCAAGGAAAGATTAGGAGCTTGAGACAGACAGACGACATGGCTCAGAATCTCAGTTTGGCTCCATTTTTTCTGTGGAACTTTGGGCAAGCTATTTCATTTTTGTTTTGCAATTCCATTTTCTCTTCAGTGAAATAGGTATAATAATTTTTGGAGACCCTGCATGGACTGAATTCCCTTCTGTCTCATCAAAGGGCCCAGCTCAGTGCCTGACACATGTTCATTATTCCATAAACGCTCATTTCTTCCAACACTTGCAACTTCTGAGAACTTGAAAAGGAACATGGTTTTGGGTGTTTGTAAAGCCTGTAGCTATAGCATCCTCTGGGATTAAGAATAAAACCCATGCAGAGATGCCTAGTTCTTTTCAGTCAAGTTTCTTCCAGAAACTTGAGAACTTTCAAAACTGGCAACCCAAATTGATAATTCTGCCTCTTACAGAAGAAAGTCCATAAACATTAGCTCCTCTGAGACAGACAAATCACAGGGACCACAAGTTCCACAGTGTTTCATAGTCTTACGACAAACACCATCTGATGAGTCCCTGGATGAGGAATCTTTTCTTACCAGGATCCCACTGGCCAGGCCCAAAGTCGGCTTTGCCTCCTTCTCTTGGTTTCGGCACTTTGCTCATATGACTTGTTTGCACTTTTGCCTATCGTGAGCTTAGCTATCGCCTGGTATGATAGGTTTCCAGCCCTGCAGAGCCAGTCCACCTCTGCAGAGAGTCCTGGGAAGCCTCCTGGTCCAGCCACTAACAGGTGGCCCTCAGCTCCAGCAATATCGTGCCAGGCTGAAGGGTTATTTCTTAGGAATGTTTTTTAAGCTTATGGCTCAGCCTTCACTGCTCATCTGAAAGAAGTATCTTTGTGTCTCCTTAGGGAGATACCACTCCCGTCATCAACTCTGGGATTCAGGGTCTGTCCTGCGCCACAGGAGAGCCCTCAGACCTACCCCTGCCCCCAGCAAGCCCTCGCGTCCACCTCAGCCCTTCCGGTGTCCCTTTCCTCTCCCCGTAGGTGTGTCTGTACTTGTTAATGAGAGACTGTCTTGCTTGCCTAGGGTCTAAGTGAAAGATTATTTGGGTATAAGGAACAGATATTCTAACCCCCACGCCACCCCCAGCTTAAGCAAAGAGGGGTTTATATTCACTGTCAAGGGAAAATCTCTCAGGCATCCAAGCACAAGACACAAAGTGCAGCCAGACCGGAAATGCAACTGGAATATTGGAACTGAGGTTGCCCTCTCCGATTCTAAGGCTCAGAGGACCTCTCTCATCGCTATTTCTCCATCTCCTCTCTCTCTAGGGGCTTCTTGGGCTATGATGGCTGCCGCAGTCATGGTTCTACATAACATCTCAGTTCAATCACCTACACTTACCTCATGATTTTTCATCTCTGTGACAACTCAAACATTCAAAGAGTCTGACTGGCGGCTTGTCAGCCAATAGATTGACAAATTTAAGTCAGGTGTCAACCTCTGGTCCAATCAGCTGATCAGAAGGCAGGGCAAGGTAAAAAGCACTGGCTGTGTGCCAGAACAGGTTCTCTGAGAGGAGGGTGGTTAGGTCAGGTCAGCTACCCAGGAACTAGTCAGGTACCAACCCTAGCCCCTCCTATTTAGATAAAGCCTGACAAAGAGCTTTTACATATACTGTGTTATTTCCTTGCTTGCTTGATTACTTTGTTCATTCAACAAACAATCTTGACATACCCTGTACTAATCACTGGAATAGATATCAACCAGGCCATATTCCAACATGAGTATGTTGTCCTCAAGGCAGTCCTACTAGGAGTAGGGGTGCAGGGTTAACAAATATGCAGGGACGTGATGCTAGTGCACTGCTGGAGAAAGGCGGGCTGCTCTGGACACACAGTGAAGGATAGAACTCAGGCTTGAGAGTGAAAGGAACAAGTTATGAAGCTGATTCTGTGGTGTGATTTGTCTTCACACGTCATAGAAATCAGGAGGTTGCCAAGACAGGTAAAAATGTCACCCAATTTGATAGCTGAGACAGTTCAGGCTCAGAGAGGTTAGGTGATAGGCCCAACACTGCACAGCACTGGAATCAAGACTGGAGTCCAGATCCACTGACTCCTGGTCCAGTGCTCACTCCTCTCGCCTGAGTTTCCACTCCACGTGGGTTTGCTCTGGTGATGTGTTGGGTAGGACTCATCACATTAGCAGGGTGCTTAGAGACTTGGCTTGGTCACTATCCCAATACCTGGTGTGGTCACATTCTACAGATCCTAAAGCCTTTAAGGCTGGGGTGATGGGTGTGATAGGAGAGGGGCAGAGGAGGAGGGGGAGTTGGGGAACCTATCATCGCTTGGCCTGGGTGGGGGTGGAGCTGGGGCTCAGAATTCTAGCTCATATAACAGAGGATGTCTGACTCAAAGTCAGGGGGCCATGTAGAGGAGAATCAGACAGACCCCCACTGTGCCTCCAACAGGCCTGTATGTCAGGGAGGGTACAAAAGATATAGGAGGTCCTCTGTCTGCTCGCAGGATCTCTTTTGAGGTAGAGTTGGCGGTGCTGGACATTCCTGCCCAGAGGAGGCCCAGCTGCACAGACCCTACTAGGTGGCCATGCCCACTAGGCGACAGGGCCATCCCTGGGTAGTGACATGAATTTGTCCTGGGGAAGGGAACTCAGGACAGGTGGAGGCTACATCCTCCTTTCCCTTCACATGTCTACTTCCCTCTCGGCTTCCCTCCTGACCCACACCCCTCCTTTCTGCTGCCAAAGAATTGGTGAGGCCTGTGTCTGGTGGACAACTGTCACAGAGAATCATGTGCAGTTTTCAGAGTTTGCATTCACCCCCTTTCCTGTTGTTCAGAAACCTGCAGTTTCCTTGAGATGCCGCTCACCACACTTCTTGCTCTTGCATTCTCCCTCTTGAAGCATGGGGCCATCTGGGTTCATTTCTGTTGTGATAGAAACACAGAAGCCACCCCTTTATTATAGGAAAATCAACACCATGGACATGATGATCGATGGCAACTGACGCTGAACCTGAGAGCTGGGGAGGCCACCGGACCGGTGGGGCTGGAAGAGGATGCACTGCGTGCGGTGGGGGCATTGCTTCCCAGTGCCCATCGTGACTGCCAGGGGGGCCTGCAGTTACCGGCCGTTTCTATTTTTTAAAGAAACTGGAAATCTGAATTGAAAAACCAGCACAAAATTGGCACAGACATTTCTTAAAAATTGAGATTAGAATGAACAATATATGATTTGGTTTGAAGGCAGGTCAACTTGTAACGTCTGAGCTACCTGTTCTTTAAAAAGCCCCTCACAGGCCCTTCACCCCTGGGTCTTCTTCTTCAAAACCTGCAACTTTCGTCTATTCTGAGACAACCTCATACATGTCCCTTGAACTAAGGGACATTCTAGGACGTATCTGACCAGTACTTTTCACCGTAATCGAGGTCATGTCCAGGAAGGACAGAAAAACTGTCACAGATTGGAGGAGACAAAGGAGACACAATGACTAAACACGATGTGGGATCCTGAAACGTTAGTGAAGAAATGGGTGAGATACGAATAGTGTGTGGAGTTAGCTGATGGTACGGTACCAATGTGAATTACTTAATTTTGACAACTGCAGCACATGAGATCATGAAAGATGTTAACATTAGTGGACCCGGGGTGAAGGGTATAAGGGAACTTTTTGTATTATGTTTGCAACTTTTCGGTAAAACTAAAATTATTCCCAAATTAAAAGTTTATTAAAAAGAAAAAGTCCCTCCCAAGGCTGAGATAACCTCTGGTTGTTATGGTTCAGAAAAATGAAGCCAGGTTTCCAATGTCAAAACAAATGCAGGCCCACTGGTGTTCCTTCTTCCACCCTGTGAAGTGTGCTTAGCGTGTTGTCAGGTTCTACTGTCATTTTTCTTTTAGGTCAGATGGTACCAAGGTCTCCTAAAATGGGCCCGTGGGGCAGCCCAGAAGCATGCAGGTGGGCAGGCAACTTTACTATACAAGATGGTGTCTCTTTTCCTAGTAGAGAGAGATCTGTTTAATGGCCACACCCACTGCTGCGCTCACTCTAACTGCCCTGTGGTGACGGTGACGGGAGTCAGAGTCTGAAATGCATAGGCAAAGTTTTAGGAGCTTTCCCAGGACTGACATTTACCTACGGATACAGTGGTTAGACCTGCCAGCCAGGCTGTGCGGCTGGATCATTTTCTACATGGCTCCTGGCTTTGTGTAGTAGGATCCAAGCAGAAGGCCCTCCTTTCTAAGAAAACATTCCCAGGGTCGGGAACAATGGAGAGGCAGAGAGGGCTGAAGTGAGCCATCAGAGTGAGGAAGGGGCCAGCATGGGAGTGAGAAACCCAGACAAATATTTTCATCTCTCCGGAGGAGTCGAGTTTCTCCAAATCTGTGGTTCCTCCAACTCCATACAATTGTATCACTTTGCAGTGTTCCCAGGCAATTATTCCTCCTCGCAAGGCTGCACCTCCCCGTTCAGGACCCAATCAAGTGACCACAAATCAACGATAGCCTGGATTCGTTCCACTAATAGCATGGAAAGCCATTAGCTGAAGTTGTTTGAAAAGGGAAGTGGCTCAGATATCTCTGGTCTCACAAGAAAAGCTTCTGTAATGTCAGATTATGGTTACCAAATGGCTTAGGGACTGAGGCATCATGTTTCTCATAATGAGAGGTTATTTATTGCACCACTGAACCAACAACACTCTCCCTTGCTCACTTGCACAAGATAAGATGAAGAGTCCTTTCGAGTTGAATTAGGTTTAAAAGGAAAAGCAACACATATGCTCCCCACTAATGCCTGGGTTTAGCTCTGGGTGTGCAGGGAGGGAGGCAGATGGCTCCCTCTGTGGGTGGCCCTAGGGGCCCTGCAAGGCTCTCCTTGCCCTAGTCCCTAATAGTTGAAGTTGAACTCATGGGAGATTTCTTTCAGTTACAGCACTGCTTCCAAAAGAGTCTTTGTCAAAATGTTAAGAATCTGGGCTGTTGGTCATCATTAACCTAACAGGGCCCCCTCTTTCTCTGGGGGAACTACTTCTCCCAGTGCCCTTTCCTAGTGGTTGGGAGGAGCTGCCAATCCCAGAATCCCATGCTCCTGGCCAGGATTTAAGCAGGCATCCTTCCCTCAGGCCACAGTGACTGCTCCAGGGATGGGCACATGACAGAATCTGGGCCAATCAGATGTCTTTCTAGGACTGTTCAAAGAAGAGCTGGTGGTGAAGCCATCTTAGCTCAGGGCGGTTGGAGAGCTGGATGGGAATCTAGGTTCCAGGGTCTATGTTCTCAGTCACACGGAGAAAACCCACCTGCGCTGGTGAGAATAAAGCCAAGTAGGGGTCAGGAGAGAGGAGAGACAGAGAGAGCGGTCTTCATGACACGGAGGCCCAATTCTAGGCATTAAGAGCCCAAACATGTATTTGGATGTTCCAGTATCTTTCCAGTGAAGCCTCATTGTAATTAAGCTTGTTCGTATTGGGTTCCTACCACTCTCAAGAAGGAATATTCTAACTATTGCTCTGGTCAATGTCCCTGTCTTCTGTGGCTCTCCATGAACACCATCCCCGGACCTGCAAGAGAGGGCTGCCTGCGGCTTGGCTTTGCTGGCCTTGGCGTCCCCGAGGGCACACCGTGGCTGGGCTCCAAGACGTCAGGAAGGAGCGGACGTACGGGAGGTGAGTAAAGTGAAGACACCTTGGCCTGGCAGATGCGAAGGGAGGAGCGGCAGTGCGGACTGCTCCTCGGGGGCTTTATCATTCTGCTCACTGGGTTTTCTGGTCAGGTTCTTTTGAAGAAAGGGCTCTGCAGCAGTTCTATGTCCAGTCGCTTAGATGTGTACCTGCCTCTCCAGGGCTGACGTTCTTTACGATTTCTCTTTCTTAGTCACCTGGCCTGGGCACGGTTTACGTTAGAGGCTGAAGAGCTTTCTGTGTTGACAGGAGGGGTGGGCTCAGGCCAAGCATGCAAGGTTGAGGGGGGGTCACATGGGAGCGCGGAGGCGAGCTCGTCATGTGAGTGGGGACAGGTCTGCGCTCCCACCCAGGTCCTCCCAGTGGCCTCCACCCCTTCCCCGGACTTCAGCAGGCCCCCGCTGAGATAAGCCTGGACTAAGGCAGTCCTGTCGAGTTTCCGCCTCAGCTGGCCATTCTCATCCTTTGATGCTCCATCCCAGTCAGAAGGGCATGTGTGGGCGTGCAGGGTGGTCTGCAGCTCCTGACTCCTGGACTGACCCGGCGGGAAGGCGGCCACTTGCCCAGCCCAGGTGCTCTGAGGCCTGAGCCTGCTGTGAGTGTGGCAGGATGTCAGGCCAGAGCGGGGAGGTGAGAGGACAGAGGGGAAGCACGTGGGGTGGAGAATAATAAACTCCTTCATGGCTCTGAAGGCTCTTGGAGTCTGATTTTCAATTATAAATAATCCCAGGATTTGTTCAAAGCTCAACAACCGCCCCTAGTGCCCTACAGCTGGGCAGAGCAGCCCACGTGACTTTTCAGATCTCACGGGTACAACCTCCTTTATGGCCTTTGCAGTGATGGAGGAGGGGTTTGGAGAACACAGCTGAAAGACATTTATGGACCTGAAATCAAAGTTCCCACCACATATGTTTACTGAGTTTTTGTGCAGGTTATGTTAACAGAGAATGCTGTGCTTGCAATGGGGTGTTTTCTTGTTTCTTTTTTGTTTTTTAATGAAGTATAGTCGATTTACAATGTTGTGTTTGTTTCTGGTGTACAGCATAGTGATTCAGTTACACACATATATATTCCTTTTCATATTCTTTTTCATTATAGGCTATTACAAGGTATTGAATACAGTTCTCTGTGCTATACAGTAAGTTCTTGTTGTTTACCTATTTTATATATAGTAGTTAGTATCTGCAAATCCTGAACTCCCGATTTATCCCTTCCCATCCCCTTTCCCCCCAGTAACCTTAAGTTTGTTTTCTATGTTTGTGAGTCTCTCTCTCTTTTGTAAATAAGTTTACTTGTGTCTCTTTTTTTTTAGATTCCACATATGAGTGATATCATAAGATATTTTTCTTTCTCTTTATGGCTTACTTTAATTGGTATGATGATCTCCAATTCCATCCACGTTGCTGCAATGGCATTATTTTATTCTCTTTTTATGGCTGAATATTATTCCATTGTGTATATATATATATATATATATATATATATATATATATATACACACACACACACACACACACACACACATATACATATATATATACATATATATATATATATATACTGCAACTTTGTTATCCATTCATCTGTTGATGGACAGGTTGCTTCCATGTCTTGGCTATTGTAAATAGTGCTGCCATGAATGTTGGGGTGTGTGTATCTTTTTGAATTAGAGTTTCTTCTGGATATATGCCCAGGAGTGGGATTGCTGGATCATAGAGTAAGTCTATTTTTAGTTTTTTAAGGAACTTTCATACTGTTTTCCATAATGGCTGCACCAATTTACATTCCCACCAGCAGCGTAGGAGGGTCCTTTTTCTCCCCACCCTCTCCAGCATTTATGTTTTATGGACTTTTTAACGACGGCCATTCTGAATGGTGTGAGGTGATACCTCATCATAGTTTTGATTTGCAGTTCTCTGATAATTAGCAGTATTGAGTATTTTCATGTACCTATTGGCTATTTGTGTGTCTTCACTGGAGAAATGTTTGTTGAGGTTGTCTGCCCATTTTTGGATTGGGTTGTTTGTTTTTTTGTTATTGAATTTTATGAGCTGTTTGTATACTCTGGAAATTAAGCCTTTGTCAGTCTCATCGTTTTGCAAATATTTTCACAGTGGAGAGCTTTTAATTTATACAGTTAATCTTTATTGAACACCTATTGTGTGCCTATATACTGTCCTGCGTTAGGCATTGGGATGGAAGGAGAAGCATTGAAAAATAAATCATTATTACTGAGTGGGCAGGCAAACACAAGGGGGAAGAGAATGTGCTAGAATACTGGCCTTGCTCAGATGCTCTAGGACAGGCCTCAGAACGGTGAGGGAGGCCTGGAGGGGAGGTTGCATTTGGACTGGTTCTTGCAAGAGCATGAGGGGAACTGAGCAGGACTGGATTCTGAGTCCTGGCAAGAAAGCTCAGGAAGCAAATGAGAATCCCAAAGCCCAGCACACAGGAGCTGGCAGAAAGAAAGAGCCCGACCAAAGTGAAGGGTCTGGTGGGAGGGCTGGTGGGAGGGGTACGATCCAGGCAGAGGTGGAGCCAGAAGTTGCCCCCACAGCACAGAAGCCAGAGGCTGGGGTTTTTTTTTTTTGTTTTGTTTTGTTTTGTTTTTTTTGGTAAACCCTGTGGCTGGTGGTGTCTGGAAAGGACCTTCTCCAAGAAAGCTTGAGCAGCTGGAAGCTGGGACAGGGTGTGGTGGTCCCCAGGGTACGAGGCCTGTCTTCCTTCTACATAACCACAGTCCCAGTCCGCTCTGCCACTGCACGCTAGCGATGACCTAGCCCCAAACGTTTTGATTCAAAAGAAATAATTTTCAGGCAACACAAAGAAATCCCAGAAGACATATCATTCGAAGGAAATGTCCTTCTAGGGTTTTAATGAAGGTGGAGGGACGGCAGGGTGGAGTTCAAAATCATGTTTCCATCCAAGGGAATGAAATGGTACATGGTGTCCTTTCAAACTTTGCTTTGCTGTGTTTTGGGAATGGCTTGGGCTCTAGGGTTGCATGGGAGGATAAAATTATCTCACTGTAATTTAAGAAAAAGTGTCCCATTTTTTATTCCTTGTAGAAGTAAAAACAATGTGCGTGTGTGTGTGTGTGTGTGTGTGTGTGTGTGTGTGTGTGTTTGGTGCTGGCTGGAATATCAGATGACATGACATCTGATAAGACTCTTGTTATATGTGTTATTCAGTGAGTTGCCTTGGAAAGAGACTGTTAAATCTTTCAAAATCAGCATTTCCAAGCCTCACAGCAAGGATTTTGACAACAGGAAAAGACATCACATCTTTCCCAAGCCAGTCCTCCGAACACTCCCTTCTTTTCCCTATTATTTTTTCTGCATAGAAAAGAAGAAATTTGTCCAAGGGAGGAAGATTCAGGACACTGCATCAGGACTCCTTCTCCTGTAAACCCCACCTCGAACAATTCATTTTCTAAACTTTTAAAGGATTTGTGGACTTATTAGAAGCCAAACATTCCCAAGAATAGAACACTGTTGAAAGTCCCCAGGTGCTCAGGGCTGGCGAGACACAGTTGGTGGTGTACAATCTTGTCTGGCTGTTGCCTGTGTGGGAGTGATGCCTAGCGGGAGAATCCAGGATGGTGGGAATGCAGCCAAAATATGCAGCGGCCGCAAAGAATGCTGGGAGTTTGGCCCCACTGTGCTCGAACCCAGGGGACAAGGCTGGCTCTGGGAACCTGGGATCATCACGGGAGGGGATGGGCGCCAGAGAAACTGGACAGGGACAGATTAGAGGGGTGCAGTTCCCTCTGGATTTAGTATGTTTTGAGCTCACTTCTCGAGGTCTGAAGATGGAGGAAGTTCCTCCCATCCTACCCTTCCCTTTTAATTTCTTAAGAAAGACATTAGTTCACCTCTCTGGGCCTCATCTTCCTTGTCCCATGAAGGGATTGAGCTGCATAACAGGGTCTTCTCAGTGCTAACCTCCTGCGCAGGGCTGGCTACCTAATTTGTTGGGCTCAGTATGAGTGAAAATGAAAGACTCTTCCTCAAAAATCAGGGGAAAAGTGCCAATGAAGGTCCTAATATATGAACCTCTTTCCTTTCTCCCATGTTCTCTCTCTCTTATCATGATCTTTTAATTTACTGTTTAATGTTTTGCTAAGAAAATTTAATATTAGTGTGAATTTTACCATTCATCTTTATATTCCACAATGCCTGTGTTAGACTGTTAACTATAAGAGCATTTAACTTATATGCACAACCACTGAAATCACACAGTTTTTGTTTTGCAGCTTGCGCACGCACATGCATTTTGCCCTTACCAGAACAATAGGAACACTGCCCACAATGAACTCAGTTGTTTTCACTTTGCTTCTTGGCATGTGCACATTCTGCTACACTCTGAACCCTGGGCTTCCTGATGAGTAAGGAAGGATTGAAAGGAAAAGGAACTGTGGGATGTGCCTTATCTCTCCCCTTCCTTCCACACCACCTGATTTCAGCATAAGTGGCGGAATTAATACAGCGAAGTAACGTGAGTAAGAAAGCAAAAAGCTGATACAGGAAAATATCACCTGCTTCTATAAGAAGTAATAAAAAAGGAACCACCATAAGATCTTTTAACATTAAAAGATATTAGATGAAGAAAGAAGGAAAGGAATGGGAAAAACAAATATTAAACGAATTCCAAGCTCCAGAAAAACATTGCAGTCTAGCTGATAAAAATTATGACATTAAAACAACATTTTACACTTAGCAGAATGGCCCAAATTCAAAACACTGACAATACAAAATGCTGAGCAGGATGTCAAGCAACAGAAACTCTCATTCATTGCTGATGGGAATGCAAAATGGGACAGCCACTTTGGGAGACAGTTTGGCAGTTTCATATGATTCAGCAATTGTGCTCCTTGGTATTTGCCCAAACGAGCTGCATATTTTTGTCCTCACAAAAACCTGCACACTGATATTTATAGAAGATTTTTTCATAATTGCCAAAACTTGGAAGCAACCAAGATGTCTTTCGTAGGTGAATGGATAAAGTGTGGCGCTTCCCAACAATGGAATATTATTCAGTGCTAAAAAGAAATGGACTATTAAGCTATGAAAATATTTGGAGGAAACTTAAATGCATATTATTACTAATTGAAAGAAGCCAATCTGAAAAGGCTACATATACTGTGTGATTCCAACTACATGGTATTCTGGAAAAGGCAAAACTATGACCACAGTAAAAAGATCAGTGGTTGCCAGGGGCTAGTGAGGGGGAGGGGTGAATAGGTGGAGCACCAAGGATTTCCAGGTGGTGAAACTATTCTGTTTGATACCGTCATGGTGGATACATGCCATCATTCATTTGTCAAAACCCATAGACTATACAATACCAACAGTGAACCTTGATGTAAACTAGGGACTTTGAGTGATAGTGATGTGTCAGTGTAGGTTCATCAGATGTAATAAATGTGCCGCTCTGGTGGGGGGTGTTGTTAGTGGGGGAGGCTGTGTACGTTGGGGAGGGGGATAGGGGACCTCTGTACTTTCCACTCGATTTGCTATGGATCTAAAATTTCTATAAAGAATAAAGCCTATCTTAAAAAATTATGACAAAACATTTTGGAATTATTTTAGAAAGTAATCAAACCAAGAGCCCAAGGTAGAGATACAAAAAATCTGGGGAGGCATCTTTCAATGACAAAAGCTGCTGAAATGTAAATAGATATAATATAAATTCCCAAATAAGTTTCACAGGAAGACAGAGGCTTTAAGAGCCACAAATGAGGACCCTGGCTCAGTCTCTGGTGATAGAGGAGGTCTGGTAAAACCAGGGCAGGAAGAATAATGATACTTGAATTGGGCTGATTTGCTTTTGGATTCTTGCATCCAGAGTAATAGTAAGGCCAAGTCAGTCTATTGCACGGTGGGAGACCTCACGGGGGAGAGCTGAGGGACTTCAGTCACCAGCCAGTCAGCCACCAGGCTTTTTGCCTAATCAACCCAGAGCTGACCACTAATGTATGACCTCGTTTAGCCAAGACTGGGAAACCATCCTGAATTGCTGAGGCACAGAAATTTAAGCTTAATGTGTTGTTATTACTTTAATAATCTGTATTTCCACAGCAGTAGTAACTGATTCAACTCTGCGACTGTGGACCTCTTATCAAAACTCACATGGCTTCAGTCTTTTCATCTGTAATTTGTAGATAAAATCGACTTTAGGTTGTAATCATATTAGTAAATTAATATTTAAAACGTATAGTACATAGGAGGGTTCCAAAAAATATTTCAAGTGAATGAATAAATGGTTAGTACTCAATAAAACTTTTCCAAAAAATAGTAATAATGATTGATACCTGAGGGGACTTTCATGGCACAGAATTAGGGATGGGGGAAACCCGAGGTTCAGGGAAGCCATCAGTGAAGTAAGATGGAATCCACTTGCCTTGCCAGGAAGTTACTCACACGACATGGGATCAGCCAGGCTGTTATGCAGAGATAATGGAAGAGAAAGTGCTTCCACTGCTCATTCCGCAGCCAAACCACAGATGCTGGCAACTCCTCGCCTGGGAGACAACAAAGACATATTCACAGGGATTGGCTCCTTTCTTCTGAGTTCTACACCTCAAGCTAAAGAAGCCAGTCACGCAAGGCTGGCCTGCTGGGACCAGCTGGGAAACCCATCCGTGGCTACTGCTGAGATCTCTGGCCTCCCTTCCCCCAGATCCTTCCTCCCCTGTGCCCATACATTACGTTCTGGGAATGCCCGGTAATGACATGACTGATAGCTTCTTCTGTTTTGCTTCCAGGAATCTTGTTTTTTTGTTTTTGGGGGGGTGGGGGGTGGTTTGAAGCTCTTAAACTGGAAGAGAGAGTTACCTTTTACCATTCTGGAGACACCTTGTGGACAATCCATTGAGAATTCCATCATATCCAATTAACAGACATTTTGAGAGCCAATAAACAAATGCTCAGGCCTTGTGCCAGGTCTTAGAGAGGCAAAGATAAAGAAGATTAGAATTTTCTTTTCTTTTTATTATCCACCAGACCAAAGGGCACAGCCTGGGGACTTGATGCCAGGCAAGATGTGTCAGAAGATCTGGATTTGGCTCCTGGCTCTGGGTGGCGATCACAGAACTGTCGCCTATGCTTTCGGAGCCTGTTTCCTCCCCTGTAAAATTAGTGATGGGCCTAGATGACCTTGCTGCCCTGTCCACCTCTAACAGCAGATGTCAGCAAGCCTGTGGGTACCAGCAAAATCAGGAGTAACTGGAAGAATCCTGCTTCCGTGTTCTCAGAAAAGCCTTGGCCACCTGATTTTTTCCTTTTATTATTGTTATGTCAGTGTTGATATTTGCAAAAGAAGATGAGTATCACACAGGTGATAATGAAGCAGAATAACATCAGGAACACCTGTGAGCCTTAGAAATCACAGCCAATACCATCGTCCAGCCCATGGGCTCCTTTCCTGTACTGTGCCCTGCAGAGCCCTAGAAGTGACCAGCATTCTGAATTTTATTCCTGTAAACCCCTGGTTTTAAAAAGTAAGTTAGCACCTATGTCTACAACATCAAATAATATATTATTGAATTTTGCTTGCTTTATAAAAATGGTGTTATCCTCTACTATACCCAGTCTTCTTTTTGCTTGCTTTTCTCACTCCATATTGTATTTCTAAGATTGGTCCATGTGGCAGGTAGTTCATTATCTTTGCTATGGTATGTAACATCTTATAGCATGAGTATGAATAAATAATTGTTTATTCATTCTCCAGCTCCCTTGGACAAGGGTTGTCCAGGTTGTTATCACAGTGTTGCTATGATTGGTCCTGTACATAAACCGCTATGCAAGAGCTTCTGTACAGTTATACTTAGAAAGAAGTAGTATCACATGAATCTTAGGCATGTGTGCAAGAGTTTCTCTAGGGTAGAAATACTGGGCTATAACGTACGTGAAACTTCAGCTTATGTTTTCCAAAGGAATTGCACCAATGTAGACTCCTGCCAACAGTGTATTAAAAATTCCAGTTGACTCACACCCTCACTTTGACTGTGTCTGACTTCCTAATTTTTGCCAATCCAGGGGGTGAAAAGCGGTATCTCACTGGTGTCTTAATTAGTCTCTTGGATTACTAATGAGGTTGAGTCTTCTTTGATGTGTTGAGGGACGACTCATGTTTACTATTCTGTGAACTGCCTGTTCCTATCTTTTGTCCATTTTTCTATTGGGCTATTGGCTTTGTATTTATTCATTTATTTTATTGGACTTTGAAGATTTAAAAAGTCCTTTTTATGTATGTGTTATTGGCTATACATACTGCAAGTGTCTTCTCCTGGCTTGTGGCTTTTCTGATCGCTTTCATCACAGGATCTATTGTGAAACAGAAGTTCTTAATTTGAAAGTAGCCAAATTTATTATTTTTTCTTTTGTAGTTTGTACTTTCATGTTTTGTTTAAGAAATCTTTGCCACCCTGAGGTCTTAAAGATATTCTCCTACACTGTCTTAAAAAATTTTTGAGTTTTGCCTTTTACGTCTAAGTCTGAAATCCACTAGGCTTTGATTTTTCTGCATGGTGCGCAGCAGGATCTGATTACAGTTTCTGTTGTTGTTGTTTTCCCATATTGGTAACCAATTGACCCCACACCATTTATTAAAGAATTCATTGTTTCCTTAGTGATGTGCAGTGCCTTCTCCATCATGTCTCAAGGACCCACCCCTCCCCTTTTCTTTCTGTCTGTGTTTCTGGGGACTCTAGTCTGTTCCAACGGGCAAACTGTCTGCATCCGTGCGAGTACAACACTGTCTTCATTACTTCAGCTTTGTAAGAAGTCTTGATATTCCTCTTCAGGAGTGTCTTGTTTATCCTTAGGTCTTTGCTTCTCAATACAAATTTGAGAATTATTAGTCAAGTTCCTCAACAATTCTATTTGACTTTTTATTCGAATTGTATCCAATCTTTAGATCAGTTTGGGGAGAAATGACATGTGTGATGTTTACAAAAGATTATACTGTGGTCCTCTAGTGGGGAAGACAGACACATTGGTATAACAGCATGTGGTAAATATTACATAAACACGAAGCACAGAGGAGGAGTTAGGGGAAGTGCTACAGAGAAGATACCACGTGTGAAGGCTCGCAGTGAACAAAAATGCTGTATTCTGGCTTCAGATGTGAAAAGTATGTCTGTCCCATTTTGTCAGACCTCCCTCAGGAGATAACCACCAAGGTTACCCTCACTGAAACCTTAAAATTGTCATGATGGTTGCACAGCAGGATCAGATTGCCCTGGACCTAAATCCAAACAAGTGTGCCGCATCCACTCTTTTCTCTGTATCCCAAACCTGGACATCAGCACACGGTATCTCTTTCAGTGTTGTGTTCACCCTACACCCTACATGTTCTGGTTCCCTTCACAGATCTGACTTGTTTCCCAGAGAGACCTACTTAGGGTCTCTTCAGTCTTTTTATGAAGCCAATTTGTTTTTACAATTCAGTTTTACAACTTCAACCTTCTATAGCTTTGCCTCCAGGGTTTTATTCAATTCTGGACCAAGTTTCCCTGATCATTTCCCTGGTCATACTTTAACAATCAGTTAGTACAGACCACCGAGTGCCTATTATGGTGCTAGGTATGTTTAGGGGATGCGGAGTCAAGGGTCTGGGAGTCAGGTAGACCTGGGTTTGAGCCTTAGCTCCACCTTATTAGCTGAGTGACACTGGGCCAACCATCTAATTTTTCTCATTATATGATTCTTCATGGATATCACAAAGGATGATAATTCTGGATTCAGATAATATATATAAACGGTCTTGTACATACGGTATTTTAATCAAATGAGGAACAAAAAATGTTAGTTGCAAAAACTAGAACAGAAGACAGTAACTTGCTTCTGAGAGAGTTTTTTCCTCGGAGGAGCATATGAAGCAGTGGGAGGTACAACACTCAGAGAGGACACGTACTAAGGGAAAAGCACATATGAATGAGGTCTGAAAAATTACGTTGACTCTCTGCATTGATCCAGAAGGGATTTAAGATAACATGTAAAAATAGATAAATTAGAGCAAGGTAACAACTTAGATGTGATGGAAAAAAAAGCAAAATCAAAGTTGGGAAGGTACAGAAAGTGGAAAGGAGGAAGTGCAGAAAATGCACACCAAGGAGTCTGTTTCACACACTTGGTTTAAGGGGGACACATATTTGATGCTAAGCTTTCCAGTGGCCCCACCAACAGTCACAGTGACAACTTACAAATAACTACAGAGAACGCCAAATACAGGAGGGTAGTCGGCATGGAGAGAGGCTGGATAGGGAAGGCTCCTTGAAAATAATGAGGTTTGAGTCAGGTTCTGATGGAAGTTGGATTTGGATTCCAAAGGGAGTCACCCAAGCAAAATACATAGGAGGAGAATAAAGAGGTCGTCTTGGGAAGCAGGGATCCTTTTGGCTAGTCTCACAGTAGGGCAGGCAGACGACTGACGTCTTTCGATTTCACACACAAGAGAGCCCTGACTCTCCCTGACGAGAAAATGACCTGATGAGAGTGGTATTTGGAGGAAATTACCCTGGCACCACACAGCTGCAATTTTCCCCTTTGCAAATTATAATTCATCACGGGCATTTTAGGAAAACTCTGTCACGCATGTCTCTCCTGATGTGGTTCACATCTGGCTCTGCCATTGGCAATATAGATTATTTAGAAAATCTGTGCAGCATTAGTGTCTAATAACCTTTGCTTTAAACACGGTGAAGCAAGCCACAAACTTAGAAATGGCACACATCCCTCTGGAGTAATTTAGTCCAGGTTCTCTATGTGACTTAGGAAATCCCTCGCTGTGGCTGCATCTAGTAGTCTGGACAATGGCATGAATGTTGAAAACTAGGGAGATTGAAACTAGTCTTAGAAATAAGAGTAAACGTAGTGACTTTCACTTTCAGTGTGCTTTCCTTGCATGTATAAAGTTTTGAGAGTTTGAAATGGCCCTAGACTGAACAGCATTCTGCATAAAATAGTACAACAATCACCAGGTTTTTTTTTTTTAAGTTGCATTTTTGTAGCATGTGGACATCATGACCACTTCAAGTATTTGGATTTAAAGTTTATGCTTGAATTTTGGCCAAACAAATTTTTCCTTTCTTGTATTTTTGAGGGACTAGTGCTCCAGCCCTTAGAAGAAATGAAGCTAATAGCTCTTTAGTTGTTCAATGACAGAAGCCCATGGAAGGTAGAAACAAGTGTCACAGGGGCTAAGCCTGGAGGCAGGGAGATATTTGAGGGAACATGCACTCTCTCAGCCCAAGAAGTGCTCTTGTATTACAAAACTGTAGGCAGTCTTTTCTTGACTCCAATTAGTTGTAATCCATGTGCAATCTATCCTCTGGGACAGCTGTTATCAGGCTATGTGGGGAAAGCATGTCCTTGCTAAACTTCTGGTGGAGCAGGGGAAAGGGCAAGGCTTTATTGCTTTGACAGTCACGCATTTACTTCACATCATCCAATTGGTTGTTTTCTTTGGAAGCCATTCTCAACTGACTCGTGTGAAGCACGTTGCATTTGGGGGGGGGGGGGAAGGGTAAGATGAACCACAGGCCCATCTTCCTTGATTTGTCCCTAACTCTCAGCTGGGAAGAGAATTTCATTTGCAAGTGGCAGACCCTCTGGGATCAAGAGAGAAAGTCCTGGTGAGAGGATGTATATTTTGCCTTCTTTCACACCTATGTGGATTGTTCAAATTGGAATGTTCCCTGTAGGGAAGTGTAACTAAAATCTAGAAGAGATACAGAAGGTGTAGAGTTTTGTTAAGTCAATTATCTTAATAAAATTTATTTGTTCATTCACTTATTTAACAAATATTTGAGAGCCTTCTGTGTACTCACTGCTGTGCTTGGTTCTGGAGATACTAGGGGACATAGTGACAAACAAGATAAATCATGGCCCATGAATCACTGATGTGACGTATGACAGAGTAATACTTCTCAAAGTGTGTACCAAATGATGACACCAATTCCATAAAATTCTCTTGCCCCCACCAAAACAAACAACTGAAGTAGAGAGGGTGTTTTTTTTTTTTCCTCAAATAAATTTGGTAAGTACTGTATACTCTGTTCTGGAGCCACACATTATATCACAGAATAATAAAGGCTTTGGGATGTTCGCTATCAACCATTGAGCTATTCATTGTTCAGTCTAGCATTTATCAAAAGCATCTAAACATGGAAATCCACCTACTAAATATCTGGGGGACTAGTTTTCTGTGACACACCCTTTGGAACACACTGTGGAGGAAACGCAGAGGAAATTCACAAGTGTTAAAAACTCTCAGGATCACAAAGCCAGCTGTGGTTAGCGGTGGTCAAGGGTTGCTGCCACTGAGTGAAATCCATCATGAGAGCCACTGGGTCTGGCCTCTGGGGCCACCAAAGACACTTCTGCACAGCATGTTATTTATTTTCTTGTTGAAGGCTGGACATGATGTATTAGGTTAAGAAATTGAGGTAATTAGGTTCTTAGCATGAGCTGTGCTATGTTTAATGTCTTCTACAGCTGTAGGTGCCAGAGGCTTCATTTTCCTCTGGTTTCTGTATTTTCCCCCCTCCTCCTGTTGTTTTTGTGTCTCTCCAAACACTTCTTACATAGAATCTGTGTCTCAGAGCTCTCCGTTGTATACCATGGTTAGTGTACTGGAGCCCTGTCGAGGTGGTAGTTGGATATGGGGGGAGGGGAGGTGTTCTATAATATTGTGATTAAATCTCAGCTTTTTAATGGGCCTGAGTTCCTGTGCTGTGACCTTCAGAAACATTCCTTAACCTTTTCTCTCCCCTTATGTGAGACAAGAAGACTAGAGGGGCTTAGAGTTGGCTAATTGTCCTTCTCCTGGGTCAGATAAGGCTCTAGTAAAAATAATTTCCCTTAGAGTACAGGCTTTTCTTATGGAGAGTACTCTGGACATATGTCAAAATCATTACTTTTCCCCTAGTACATTTAAAAAGTGGCTACTTCCCTCCTCCCTCTGCTGGAAACAAGAGGGGATTGTCCTTCAGTCTTTACTGGGAGAACCTGGTAGAGATCCTTGAGGTAAAAACCATGAAAATGTAGCCTACCCTCCTTTTCCCCCAAAATGCCCCTCCCACCACCTCGGCCACTGGGGTTTTTAAATTGCAAGTGGTCCACACTCAGCTTCTATTAATTCTTCAAAATTGCCATTAAAGAGTTCCTGCTACTTACTGGCACTAGTGGCTTCTGCTTCAGGTAAGCTGATCTTAGCTTTGGTTTTCCACATGCACCTGTCTCTCCAGATTTCTAGATGGAGGTTTGCCCTGTGAATTTAATTCTCTAATGTTTCCAAGAAAAGTTTTGATGTTCAATTTGCTTAGCTTTTTTTTTCTTATTGTGAGTACAGGAATGGTAACTTCCAAGCTTCTTCAGTGTCAGAGTTTGAGCCAGAAGTCGTCTATTGATTTTTACTTGATTCATTTAATGGTCATTTATCGAGCACTATCTGATGGTAAGACATTACACTAAATGTAACATGGGATATAGGCACAGCCGACCCAAGCCTCTGTCCTCGGACCATCTGAGGTCAATTTTTATGGTGTATACTTTGCCTTTCAGACTGGGTCAAGGTTCCCATTCTTGATCTGTGTGTTTATACTCTGGCTTCCTGAGGCAACATTTTTTTTTTCCCCTCAGACAAGTCCATAGATCCACATTCTCAAGAGTTCAAGAGTTCTCTAAGAACACTTTAAAAATTTATGTTTGCATTTTAATTATAAAGTAAAATTTAGGATAATTTAAAGATATTCTAGAACAAAGCACGGACTAAGTCCAGCCCACCACCTGTTTATTTGTATAACAGATTTTATTGACACACAGCTGTGCTCACGTGTTTATGTAATGTGTATGGCTGCTTTCACGCTACAGTGGTGCAGTTGAAAATGGTGAAGAAAGTGTATGGCCCATGACACCTAAAATATTTATCATCTGGCACTTCACAGAAAGAGTTCACTACCTTTACTCTAGAAGATCTTCATATGATTCTGTTCAGTGTTGGTGTTTGTGTTTATGACCATGAGGTCAAATGAAGATTTCAAATATAGGTTTCTTGGGAATTTGAAAGGAGAAAAGTAGAGAGTGAACTGAGTAATCATATGAGAAATTTGAGAACAGATCCTGCAACATGCAAAAGAATCTCTCCTGAAGTAGACAGAACCGGATTCATGTTGGGGGTCCACACAGTGTGGATGTCCTGTCTGTGTGCTGACTTGCTACAGCTCAGTAACAACTGTAGTGGCCATGGTAATGACCACATTTGAAAAAAAACCAAACAAACAACTTTTAATTCCATTTCTAATTTCTGTCCCAGAAATAATGAAGTTAGATACCTATTTCATGCTGCTTCCACTAATCTGTCTTTAGCTGAAGATAATCACCTTTACATAATTAGCAAGTAACATCTTATTAAAATTGGCATTGGAGAATTGTCTGCTGGCAGAGTTTTCCCTACAGTATGAGATCTCAGTCTCCTAAACCAGCAAACAGAGCTGTGTCTTAGTCACACCATTCTGCATAGTATACTTATGTGTATTCTGGGCAGGAATCCCAGACTCTCCCTCTCAAGAGTCCCTCTACCTTATAGGCCCACGACCCTGGGTGTTCTTTACCATTCTGCCTGCTCCTGTCTTGGGGCTGCGAGGGACACCTGGATGGATTCACTAGCACCCAGCCCCACCCCAATCAAGAGCTTCCCCTGAGACAGTCTCTGTTCTACATGTTCCTTTCCTCCCTGTTGAGATTCTTTTTGGTGTCCTTTCTTGCCTGAAAACCTCTGTTAAAACTCATTGTATTACACAGACTCTAATAACATTGATCTTTTTGAAGGAGAAGATGTAAGTTTTGGTCAGTTTCCTCCTTGGAAGTATCTTGAGCCCCATTAGCATTTCCCATCTCCTTCCCTCGGAGTTCTGTACCAAGCAGTGGGTGTTGGAAACAGCAGTCTTTGATAAGCCTCAAAAATATCCTATTACATTATTCATCCAGGACAACACACACTCCCAGGAATCCACTGAATATGATGGATAGACCCTGGGTAGGACTCTGGGTATTGAAGTCAGGGACAGTGCAAACACTCTGTTCACCTCTTTTATAGGAACAGAAACCAGGAGAAGTCAGTCATGCACTTCTGTCCTTCTGTGGGATATAAGGGTGCCTAGTGTACAGTTTAGCTGGATGCAGTTTGAAGCCACTTTTAAAAAAAGAGCATTAAGTTCTCTAAAGGAATGTTTATATCTGGGTTTTTCCTTACAGCTTCATTGAGATATAATTCATAGACTCAATAAAGGGTATAATTCAATAGTTTTAGTATATTCACAGAGTTCTGCAACCATTACCATAATCAATTTCAGAACATTTCATCAACTCAAAAAGAAATTCCATACCCACTAGCTATCATCCTCCATCATCCCCATCCCCCTTGGCCCTAAGCTCAGCTACTTCAGTCTCTATATATTTGTTTATTCTGGACAGTTCATATAAGTGGAATCACTTTCGGTGACTGCTCTCTTTCACTTGGCGTATTGTTTTCAAGATTCATCTAGTATGTATTAGTACTTCTTTCTTTTTTATGGTCAAATAAAACTCCTCTGAATGGATGCACATTTTATTTATCCATTCATCAGTTGGTGGGCATTTGGGTTGTTTCCACCTTTTGGATATTGTGAATAATGCCACTGTACGCATTCATGTACCAGTTTTTATGTAGATATATGGGTTTAATTCTGAACTCACAATTCTATTTCATTGACTGATAGATCTGTCCTTTTGCCAGTAACACACTGTATTGATTTTTTTTATTATTACCCTTGATAGTGAATTTTAAAATCAGGATGTGTAAGCCTTCCAAATTTGTCCTTCTCTTTTAAGATTGTTTTGGCTATTCTGGTTTCCTTGAGTTTCCTTACGAATTTTAGTATTCAGCTGGGATTCTGATAGAGATTGCATTGAATGTGTAGATCATATAGGGGAGTACTGCCATCTTAACCATATTAAATCTTCCAGTCCCTAAACACGAATGTTTTCTCATTGATTTAGATCTTATAAATTCTTTCAACAATGTTTTGTAATTTTCAGACTATAAGTTCCCCTGCTGAGTGCTCAACACGCATGAGGCACATCAACGGTATATAGTTCCTCAACCTTGTGGCCTTTCCCTCCACGTTGTCTAGAGAAAACAGACCATAACTTAATTCTAGTTTTCTTTTCTGTTTTACACAGGGGAGGTGCTCAATATGGATTTGCTGAAAAAATAACTAAGGAGCGAATAAATTCCTCACTTTGCTTCCTGTGCCCTCAAATCAAGAGCAGCAGGATCCTTTTCAGTTCATTAACAATCATGTTGCACAAAGCAGATGCTGGCTCATAGCAGATGTGCGGTCAATACATGTGCTGCTTCTGGAGTCCTTCATTTTGAAAAGAGAAATGTGAGTCCTTATTTACATCTAGTCTTTCCCTGAAAGGAGACACCTCTACCAGTCTCCAGATAAGGAGGGAGATTGCCCCTGAACCCCAGGCTCTTACAGTTTCATGCAATTTTGCATGCACAGCCCTGCCTGCTGAGTTGGGCTGGGATGGCACGGAGAAGGTCCCAGGACGCTGTTGCACGCAGACCCACAGACACTCAGTTGTCTCAAACCACGCAGCCTCTCAGGAAATGGGTGTAGGGTTTGCAGGGTCGGCTAATGAGGGTTTCTTTTAGGAGTGATGAAAATGTTTTAATACTGACTGTAGTGATGGTTGTAAAACTTGGAATATACTAAAACCGTGGAGTTGTGTTCTTTCAATGAGTGAATTATATGATATGTGAGTTATATCTCAATAAAGTTATTTTTGAAAACTATTATGGGCAGTGGTGGGGTGCCATGGGCTTATGGGCAGATTTCCCTCTCTATCCTGAATTGATTGCAGCTCCACCGAGCAGGTGGAATAAGGGATTTCATATCTACCAGACGAGAAAGCCAGACAGTGAGACCATGGAGCGTCCCCAGTTTCACACAGCTTTGCAGAAGTTCTCGCCTCCATCGAGGTCTTCTGGCAACCATTCCAGACACACTCGACAGACCTGTGGTTTTCCAGCTATGCTTTGCTGAGCCTCGTCCAGGGACACCGTGGATGGGGACAGTGGGTTGGGTGGGCATGAGAAGGAGAGTTGCTGATCAAGTGAGCTCTAGTTTCCTACTTGGTTTGAATCAGAGCATTTCTGAATTTAAATTAACATACTGGGCTCACACATACGTCTTTTTTGAAAAAAAAAAAAAAAAAAAAAAGTTTCTCTGCCAAAATCCATTGCCCTTAAACCATGGTTCTCAGATTGCAAGGACAGTGAACCGAACACTTCCCTTAAGCTCGGCACCCAAAGTGCTGATGAATCTTTACAAAAATGTCCATAGTTCAAACAAAAGTGATAACCCAGGCTGCCAAGCTCTTGCTGCTTTGGTGTTGATTCTTTGCTGAGGAATGTACCCGCAAGGTATCTGTTTACAACACTAATTGCCAACGAACAAGTGAGAAATATTGCCCTTGGCCAGAATATATTCTGTTGCTAGAAAACAATACAGCTAAACTGTTTATGAAATTACCAGAAAGCACTGTCACTTAATACAAATATTGTACAAGATGTCCTTGTCCCCAGGAACGCTCCTATCCTCCTCCAGGACTATCATTAGAAGCAAAAGTTGTTTCCCATCAAAATCTAGGTTTGTTCTCAATTTGTCTTAACAAGGAATGACATAAGTTTACTGGACAAAGGAGTTCCATTTTTCGTTCCCTGTGTTTAATCTGCACGGACAGAAAGCTGTAAATATCATAAGTGGTTGTTGCTGGCTGGCCTCGGAGGGGCCCCGTTCGTTAAAGACCATGGTTCGCTGGTTTCTTGTGTCTTCCCTGGACTCAGAGGCTGCTTGCTCATCATCACTATGCGGTCTGGCAAACAAAAGCCGGAGGCCCAGGAGCCTGTGTTGAAGGCTGATGTGACCTTTGACCTCCATCAGCAAGGCTCGGAGGGAAAGAGGCAAAGTCAGGCTCCAGTAACGTTTAATGACAGATCTTGTTAAGGTTAAAAAAACAGCTCTGGCATCCAGCTGGGACTTCATCTGGGGAGGTGCTCAGAGGGCCTTCGGCATCAGCCCCGGGGCCCCAAGCACAGCTGCACCAGGTGCCCACTGAGCATTCTTTCTGGGCCTCCTCCTGCCCAGGACCCCCGCCCAAGTGAGTGTGAGTCCATAGGAAGAATCATTCATTTTTTCCCCTATTGCCACCAGCAAGTCTCACCCCTCCGACGCCGTGCTGAGTGTCTGTGAGCAGCAAGGTGCAGATCCTGGTTTTTCTTTTATAAAAATAATCATCAAGAAAGCCACTGAGATGAGTGCCCTTATCAAAGAGATCCCAGAGAGCTCTCTAGCCCCTTCTACCTCCTGGAAGTTACAGTGAGAATACAGCTGTTTATAGCCCAGGAAATGGGCTCTCACCGGAACCAAACCCCTCTGGCACCATAATCTTAGAATTCCAGTCTCTAGAACTGTGAGAAATAAATTCCTTTGGTGAATAAGCACCCAGCCTATGGTATATTTGTTCTAGCAGCCCGGGCTAAGACAACACCTTGGGTAAACGTAAGGAGCTTTCCACTGGGAGCGATTCGTGTTTAACTTACAGGTTGAATGGAGTGCGATGAAGATCTAGACTGTAGCTCTACACTGAAATACTCAAACAGGCCTCTAATCAAGAGAAGCGTGTCGTAAACAGAAGGCCTTCATTATCTTCACTTACGAATAATTCCTACCTGGCATTATATATGTTTTTGGCACATCTGAATAGATATCAATGACTCCTTTTTCTCATAAAAAAAAAAAGAGAGAGAGAACAAAGAAAGTGACTGGCATGCCCTGCCCAGCCCAGATTTGAGCAGCCCAGGACCTGGCATCTGCTGCCCCTTGAAGCAGCACCATGGCTCTTCATTTGGCCCTGGGTGCAGTGACTCTGGGGAAATAAGGCTGGCTCTGTGGAAGTGAACATAAAGGGAGGGGTAAAACTCTAGCAAAAGTTGAAAATGTGGTGAGGTGAACTGAGGACGTTCCAGGAGACCTGTGATTCTAGAGGAAGTGTGATGGGGGAGAAGGCCTGTAGGAGCACATCCATTTTCTATATTTGGGGATTCCTGAAGATTTGGACATATTGTTCTCAGTATCGAGGGTTTGTTACAAAAAAGAGTGTGACATAAAAAATGGGTTTTATTTTGAGACAATTACTGATTCACATGCACTTGTAAGAAATAATACTGAGAGATCTCATGTGCCCCTTACTCAATTTCTCCCAAAGGTAACATCTTGAAAACTATAATGTAATCCTATTACCAGGAAATTGACATTGATACCGTCAAGAGCATCTCCATCATCACAAGGATCCCTTGTGTTGTCCCTTTTTATAAGCCACACACACTTCCCTCTCACCCTCACCCCCTCCTTAACCCTAGGCAACCACTAATTTGTTCACCATTTCTGTAATTTTGTCATTTTGGAATGGTATATAAATGAAATCACATGGTATGTAACTTTTTATAATTCTCTGGAGCTCATCCAGGTTGTTGTGCGTATCAATAGTTTATTCTTTTTTATGGCTGAGTAGTATTCCATCATATGACTATACTACAGGTTTTTTTTTTTTTAATTTTTTTAAGCAGTCATCTATTGAAGGACATCTGAGTTATTTCCAGTTTGGGGCTATTGTGAATAAAGCTACTATAAACATTTGTATACAGGCCTTTGTATGAACATAAGTCTTCATTGCTTTGGGATAAATGCCCAAGAGTGCAATTGCTGAATTTTATGATAGATCAGTTTTATAGGAAAACTAAGTGTTTAGTTTCTTAAAAACTGTTGAATTATTTTCCAGAGAGGCTGTACCATTTTATGTTCCCACCGCAAGAGTCTGACTGATATAGTTTCTCCACAGGCTTGCCAGCCATTGGCATCATCATTATTTTTTATTTTAGCCATTCTGATAGTTGTGTAGTGACATCTCAAGTGTGGTTTACTTTCAGCCTGCTGATGTGATATCTGAAATGAGTTTCTTGTAGAGAGAGTATAGTTGCGTCATGTTTTTTTAATGTACTCCACCAATCTCTTTTAATTGGTGTATTTAAACCATTTATATTTCATGTAATTAATGATGTATAAAGGCTTAAATGTGCCTTTTTTTGTTTTCTGTTTTTCATTTTCCTGCATTATTATTAGTTACCTGAGTGTTTTAAAGAATTCCGTACTGATTCATCTATAGTGTTTTTAAGTATATCTCTTTGTAGGACTTTTTAAGTAGCCTGTTCTAGGCATTACATTATATATACACATAGCTCATCACAGGCCACTGGTGTCATCCTACCAGTTTGAGTGAAATATTGAAACTTTACTTCCATTTATGCCCCTTTACCTGCTTCTAATATAATTGTCCTAAATATCTTTTGCATGCACATTTAGAATCTCATCGGTGTCATAATTTTTCTTCAAATATCGAACAATTTAGAAAACTCAAAAGAAGGAAAACCTATTATAGTTACCTACACTTCTGCTTACAGAGTTCTGTCTGCCTTCCTAATGTTCCAAGTTTCCTTTTTTCTATTCCCCTTCTGTTTAGAAAACTTCCTTTATCCATCCATTAAGATAGATATTTCAGCAGTAAATTCTGTTTTCCTTCATCTGAGAATGTCTGTCTTTTCCCTTCATTCCTGAAAGACATTTTCACTGGGTCTAGAATTCTGAGCTGACAGTTCTGTTTGTTCTGCACCTGAGCAATATTGTAACGCTGTCTTCTGGCCCCCATGGTTTCTGAAGAGAGAAATGTGCTATCCTTCTAATGATTTTCTCCCCACAGATTCTTCTGTGTCGCTTATGTGCATGCATCTCTTGATCCTTTTCTCTCTCTTTGTTTTCTTCTCTATTTTTCTCCTTCTAACACCGATGGGTAAACATTGCATAAGATTCTTTCTTTAGTCTTCTCCCTCATTTCTCTTTATCATTATCTAGGACTATGGAAATGAATGACACAAATATAATTATCTCCAGTAACATCCTGTCAACTACTAACATAGATATTTCCTGCTTATTTTACGTCTGCATTTCCACCAAAACCATCATTTCTAGTTCTGACTGCATCATCTAACCTGTAAACTTGCTTTTTTTAGGAATGTATTTTTTATTAATGTACAGAGAAATCTGTTCAAGTTCAAGGAATTTTCACAACAGGAACACACCCTTGTAACCAGCACCAAGATCAAGAAACAGAATATTATCAGCACCCCGGATACACCCCTCCTCCCTTCTTCTAGTCATTACCACAAATAGCCATCCCAAAATAACCACTATGCTGATTTTTAATACAATAGATTAGTTTTTTCTGTTTTTGAACTTAAACGGAATTATATTTATGTGTTCTGTGACTGTCCTTTTTCACTCAACCTCATGTTTATAGTATCATTCCAAGTTGTTCCATGTAGAGATAGTTTATCCATTCTCATTAATAAATCATATTCCACTATGCAAATATACTGTAATTCTTAAAATCCATTCTGTTGTTAATAGACGTTTGGGTAGTTTCCAGTTTCAAGCTGTTATGAATAATGTTGCTCTGAACATTCTTGTAAGTTTTTGGTGGACATATGCTTTTCGCTTGTGTTCATGCTTGGGAATGGAATTGCTAGGTCACGGATACGTGTTCATTTTTAGTAGATATTGCTGAACAGTTTTCTAAAGTGGCTAGACCAATTAACCTTTCTACCAGCAACGCATGAAAAACCAATTGGTCCACATTTTTGCCACTATTTGGTATTGCTTCTTTTTTGTTTTTTTCATTTTAGTAATTTCTGGTGTTCAATGTTATCTCATTATTGTTTTAATTTACATTTCCCTAGTGACTAATGAAGTGAAGCAACTTTTCATGTTTATTGCCCATTTGCAAATCATCCTATGAAGTACCTGTTCATGTCTTTCTGTCCATTTTTCCATTGGTTTGTTTTTTTCATATTGATTTATTCTAGTCCCTTATATATACTGGAGATGATTCCTTTTTTAGATATTTTCAACTATTCTGTGGTTTGCTTTCCATTCTCTTAATGGTGTTTTTTGGATGAACAGAACTATGAATTTTAATGTAATCCAAATATTCATTTTTTTTCCTCTTTATTATTAGCACTCCTTTTATCCTGCTCAAATATCCTTTTATTTTTGACTTCTGTACTTCTAATAATGGTCTTCTCATCTTTCCAGTCAAGCAAGTTTGCCACTTTGATTTGTTTTTCTCCTCTGGTCCAATTTAATTAGTCACTATATCAATTTGCTGCTACGTTAGAATCAATTCTTACATACCTCTCATCCTTTCAGCCACCATCCCTGTTTAGGCTCCATTTAGCTCATCACAAAAGCTTCTGAGTCGCTCTTTCCACCTTTCATATCTCCTTTGGCCATATCCCTGCCATAGTGATTCTGCTAAAATACAACACAGTATTATTCCTTGGCTCAAAACATCCAAAAGTACCCCAGCATATTCAGAATGAAGCACAAACTCCTTGTCTACTATCCAAGACCTTCTAGAATCTGCCCTCATGGCTCACACGTGCTTTCACACAACCTTGCCCCTCTGGTGCTGCTCTGTTGTCTGGTGTTCCCAGTGTGCCTGCTTTCTTTCTCCGTGCTGTTATGTCTAGAGTTTCTGTATCCTCAGCAGCATTTCCTGGTGAGATGCTGCCATCCTTCCAGGCTCAGCTTAAGCACTGTTTTCTCTGTGAGGTCTTCCCATTACCTTCTCTCATATCATATTTGCTTCTTTTTAATACTATCTTGGACTACAGCTTTCTGTGTACATGTTTTGCTTTGGCAGTGTTTACATCATTTTATATTCCGAGTTTGAATTCTTCTGCATTTTCACAAGCACTTGGTATGTTCAGTCTTTTTAATCTTAGCCAAACTAATGTGTGTGTAGTGGTATCTCATTGTGGTTCTAATTTGCATCGTTATACATATGTCACAACTGATGACTAATGATGTTAAATATCTTTTCATGTATTGATGACTTATATCTATTCTTTGGTGAGAAGTCTCTGTTCATATCATTTTGAGTATCTAAGAGTTCTCTATATTTTGGATGCAAATCTTTTATCAGATAAATGTGTTGTGACTATTTTGTACCAGTATTTTATTTGCCTTTTTGTTTTCTTGCTGGTACCTTTCAAAGAGCAGAAGTGTTAAATTTTGATAAAGTTAAATCATTTATATCTTTTCTTTTATGGATAGTGCTTTTGGTGTCATATCTAAGAAATCTTTGCATGCCGTAAGTTCTCAAACATTTTTCCTTTTTTTCTAGAAGTTTCATAGTTTCAGGTTTCACATTAAGCTATGTGATACATTTTGAGTTAATTTTTGTAGATGATAGGCAGTAAGGATGATGATTATTTTTTAATATCGATAATTAGTGGATTGAACAACGTTTATTAACAAGACTTTCCTCTCCCCATTGAATTGCTTTGGTGTTTTTATCAAAAATCAATTGGCCTGTTTCTTGACTCTGTTCTGTTCCATTGACCTATATGCCTATCCCTAAGCAATACCAAACAGTCTGAATTATTGTAACTTTGTAGTAAATATTGAGATCGAGTAGAGTAAGTCCTTTATGTTCCTTGTTGGAAGTGCTTTGGCTATTTTAGGTTATTCGAATTTCCCTATAAATCTTAGAATCAGCTTGTCAATTTCTGCAAAATTTCTGTAGGAATTTTGAGCGGGATCATGTTGAATCTTGGGGAGAATTTGGGCAGCATTGCTATTTTAACACTTTAGCATTTTCTAATCTATGAACATGCTATATGTCTCCATTTATTTAAGTCAAGAGAAATTAGAGTAGGAGACAAAATATTTTGTCATCAACATTAAACCGTCATGAGTCTCACAATTATTATTTAACTGTTGGTGTCAAAAGTTGGAAGAAAGTCTCCTCTTCTTTCTCTTTCTCCTCCTTCTCCTTTTTCCTTTTCTTCTTCTACATCTTTTTGCTTTTTTGAAAGCAAATTTATCACATGCTCAGGTTTTAAATCATATCCTACCTTTGTCCTCTTCCATTGTTCAGATTTTTACACTGTTTTGGTTTCTAAATATCTATTATATTTAGAAATGTGTAGACAAATGCAGCATGATAACACATTGTCCAGTATAGGAACATAAAACTGTAACTAGCATAGTGGACAATAGCCATTTGGACTGCCTTTTCCATTGGACTGCCATGAGAACCAAATGAGCTAAGCATGTGAGAAGCCATTCTAAAACTGCAAAGCGCTGTTATTCATGTTTTTATTTAAAAGAGGTGCCCAAATAACCCTTTTGTTTTATTTAATTGATGCAAATCATTCTTTCAGGTCAAACGCAAATGAAAAATCAAACTGTGGCGGAGACAGCTAGCTGACAATCCATGCTTCCTTTTTGCAGGGCAGCATACTGTTGGGAAGTGGCTGCCCAGCCAGAAATGACATTTCCCAGTCCCCATGCGTACAGGTGGGGCTGTGTGGCCAGTTCTGGTCTGTAGAATGTGAGCTGGAATGACAGGCACTTCCAGGTCGAGGTGGTTGAGTTTCCCATGTGCTTATTACCCTTCATGGTGACCTTAAGAGTCTCCTGCTAAAGAGGTGACAACCCAAGAAGGGAAGGAGCCTGGATCTCCAAGTCACCACTCGGAGAAGAGGAGCGCTACTCCACCAGGGGCATCTATATTGAACTTTGTATGAGACAGAATTAAATTTTAATATGTTAAACCACTGAGATTTTGGAGCTGTTTGTTGTAGCACATAGTCTAGTCTCATAAGTAACCGGTTTTGTTTTTTATGATAGGGACTTAGAGCCAAAGAAGCAGTAATAGCTTGAGTTTGTTTACTTCATAATCAGAGAAATAGACTAAAGTTAAACACTTACCTATAACCTTGGAAGCGGCCTCATCCAGTGAGCCATACAAACTTTCCTGGATTTTGTTCCAAAGAGTGAAAAGATATATGCTTTGGTATTTAATAGATCTGGCTTGGATTCTGGCTCTTCAGATCCTTGCCTGGTCCTATTCTCTTTGTGCATTTACCAGAGATTTTTATCTTAGTCCTTCTACTATCCCCCCTCCAAGCATATGATTATTTCCATTCTCAGCCCCTCACCTGAGCTAGTGCTGGATCCACGCTGATACCTTCTTATTGAACTTCTCTACCTTTTCATATATAAGTAGCTCAGATCTAGATGATCAACACTAAACTTATCACCTTACCCAAATGTGCCTTTTTCTTGACTTCCCTATTTCTATTAATTGTGCTGAGAACATTCTATTACATCTACATTACTAATAAAAGATAATAATGACTTCAAATATTTCAGTGAAAGGAGAGACTAATATATATTGATGGTCATTTGGACCTAGGTTTTAGCCCTGTGTAATATATATGGATCTATTAAATGAACAATTTTAATAGTGGTTAAGTTGTTACTTGTAAGTAAGTAACTCTTACTTTTATTACTTGTGTTTGGAAGATATACAATAGACAGTAGACCCTTGGCATGTGTGGATTTCACATTTGTGGCTTGATTCTGCGTGTGTGATCTTGAAGACACACAACATAGAGTCATTTCCCAGGAATTTGAGTCTTGAGTCCTACGAAGTGGGTGAGCCCTGCTGACTACCTAGAATTCACCTCTGAAATCTGATTAGAGCTCTCTACTCATTAGGGTGCATTTAATAACTCTTATGAGGTAATGAAAATTCTATTTTTTGATGAAAAATAGCCTAGAAAAGAAAACCAACTTCTAGTGTTGATGGTGGAAGTGAAATGAAACAAAAGCAGTCTAAGAAAATTTTGGTTCTTATTCAGAATATAAGAATTCAATATAAATGAAAAAAATAGAACATCTAATTTTGTGAAAATATCAAACTCAGTAAACAAGTCTACCACATAATTTATAGAGAGATAGGAAAAATTGATTCATTAAACTGGTTCATCAAGTGTTTAAATAGGAATTTCTTTTATGAAATAAGATATTGATAAAATTTATAAATCAGTTTAGTTCTAATATATAGAGAACATATATAAACCTTGGCCACATTCATACTCACAGGGACTCACTTTTCCTAAATAGGTTTATCAAGTTCATTTCCCTAAAGAGGTGGATGTCTCCCAAACATGGATTCTAGAATCAGCCAATTTAGATTTTCTCCACCTTGTTACTCTTGAATTCTCTGTACCTGGCACATTGGTGAATGATTGAAGATTACTCCATAGATATGTACTGAAAAAGGGCAACTCTGAACTTTTTAAGTTGCTTTAGGTCAAAAATCCAAAAATCCTGCTCTTGAGGTAAAAAAAAAAAAAGTAAATTGTTTTACAAAAAAACCTTGCTTTTTTTTTTTTTTTATATCTACCAACACCAACTTTTCTTGAATAACATATTAATTCACCTCTTCACTTTGGCCTTACAGGCATAACATATAAGTGTATATTAGTTAGTATCATAAACAAGTTTTTAGTCAAATGAAGTATATTTTCTTCAGAAATTTTACTGCAGAGTTCTTTTTTTTTGTCTTCTTTGTAGAATTCTGGTTGACTAGAGCAACAACTATATTCTTCATATTTTTTAATCAGGCTGGTATTCTTTTAATATTTTAAAAATTGAGGCGGGATGGCACCCAAAGAGTCTTGCCTCCTGATATTCACTCTCCTCCCACGTGGACTGACCTGGGTAACCACTAGGATCCTGTGGGTATGATGGTGCGTGACCTCTGAGGCTGAGTTATAAAAGAAGTCGTGGCTTCCGTCTCTCCCTTGGATTGTTGCTCTGGGGGAAGCTGGCTGCCATGTGCTAAGGACACTCAATCAGCTCTTTGGAGAGGCTGAGTGGCAAGGAACTGAGGCCTCTGGAATACAGTAAGCCAGTGCGGAGGTGAATCCTCCAGTCCCAGACAAGCCTTCACATGATATCACAGCTCTGGTCATCATCCTGACTGCAACCTAATGAGGCTGGCCACAGAAACTATGTGAAATAATAAAAGTTAATTGTTGTTTAAGCCACTATGATGATTTGCTATGAAGCAGTTGATAACTAGTACAACTAGTTAGGAAATCTTGAAGAAGTTTTTTCAAAATCTTACTATAAAAACCTTTGTATAACCTTATTTAATATAGTGATAGGCTCTTTTTATGAGGTGATCTGACGATTGCTGTAAGACATGAGTGAGTGGCGTAATTTTAAATGAGGTGGCAAATGGGCAAGTGTTGACTTCTGGTTCTGCTGGAGAAGGAGTTGAGATGAACAATGAGATGCATTCTCATCCTCATCTCTAGTGTGAGATGCAGGCAAGGTATCCATAAAGGTGATCTTTTTTCAAAGTCCCAGGCATTAAATGAAGAACCAGAGAACTCCAGGGTTTCTTTGGTGGAATGTCTCTGTCTCAGAAAATGTTGGACAAAGCAAACAAAAATCTGGTTTCATTTCTCCATTGTTTCATGGATGCAATTTGATATGGCAAAAAGCCTTCTTTTGTGCCACAGATCAGCATTGAGAATGATTAAGGTGTAGACTCTTGTGAGATTTTCATTTAATTACACATGAAGCTCCATAGCGTTTCACCCACAGAACAGTGGGATTGTTTTGTCGAGTGTTCAAGACCTAAATTTGCCGTTGGCTCACCCCCAGCGCAGTCATGCGATTAGTCACGCAAGTAGTCACAAACCCCCTTTGCCATAAAGAAATCATAGCTGACGGCCCCACCAGTGCTCTTTTCCCAAAACAGGTCTCTGGAAACTAAACTCAAACATGTGTATCAGTTTGGACTTATTTTTCGTGTTTGTTTTGCCCAAAGCATGGACCATGTCAGAGAAGATGGAGACACCTTCACGGCCTGTTAGTCACATCTCACCAAAGCTTCTCAATGGGCTGTCAGACAAGAAAGGAGCCTCATGTAGCCACCTTAATCAGCATCCCCCATCTGTGAGGTCATTGGGATGTTTCAAACAATTTTCAGCTCTCATTAGTTGAGCGCGTTCCACAGGCAAGTCCTTATCTTTTGTAACTTTTGCTGCCACATCCTGAGAAAGCCCCTCTGCTGAATGACACTTTCCCCATGGGTCAACCCCCAGTAATGAGTCACCAATTGATGTGCCCTTTGCACTCACTAGCAGTATATGTTGATATTAACCTTTCGTGTTGTGAGATGTCGCTTTTACCCTTGGCTTCTGCCATGTAAGTCTCATTATTTCTAATAGGCTGTGGCAATTAGGGTCTTGGGGCTGTTGATCACAGCCATTCGGAGCGGGAAAGGGGCGCTCGGGGAGAACAGTTGCTTTTTCTTCACATGAACAATGTGATGCATAGCTCAGCCCAAATCTGCAAACAGCGAGGCAGTGGTGGACCTCCGGCCATGGATGGGAAAGTCCTCATCGAGTCTTTTCACATGTTCTTTCCTCGCACTAGCTCCTGGCTATTTTCAAACCCCTTTTGTGTGGACTGACATGCTTGGCAGATATTACAGAGCACTGAATATGGCCTAATAAGGAATTCATTAAACAGAATTATTTGGGAAAGAAATGGGTGCAAAGTGGTCTTTTTTTTTTTTCCTTTCAAAGATTGTTGGCTAGAAAAGGAAAAGGGTGACGCTGACAATCAACCATCTTGGGTGGCTTATGGGACCTTGGAGGAGGCAGCGTTGAGCCCAGTGGACCCAGGAAGACCTCTCAGACTTGTGACTGGCAAATCTGGACTCCCAGTGTAACTCTACGATTGTTAGAACGTGGTGGGCCTCTCGTGGCTGTAGGTAAGTTAGGAAGCCACTCCTTCAAGGTTAGAACGATACCTGGGGTAGGGGAAAGGGGATGAATGGGAGTACATAGTGCTAACGCAGTAGAGTAAGACCAGAAGGAAACCACAGATAACTAAAAGCGTAACATAGAGTCAGCATTCACATTCTCTCCAGTTCTTTGACCTGAAGTGGTTTCTGTATTTTAAGGAAAACAAAACAAAATTAAGCCTGTTTTTTGTGCTTCAGACAAGATGAGATTGAAGTCTCAGGGACAACAGCTCAGAAGAAAGATTTATCTTATTTGTAGGGAGCAGCTTGAATGTTCTACATCAGGACAAGATTTTTCCAAACAAATGCAAGAAAAAGCCCCTATATTAATCTGACTGTTTATGAAAATAACACTTGGGAAAGCCCCTCCGATAAATCAAGGATACGCAGTGTCAGAGACCCCAGTGTCTGCTGCTGGGGCAACCACTCTCGGTGGTGGAGCAGTATGACCTGTTTCTGAGAGCCCCTTGGTGATTTATTCTTTGCTTTATAAAATGACACATCTAAAATGGAAGTTGGTTTCAGTTGGATAGGTCCACATATGGCAGTTGTGAGGTGGAGAGTTCAAAATATATGATATATGACTATTAATTTAATTCTTCCTTGAATAAGTAAGAAGTCTCCCAAAGAAAGCCATAAGAAACTCTCTTCCTTTCTTATATTTCCTTCCACTAACGTTTAACCTCATAACGTTCTATGAGGAGGTGTTGGGCTGGGAGCCGTTGACAGCGCACTGGAGACTGAAGCGTAGTCTTATTCCTGGAGGGCTTCACATGGGCAAGGTGTTCAGAGAGCGCCACCCGAAGGCAACACAAAAAGAATGATACAAAGAATGGACCATAAGAGTCTAGAAGAGAGGTAAGAGAATGAATTATTGCCAGGCTGTGAGGTCCTACACTTCATTATCACGCTTCTCACCAGGGCTGGAATGTAAGGTCCAACAGAAGGAGTACCTACAACAGTGCCTGGCATGGAGAGGCACCACCCCAAATTTGTTCACGACAAAACATGGACATCTTGGTACTGAAGCCTATGACTTCTTATTTGTACTCCTAAGGTGCTTTTTCCAGCCTATTTTCTTGGTTCCCCATCCCCCGACCCCAACTTCATTGGGAAAATGGGGTGTGACCCACAACCAGGGAGAGGAGACTACTGGGGAGACGTTAGGGGAGTTTAAAGGTGCTCATATATTTACGGCATTGACCCTTTGGTTTTTCTGCTGGATCTGCCCATTTGGAATCCTACTCCCCAGGCCTCTGGAGCAGTACAAAGGGCACTGGGCTGCCTCACATGTGGGAGCGTCTGGTTCTGGGAAGGCCAAGCAAGAACAGGATGAGGCACAGGGAATGATGACTCAGAGCAGCTGCTCTCAGCCCCAGGAGAAGAGCTCGCGTTCCTCTCATTTCTTGGGTTCATCCTTCCTTCCTTTTTCAAGTTGCAAAGACCTTAGCTCCCCCAGATGAGAGTGTGGGCCACAGGGACGAGGCCAACTTGGCGACTCTGCTGCTTTTGGTCTGTGCTGGTCTGGCCTTCTGGGCAAGAGAAGTCCTCCCTGTTCACATGTCCAGCCCAGATCAGCAGGGCTAGGGCTCAGGCCTAAGGCCCCGCTGGTAATAAGGAATTTACATCATTTTGGGCCCTCCTGTTTTCATAATTCCCTCAGGAGCCTTTGGAAACAGCTGAAAAGTGGGGATTTGGAGTTCTCCGCTGACCCTCTAGCTCTTTACATTTAAAAAATGCAACCCATATCTTGGTAATATTTGTATCTCTGTAATAGCACATCCACACAGGAACTATTGACTCTGCCAGGACAGCATTACAAAAAAAGATGCTTCTTACTTGGGTTTGCTCACTTTGAACACCTGAATCTTAGTTACAATAGATCTCTCTGGCCCATATTGCCTATCTATCCACCTATCATCAGTCATTATTATTATTATTATTATTATTATTATTATTATTATTATTATTATTATTATTATTACTTATCTATCATCATCATCTATCAGCTATCCTAGTTTGCTAGGGCTGCCATAGTAATCACCATAGACTGAGTGGCTTAAACAACAGAAATTTATTTTCTCACAGTTCTGGCAGCCAGAAGTCTGAGATCAAGGTTGATTTCTTCTGAGGACCCTCTCTTTGGCTTGTAAATGGCTGTCTTCTCTCTCTGTGTTTCTGGGTCCCAACCTCCTAGTCTTACAAGGATACTAGTTAGATTAGATTAGGAAGCACCCAAATGATCCCACTGTAGCCGGAATATCTTTTTAAAGACCCTATCTCCAAATGAAGTCACTTTCTGAGGTACTGGGGGTTAAGGCTCCAACATATGAATTTGGGAGGGGACAACACAATTCAGCTCATAACAGTTTCTATCCCTCCATCTACCTACCCATCTCTTCTATCCATCATCTGTCTGTCTGTCTGTCTGTCTATCTAGCCAGCCAGCCAGCCATCTCTCTATCACAATACCTAAAGGGGATTTTAGAAGATAATAAAAACAATGGTGAATGACTGAACCCACTGAATAATTAATAGGTGAGAAAACTGAAGAGAACTTGTCAAAGAAGGCAGGTGACTTTCTCAGGGAAAAACACATCTTGTATCTGGTAGACGCTGCACTCAATCCTAAATTTTTAGTCTTTAAATCCAGCGTTTGTTCCCTACAATGTTGTAAGTCCTGGAAGAGCTGTTAAGCCTTTTCCCTCTTACATCTGCAATTAGGATCCCATAAGTGACACTTATTAAGAAGCATTTTCTAAGTTCAAGAAAAGAGGACACTTGGGAGAGGGTGAATTATGGAGCTGGAGCTGGAAAGAATTCAGTGGCGTGACTGCGCCGCTCATACTGTTGTCAGCTATAATTCAACAAGAGCTCTCTCAAAGAAATTTCTTAATTTATGAGATAGAGAGTTTAAAGTTTTCCCCCGGGTGCTGTGTCCATAAATGGCCAGATTAAATGGGAACTTTCTCTTTAGTATGTTCATAGTTAGCTGGTGTCAATATACAAAGTTGAAGTACTTTTTTCAGAAAGTAAGATTAAGTATGTTATGGTAAATTACTGTTTGGAAGTAAACTCCATGGTGAACGAGCACTTCTCAGCCATGAGGGGGCCATGGAAGGCAGCAGGGAGGTGACTGGCCCTCTGACCTCGGGAGAGCTCTAAGGAAGAACGCTGGCATCTTACTGGAGCGTGTCATTTTCTTCGTAGCTCTTCCCACAATTAATACCTGTTCCTTAGAGACCCTAAGACATTTTTCAGTTTAATTTCAAACTAGTTCTGGCAACCGAGATAATTTCACAGTTTTATAACCTGATCAGTGGTTTGGGCTTTCAATTATTTGATGAATGGAATATTTCATGAGGAAGTATTTCAAATACAGTGTTCGCATTCACTTGTATTTCAACTGGATTGTTGCACTGAGAAATTCAGTGGTGCGGCATCTCACAATGAACAGATTCAATTTGATGGTGGGTAAAAATTTGTTTCCTGGGTATCAAGCCTTAAAGTTTCAAAGTGAAAAATAAGCCTTGTATTGAAACGACTGATTGTGGAATCTAAAGGACCTGTGAGCATGCAAAGGTGAGAGAAAGGAGCGTGTTTGGGGCAAGAAGGGAGGGTATTTGGGGGTAAAGAAGATAACGCCTAAGGAATGGCTAGAGGAATGCAGCACACCAAGGGGTCTGGGCCAGATTTCGTCTGGAGTCAGCACTCACTGGCTTTGTTTGAGTCCTAGGGACAGAGGCTTGGCTCACAGAACTGAAACTGTGGTTCTGCAAAGTCTCTGAGACTTTGGGAGGACAGCACAGCCCTGCCTGGGACTACTGGTCCAGTGAATGACCTAGGTGTTTGTGTGTGTGTAGAAGGTGTGTGCTCTCTGTCTGCAGAGACATTTCAGTGACATGTGGTTTGGGCTCCCTGTGACTCCAGGCAGCCAACAGTAGGGAGCAACCACTGCGGTGAAGGCGGCAGTAATGGTGACCCCAAAGTAGGCAGCATATGCTTCCGACTCTCGTCACTTGATCGTATGGGACCTCTAAATGTTTCCCTGATTATTTCTGGGAATCCCAAAGAGGTGCTTCCTGAGTCCTCTCAAATTATCTCAGCAGCCATCTGGACTGGCCACTTTCCCTCTTCTCTGCCTCTGGATCCATCTGATAATGTTGACCAAGAAACCACGTGAAGACTGTGTTCCAGCAGGTTGTGGCTGAGAGACTTGTTTAAGAACACACAGAGCACACCTAAGGGCCCCTGGAGACTCCTGGGGGCATTTGGGGAGGCTTTAAAGGTCAGAGCTGGCAGAGGAATACACTGTATATCTGTCTACATAACGCAGGCAATCTGTCACTCATTCCACATATTGTCCCTCATTCTATATATCGTTCAAGGCTCTGGAAGGATAAATCAGAAAATGATACTAAAAACAAAACTAAAACAAACAGACAGACAAATGACAGCTTTGAAAATGGCTCCTGTTCTCCAGGAGCACATAAGACCCACTGGAGGGAGACACCCACCCACCCACCCACACACACACACACACACAGACACACACACACACACAGAGGCAACATAATGGTGTGTGTGAATAATGGTGTTAGAGTCTTTCAGACATTATGTCCTGTGGGGCCACATCAGGATGGACTCCATGGAAGAGGTGAGATTTCTGTGATTTGAATCATACTTTGAAGGATGAGTAACATTTGGACAAATTCAAGTGTGAAGAGGGAGAAGCTCCCCAGTAGAAAAATGGACTGACAGAGAGATGCATGAAGAAAAGTGAAGGCCAAGTTTGGGGACAGAAGAAAAATCAGTTTTCCAGGAGTGGATGGTCAGTGTAGCAACCCACAATGCTAAGGCTGGCAAAGTAGATGACAGTCGTGCTACGGAGGGTTTTAAGGAAGAGGGAAGGATTTGGGAGTTTGTTCTGTAGACACTGGGGAGCCACCAAATGTTTTTGAAAAGGCAAGAGATCTATCCATGGGAGGCTTTAATAAGGTTAATCTAAGAGAGGAGCATAACATGCACTTATGTGGGAAGAAACTGGGAGGGCGATGAGTGAGAAGCCCTTAGCAAGAGCCCAGGTGTGGGCTGATAAAGATGAACCAAGGTGACGGTGGTGGGAATGTAAGGGGACGTAGGAAGAATCATCAAAGTCAGATCACTTAGCAAATGTTTGTTGAACACTCACAATCTGCTAAGCATAGACCTAAAAACTTGAGAGTCCTAGGAACAAGGCAGATGAGCCTTGCTGTTGAGGAGGCTACCCCCCAGTGGGCGGAATATGATTGCACACAAAGATATGAAATAGATAATACATGATAATTATAGATATCAAGGAATCACTTAGGATGCTTTTGGGTACAAGCAACAAAATATCCAACTACAGATGGCCTAGAGGATAACCACACACACACGCACATACACACACACATCCCCAGGTAAGAAACAGCCCAGACTGGGCCACTCCAGAGGTCATCAATCCATAGACCCAACAGTGTAACTGAAGACCTAGCTCTTCCATCCACTGCACAGCCACCCTCAGGATGTTGGCCTTGCTCCCGGGGCCTGTCCCTCACGAACCAGCCTGTCTCCTGCAGCTCCAGGCACCATCTCCTCACACAGTCATATCCTAAAGCAGGAATGGTTGCTTCTTTTCCTTGCATCTCTTATGACTATTGCTATGGATTGCATTCTGTCCTCACCAAATTCATATCTTGAAGCCCTTAAACTTATTGTGGTGGGATTGGGAGATGGGATCTTTGGGAGATAATTAGGGTTAGCTGATGTCCTGAGGGTGGGGCCCTCCTGATGGGATGAGTGCCCTTGTAAGAAGGGATACTGTCTCCGTGTGCATGTGCACAGAGAGGAGGGCATGTGAGCACACAGTCAGATGGTGGCTGTCTACAAGTGAGAAAGAGAACCCTTGCTGGGGACCAAACCAGCCAGCACCTTGACCTTGGGCTTCTCAGCCTCAAGAATTTTGAGAAAATAAATTTCTGTTGTGTAAGCCACCCAGTCCATGGTATTTTGTTGTGGCAGCCCCAGCAGACTAAGACAATCAGAGGCCCTTCCTCTCACTGCTCATTGTCCAGCAGTTTATTTTGTGCCCGTGCTGAAGTCAGTCATGGGTCAGAGGAGTGGGATGACTATATGGGTCATCTGCCCCCAGGTTGGTGGGGGCTCACTTTCTCTAAACACACGGATGGGTAAACACCCCAAACCAACTGGAGGCTCGATGAACAAGGAAGAGATGGAAGGCAGGATGGCTGTGGGGAAGCCACAAGAGGCTAGGTGCTGTGTGGAGTATAATGCGGGGCGGTGGCGTGATGGTGTGTTAGCTTCCTATGGCTGCCCTCACAGATTATAACAAACTTGGTGGCTTACAACAATAGGAATTTATTCTCTCGCAGTTCAGGAGACCAGAAGTCTGAAATCAAGGTGTCAGTAGGGCCATGCTGCAGCGAAAGGCTCTAGGAGAGAATCTTTCCTTGCCTCTTCTAGCCTCTGTGGCTCCTTGCATTCCTTGGCCTGTGGCAGCATCACTCCAATCTCTGCCTCTGTCTCTCCACGGCCTTCTCTCTGTGTCTCTGTGTGTACTTTTCTGTCTTTTCAAGGATACGCTCACTGGATTTAGGTCCCATCCTAAGCAGTATGATCTGATCGCAACAGTTACCTTAATTACATCTGTTTCCAAACAAGGTCACATGCTGAGGTTCAGATTAGATGTGAATTTGGGGGGAGACAATTTTCAAGCTACTACAAATGATTAGTGACTGCGGCTGAGCATGGAGCTGCTTTAATTGAGGCAACAAGAGAAGGCTTATTGGAGAAATAGTGTTTGAGTTGAGACCTGCAGACGAGGGGGAAGCTGTCTGAAGCTCTAGGGTAAACAAATAAAAGGGACAGCAAGAGCGAAGACCCTAAGGTGAGAATCCGTTCAGTGTTCAGAAGCATTAGCAGCTTTTGTTTCTCTGTGATATGAATTTCCACTCTAGGAATGGTAGGAAAGCAAGTCCCTTCCATTTAAGCCCAAAGAGGCAAGAGAGGAGACAGTCTTGTGACTGAATCCACTCAATCTGCCGGATGTTTTTGCTAAGGTCAAGGCTGTGCTGTTGATTAACAAGAATTTGGTGGAAACTATTTGAATATTACTGGAGCCTCAGGAAATAGACCAAACGATTCACAAGTCTCTCCCTTTAGTAAAATGTGTCCGTCAGAGATTAAACATCCAGGAGGTGAGACTGCAAAAGGCTATGAGGTCATAATAATTCTCTAAAGCAATAAATGTATAAAAATATAGTTATGATACAAGAGAAAGGTGACTATAATAGAAGATTATATTAGAATATGTAGGTATTATTTTTAAAATATTAAAAATATGTCTGCTTTAAAGCATTGACTTGTATTCGTTCCTCTCTGCCAAAGCAGGAGATAATAAACACAGGAACCCGGGAGTTAGCAAGGTGTCTCTGAAAAAGTAGAACCTTTTCTGAGAACAGAAAGGACTCATCGGCTCTGTGGTCACGTTCAACGACAAGATAGGAAGGGGGTTAGTGAACAGAAGGAGGGCGCCAGGACGCGCTGTGCACTGATGAATTATCCAGTATTGTGGGGAGTGGAGGTAATCTTTCATCTTCTCAGAGATGGAATCTCAAGGGGGCCCCACTAATGAGAATAAATGCCTAATAAGACATTTATTTTTTAATAAAGCTAAGAGACCAGGCCGATATAGCAAAATCACCTGGTCATGCAAATTTAATGACCACCTTACTCCTGGGAAACAAGTCACACAAAAATAAAAATCTGTCTGAAAGTCTGGGACATAACAGCACCAGGTTGCGATAAGAGGAATATATTAGCCATCAACAGATGGCCAACCAAGCAGTAGGTAGAATGAACCATGGGAAACAACCATTTTGTAGGCAAAAACTTATCAAAAGCCATTGAAAACTGCTGCTCTTTTGACATTTGGGGACCTGTAAAATGGCCCTTCCATGTGGTTCTGATATTTTCTAGTATTGTGTTCTGAGGTCTGTGCTGGGCACTCTAAGGGCACCAGAAATATCAGAGACACCCTCATCTGCAGGGGGTTTCCATTACGCCAGGGGTCAGCATGCTGTGACCCAGGGACCAAACCCCGCCCACCACTTGCTTTTGTAAAGATCTCTTGGAATATAGCCGTGTCCATTTGTTTGCTTATTGTCTAGGAATGCTTTCATGCTACCAGAGTTGAGTAGTTGAGCAAAGACTGTACCATCCACAAAGCTTACATATTTACTCTCTGGCCTTTTACAGAACAGTTTGCTGACCCCTGCATCACACGGTGGAGAGAGACAAGGATCACTCATTAACACGGTCATTTTTCTTATTGCTGTTTAACACCTCTCCTTGTTCTGCCTTATTTTTCCTCACTATTCTTTTTCCTCCTCTACTTGTCTGAATTTCCAAGGTCTCTCCTTTCTTCAGTCTCCTTCACTATCCCCGCTTGCTCCTGGTCTGTTATTCCATGTCCTCTCTCCTTTCTATTCTCCTCTGTTTGTTTTTCTTTCTGCTCTGCTGGCCTTGTCCATCAGCCTCCCACTTCTCACTTGTTCTTCCTCTTCTTTCCTTTCTTCTTTCCATCTGTGCCTCCTCCTTGGGACTGGTTGTCCCCTTTGACTTAGGATGGGTGGGCTGACTCCCCTTCTCACCATTCAAAGCAGCCTTTCTCTTGCTCCAACGAGTCTTGTGTTAATTTCCCTTTTTAGACCTCAGTTCACATGGCAGGGCTGACATTTCACTGGTAAGGAAAGGCAGCATAAGAATCAGTGTGTACTTTGGTTGGTTAGCCATTTGCCCTGGTTGGTCAGTGTCAACAATTTTGTAAATCATTCCTGCCATGAGATAATCTTCCTCATCAGCCAGACAGCTCAAAATTTAGAAATGCTGTCCAGATAGCTTTCTCTGAGGAACTCCATTAGTCCCTGCTTGTGAGCTCAGCCTCTGGAGTTTTCACTGAGGCTCTTACTATTTTTAATAGCATTGTGAGGCAGCGTCTAGAACTCAGAAATTAAGTCCATTCAAAATTAGGATGGGTGTGTGTGTTGGGTGGTGTCTTTCTTCCCACAAAGAAATGTGTTTTGAATCTAAGACACTTGTGGTCAAATGTTTCTCAGAAGCATAGACCAGTGGTTGCTAAAGACTTCCTTAGGCAATGGTGTAGGGAAAAAAACAAAAACAAAAAAAACCCAACAACAGGGTAGTTTAGAGTCATTTTAAAGTAGTTATCAAAGATACACCAAACCTTGTCACACCACTCATCATTGATGCCAGAGTGACAACAGCCTTCATATTGTAGGGGTCACCAATCACCACGCCAGCCCACTGAAGCGAGGAGAAAAGGCCCCAGCACACAGCAGCCTCAGATTTTACTTGGCTTTAGAGAATGCTGCCTGAAATATATTTCAAGGGCAAAGCCTCAGTTGCATTTGCTTAGAATTTGAACCTACTTACTCTAATTACTTTTCTTTCCCTCTGAAACATTTTTGTTAAACTCCTGTTCCCCTTTCTCCATACTATGGTGAGTATGAAAATTCTGATTTCTGTCTAATGTATTTTTGAAACTTTTGGGCAAACCACTTAATCATTGTATCTAACATAGAAACTATATACTTGATATGGAAAAAAAGAGAAAGGAATTTGGCCAAACAATGTGTAATAGACATTTTTGGTTGATCCTGCAGCTTCTATTGTATTCTTCCTAATAGCCACCCTCATTTCAGTTTAGGGTACCATTTGGCTCTATGACATCTGATTCCAGGGGTGAAGCCTGTGACTCAGGTCAGCACATTTGATGCCTTGGTCATTGTGCTTGGTTCTGGGTGGACATGTGACTAAGCAGATCCAATTGGAGTAAATCTCAAGACTTCTGCTTGCAATTCCAGAACAGATACCTTCTCTCCTTCCAGCTGGATATGAATGAGCAAGCACACAGCCCAGAGACCTGTTCATACCCATCTCGGAACCACCAAGGATGTTGGGCAGAGGCTAGACAAAAAGAAACGGGTACTCAGTGACATGTTGGACTAACCCTGGGTTGGATTTTCTATCACTTGCAACCAAAAATTTCTGGCTTTTGGGCAGGACAATTGAACAATGATCACAGGACAGAAAGAACCAAGAGACCAAAGTTTGGGTGCTAGTGTGTGCTTCATGCCACCTAGCTGTGAGACCGTCAACGAGCCTGGATGCTCTCCTCTCTGGGCCTCAGTTTGGACTCTGAAATACATCGTGGAAGTAGAAAGTTGGGGTTGGTGTCTTCTTTAAGATTTGTTGTAGCTTTAAGATTTTTTGAGTTCAACCCTCTTCCTGATTCAGTACAAACTGGTTTCTATTCCTGTTTTGCTCTTCCTGTCAGTGACCCCATCACACTCCCAGCTCTCTGGAGAAACCTTGATGTCATCCCTGCATCCCACCCACCTCTCTTCTTTATCCCCTGTATCTGCTCAGCTACCGGAGCTTGTCGGTTCTTCTTTCTAAGCATCCCATCTTCTCTTCCCTCCCTTCCTATTCTTACCAACAGTACTCACATCCAGGCCCTACATCTCCCTAGAACACCTACTCCCTTGAATCCATCTTCCTACTCCTGCTGGATTAATATCCTCCAATGGAATTTTCAAACCTTACCGGATGCCCCATTAATGGAAAGATAAAGTCTGCATTGCTCAGCGTGGCATTCTGTGTGGTCCATTCATTGCAGCCATTTAACTTGGATTACTTACAGGTTCAACTGAAACACAGGAATTGAATGTCTTTCTGAGGGTAAAAACTTTATGCATGACTTGTGTCGATAGTCTTTTCCAAGGAATTTTTCAAGATGCATTGAAATCTGAGAGTAAATCTGTGGCTGGACCCAAGTTGTAGAGTATATATGCTGGTGAATAACAGACCTATCAGCCTTCCAGCTAACAACCGAGGGCCTTTATAAACTCCCTTAGAACAGTGTGTCCTAGGAAAATGTCAATCCCTTTCAGATGTTAAATATATTTATTAAAGCAATACGTATCTTGCATGTGGTCAAATCTGAGATAGTGGCCGTTTTAAACATTTGTGACTTTAACAAAACTCAAACAGATATTGGTTAATGTCTAACTGCTCTACCCTGTAAAACACATATTAATATACTACGTATATACTTTATTGGGACACTCTGTAGTAGGAAGCATGGAAAAAATGACTGTTGACTTATTGTAACCTTGGAATTCATGCCAGTTTGAGAGGAGAGAGTCTCTACTTGCCTTTTTAAATAACAGAAACCCTGGCCCGCGAAGGCCTGTGTGCTCCCAGGGAACGAGCTGCACCAGCCCTGTTTTCCGTGACAGGGCACTCCTCCCAACCAGTCCTTGCCAAGCCCTCATGCGTGTTGAGTCAAAACATTTTGAATAAGAGCTCATCACATGTGAAAAGGGTTTAAACAACAGCTCAATGTGTAAGTGCACTGTGGGCTTTCTCAGTCCATGTTTCAGTTCAAATTTCCCGAAGCTTAGAAAACTGCATGCAGTTTGCGCAATATCTCAGCGTTCGCCCTCTGGACTGAAGTGAGGCAGTTGGCTTTCTGCTTTAGACTAAACAACTGAATAAGGGTTCATTTGAAGGAGCCAAGAAGATAGCATATCTATAGCTCTAGGCATTGTCTATTTAACCGACTGCCTTGTGGGTGGACTGCTAGACACAAGGGCCCGTCCTGCTGATCTGGTGCTCAAAAGAAGAATTAACCTTCATGTTGAAGTCACCTCCTCTGGCCAATTTTAATCTCGGCTAGAAATCAAGTCAATATGAGCATCTGAAAGGGAAACTAGATATAGTTATTGTCTTCATTTTCACGGAGGAAGGGGGATCTAGAAGGGAATGAGGCTTCTTTCAGGACTTAGGGTCTGGGAAAACCAGATGAGAACGTATTCAGGAGACAAGAACGGCTTGGGAAGAGAGAGTGGGAAGATGAATCGTGAGGGGCTGAAAATTTAACTTCTTCTTAACTGCTTTGTCAACGACATAGACCAGCTATCTCCACCTACTGGGCATTCTCTTCTTGTTCCCTCCGAGGGGTGGTGAGCCCAGAACCTAATAACCAATCCCGTCAGAAGGTCATTTTATAGTCATATACTTGGTACTCGAACAACTGAATTTGATTTTTTTTTTGAATTGCCCTAACCACAATCCCTGAGATATCGATGTTGAGATTGTGGAGAAGGGTCCCTGGAGGTGACCCAGTTTCCAAAAGCAGTGAAAAGGAAAGGAGGAAGATGGTGAAAGATCAGAGCAGGTGATTCAATGACCACATTTTATTCAATTTATAAATCATACTAATTTTTTTCAACTAAATTCAACTTAATTTGGTGACTACTTATTCAACATATCTTCCTTGATAAAGTGTGTAAATCACTTAGCACATTTACTGGCATGTAGTACATATGCAGGAAATATCTGTTATCATTAGCTTCCTAGCACAGAAAATTAAAAGAGAGAAAGGAATGAGAGATAAGGAGGAGAGAGATAAATTTAGCGAGAGAGGGGAAGGAATTTTCAGGCCTTAGAAAAACTTAAATGCTGGGGGAAGCGGGGAGGGTATTGCTCAAATGGTAGAGCACATGCTTAGCGTGCATGAGGTCCTGGGTTCAATCCCCAGTGCCTCCCTTAAAACAAAACAAAACAAAAAACTGATATTAAAAAATACTGGGGGAAAAAGACAGCCATATATAATGAGACAAAGCTTGCTATGTGACCTAGTATTAAAGGGGGCATTGTACTAATTAGTGATAACTAAGAAAGAGAAAAAGGGGAGAGACTTGTGGGCAAGGTTTGTGGGAAGGATTCATGAAGAAATTGAATTTGTAGTGGGCCTTAAATGAGAACAAAGTGGAAATTCCAGGCAAAGAAATCCACATGAGCAAAGGCACAGGGATAGGAGTGAGCTTAAGATAAAATGGTAGGTTCCCTCTTCTATTCCCCCTACTCCCCAGGAGCCAAGGTCAGTCTGACACACTCAAGGCAGCCTAGGAAATGTTTCATTAAACCACTTTAATTTTAATAGTAGATGATACACAGAGGAAAATATCCTCCTCTGAACCATGCATGTCTCACTTTTATGTAGATATTGATCGCCTTTGCCATATCTAATATTTTATACTTTTATAGGGCTTTTCTTAAAAATATCTCTTGGTCAAAGTTGAACAAGTTGCTGAGTTAGATTTGGCCAACTATTTTTTTTAATCTTTTTTGCTGGGGAGGTAATTAGGTTATTCTTTTTTTTAAAATGGAGTTACTGGGGATTGAACCCAGGACCTCAGGCATGCTAGGCATGCACCCTACCCCTGACCTATACCCTCACCGCCACGAGATGGATTTGGGATAGAGTGATAAGCATTTCAGAAGGCCTCAGTGGAAGGTAGATTCACAGATGGAGAGATTCACAGATGAGAGACTCCTGGAACACGCTATATGTCTTTCTATCTTTATCTTCTCTTTCAGCTGTCCAGTTTTCAAAGGGAAAAGAAAAGTGTTATCTTCTTTTGATGACTCTGAAGTAACGCTTACCAGCAAGGGTTAGAGGCACGGGGTCTATTTCTCCAGATACCTTGGGATTCTCTCCCAAAACTCCCAAAGTGTAGGGCTCTTTGGAAGCCTGATATGGCTGGCACCTTTCCCAATGCATGCTGCTGGACTGAGTTTCCCCCAGGTCATGGGGAATGCTTGGCCTGGAAGGGATTTTAAATTCCTTGATGATTATGCTCAGCTTGGTGGGATAGAATTGGAATCCATGTTCTGACAGATGACACTTTCTACACTGAGCTGGGCTTTCTAACTTCTTGGATCTCTTTTCTTTTTCCAAATCACATTTGTAATCCTTACTGACCTCAGAGACACTTGTCTTTTTATCCAGCCCTAAGTCATCTTGCCGGACAGAATTTTGCCTCCCCACCACCCTTCCTTTCTAGATTAAACAAGGAGAAAAAAACAGCCAATATTAGATGAACATACTTCTTCCTGCCATGTTATATACTTCTGTAAATCATACTAAAACCTCACTTATTCAGACTTAAAATGATTAAAGCACAGGCCAGGTTAGTGAATGACCTGAAATACTGAAAATTGTGAAAAGGCTGCATCACTGTAATTAATACATATACATAATGACATGACTCAGTGGCTCAGAAAGTGTCTCTGAGTTTAAGGTCTTTGCCGATTTGCTTGAATGCCCTGAGAAATGCCACTTACATCTAGCATGTTTCTTGTTGGTATCAAATGTTTACGGCTAAACTATCTGAAAACAGGCTTATCCTCCTGAATCCTTTAGAATTCCTCTTATTTACGTTATTGCTGACACTAGAGAATATGTTATAAAATCTTTTGCTGGTATCAACTTTAGACCACTTTGTATCCAACTAATAGCACATTATTGAGGACTGGAGTAATCAGACTTTAGCATGGGTTTTGTATTGGGAAGTTGCTAAGACTCTCCTGAGGAGTATTTAAGGGCAGGAGCAAAGCAGAGTCAAGGCATTCAACAAATGTCTGTTGAGTCCTTTTTCCTGCCCAAACAGGACTTGATGTGGTAAACTGGGGTAATGTGAGTACAGTAGCTAAAAACAAAAATAAACAACACCCACATGGTCTATAAACCACAATTTAGCCACAAGTACCGCTTCACCCCTCATATCTCTCAGCCAAAAGGCTACCAAAGGCTACCACACAGTGATTTGAATTTCACTTCCTCTCCTTATTCAGCCCAAACTCTGGGGATCAAGAAAACACAGTAGGAGGTAGTAAGAAGAGAAACAAAATCTGAATAACCACAGAGACAAATGGCTTTGGGGAGAATTCTAAAGCAGACCACAGGAAAAGGAAATCATTAAAATAATTTGTTTTATCTCTGTGTGTGTGTGTATGTGTGTGTGTTAACCTTTATTTGAGTCCCATTTCTGTTCCTAATACCATGGAGTCTCTTTTTGCAGGCATTTCTCTGCTCATTATTCCTCCACATCTTGAATGGGCCCCAATGTTCATCTCTGAATATCACTTTCATTTGAAGTTCAGTGCTTTTTCCTTAAGTTAGCTAAAGTAACAACCACTTATGAATTTCTTTACATTCTCTACTCCAGCTTCAAATGTTTTGCCAGCTTTTGAGAAGTCAGTCCTAATAAAAATTCTGAACTCCAGTTTCCCCTACCACCCCAATTTCTCTTTCCTATAGTTCAAATTTTGGTCTACTGCTCTGATCCATTCTCCCTCTGTGTGCTCACAGAGGCTTTATTTTTTATTATTAAGTCCTCTCTCTAACAAGTCCTCTGACCCAAAGGCTATACTACACTTATCTAGAACCAATGAAGAGAGAGGGCAGAGGGCAAAGCATCATTCAACATGGTGACGTTTTGGGTGAGGACAAGAGATCCTGACTCATCCGCATAACATCAGCATTATACCTGTGGACGAAAAGTTGTTGCTCGCCACCTGCCTCTGCCAGGTTGAAGTCACTAGTTACTGTAGTATCTGCCCTTCAACACACCCTGAGAGGAGTTCAGGGTGGAGATCAGGAACGAGGCGCTCTGTGCTCTACGAAAAACTGTCAGGATGGGCCTCCTAATAGTTAGATACCCTCAGAAGATTTGTGAGCCCAATTTCTTGCACCTTCTCATATCTGGAAAAGCACTAAAATCATTAACGGAGACATCTGCTGCTCGTGACCAGCAGCAACCTTCTGCCCAAATGGGCTTGATTGTATGGATCCCCTTTCACCAAATCACATATATACTGACCTCCCCCCACCACCTCTTTGGAGCAGTTTCTCAGAGCTATCTGAGGGCCCATCTCCCGGGCTATACTCTTCATTTTACCCTAAATAAAACTGAACTCACAGGTCTCAAATTGTGTACTTTTTTCAGTCGACATACCAAACCCATATTCAGAGAATCCAGCTGGCACAAGCAAGCTTTCAGCATAAAGGACTTGTGGATAGGGAAAGTCAGGGAGCAAAGGTCTTCCCATGGTGTCTCCTTAGACATCCTGGTTGCTCCCCTCCCCCTCCTTTCAGGGTCTCTGAGGATTCTGAGGGGCACAACTGTCATTTCTGTTGTTGAGAATACAACACAAGCAGCATATTCCCTTGTTAACTTTAGTATCAGGATCAAAAATATTGCCTCAATGGGTTCCTGCTTTCCTAGGAACTGCCTCTCTGAAGCTGAGACGCTGTGGTGTGGCACCAATGGATGACTTGGTGGGGTGAGTGCTGGGGCTCCAATCTTTAACAGCTTTTTAAAAACCACTCACAAGCATGTAGCAAAGCATGTGGTCAAAACTGTCATATGAACAAATACATAAAATAATTGGCAAAGCATGTGACTAAAATGCATCCCACCATAGTTTGTAGAAGGAAGACACTAGGAAAATGCTGTACTCTGCTGCTGGAAAATGGATTGTTTAACAGGCTGAACTATCCTAGATTTTGATTCTATCAAGTTCATTTAAGAAACCTTCTAGGTGGACTTGTAGCTGGTGGTGTTGGCTGGCTAGTGGGTCAGCTAGTGACCTCATCTACCAGGTAAGCTTAGCTTGACCTTGATTCTCCTAGTAGTTGGCTACCTCCTGCACTCCAGTCTCATTGCCTTCCTAAGTGTCAACCAAAAAAACAATGCAGGAGGCTGCAAGTAAGAAAATAATTTATTGGGTCTTAAGAACTGCTATTTGGGAGACACAGCTTTGGGTAACCCTGAAAGGGAGTTCCAGGGAAAAGAAAGAGTCAGGGGCTTATAAAGACAAGAAGGCACAAGATTTTTAAAAGTTGACTGGTAAGAACTGTGACCGTCTCTGACACAAGTCAGAAAATATTTGTCCTTAAGGAATCACAAGTTTTTTTAGGGTAAGGGTCCGATAAGGAGATAGGCTGTCATGAGTTAATTTAGGGTAAGGGTCTGATGAGTAGATAGGCTGTTACGAGTTCCTGGCAGATGTTCTGGGTGACTTCATCAGGTCCAAAGGTCAGATTCCTTCCAGGCTGAGATGTGCATAACTCACATTTCCTTTATGGCCTCCTGGCTCCATTTTAGAGTGCTCTCTTAGCACTACTGACTCCATGTGCCTTTCCTTTCACACAGATTCCTCTTATTCAACAATTCTAGAGCTTCGATTGGCTGCAGGAGGAGCACAGGTGTGTGGACCAGGACTGTGGGACACTTGGGGCAGAGAAGGACTCTGGTGGGTGGAGTCTGAGAACCTGGGAGTCAGCTTTCATTCCTACCCTTGCTGCTGCTACTGACTGACATTTATTTGATATTTCCTATGTGTCAGGAACTTCAGATACTTCATCTATAGTCCCTCCAACAACCTTGCAAAACGGAGAGATTTTTTTCCCTCTCCATTTTCTTGAGCTAAATTAATGGGACAGACAATTTAAAACACATTTAAGGTTGCACAGCTAGTAAGAGGCAAAGATCCCATGAGGATGTCTGACTGCAAAATCTGACCCCTTTACCAACTGTCTCATGTCTCTCCAAGGATCATGGACTGACCTGCAATTTATAGAAACCCTTGCAGTTGTGAGATGGCTTATGACAAATTTTAGCCTGATTTTATATATAATTCCATCTGATTTTTCAGAGATAAACTCTCATTTCCCTTTGCAGGCTCAAAAGGCCGTCTGTGCAGCCCAAAACAACATTGTAAGCTCCTATCCAATTTCCTGTGCATATATATTTTAGAGTAATTGTGGCTCATTTCTCTAGGTTTTTCACTGATATCTATGTTTTGTTGATTTTTCTCCAGATGCACTGGGGGCACATGTCCAAATTAAATATCATTTATTTCCTGCCTCTTATTTTAAAATTCCCTTTATCCGTTACTCTCTGTGGGTTTAATGCTATATTCCAATTAGTGTCTTACAAATCTGGGCTGCAGGCTATTAACTACACATCCATGTCACTGGACAAAAAGCTGAAAGCATTCAGTTCTACCTGTTATTTAATCTTGGACTTCCAGAGATTAGACCCTGACCATAGGTGATGCTTGGAATCAGCTATCAAAGGCCACATCTCACCTTTAGCTTACACATCCAATTTATGCCTCTCATCCTCACCAGCCCCCAGGCCACTAGGCAGGGCAGAACTGTCTATAACTCATAAATAAAAGGCAAAGCCAGCAATATTGGAAGGCTTGCCCAGGCTCATGCAATGATATAACCATGAGCAGGACTAAAAGCTTTTGTGTCATGACTATAAAAGATCAAAACCATTCATGCTTCACATGCATTTTATATAAAAATGATTGACAATTATTTATTAAATTGCACTTTGTTGGCATAAAAAGCCACTTACAGGTTTTTATTTTAAGTGAGTTATGCTCACCTCGGAGTGACTCTAGGTGAAGTTCTGACATCAGCGAGGCATGATTTCAACCTCTGTGACTTCCACGTGTAGTTCCTTATCTCATGTTTGGTTCCCACCGCCTCACTCCTCTGGTGGGTTTATCCTCCCACTGCACCTTCTAGGTCCCAACTTTGAAGCTCTGGCCTCTTGAAGCTTCTCAAATCACAGCTTGATTATGAGAGTCTTTGGCCAGCTTTTGGTGGATTCTCAGTCTGGGACATCTAAGCTCTAAGTTCCTTTAACAGAGAACAAAGCTTTTCATTCCTAAATCCTAGCTAACACTCAAGCCTCTGCTTAGAGCAGTGATGCTTTGATTTAGAGCCACATGAAGAGGTGAGTGACTGATGTCGTATCTGCTTCTAGGCCGGTTTTAATGGGCCTGGGGAAGGGAAGGCCAGGGCATGAGTATCTGAGGGGCCTGGTGCAAAGGGATGCCCCTGAGAGAACGGATGAAGGGCTTGAGGGGGATGGGGGAGCTTGGGAATGCTCATTTTAGAATAAGTGGCAATGAGTGGATTTTTAAATGTTGCTAACTTCACCACAGCACTGATTTGGACCCCACTGTGGGCGACCACTCCTCACACTGAACACTCTTCTCAAGAATTCTTGGTGTGACAAAAAAAAGAGAAAAAATCCAGATAACTATTCATCACTGGAGAAGGTGTGGCAAAATAGACAGTAGAAATTAGTGTATCCCTTTTTAAAAAATGCACTTTTGGCCAAGAGTCATGAAAAATGTTCGTGCCCTTTAATCAGTAATTCCCTTTCTGGGAATATGGTCTAAGGAAGAGATCCCATGTTAACTGCAAGTCCGCTCCACAGTGTGGGGTACAACTCCACTCTTCCTAGTTGTTGCTTGAGCTTCTGATGCTTTATTAGCAGGAAGTCAAGTGCTGACTTTTTTTTAAATTTTTCTTTTGGGGTAGAGGTAATTAGGTTTATTTATTTAATTATTGTTGTTTTTTTAACGGAAGTACTGGAGATTGAACTCAGGACCTCGTGCATGCTAAGCATGAGCTCTACCATTGGAGCTACACCTGTCCCCAAGTGTTGACTTTTTGAGGCTCCTCCTACCCCCTCAACCTTTATTGATCAAGAATACTGAAAGCTTATTTGGTCCCAAGAGGGACAGAGAAGAAGAAAATTGGACTAGTCCACAGCAGATCGTCCAGTGCCAGTTACTGTTGCTTCCGTCACTACCATCTGCCTCGCTACTGGAAACAGACAAGGACATCTATGTCCAGTGTTGCACTGGAGTCCCTGTAGGCACAGCCCACAGAGGTTCTTTGAAGCATGACAATCCCATGACTCAGGGCTGAGCTTATTAACAGTCTCCATGGTTTGGCTCTCAAGGTTCCAGCTCGGAGGCCCCCATTGCCACATTCAGTAATCCTTCCCAGAACACGGCACTGTGCCAGGGTGGCTGGGTCTGGAGGAGCTTCTAGCCTCAGCTGCACGCTGAGTCCAAGCAGCACCATGTTCCATCTGAATTGCTAGCCAGATTCTGTCTTTCCTCACAGCCTGTTTGCCTCTGGGGTCTCATTACCTTTCTTGGCCATAGGACCTTGGGGGCTTACACCAGTTTGCCCCTCTAAGCTTCTCTAATTTGGATTGTGGGGAGTAGGTTTTAGATATTCGTTTCTTCCCTTGTTACAGGCCCTTGCTCTTCAGACAAATTAACTGCCCCCTCTTCAATGATCAGCTTTGTGCTACGATAGCTCTCAGAGAGTAACAGTTTTTAAACGAGTTCTGTGATACCTGGACACCAGAATAATGGGTACCTATTTCGCCATGATTGCACAACTAAGGCAAGCACTCAGGGATCTTTTATTGAACAAGAAATGTCAGCTTCTCTATTTTAAAAATAAAAACAGAACACATATGTGCGTGCGGATATTCATTGCATAATTGTTTATAGTAGTCAAATATGAGAAGAATCTGAAGATGCAACGTGAGGCAGTGTGTAAAGTAAATGAGGATGTGTCTACTCAGTAAGACAAGGTGCAGCTATGAAAACAGCAATTACGAAGATTATGAGACAATACGAGTGGTTTCACTCCTATTTTCCAAACTTTCTTTTAATTTGTCAAGTTAGAAGGAATGACAGACCCTTCTAATTAACTGTTGACACATAGTTGTTGCCAGCAGGATTTGCCAATGATTCATTTGGGAAAGTTAGGGACACAGGACATAAAGATGACTTCTAAATGTTTGCTTTCAACAACAGGGTGAATATGGGTGCTGTTTATTGAGATGGCGGAGTTGGAGATTGGGAAACCAAGAGCTTTGTTTGTTGATACTAAATTTGAGATGGTTCTTAGACGTCCCTGTGGTGATACAGAGCAGGCCGTGGCTTATAAGGACTTGAGCTCAGGGGAGAGGTCAGCAATATCAAGACTAGAAATTTTAAATTCGAGAGTCATCAGTAGGTAGGTGGTAATTAAAAACAAGAGATTAGGGATAGGGGATAGATAGATGATAGTGTAAGAATATCTAAGACAGACCCTCCAGTCATTGCAACATTTAGAGGCCAGGCAGAGAAGGGAAAACCAGCACAAAAGCCCTGAAGCAGTGCAACCAGTTAGGCAGGAAGAGAAGGAAGTGGCATCTTGGAGACCAGGGGAGAAGAGGATTTGAAGAAGGAGGGGGTCCACTAGTGTCAAAAGTTATTGGGAAGTTGAGTAAGATGAAGATGCAGAATACTCCTGGAATGGCAAAGGAGGTCGTTCGTGACCTGGAAATGAGCAGATTCAATGGCATGGAGAGGAAGAAGGCCTGACTGGAGTTGGTTGAGCTAAGCCTGGGAGAGGAGGAAGTGGAGAAGTGACAATAGACAATTTTTCAGGAAGTTGTGCATTTAAAAGAACCAAGAAGTGGATTGTGCCTGGAGGGCGATATGAGATCAAGGGATTTCTTTTTTTTTTTTTTAAGGAAACACTAGAACATGTCTGACTGTCCATGGAAATGATCCAGGAGGGAGGGAGAAATTGGTCATGGAGGGGAGGGAGAGGTTAACTGCAGGAGGGAAGTCCTAGGGAAGGATGAGAGGATGATATCCAGAGCAGAAGTATAGAGACTGGCCCTTAATGAAGTGGGCGTGCACACAGAGTCCTTGGCCTAGTACCTGGCACACATAGCAGGGGCTCAGTAGGTACTTGGCCCTTATTACAAGTGTCTGTCTCCTCAAATAACCAAGAGGAACAACAGTTGGCTGGTCCAACTCGTTACTCAAAAGTGAGGGTGCAAATAATTACATCATAAGTCGATACAGCCTGGCCAAAGAGGAAAAGGATGAAAAGACAGAGTGGTCCATTCTTCTCTTCTACAGCCTTGCTCAGACAGGCGGGCTCCCACGGGAGGACTGTTAATGTATGCTTGCAAAATGGAAAGATCCTAGTAACTGAAGTAACTGATGAATAACTGATATGACTGTCTTTTAATTGAGTCTATCTTTTTCTTTTTTACTGGATGGTGTTTGCCTAAGTAATAACGCTCTTCAGAGTTCCTGGGGGTGGCAGCCAGAGCAACAGGGAATGTGGAGAAGACCACAGTTTCAAAAACCTCTGCTCTTGTGCAATCGAGACATAAACCACCCTAACTGCTGAGACACATGCCCGGGAGCAGCCATTTTACTGGCTCCTGCAGAGAAAACCTCCTAGCCAACTTGTGTAGCTACTCCAAGGGACCCCAAGTTATAGCTGTTGTTCCAGAAAGTACCGTATTTAAGCCAGGAATTCAGAGCTTTATCTACACAGAATGTTGTTTTTAATCATTTGGCCTCACTATTGAAACAGAGTGAGTTGATATTTCTTACCAACTAGCTGGTGGAAAAACGGTCCATGTCCTCCAAAGCACTGTTAAAAAGGGAAGACTTTCTACAAAAGAGCAGAGCTCTCTGGTCACTTTCCCACTCAAGAAAAATTTAAAGCAAAAGGGTATTAGGCCGGATTCATTAGAAACTAGCTCCAACAGATTTAAGCAATAATTTAAGAAAAATAATTTATTAAAAGAATAGTGGAAATTACCCTGGTGTCCATTTAAATAGAATAGATAGATGAATTGTGATATAGTCGTACAATGAAATGTACAATGAAAAAAGAACAGATTATCAGAACATGCAACAGTATGACTGTATCTCACAGACACAGCATTGAGTAAAACAAGGCAGCCATTAGGTACTGAGTATATACTGTATATTTCATTTATATAAAGTCCATAAACAGGCAAAATAAATCTATGGTGTTAGTGTCACGGTAGAGATTAATTCTTGGTGGTAATATAACCAAACAGGACCCTGTGAGGCCTTCCTGCGACAGACACCCACCCCAACCTCCCAGTGTCCTCTGCCTGCCTCTTGTTTGTAGAAAAACTTCAGCCTCCTAGGCCTTCCCTGATTCCTAAGAGCAAATTTAATCAGAGAAATGAGAAAATGCAGAAACAAAGGAAAACAAACAGGACAAAATAACAATAGTTTAGGCATTAAACAAAGTCAGGGACCTTTAGTTCCTCCTCAAGAGCTATAGGTAATATTCTGAGCCATATCCTTGAGCTGTTTTGTTGATACTGAAGCCCCCACCAGGTGGGAGAAGTTAACTGAATGCTGACCACCAGCTCATATACCCAAAACCAGCTGGAACCAGAAGGTTGGGTGATGTTGACTCCGGCTCACCTCACCACAACCAACCAGAAGAATATCCATGAACTCATCATGCTCACCACAACCCTCTCCCTCACCCTGTCTTTAAAAACCTTTCTCTGAAAGCCATCAGGAAGTTTGGGTCTTTTGAGCATTAGCCACCTGGTCTCCTTGCTTGGTGCCCTGCAGTTAACGCTGCACTTTTCTTCACCACAACCCAATGTCTTAGGTTTTTTTTTTTTTTTTTTTTTCCTCTAACTGGGAAAATAACTATTTTGTTTGGGGCAGTGGGCAGGGGTCCAGTCTCAAAACTTCTGCAATTGCTTCTTGGTCCTGGCAGCCTTGGTGACCTTGAATATGTTGATGCACACAGTCTTGCTCAGGGGCTGGCACTCACCCACTGGAACAATCTGGACATCCCTGAAGCAGGGGGAAGAGGTACAGACAGGTTCGTTTGGTGCTTTTCGAAGCAATTGTACTTTCAGATGTAGTGAAGTTAGTCTCCATGGATGACAACTGTCCTCTGCATCTTTATCTTGGTCTGACCTCGGATGGAGATGTTACCAGTAAAAGGGCATTACTTGTCAATGTAGTAATGGCCTCGTTGGGTGTCTTGAAGCCCAGATCGATGTTCCTGCAGTATTGTGGGAAGTTCTCTTTGCTGGTTTCTCCAAGCAGGATCTGTTTCTTATTTTGAAAGATGGTCAGCCACTTTTGGTAGGCATGCTCAGTCTGAATGTCTGCCATCTTCCCGGGTGCCTGAGAAAAGGAAAGTCACGGTGGCATCCAAGTTTGCTTCTTCTAGATTGGCTTTACTGTGTGGGCAAGTGGACCCTAGTTTGGTTTGGTAACAGTAGAGGGGCTGAACAGGGACATGAGGAGGGATTCAGAGTGCTGGTTACACAGATGTGCTCAGTTTGAAAAATTCATCGAGCTGTACACTCTTGATATGTACTCTTTTATCTCTGTCTTCATGAAAGTCACACAAGAAGAAATCAAAAGAAGGGGTATAAGCAGGTTAAAATATCACTAGTAAATGCTGGAGATGCAGGTCTGGGTCTGTAGGTCCAAACATACTTCCTAAAGGCATGGAACTTAAAGGAATACATCTCTGCTGCTGCAACTGAACACTAGATGCTTTGCTTGCTCTGAGGACCCTGTCTGAGGGACACGCACTATCACTGCCTGACATTTGGTTACATACGCAGTTGTCTATTTTCTGTCTCCCCAACTAGAATGTGACTCACTGCTGGCACATAGTAGGTACTCAGCAAATATTCATTGAATGCAGTTGTCTTGTTGATAACTGAGCAGAACTCCCCTTCTCATGGATGCCTTTTTTCTTTAGATACGTTAATCTCATCAATCACGGTCCAGTCAAATCTTGCTGTCCCAGGGACACATTTGCTCTTTAAAGTGGTTTCTCATATTTCTTCTCTGATTCATCAGCATTGAGTTGGAAGCTTTAGTCTCATCAGGCAATCTTATTTCTCGTCATTCCAAGTTCATAGGAGGGAAGTCATCCCACCGTGACCCCTGCATGCTCCTAGCAGAAACATGCAATATCCTTCTGAACATGCAATTTCACCCCAAAATTGCTGAGGCAAGTTGTGTGGAGGATGGAGGAGAAGCTTACCATCAACAGGAGAGTGATGAGGCAGATTCCTTGGCCAACATGGGATTGCACAAACTCCTTCTGTGTTTATTGCTTCACTTTTACCCCACTGACACAAGGTCATTCATTTGTCAGGTCTGCTGGGGAATTCACCAGTGGAATCTTGCCCTTCCACTGCACTTCCTGTTGTTTAGGATGTTTTAGGGAAGAACTGACTCCTTAGATGAAGAATCTCGGGATACAGTGCATATCCTACCAGCTCTAAGCCTGTCTTGCCCTCCAAAACAAGGCATAAGTGCTCCCTGACCTGTGTTAACCCCTCCAAGCCTGCCCTGCACAGCAATGCACGCTGGCTCCCTGGAACACTGACCAGGACTTTAGGTCTGAAGACAGACGCCCTTGTCTTACCCTGATGGAAGGCAGAGAGTGGACTGCCCCTTACAATTTTACTAAGAATCCTCATACTTCTACTAAAGCTGCCTCCGTTCTTCCCAACAATAGAAGGCTGGAGAATTATTCTACATGACCATTTTGTCAAATTTTGTCCTACACTTCTCTATTTCATTCCTGAATGGGGGCAGATAGTTTGGGACGGGATGCCTGACAAAACTCAGAAGGCATCTCTGTTCTCAGTTGAGATAGCAGAGAAACGAAAAGCAAAACAAAACGCTGGGATGATTTCCTTCCCCATCCTCCTTTACCTGTTTACCTTGCCACTGCTTGCTCATGGTGTCTCAATTTCTTCCTAACTCCATCTCCCTTTAGCAACCAAACCATGTTTCTAAGTGCCCAATAAGCATTTTCAGTGGAATTTACTAATGGCATTCCAAACTCAACATGGCTAAAAGCAAATTAATAATCTTTTATCCCATAGCAGGTTCTTCTTCTGGTTTCTTTACTTAGGTTAGTGACAGTATCACCTTCCCATTTACCCAGGCTGCCAGTCAAGGACTTCCATGGGCAGTTGTTTACTAAGTCTTGCCAATCCTGCTTCTCAAGAGTTTGAGCCCTTTTTTCGGTTACTATCACCATCTTCTTCATTCGGATCCTCATCACCTCCTACCCGTTCCAGCCTCCTTAAAAAACAGTCACACAGAGCGATTAAAAGTAGGTAAGAATACTGCCTCTACTCCTTATTAACTGCATGGCTCAGGCAAGTTGCTTAGACACTCTAAGCCTCATTTTCTGCATCTACAAAGTGGGATAATAATACCTCTTGCTATGAGTACTCAATCAGAGTATACGTATATTAAGTGGCACCAGCAAAGTACTCAGTAACAGTAGTAATTATTACCATCTGTCCTCTCATTACTCCAATTCATTTTACTCACCACTGCTAGATTTACCCTCAACAAAGCAGCTCCAATCATATTTTAAAAACTCTCAATGGCCACTCTCAGTATCTACCTAACACCTAACATTCCCATCCTGGCATTCCAGATTTTCCATAAAGTACTTGTCCCATTATAACAGAGAAGAGCAAACCGGATTCCACATTGAATCTATTCCTTTAGCTCTCACCTTTGTGCACTGTTGCCTGTGCTGAGTCATGCTGGCGCTGCACCTTTTGTGAAAGAATGTTGCCTACAGCCTGAAATATACAGGATGGCCCATTCTCAAGGCTCTGACCTTTAAAGGTATAACGCATTTCCATTCATACAGAGATAGAAAGTTGCAGAACAGAAAATAACAATTGTCTTGTTGGAGGTTTATAGGAACATTGGGACCAGACCTATGTGGACAGCTGTAAGTACAAAGAAGTTTGTTCCTGAAAGAAGAAGTTTGAAACAGCCAGCCACACCCCTTCCCCTGAATTCTAACTCAGGTAAGATGGACCTTAGGGACACTAGCCCACCATCTTCTCAGTCGACTGGTTTTCTTAATAAAGTCACTGTTCCTTGCCCCAACAACTCATCTTTTGATTTATTGGCCTGTTGTACAGTGAGCAGTATGAGCTTGGACTTGGCAACACCATCTTCTGACCTCTACTCCCTTCTATTTGCCTTGTGTTCCAGTCAATGAACCTCCTCCCCCATCCTGCACCACCTCTATATTATAGCCTGTGTGCATTTGCTTGTGCTGAATCTGCTGTTTGATTCTTTCCCTATCCTTTAAGGTCTAACCCCAAATAGCTTCTTTCTTATGTTTCAGTGTCTTTTTCTCTCCTTTTAAAGTCTCGGCATATAATCACACCTTTCTACAGGATGGCCCACTTTCTTCCTGGTCCTGTAGTTGTCTGTGTGTTCATCTTAACCTCTCCAGCTGCAGGAACCTCCATTTCCCCATCCTCAAATCTCTATAGGTCAGGGTGAAAACTGGAACGTTCAAGCATTCGTTTTCCCCTTCTGCCAACAAGATGCAAAAGAACCAGTTTGAACAAATTCTCCACTACATCAGTTGGCTAGATCAATGTTTGATGGATAAAGTCTTGCTCAAATAAGAGTCAAAGCTGGAAAAATAATTGTGATTATGAGAAAGGGAAAACGTCTGATTGTTCTAGCTTATGCGATGTTCTGCTCACCCCCATCCCTTTCCCTGTTATTCCCTTGCTTTTCAGCTCTCTGCTTTAGTGATTAGGAATGCAAGATTCCATGCAGGATGGGGTAAGTCAATTCCAATTTCTTGAATGTTTTTCAAATGAAATTTGTGCTTTTAGCAACAACTGGCTGTAAATGTCAGTTTTCTTTAAACTCTATTAGAACTCTCAGAAAGTTTTTTGTTTTTCCCATGGCTGCTGCTTTTAGAATCCATATTAGTTTCTTAAAATCCCTTAAATTTAAAATAAAATCCTTAAAATTATAAGTAGCAATATTTTCTTCCAGACACTGGCCACAGACCGGAGGGTGTGGGAGGAAAACTATGAATCCTGCCAGAAAGCAATGCTTTAAAAACATGAGGTTAAATTCCATTTTGAAAAGCTTTAACACGACTTCTCTTCCCCCAGAGTCATACCTCACTTCATATTACTTTTTACTTCAGTGTTTTTTTTTTAAAAAAAATCTATTTGTTTAAAAAAATTTAAATAAAGATATCAAGAGGATATTGGTCAGTTTTAAGAGAGATATAAATTTAGGAAATATCTTATGAAAGAGGCTAGGCCATTCAGGCTTAAAAGAATTATAAAAGCTTAAAATGTTTGTGTGTACAATCCTGCTTTTGTAATTTTAATATTTTGTATTGAAATACACCACACACTTCACTGTTTGACCCATGATTCCATGAACGGCACTCAAATATGTCAAGCTTGCTTGAGGGACTTACCTGTCTATAAAATACTTCTTTTATTATTGTTTTTAAAAATACATTTCTCTGATTTGTTTTTGCCTTTGCTTATGATGTTCTCAGTATATTTGGACTTGCTTTCCTCTTTCTCTTTTCTAAAAATTTTTTCTTAGGAAAAATGTCAAGCACACATAAAAGTAGCAATAATGGAATAACAAACTTCAAATATCAATCACTCAAATTCTAGAATTATTAGTATTTTCCCACTTTTGCTTCATCCATATTTTTTATTTTCTTCTCTTTCTTTTGGCTGAAGTATGTTAAAGCAAATCCCAAGATCATGTCATCTTACCCTTATGTATTTAAGTGTACATTGCTAAAATATGGGTGTTTTTCTTATATAACCACCATACCATGATTACATTTATCAAAACCAATAATACTTTATTGGTAATGTCTCATACGCAGTCCAGAATAAAATTTCCCTTATTGTTTTAGAAGTGTTGCATTATAGCTGGTTTACTCAAACCAGGATCTAAGCAAAATTCATGTGTTTTATTGAGCTGTTCGGGGCTGGAGAAGAGTTTTAGGGTTTGGTATAGGAGAGCATCTGAAGCAGATGAAGGGCGGGAAAGAACTGTGAGCTGGAGGAAAGGCTTTTGAATAATGATATTAAAGAGGCACAAGAAAAGACTGAAACTGCTTAGCTGCTAGATAGAACTTCTTTAAATGTAACTCCCTGTGTGAACTAAAATTTGAGGGAATCCAGGATTCGTTCTGTTCTTGGACATGAGTTCCAGAAGAAATATTCTAACTCTTTCATCCCTTCTTACTTCAGTAAATATCATAGAATACCCTTCCTAGACGGGAAAAGAAAATTAAGAGACTTCCAGAGTAGGCATTGCTATCGCTTTTGCTGGAGTCCATTACAAAATTTGCTGTTCCTATTTTCAGAGATGTATTATATGTAACCTCAATCTCTTTATGTACAACTTCAATCTCAGTAAAATAGATACTGTATTTTATGGTTCTGAACTTGTTCTGTGCTAATGTGAATGGCTCCTGAATCTGCTAATCATATCAGGAGATATATAAGCACCTCTAGTGTTAATAATTTAGCCTATAAAAATCAATTCTAATGCAACCTGGAAGTATCGTGCAACATACCCGTTCATTAACATTTCACCATCTGTGGAAAAATGGGTCTAATTCAAAGGGTTCACTTCAAATATATTTTCTTTGGCTCTGGAGACAAAAGTAATTGGCAATAAACAGTGGTAGGGGCAACTTCTGTCAATGCACAGTGGAGCCAGGGAAGAACTCTCAACTCCCTCCTACAGCTCTTCCCAGCAGACTTCAAACACATTTTTTTTTTCATTCAGTAGGGAGCCCTCCAGGCTTCTAATCACCAACCCAGCAGGATCCCAAGTTGCTGGGAATTTCATAAAGCAAAAATTCCCCAGGGAGTTTCAACAGAGGTGCTCAGGAAGCCAAAACCCCATTAGCTCTTTGGCCCAACTCAAAAGCCCAGCTGCAGGATAGTCTCCCACACTCCAGGCTCCCAGTCACTCTAGTTCAGCAGCCGTATTGTTCCCCTCAGTGTCAACTGCTGTCCATTGCAGGGTGAGTCTTGAAAGTGAGAGTGGTCTAGATGGGGGCAGGGTTGGGGAGAAAAGCCCATCACACCCATTGTCATCATGCCATGCATGTCTATAGTACTCTATGGTTGCAGATTATGTTCATGAACATGGTACTCTTGATCCTCATAGTGACCCTGTAAGGTAGAGAATGTAAGAATCTTTAACTTGGTTTTATACATAACGAGACAGAGCTCACTGAGGTTAAGGGCCTTGTCCAATAGCCTACACTTGGCAGAGCTGGAACAAAAGTGTTGGTCTGTGGCCTCCACTGCAGTGCCTTGTCCTCCTTCCCATGAGGCCTCTGTATAGGCTTGGCCCAGTCTTTGACTGAGCTTCCTAACTGGTGGACCTAGCTTACTTGGGTGAAAGGGAGGTCTTCCTCAGTCTTTGGGAACGAGGTGGATCTGGGGTGACACAGGTCAGCAACCTCTGCCTCAGATGACCTAGTCCTTTTACCTTCATGCCATACAATTGTGGTCATTTCCTCTGTGTGCAATGACATGAAAAACGCTGGGAACTATTATCTTAAAGGAAAATTTAAATGTTCCTTCTTTCTGCTAAACTTAATATCTGAAAGCCAATTTGTCTCCCTGGCCTTGAAGAGTCGAGTCCATCAATTATAAGTAGAAAATAAAATTTAATGTATTATTTATCAGTGAGTTTTTAAAATCTACAATATTTTCCCCAGTGAGCCTCTTGGAACATGCATTGTGGGTTGAAGTGCTATTTGAATGCTTCTTTTTAAAAACTTTATGGTCAGTTGTCATGGAACAACTTCTTGTTCCTTTTCTCTCTCTCCTTCAATGGGATAATTAGTCTCCAGCTCCCTTACCCTTTGGTACGTTTAGGCCAGGTTCCCTGACCTACCCTTTACTTCATGGTATTTAGTTCTGAAACAAAACAAGTCAGTCCCATTGCATGGAGTAATTTCTTTGTTTATACTTCAAATTGGATTAGCTCATGTCATTACTTTCACTTGGGCTATTACGAAAACTTTTCTTTTCTCTGTGTGTTTTGTTTTTATTAGGTTTTTCAATTCTGCTAACTCTTGATTTGGGTCCAAAAGCCAATTAACGGAAACATGGCCTCAGGCAAAATTAAGATGTTTATTTTTGATACCTATCAATTCCTCCTAACTTCTCCTATTCCAGTCTCTTCCCTTAATCATTCTAGCGTATCTCAGGAGCCTCTGCCCAAAGCCTTATACATTCTCTATCTTCTTACAGTTAACTCTCATATTGAGAAGGTCAGTTCACACTGAGATATAAGAATATTACCTCATAACAGTGCTCAGTTTACTATTTACAAAGCCATTTCTCACAGGATTCTGGGTGTATGGGTGATTACTAGTGGAGAAGTATTTTTATGTTGATCTGTCCCAGAACAGCATCTGGGCTCTCCTTTTTCATGAGGAACCATCGAATGATCCACAGGAAGAATGTTGTATTGGTTGTGAACCCATTCATTCAAGTGATAAAAATTCAACTCAAACCAGGAACCCGTAAGAGATCTGGAAGCACAAAGACACCACATTTGAAACCTAGTAAAAGAACCATGAGATTGGTTGGCAAAGACCTCTCCCACCTCAGAGAGAACTGGACCAAGGCTATCAAAAGGGATAAGGTCAACAAATGTGACGAGGGAAAGTGTGATGAAAGCACAGAAAAATGGCAAGACCATGCTCCCGTGCCACAGCAAGGCCAGCCAGTGGAGCAACAGCAGCAGCCAATGCACGAGGCACAGCAGTTAACGGGAAGTAGTTCTGGATCCAGACACACCTTGCCTCATATCTTCACACTTCCTGACTGTGTACACGTGGGCACATTTTCTCCTCTGTTAAGTGGAGGTCATGATATTATGCTTCCCTCTTTGGATTGTCGAAGACTGATATCTCAGAGGTAAAGGATTTAGCACAATTCTCAATGAATAGTAGCTGGTGGGAACTAAATGTTAATATTTTTGAAGTCACCATTTTAAGTTCTAAGATGTCATTTCAGGTGAATAATGTTTGGAATTCTGGGAAGGATTACTGGAGTGGTCCCTTTGGGGTTTGCAGTTTTAAGGCAAGTATCTACCTCCTTTTGCTTTGGGTTTAGATGCTATTGTTATATGCCAGCAGGCTGTACTGTTTCCTCTCTGTCCCCATATCTATTTGCTGACATAAATTAAAGAAGGAGAAGAGACCCTTTGGAGGAAGAAAGACTTGCAGTTCAGATTTATTAAACTATCTGAAGATCAGAACTGGACTTCAGTGAGGCTACATGGCAGGGAAGGACTGGTGATCAAGAGAGAAGGAGGGTGTGGACTAACGACTCCTAATGAACACCAGGGTCCACCAGCCCAGTGCAAATGATGTGTTTTAGAGAAAATGTGTGAGTGTGTGTGAGTGTATTTGAGTGTGTGTGTGTACTGAAAGAACCTAACACTAAGAGCTACAGCACTCCTGTCTTCCAGTCTGACTCTGAGCACCTGGGACTTAGGCTGGCACAGGAAGAACAACCTTCCCTTCCATCTCATGGAAGCAGTAATAAGATCAGGCTGAAGCTGCTGGGAATGGGGACAGACAGCCTCTGCTTCGACATGACTGTAAAACCTGTCAGAGATGAAGCAGCTCTGACTGGAATTTCATCTTGTTCTTCTGCTATTAGCAGCTGAGGCCAGATTGAACATTTCCTTTAAAAGAGGGGGCAAATTTGGCCTTCTAACCCACCCAAAGGCAAATTTGGGAGTCATTACCCAGTGACATTGAATAGATATAGGACAGAAGTCTTTTATGAGTCTCTAACTGCAGTGCTGACATATGAACAATCCTTATCAGTTATGAAACAGGCTTGAGGACCAATGACAGTAATTAACATTCCTGGTGCTGTAATGGCACCATTACTGTAAGAAATTTCAAGCACTGATACGTCTTCTAATTAGAAGAGAATGGCTTCCAGCTTTCCATTGCTTCTCTAATCCCACATGCCACATAAATGAGATACTGGAAAAGAATAAAAGTTGAAATCCCTATCCTGGAATAATATTTAGAAACCTCAGGGAAGATCAAGATAAAAAAAAAATAAGGTTGATACTGGTCCAAGAATCTTCCTCTTGGAAATATATAACAATAGGTCTGGAGGTTTCTCCATTGCCCTTTAACTACTCCCAGAGCGCCAGATAAGCAATGGCCAGGAATTAAGTGGCAAAGAGAACCAGGTTGGATCTTGCCCGTTAGTTCTTATCCAGTCTCACCCTAACCCTCAACCTCACAAGCTCTTTTGAACTAGGAGGTTGAAGGAGAAATAAAGAAGTTGTGGTATATTTATATAATGAAATACTACTCAGCCATAGAAAATAATAAAATAATGCCATTTGCAGCAATATGGATAGACTTGGAGATCGTCATTCTAAGTGAAGTAAGCCAGAAAGAGTAAGAAAAATGCCATATAATACCACTCATATGTGGAATCTTAAAAAAGAAAAAAGAAGACACTAATGAACTCATCTACAAAACAGAAACAGACTTAAAGACATAGTAAACAATCTTATGGTTACTGGGGCAAATGGGGCAGGAAGGGATAAATTTGGGAGTTTGAGATTCACAATTAACTACTATATATAAAAATAGATTAAAAACAAATTTCTTCTGTATAACACAGGGAATTACATTCAATATCATAATAACCTTTAATGAAAAAGAATATGAAAACAAATATATGTATATGAATACAAATATATGTATATGAAAACAAATATATATGTGTGTGTGTGTGTGTGTGTGTGTGTGTGTATATGACTGGGACATTATGCTGTACACCAGAAATTGACACATAACTGAGCATACTTCAATTAAAAAGAGAAATAAATTATGGGAGAAGGCAGGTAAATATTCTGAATCACTAGTTCTTTTTTTTTTTTTTTTTTTTTTTTTACTTTTTTTGTGGGGGGCAGGTAATTAGAGTTTATTTTTTGAGGAGGTACTGGGGATTGAACCCAGGACCTCATGCATGTTAAACATGCACTCTACCACTTGAGCTATATCCTCCCCACTGAATGACTGGTTCTTTTTTTTTTTTTAATTTTTTATTGATTTATAATCATTTTACAATGTTGTGTCAAATTCCAGTGTAGAGCACAATTTTTCAGTTATACATGAACATATATATATTCATTGTCACATTTTTTTTCTCTGTCAGCTACCATAAGATCTTGTGTATATTTCCCTGTGCTATACAGTATAGTCTTGTTTACCTATTCTACAATTTTGAAATCCCATCTATCCCTTCCCACTCTCCACCCCCTTGGCAACCACAAGTTTGTATTCTTTGTCTATGAGTTTATTTCTGCTTTGTATTTATGCTTTGTTTCTGTTGTTTTTGTTTTTTGTTTTTAGATTCCACATATGAGCAATCTCATATGGTACTTTTCTTTCTCTTTCTGGCTTACTTCACTTAGAATGACATTCTCCAGATGCATCCATGTTGCTGCAAATGGTGTTATGTTGTCAGTTTTTATGGCTGAGTAGTATTCCATTGTATAAATATACCATATCTTCTTTATCCAGTCATCTGTTGATGGACATTTAGGCTGGTTCCATGTCTTGGCTATTGTAAATAGTGCTGCTATGAAAATTGGGGTTCAGGTGTCATCCTGAAGTAGGGTTCCTTCTGGATATATGCCCAGGAGCGGGATTCCTGGGTCATACGGTAAGTCAATTCCTAGTCTTTTGAGGAATCTCCATACTGTTTTCCACAGTGGCTGCACAAAACTGCATTCCAACCAGCAGTGTAGGAGGGTTCCCCTTTCTCCATAGCCTCTCCAGCATTTGTCATGTGTGGATTTTTGAATTATGGCCCTGAATGACTGGTTCTTAAAATCGGTTGCACATTGGAGACATCTGGAGAGCCTTAAAAATAGTGATGCCTGAGTCCTATCCCCAGATTCTGATTCCAGTGGTAGAAGTATGGCCTGGGCATCAGGACTTTATAAAGCTCCCTTGGGAGAATACAGCCAAGGTTGAAAGCCACTATCTTTAAATAACTCAGAAAAGAGAAAGGGGAAATTAATCTGTGGTCATCTTTCACCCAGCAAGACTCCTTAATGGTAGTGTTTCTAAACCTGGGCTGAAAATCAGAATCATTTAGGCAGCTTTTAAAACATCCAGTGCCAGAACTGCACTGCAATCCAAGTAACCCAGGGTCTCTGAGAGTGGGATGTGAGCAGTGGCATTTTAAAATATTGATCCTCCTCTGAGCCAGGATCAAGAGCTACTACTAAGGCATGGATCCCAAACTTTTAGCGTACTTGGGGAATCACCTGGTAAGACTATTAAAAATATATATTCTTCGGGCACAAGGTGTTTAACCTATTTTTGTAACTACTCCAGTAACCAGCCAAGCTTTTGACTAGTTTTTAACATGTCAGGAAGGACAAGCCTTCCTTTGTTTACAGCTCTATAGCCAGTGGGTGGTGTTTTGCTGACAGTCAACTGTTCTCTGTAAGAGAGCATGCCTTTACATTTCCACGTTCTCTTCTGCAGACCCAAACTTGGGTGGGCCACCCTGGTGAAAATCTGGAATCAGGAGGGTTTCAACCATGACCAGCAGCTAATGCTGCTGTGTAATTTCAGCCAAACAGATGTTGAGAGCTAGGTGAAGTTTGAAGGGGATCACAGGGAGACAGCCAGGGGCACAGGCCGGGATGACGGGCAGTGTGGCACACAGGTGTGAGTGCTAGCTAGGAAGCAGTGCGTTGTCCCAGAGCCCCTGAATTCAACTGTCCCAGGACGAGCCCCCAGAAGCCGTTTTGGCTATCTCATCAAATGTGTCTTCTGGTAGTTTGTTCTGGCACAAGCGGTCTACTTTAAGAATCCTGAGCCTTGATTTAAAACAACAGGGGAAATAGTCAATGAATGTTTCACACCCACTTTGTGTCCACAAGAAAGTACTTTGGGCTTAAAACCACAGACCAACAGGGGATCCAATTTACCTTACACCTCATCCCCAAAGCCAACTCAGCTTAGAGGTAACAGCCTATTCCAGGTCAGGTATAGGGAGTGGGGACATTCTGCCTGGAGATTATCCCCCCAGAAAGCAGTATATTGAATTCCATATTTCTCCTCTGGTTTGTGTCATTTCCTGCCTCACTCTGAATGCTGAGGACTCGGCCCCGTCAGCCCCTCATGAGTTGTGAGACCACCTGCCTTGGCTAAAGTCACAGCTAGAGTTTCTTTTTTTTACAGTGCTCTTCAGAGACAGACCACTTAGCAAAACACAGGATGTTTTTTCAACTCCTAAGAAAGGGCCAGTGTTTGACTTGTTTCACTGCCAATAAAATGGAGTTGGAGCAGTCTTTGGCAGCTGCTTCTTGGTCCTATTAGCTTATTTTAAGATATGGCCTTCTTCATTTTCAGCCTTACTGAACCTTCATTTGTTTGACTTCCCCTCCAGAATGATTTTTCTAGCCATCCTCTGAGTAGCGTGACCAAAAGCAAAGTTGGAGTGACCCCCTCTTACCTCCCACCGCCCTGCTTCAACCTCAATTCCTGTTCTCAGTCTCTGCTCCACACACTAGATCCCTCCAGGGCTTAGTCTGCCCTTCAAATAATGAACCTCCGATATCGTGATGGGCATGTTTGTGTTGGGCCTTCCAACCCCTCGCTGGAGTTAATACAATATAAAGCATCTCTGGATTTATAGCTTGCATTTGGCTTGGTCAGTGCAATCATTCTCTGCCAAGGGCAATATCAGCAGGGGGTAGAGACCAGTAAAAGAACCAAACAAGTAGAAGCTTACTCCTTACTAAACCAGAAAGCAAACCTGCCATCTGTGTCCATGTACCCTTTTCCAGGAGGCTTGGAAGCAAATTTTCCTGACTCTAAGTTGGCAATTTCATCGGCTTGGCAGAGATTCCTGGAGCTTCCTTTGAGTAAGTAGCTCTCTGAAACCCGGCAGAAGTAGCAGTTACCCTCTGAGTTATGCATTCTCTCCGACTCTCAGTGTTTTAGGAGGAATTCGTTGTAATTAATTCCCCACCCCCTCTTCCTGCAAAACTTCACTGTGTGGCTGGCTCAGCTCCACTCACTAACACCTTCTTCATCTCAAGCTCTTTTGCCCGAAGTTCCCTTTTATCAGGAGCTGGTTCCTGGGCCAGCTGTGGTCGCTGAAGCTTTTATGGTAACTTTTCTCCCGCTCCTGAACTTTGCTTCATTTGGCCTCATTTTCTTACTACATTTTTGTCTGAGATGGAATAAGAGGACAGGGAAGGGAAAAACTATTCTTCTGAAATTGTGCCCATTCCTGAAAAATTGACCAATTAGCTGAGTTCCTTAGGCCTAAAAGCAGCTTTTATACCCAAATCATGAAAAACTTGGCAAAATGTATGACTCCAAGGGGCCTGTCTCCATTTGCCTTTTTCCTCTCGCCTGTAATAACAAAGAAAGATTCCTCCAATGGATTCTCCATCTGAACTCTTTTACATACAGCTTTTGTTCAGAGTGTGAGCGGAGGCCAAGGGGAGGTCAGAGTCACCCCCACAGTGAAACCCAAGGGGCTTCATGAAGACACTGTGTGCTTTTCTTCCTGATCAGGATCCTAGAACATCTTGCCACATAAACCAAAAGGTTCCACCGATCCTCTGTCCATCAAGCTTCTGCCATTTATCTGAGGGATAGAGACTTCCTCCTCCCAGGAAACGGCAGAAGCTTATGCAGGTGAGTTCTGGACTGTGTAAAGGTGACAAATACCTGACCTATGTTTGGATCTCTGAGCCACCAGATTCCAGTGAATCTTCTTTAGTCAGTTATTAGTGTCCGTGGCTTCCTTCTGGTAGAACTTCATGTAGGTCTCATTGTTAAAAACTACTGCAGTCTTGGGAGCATCACCACTCAGAAGTTGAGAAATATGGTCTCATTTCCCTCCCCTCTACTGTCACTCACAGCAACATGTACTCCCTTCCCCACCAGGCGTCGGCCTTCTTCCCTGATGGACAGATGGATCCACTTATCCTTGTAGCTCTGGTACCCACTGCATAGGGAGCACTGCCTTTAGCAGGTCCTCAGTAAGTGGCTCTGAATGGAATTCAGCGAGGGGCCACTTTGGTCTCTGAGCAGCCAACACGAAAAGAAATAGACATAGCATGATTTATTCTCATTCCTCATCAACTCCATTTTAGTCTTCTCAATCCCTTGCTAAACATTCTCAAGGGTCCAGGATTCCCAGATAATTTCCTTTTGGGTCTTGCTTAGGCTCAAGAATTTTCTCTCCTTCCTCACTCCACAATTCATCACCAGAAAGGTGCTTCCCACAGAGCTGATGTGTTGATGATGGTTTAATTCCATTAAAGTGGTTGCATTTTATCTGATGCCTGCACATAAAGGCAGAACTAATGGGGAGTTTAGGCACAACCAGGAGCCACTGAGGACGTTACTTTTGACCAATAGTAGTCATCACCAAATATATCAGTGTTACTTCTTGCAAGCTTATCCTCAGCTTGTGTACAACTGAGTGACTTTGAGGACAAATATTCCTGGAGCTCTGTCTACATGGATCAAACTTGCCCACGAAGTTGCTCCCATCAACAAAACCAGTCAAATCAGTAAGTGGAGGAAACAGACCTGCTGTTAGGAGTTCTGAGGGAAACTGCACAGTGGATGATGAGCCGCTCAGGATCCAGCCAGGACCCAGGAGTCTAGGTCTTGTTACAGGCAGCAGAGAGGGGATCACACCCTCCTCCTGGGATTGCCATCTTCACTCCACTTCAGGGACCACACATCTCAATTTTCTTTTTCTCTCCTTCTTCCCTGATGTTTCTGTGAAAAATGCTCTCATCTGGACAGTCTATGTTAGTTTCCTAGGGTCACCATAATAAATTACCACAACCCAGTGGCTTAAATCAACTAAATTTTATTTTCTCCCAGTTCTGGAAGCCAGAAGTTCTAAATCCAGGTGTTAGCAGGGTTGGTTCCTTTTGGAGGCTCTGAGGAAGAATCTATTTCACACCTGCTAGCTTTTGGAGGCTGTTGGCAACCTTTTGTGCTCCTCAGGTTAGCTGGGCATTAACTCCAGTATGCACTTTTTATAGATATAGGGGCTGTGCCTTGCACCTGTTCATTCTTGATGCACTCTCTTTAAAGGTTGTCATGAGTCTGGGCTGCAGAGACCAAGACACCCTCCTCTGGCCCCAGGTGCCTTTAGCAAGGTGGTTGGGCTGACCCCAGTAAATGAATGTTGGTTAAGATAAATGTCAGTTGACTCTGTCTAGGTGATGTCAATTTAGTCATGTCAGGTTTACACTTGACCTGGCATTTTCCTTTTAGAAGCCAAAGCCTTTTGAGGTAATGGTTAGCAATCCCATTCAGGGATGTGCTGGGGCCAGTTTGTGTTGCCTCTTGAGAGCCAACTGTATATGTCTCTTCTAAACTCTGCATTCAGTGACATCACATTGAAAGCTTGAAATCAGCCATGTCAGAAGTATTTTCAACATGGAAATTGATAAACTCAACAAATCAGACCCTCCCCCCAACACCATCCTCACCCCCAGAGAGCCAGCTGTTAAACATTTACCAGCACACCACTGTTATGTTGCTAAATTCAACAGTCAATTCTCAGTCCTTATCCCACCTGACATCTGGACTTGATGACACAGTGATCACTCTCTCTTTTTGGGAGCACCATCTTCACTCAGCTTCCGGGAGACCATACTTCTCAATCTGCCTTGTTCATTCCTTCTCTTTTCCCTGATCTCTTAACATTGAGTGAACCTGGGATTTCAGTTTTGGACCTCTTCTCTTCCCTTCCCTACCTACACTCATTCTTTGGTGCTTTCACTCAGGTTTATAGCTCTAAATTCCACCTGTGTGCTGAGGACTTCAAATGTGTGTTATGTTACTAGTTTGGACTTCTCTGAACTACAGTCCTGTATACCAAGTGGCCAACTCTATAGCTCTCCTTGGATATCTGATAGACATCTCATTTTGAAATGGGTAGAATAGAAACCCTGAGATTCTGTCCAAAACCTGCTTCCTCGATAGTTTTTTTTTTGTTTTTTGTTTTTTCCCATCTCAGTTTAAAGCAGCTTCATCCTTGAAGCTGCTCAGGCCCCAAACCTTGAAGTCATGTTTGACCTCACTATGTATTTCACAGCCTCACATCTAATCCACCAGTAACCTCGCTGGCTCTGCTTTCAGAATACGTATGTCTGAAATCTGACCACTTTTCATAACTGACCATAAACACCCTCTAAGTCTAGATTTTTGCAGCATTCTTCTATTTGCTGTCCTGTTTCCACCTAGTCTGCTTCCAGTCTCTCAGGCAGAGTGACAGCTCCAGTCATTACGACGGGCTGCCTTACTGACTTTTCCAACCTCTCTGACCCCATCTCCTACTGACTCTGCCACAAGCACACGAGCGCCCTCCTGTTTCCACAATGTCAGGGATGCTTCCACCGGAGGCCTGTGCATGGCTGTTCCTTCCGCTCTCCCCCCGAAGTTGCTTAGCTTGCTCCCTCATCTCTTTCATGAATTCTCAAATGTCATCTGATTCGTAGTTATGTCTACACTGATTATTCTATTTTGGAAAAAAAATCCCAGAAAAACAACAGTAACAAGAACAAAAAGCAAATCTAGCCTCATACTCTCCATCCCACCCCCTGCTCCACTTTTTCCATTGTGCCCGTCATCTAACATTCTTTATCACTGACTGACTTATGTCTTCTTCTCATTTCTAGAGTGTAAATTCTATGAGGGCAGGAATTTTTGTCCATTTTGTTTTACTGTTGCCTCTCCAGGGCCTCCAACAGTCCTGGTACATCGTACAATTGATTCTCATCATTTGTGATAGTTATGTTCTATAAAGTTGCCACAAACATTGAATTAGTAAATCCTAAATGATTGCTTCTAAAAGAAATACAGGGTATCACCTTGCACCAATCAGAGTGGCCATCACCAAAAAGTCTAAAGATAATAAATGCTGGAGAGGGTGTGGAGAAAAGGGAACCCTCCTACACTGTTGGTGGAAATGTAAACTGGTGCAGCCACTATGGAGGACATAATGGAGGTTCCTTAAAAAAACTAAAAAGAGAGTTACCATATGATCCAGCAATCCCACTCCTGGGCAATATATCTGGAAAAGATGAAAACTCTAACTTGAAAAGATTCATGAACCCCAATGTTCACAGCAGCCTTATTTACAATAGCCAAGACATGGAAACAACCTAAATTAACAGATGAATGAATAAAGAATATGTGATTATATATATATACACACGCACACAATGGGACACTATTCAGCCATAAAAAGAATGAAATAATGACATTTGCAGCAACATGAATGGACCAAGAGATTGTTATACTAAGTGAGATAAGTTAGAGAGAGAAAAGCAAATATCATATGCTATCTCTTACATGTGGAATCTAAAAAGATGATGCAAATGAACTTATTTACAAAACAGAAATAGACTCACAGACATGGAAAACAAACTTAAGGTTACCAAAGGGGAAAGGGAGCAGAAGGGAGGGATAAATTAGGAGTTTGGGATTAACAGATACTAACTGCTATATATAAAATAAATAAACAACAAGGACCTACTGTATAGCACAGGGAACCATATTCAATATCTTGTAATAACCTATAATGGAAAAGAATCTGGTACAGCAAAGTGATTCATATATATATATATATGTATATATGCGTGTATATATATGTGTGTGTATGTGTGTGTGTGTATATATGTATATGTATATGTATATATATATATATATATATATATATATATATATATATATATATAACTTCGCTGTTCCCCTGAAACTAACACAATATTGTAAATCAACTATACTTCAGTTGAAAAAAAGAGAAAAACAGCATTAGGTTCCTGTGAGCCTCCGGTCACAACATTTTTGCCAACCAGTCAATATATAACCTTGTTTTGTGCGTATGTCTACTGAAAGACACTTTACTTAATGCATACGGTTGAATCTTTAGCATTGCACTCACAGCCAACAGCACTGTAACGCGTGCCTGTACAAGGCTTATCTAAGACACGTATTTTCTCTGTAGGGCACATCACAGCCTCATTGCGCTGAGGAACACTAGACAGCACTACACTACACTACACTTGGGGGCCATTTTAAAGAGTGAAGTCATCGACAAAAAGTACAAAAATGTGAAAAACATGACACTAAATGGCCCAGGGAAGGACACTTGTTTACGGGATGAGGGAATGCAAAAGAGAAGGAAGGCAAAGCATCGCCTTGTTCGACTTGAGCTGTTTATGTGCACATCAGATGACTCAAATTTTTTGCTGCTCTGTTCATGGCTATAGATGACTGTGAAAGCAACGTGAATGTTGATTTGGGGATTACAAATACATTTTAGTGAGTAGGCAAATTTGCAAATATTCATGAATTCACGAATAACGAAGTTCAGCTGCATCTGCTCAACATGCATTTTTCAAGTATAAACTTGACCTTCTGACACCATCAGACATGTGGCCTCTAGAAATTTTGGGGTCAAATATCTATAGAGCCTCTACCTGGTATACTCTGGGTGGTTCCTTAGAGCTGCATGTCCTAAAGTTTCCCCCCCTATTTTCATTGAAAAGCCCATCAGAGGATTCACTCCCTTGGGATTCAAAACATCCATGTTATATTGAACATGTGCAATAAATGATTAGGACTAGGGACACAGGAAGGCAGGGTGCACTGAGGAGGGGAGAGGAGCAAATACCATGTCCTTGTCTGCGCATTAGCATGTGATAGGTGGCAGATTTATTTCCCAAAGATGGCCAATGTCTCTCCTTCCACATACTCTTCCCCAATGTGACCTTGCCCCTCTTTCATCAAGAGAGTCCATTTTCCTTCCCTTGAATCTGAGCAAGCTTATGATTATTTAAACAGTACAGTAGGCAAAAAATGATGCTGTTTGACTGCTGAGGCTGATTCATAAAAAGTGATGCACATTCCACTTTGTTTGTTAGAATATTAGCTCTGGAGCCCTGAGTCTGACTACTCTGAGGCCACCATACTGTAAGCAAGCCACCCCATGTGGAAAGGCCATGGGAAAGTCCTAGTCTTTGAGTCATATTTGCTTAGGAACCAGACATGTGAGGGAGGGAGCCAACAGACGATTTTAACTCTGAGCCATTGAGTAACCCTCAGCCTTTGAAGCTTTCCAGCTGAAGTTCAAGACTCTGTGGAGCAGAGACAAGTCAATGCTACTGTGTCCTGGTTGAACTTACCCAACCCACAGGACCTCTGAGCATGAGGAATTGATTTTTTTAAGCCGCCATACATTTAGGGTGTAGTTTGTTTCACAATAATGACCAGAACAGATGGTTATTAAATTCACTGATACTGCTAAGCCAGATCTTGAGAGAAGGGAACACAGGACATATTTTGATTCAGGGCATAGTCTAGTATACTACAGTCAACTACTAAAAGCATTCAAGTAGCTGTAAGATTGTTGCTTCTCCCTAGCTTGCAGCACTCATCAGTATTTGTTCGACAAAATTTTATTGAGCACATACTGCAGGGCAATTTTAAGAACAAGATTTACAGTAACAAACAAGAAAGTGTAATGGGGAAGAAAGATGATAAATGAGATAAAAAACAAACAAAACTTTTCGTGTTTAAGGTCATAGAATCTGTCAGAAGGGAATGTGGGCGATTGACAAGGTTGAAAAGATGAGCAGAAATAAGATTATGAAGGGTCTCTAGGTCATGGGAAGAAGACTGGATTCTCCTGAATCCAGTGGGAATTCATTGAAAGGCTGACATGATCATCTGCCTTTTGAGAGAGTAACTCTGGATGAACTGGACGGAGCAAGAGTGGATATAAGGAGACTCATCCAGGCAAAAGATGATGGTGACTTGTAATAGAAAAGTGCCAGAGGGCACAGAAAGAAATCACCAATTCTGAGACCTACTTTGGAAGTAGAATTGACCAAACTTGGGTTGAATGTCTGAGTTGAGAAATGCGTGAGCGGACACTGCCATTTATTAAGGTGGGGAAGATAGGGAAGGGACAAAGACATTTTAGAAGGAAGCAGGAGAAAGATTTGTGCATTTCATGTTTGCAATGCCCATAAGATGTTCAAGAGGAGATGGACAGTGGTCATAGGGACAAGTGGTTCTGGAGTTCAGACCTGAAGCCTGAGATTTGAGATGCTATTAAAACCAGAGGAATGATCTAAGAGGAAAGACAGAAAGAGAGGAGAAAGAAGAGAAGCCAAACCCAAGAACTCCAGCATTTAGGAGGAGGAATCTGCCAAGAGCACTATAAATGACAGCTCTGTCAAGACTTGTCCACCCAGCAGAGTGTATGGGGAAGGGTAGAGGGAACCAGCCGCCATCCTTGGAGCAGGCTTTGCTGTACCACTAGTTCAGACCTGCCGATCTGTGCAAGGATGCCATTCATGCTTCTGGTCTGACAGCCACTGCCCACCTGTTCTTTCCTGGTTTATCTGGTTCTTCTGACATCAACCCTGGTCCGTTTGCTTAGAATTTCCTGATGGTCTGTTACCTCCAGTTTTGTCTGATTCTCTGGTACCCAACTATTAAGAAGACATCCTTCTTGCTAGGCCATACATTTGTACCCAGAGTAGTAGTTGATTGTAGCCCCATCCTTTTGTCTGTACCATCCCTTGTGAACTGCTGAACCTCCTGACCAGTTCAGCTCCTGGGCCTCTGCTAGGTGGGCTATAGAAAAGGAGCAAGAGAAATTGAGGAAACCGTTTGCTTACCTTAGGCCTTTCTTGGAAGTGGGACAAGTTATCTAATCTATAGCAAAGTAGACAATGTTCTAGCATATTTAATAATAACCCAGGAAACTACTACAATATGGCCACCCTTACTCAGTCTGCTTATCCAGCTTTTAATGGTTCAGGTAATTTGTTTCCACTTGATTTGCATACTGAAAGTTAGAAAAGCCCAGATCAGAAGCAAGAAAGGGGAGATGAGACTGAAATTCACTCAACAACTGTTTATTTCTCAGTTTGTCTACTTTGCACCTTAAAAGTCAATTTTTGTTGTTGCTGTTGTTCTTGAATAAGAAGACCTAATTCAGGGACTTTTGGATGGCTGGACCTTTCATTCGTGAATTCCATTGCTAACAAGGATGACAAACTGCAGTTTACCATTGTCTTTTCTGAATTTCAGTCTGCATGATTATAGGACTGTGTGATTAGCCATCAAAAAAAAAACAAAAAACAAAAAACAAAAAAACAGACTGGCTGCAGCTTGTGACATCACCCCTTCATCGATCAACTTTTTTTCACAAACAATCTCACTGGGCTGGGGGAGGGCTATGGAAGGACAAAGAGTTTCTCAGGCAAAGACTTTCTGGGAAATTCCCAGCGCAGTCAGTCTAGCTGAGAAAAACTCCAGGCCAAAGCCACCTGGCGCTGGTTCTAGGTCCATGTTGGGAGTCTGTCTGGGACAGGGGCCTGCATAGACCAGGGAGGCCTTGCTGCCATTCAGGGCCTCTCAGAGGCTGAAGCAGGCCAGGGCTTACCCAGAGGTATGAGCCCAGGGGAGCTCAGGTCCTCACTTGGCATCTCAGAGGGAGCCACCTCTTGTTGGTTCAGCTTAGACCTACATGTGAGCCACTGGGTCAGCTCTGAATCTGACAGGCTTAGCAGTGGGGTGTCTTTGGGGGCAGGAAGTGATCAGGAATCTGGCCAGGCCCATATCTGTGCAGGTGAGTCCACTTTAGGGAGGTAAGTGGAAAAAATTTACTTGTTTGGTCATTTCCTTACGTGACACATAATTAAGCCGAAGTCCTTCTGAAGTATATATGGGCATTTTAAAGTTTTTTTTTTTTTAATTCTGTTTTCTATAACTTTAAATCATGACTTGGGTGCAAGGCAAGATGGTCCACTCTGCGGTAGCAAAGGTGGGCAAGAGAAGACATTGGAGTCCAGCATGAGACTGAAAGTCACTGTGGTGACTGATTCCAGGTGGGCAGCTGGGGTTGGCTCTGAAGGGAAAGGCCATTCTGTCTGTGCAGCAGACAGGAGGCCATGAGGTTCAGCTGACATGGGAAGGGGTTTTGGAGGCAGTGTGGCCTTCTGCTGGGCTGAGACAGTGGACAAGGAAGGAGGACAGACCGCTGAAAGGCAGGGCAGAGAGGTCTCTAGACATCAGATTGAGGATTAGGGCAGGGCCACCATCCTCACCATCCTGAAGGGGTGGGGAGCAGGTAGGGTCAATGGGCCAGAACGAAAGAACAGGCATAAAGGCAGAGGCTTACACGGCTCCACAGGGAATGGGAGAGAATAAGGTCACCAATAGTTCATTTAACATGGACTTCACACAAAATCAAGATATTTCTTTACCATCCAGAGTAGATTATCCCAGGCACAGGGGAAAGAGGAAGGAGGAATGTTTCTTTCTGTGCCTCCCATGTCCACTTTCATAGACTACATTTTGCTCACCATCCACCCCTTACCTCATCCCCTCTTCCTTCTCCCTCTCTCCCAGCCACCTTCCTCTTTCTTCCTTCCTCCCTCCCTCCATTCCTTCCTTCCTTCCTCCCTCCCTCCCTCCCTTCCTTCCTTCCTTCCTTCCTTCCTTCCTTCCTTCCTCCCTTCCTCAGATGTCTATTGAACACTAACTATATGCTGAAGGTACAGCAGAAAGATCTCTCATGGAGCTTTCATTCTAGTCAGACAAGCCATACTACAAACAAATATAGAACCACTGAACATATCAAGCAGTAAAAAAAAGTGCTACGAAGAAAAATAAAAGTAGAATAAGGTTATGATTAGGGTGGCCAGGAAAGATCTGTCTGCGAAGATGATATTTGAGCAGAGCCCCAGATGAAGTAAGAGAGCCAGCCATACAGATGTGTGGGGCCAGACCTGGATGGGTAAAGCCACGGGGTAGGACCACGTCTGGCTGTTTGAGGATCAGTAAGGAGGCCTGTGTGGCTGCAGCCATGTCAGGCAGAGAGGGGAGTGGTAAGAGGTGAAGACAGAGGTAACTTGAAGCCCGTTCCTGTGGTAGTAGCTAGTTGTCTGCATCCAGCTTCAGGAATTTGTCCTTCCAGGGTATAGTCCCTTAGTGGCTTTTGAAATATCGAAGAAATGTCAAAACGAAAATGAATGAATCTAAAGTGTCTTTTCGAAGTCTGGGGGAAAGTGCTTCAAACCCCAGCACGGGTATCTGCCTTTCACAGCCTCGCTCCCCTTCTCTCTAAGAGTTGTTTCCAGCCTGCGGATGTGGGGGTGGCAGGAGAACGGGGACTTCCTGCAGCAGGAACAGAAAACATCAGACTGTGTTCTCTGGTTGTGGGCCTCCTCCCACCCGGCGGATGTCTCCTGGGAGGGCCGCAAGGCAGGCGGGGGCGGGGGCTGCCAAACGCGGCTTGGGCCCAGCTGCCCTTGCCCTCTTCATGGTGGGCCTCGCCTTCTAGGGGCTCAAAGCCTCTCAGGTGTCAACCGGTTATTTTTCCTAATACAAGGTTAAGTCTTGGGATTCTGAGAGCTTTGAAGAAAGTCACAGGCTTTTGGTAAACTCATGGCTCCCACTCACTCTCTGGAACTCCTTCACCTTTCATTTGTGGGGTTGAATTACCAAGAGCTTTTCAGCTAAATGTGAATGTTGAAATGAATTACTGACCATTTTGTTTTTCTAGTGAGAACAGGGGAACCAAGGAGCCAAATGGCATTTTGAAAGTATGCATTTAACATGTGGAAGGAGGGAAAGTATCTAGTTCCAAACAGAGAAGTCTGTTGGCAGTATTCAGTCAAAAAAGGGATAGAGTTCATGCTTTCTTTTCTGCTTTTTTAAAAGGACCAAATACTTGACTGAAAGTTCTATTTTAGTGAGGAATGAAGGTCTTTGTGAAAGGAAAGATCAGTTTCTTCCAGTTCTCCGCTTCTTTACTAATAAGCTATCCAAGAACTTACTTCTCTCTGTCTTTCTACTTGTATGTGTCTAAGATGACAAAAATCACGTAAGAATCAGGGAAAGAACATCATATGAGGAGCAAGCATAGACTAAAATGCCTCAAATCTATCTAGTTTAATTGTCAACAAAACCAGCTTACCAACATTTTGTGATCTAAACTAGCACATTTTGGTCTTCATTTGCCTGAGGAGACATACCAAAAAAAAAAAAAAAAAAAAAAAAATTTTGCTGGGACTGATGTCAAAGAACACATTGCCTATATTTTCTTCTAGAAGCTTTTTTTTTTAAATCCATTTTGAGTTTATTTTTGTATATGGTGTGAGAAAATAGTCCCGTTTGATTCTTTTCCATGCAGCTGTCCAGTTTTTGCAATACTGTTTATTGAAGAGGTATATTCTTGCCTCCTTTTTATAGATTAATTGATCATATAAATGTGGGTTCATTTCTTGGCTCTATTCTGTTCCATTGACCTATGTGTCTGTTTTTGTGCCAATACCATACAGTTTTAATTACTATTTTTGTAGTATAACTTGAAATCCAGAAGTGTGATACATCCAGCTTTGTTCTTTCTCAAGATTGTTTAGGCTATTAAGGTCTTTTGTAGTTCTATACAAATTTTAGAATTATTTGTTCTAGTTATATGAAAAATGCCATTGGTATTTTGATAGGGATTACATTTTATCTGTAGATTGCCTTGGGTAATATGGTCATTTTAACAATATTAATTCTTCCGTCCATGAACATGGTATATCTCTCCATTTGTTTGTCATCTTCACTTCCTTTCATCAGTGTCATAGTTTTCTGAGTACAGGTCTTTTACTTTCTTAGTTAAATTTATTCCTAGGTATTTTACTCTTTTTAATGTGATTATAAATAGGATTGTTTCCTTAACTTCTCTTTCTGATAATTTGTTGCTAGTATAAAAATGCAAAATTTCTGTATATTAATTTTGTATCCTGCAACTTTACTGAATTCATTGGTGAGTTCTAGTAGTTTTTTTTTTTTTTTTTGTGGCATCTTTAGGCTTTTCCATTTATAGTATCATGTCATTGCAAACAGTAACAGTTTTACTTCTTCCTTTCCAATTTGAATTCCTTTTATTTCTTTTTCTTGTCCAATTGCTGTGGCTAAGACTGTCAATACTATGTTGAATAAAAGTGACAAGAGTGGGTATCCTTGCCTTAATCAAGTATCTACAATGACCAGCATACAATAAGAAATTACTAGGTATGTGGAGCAGTAGGAAAATGTGATCTACACCCAGGAAAAAAAAAAATAACAGGAAATAGGAACAGACTCAAAGATGATGGGACTAATAGACAAAGACTTTAAACAGCCACTATGAATATGTTTACAAGTTTAAAGAAAAAGATAGGTATAATGAGTATACTAATGGGTACTCTTGATGGAGAAATGAAAATGATATAAAAAAAAAGAAATGGAAATTCTAGAACTAAAAATAAAATATCTGAAATTAAAAGTTTCACTAAATGGGCTTAATACCAGAGTGAATCCCATAAAAGAAAAGATCAGTCGACTTAAAGACAGCAATAGAAAGCATCCAAATGGAAGCTCAGAGAGAAGAAGATCAAAAAAAAAAAAAAAAAAAAAAGAAAGAAAAGAAAAAAGAACAGAGCCTCTGTTATCTGTGAAAGACCATTACGTGTCCAACCACAAATGTGATTGGAGCCCCAGAAAAAGAGGAGAGAGAGAGTGAGATTAAAAAACTTTTAGAAATAATGGTCAGATATTTTTCCCCCAAATCTAACGAGAACTATCAACACTGAGGATTCAAGAAATTCAATGAACACCAAGTAGGAAAAAACCAAACAGACAAACAAACAAAAACAAAGAAAACCACATCTAGGAACATCATAATCAAATTATTGAAAATTAAAGACAAAAAGAAAATCTTAAAACTAACCAGAGAGTAGAATACACATTAAATACAGGGAAACAAAGATAAGAATAATTCTAGACTTCTCAAGAGACAGTGCAAGTTGAAGACTGGTATAACATCTTTAAAATGCTAACAGAAAACTCTCAACTCAGAATTCTATATCCACAAAAAACATCTTTCAGAAATGAAGGCAAAATAATAAGTTTTTCAGACAAACCAAAACTAAGAGACTCTGTTGCTCATAGGTTTACACTAAAAGAAATGTTCAAACAAAAAGTTCTTAAAGCTGAAGAAATGATGCCAAATGGAAACTTATATTTACATAAAGGAATATAGAGCACTTGAGATGAAAATATGTGTATAATTATAAAAGGCATTCATTTCTTGTTTCTTTACTTATAATTTGCTGACTTCCAGATACGGAAAACAATGGCTGCTGCTTAGCTTTGAGTCTCCTCAGACAACTTAAAAAACAAAACAAAACCCAAACCCAAACCCCAAACCTGTACAATAAATAGGGAGAGAAAATGGAAAATAATACCATGCTTTCAGCATTACTAAGAATCAGAGAATATTACCAGCCTCAATTATCAGAAAGTAGAAAAATGAACCAAATTCCAACAGAGTTCCCTTTTGCACACTGCTTCAAGCCTGTAAGTGTGTAAAGTGGGAGAGGGGGGGTTAAGGGGCTGTATGAAAAAAGCAGAGGGGCAACAGGACTTACATGAAGCATAGACGATTCAACCCCAGGAAGAGAAAACCCAACTAAGTTTAAAAATACTGAACATGATTTGGAACTTGGTAGTGCACAACACTAGCAACGCGGAAGGGAAATGGAAATGGGTGAGACCAGAAGTGGCGGCCAGGGAGCAGCACTGCTTCTTGCAGAGACTAAAACAGAGACATGTGGTATCCTTTGGAGACATGGCCGTGAAAGGAAAGAAGGAAATGAGGATAAAATGAATGATCCTGAAAAAAAAAAAGACACACTAAACCCTTTCTTTCTTTACACTCTCACCATCAACAGCTTCCATAAAAGGATCTGCACAGAAAAGGGTAGAAGTAATAGAAAATGCTGCCCTCACACTTGAAACCTGCTCCACAGAATGAATAGACATAGGAAAAAAGAGACCACATCCAAACAAAACTGTTGTTTAAAAAATGTGAATAAAAGTAATTCAGCTGAAGAAAAAACCTTCCCCAACAACAACAAAAACCAAGAAACCGAGGAAAACTGTAGCAAACTATTCAAATAAAAATTAATTATGTTTAAATAAGAATTTGCAGATATATTTCTTAAAACAACTTTGAATCAGAAATAATAAAACCTCACAATACAAATGAATCAAAAAAGTGAAAAGAGAAAATCATAGGTGTTGAACTTAAGAAAGATGTAAAAGAAAATGACAAAATCATACCAGAAGTGAAAACTAAATTACAAAGCCCAGGGAAGAATAAATTTAAATAGAAATTTAATAAAACAGGTTGAAGGGGGGTAGGTATAGCTCAGTGGTAGGGTGCATGCTTAGCATGCACAAGGTCTTGGGCTCAGTCCCCGGTACTCCCTTTAAAAAAAAAGACATTGAAGAAAAGCAGGAAAACAACCAAGAGAGTAAAAATGAAATGAAGAAAGAAATAAAAAGGCTCAGAGAAAATAACTGAAATGGAAGCTAGGCAAATCAAACTGGAGTTACTGAACAAGGATATCAAAACAATGGAACAGAACTAATACTTAAAATTATAATCCAAGAACATCTTCCAGAAATAAATCATGAACTCAATCTACACAGTAAAAGAGTCCACTTGGTAAAACTGACCTGGAATGATCACCTCAGAAATACATCCTGGTAAAACTGCTTGCTTTAAAGGGAAAGGAAAAAAATTCCATAGGGCCCCCTGATGAAAACATGAGCCTGAAAGGAGGAGAGGATTAGGCTGGCATTGGGTTGCTCTAAAACAACACAGAGAGTAAGACGAGAATGGAGCAGCGTTTTCAAAAGAAACTTAAGAAAATACAAACCAAGAACCTTATATGTAGCCAAGCTGTTCTTCAAGTATCAAGAATATAGAAAAACTGTTGAATAGTGCAAGAACTCCGGGAATACCATGCCCATGTGCCCGTCCTGAGGGAGCCAAGAGAATGCGCTTCATTCAACCAAGAGATAACGGGACACTTAGCTGAAGAACTGAGGGTGAGCATTTCATATGTTTAATTGTACAGCTAGGACTTGCACAGGGTTGGAGACATGGGTATAAGAATGGTATGTAAACACTGTATATTCTGATAGTGAAAAAATGCAGTTTGTTTTTTTTAATGGGAGAAGAGGGTCAGAAAGAGAAAGTAGAATAAGATCACTGACTTTACACCTATAAGTAATAGGAAGAGGTCAAAAGGTATCATTTAAAATTGACAGAGTAAAAATTAAATTATTTTAAAACAGAAAAAGAAAAACAATTAGGAGCACTACAAAAGTAACCATTAGAAAAAACAATCTAAAAATTTCCTAAATACCAAAAGAGTTTCTCCAAAAACTAACTCAGATATACCCAATGAAAAAATGAACTCAGGAAATACGACATAATGCACTCAGCAATGTCATAAGATAATATGACAAAATTGGGTCCAAAAATATCAGTTACATCAATATATATGAAAAAGTTTAATTCCCCTATTAAATGGAAGGAAGGCAGGCAGGCAGAAAAAAGAAAGAAAGAAAGAAAGAAAGAAAGAAAGAAAGAAAGAAAGAAAGAAAGAAAGAAAGAAAGAAAGAAAGAAAGAAAGAAAGAAAGAAAGAAAGAAAGAAAGAAAGAAAGAAAGGAGGAAAGAAGGAAGGAAGGAAGAAGGAAGGAAAGAAGGAAGGAAGGAAGGAAGGAAGGAAAGAAAAGAAAGAAAGGGAGAAAGGGAGAAAGGAAGGAAGGAAGGAAGGAAGGAAGAAGAAGAAGAAGGAAGAAGAAAGAAAGAAAGAAAGAAAGAAAGAAAGAAAGAAAGAAAGAAAGAAGAAAGAAAGAAAGAAAGAAAGAAAGGGAGAAAGGTGAGAAAGAAAGGGAGAAAGGGAGAAAGAAAGAAAGATTTCACTTCCAATCATGATACAGTAAGAGGGACTGGGTTAACTCTTCTGCTTTTAGTTATTAGAATATTGGATGAAATATATAAAACAAAGGTTTTCAAACATTGGTGAGCAGGCACAATTTGCACAACAGCATCCCTGGAGTGCATTGATTAAGAGGAGGAAAACAAATGAAGTAAACCCTGCCTGACTCTGCTTGTGCCTGGAGGCAGTTTGCAGTTTGCAGCAGAGGGAGGGAGGGAGGGAGAGCCCAAACAACTCTGCTATCTTCCTGAGATGAGCAGACAGAGATTGAAGTTTGGTGAAGTCAAGCATTATTATCAGATATTTTTTAAAGGATATTTTATAATGATAAAACAGTCAATTAATCAAGAAGATACAACAACTCTAAAGTTGCATGCTCCTAATAAGAGAGCTTTGAAACACAGGAAGCAAATCTGACAGAACTTAAAGGAGAAACAGACACCAGGTCAGATGCCAGGGCCAGGACCCAGCAGCCTGGAAGAAGGGAGATCTGAGAGAATCGTGGGTGTGCAGGCACCAGGGAACAGGCCACAATCTGCCTTGTGGTGGCAGGGGTTCCAGCCCTTCATCTCTGATGGCCCTCCCAGATGTGTAGATGGTGAGTGTGGCCATTATCTAAACAAGTGACAATAAATGTGGTGACCTTAAAATGAGTATCATCACTATAATAGTGAACAGAGGGAGTCTAAAGGAATATCACCCAGAAAAGCATGCCCTGTGACATAGGGATCCTTACACCCAAGGACTCTTTGATGAAGACATCACTGATAGGACTTGTGGAGAAGGACCACACTTTCCCCAAAACTTCAAAACCCCACATAGGAGGAGAGGGATTAAAGATGGCAACTACAGACAACAGGAATGGTATAGACGGAAATGTTTGTATTCTCCTAAAATTTGTACGTTGAACTCTGCCCCCACCCATGTGATACATTAGGAAGTGAAGCCTTTGGAAGGTTAGGATAGATGAGGTTATGAGGGTGGAGCCCTCATGAACGGGATCCATACCCTTATGAGTCACGCAAGAGCTTGCTTCTTCTCTCTGCCCTCTGCCACGTGAGGACACAAGGAGAAGACGGCTGTCTGCAACCCGGAGAGGGCTCTCTCTACAAGCCGCCTGTGCTGGGACCCTGATTCCTGATCTTGGACTTCCAGCCTCCAGGCTGTGAGAAGTAATTTTTCTGTTTTTTTAATAAGCCACCCACTTCATGGTATTTGGTTACAGGAGCCCAAGTTGACTGAGACCAGGAGTTGTGCTGTAAAGAGTGGGAGAGATATGGGGCAAAGCCTGAACACGATCTCTCGAAACATGTGCTCACTGTGCGGGAGAAGGGCCAATGAGCTGACATCTGTGGTCATAGAATTGTTAAAAAAAAAAAAAAAAAAGAAGAAGAAGAAAAGAAGAAAAAAATCTAGATGAATAATTCAGGATGCTCTCTGAATCACAAAAGCTGAAGCAAAGAAAAAAGCTAGTGGGCCACTGACACGCTGGGGGCCATCCCCAGGGCCCCACTCTGGGACAAACCGATTTTCACTGTGCCCTTCCTGTCCCCTCCTTCCCACTCCAAACCCTCATTTCTGAAAAAATAACTTATATGCCCCAAATTTCCAATGTGATTGGCCTCCAACCGAAATGGTTGTGTTTTTTGTTTTTTTTTTTTGAAAACAAAGAAAACATATTTGGCCATTTCCCTGTTACAAAGAGCATTTTAAAAACGATTTGGAAAACAAAAAGAAAGATGAAATTCATCACAAACAAAAGAGCTGAATGTTCAGTTAGTTTTATACAAAACAAGAAACGTAAACACAAGTGGTAGGTTTCCACACACCAAGTGTTTAACTTAGAAAATTAAAATACTGCTGGGAAATAACTTAGCTTTTGCTCATAGAACAGCTGAATAGACCCAATAGCCCATCAGTTCTAGATGATGGTTTAAACTGGATTGAAAACTAAGAAAACTGATAGCAGCTACTTTGCACCAATTACCTACACCAGTCACCTACGGTCCTGCTGCGGGCTGGCTACTTTAGAGTAAGACTTCACGGCAGCTCAGAAGCTGGCACTGTTTTTATAGATGAGCAACTTGAGACTCAGTAAAGCTAACAATTAGTGCTAGGTCACCTCAACATCAGTGGTGGAACCAACTTTTAAGTATAAGTGCGTTTGACCCCAACGCAGCGTATCTTTGCTACTCTGTGCTGGTCCTCTGTTTTCCTTCACCATCTCTTTTCCTTCATCAGCCTAGGGCCCAGAATCATGGCCATTTTTGAGATACTCAACCCCATAGGTTTTTGCAGCATGGAGTGAGATTGTGAATTTGCCTGTAGCTAACTTCCTAGAAGAGTTTAGTCAATCAGCACTGGGGAAATCAAGATTCTCAGGAGAGATAAAGCTCTCTTGGCTCCCACTTCCTCAGATACCCATCCAATAAGAGACCTCCCAGGAGAATTAGGAAGGCCAGAGGTAGAGTCCCTCTGAAATCCCCATCAGTAACTCCAGGCCTCAATGAGAGACAGCAAGGACTATCCTAGCCTCCGACTGCCCCACTGCTGCATCGTCTGCCTGTGGTTAATCAGATCCAGTTACTCTAGGATGGGGGCAGTTTGGAAGGGGCTCTTCCACAAGTGGGGAAGTAGATGGGGAAGACTACTGCACTTCTCATAAGAAGACCACACAGCCTGAGTCACGGAATCCAGCTCCATTGCCTTCCAACGGTTTCCGGGGTGTCAGAGATATGGTAGCATTAAGGGCATATTCTGAAACCACTTCCCTTCCCAGTAATCTCTGATTTCTTCTAGCTTCTTGTTTTTATCATACTAAGAGGATATGAGCATCCCCTTTTAGCACCTGCTGTACTTCTGAAAAAGTTTACCCGTTTTCCCTTGAAAACCAAGAGAAGGGAATGGGAGAAGGCATTAAAAGGCAGGTCTTCAAAAGATGATTGATAATTGCACCATTTAAATGGGCCCAGGGAGGTCTCACGCCATATGGGTCCTGGAGCAACCTGAATTCATGCTCTGCCTGAAATCTTGAGATCCTCAGCCTAGGAAAACCTGTTGAATTCTGCAGGCAGAAGGGCATTCCTGGCCCCTCTCTGCTGACATCACCTCACATCTTTGGGGACTCAGGCCCTCAGCTGCAGAGGACACAGCACAGACGCCCACTGCTCTGCACGAAATGCTTTGCAGACCCAACTCGAGGCCCCTGTGGAGATTTGTCTTGTTCCCCCCAACCCCAGGCCACTGCGTCCTGCCTTGGCCTCCACCCAGTCCTGATGGAGGTCTCAACGCGTGTTGTCACAAACCAGACAGGCCCCAGGGTTTGCAGAGCGTCCCACACATGCTAACTTCTGCGTCAGTGGCACTCGCCCCCACACCCCCCACACCCAGCATCTGTCTCTGAGCTTACTAATGAACTAATGTGTCTTACATATTCATGATACTGGCGAATTCAGGGTCTCAAGGAAGCTGATTTTTTGTATTTTCCAATTCGTGCGTCTACCAGGCGGTTTACCAGTACCCTGGGCGTTTACATTTACCGTCATCAGAAGGGCAGCGGGCCAGAGGAAGGATGGGTCAGTACGTTCCTGTCCTTGGGTTCTGCACAAACAGTACTTTAAAAGTAAATAATGAACTTTAAAAAAATGAACTTCGAGGGTAATTTCCACCCTTTCTCATCTCAGCTCTGATACTACAGAGTTTCACTGCTTTTTTTGCATCTCTGAGTATCGTTCCTGTACTACTTGCCTGGACTCTGTTTCTTCAACCTGTTTGGAAAAGGAAACACATTGAAGGAGGCCTCTGTCTGTTTGAGTTCCTTTGTAACGCCAGCCTTAGTTTCAGGGCTTCCCCTGTAGCAACAGTTGAAAACAATGCGGTGAAAATTTGTTGAAGATGTTTTGAAACATGGATGCTTCAAGGACATTCTTTAAAAAGATATATGGCAAGCTGGCCAACATTACTGGCTTTGGTTGCTTTGCTGAACTGAGTGGGAATGTGAGCCTCTTGAAACGAGATCCCAAAGAGGGGGTGCACCCCCAGCCCACGTCAGAGGGAGGGAGGCAGCCTGGGTGCAGGTCCTCGGTGGAGCCAAGTGGACAGGTCATAGGTCTTTTGGAGATAAGTGGTCAGGAGAGCACAGGTCATGGCCAGAGTCGGGAAGGTTGAAGGATATCAAAAAAGGACAGCTGCTAGTACGCCACAGCACTAAGACTACACTTCTGGAAGCTTGGGTCTTCCTGTGTCAGGAAGAGGCTCATACTGCTTCTCTTTAAGAGAGGACAACGATACACATCTGATGACACAATTAAGAGACCCGATACTTGACAGTTGCTGACTGAGTACCACCTAGCACTCCTTCCCCTGTACGAGACCCAGGTTAGCATCCACAGTGCACACCCACCACTCACTGCTACTGCAGCCCCACGCCAGAGCCAGGGGCCCTAGCCCAGCAGGGTATCTGTGGCTCCCACTGAGGAGACTACGATCTGTTGTGCCAGGCTGGAGGGGGAGGGCCCTGGACAACTAGGCACCCGTCCTCTAGCTGTTACTCCAATACCCCTTTTATTCTTGGGCCAACAGGTAGCTGGTGTCCAAGACCTTCCTGGGGACCAACAAAAATGATACAAGTCATTTAGGAGGCTGTGTGGGCTTGCCTTCTCTTACTTCCTGGACCAGTTTTCAAGCATAGAACACTCCAGTTCACAAAGGGCTTGATTCTTTCAGGGGCCAGCAAACCACAGCCTGGGGGTTGCAGGCCAAATCCAACCATGCCCATTCATATAAATGTATTGTCTAATGACTGTTTGCCAATGGCACAGCCGGGTAACAAAGGCTGAAAAGCCCACAAAGGCAAAAACATGTAGTATCTGGCCCTTTCTGGAAACAGTTTGCTGGCTCCTGAGTCAGAGTAAGACCACCTTTTCTGGAGGCAAGGGGTTATCCTTGCTCTTGCTCAAAGTCCCTAGTACGGGGTGGGGGACGCAGTCCATTTTCTCCAGTTGATTCTGATGAGAAAACCAGGGTGGTCCAACGGGGAGGCTGTAAGCCCTTAATGTTTACGGCAAGAGTTTCCATCTTATACACCTAGTCGTTCCATGGAGCTGGAATGATGGTGCTCACAGTAGAGAATCTTAACTATTTGGGCATCACACTAAACCAAAAATAAAAAGAACGAGGGATTCACATTTGTGTCTCACGTAAAACAAATCTAGTTACCAATACTGCTAAGCTGATTACCAGTTGCTTTGAGGTGGATACAGCTGTGATCACATTTGGGCAAATGTGATTTAGATCTTGTCATGAAACAGGCCCGTGCCTTCACTCAGAGGTGGCCCAGACGACAGAACTGCAAACCCTTTCCATCTACAGCGGCCCAGGGGATAGCAAATCACCTTAAACCGCGTTTACCCTCCTAATATTTACCACGCCTGAACTCTGAGGCAAAAATCTAAACCCAAACCATTGCAGGGAATTGCCATTGTTGTGTCATATTTTTTTGTTTTCCAAGAGAATCATGTGTTAGAAGAGGATGACTGATTGCTCAAAAGTCCTCAGCCCTGATTCCCGTGTTAGCACCAGGAGTCTGGGTCAATGTTCAAAACTGGCAGGGGAAAGTGTTCTCAAACCCAGCTCCGCGCCTTTGCGGGGTGTTATAACAGCCTCCACGTGGAGAGTCACTACAAATGTCCACAGTCCTCTCATGCCAGGGTGGCGTTTCATACTCTGGGGACTATTCTGGAGGAGGGTGGTTTGGTTAAAGACAGGCAAAGGGGAGAAGAGAGGCATTTTAACAAAATTCTTGTATTTGTTTAGTTTCATCATGTGGCCTTCATTTTCGTTTTCACACAGAGCATTTTAGCAATGAATTTTGTGTGTGTGTGCTAAAAAAGTGGTGTGCTGATTACTTTATTTGTAAGTCATAAATCACACTAATATCACAACATTATTTTGGAGTTTAGTGGGATCGTATAAGGTTCTCCATCACCGGGCAGACAGTTCCCTCGTTTACAGATAAAGAAACAGAGCCTCACAGAGGCTGCTGTAACTAATCCAGGCCCCTCCATTGCTCCTTCTATAGACCACCAAGTCCTTAGTTTGGTTGCAGAAAATGGAAGAGGTTTCTCTTCTCAGGAGTCAGCCTCCCGCTGAAGACCAGACACTCCCTCCAGGCTGCTAGAGGGGTCCGGCCCTGGCTTCGTGGCTGCCACGACTACCAAGAGTGTCGCAACCGTTGGCAGAAAGACCGTGACCTCTCACTGTCCCAAAATGAGGAAACGAAAGGGAAAAAAGAGGAAATGGGCTGAAATGAAAAATGAGTGCCAACAACAGAGAGGGAGCAAGAAACATTGAGGAAGATACAAGAAATGAGCTGTTCATCTCTCCTCTGCTTCTGGGCCCTCTCCTCCGTGATACCCCAGTGATGCACGCGCTCACGGCGTGGGTGCTAACTCAGTCACGGGTGTGCTGGAGGAAGGGAGTTGTGGGAACCGACAAGAGCCGTGTGGTCACAGTGGTGGCTTAGGAACTCAACCCACTCCATCTGACCCCCAGTTGGTTAAATTAAATCCACAGATTATCCAAAAGACTTTCGAACAGAATTCTTAGGTTGAACATTTCCTCCCTGTTCTTATCATTTCCTCTTCCCCTAAACTAAATTCCCTTTATTATTACCACCCACCAGAAGGGAGAATTGAAATTAGGTTCTTTTACTTAATAGCTTGCCAAACTATAAACAACTCTCTCAAACTAAGCCACATCTCATCTAAGGAGAGGGCAATAAAAATAATGATCTATGTGGTCAAGAGTCCAGTGAGACATTTTTATAGCATCACAGATGGTTTTCCAAATTGCAGAGTGGCTTTGTTTCTTTCTGTGTATCTCAAATTCTCAGTCCATAAATTGGAAATCACAATAGCTGTCCACTGCCTACTTTTCGGGTGAATTGGTTAGATCGCGAAGTTCTCTATATAAAAGCACTTTCAATCTTACAGAGTAGGTGGGAAAAAACCATACGAGAACCTCACATGATGAGAAGGCTGCCTCATTGCAATGTTTGGGGGGAAAACAATTTGGCCCAGAGAACACCTGGCTCCATGCTGTATCCAGCTGCTTAAGAGGACCCAAGTCTAAGCAGCACCCCAGTCATTCCAGATCCGTCTTTCCGAGCTCCAAAGCTATCGAAGCTACCAAAAGTGCCTGTGGGGTGGGATGGTGACGGAAATGAGATTTGCATTTATCCCCTACTGCGCCTATCAATTTTAAAAACAAAACTGCTTAATTTCAGTTTTTGTCATGGTTCCGTTACCCCTGGCTCTGCACTCAGTCTCTGTTCCAACGTCAGCCCTAGGTGTGCATTAGACTTCTTCTCAGCACACCACCTTTCCCTTCTACCCAAACCAGGGGCTCTGGGTCCCTGAAATTTGACAACCCAGACCAGAGGCAGCACTGCAGGGATGAGAACACGGGCACTGGAGCAAGGCTGATTGGGTATGAATCCCATCGCCCCTCTCTGACATGGTCCATCTCCTCACCTGTAAAATCGGCACAACACTAATACACCAACTCATAGGGCTGAGATAATTAAATGAGACCGGGCTGGAAAAGCACTTAGCACTTTGCGTGGTATGCTAATTGGCAATTTTACTTTTTATGTGCATATTGTGAAAAAAATGGTGGGGATGGGCAGGATAACAATTGGATCTGCCACTTTAGAAAACAGCATAGTGTCAAAAAGTTAGAAATAGAATTGTAAAATGATCTAGCAACTCCCCTTCTGTGTACATATTCAAAAGAACTGAAAGCAGGATCTTGAATAGGTATTTGTATATCCACATCCATGGTAGCAGGATTCACGATCGTTTAGAAGCAACCAAGGCCCATTGATGGATGAATGAATAAGCAAAATGTGGTATATAAATGGGATATTATTCAGCCTTGAAAAGGAAGGAAATTCTGACACCTGCTGTAACATGGATGAACCTGGAGGACATTATGTTAAGTGAAATAAGCCAATCACAAAACCACAAATACTGTTTCATTCCACTTTTATGAGGTACTTAGAGTAGTCAAAATCATGGAGACAGAAAGCAGAATGGTGGTTCTCTGGGACACAGAGGGGAGAGGAAATAGGGAGTTATTGTGTAATGGGTACAGAACTTCAGTTCTGTGAGATGAAAAGGGTTCTGGAGTTGGATGGTGGTGATGGTTGTGCAACAATATAAATGCATTTAATACCACTGAACTGTACCCACAAAAAATGGTTAAGATGGTAAATTTTAGGTTATGTGTGTATTTTACCACAGTAAGAACATTTTGAAAAAGTCTCAAATTAGTGCTTCTTCCACAGATGGCAGTCAATGTTTTCCTTTGCTTTTATTTATCTTTTCTTGCAGGAAATTTGTTGTTTTAAATTAAGGCCAAGCAGAATTGTTATTTGTTTTTACAATTTGCATGGCTAAATGAAAATAATTTGATGTTTCTATCATGCTTCTTTTTAAAATTTTTCTAAATCTCTTTTTAAATTAAGTACCTTTTATCAGTCTCAATCTCACTTTAACTTTTTAATTTTTTTTGGTGGGGGTGAGGTAATTAGGTTTATTTATTTATTTATTTGCTTGTTTTTAATGGACATACTGGAGATTGAACCCATGACCTGGTACATGCTAGGCGTGCGCTCTTCTACTGAGCCTATACCCTCACCCCCATCATGTTTCTGTTTGTTACAAAATTTATTTTCTTATAGGGGAGGGTATAGCTCAGTGGTAGAATAAGTGTTCAGCATGCATGAGGTGCTGAGTTCAATCTCCAGGGCCTCCATAAAAAAAAATTAAAAATAAAAATTATTTTGTCTTCTGGGATTCATGGTGTTACACTGGAAAATAAGTATTAAATTGATATGGGATAGGGGCCATGGCCTGTATCCTCTAAAACCATCTCCTCCACATTCTTAAATGATATTTACATTAACTCACATCCTTGAACTTGGAACCAATTATAAGAGCCTACATCCCATGGTCCCCAGAGAAAGAACATATGCATTAAATATATATTTATCATTGCCTGCAGGTGTATATTGGGCTGAGTGCTTGCCATATACTATCTCATTCAATTCGCGACCCTCAGAAGCAAGTACAATCATTCCCCATTTTAGAGATGTAGAAACGGAGCCTCTGAGAAGGAAATAATTATCACAGGTCACACATCTAGGAAATGATGAGGTCAAAAGCTGAACCAAGGGCACCTGGATGCAGAGCTCAGGGTTTAGCAACTTACTACGGCTTTAACGCATCAGAATGTGGCAGCCACAGGCCTGCACAGACGAGCATTGGACTCTGAGTTGCTCTGCCATCCACAGTGGTAAAAGGTTCATGTGAGGCCACCGGCAGTTGGTGCCAAGGTACCAGGTGCAGTATGTGCTCTGAGCCTGAAGCTGGTGAGAAAATCAATGACATATGGAAGAGATGAAGAAAGACGGTATCAGACGGAATGTGTGTGTCCAAATACACCTATTATTTAAAAACACCCGAATGCCTAATTTTTAAACATACTCTACATGCAGAAAAACACACATGCATTTCTCTAAGTGGAAATGTAAGTTAGCTGATACACTCCTTCTTCTTGATACAATGGCCCAAATTTGCTAAGAAATGCCTTTTATCATCAATTAGAAATTATCAGCATTAATCTTCTCATTCACTACCTACTGTTTCTTCTCTTGTTCCTTCAATTCTGCCCCACCCCCTCTCTTTGTTTGCCTTCTCTTTTATTCTACTCCTTCATATGAGAATTTAAGCAACTCATTTAAATGTTGAGTCAGGTGTTCTTCCTCTTGGGTGGAGACCATTTCATCCTTTCCATGACTGGCTGGGCCTGTTACCTTTGGGAAACAGTTTTGTCAGAGGTGTTGGAGAAGAGAGGGATGGACAGACAGCATTTCCTCTTAGAAATCTAGCCCATGTGATATTTACCATTTCGTGATGGTCTTCTAGGGCCATGCTGTCCCTCCGGAATAGAAACTGACACAGCTAACGTGTATTAAGCACTCACTGGTCACCAGGGGTGGTGAATGTCCTTGCCCAGAGTCACTATTATGTGGCAGATTCAGGATTCCACCCAGGTCTGTCAGACGCCAGAGCCTATGCTCTTAGCCACTGCACTACACTGCCAAGGTCAGGCGTAATGTGTTCCCCCAAGGTAACTTTCCCTAGCAGTGCAGACAGTCATGGTAGAGCCACTCGGTGTCATCTGCTGTAGCTAGCTCTTGGAGGTGACACCAGACTGTGGGCTCTGGGCTGGGCTTCCCATTCTGGGGCAAAGAGGAATGAGGGTGACCTGGAAGGTTCCATTTGTACAGGCTGAAGGAGACAGAAATACCCTAGATTTCGGGTGAGTCTGGTGAAGTATATGACATCTGATCACAGTACTTTAGAGCTGAGCTAGGCTTTAAAGACCACCTCCTCTAACTCCCTCCTTGTAGTGAGGAAGTTGAAGATCTGAGAGGTTAACTGAATTGTCTAAGGACACACAGCTGTTGGTTAGATGCAGTGCAAAGACCTAATTTTTTTTGATTCAGAAGGGACTGCTTTTTCCACTCCACCTTCACCCTGCTCGGGGTCTACTTGTTACTAAGAAGTCTCAAAGATCAGAAAATTAAGTTGTTTTCAGCAATATAATTTCATGTTATACTTTCTGCTGAATGTAGTTACAACAATAACACAAGCAGACTTCCCAGATCCAGGGGTTTCGAGATGTTTCTTCTTTTTGCTAAGCTAATATATAGAATTTCAAGGCCATATTTACACCACATGAAATTGCCAAAGAACTGGGCAATCTCCTGTAAAAACTCAGTTGTGTACTGATGGCCAAGTTGTAAAACTCGGGTTTCCTGGCAACTTCTCACTTTCCTTGTGCTCTAGGGAATGTATGCTCCTCAGCAAACAACCTCTCCTGAATTGCCTCCTCCACCGTGGCCGTGACCCAGATCCGACCCACTCGTCCTTTCTGATGTTCCTGCCTCCAGTGCTTACCTTTCGCAACAACATACAATCTTGCCTCGAAACCTCCTCAGCTGAATAAACTTAGGTGGTGAATTCCTGGCACAGAGGGTCCACATTTCTCTCACATTAAAACACTGGACTAGAACTCAGGAGAACTGACTTCTGGTCCTCGTTCAAACACTATGAAGTCCTTTAAATTCCCTGGTCCTTAATTTCTTCGTGGGTAAAACATGGACATTAATCCCTCCCTACTGTTTTTTGTAAGGGTTGTTCGGAAGATTTTGAAAGTTAGATATCATGGAGACAAACTGGGCCTACTGAGTCCAGCCCCTCGTGTTAGAGTTGAGAAAACAGAGACCCAGAGGTTCTGTGACCTGCCCCCCATCTTGACCTTAAGGTCACTGGAAGTTTGGTTAATGGCAAAATCCAGGACCAAGTCTCAGGTCTTCCCCAGATGCTCCAGCCCTACTCAGTGCCACCTGTGATGATAAATATGAAAGTATGCTTAAAATGATAAATCATGAAACTGGCAGCATGTATATTATTTAGGTATTAATTAATAGACTGGGTATGGAATCAGCACTAATCACATTTTTTCATGCCTTAATGGGGCTGTAGAGTGTTAGGAATTTCTAAAGATGGCAAAGATATTCTGTCTATAGACAAATCCTTCTCCTTCCAGTAAATACAAGGAAAGCAGGAAGTTTAACCAGAGAATTTTCAGCTCAGCCTCCCCAAGCAGACTTCTCTTGTTGCTTTAAAAAAATTATGGGAGATACAAGTCAGTTACCATAAAATTTACCATTTGAAGGTGTACGCATCACTGGTTTAGCATGCTCACAGGCTGTGTAACCATCACCACTATCTAATTCCAGGACATTTTCATCATCCTGCTGCTTTGCGTGTGTCCTTCTGGTCAGGTTGAGTGTAGCTCCACCGAGGCTTGGTGTTGATTCAGGGATACTGCGTCTGGCCCTCATGTGGTGTTCCCTGTGGCTGAGATGACCAGGTGTCCTAAGTTCACCCTCTATTTGAGGAGCTTGGTGTCTCCAAAAGGCACATCTCCCTCAAGGATGGGCCAGGAGAGGAGGAATGAGATAGACACCCAGCCTCAAAATAAGCCCTGGCAATGAAAATCAGAAACTGGAAAGCAAAACTCAGCCACCAAGACCAAAATAGGAGGAAATGTCCCAGGCCAGGAGTGAGTGGAACTGCTAGTGGGAAGTGTGGCTGATTTAAAGATGCTCAGGTGATGGGGGACTCTCCACAGTGTCCATCTCCCATGCCTTGGACCTTCCTGTGTGCTGAATCACACCCCATCCCCTCACTTGATCTAAGCCTCCTGGGGTCCCTGGGCACCCACTGCTGTCGATGCCTGAACTTCTGCTGTGAGAACCCTTCTCACCCTGTGGGTCCTGTAATTACCTGCTTACTGGTATGCATTCCTGAATCGACTACATGCTTCAAAAGGGAAGAAGTCCTGCGTTTTTAACCTGCCCACCCTGCCCTCAGCATCGTCTGGTACCGTGCACCATTAAGATTTCATGATCAAACTTTTAAGTTGGCACAAGCCCAAATTTCTCTTTCTATACCCTTACAATACTCAAATGAAAATCAAGTCCCGGGAATGTACCCAAGCATCCCATAGTTCCTAAGGTTGACACACAGATCAGTCATGACGGTGGGTCAAAGCCACCTTCCTGCAGTTTTCACTAATTAGCCCTAGTTCTGGTCCAAAGAATAAAAGAGAATAAACCTCTGCCTTCTTCTCTATGATAACCCTTCAAGTGCTTGAAACAAACTGTCATATCGTCTAGATCTTTTATTTTCCAGGTTAAACAGATGTCCTTCCTTCAATAATTATACATAAAATATGGATTCATTTACTCATTCATTTGTCCAACAAATATTTTTGAGTATGTTCTGTGTGTAAGACACTGTGCTGAGGACAGTGGGTACAAGAGAGGCCCTGACACAGACTCTGCCTTAAAGAAGTCTACATTCTGTGCTGGTTGTGCTGCTCCCACTCTCTGGAGGCTCTCTGATTGATCAATATCCCTTTCCAAATGTGGAACACTACATTCCCAAGAGGTCTGACCAGTGCAGAGTTCAGAGGCACTATTACTTCATGATATGGACCCTGTGCTTCCAAGAACTTTTGATGACTCATATTCTTCTTAGGAAGCGCTCAGGGTATGATATTATATGTTGCGTGTGTGTGTGTGTGTGTGTGTGTGTCCACAGGTGTGCTTGTGTATGCAAAATAATTTGGTTAAAATTTTTGTAACACTGTCTGCTCTTTGTGATGAAACCAAGTATGTGGTAGTATTTTTGGCGATAAAAGTTCAAATCAAAAACATAGCTATCTTGCCAAAAAAAAAAAAACAAAAAAAACCCCAAAAACCCAGCCCTTAGGAATAAACAGATTGCAATCTTCATATCAGACTGAACTCTTAAGGTTGGACAGATTCTTTTTTAAAAAGAGCATTATACACTGTCACTAATGGAAGCATGGACATCTGGCAGGTGAGTAAAGCTGTTTCTAATTATAGGGGGCAGTTTGTCTTCAAAGGAGGGTGAACGCTGGGGCACCCTTGGACGTGCCCTTCCATAACATTACTTGCTCAGGACCTGGCAGCCTCCAACCTTCACCTATTTGAAAAATGCGGTGTGGACCACCTCATTTTAGCTTCTGACCCGAATAACTCTGGTCCTTAAACTCCATCAGGCTTTGGGCATTTTTTTCTTTGGGGTTTTGCTTTGAGACTGAAAATGTGAATTTTTTGGTCATGTTGTTTCCTGGGTACTTTCCATACATGCGGGAGGGAGACAGACTCACCAGAGGCTGGAAGGTCAACAGAAGAGAAAGCACTTCTCCTTGGTGACAACGGGGATAAATGTGGGAGAATTCCACAAGACTTGGGTGGTCAGGAGACCCAGGAATGCTTCCAGAAAAAGCAGAGTGTATGAGAGTCATTCTGTCCTCTACCATAAAATAATCTGTCGACGGCACTGTGCTGAGTATTCATTAATTGGTAATTTCACTGTTTAATATTTTCCAATAATTTTTCTTGGCCTAATGTCTCTTCCCTTACCCAATATTTATGAGGCTCTGAATATGTGTGAGGAACTTTAAACTTCAGAAATAACTATTATCATCAGTGTTGTCTTAAGAAGAATCTGTAGTTTTGTTCACCCCCACGATTCCCACAGCACACATCGTGCTTTGCTCATTGGCCGTGGATACAGTGACCACTCTTTGAAGGCAGCTGAGGGTAGAAGCTTTAGAATCCTTCCCGGCGATGCTTCTTATCCTGACATTTCACCCATCAGCATAGAGGACAGGTCCGTGAAGGCTCTCCTCCCTCCCTCTCCTTCCCTCTGGAACCCTCTGATACTGGCATCTGTGTCTGAAATCAGTGTTCTGGTGAGAAGAAAATTGATTAAATAAAAACATCTTTAAAAAGAACAGACATTTTTTCTCTGATTATAATGTTCTCACCAAAGAAATCCTTTGTTATATATTCTCACCAAAGAAATTTGGCAAATACAGATGAGCACAAAGTAGGAAAGGAAAATCGTCATCCTTTCTCCACAATGCAAAGATAAGCACTGATAAGGTGTTGGTGGATACATCGCTTCATTTATCTAGATCTGCTTTATTCTGAAAACAGTTTTAGAGCCTGCTTTTTTTTTTTATTGAAGTTTGTCTATATCAGTTTACAATGTTGTGTCAATTTCTGGTGTACAGCATAAGAGTTCAGTCACACATATAAATACATATATTCGCTTTCATATTCTTTTTTATTATAGGTTACTACAAGATATTAAATACAGTTTCCTGTGCTACACAGGACAAACTTGCCATTTATCTATTTTACGTATAGTAGTTAGTATCCGCAAACCTCAAACTCCCAATTTACCACTTCCCACCTCTTCTCCTTCCCGGTAACCATAAATTTGTTTTCTATGTCTGTGAGTCTGTTTCTGTTTTGTAAATAAGTTCATTTGTCATTTTTAAGATTCCACATATAAGTGCTATCATATGGTATTTTTCTTTCTTTTTCTGGCTTACTTCACTTATAATGACGATCTCCAGGTCCATCCATGTTATTGTAAATGGCAATATTTTATTCTTTTTTTATGGCTGAGTAGTATTCCATTGTATAAGTATATCACAACTTCTTTATCCAGTCCTCTGTTGATGGGCATTTAGGTTGTTTCCACGTCCAGGCTATTGTAAGTAGTGCTGCTGTGAATACTGGAGCTTGCTTTTTGATGTAACATCATATTGTGAACATTTTTGCAGGCCACTGCTTTTTCTCCTACAATGTAATGGTAATAGCTGCATGGTATTCCACTGTATCTATGCACCAAAATCGATCTAACTAATCACACGTTATTGGGCTGTCTGATCATTCCCACTTTTTCACATACACACACACACACACCCCCCTATGATAAACATTCCTGTCTCTCACTCTTTATTCCTATTTTTTCATTCATTATTGTCTGATAATAATCCCTAGGAAAAGACTATCTGGGTACAAGGATAAGCCAGGAATTGAAACCTTTTGGAGCGGACATAGAGAAGCCTTGGTTCCTGGTGAACAGTGTCTTTGTTTCCAGCGATAACCCAACTGTGTGGCCTTGAGCTCATCACTTCACCTATAAAATAGGGAACATGGTCACGCCCATCCCATTGTATTTCAAAAGATGATTCTGGAAAGTATGTGAAAAGACTTTTGAAATACAGCGCGTGGGAGACACTGAGAGTTGTCTCCTTAGCAGCCACTCTTCCTCATCCCCACAGACCTTGGTTTGTATCAGGTAGTTGCCCCTTCCCCACGGCAGGCCTTGTACCTTTCGGGGAAACCAACATTGTCTGGGCATAATCTCATCACCCGTGCTAGTGACAGGTTCAGGAACAGGCATGTGAACCAATTCAGTTTCGTGACATTCAAGGGGAAGTATGCTGGGGCTTCTGGAAAATTCCCTATCCTTAGGAGAGCCATAGGAAGGGAGAGTCTCTCTCCCTGAACATTGTCATGTGCAGGCGTCAGGCTTGGCCATATTGCTGCAGGAGCCTCATTACCGCCAGCCTGAGAAGTAAACACAGACGAAGCAAAGCTGTGTGTCCCAGGGAAGGGGGCCTGGAGTCCCTGCATTAGCCGACCTTGAAGGCTGCCCTGCTCTCCTCCCGTGAGATCCAGTTCCAGTGGTGTGAACTCTTGGAATCAGTCAACCCAAATCACAACCCCAATTCTGACTGTCATCTTGTTCATTCTCTTTCTTAATGATAGGACATGTTTTTTAGTCTCTTACAAGTTTCCTTCCAGCTTCTTGGATCCTCCCTTTCCCAATTTTCCAAAAAATTACGTCTCAAGGGAATATTTGACTGAAGAGGATAGTGCTTAGGCCAGCAACTCAGAAATGACTCACTTCAATCTGCTGAGCTGAGAGGGCCCAACCCTGGCCTTCCAATCTGGTCATAGAATCAGGAGATTTTTTTTCACGTTGGAAGGAAACTTAGTGCTCAGTGATTCCCAATCTCATTTTATAGACAAGGAAGCTGAGGTTCAGAAAGATTTATGGTGATTTGCCTCAAAGTCCATGGCAGATAGGTGCTCCCCAGGTGGCAGTTGCAACACACTTACCTGGAGTGTCAGTTTGGCTCCTGCCACATTTCAGTGGGGAATGCGAGCAAAAACGTACCATAACTGGTTCTTCACACCCTTTGTTTCCTGGCAAATCAAACCGTCCCATGTGTAGTACGAACCCAAACAGCAGTGCTCCTGTCCACATCGGAAGTCCAGCCTTCTGGTCCTCCCTAGTGACGTCTTCTACGAGTCCCTGGGGAGGGATCTCACAAAGAGTCCAGACTTCTTCCTGCAGCTCCGCGGTGCCTCTTCTCTTGGTCTATACCTCTTCTGCTCCTTTGACTATTACTTCTCTGTGCTCCTGAGTCACAGCCCATGCTGTTGCCAAACTCCTCACCACAGCGTCTCTACTGGGCCCCTGGGTCATGTCCACGCTCTTCTGACTGTCCCTGGATTGCCAGCTAATGGTGTTCTTCCTCTCCAGCCACTAAGACAACTCTTGTTTTTCATGGCTGCTGATTCCGACGAGGTTCCCCCACCAGAGCTGGAGCCTCTGCCAGGTGGTTCTCTGCCCTCTTACTCAGACTGACTGTCCATAGAGAATACGTGCACTCCGGGAACGGGTTTTACCAGGGCTGGTTCTGGCGCAGCATCATGCTGCGTGTGGGACCACATTTCCCACTGCTTCTTCACATGTGGTATTTCTCAGAAGCCTCATTTCCAAATTATAGGGTGGGACTAAAGCAGGAGTTCTCAATGTATTTCAAACTTTGGTGGGGAAAGGTTGAACGTCCATGAACCCTTTAAAATGGTAATCAAGGTTTGTATAAAATAACATTTTATGGGATTAAATTCTTCTAATTTTTAATCAGAGTACCAAGGAGGTCTGGGGCCCTATAATGGTTGAGAACCACTGGTCTCTAGATGGTCTCCAAACCAGCTGGTCTCCAAAGCTGTTTAAGTTTTAGTGTTCTCTGATCCTGTGATTCACCAAAAGCAAAATCATTCAATGACTCTCAAAAACTGCTCTATTACATTCCTAAGTGGGTACATGAGTCTATGCAAGAATATTTTAGCCTTAATTGCACTGGAGATGTTATATCGTTTTAAGAGAATAACAAAGGATTAGGAGTTGAAGCTTTTATTAGCAAGACATTAGTGCTCTATCCCATAAAAAGATTATTTATTCTAACCTCAAGTACTATAAATACTGGGAGAGCTTTCTTTTCATAGCTACAAGGTCTTGGAAACTAGACTGACAGGAAGAATAGTTTCCACCTAGGAAAAGGGTGACGCTTTGAACTGCCTCCCTTTCCAGATGGGCTTTCAGGAAGTGAAAGGCCTGGGGGAGATGTCCCCCTGCTTCCTTGGGTGTAGCCTGTAGTCCACAATTGACCCCTAGATGGTGTTCTCAGGTTAGTAAAGGGCGTGGTCACCACTAACACGGAAACCTGCGGTAGCTGGTGGCTGAAATTGTCAACTGGTTAAACAATAAGAAATTAAGTATAGATGATTTTTAAGCAGAACTGGAAGACAGAATTGGAAACGTGACACAAAAATCTACCTATACTACTTATGATAAAAGTTGGAAACATTTAGCATTAGCCCAGCCACTGAAAACATGATTTAAGTGTGGCATTTAGAAGAACCCGTCCATTTTTTTTCAATTGTGGTAGAAGACACATAACATAAAATTTACCGTCTTAACCATTTTCAAATGTACAGTTCAGGAGTTTTAAATACATTCACATTGTTGTGCAACCAACCTCCAGGATTCTTTTCATCTTGCAAAACCGAAACTGTACATTACATCCCTGTGACTTACTTATTTTACAACGGAAGTTTGTACCTTTTGATCCCCCTCACCCATATGACTGGGCTGTTGCCTCAGGCAGACAGCATCGCAGGCAAGAGCGCTTGTTCAAACCACTAAAAGTCGAAAACCTCACCTGCAATGCCCACCAGGAGGTCTTATTCTAAGGCTCTGCTAAGCACACGGATTCACAAGACTGCCGAGCCACAAGGGCACCATTTGATTCAGAGGGAAGCACGGGTCAGGATGCAGAGGGTGCTAGTAGGACACAGCTGGTGTCCCTCTTCTGCAGGACCTTGCAGGGGACCACCAAACCATCCACACCGAGGCCAGAAGCTATCCTCCTTGGCCCCAGGGGATGACTCAGGTGTGAGGAGGTGAGAGTCACATCAGGAGGGTACGGATGCCACCCCGGATTGGAAGCCCCACACTCCACAGCAGCTGATATCTTTTGGAGGAACTCCATGGGCATAGATAGCTTCTGTGGTCCCCACACAGTCATGCCAGTTGTAAGAGTCACCGCACTTAGGGAAACCCAAAGATATAGCTTTCAGCCTGGTGTTTATAGTTGTCCCAGTCCGGACAGAGCTTACCCAGTCAGGGCCATTGTTACTTGCTTTTATCAGGTCTCCAGGGAAACAGAGCTAAGGAGTTTCCCAAAAGCCAAATGCTCAGGCCAAAGGGGAAGGGGTTTTGTTATTCCTTTATTCACAGTCCTTCAAATGATTAAACTATAATTTCTTGCAAAACATCTGGTTAAATAGAAAGGAATCAGAATGACACACTGATATGAAGAAATGAATCACACAATGAAAGCTGTCGTCTCTTATTGGTTACAGTCCTGCTCCCCAGCTCACACAGACGGATAGTGATGGAGCTATAATTGGAACCTTAGATGCCTGACAACATGCCCATCAAGTGTCACATTCTCTCCTAAGAGAAGGAAGAGGAAGCATGTGGGAAGGGAACAAAAGGGGTGCTGATCCTGAAGAAGGCAACAGAGAAAGGGGAAGGCACGAAGGCATTTCTTCCAGCTTCCCTGCGGCAGAGCAGCCGCTCTTTGAGATGTGGGATGGGACTCCACAGGGGTGGGAAAGGGAAGGAGGGCAGAAATTTGTGAATGCTCTGATCTTGCTAAAGAAGAGTCTCTTTTTGTCTTCAAAGCAGGAATGTAATTTATTACCTCAGTCATTCTGCAGGGGCTTTGAATTGCAAGTAGAAAAAGTAAACCTAAGAGGTAGCGACTCCGGGCTAGGACCTGCCCCCACCTGTCACTATACCCCAGTCTTTTGTAAGGTCGACAGCTGTGGACAAAGTGGACTAGATACATGGTCCCTATACCTCTTTCTCTCCCTACATTGTGTATTTAATATACACAAAGACACTTCTAGATCTTTAGTTACGATAACAAGTTCATGACAAGGAGAAACTTCAAAGACGGTTGCAAAGCCACTGTCGCACTGCAAACAGTTAGAAGAAGAGGTTCTTAAGAAGTAGCCAGTCCATGAGTGAGGACAGAGCCAGTATGAGAAATGGAAAAAGGAGGTTTGGCCTGACTTGAGGAAGGTCCTGTGTGAATAGCGAAGCCAAGAGAGGTTTCCCATTGGACCAATCTTAAGAGTAGGGTCCGGAGAAAGCAAGCTAAAGGACCTTCTTTTCTGGCGGAAAGAATGCAGAGCAAGAACTCCAATCCCTATGGAGATAAGAGCTGGGAAAAAGAAATAAGAAGAGGTGTCTGTGCTGGGAAGGGCTTGAGGCGGGGGTGGGGGGCAGCGGGAAGCATCGGCTGTGACAACAGGTAAGTGAGGTCAAACGTCTACTTGGCACCCTCACAGACAAGCAAAGCTCCACGAGGGCAGAGAGTTGTCGTCTTTGTGACTCCAGTCTCTGGAAGTACTCAGCACTGAGTAAGTTATTCAATACAGCTGAACAAACACGGCCAGTAGAGACTGCTGCTTGTGCCTCACTACTGGGAAACCCACTCCCCCCAACTTTTCCAAAGCATCCTTAATTCCTGACTCATGGCCAACCAATGAACACTGGTTTTTAGTTCAGAAAATATGCTTGCTTTAGGCATGTGAAGAGTGATAATCCATGAGATGGACCCACAGGATCTCGGGAGGTAACAGTAGACGCGGCATTGAAAAGAGCAGGAATCTCTGGTCGTGTGTGTGTGTGTGTGTGTGTGTGTGTGTGTGTGTGTGTGTGTGTGTGTGTTTGTGTGCGCATCCTCCAAGTTCTCTTAGGACCCAGATACGTTTGGGTTTTTTAGCATGGTGACATCTGGCAGTATTCAGTCTATCCTCCAAGCTCAAAAAAAAAAAAAAAAAAAAAAACTAAGGTGACTCTGTGTCACTAAATCGTCACCAGCTGTGTCCTGCTTGAAAAAAACCTGTTATTAATATCAGAGCTGAATGTTATTTATTAACCACACACTGCTTATTAATCATTTACAGGTATGTGGTGATGCTCAGCATTAAGCTCCCAAAGACAACGCCCTGGCAGCTCAGAATTTATGGGCTTTTACAAAGACAGTAACAATAGACTGGGAAGAGTGCCACCAGGACACACAGGAAAAGGGCACAGGAGAACAAACATACATACAAGCCTTGGCCAAGTACACGGTTCTGTTTAAACAGCGTTTTAAAGCGCTTTGAGAAAAGGGATGGCACTAACCTTTGAGGAAAGGAAGCAGTGTCAGAATCCAGACCTCTGAAAGTGAGGATGAAACCTGAATCTGCAGGATCAAGCAGTCAGTCCCTGTTTCCGCCCTCAGCTGCATGCCAGCAGCCCTAGGGCGATCGGCTGGCGGAGTCTGTCCTCTCTCAGATTCCTGGAGCTCATCCATTTTAGGGTCAGGATCTCTGGAGGTGTCCTCTCTGAATGTTACAGAACGTGACACCACCTGTGAATCCTGCCAAAGGGCATTTGAGCAGAGCCACGGGTCAGCAAGTCATCATGCTCTCCCACCGTCTCTTCCTGTCCCCAGAGAGTGACAGTGGAGACCAAAGGCAGAGTCCCCAGTGGCCTTATTCGAGGGAGTGGAACCGGGCGTGGCCACCTGCCGGAAACCTTGGTGGAAGGTACTAAGGTGCCTTGGTAGCAGACGTAGGAGATTGTTTCTCCAGAATTGTGGGTCTGAGGTTACACAGGACTCGAGAACTCACCAGAGACAAAAAGGATCCTAGTTGAGTTGGAAGGAGCAGCCCAGAGCTTTGGAACACACGTGCACACACACGTATTCATTCCATGTATGCGTGTGAATGGCCGCATGAGAAGCGCTCACAATCACGGAACCAGCTCATCTCACCAAACTCTCCTTGGGTTTTATTTCTCAGATTACAGGAGAAACATATGATCATTGTAGGAGGGAAAAAAAAATCAGAAAACACAGAAAAGTGTAAAGAAGAGAACAATCCCATCACTGAGAGAAACAGTTAACATTTTGTCTCTGGGACTCCGGTCTTTTCGCCTGGCAGACTGAGAGCTCTTTATGCTGCTTTTCCAAATTGGGATCCTACTCAACGTAATGATGGACCGGTAACCTATTTCAGGTTAAGGATGTACAATGAACAGTGTTCAGTACTGGTCTCGTGTTCCAGGTCTGCAGGTACCCAGCCAGATCCTGCAGCCACAATCCGGATAAACACATTGGATCATAGCCTTGGCGCAAGTAAGCCTGGTTAGATTTCTCCGTGGGCCTGTAGCCCTCTAAGTTTCATGACGCCACTACTTCACTGAGCAAGGAGGGGCCCAGAGCAGGTCTGCTTCTGTTCTGTCTTTCTGCTGAGTGTTTCTGGGAGGAGACACCATTTTCTTCTCTCCTGCGACTGCCTTTGCTTTCTCTCTCTCTCTCTCTGCTCACTTGGCAGTCCCCGGGGCTGTGAAGCCGCCCTCACTCTTCCAGAACCAGCGCCAGAGGAGGCGCAGCGTGGCCGGGGACGCTTAGCGTGCTCTGCCTCCTGTCTGCTACCATTTAAAACCATCTGGGGGCAGGGAGGCAATTTGCTCAGCCCCTCCACTCAGTGACCACACACGTTCTCTAAGGAGAGGTTCACTAGCTTCGTGGCGGGAGGGTGGGTGGTGGAAATCTCCTTAGGAAAGGTAAAAAGATATTCTATTTTCTCTGCTTTCCCTTGTCTGACTCTCCATGAGAAGGTATTTGTGGCCTCTGTAAACCAGGCCTCAGATTCTCGCCTGGGCTTCAACTCCCTCCTCAAACCTCCTCTTGCTGCTGTGAAATACTGTTGCCTGAGGTGGCTTTCCTTTCCTTCCCTGCTCTAAGTCCCCAAGGATTCCGTGGGCCCATGTCTCAGTGGGGGAGGAAGGAAGGAAGGCTCAAGGCCTCTCTGGGGTCATTCTTCTGACCCAGACCCAGACCACGCAGCCTATCCGACAGGGAGGGGTCCACCTCTGGGTGGGGGAGGCCCAAACTCCTGACAGGACCCGCAGAGGCCTGTACATACACTGGGCAGAAAAACACGGGACTTTTCAGGATTTTAACCCATTTCTTTCCTTCTTATTTTTTTCTCTGTATCAGTAAACCTAAGGAGAAAGAGACAATGTGATGGTCTAAGCCCAGGGAAGGTGAGGAAAGCAGGATGGGAACAAATAACAGATAATAACAAGTAACCACACCTTACCGCTGAGAGTCCCTTACGGTTTACAGAGGGATGTCATTCCTTTCATCCCAGCTCCTCACAGCAGCCGGAGGAGGATATCCTGTTCTCTCTGTAGCTGCAGCCGAGGAACTGCAGGCCTGTAAGGATGCTGTGGCTGGCCACGCACACGCACCTTCAGGAGAGAGGAGCTCGGTCCCCCAGCTGTGGGGAGTGTTGGCTGCTGAGGGCCACAACGGAGTTCCTCACTGCAAATTGTCCTTTATGGAAGGGGTCTGCCCATCCAAGGTTTCATTCCCTTCCTGGGCCTTTGTTTTGATTCTGGACAACTTTAAAGGGCCATCCCAGCTCCAGAATACCCTGTAAGATCACCTGCTTCAGCGAACAGGGTTTTACTCTTTGCACTGCTTTGAAAACCATTTCTCTTCACTCAGTAACTTATCACAGTTATCTATCTACGAATCTATCAAAGACTACAGAATTACCATCTTTAACAGCTACAAAATATTCCACTGTATGGACACCTCATTATTTATCCAAACTCCTATTGTGGAAGAGTTAGATATTTTCCAATTATTTGCTAACAATTATAAATACTCTGTTGGACATCTTTGTGCATACATCTTCTCAAACATGTCCAACACTCCTTAGCGTGCATTCCTAGAATGGCTGGGTCAAAGGACACTGCCCTCCAGAAAAGTGGTAACAATTTACATTCCCACTGCAAGTGTTGGGAAAATCCCCAGATCCAGCTGGCTCAGCTCAAATTCACGATGATAAAACTCAAATGGACACTCAGCACTGCAATCTTACTATTCCTCCCCACGGTTTGCTTTCCTACTTTTTAAGATAATTCTTTCAAATATTTTCATTTCTCAGTAACCCTTCCACATCCCTTTCTTCTCTCACATGCCCAGCTGATGTTCTGGTTTTATAACTAAAACAATAGAAGCCATCGAGGGCAGCACTCTTATCGGTCCACCCCAAATCAATATACACACACACACACACACACACACAATGTGCTGGCATCTGTTTTCTCTGTTTTCCTCCTTCACCGTAGCAAAGCGTCCACATGGCCTGCAATGATCAACAACTTACTTGAACCACATTGGCCCAGCTACTCAAGGACTTCTCTCCTACAATATCCTTTCTCTCCTACCTCATCATCATCATCTGTTTCTTCCTCTCTCCTGGCTCATTCTCAAGAGCATTAAAAAAAAATCTGTCACCTCCCATCTTAAAAATACAAACAAATAAAAGATAACAAAATCAAACGAAAACCCTCTCTTAAGCCCATGTTTCCTCTAGCCTTCACTCTATTCTCTCTGGTTCCTTTCCGGCAAAACTTCTTGAACGTACTCTCTGCTTCCAATTCCTCACGGCCCACCCGTTTTCCACCCACCTGCAGTGAGTCCCCACCACTCACTCCCACTGTTCTTGTCTAGATCCCTGATTCCTTTCAAGGTCTAATGGACACATCCTGGTCCGCATCTTCATTGATTCTCAGTGGCAGCAGCATTGTCTACAGTCGGTCACTCTTTCCTGAAACACTTCCCCCTCTTTCCCTTCCAACTCACAGGCTTCTCCTGCTCAGACTTGTTTGCCAGCTCACCCACTCCATGGGAACTCTGAATACTGGAGTGCCCCAGGGCTCAGTCCTTGGCCCTCAAAGCCCATCCCCTCTTCTCCTGCTCAGTAACTGGCACATAAAATCAATACCAAAACTTGAAAAAGACAACCCCGGAAGAAAAACAGATACAGATCAAGGTTGTATCATTCATCTACTCGGTCAATACATATTTATTGAACACCTACTATGTGCCAAGCACTGAGAAAAGACAAGGTCTCTATTCTTGAGAGGCATAAAATCTAGTGGCAAAAACAGATATAACCAAGAAACAAGATAAGCAGATTGTGAAGGATGCCAGCTGGAGCAGAGAGAGAGTGATAGGACTGAGAGCAGTGGGGTGGGGATGGGGCACGGCCCTACAGAGGAGGGTCAATGAATGATGCTCTGAGAGGCATATCTGATGAAGTCAGCCAGGCAACAGACCAGGGAAGAACTTCCCAGGCAGAAAAAACAAAAACAACCCCCCCCCCAAAAAAACAGCAAGCCTAGAAACTCTGAGGCAAGAAAGAACTCTGACATTTGAGGCACTGAAAGGGGCGACAAGTCATGCCTGAAGAGAGGGAGTAAGGGTCCAGACGAGGTGGGCCACACTAAAGGGGTGGGCATGCATTGTAAATTCATTGGGAACACATTAAAGAGTTTCAAGCAATATGCTTAAAATTTAATTTTTAAAAATTCTCTTGAGTCAACCTGAGGAAATTGTGTGTCATGGGAATTCAAGCAACTAGTTGGAAAATGATTTTTTTTTTCTATTGAGTCATATGAAACTCCAATAATACAACGATGTGTTCATTAAAAAAAATCCATCTCAAAAGTACACCCTATAACGTACAAAAATCACGGGTTTCAAACTCAAAGCAGAGATGAGTTAATTGTCAAGATTGTTTAGTGGGTCACTGCATGCGAAGGCCTCTTTTTTTTTTTTTCTTAAACATTTAGCTTTATCAGAGTTTTTTTTAAGGAAAAAGGAAAACCAGGTCTGTGCCTCTGAAAAAAAATTGGCATAGATTCTAAACAAACACACGAAAGATTTTTTAATCTTCTTAGATTCATAAATGAGCAATTTCCTTAGGTACAATTAGGAATGGCTTATTTTCTCAATTTTAAGTGAGTTTCTGAAATACATCACGTGACACAGAGGATAAGAGGAAATTAGAAGCTATTGCTGCTCTTTCTAGGTCATGAATCACACCATCTTGCTTTTCCTCTGCAATTTGCTGTGACTAATGTCTGAAATCTAAGACCCCCTGCCAGGAATTAACTCATAATTCCAAGTGAAAAGGACGTCACTCAGCTCAGCCCTGTAGGTGACTGTTTACATCATGTGTGTGGTGATAAGCTGGGAAATCCTTGGTGTATGTCAGGCCCTCCTCTCAGAACTACTGGATCTCCATGTAACACTGCCTTCAGGATAAGAACAAGATGGCGGGAGTTGGTCAAAGAGTTGTTTTCAGATCTCTTAACACATATTTGGACCAAATGTTGAAACATGTTCTACGTAGACATATAAATTACTGCTTCCCCAAACAACCACAGGTGAGGAATGTTTTTGCATGTACTTATTTGCATGTACACACTTATTCTACTGGCTTTCTGGTTTCATCTTTCCCTCCCCTTCCGACCTTGCGGGGCCTGCTGTGGGGCCATTTTGACTCATCAATTTTCTAGGCTAATTATTCCAGGGGATTTAAGCTCATTGGGCATTGAGGCTGTGGTTGGTGCATGATAGTAATAATATATTCTACAAACGTTCTCTCCCGTTTCAGGATCCTCAGGGTCTCCAAGCAAAGGTTCTAAGAAGTGTCTCCAGGGCCCTGGGGACTCAGGGAAGGCCCTGCTTCTCCCTATGTCCCAGACACCCTTGAAGCCTCCTGATACTGCAAGTTGTGTGGAATTCTGCAACCAAAGCCAGTTTTGCCTAGTATTGATAAACGGACACTTACCTAATGGCCTTTTTAGAGCAGAGGTGAAGCGACACCTGTGCACTCAATGTCACAATTATCGCAGAGATCACTGGCGGAGGTCACAAGATCAGACATCGCAGAGCTTCCCGGCATTCCTGGCCCTTCTCCCCTCCTCCCCCATGCCCTCCTGGGCTCCAAATTTCCCTTCTCAGATTCAGAAAGGAAAACGACTCTTCCCCAAAGCTGTTCTTGTTGCACTTTCACTTTTCTGCTCTGATCTATTGACCTAAACCCTGGAGACACTGTCTTCCCCCACCTACCAGCTGCCACCCACCACCACCTTCCTCAGTCCCCGGCTTATCTTGGAAAGTCGGCTTTGTCATGTTCACGATCATTTCTGAGACGTCTAAACTAAAACTAAAAATCCCCCAACCCTTCCTCTTTCTCTAAGCCGGCATTCCAGCCAGGCTGGGAGGGGAAAGGTCGGCGTTTAGCTGCCTCTCCCCTCTGGGACCTGAGATTTCATTCCTTTCCCCTCCTTTGCAGGAATGCTGCTCCCCCATGGCACTTGTGGCAGCAAACAGGTTTTATCTGCTCGGTTCTCAAGTGTTTATTTAACTTGTCTCAGCCTTCTCTCTCTACTCACTCTCTGAGACTGTTTGCAAAGTTGCGTTTGCCATGCTTATTCCAATTGTTAAAGAAAAAGACACTAACTACTCTCCATTGACTTTCCAACCCAGTGCCCTCCTGGTCACCATGAATGACCTCTCCTCCTCCTCTGGCTCTTAGTGACCGGGGACTGGTGACTACATGCAACAACCACAAAAATTCTTCTTCAAATATCTTAGGTGAGAAAATTCTCATACTTCAAGGAAAACAGGCACCTTCAAGGACACAGTTATATTAGCTCTTGATTCTTTCAACAGTTAGAATATTTTACCAAGATGATCAGCTTTTCAATAAACTTAATACTTGCAGCTTTCATGACGCCATCATCCCCGGGAGGGCAATGATTAAAGGTAGATTTTACTGCTTGGTTTTTAGTGGTTTTTGGCTGCTCTTCATGACAAAGTTTTTCTGTTTGTTCATTTTTATCATAGAAGCTTTGCTGAATCTTTCCAATAACATAGCTCTCTGTATCTCTCCACCACTGTGTTTAAAAGCGTTGCACCCAAACTTCTTAATTAGGCTAACTTGTCGAACTCTCATTTATTTTAAAATAAGAATCAGGTTTTCTGCAAAATCTCTACCTAATAAAAACCAAGGAATTTACTTTAAATTAGAACTCACATTCAGGAAGAAAAGACAAACCCACGCAGAACTTGATGCCGCCAAACAGGACTTTTACACTAAAGGCAACAAAGGCATAGATGCATTCAAGGATTCACCTTGGAGAAAGAGGAGGGCAAAAGGAGATGTTCATAACGTAGTTACCATATGCAGGAAGAATGGGCAAATATAACTGAATAGCAATTTTTTTTTAAGGTTTCAGAAAAACTGCCAAGTAATCTGAGTTGGGTGCCATTTACAAAACATGCTGACAGGAGGGTCACCCAGCTGGCTCTCAGCCTGGCTAAGGAGAGGGAAGTATGTGGCACCTCTTACCAAGTGAGGCTCGACCAACTTTGCCTACCACCAAAAAGCCAGCATTCTCCTGGGACCCCCGAGCATCACCCCAAACCCTTAGCCTCTCTCTGATTCCCAGCCTAACTGGGCTTCCTTGGGGGATGGGGATCTGTGCTGCTCAGCCCTGGCTGTGAACTTCTAACCCAAGGAGCATTCTTATCCCATTATGATGAAATCCACAGGGTTCAACAATTTAATTCCTCTATGAACACTGAATGTATACCAGGTGCTGGGCGGGGGGAGGGAAGAAGCAGAGCGGGGAGACTGGGCTGTGCACGTGACCAAGTCCCTGCTTTCCAGGTCCTGAGGATCTAGCTGAGCAGAGATGTATTGGATATGAGACCAAACATAACACTGGAGAGAATAAAGTCAATGGAATAATAAACTGCTCAAGGGATCCAGAGGGGAAAACAATCCATTCCATAATTGGGAGGGGAGGGAAAGGGAACGAGAATTTTCACAGCAGAGAGAGGGAGGGGGCATTGTTGGCTGAGGGAACAGCCTTGAAATGGCGTCTGTATTTAAAGATCACTTTTAATAGTCTGGTGTTGCTCTGGGGGAAATTTGATAATCTGATGGGGAATGAGACTGACATAGACCCTCCACATCAAATCTTACAGGGTTGGGGGTAGGGGTGAGGGAAGGCAGTGAGAATCCTCCTTATTTCATGTGAGTTAGGCAAATCAAAGTATTTTTTAAAAAGAATTTTTAAATAAGATTTGCTTGGCTAGCAAAACCTTTGGAATTATAGAAGGGACTCACAGATGATAATAATAATAATAAATGATAGTGATATTTGGAATAATAATGACTATGATTACATCAAACTGGAAGTGATTTAGGACATTCATAGTCTTTTAGAGCTGAAGGAACTTTAAAGACCATCTTATCCAACTGCCTTATTTTAAAAACAGATGAGGAATCTGATGCCCAGAGAAAAGTCCCTTGTCTCAAATCCACAGCTAGTTAGGGGCAAAGCACAGATCTCTTTCTTCCTAAACCAGATCACTTTCCACTAACATATGCTGGTCTGCACCCACCCAGCTATTTTTCAGAGAAGGAAAAAAGACAGTGAAACAGTGATTGGTGTTTAAGGGGTTTGCCTGAAGTCCCACTGCTACCAGTGGCTCAGATGGAACCCAAACCGAGGACATTAGGGACATCAAGCCAACACTCTCCTGTAAACATTCTTACTGAAATTAAACCCATTCACGAGGGATGAAGCACGAGACAGAAGAGTGAGTGTGGTAATTAAAGCCCAGGCATGCACGTTTCTCCAATCATGACCTGGGCAAGAAAGACGGGGGCGGCGGAGTCTGCTTTGCCTCAGCTGCCATCCCGCCCCACCACACACAAGCCAAGCTGCAGGGAGCTCTCTTTCTCCACCAAAGGCTTAGCTGCAATATGGTTTAAATTAGACATTTCTTGCCTGAGTAGAACAAATCACTTAGGTTATATGCTGACAAAAAAGGAACAGTCTGAATGCTTGGAAAGCTTAGGGGGAATTAAATTATGTGCTGTCACTTCAGAGTTGTTGCTCTGTCCTCTCCACCACCACCTCTCAATTGCCTGCAGGAATCCCGGAGGAGGCTTGCGTGCAAACCGAGCCCTAACCCAGGGCTTAACATAAACTTCGGGCTCTCAGGTCATTGGGCAATAACAGGTATATCCGGTTGGGTCTTTTGTGCTTGTCTGCACGCAAATTAAAAGCTCGTGCAAAGCTCAACTCCTCGGAGCCTCTGGTTAGGGAGAAGGTATGATGCCTTGGAAGAGAATTCTCACACCATCGCCTGTTTACTTTTTCAGGGAATGGGGGTGGAGGGCTGAGCTTGCTTATGGGAAGTTTGCACCTCTGGGAAGCTGAGCTCAGAAGGGGCGGGATGTGGAGGTGGACTTGGGCCAGATTGTCTGCTGGGAGCAGGGCTCTGAAGGACTCCAAGTTGGAGCTTTGAAGGGGTGTAGTTCTTGAGGGCTGTGGGTAGAGGTGGGAGTGCCAATGCCTGCACTTCCTGGCGGGTGGCAACAATGGCCCATGGCTGGCAGGGGCGGAGCTGGGTGGGGAGGGTCACCAGAGGGAGCCGGAAACCAAGGGAAGGGGACATGTACCAAGAGCTGTCACCTCTGGGGGCTTCCCACCTCCCCACCTCTTTTAAAGACCTCACTACAATTCAGCCCTGAAGCCTCCAGAAGGCTGGTTGGAGTAGGAAAGTGTCTTCTCTTCTGTCCTCATGCTTCGTCCCATGGGAAGCGGTAGTGTTCATAACTCTTGCCCTCAAACTTGGAGATTTTCTCCGTCAGGAGTTTGCTTACCTGGTGTGGCTGGAAGGCAGCAGGGCGTCTGTGGTGTCTGGCAGACCTGAATTCAGACTGTGGCTCACCTACCGCAGGAACTCTGTAACCCTGGTTGATAACTCCAACTCCTCCCGTCTCGCTTTATTTGTCTGTAGAAAAGGGATTATGGTAATAGTTACCTTAAAGGGTTGGTTGTGAAGGATTAATGAAATGATTCCTGTCGAGTGCTTGGCACACTGCCTGGCTCAAAGTGCTCAATAAATGGTCGTTCTTCCATTGTTAGTAGTATATGTTACTGTTACCATTGTTATTATTGGCAGAGTTGCTAATGAATGAGCCGCTGCAATTTCAGAATGTGGCTGAGGTTCCCCCGAGCTGGATTTCCCCCTCCTCCTCTGAGCCGCTCTCCCAGCCACTGACTCCGGCATCACCTGGGCTTTGGGCAGCAGAGATTTGGGTACCACTCTGTTAGTCTCTTCTTCCTGGCCCTGCTTGGGGGCTACGGTGCACCATCCCAGCCAGATACGTGGGGTGGTACCTCTGTGACAGCCCAGCAGGGTTGCAGCGCTGTTTGAATGTGCCCACATGTCTCTCATGGGCTTTCTTCCTAAAATCAGTCGCTGGGGCATCACTCCCTTTGAAATCTACCCTCACTCTCACCAACTTCCTACATCAAGAACAGAAATCCTTAGATATTTCTTGGATGAACTTTTCTCACAAGAAAAAAAAAAAATCACATGTTTAAGCTGAGACAGTGATTCTTAAAGTGTGGTCCAGGGACTCCTCAGGAGGGTGGGTGGTCCTGGAGACCCTTTCAGGAAACCCACGAGGTTAAAACTATGGTCATAAGATCTTCTTTGCCTTTCTCCCTGTCCTCTCACAAGTTTACCAGGGGTCTTTCAGGGGCGACATGATGTTGAATATCACCGCAGATTGGAGGCAGCATCAGATGTGAGTTTTCATCTGTCTTCTGTTAAATCATAAATTCAAGAGATTTTTAAAAATGTAAAACAATGCCATTCCTACTAAATACCTTTTGTTTTGGAAAATATATTATTTTCCAGTATGCTATTTCTGTTAACGTGTGCTAGGTTTATAATTTTTATTGAATAAACATTCAAAACTTTGTTCCCTTTTCACTTCTAAAATTGTAAATATTGATAGATTTAACTTTAGATTAAACAATAGCTCTTTGGGTTCTGCAATAATTTTTAAGAGTATGAAGAGGTCCTGAACACAAAACATCTGAGAAGTACTGAGCTAAGATTTTGGCACTGGGGCCTATGAAGTCATCACTTTGCTCACTTACTTCTAAATAAAACTATCATTTCTGGAAGTTTGGAATAGTGCGAATTTTATAGTAAGTTCAATATCATGCATTTGAATGTAACAGATCTAGTTCTGAAGCCCAGGTGGAGGCTTCATTCCAGTTCTCTGCATGTTCCAGCCACTGTTTTAAAGGAAAATTTTCTAAACCCTCCCAAGGCTGGACTGTAAGTTACAGAGATCACACTTTGCAGGGCAGATACCAGGGTTGCTCTCCCCTGGGAGGGGAGAAGGCGGGTTTGAATTGAATCCTGCGCTGGAACCAAGATGGCTTTGCCTGTTAGGGTCCTGGGCCCTGGAGAACATCAGCTGTCCTGGGAGAGGGGGAGGAGGAGTGTGGTCCTTAACAGGCACAACAGTGCCAGAGAAGTCTATGCTCATGCAGAGTTAGACAGGAGGGGCTTGTGTACAATTCACGATGATGGGCAGTAAGTTTACGAGTGCTTACTGCTATGGTCTGGATGGGCTCACAGAACTGAGTTCAAACCTTGACTCCTTCACTTGCAGCCTATAAGACTTTTGGCAAATAGTTCATTGTCTCTGAATTTCAATCCCCTTACATGAAAGGTAAGCTAAAGACAGCAATACTTTCAGGATGACCGACAGAAGTAAATGAAAGAGTAGATGTGAAGCACAGAACTCCTCTCCTTTCTCCGTCGCATCGCCCTGTGCTGTCAGGCATTCTAAGAGGGCAGAGGAGCAGAAGCCGCGGGCCCCGGGATGACTGTAACATCAGAGAGGAGGCTCGTCCTCCGGTTTGGCCGTGCACAGTGATCTGCAGGTGGCACTCAGAACTGATGCTGTGTTTATCCCTTGTTATGTGAAATGATACCTGTAACTTGATTTTCACCTCTCTGATCTGCCTCAGGGAGCCTCAAGTACTCTGAGCCCCGCAGTAGAAGAATGCAGAAACGAGGACTCCTGCGAGTCTAGAGTCCCTCGTGTGCTCTTCTTGCTGGGGATAAAGATTTCCATTCTACTCCAGAGCCCCAGGTATTCCACTGGCAACCTGGCAACATGGGAGCTCAGGTGACTGCATCAGAAGGTCCCTGACACTATGAACATAGAGCAAGGGGCCCCAGGACACATCCGGTGGGAGGAGGCCCAACCACCCCTGCACAGGGCACAGCGGGCGCTTCCAAACCCAGAAACTGAGAAGCCCCTCCTTCCTTCTGTAATCAAACCCTTAAAATGAATAAGCCACCAGGGACTGACTCAGTCCAGTGGAAAAGGAAATAGGCAGGTTAGTCACCACCACAGTACAGACGACTGAATTTGACTTTCCACTGTGGACAGAGGAGCGTTCTGGACCATTTCCTCCCTGACAGTTGAGAAGGGAGAGCTGAGACCCTCCTAGCCAAGCCTTCTGGTTCAGGCTCCCGAGATGGCCTCAGCTTCTTCAGCGAAGCTGTTAGATGCTCCGGATGCCCCAGGTCTGAGTCCCAGTCCTGTGTTTCACCCAGGCCTGTCATGGGAAGAAAGAAGGTGGTATCTTCTGGGAAGCTGGGGAGTGTTGCTTCGTTTGCCCAAATCCCTGGGAGGTCCCACGATAGTGCTCCCTGGAGTCCTCTCCTGTTTGCACTGCATTGAGGGGTGTTTTCTCAACTGTCCGTGGCACGGAGTTGCATTACTGTGGTCCCAGAGCCTCATTACCGCAGGAGGGACTGGCCCAGGGCCTAGCTTGGAGGAGGGAACCCAGCAGAGCCTCGCCCAGCATCTTTCAGGAACCCAGCATCCTCCAGCCCGAGGGATGGCCTCTGTACTGAGGGCCCTGATGTGGAGCACAGCTGTCTGGGTGAGGTGAAATGAGGTGAAGAAGAGGTATGGCGGGGCTGCCATCTGGGAGCTGGAGGAAAATCCACACTGGCTATTGGTCCCGAGCTCTTCTGCCAAGAGCAGAGCCACTTAAAGGCAGCAGCAAATGACCTCCCCAGACTAATGAGAATAGCTGATGCTGTGCGAGCCCCTGCCAGTGTCAGGCACTGCATTAGCTCCTTCAGGCCTCACCACCACTCTGGGAAATCGGCACTGGTATGGTCCCCATTGTACCTCAGTGGAAACTGGACCCCGAGAAGTGATGTACAGCAGCTGAAGTGACCCAGTCGTCAGTGGCAGAGGTGGATTCAGACCCTGGCTGGCTCTGGAGTGGTGCTATTAACCCCGCAAACCGCTGCCTCAGAAAGACAAGGTGGACTTGACTGGTGCCACCTTAAGCTTCCAGGAGCCTGCAGGTGGGTAAGGGCGTGTTGCCCTGGGAGCCAGCACACTGACCCAAGCAGACCACATCTGTGAGGTCCAAGTTCCTGCATGACTCTGATTTTACGGGACAGGAATAAGGGCTTAGTTGTAGTTGCAACAATAATAATCATGGCTAACTTTCAAACGTTTACTGAGAGCTCACTCTTTGCCATCAGCGATGGTAACTGGTGTCCTCACGATGTCTCACTTACTCTGAGGCTGTGATATTATTATCCTTCTTGTATGAATGAGGAACCCTGGGCTCAGAAGAGTTAACTAACATGGCCAAGGTTGCTGCTTGTAAGTAGGAGAGCTGGGTCTCACAGCTCCAGAAGCCAAACTCCTAATGATGTGTTATGCTGGCTTTACTGCTTTTAATCCCCTCTGGAGGATTAGACAAGCCCAGAAGGCATTTGGGCCTGTGCCCAAGGGCCTGTAAAGAACTGTCATCATCTCCGAGGGGATACTGAGGCTTGCTGAGGTCACTCTCCCACTGGCCTCTGTGATGTCTTCCACAAGGATGTGGAAATCGGGAATGTTCCCCCGAAAGTCTTACTGGCTTTACCCTGGGGATTTCCTTCATCTGTCAAGAAGGGGAGACGGTCTGAACACAAGCATACACGATCTTTACAGTAAAGAACAGGTCTGAAAGACAACTCATATTTTTCGCGTTTTCGCTCCACATTTGCAAAGCTAAATTAAAGCAGCAGTTTTTTATAGAGGGAAAAGTATTTTGGCACATGCAGCTTGGTGCAGAATCCCTGGTTCATGAAGATGCAAACTGGCATCTTTCTGGAAGACAATGCAGGTGGTGTTAAGACCCTTAAAATACATATCCCCCTGGTTCAAGCATTTCCACTAGAGAAACACTTATAAATGTATATAGAATTGCACAGAAAAGTGAAGTCATTGCAGTGGAGTTTATAACAAGGTGAAAACAACACAAATGACCATCTAAGAGAAATGGTTAAATAAATTATGTTACAGCCATACTAAACAGTAGTTTAAAAGCATACAGAAGATCTATACCTTCTGTTGAGGTCACCAAGACATTTGTTAAGTTGAAAAAAAAAATCACTGAACAGTAATTTTAGTATGATCTCATTTGTATTAAAATATATACATATGTACAAACATATGCACATACATAAACAGAAGGCACATGGTTCCCACTGTTACATCTGAGAAGGGTTGGGAGTATGGGCTTTCCCATTTTTCTGCATTTTTTTTATATATATTGGTTGAATCTAATCTTTTGCAACAAGAGCCTGTTTATATACTCGTGTGTTTGTGTTTTAAGAATTTATATCTGGCCAAAACAGAAAAGTAGTATATACATTTTGTATAATTATATAACATTATATAACAAATATTTTAAATACACATACAAACACACACACACATATATAATATTGGGGATGTATAATAATGTGGATATATAATACAAACCGCAGTCCCAAGATTTTTTGGCCTAGAAGTAGTCTAGATTAGGTTAGTGGTCCCCTGGCCACCAGACATGCTTTCCCCACATTGTTTTGCTGCTCCTGCTCTGATCTGTGGCCCTCAAGGCCAACAGGAGTATTAACATGCCCTCCATGGGCTGGAACACTGTCCTGGAGCTCCAAGATGTATTTAATAGGAATTAAAGTAAAATCTCATATTTAGATTTTTTTTTGAACAGTTGCACAAGTGCAACTAAAGACTCAGAATGGTGTCAAGTCTTAAAATAAAAGATGAAGACTTTAGCTCATCACAAGCTTAGTATGGGTACAAAAATGGATGCAGTTACTTTAAAATGGTCCCCAAACTTTGTTTGCATTAAAAGAAACACTGTGTGGCTGATCGGAAGTAACTGCATCTCTCTGGGCTGGACAGGATGCTGCCTTTGCGATATTGTGTTCAGTTTTAGGTACACACTTAGGCCTATGGGAAAACTGCGTTGTCTAGAAGACACAGAAAGCTGGATAGAGTACTGGAAAACAAGTCATTCGAGGAACGAGTGAAGGCACATATCAGGTGGATAAAGTTTTAGAAACCAAGTTATTCAAAGTGATTGAGGAGCTGGGGCATTTGTTAGTTGATGGGACGATGGCTCAGTGGCAGCACAGTTCCCATCTTCAACCATGTGAAGGGCTGTTGTGTGAAAGCAAAATCAGTCTTGGTTTCTGTTGCTCAAAACGGAAGCTCTGAATTCAGCAGAAGACAAGAACATTCACTCCAGAGTCTTTCTTAGTGTTAGAAAGAACCTCTTAACATTCAAAGCTCTCTAACCAGAGCAGTCCAACAACAGGACAGGACAGTGTTGAGAAATCAACACTTCGAGCATAGGACGAAAAAATCCTGTTGGAGGTTGATGGTCAAAAAGCCAATGTATAATTATCCAACCGTCGTGTTCTCTTTTGGGAATGTGTAGGGGAGAAATAACTACTTTAGTTATTTAACTATCAATTATTTTCTCAAGCCCTGGATGTGACTATAGTTTCTGAATGGAATTTTTGTCCATTTGTGAAAAGAGAAGAAAACCTTGTAAGGGAACACAGACCTAACCTTAAAAACTAAGAGTTAATGGAGTAAAAGAAGACAGGAATATGGATTCTCAATCAAGAATTCATCCCAAATCTGGAAGCTCTACCCATCAACAGGCCCTGACTAGATACTGTGACATAGCTGAACCCAAATTGTACATTCCACCTTTTTTTCCCTGGTACTTATTGTCGCTTTATGCATTCTCTTGATAATCCACTAAATATTTATTTAGGAAATAAAAATGAAAAATAATATCCTTCACCTGAGCGAAGATTTCTGTGCTTGATCAAAGAATTAGGAAAGCAAAGGTTTCCTCTGCTAACCAAAGTAGTGGACAGCAGCCTCCGAGTTGCACTGTTAGAACAGTGAATTTCAGGAAATGGACTGAGTGGTAGTCAAAGCCCATGGAACATCTATAGTTGGTGCCCCTCCCTTCCTGTGGAATCATTGCTGTCCTGGGTTAGTGAAAGCTTCATCCACAAATACTGTACAGGAGGGACTCGCATTCTGGCTGAGAGACTAGACAAATGATCACTGAGGTTATCTTTTAGCCTCAGTGTTTCATAGTTTGCTCCTTTTTCTTTCCTTAGTTGTTCTATCTCCCTGGCACCTTTTCTCCCTTTCTTCACTCCTGCTTCTCTTTTCTCCTCTACCTCTACCCTTACTCTTCTGTGAGAGACAAAAGGTAGGCATGAGGATGGAGCGAGAAAGGGAGACAATGGAGAACAGAGAAAAACGTGGAGGTCTTCCAGGGCATGCTGGTGAGGATGATGTTAAAAAAAAAAAAAGACTCAGAGAAAGGGAGAACAGGAGAGAATGTAAGACAAGGAAGAAGGAAGGGTCAGGGGAAGACAGAAGGCACAGAAGGAAGGAAACTAAAGGAAGCAGGGAGAAGCCATTAGAGAACTGGACCATTTGCTACATTTACGAAGCACCTGAAACTTGAAGTGGATGAGTTCCTTAAGACAAGGACTCAATGAAGCTAAAGGGTGGTTGCATCTTATATTCCTTCTATTTTCAAAAGGAATTGAAGAAGGCTTACAATGAAAGACAGATACACTCAAACCATTCAAAGAGCAAGGGCAATGAAGGAGGTAAGGGTCCTATGAGGTAGCACTGAGGAAAACTACTGTTAACTGAGCACAAACTTTTTCTTAGCCCTGAACTCCAAAAAGCAGTGTATCGTGGGGGACAATGAACATGTCATTCCCAGGTTCTTTTCACGGTCCTTTCTTCTAAGAGACTCTCCATAAAGCTAAGAGGACAATGCAAAATCATCATGTTATGAAGCTATTTCTTTCTTATGCTCTTATTTTTTGTTTTTAGTAACTTTTAACTTTGATATAGTTTCAAACTTATAGACAAGTTGCAAGAACATCACAAAGAACTTTCATTTACCCAAGTTCTCCAATTATGAAGATTTTACCACATTCACTTTACCATTTTCTTCTCTCTTCCTCTCCATCCCCTCTCTGTCTTTTTTCCTTGAAGCATTGGAAAATAAGATGCAGACATTGATGCCCCTTTACTTCTAATAAATACACAGGAAACTATTCTGGTGGGAAACTAGAACAGGACAGTGTACCTTTGTGGTTTTCACTAATACCAGACTATACGGAAAGAGTTTCGTGGGGCAATCAGGTTGGAAGGGGAAGAGGGCTAAGAAACTTGTCTTAATCCACACTCATTTAGCAAGTGACTATCTCTTTCTTAGATTTATTTAGGTGGATAAAATTAGCCAAATCTTCCAAAGCTACTTCTACTCACACTTCACGTAGGATTGAGAAAACATCAATTGTTCACATCAACTAATATAAATGGCAGGGGAGATGGCTTTGGTAGGGAGCCCAAATGCCCCATCCAAGAAACCTCAGGACCACAAATGCTTAAGACAAAGGTAAAGAACCCAGAGGATCACTGCTCACATGTATAGGGCTTTGTTGACTTTAAAAACACTTAAAAATTTTTAAAAATGTCTGAAATTAGAATATGTCTTACAATCACTGACATAATTACAATTCGCAGCCCCCTAGCCTTTATATTAGTACGTAAAATACTGGTGTATCCTATAAATGACAGCTTCTTAGCTTAAATGAACTAAGATATGTTGTTTAGCTCTATGGGTCTCAGTCTGTGTATTACCAGGAAGAAGGAAGCAGAAGCAAGTCAGGGGGAGCATGCGGTTTGGGTATTAACTCCTCTGTCATCGCCATCCTCTCCATTTCCAGCACATGCCTGCAGGATCCTACAGCTCCTCCCGCTGCCAGACCCTCAGTCACCTTAGACACTTGGTGTATCTCCTTATTTCTGTTTCTCTGCCTACTAGCACGTTAACATGTGTCTCATTACTGATTCCTGCCCATCCCACATGTCAAAGACTTGCCAGAGATTGCTGCTTCTACTCCACTGTGTGCTTGTGTGTATGTGGTTGGAGGGGTTTGGAAGAGCATAGGGCTCAGCCATAAAGCCAACACAGGGATTATGCTAGAGAGAAATCCCATGACGAAAACCAGCTTCTACACTGATGACATTAGGGCTTAGCTTTCTTGGCTACTGGCTCCAGGCACAATGCATCTATTTCATTTGCTATTTTATTACTATTACTATTACTATTATTATTATTTTGGGTTATTCTTCAACCCAAAATGGAAGGATGGACAGAAGCGGGGTACATGAAAACTGACAGGGCTCTTATCTTTGGTTTCCTAGCATGTTCCCCCCACCCCCATCCCTCTTTTTCTGAAAATAGACCTAGCCCTTTGGCCACAAGGGTGGCCTGATGCCAGTCTGGCACAAATACAGTCCTTCCAGGGGCCTGGATAATGACCTTGGAAGAGAGATGGTCTTTTTCTTGGGGTGGTTAATTGGAAGCTGCCTATGGCCAGCTTTCCCACCACTTAAAGAGAGTATTCAGAACAAAGCCCAGGCAGAGACTAGCATACTAGACATGGAGGAGAGCAGCCCCACATCCATCCACTCTGTGTGGTACCACCATTATCCTTTCCTGCACGGGAGCCAGTGCATTCCTGTCCTGCTTAAACAAGCTTAAGCTGGATTTCTGTTCTATGGAATCAATACAATACAAGGCATTTTAAACCTCTGCTTTGAACTCTCTCTCTAGCTTAGCTGTTCTTTTGAAAGTTATTTGTACCAAACAATTCAAGTTTGAGATTTGGGAGGGCAAAATCCCCATATTCTGTGCTGTTGACTGAGAGAGGATCCCTGGGCCTTAGACACTGGCTTTGGTTGAAAAGTTGTGATAATTAAAGAGCCTGGTGTGGATTTTCACTTGGAGGGAGGGCTCTACCATGAGCTGGCTCAGGGGACCCCACAGGCCTCTTTGGATTCACTTGTGTCTTCACCAGGTATCAAATGGGCCCTCCAACAGAGGTCTACACCACAGATCCTGGGAGAATCCCAGGCATGCAGATTTTAAAGGTGTTACCATAGCCAATCATTTTGGTTTGTCATAAGAGATAAGGGTCTATCTTTCAGACATCATCTGCCCAACTGGTTACTCTGCTTTTTAGAGACATGTCCTACAAGAGCTGAGCCCAAGGCATCATAGCTTGGAGGGGATGACTGAACTAAAGTAAAGTATGCATCTAATTTATCTAAAAACTATATGACATTATTCAGGGATTAAACAGTAGGTCTTAGGAACAGTCTTGTTTTGTATTTTTAAGATAGGAATTTACTTGGTTCAAAGGCACCTCCATCCATCTGATTCTGATAGAGACATTGTGATGAAAGCTTTCAGGAACATTGATAGCTCAGAATTGGCACTAGCCCACAGATAATTCTTGTTTACTAAATTAAAGTCTATTGAGAGATTGATACACGTGGCAGTCTTGAATTATTAGGCAAAGGTCTTGCTAAAGCTGGACACTGTAAGGTTGTTATAAAATAAATTTCAAAGGATATGTACGCTAACACAGCCCAGGGAATCCAATGCTTATTTACTCAATTGCTCAAAAACTAACTTCATTAGGGATCTGAGAACCCCATCATGAAGTGTGAAATCATTTTCAGAGAACCTCCCAAAAGCTCCTGAACAGGGAATTTACCAAAGGGCATTTTCTTATCAGATTAGATATTTTATTGTTGGTTTCACTCTCTCAAAAAGTCACACTCTTTTCAGATGCCCCTTTATTTTTCTTTAAAATGTAGCTAGTTATTCCAAAGTCAGCTATGAGGCACAGTCCATAGGCTCCCTCATTCAAAACCAATTTATTTGCAAAAGGTGAGCAGACCATTTCTTCTGGGTCCTCAGAATCCTCAATTCTGTAAACAAAAACAACTATTCCAAAAAATCCTTCTAGCTTTTTTTTTTTTTAAGGCAAGCAGGAAAGAAGGCACTTGTGCCTTTCACCTGAAGATTTCCTTCTGCATAAACTTGTATGATGGGGTCTTCGTGGGTTCAAATCTTGGTTCCACCTCTCTTACTTGCTAGTAAGAGGGAAGGTGGGAGGGTAGAAAACCACCCCACTTTGACCATGCAAGCATTTAGATAATTTCCTTAGAAAGGAATAATTTAAGACTATATCCTATGATTGTAATTGTATTATAGTGCTTGTTATCTTGGGTAAATCACATAACCTCTCTGAACCCGTTTCCTCCTCTGCAAACTGGGAAACAATAGAGATTCCCAGCGCGTGTTATGCTCAAGGCACAGGTCTGTCACGTGGTAAACGCCCAACTTCTTTACTTAAACTTAATGACCCCGGAGGCTCTGAAGTACACTTCTACCTATGTAACTACCATACGTCCCACCCTCCCCCCGGGCTTGTTCTTTCCTCAGCCTAGCGGAAAAGACCCTTTCTCTCCAGGGTCTTTAAAATACTTTGTACTAGCCAGCAGGAAAGGGCGTAGTGGCCGGCCAGGGAGGCTACAGCGGCCCAAGTACCTCCTGCTACCTTTTTGAAAGAGTACTCATTCGGAGAGCACGCGCGCCCAGACCCGGCCTCTGGGTGGCAGCCCTGGCGGGCGCGGCTGTGCGTGCGCCGCGGAGGGTGGTGGTGGCCTGCACCCCGCCCTCGGCCGCCGCCCCCGCCGCCGCCTCGGCGTGTCAGGTGCCGTGAGAAGCGCCGAGGGATATGACTGGAGCCGACTTTCCAGAAGCGGCGCACGCAAGGCACAGCTCCGCACGCAAGGGGGAGGTGACAGCAGAAGAAACTTTTCAACCCGATAAAGTTCGCAGGCGCGCTTAGATTGGCCTCCTCCTCCTTTCTTCCCGCCTCCTCCCTCCAGGAATCTCCAGAGCACCCTCCCTCCTCTCCTCTCCCTAGTGTTCGTCCCGGCTTGGTTCCGGGCTGGGAGCCAAGGGCCTCGGACGCGGCCAGCGCGGCCCCGCGATCTCCAGTGGGCGGCGCCACCTGGAGGAGCTTCTACGCGGGAAACCTCGGGGCCAGCTGCGGCGCGCCAGTGCTGGCCTTTGTGTGCCAGGGACGGTCGGGGCCCCGGGGCGGGGGAGCAGCGTCTTTCAGGGATTCTTGATCTCGCCGCGCAAGGTGGAGGGAGAACTTTGTGCGGCAAAGGGCCTGATCTGACGGGCCGATTTATGTGCAAGAATGTCAAGATAAAATAAAAATACAACAACGTGGGATGCTGTAAGGCAAACCGCTACCACAAGCGAGCTTTCCTCGTTTCCAAACTGACGGGTTTCCTTTTCAGGTTCGGGCGCCCAGGGATCCCGAGCGGTTTTCTCTTGGGGAAGGAAGCTGAAGTCACCGAGAGGGAAGGGAGGTCGGGCTCTCGGGACGTGGAGCGCGTTCTCACCCAGAGCGCAGAGGGCTGCTCAGGTTCTGTCCCGAGCTCGCGTCCTGGGAAACCGTGCGGCCTCGATCGGGGCTAATTGTGAAGAGTGGGTTTCAGGGAAACGAAAATTTCATTCCACGGCTTCCAGGAAAGCTGCCAGCTACTGCGCCAAGGCCGTCGGGGCGAGCCGGGGGCGCCTCGCGTGACAGCCCGCGCGAGGCGACCCCAATTGGAGTCCTAGAGACTTGGACCTTCCCGACGCGCCCCGCCCCCCGCAAGCCCCGCCCCTGCCAGGTCCGACTACCTCCTCCCCCAACGCAGACCTTAAAAAAGAAGCGGGATGGCGCGTTTTGACTCTCCCGAGTGACGGTGTACAAACCCGCCACGCTTCTGCGACGCCAGCTGTCAGAGCCGTGCGGGAGGCGTGAGGGCTGGGAATAGACTCCATTCATCGACCCCCAGTCGCAATTCCCACGCAGTAAGAAAACCCTGATTTTGCCGAGGCCCCAGGTGCAGCTGGGCTCGGCAAAGGAGATATCTTTCTCCATTCCCATTCCAATCCAAGCGTCCCTAGCTCTGACGACGCCTAGAGACTGCAGAGTGGGCGCTAAAGCTCCCAGAGCTGGCAACAGGTGTCCAGCGCGGGCCCCCGACTTCCTGGAGACACTCGGGTTACCGTCTTGAACCCCACAAAGATCTCAGACGGTTCTCGGAGCCGGCGGTCTGGCGCTGCTGGAAACCGCGCCTCTTCGCAGGTCAGTCTATTGGTGGAGCTACATTCCCGCGGCCTCTTGCGATGGGTTCTCGCAATAAGGGGTGGCGGGGGGATGCGCAGGGGCCAGGATGGTAAGCATTTTGAAGGGACTGAGCGCCACCGCCTTGATGTCCGCCGTGTTGTCCCCAAATTGCAGGAACCGTTAGGCAGCTGGTGCAGTGTGGGGGGTCTGGGTCAGATAGAGGTGGAAACGGAACCCTTTACTTCGCCTTTGGGGATGGGTTTGGGGTGGCAAGAGGCATTTTCAGCTGCTTCTCCAGTGAGCCAACCCTGACCTAACCTACGCACGACCTTCTCCTTACCCAGCAGCGCATTGTAGCCCTAGGCTGGGGGTAGGGGCGTGGGTCGTCCGCCCCGTTCTCTGCCTACCTGAGTGTCACGCGTTCGCTCTTATCTCTGCAGCATGGCCACCAGCCTCAGCCCGGAGGATCATCTGCCGCCGATCCCTCTGTCTGCCCATCAGACCACGCTCCTGCTGCTCCTCTCGGTGCTAGCCGCGGTGCACATGGCCCAGAGGCTGTTGAGGCAGCGGCGGCGGCAGCTGGGGTCCGCGCCCCCGGGTCCTTTCGCATGGCCTCTGATCGGAAACGCGGCGTCGATGGGCCCGGCGCCGCACCTCTCATTCGCGCGCCTGGCGCGGCGCTACGGCGACATCTTCCAGATCCGCCTGGGCAACTGCCCGGTGGTGGTGCTGAACGGTGAGCGCGCCATCCGCCAGGCCCTGCTGCAGCAGGGCGCCGCCTTTGCCGACCGGCCGCCCTTCGCCTCTTTCCGCGTGGTGTCGGGCGGTCGCAGCCTGGCTTTTGGCCAGTACTCGGAGAGCTGGAAGGCGCAGCGGCGCGCGGCGCACAGCACGATACGAGCCTTCTCCACGCGCCAGCCGCGCGGCCGCCGGGTCCTCGAGGGCCACGTGCTAGCTGAGGCGCGGGAATTGGTGGCGCTGCTGGTGCGCGGCAGCTCGGGAGGGGCCTTCCTGGACCCGCGGCAGATGACCATAGTGGCCGTGGCCAACGTCATGAGCGCCGTGTGCTTCGGCTGCCGCTACAGTCACGACGACGCCGAGTTCCGCGAGCTAATCAGCCACAACGAGGAGTTCGGGCGCACAGTGGGAGCGGGCAGCCTGGTGGACGTACTGCCCTGGCTGCAGCGCTTTCCCAACCCTGTGCGCACCGCCTTCCGCGAATTCGAAAAGCTCAATCGCAACTTCAGCAATTTTGTCCTCGACAAGTTCCTGAGGCACCGCGAAAGCCTTCGGTCCGGGGCCGCTCCCCGCGACATGATGGATGCCTTCATCCTCTCGGCGGGAAAGGAGGCGGGCTCGGGCACGGACGTGGAGTACGTGCTGGCCAGCATCACTGACATCTTCGGCGCCAGCCAGGACACACTCTCCACCGCGCTGCAGTGGCTGCTTGTCCTCTTCATCAGGTAAAGCCTCCAGGAGGCTTGGGCTGGCCTTCCTCCCTTCCTCTGTAAAAGGTGGGGTGAAACTAGAATGTGCCGAGGTCGCCGAGGTCGCGACTAGGTCGCGAGATTTCGCTCGAGGTCTCTGTCAGAAAGTGCGGCTCAGGAAGGCTCAGTGCGGGCGGAGACCTGAGCGCACGCAGACCCAACCCAGCGGCGCCCTCTCGGCTCCGCATCTCTGAGTGGGTACAAATTTGTGTGAAACCTCCTGGAAAAACAAGATCTTTTTAATGCCCGCAGACCAGCCCTGATCTCCCACCCTGGCACAGGAGAAGTCAAATTGGAACGGTTCTGAAGGAAAGGGCCACGCAGTAAATATGTTAAATAAACAGCAGCCTAGACTGGTCTTAAGCGCGGATCCGAGGCTGCTCGGCCCTGAAGCTAAAAGCAAGCCGCTTGTCAGGTCTTTGTTCCCCGGTAAAGGCAGCTCTCGGAGGCAGGCCCGGACGCCGGCAGGCCTGGCCCCACGGACGGCTAATCTCAGGCGTTAAGAAAGCGGCCAGAAACCGGCAGACTGTGCTAGGTTTATAAAACCGCCGTGCTAGAAGTGTCGGTGTAAAGAATGGGAGACGCAGTAACTTTACCGAACGCAGAACAGCTTTTAAAACGGCAAATGGGGTACCCAGGAGGCACTTGCGGACCTCTCGGGCCTTGCGCTCGGCTCGGGTAGCTCACCGAATCTAAGAGTTCTGCTAAATTTGTACACGCACGAATTAAACAGATTCCCGGTAGCCTCAGACTGAGCAAATAAAACATAAATTTTACACAGGACATAGATTAGCCATTGTTTATCTGAAATTCACGTTTCACTGGGCAGCCTGTGGTGTTTTGTCCGGCAACCTTACCCCGGGGTTATAACATTCAAGGCAAATCGTGATAGCCTCTGAGCGACCAGAAATCCTGGTTGTGCACTTCCTTGGCGCACGGGTAGGCGGTAGGGGAAGCTGAATTTGTGGCGCCTTTAGAAACTGGAAAGTAAAGACAGCTTCTTTTGATGTTAGATCCCACTAAATTAGACTATTACATTTCCTTAGATACTGTACAGCTGCTTTCACAATTTTTTGGTATATTTAAAATCACTTCAGTATTAATACCATAGAAACACATATGGAGGAGCGGCAGAAATCGAATAAAGACAAGTCAGGAGTGATACATCAGGAAGACAATGATTCTAAAATGAATTCAACAGGTCTTTTACATCCCCTGATTTGCACGTTATTTTTTGAAACGTCTTTTCCACTTGAAACCAAATTGAAATCTTTCTGCGTGTACTCCAATTGGGCAGCAAAAGGAAATAAAACAATCTTGGGGTCGCTTTCAATTCAGTAAAGCTGATGAGTCCCTTTTTTTTTTCTTTTTAGTGAAAAGACAGTATGACAGAGGATGGCAAATTACACTCCCTATTTAAGTTTTATGAGAATATAGCTATGCCCATTCATTTATGCACTGTCTATGGGTACTTTCACATTACAGCACAAGGCAGAGTTGAATAGTTGTGAGGCAGAGAGTTTGATCTACAAAGCCTAAAATATTTACTATCTGGCCCTTAAGAAAAAGTTTGCAGACTCCTGAAGTATGATGCTAAAGAAGTAATTTTTAAAATCACCCATACTTTCATCAAATACATGCTTACATTTTTTTCAGAGTTGCAATAATTATTTACAAATGTTTTGGCGTCTGACATTTCCATTTACTGCAGTGGACGCTTCATCATCTCTTAAACTTTATTTTAGTAACTTTTGATGGCTATGTAATATTTTGCCATAGTAACATATCGTTGGCATCTCTTGTACTTTAACGTTCTAGATTGCATTTTTAAAATATCAGCTATTGTGGCTATATATTTTGGACCTGCTAAGTTGTTTCTTGAAAATACATTTCTAGGCATGGATTCCTGGGTTTAAAAATGTTGGGGAGGAGTTACCCTTATCTATCTTCCTTTGTAATAAGATTTTGTTTTCCAAAAAGATTGTTCTGGTTTTATCAGCAACAGTGAATAAGCATTCCAGTTTGTACCATAATTTCATGAACATTGGGGACTTGCTTTTAAATTTAGAAGTTATGTAGCTTTATCTATCAGGGTATCAATTACCTTTGTATAAAATGAGAACAGTGTGTCTGCTGGAATTGTCTAGGGAGATGAGGAAAAAAAGGAACCGCTTTCAGGGCAACACTTTAATTTTTGTGAGCCCAGCGTGCTTTTGCCTTTGCAGACTCCTTAGTCCATAAACAAATTTTTAAATAAATATTATGACTACATTGGTATAAAGAAAGATATATTAGAATTATGTATTAAAACATTTTCTTTGACTTAAAAGTTCATTTTCTTCTGATTTTAAGAGAAATGAAAACATTTTCGTGGGTCCTTAGGCACAGCCCCAGCCGTGACTAATGGAAAAGTCGGCCTCCATTGCTGCACATTTTTCAGACTGAGAAAACTTAAAGTCTTTTTTTTTTTTTCCTGACTTATGATAGGAAAGAGAGTTTGAGCCACTGGAGGCTTATTACAAGAAATACAACTTGCATTCTATCTTATAATTCAGTGGTAAATTAAGAAACTGTTTTAGGTTGTTTTGTTGTTGTTGGAAATGTTCATTCACTTACTGATTCAGATAGCCAGTTTAAAGAGAAGTGATATTAAAATAAATTGTAATGTGTTTTCTAGATAAAAGAAGAATTCGTTTTCCTCACTCCTTTCCTCTCTCTGCATTAAAAATCAAATAGGTATCCGGAAGTGCAGATGCGGGTACAGGCGGAGCTGGACCAAGTGGTGGGTCGGGACCGCCTGCCCTGCCTGGACGACCAGCCCCACCTGCCCTACGTCATGGCCTTTCTTTATGAAGCCATGCGCTTCTCCAGCTTTGTGCCAGTCACCATCCCTCACGCCACCAAGGCCAGCGCGTCTGTCTTGGGCTACCACATCCCCAAGGACACAGTGGTTTTTGTTAACCAGTGGTCCGTGAATCATGACCCGGTGAAGTGGTCTAACCCAGAAGACTTTGATCCAGTCCGATTCTTGGACAAGGATGGCTGCATCAACAAAGACCTGGCCAGCAGCGTGATGATTTTTTCAGTGGGCAAACGGCGGTGCATCGGGGAAGAGCTTTCCAAGATGCAGCTGTTTCTCTTCATCTCCATCCTGGCTCATCAGTGCAATTTCAGGGCCAATCCAGACGAGCCCCCAAAAATGGATTTTATTTACGGCCTGACCATTAAACCCAAGTCATTCAAAATCAATGTCACCCTCAGAGAGTCCATGGAGCTCCTTGATCGCACTGTGCAAAAGTTACAAGCCGAGGAAGACGGCCACTAAGAAGCCAGAGGCAAGCAGAAATGTGATAAGTACTTGGGGGATGGGGAGTAAAATTAGCATGTTTGTTTGTTTTTTTTTTCCTGGCTCCTCAGTTAGCCTCTAAAGTGAGCATATACCAACTGACCCGCAGATAATGTGCTTCACGCACGTGTCCTCAGAATGGCACCTCATGAGTGCTGGGCTGTGCAGAGGCTCTGGGAGAGTTTTGGAGTCAAAGAGTGAAAGGGCCCAAAGAATTTTTATACATATCTAATGCTGGTAATAATAATTTCTTGAGGGAGCATTCTTTGGAGTTAAAAAAAACATGCGCACACATACAGAACTACCTGGTTTCAGTAGCCACACTGTGCAGGGTGGGATCCAAATTTGATGTTCTGTGTGCACAAGTCAGCTCCAAGGAAATTTGTATTAAGCAGAGTTTCAGAAAATGTTGTTAAATGCGCAAAGGCAAATAATTTCAGTGTAAGATATGTGATTTGGGGTGATAAGGGAAAAGGTGAAGACCAGAAATTCCCTTCTCACCTTTCAAAGAAACAGCTTAGTTAGACGCTAATATCTATGGGTGGATTTCTCTTTTTGCCCACTGATATTCTTTCTCTTACTTTTTGGGTCATCATAGAGTTATTTGCTTGAGAAGAAATTAATAGTAATTGATTTAGTGGGTTTCAGTGATTTATTATGAATTTTTAAGTGTAAATTGTTTAATTGTAAACAATTCCAAGCTGAAGCCATACCTCTCTTGGGTGCCAGAGTACAGGATTTCAATTATGAGCAAAAACAAAAACAAAAACAAAAAATTTCTTACCAGCTCAACTAAGCTTTAAATTATATGATTGTAATGTACTGATTTCAGTAACTCTCATAGGTTAAAAAAAGTCACCAAATAGTATTCAAAGTATATACATATATTACATAATTATCCATAAGCAATTATATATTAGATATTTTAGTATTAAGTAGTATTAGTTATTTTGGTCAAGAAAAAGTTGAACAATGTCTTTTATAATGTCATAGCAAATAAAAAGTACAACCAATTTAGCCAGTTTTGGTTCAAATACATGATAGGAGATTGATTAAATCAGCCACTTATTTTTTTGACATCATGGAAACCGAGTTGAAGCAAAGTCTCTTCTCTCATTCAAAACTTGGATGAGAATTGAAAAAAATCTCAAAATTGGATCTGTAAAATGTGTTCCTTATCACTTGACAACATATATATTAAAATTATATTCACAATACAGAATCTCTTTCAAATTGATCTAGTTAATATGTTATCATTCCAAACTCTTGGCATGCTTAAAATTTAATTTAATTTTAAAGCTATTCTGATTATTGCATTCCAGTTTAAGTTACTGGAAATCTGACCATTAGCCTGTGGAAGGCAGAGATTTAACCTATGTCTGCCAGATGAATAGTGAAAAATGCAATGAATTATCTGGATGTTCTCTATTAAATAAACTAGGGGGGGAAATTCCCATTATAATGGACTTAGTTTCTCTTTTAAATGAGTTTTTAAAAGGTAGCATTGGTGTTTGTGTTTTGGGAAGTCAGAATCTGTCTTGGGAGGTTGTGTTGAGGATTGCATTGTGTTTCAGTGGAGCCAGTCAGATCAGATGTACTACTTGAGATGGCCAACGCAGTGAGCAGTCACTTTGGTAAGTGTGAAAACATAAAGCTTGAACAAAATGTTGATGTTCGGTTTATGTAAATAACCTGAAAACCTTTTTAAAAAAAAGTGACGGAAGATTGCAAAAGTACAAAGTGAAGTTTGAAGTTGGAACTTTTGGTGCTTGTAAACATCCAAAGGAAGTTGTGGAGTTGTGATGGGTCCTAAAAGCTTACTGCTTGTTACATTTTATTAAGCTTTTTGGAATCTTTTTATCAAAATGATAAAGGAAGAAGTATATGATGGTTCTGTGTGGGAGTGTTAAGAGAAAAGAATGGAAAAGAAAAATGATTAAACATTTCTCCACTCATTTAAAATTAATTTGAAGTATGACTACGAAAAAGATGTTTTGCATGCAGTGTTAAATCCCAAGTAGATGAAAAAGAAGTCTACAACACAGCAGCTCAATTTTATAAATTGAAATTTTTATTAATACAAATTTGATGTAATTTTAATTTATAAAATCTTACAGCCTTATCTCTTGAATATGAAAAACCTGTGCCAGTATTTTTAAAGGCACCAAAGTCATCTATTGAAATCAGGCTTACCCAATGCATTTCAATTTTTTGGACACTGACTATTCTAAAACATTGTTATCCACCCTTCCCTGCCCCTGGAGCAGGGTGAGATGGTAATTTGGGGCTGCCCTAGCCTACTTGCTCTGAGAGATGTGTGGCCGCAAAAGTAACATGTACCAATCTGAATGCCTCATTAAGTCAACCAGGTCCAGATGTGCTGTAATCTGTTTTTATGTGTGTAGGTTCAGTTCATCTGCTTGTGGACATAGAAGAAAGTAAGGTGGGCGCGGGGAGGTTTCCTGGTTTATTTAATATGTTTGTAAACCAGTTGAAGGAAGGAAAGCAAAACCAAAACAAACAAATAAAAAGAACCACATTTAGGGGCTACCGTAATCAGGTTACTGGCTTAATCAGAAAACCTCATTTAGTTTCTGCTAGAGAAAGTGTATTTGCCTGTCACCGCTTTAGACAGAACATCTACTCAAGGTTATTGCAATAGTTAAAGTATATCGTTCATTAAATGCTTCATTTACATATCAAAGTTTTGATTTTGTAAGAAAATTGCTTTTTTCCCAAAACAAGAGGAAGATGTCTCAGGTTTGTTTTGTGGTTTATCTAAAAGCTTTCATGTCTCAGAACTTAGCCTTTACCTGTGAAATGCTATTACAGCCTTAATATTTTCATATTAGGTCTATATTAGATCAGATAGTTGCACTGCATCATATATTAATTAGTATGTTTTTTAGCTATGACACAACAGTGTAATGCAAAGGTATGCTTTAGTACATGTATATCCAAGGATAAGTTCATACTTAACCTTTTCTTATTTTTGTATTTTATCATGTATGCTTTTCATATGTACACAGCAGCTATAATACATTGTTGTAACTGAAATGGATTTTGCGGACACAGCATTAATATGTGGCTTTTACTGCTTGATACACCAGATTAAAAAAAAAATTCTGTATCTGTAATTACCTATGATAGGACACCATTTCCAAAATAATAAAAATCACTTTCATAATCTTGTTAGGAAGTTTTTCTTTATGTTGTAGCAAATATAGTCTAAGGTATCCATTCATTTCAACTACTTTTTATAAGTGCTTGACTTAAAATGTTGCCTTGTAAATATTTCCTTTGGCCATTCTACATCTTAGGCTGCTTGCCTTTTTCTTTTTAATAAGGTTTCCACATCCAGTTTGCTACCAAATTCTTGATCTCTCTTTTTTTAATTGAAATACAGTTGATGCACAATATTATATTAGTTTCAGGTGTACAGCATAGTACATAGATTCAATATTTTCATAGATTATGCTCCATTTAAAGTTATTACAAAATAATGGCTATATTCCCTGTGTTGTACAATATAACCTTGTAGCTTATTTATTTTATACATAGTAGTTGTACCTCTTAATCCCAAAGTCCTAACCTGCCCATCGCCCCTTCTCTCTCCCCACTGGTACCCATTAGTTTGTTCTCTATATCTGTGAGTCTGTTTCTGTTTTGTTATATACATTCATTTGTTTTATTTTTTAGACTCCGCATATGTGGTAAGTTTTAAATTTATAAGAATCAACATGGAAGTTAAATTTCAATGGCAAATGCCTAGTAAAATAGGAATGAATTTTTAATTTTGAGAGATAGTATAGATTGGAACTTTAAGATTCTGACCTTGTATTTCTGCTTCATCTAAAAAATGCAGGACACGTTTCCCCCGCCTCAGCAGCACACCAGTCCTTTTCCTTGAGTATTCCATTCATTCATTTTTTTTGACATGAAAGCTTTTGTTTTTAATTTGGTTGATAAACATTCATTCATTCATTCATTCATTCAGTTTTTTTCACCAGACATGTGCCTTAATTAATAAGCACAATTAATGTCCAGTAAAATAGAATGGATGGTAGTACTCTGTAATATACTATGTGGAAATATTTTTCTGCTGATCTTTTTTACCTGGTAAAAGACTTGACTTCCCAGGGCCCTGCTGGGACTCTCTGGGCTTTCCCGCTCCCACCTCCCCTCAGATGGCAGGGCCACATTGTGCCAAGGACCTCATTTCTTCCAGACTTTCGCTCCCATTATTGTGAAATCAGGAAGAGTAATTGTGAAGTACAGTTGCACAGTGTCGTTGATACTTTGGCTTGAGAACATCACTTTAGCAGCCAGAAGGTATGGCTATGCATTGGTGTAAGAGAATACTCATTTGTTTTCCAGCTGTACTGACCTGGGATCTTGGAAATGGTCAGAAAGGGTTCAGGACAAATGAAATAAATATTTTCATAGGAAAAAGTGTCTTTAAAAAATGGTACTTGGGGTCAGGTGTTTGCAAGAATGTCAAGCAGAACTGGATTCTACCCGATCAATCTGGTAGAATATAAGGCTAGAACACAGGGTGGGAAACGCATGCAGCCTTGGACATAAAACAGGCGTGGTTGCTGCAAACTCGCAGATTGTTTCTATAACCTCAAAGCCAGTCAGTTTCTCTGCATCAGTGCTACAGACCTTTTGGCTGTTAATTCTCCCTTATTTTGATGCACATACTCTCTAATCTCAAGTTTTGATGTATTAGTTATAATTCTCAAAGGAAGAGAAAAAATTTAATATATTCAAATACATTTGGAAGCAATTATTTTTAATGGGAAAGACTGGAGGAGAATAAGCTAGTTTAAGTAGGTCTGGGGAAGCTAGGTAATCAGCGCCTTTACTCACTCACACACAGGCTGTGCGGTCGTCACTAACACTTTTCAGCATGAGTCAAGCATGAGGGAAAGAAATGAAACGAAAATTGGTTGAGCATTTATGGTCCATCACCGTGCTAAGCGTGTGAAGGCACCATCACACAGCAGTCCTGTGAAGGAGACGGTAGTGTCGTGCCAAAATTATACTTGGAAAAGTGGCAGTGTCTGGATGTTCCCTAGAGATGAACAGAGTCCACAGCTTGCTGTCTTTGGACTAGAGAACTGGTCACTTCCCAACCTGCCTGAATTTAGGTATAAAGCCTAGTCCATCGATTTTTCAGTCCCTGGAGTTTCACAAGCAATGCTTCTCCTTTGTCTAAGGGCACATTTCACACTGATGTGAAGTCCTAGGAAGACTCACAAGACTCCTCGCTTCTGAGAGAAGCATCCTCAAGCAAAAAAATTAAAAAAGAAGTGGTGAGGCAGGGTGAGGTGGGGCAACATGCTTTGGTTTATAATCCGAAAACCTCTCTCCCATAATCTGTGGGCCAGGGGCTTTTTGCCTGAGCCAAAGGCCATCCACAGGTTGGACCAGTTGCCCGTGAAGTGGCTTGACTCAAGAACTCTCTCTGATAGGAGGGGAGGAGTGCACCACACTGGATACTGGCTCAGGTGATCAATCAGAACCTTTCTTGCTCTCAGAGACCCTGACTGAATAGGATTAAATAGGATAGCTCGGCTCTTTGGCCAGGGAGACAGTGCCTACAAAGGCATGAATGAGAGGAGATCTGACGGGAAGCCTGCCTTAGCAAACGGCGTGACTGGAGCTACTGGAGCTGGTTTTGGACCACTTGCGATCCCTTCAGGTGACGGAAAGGCTAAATAAACCAACAAATGAAATATTGGATGCTACATAAACAACACAATATTACACAAATTACACAATATTCCAGCACAATCCCAACAGCCCCTGAGGGCCAGGGCTCAGAGTCAACCTACCAAACTGAAAAACCTTCCAGCCTCTTTTTAAAATTTTAAATTCTGCTTTTATTCCTCTTTGCCTACTTTGGTTTCTTTCCTGCTCCCTCTCAATAGTTCCTAATGTGTACTTTTTGCTTGTATGTGTTCTACCAAAATGTGCATTTTTTGTGTTTTGTATACATGTGTTTTTAATTTGTGTAAATGCTGTTCGTATCGCATCTCACTGCTTAATCTTCTCTTAGCACATTATATTAAAGTCCCTTTCCTGTCTACTCCCATGGTTTCTAACTGCTGCCTAGGATTCCATGCTGTTCATCCACCACTTTTTCTCTACTCACTCTCTTGGGAACGAGCCCCCAGATGGCCTCCAGCTTCGTGCACCCCCAGCCAGTGCTGCAAGGAACATCCTTGTGCGTGTTCCCTTGCCGACCTAGAAAAAATTTGTAATACACACCATACCCATGATTAGAACTGCTAGGTAAGCAAATCTATGTCTACATAATGTAAGTGCTGTCAGAACATTCTGCAGAATGCCAAACCAGCCCACACACCCATCAGCTGCGCATGAGGTTCCTTTATACCTGCTTCCCCGCAGACATGTAGCATGACCTCATTTAAAAATAAAATGAAATATACCCTTGAGGAAGGGGTAATGTATTAAATAGACTTTTTTTAAACCAGAAAGAAAGAGTAACATCCACTCATGTTTCAATACTCCCTGTAGCTCTATTTGTATTTCTATCACATCGCCTCTCTTAGATGGTACATTCATTGAAAGCAGGGTCTGGGTCCCCAAACTCTGTTACTGAAAGGTATCTTGTTGTGTGGAAGTACAAGTGAACAGAGGTGTGAGTTCTGTTAAACCTGCTTCTCTGCACTGATGAGATCTTCACCTCTCCCTGTTTTCAGTTGGTACCAGTGAAGTCCATCTCAGTTTCTTCTCCCAGCTGTCGTGTTGAGATAATTTAAGGTTTCTAGGTTTCCTCTAAGTCTCTCTGAAATGAGCAGATATGGGGTCTCCATCCTTTAGGGTGAACAGTAGTTTTTAAACATCTTTTTTTTTTTTACCATAACCCACAGTATGAAATATATTTTGCATTATAACTTAGTACATACCTAGTGTGTATGTACTAAGATTGTGTATGTTCTAAGAGATTGTGTGTACTTACATACATATATACTTACATAAAAACAGTACTTACCACTGCTTTCTGTGATGCAGTCTATTTTCAAATATATTTATTATTTTTCATGAAAAAAATGCACCATGGTGAGATACCACTACAAACCTATGAGAGTGACTAAATCAAAAACAAACCCAAAACCAAAACTGATAATAAATGCTGGAGAGAATGTGAAGCTACTGGAACTGTCAAACATTGCTGGGGTGGTGGGGGTGAGGAGGGCAAAATGGTACAGAAGGACTCAGCGATCTCACTCCCAGATATTTATCCCAGAGAAATGAAAACTCATTCACATAAAAGCTTTACATGATTATTTAAAAAGCTCTGATCATAATCACTGAAAACTGGAAATGACCCAAATGTCCTTCAGCAAGTGATTGGCTAAACAAGTCACGTTACATCCGTGCAGTGGAATGACACTCAGCAATAAAAAGAATGAACTGTTGGTCCGTGCAACAACTTACATGAACCTCAAGAGAATATTCTTGAGTAAAAGAAGTCAGCCTCAAACAGTTACATGCTATATGAATCCAGTTATACGACAGTGTCAAAAAGTCAAGATTAAAGGGATGGAGAACACATCACAGTTTGCCAAGGGTTTGGGGTGGAGGAAAGTATGATGGTATTTTGGGGGGGTTTTCTGATTGTGGTGGTGGTTATAGGGATTATACTGTGTTAAATTTCATAAAACTGTACAGTAAAATAGATTGAAAAATATTTTTAAGGGAGGATTGGTGCAAGTTAAGCTTAAATGAAGCTGAATTAAGGTTGACAGATAGAATTACAGCTGCTGGCAGACATAGAAGTATTGAACCAATGAAGTCCGGCCCAGATGTGTGAACCAGGGTGACAGCCAATATTGATTGAGTTCTTACAGGCTGGGGGAAAAGGGTGGTACCAGGTTCTCAGGGCAGAACAGGAAAATAGACCACCAGCCGGTGGGATGAACAATAGCAGCTAAAGCTGTGGGCTGAAATTGCCACTCAGGGCAATTTTAATTCAATACCATAAGTGTTAATTGAGCACCAACTAGGTGGCAGTTTCCGTTATGAGCTTTGGGGATATTACAGTGAGCAAGACACCCAGGTCCTGAGTTCTTAGAGCTGATATTTTAGTGGGGTGGGTGGGTGGGTGCAGAGAACATAAATAGGATTGGGTTAATTGTAAGTGCTGTGAAGACAGTAAAAGGGTGAGGTGTGCATGTGTCTGTGTCTGTGTGTTGCGGGTACTCTTCAGAATGAGTAGTCAAGGAAGTCTTTCTGAAGGAGGCAACATGATGGGCCATTTCCTCTCTCCTAATGTGAAGGAAATACCAGCACTGAGTCATTGACAATAAATTCATCGCCTAAAAAAAAAAAAAAAAAAAACAACACCCAAGCTGGCTGCAACTTATTAAATTGATTTTATGGTCACTAATGGATCACAACCCATAGTCTGAAATAAAATAATCTCAGCACACTCAGTGGCGGATGTTGTAGGCAGGCTCTTAATCAGTCTCGGCTTCTGGTTTTGTCAGAAGACATCCATATGGTCCAGACCTTTTCCTGCCTTCGACTCTCAAGCTCATTCTCGATCTTGTTCCCCTGGGAGCACTAAAACAATCTCTGAAGAATACCAGAGAGCAGGCTGTCTACGGATGTAAGTATGTTGGCACTAACAGACTTGACAATGATGCTTTGAAATACCCACATTAAAATGGCCTGCTGACTCTGACTTTTGGCGCACCGAAGGACTCCCGTTGATTCTTTGAAGCACTTAACGGATCTTCTTTGGAGCTATTCCATAGACTCGACCTCTGGCTCTTGAATGAAATTTTCATTATAGCTGATTGAAAAGGATTTCCACACTCATGTCAGTGGGCTTGCTGAGAAGAGCGGGCAGCCTCAGGGTCCCGTCTCCAGGATCTCACACCCCTGCCCCTGGGGTTGTACTGCATGTTCAGCAATGCTTCCCTTGCTGGGCCTTGCTTTACTGTCCACCCCACAGCTTTGGGTCTTGTCTTGGGCTGGGGACCCCAGGGCCCAGGTCACGTCCAACTTTGGGAGCTCCATACAGTTCCCTCCGGGCACCTGGAGAAAGCTGCCAGGATTCCCTTGGCTCTGGCGGGCTCCACACCGCCCTGTCCAACGCCTCCTCTGCTTCACTCCCCCGTGCACACTTCACTGCCGCTCCCTTCAGTTGTCACCTCAGTCTCCTGCTGCCCTTCCCAGCCATCACCATTTTAATGGAAGCCTTCGCCTCCGTTGTTCCTGCAGCCCCCAAGCAGATGCAGTTGGCATTCTGCTTGCCTTGTGCTTGGCATTGACAGTGAGGGAGAAACACAGGCTGGACAAAAAGGTGGGAGAACGAGGCTGAATGTTCACTGTTGTGCTTTCCAACATGGCTTCCAGAAACGGACTGCACTAAAAAGCAGTGAGCCTGCCTGCCTGCCACTTAGGTTTAATTTCTAACTTCAAGAGATGGTTCTGGAAACATCTGTGGAGGTTTGGTTAATGAAAACAACAACAACCCAAAACTTCTCCTTCCTCCTGGCCCCACCAGCCCCATTTTCTTTGTGACAACAAAGGAGTGTCAGGGAGTTCAGCTCATAGTATAGACCTGCCATTTGTTTGGCTCTGCAGAATTTAGTAACTTTTTCTGCCCAAACTCTCCTCACCATCCTGTAGTTTGAACTCAGGTTTCATCTTCTTAATGAAGCCTGTCTTGGCCTCTCTGTTTAATACTCAGCCTGCCCCCTTCCCCTGACACTCTCGACTCCCTTACCATGCTCTACTTTCTCTGTTTTCCTTTTCCATGGTTTATTGTCTCTCTTCACCAGACCCCATTCCCAGAGTGTAAATGCCGCAAAACTGGGCATCTTTATGTTGCTTAAAAAGTAGGCTATCCAAGCATCCTGCTGCATTTTGTACACAATATCCAACAACTGGTTTGCATTATATTTTTAAATTCAGATGGTCTGATAACTGCCCAAATAAACAATCCACTCACAAAAAGAGATTAGCAACTTATTGTCCTCTAGACCTGGGTTGTCCAATTAGGTAGCCAATAGTCACGTGTGGCAATTTAAATTTAAATTAATTAAGATTCAGTAAAATGAAAAGTTCAGTTTCTCACTTGCATCAGCCATATTTCTGGAGCTTGGTAGCCCCATGTGGCCAGCGGTACTTCTGTGGACAGCACAGATGAAAACCATTCCCATCATAGCAGGAAGTTCTATGGGACAGCACGGCTATAGATGAATCAAGTAGTCAACTTACTGGCTTTGTACTTTTACTCAATTCGTAACTATATATTTAGTATCTACATTGGGTAAGAAATGATAAGAAATATGAACTGTGCAGGGAAGATTCAGACACCTTGCTTCCTTCAGCAAGTGGGCCTGAAGATAAATATAATATAAAAATTCATATCAAGAGCCTTGAGGCAGACAGATAAGTGCTGCAGAAATTCAAAGGAAGGAGAGATTGGCATTTTCCAGTTCAGGATAGATAATCAAGGAAAATTTCATGGAAGAGGTAGGTCAGAAGCAGAAAAGTGCGTGTTCCCTCAGGTCTGAAGCACAGTACTGCTCCACAATGCAAGCTAACTAAAGGAGAGATGCTCTACCAAGTCATATTCTGGTGGCGAAGTTATCTCTGAACAAGATTCATGACTATGGTACCGTGACTTTGGAGCTCTGCTTTTACTTCCTCCTCACCCCTACCTTGGGACAAGTAGTCCCACACCTGCAGAAACTAAGACTTTTGGTCCTGATGCCCACTGCTTGCACACAGTAGAGAAAAGCCGGTGGGGACTAACAAAACTTGGATGTTGCTTCTCTAATCCTTCCCTTCTGTCTGGGGATTGCAGTCCCAGGAGGACCTTCTAATGCTGCTTCTCCTTGCAGGACAAAAGTTGATGTCATCATCCCAAGAGCTATATTCAGGGATGATGAATGATTGAATGGGATTCTTCAGATACCTAAGAGTCTCCACTTGGGCTCACTTATCTCTTCCTCTGAGCCCAATGGGGCTGACTCACATTAACCTGACCTTCACCCAGAGCTGGAGAACCCAAGAATCCCAGTGGAAATAGACTCAGGTTGAAGGAACAAGGCATATGAGGGGCACAATTATTTCCATAGGAAGACATTAAATTTTGAAGAGCTAGTGTGGTTCTCTAATGCCACTAATATGAGATAAATATCTCCTGAGTGTTTACTGTTCAAATATGTTTGGTGGGCTCCACTGGCCACTGGCCACCTTGGTAGATAAGTCTTCCAGGGTTTATACCAGAGGTCAGCAAACTATAGCCCCTGGGCCACATCCAGCCCACTGCCTGGTTTTGTGCAGCTACGTGAGCTATGAATGGTTTCTGTTTTTAAATGGTTGGCAAAATCAAAAGAAGAGGGATATTTTGTGACACATGAACATTTTACGAAAATATTCAGACATAACGTATGCCGAGCACAACATCTGTGGATTTGGCAATCATGGAGTTAGCGACGGAGGGTCCGTTCCACACAGTGGTTTTACGGAGACACAAATTTGAATCCCATGGACAACAAAGCCGGAGTATGGGAGTGAATCCAAAGTAATGTTAACATTTTCTACTTGACTTCAGAGACCTTGTAATTCTTGAAGACTTATTTAAAAAAAAAAAAAATCTGTAGAAAACAGCTCCAGAAAAAACAGCAACTGGGGGCTACAGCAGTAAAAAGAAAGAGAAGTAGTTTGATGAAGAAGGATCCTTAGGCAGGTTAGTAAATGCCTGTGGGGAATCATTAAGACTGTGGGGGGTGGAGCCAAGATGGCGGAGGAGAGAGACTCACAGCTCGCCCTCTCCCACAAGTACACCAAGAATTACATCTACAAACCCCCTGAATCGCACAGAACACCTACTGAACTCTGGCAGGGTGGCTCTCATTTCGAAATATAGGAGGATTCTCACAAAATCTGATAAACAGCAAGTTTATACTGTATAGCACAGGGAACTATATTCAATATTTTGTAGTAACCTACAGTGAAGAAGAATATGAGGAGGAATGTATATATGTTCCTGTATGACTGAAGTATTGTGCTGTACACCAGGAATTGACACAGCATTGTAAACTGACTGTACTTCAGTAAAAAATATATTTAAAACAAAGAATATGAAGGTTACTTAAAATTTCCAGTTCCACTTGACTGCATTTTAAAGAGGGAACTCAAAGTTCCGACACTGACGCCTCCAGACATAGCCCTGCTGTACATGAAGGGTCGGCTATGTCGTCAGCACACCCCTTGCAGTTTGGATTTCAGCTATGAATTTGCAGTGCCCTGAAGAAAGGATTGGCAAATGAAAGATAAGCATCAAACCAGACTCAGTCTAATTGCATAAATCCCGGGTTAATGAAGCCTGAGCTGATGAGGTTTCATGCCCTCCAGGAAGTCTTAATCCTCGTCACTGGTGTTGGTGATGTCTTTCCTGAAGAGGCTCGTTCCCCGGGCAGAGACAGCCTCTCGAGGCCACGTTACAACGTGTTCTCTCCTCTCCCCATCTCTGATTCTGGCACTTAGAAATGATGTGCCCCTTGTGATACTTTCCAGGTAATTTTTCCAGGTGGCAGGTTCACTAAAGCAAAGGATTAGCCGTGAGCCTTCTTTGTATGAAGACTCCGCTCTCTCGTTTCCTCCTGATTCTTAGGCATCGACCACTGGGGGTGGCCCAACTTGAGTTCCAAAGTTCAGTGACTCTCCCTCATGGCCGGGAAGTGAGACAGATTAAAAATTACTATTCAATTTTGAATTATAATGCTTCTGTTAGAGTGTTATCAGGAGGATACCCTAAGTAAAAGTCATTGGAATAATCACCCCAAATTAAATAAGAACTCATTTCAATTTCTTAACCTTATGTCTTTACGTAGTATCTTGCCTTCACAGAGTGCTCCCAACTTTTCAAGTTCTTTTTATATTTATTGCCTGATTTTCTAGTTATATAGATCCTACAGATAATGTAAGTCATCATAATCCAATAGAATAACACATGTTATTATACCGATTCAATAGATGAAGAGGTTAAAGGAATCACTCAGAGTCACATAGTGAAATGGTTCTTTCTTTCGACATTAAGAAATATACGTGGTGTTCATGCAGAGTCATGTTTTCTCTCAATTCCAAGGTTCTTAATGAGGTGACCAGAAGCTCTTTTACTAACTGAACCCTGGTGGGATAACCCAGGCCAACTTTTCTGCCCAACTGAAAACCAGATGGCGTCCCAGGCAGGTGGGGCACAGGTACTGTGGACTTTTTAAGGCTCCACAAAAACATCTGCAATCTGAAAACTGTAAAGGGCTGGTAACATGAGAGGAGAGTCAGAGAAATTGGGGCTACTTGTGGGGATACATGGTAAGAGGTATACGGAAAAGGGAGGGATTTTTTTCAAAGCAGGAAATCCTTAAGCCTGTGTGAGTGCTGGACACAGTGGTCCAGCCAGGAGAGAGGAAAAGATGAGGCAGGACAGAAAGGAGCTGGTTGGATGATGCTCTCCTGAGAAGGCACCAGGGGTGGGATGCAGGGCACATGAGGACACTGCACGGAGAACACAGAGATCATGTCACGTGAGTTTAAGAGATTTCTTCACATCTTGGCTTCATATCTTGTTTCTGCCAGTGTGTAGAGATGTGTGGAATTTATGCAAATTACCCTCTTTGGGTAGCCATTCCTCATGTGTAAGATGGCGGGACTAAGCTCTCAAATTCAATGACTGTTGTGAATGTTCAAGTAAAGAATGCACGCTATGAGCTTAGCATGAGTAAAGTAAGCATGCTGCCAACGTAAGCTACAATCAGAATAATAGTTATTATTACCGCTAGTATTAGGCACAGAGGCTGAGGTCGCAAAATGACAAAATGTATCAATCAGGGTGTCTGCCCTAGTAATACAAAGCAGAATCAAATCATTGTTTCTACAGCCTTCACATTTCACTCTCAGCAGGGGTGCAGAGGCCAGGGAGAACCTTGAGGGGTCATTCCCGAGGATGCGGGACGGAGTCCCTCCGTGCCTATTTGTTATTCTTCTTTCCCGCTTCCCAGCAGCACAGCCGGTCCACCATCAGGGCTGTGTGGCTCTTGCCAGGCCTCTGGCCTATGGCCCTAACTTTCAAGTTACTCACGATCATCAGCTGGATTTTGTTTACTTTATACCCCTATCACCTCACACCATGCCTGAGAGTAAGCAAGTACTCACTACCTGGTTGTTGAATAATCGGAGCGAGTTAATTAATCTATGAAGGCCGTATATTAAATTCTGTTGTTGAGCTGCAAATTGATCTCAGGTCTGCCAACTCAGCTTTGTACTTCTCCCTGAATCTCAAGTTGCAATGGGTTTGGTGCTAATAAAGCCCCCTTCCCCCACCGCCTATGTGGGTTGGCCCAGGTGTAATCTGGATGTTTCTATTGCTGCTTTTGTAGCAGCTTCTACTTAAAAGGATTTCTAGCTCCCCAGGGGTTTTTCATGTGTTAGAGCTGCTTTTCCATATGTGTTCACTCCAAGTTTGAGTCATCAGCTTTCTTTTTGGAGCTCCATTCTGGGCTTTTACAAATTAAAAGGGACTTCTCAGTCATTCATTCCTTTTTAGTGCTGAATAGTGTCCCACCGTATGGGTAGAACACATTTTGTTTCTTCATTTATCAGTTAAGGGACACCTGGATTGTTTCCACTGATTGCCTATTATAGATATTGCTGTAGTAAACATTCACATAGAAGTCTTCGTGGGACATAGATCTATACACCTGTTTTTACCTAGGTATTTATAGGTATTTGTCTTTTCCAGAGCATGTTGTTTTTTCTTGTTGATTTAAGTTACCATCTGCTGTCGTATCGTTTTAGTCTGAAGGACTTCTTTTAAGATTTCTTGCAAGAAAGCTCAGCTAGCCATGAATTCTCTTTGTTTACCTGAGAGTGTATTTCACCTTCATTTTTGAAGGATAGTTTTGTTGAATATAGAATTCTTGGTTGACAGTTTTTCCATCTAGGACTTTGGCTATGACATCCCACTTCCTTCTGGTCTACATTTTTGCCTATGAGGAGCCTGCTATTCATCGTGGTTTCTTGTTATGTAGTGAGTCTTTTTTGTCTTGCTGCTTTCAAGATTTTTCTCTTCATTTTTGGTTTTTAGCAGTTTGACTATCATGTGCTTAAGAGTAGATTTCTTTGCTTTTTTACCTTGAGTTTCTTAGATGTATGAATTAATGTTTTTCAACAAATTGCAGATCTTTCTCACCATTATCTCTTTAAATACTTTTTCTGCCCCTTTCTCTGTTGCTGATATTTCTGCTTAATTAAAAAAGATTATTCTTATTCTTATTTTTATTCTTAAGCTTGGTTTCCTTGGGGTTTTCCCTGTGACAGCATGGTGGTCCAGTAACTGTAGGTTAGATGCTGTGGTCAAATACTTTGAGTCAGAGAATCAAACCAATCAAATCAATCCTTTGTCAATGAATCTTTGTATGGGTTGGAAAATGCATTCAAAGTTTCTACAGTTTACAAGTCTATTCCAGATTTTTGCCTTCTTTCAAATTCTTTTGTGACTTGCATGTGCAAGGACTCATGTTCAGCCAGGGGTGTGTGACTAGCCGGAGGGGGGCCTTCTCTGGTCATTCCTGAGTGAGTATGTAGTCACGGCCAGGTGTCCAGCCTTTCAGACTCCCAGGGATATGTGGGAACTCACTGCATCTACCTCATTCCCTGGATTATCCTGTTAAATTTCTGGCTAGTCTTTCTCTCTGTTGCTTGCTTCAACCACGGTCACAACTTAAGGTGAGCTGTTATGTTGGCCTTCCCTGTTAATTTCTCAAATGACTACTGTTTATGGTCACATCCCTTGGCTTGAGTTCTTCCATGCATTGTTCCAAATCAAGTCAGCAGCCCTGGCGGAGAAGCTACAAGATTTCATTGTTTGCCCACCCTGGTAGAACTACCACACACATTGAGTTAGAGTGGGATGGGCAGGAATGAGGGCAACTCCAGGAAAAATGTTACAGATTCCCATTGCTCTTAGCTACATTTCAGTCATTTTTCTTCATTTCATGCTTCTTTAATTTGTTACATGCCTTCGATCAATTTCCAGAGTCCTGAAATAGTCATTTTTGCAATATTGTCTAGTTTTATCATAATTTTGGAGGGAGATAGTTTTCAAGCTCCTCACTCTACCATTACGGAAATCCTGCCTCTGAGGAATCTGCTGCTCTCTGCTTTTTAAAGATCAGGCTAGGTGAGGAGCAGACCATCAAGCTCAAGCATACATGCATGGACTTCGTGAGTCTAGTAAACCTGGAATGTGAAATGCATAACATCAGCTAACATTTATGCAGTGCTTCCTACTTGTCAGCCCCGTGCTAAGTGTTTCACAGGCATCATCTCCTCAAATTCTCATCAACGTGCAGAACCTGGTTCAATTCTTGGAGATCCCTTACTAATTTTCTTCCCAAGAGATACAACTAAAAAGAAAAGTGTCCACACATCAGATAACTTAGATGAAATGGACTAATTCCTTAAAAGTGAAAACTACCAAAACTCACACAAGGAGAAATAGAAAATCTAAATAAGCCTAAATCTGCAAAAGAAATGGAATAATTTGTTAATGAGCTTCCCCCAAAAGAAGGCTCAGAGGGTTTCTCTGGTGAATCCTACAAAACATTTAAGGAGGAAATTATACTAATAATCTATAATCTCTTTTAGAATATAGAAGGAACACTCCTTATGTCATTCTATAAGGCCAGCATTAATGACCCTAATATCAAAATCAGGTAAAAGAGAACAAGAAAGGAAGACTACAGACCAAGATGACTCATGAATACATGTGCAAAAGCCCTTAAAATATTAACAAATCAAATCTAACAACATATAGAAAGAATTACATACCACTACCCAGTGGGATTTATTCCAGTTATGCAAGGCTGGTCTCACATCTAAAAGGCAATGAATATAATCCACCACAAACAGGCTAAAGAAGAAAAATCATACAATCATATCAAATGATGCAGAAAAGACATTTGGCAAAATCCCAAACACATTCATGATGTAAAAAACACTCAGAAAAGTAGACACGTAGGGGAATTTTCTCAACATGTTAAAGATCTACATTTAACATCACAGATAATGGTAAGAAACTGGACACTTTCTTCCAAAAATCAGGAACAAGACATGAGGGTTTCTTTTCACTACTATTCAACATTGTACTGGAAGTCCTCTCAGTACAATAAGATTTTTATAAGGGGAAATGAAAAGTATATAGATTATGAAGAAAGAAAGAAAATTGCCTTTGTTTGCAGATGACATGATAGTCTATGTAGTAAAGCACAAAGTATTGCCTAGTAAACAGTTATAGCGTTTGCAGGACAAAAGGCTAATATACAAAAGTCAGTTGCTTCCCTATATATCTGCTATGAACAACTGTAATTTGAAATTAAAAACAGTGCTATTTATAACAGTACACAAAGCAAGTCAAAAGCCAACAAAGTATGTACAAAATTTCTATGTGGAAAACTACAAAACCCTAACAAAAGAAATCAAAGATTTAAATAAATAATGAAATACCCACGTTCATGGGTTGAAAGTCTCAGTAGATTAAAAAAGTCAATTCTTCCCAACTTAATTTATAGATTTAGTGTAGTTCCAATCAAAATCAAGCTATTTTTATACATCGACAAACTGATTCTAAAGTTTATAGGAAAAGGCAAAAGACCCAGAATGGCGAATACAATACTATGAAAAAAATGGAGGACTAACACTACTCGACTTCAGGACTAACTATAAAATCATTAAGCCAGCATGGCATTGACACAAGGATAGATGTATGGATGAATGGAACAGAAGAGAGCTCCCAGAAACAGAGCCACACAAAATGCAGTCAATTAATATTTGACAATAGAGCAAAGGCAATTCAATGGAGAAAGAATAGTCTTTTCAATAAATAATGCTGAAACAATTGGACATCCACATGCCCAAAAGAAGGGAGGAATCTAGACGTGGGTTTTATGCCTCTCATGAAAATTAACTCAACATGCATCATTAAACATTACATGCGAAACTATAAAACTCCTAGAAGAAAACAGGAGAAAACCAAGATGACTTTGGGTTTGTGATAAGTTTTTAGATACGACAACAAAAGCACAATCCATGAAAAAAAAAATGTGTAAGTTGGACTTCACTAAAATTAAAAGGCTCTGTTCTGCAAAAGCCCATGTAAGGAAACTGAAGAAATAAGCCACAGACTGAGAGGAAATATTTGCAAAATACACTTCTAATAAAGGACTTGTATCCAAATTACACAAAGCACTTTTAAAGGTCAGCAATAAGAAGACAGACAACCCAATTTTAAAAATGGGCAAAAGATGGGAACAGACACTTCACCAGAGGATATCTACAGACTTCAGCTGGTTTGTTCATAAGCAAATTGAGAATAATTATACCTCCCGCACAACAGTGAAGCATAAGCTCACACAGGCCTAGTGAGTTCAAATGACCGGTTCAAGGTCACATGGATGGTTATTAATGAATGGGCCAGGACTCAAGCCCAGGCCTAGATTATAGGTGTTCAAAAATGGTGACTATTAATTATAGCTGTGATTCTCTCTCTCCTTCCCGCCCACCCACCTGAATCACACACTCACACACATATGCAGAGTCATTCGTAGGTGGTGAAGAAACTGGATCCTCAGTCTCTCCACCAGCTTCTCATCTCATCCCTGGGCTTTCAGGACGGCCTGCTCTGTCTTCCCACCCCACACCGCCCTTCCCCCAACTTGAAACCGCTCCTTGCTCCTAGTCCACCGGGTGCAGGAGGGCAAGGGTCTTTCTCCCACCCGGAACATAATTCTGTAGTGAAGAGAGGGGAGCCGGGGCCTGCTGGGGAGGATGGCAGGACGGTCCAGCAGAGAGAGATGGCGGTGCTAAGAGACGGGAGGAGGGCAGCTAAGGATTGCAGTGTGTCTGGTCAGATGCCGTGCTGGGCACCTTCATGTCCCTTGTCTTATTTAACCCTCACAGTAAGACTTGATCTTTGGTGTCCTGGGGCAGGTGGTGACACTGGAGATGTTAGGGCCGTAGGAGAACAGGACCAGCCCAGAATCCTTTCTTGCTGTCCTTCCAGATCCCTCAGGGACCCACAGTTCAGCCTCAGAGACTGGGTGGTTTTCTGGCAAAGGAGGAAAAGGGGCCTTCTCTTATCTGTCCTCAAACCTGATTCCTCTCTGAGTGGACCCAGGGCCTTCTAGTTAATCGGAGTGAATGGGAGGGTGACTGTTTCCATCAAAACAGAAACGGTATATCAGAGGAGCAGGGCATGTAGATAGGAGAGACTGTACCTCTTAGTAAAGGAATCAGGGCTTCCAGTGAAGAAGTGAGAAAATACAGGGCCTGGAGTGCTCAAGAAAAACTTGGAAGACTACGTGTCAGCCTCCATCCATGGCCAGTCTATGGACTGTGGAACCAGAGAGGTCTGAGTTAGAATCACATTTCTGTGATTCTCTAGCTGTGTGACCTTAGGCCAGTCAATTAGCCTCTCTGGGCAATAGTTTTCTCATTTGTAAAATGAGGACAATCCTGAATGACTAAAATCCTAAAAGGCAACTCTAAAGTGAAGATTGTCCTTTGCAGGGTTAAAATTATATGTATGAAGTATTGAATGTTATCTGGTTTTTAACCCTTGTAACCATTGAGGCAGAACCTCACAGGGCAGGGCTGCTGTGGGAGATGCCAAGAAATGTCCTCAGAATCAGACTCCAGAATCAGATCAGCTGAGATCAAGGTGTCTCTGCCCCTACCTGTCCATGGTATAGCTGCTGGTCCCAACCCTGTGAGCTTATGAGAAGCACCCAGTGTGATCAACCCACCTTCCATTCTGACTCCAGAAGACTTTTGCTGGACACTGGCTGTTTGGCAGGTTTTCTAGATGCTGTGGATTCAAAGATGTGTGGCTTCTATTTGGCTGTACCACAGCTCAGGAAGATGAAAGGAGGACACAGACCCCACCCCCAGATGCTGAGGCTCTTACACTAAAGGAGCAGATGGCCCTGCGGGGCGGGGGGCTGCCGGCTCTAACCAGCCCTGAACCAGGCAGGAGACAGAATTTCCCAGAAGACAGTGTACACAACATGGGTATCAGTTTTCTCCTTGGCTTTTTCTGCCACGTACCGAGACGACTGAGCTGGTAACACAGAACTCAGCTTGATTATTGGGAGACACTGAAAACACCCCAAGGGAAGGAAGGGCAAAGAGCCTTACGCAAAAAAAGACTGAATTAGCGGCCGAAGATGCTCCTTGTGCTGCCGGAGGGTGCTGAGGCTCAGGCGAGGTCCTCCCCTGGCTCGTCCCCAAAATCCTGCCCTGGGTTTGGGAGGTCCCTGCTAGAACGGAGCCAGTATGTGCCTTTTTAGGTTCAACTTGGGGAAGACAGGGAAGAAAGGATGAGAGAGAGCAGAGATGGGAAGAGGGAAGGAGGGCAGGGAGAGTCCTAGACCATCAGGCTTGCAAGTAAAGTCAATAACTACCAAGTTTCAGAGGCTTCTGCAGGCTTAAAAACACCAGAAAATATTGCATTTTTACCTTTTCTTAAGACTCTCATTCTCTCATCATCTCCTCCTGAAAGCGCTGGATATGACTCAGCTCAGGTGGTCAGTGGCCCTGTCCCCCTGTGTGAGTCATTTAACCTCAGGGAATCTGTGTCTCATCACCTGTAATATGGGTGTGTTGACCTTATGGGAGGATTAAAAGAGCCAAGGTGTGTAAAGCATTTCACACACTATCTTCTAAGAGCAGTTTAATAAAAATCCCACTAGATAAAATAAGAAATAAAAATAAAACAATAAATAAAAAAAAAATTAAAAATCCCACGAGAGTAGGATTTCTTCCTTGAGCTTCTGCCAGCCTCCCCAGACCCAATGGGAAACCGAAAACACCATCAGATAAAACAAGTGAATTCAGGAAAGTCTCACCAGGGTTCGAAGCTATGCTTTGAGACCCAGTTAAGTGCAGAAAGCCGGCCCGGGCTCACCACCCAGTGTGTGTGCAGCACAGCGTTGGGGCAACACAACGTGGGAGGGAATGAAAGAAGCTCCTCTCCCAGGACTTGTGAGAAGTTCCTTGGATGTCGCCACGCACTTCTGGGATTCTGGGCAGTGAGCTCGTGGCTGGGTCTGTTTCTGCAGATAGTCATTAAACAGCCAGAATCTAGGGGCATCGTCGGCCAGTTCTCTTACCAAGTTCCTCTGTGAGCGTGGTATCTGTGGCACTGCAGGGATGTGGAGATAAAAAGCAATGCGGACACGTCTCCAGAAAATATAAAGAGCCAGGAGTGAAGCTAAGAAATAATCTCCATTTCTACGTGCTTGTTATTTTATGCACATTAATTTAAACTTCCTAACAAATCCTGCTTAGTAGGAATGTTTGCCACCATTTTACAGATGAGGAAACTGAGGCTCAGAGAGCTTAAGTCACCTGCTGAAGTTCAAAGAACCAGGTCTGGATTTGAATCCAAATCAGAATGCGGGACTGTCTCCTCTCTCATGACACCTTTCCCTAGAAGCCTAAATTTCTGGGAACTAAGTGAACTCCAGTGACAAAGCAGCACCTTTTCCGTGTTCTGTGTGCTGGATCCCTTCCTCCTCTTTCTCTGGGAATAGACAACAAAGCCACCAGGAGCCCCGAGGCAGCCCTGGTCGTCCTTGCGCTGTGGTCAGATTTCTGGCCTCGCTGCTTTCCCATCAGACTTGTGCAGAAAGAACACTGTATCCGCCAGCTCAGTATAGCACATCTCTGGCTCTGTTTCCTCCCCACGGGAACCCAAAAGTCTGTCTGTGTGTGTTATCAGACTAGCTAAAGACTTACAGATGTCAGCACAGAAGACGAGAGCTTTGATGTGAGCTCCGCATCCAGGAAAGCCCTCGCTGCTGCCCTGTTCTGGCTTGAGCTTCGCGTCTTTCATCAAGTTCCACAAGACGCCTTGCTGCCTGCCAAGATCAAAGCAAACGAAGCAGGAGGCTCACAGGGTAAGTGCTCCTTCCCAGGACCTGCACTTGGACAGCAGCAAGAAGATGCTGATTATTCTACGGCTCTTAACCTTAACTTACTTTGGGGGAGGGTGCCGGGATTCTTGCTGGGTCTACACAGTCCATGGCTCCTCTGGAAGTAAAAGGGGCCAATGGTGAGGTGAGTGCAGGTTACACATAAGGCTCACCTCAAAGTGAACAATTACCTTTGATCAAGTTTGAAAGTGTGCTCACATTTGTCATTTTACATCCTTCTGATGTGACCCTTATGAGTTGGCACAACAGGAGAAGTGTCCCCAACAACGGGTACTTGGTTTGCTCCAGATCACACTGGAGCCACCCTGGGCTCCTGGTGTGGACAGACCGCAGGTGATGGATGTTCCAGGTGACACATCAGGTCTCCCTGTGATGAGCTCTCTGGGGGTCTCTACACAGGCACCTCTTTCTTTATCCTCAGGGTGGGTCCATCAAGCAAGGGATCCCCTGGGTGGGTGCCCAGCTAGGCTATTCCCTCCCTGCCTCTTCCTCTCTTTTTCTGCTTGTCCTCTGTAATCCTCAGCCTGGGATTCCCTTCTGGTGGGCAAACCTCTCCCTGCTGTGGTTTTCAGAGCTAAAGAGCATACGGACGTTTCATGAGCAGTTACTGTGTGCGGCTCCAGACACAGCCATGCACACTTGGACTGTGACCCTCCTGTAACACGGTTGGTGCCCTGAGGTGTATCTGAACATCATGGTGCTGTGGGTGGACAGATCTCGAGATGCTGCTGCCTCCTGCTGGTTAAACTAAATCTAAACCAGTTGCTTAATTTTACAGTCTATCTTTCCACCCTCCTTTCTCTTCCAGGAGCTCATTTTTTAAATTGAGGTAACATTGATTTTTAACATTAGCTAGGTTTCATGTATATATGACATTTCTACTTCTGTATACCCTACCACGTGCTCATCACCAAAAATTTATTTCCCATCCATCAACATACAATGGATCCTTTCTACCCATTTCACCCTCCTTTCCCCCTGTCCCTTCTCCTCCGGTAACCACTACTCTGTTCTCTATCTTTGTGTTTGCTTCAGTTTGGTTTGTTCATTTATTTTGTTTTTGGTTGCCTGTTTGTTAGTTTTTTTTAATATTCCACATGAGTGAAATCTCATGGTATTTGTCTTTCTCTGTCTTTTTTTCACTTTACGTAATACCCTCAAGGTCCATCCATGTTGTTGTAAATAGCAAGATTTCATCTTTTTTATGGCTGCATAGTATTCCATTGTATGTATATTTTACATCTTCTTAAATAAATGGATATAAATGGATATTTATCTGTGGATGGTCAGAGGTTCATTTTTGAATGATCCATTTTTACACACCACTTTTATTGTATATTAAGTTTTCATGTGTATTTGGATGAATTTATAACCTTTCTATTCTGTTTTACTGATCTGTTCATCTATTCATTCACAATGCTGCTTTAATTATTATAGATTTATAGTACATTTTTTCATATCTAGGAGGTATGTTTCCTTCTCCTTACTCAACTCTCTCAGAATTTCCACAAGGATGCTTGCTGTTTGTTTTTCCATTTGAATCTTAGAATGCAAAAAAAATCTTACTGGTATTTTAATTGGAATGACACTACATTTGTAGATCAACTAGAAGTCTTTGCTAACTTACGATGCTGTCTTCTTAGTCAAAATACACTGTCTATTTGTTCAAATCCTTGGAATTCTTAGATTTCTGCTAACCTATCAGGCATGATTCTTAGGTTTATTCCTAGATATTTGGTTTTGTTTTGTGATGATGGTAAAGGAGGTTTTACATTCTATTACATCTTCTAAGTAGCTGTTAGTTGGTATTTGTGGTGACTATTGATTTCTACACATTAATCTTTAACTGTGCTACCTCCGTAAATTCTCTTATTGTTGAAAATAGTTTTGAAGTTAATTCTCTCAGGTTTTTCATGCATATAAGTTTACCTACACAAATAATAATATTTATTATACCCTGTGAATACATTAATTTCAAGTGTTATATTATAATTGACATGCCTTTTCTAATTAGAGCTAGTACTTCCAGACCAATATTAAATCATGACAGTGATAATGTCATCCTTATCCTGTCCCTGACTTCAGTACAAATGCTTCTAAATTCTGTGTTGATGAGCATAATGTGCTCCTAAGTATCTTTTATCATGGTAAGAAAGTACCCCTTTATTTATGCTTTGCTAAGAATTTCTTTTTTAATCAAGAAGGGAGGTAATCTTACCCTTTAAAATGTTTTATATATGTTACATGCTTTATCATGAACATTTTAGTAGAATAGATATACATATACACACACATACACATAATTTTTAAATAAATAATTGTAAATATATTGGGAGACTGCCAGTTTTTAAAAACTGATTCAAGCATGCAATCAAAAAAGTTTGGAGGCCAGCGGGTTGAGATTATACTAAAATCACTTATATTAAGATACTAACATTTACCAGATGATTTAATCTTTCATTTTTAATGCAGGAGGCACGTCCAGATCTTGAATGTTTTAAGGATCATCATTATGAATATTGGTAACCTTACTGGTTGATGAAAGACTGGTTAACTGAGGATCAATCATTGGAAGACTTTAGCTCTCCTCTTAAAAAGTCTGATTTTTGTGGCCCTCTGAATGTCCACCTCTATGTCAGACAGTGAAGTGAAGCAGCAACACGCTGGGCTCCCCCGGGTCCCCCCGGGACTCCCAACTCCCCATCATGTAGACATCACAGTATGACAGAGGCAGAGATAGAGGCTGAGCCAGTGCGACCTGGCCCAGCCTCTCTGGATCATACCTTGCACAAGTAAAGTGTCCCGGCTGAGAGATGCTTTTTCTGGCAGACGCAGGGTGGGGACTACACACCTGTGGACAGACCAGTCAAAAGCAGGGAAGGAACCAGGCCTCATAGAGACCTGTTGCTTCAGCCCAGTGGGACTTCCCATTAGGGCCCTGGCCAGAAAGAAGCCTTCCAGAGTAGATGTTTCTGAAAAGTAAAGAAACACCAGTATTCTTTGTAGTCATAAAAAGGGAAAAGAGAGCTGGAGGGATAAACATCTCAACCAACAAATTCTTTTTATGGGCTGTCTGGCTCTCTGCAAATTTTTACTGAACCAAGACATGTGTTCTTTTAAAATTAATACATGCAGGGCAAAAACTCAAAACAATATGCTGATTTATTCCATAAAGATACTTCCCAGGCCAACTGTGGTTTGTTTTACATTGTCAACAAGAGTAGGGGGTGGATGGGGAGGAATCTCATAAAGTCTTAAGAGATGAAAAGTTTGGGTTCACACTGAAATAACTGCTCTGAAACCTAGAGTAAGTTCAGTCTCTGTCTCTCCCTCTCTCTCTCTTCCTCTCCTGCAAATTTAATTGACCTTTAAAAGCATTTATTGAGCACTGTGAGAACACAGAAGCAAGATAAGATGAGGTGTATTTTAATTTATTTAGGGAATGAACACATGCACATATGGAGTAGTTAACAATTCAAAGAAATATAGATAGAATTGAGGAACAATATAATTACCATGGACTGTTGGGAGAGGTCAGAGAACTCAGAACTAGTTGTTGGGGCTGTATCAACAGGGGTTCCTATAAGCATAGACGAGCAAGGGAGGAAGAGAGACGGACACGTGACGTATCTCCCTTTCCCCAGCAATGTTCCAATGCCATAGGCTCAATCTACCTGCTCAGCTTCCGATGCAGGGATTCCTGAGGGTCTGTTTTGATGCTCTCACCCTGGGACAGGAGGGAAATCAGAGCTCCTGTCAGATTTTTTATGTACTGCCGGCATTACAGCAAGAAAGAAAAAGTAACAACCTTCCAGCAACTGAGAAGGATGCTTTTGGCAGTGGGATTATTGAATTTAGTGTCCCTGGGTGAGTCAGGACGACTGAATTAAGGAAGAAGACACCCAATGAGCACGTGAAATGACGTTCAAATCGTTAGTCAAGGAAGTGCAAATTAAAACCACAATGAGATGCCACCACACATCCTTCAGAATGTCTACAATTAAAGACTGAGACTGACCGTGCCAAGTGTTGGTTGAGGATGTGGAAGAACTGGAACTCAGACATTTCTGCTGGGAATGCAAAATGGTGCCACTGTCTGAGAAACGGCACAGCAGTTTCCTGTAAAGCTAACCTGTGCTACCAAGTGATGCAACAATCCCTCTTCCAGGTGAAATGAAAACAAAGGAAAAGGAAACAAAGGGTTGATTCCTGAAGGACATTAAATTCTAAACGGTTTAAGACTATACAGCTCCGAATATGACTTCTTTCCTTATTGCTCAGGCACTGGGGCTGGGCGTCAGGACACCTGGGTCTGGTCCTCACTCTCTCATTAACTAGGTGTGTGACCTCCAGCAAATCTCACCTTTGTTCCTTTCCTCAATGGTCAAAATGGCATCACTTTCTGAACCCATCTCAGCAAGTAAAAAGCTTTCATTAAAATACTAGGCATGATAACACTCAGAAAAATTAAAAGTTTAATATGAATATAAAGTAGGGGGTATTTTGCATTTAACAGAAAACTTTTAAAATGCTATATGTGGTATCACTATATGTATATGTTGTAGGACCAGATCTCTAAAGCAATAAAAATCATCAGTCTTTTTACTTCCCAATCTGTTAGCAAAGATCACAGGGGCTGAGTCTCCCCCAGGGGGACAGTCACCTCTACCGGGTTGTCAGGGATGGGCCTCTGTGACTCCTTTAAATCATTCTAAGCGTCACACTGGGCTCCTGCAGGAGTTACTTTATTGCTAAAACAATACACTGAAAACTGAAGCCTAGAAATGGAATAAAATTAAAATTTCAAAAAGAAAAAAAAAAAAAAAAGAAAGCAGTTGGGTGACAGAAATGCCACAATGACGAAACAAACCTAGTATGTGGTTTGTATTCCATTGAATGAAGGCAGTCGCAACAAAAAAAATTACATAGAACGTACGCAGGTCTGTGTTGTTTTTAGGGGAGTCAGAAAGCACCTTGAGTTTGTGCTCCAAGGGCCGGTCGTGGCATTACCTCAGGCTGCCTGTCTCCTGTCTGGGCTTCTCCATCTTCTGCCCTGCCTCCCTGGCCCTCTGCTCTCTCCTCCCCCCGCCCCTTTCTCTGCTCTCTCCCTGTCTCATCATATCTGAGGGTAGAAATGACTCTGTTTTCTCTTTTGGGAACTGTAGGAACATGAGAAGTGTTTTTCTCTTTCCTGAGGTGTTTGACTTAGCTTAACGCACGTTACTTGAGTACCTAGAGCTAGACAGGTCACACAAAGGTAAATGAACGGTGGCTGGTCCTTGCCTGGCCTTGCTGAAGATCTTACGGGTGGTTGGGCTAAAGGACCACAAGGTGCCCTGCTATTCTGAGGAGGGAGCGAGCACATCAAGTCATGCACATCAGGAAGGTTTCGTGGGAGAACTTCCCTCACTGGAGCCAGGCCTGGAGTGGGGAGGGAGATTTCCACAAGTGGACGTGGGGGAGGGAAGGTGGCCCTAGAAGACGAAAAAAACCCCAAGCCAGATGGCAGAAGCATCTGAGGCAGGTTTGGAACACAGACCGTGCATGGGGGACGTGGGGGCGGCGGGAGGCCCGCTGGAAGACAGACCGGGTGGGAGCACGGGTATCCTGAAAGCCTCGCTGAGGACTTCGGCTTTTACGCTGTCAGCAGTTGGAAGAAGACTGGCGAGATATTGGTATTAGTCTGCTCTTTTTTTAAAAAAAAATATTTCATATTGTCTGTTTTGAGGGGAGGTAATTAGGTTTATCTATTTTAATGGAGATACTGGGGATTGAACCCAGGACCTCATGTGTGCTAAGCACGAGCTCTACCACTGAGCTATACCCTCCTGCCAGAGTTAGCCTGCTCTTACTCAGGGGACCTCACCTGTATGGATTCGCTGCCCACCTCCTCCTGCTCCTGTCCCTGCCTATCCTCCTAAGAGAAGCCCCAGCCCCCAACTAGGAAGGCTTGAGGAGCTGTGCAGGCTGAGGTCCCCTACACACCCTGGTGGATAGCTCACTTCTGAGGCCTACACTCTAGACCCTGAATTGCACTCCAGGGAAGATATGAATAAGGTGCTGCTTGGTCCCCTGCTCAGGAGCCACCACAGTCCAGGCTTCAAGGCTTCCGGGGACCTACTCGCAGCTGGGGTGCAACGGGGCTGGGAACCACAGGTGCTAAGGCTGGGCAGAGCTGGACTAGCTGCTGCAGGAGTGGCCGTCCTCTGTTCTCTCTATAGACAATGATGTTAAAAAAAAATTAATGTCTTTTGACAAAGTGAACAAAGAGTATGTGGCAAAATATAGGAAAAAAGTACCCTGGAGGTATGCCTCAGAGTTAATGAAAATAATGATTTTTTAAAAAAATTTTGTAATATTTGTGACATTTGTCAGCTTTTAAAATTTTATAATTGGTTGTGATATCTCTTTCATTCTAAGGAAAGTTAATTTCATACCTAATTTTGTATTTTTGTGTTCTTTTTCTCAATGATTCTCCAAACTGTATAAGCTTGAGGCTCACAAACATGGATCAGACCTTGGATGATCCCATATTAGCTCAATATATATGTGATTAATTACCATTGCTAAGTACCCCGACCTCCTAGGACTGAAGAACACTAAGGAAATAAAATGCATTTCAAACAAAGAGACAAAATAAATAAATAACCGAATCAGTAGCTTGGCTGGAAAACTGCTATCTTCATGACTGGGACCTTTAAAAAATAGGACAGTCTTAGGCTCCTGACGAATTCCACAGTCCACCGCAGCCGCCTGACTGGAGGGGGCTGTCCAAATAGGTCTTTGCTAGAGGCACAGTTACTGCAGCATTAAAAATTTCCAATGCTATTTCTACCTGTAATTCTCAGCAGACTATTCCCCAATCAGGTTTCCCAATTTTAAATCAGTTGGGATACATAAATATCAAGTATTTAAGAAGGAGGAAAGAAATAATTTAATTCTTCATATGCAAACTTTATTGGCCAAAATTTAAGAATGTTCTATAAAACCGAACAAAAATTTACCTCAGAGTTCTAACCAGAGTCCAATTAAGTAACTAACTTCATAGTGCAATTGTTCGACTTGCTTTATCTTATAGATGAATATTATAGAAATGTTTAAAAAAGAAGTTCAATATGTTAGGGTTTGCTATGTACAAAATAACGGTTTATAGGGCTGGAAAGTGCTGCAGTTACAACTCCCCAAATCACGATTTCTGTCTTTCAGAATCCCAAACGTGGACAAGGTATATGAATCAATTGCTTTCAAGATATTGGTCAGCAGGAAAGAAAGGACACTGATCCCTGAGAGATGAGTAACAGACAAAGCCAAGCCCTACAACTGCCCAGATCACTGCCTGCAGAGTTTCCAGTCAGCGGTGCACAGCAGGGAAACCCTAAAGGAGTCCCACATCTCCTTTAGTTGAGGAGACAAATTGATCAACATAATGCCAATCAAAATTCCAGCTAGATCTTTTTTTTTTAGAAGTTGAAAAACTGGCTCTAAAATTCACATGGAAATGCGAAGAACTTAGAATAGCCAAAACAAGTTACAAACGAGGACCAAACTTGGAAGAATAACACTATCTGATTTTAGACAATATAAAACCACAGTAACCAATAGAGTGTGGTATTGGCGTTATTACTGTTAATAGATCAATGGAACAAAATAGAAAGTAGATAAATAGACCCATGCATAAATGGAAAACTGATTTTCGATAAAGGTGCAAAGGAAATTCAGTGGAGAAACAATCGTTTTTTCAGTAGATGGTGCTTGGAACAAGTGTATTTCCATACACAATAAATGAACTTCAATCCACAACTCACATCATATGCAAATATTAACCTAGAATGGGTCACAGATTTAAGCGTAAAACGAAAAATCATAAAACTTTTAGGAGAAAATCTTTATGACCTTGGGTTAGGCAAAATATTTAGATACAGCCCCAAAAACAAGATACATGAAAGATGCTGTGAGGATTAAATGAGCTAATACAGGCAAAGCACTTAGAACGGGTAGAAACATGCATGTTACCATTCTCAGACCTCCTTCCCTCCCTCCTACACCCGCTGTCTATGCCAAACACATTGGACTCTACTTAGTTAAATGGAAGAGGCTCTGGACTCAAGAAGAGTGCAAAAGCCTTAAGAGTCCCAGACCTGGGACCTGGTCCTGGCTCAGCCACTCACCAGGTTTCTGAGCCCATTTGTGTTACTTATGCAGCAGAGCTTGAACTGTTTATCGGTAAAAAAAAAAAAACGAGAAGGCTGGTCTAGCAGATTATCTCTATGATCCCATTCACCTGTTAACACTGCTTTTTGTAATTCAAAAGTATGCGAAAATGACCAAATGAGAAGCTTTTTGGCAGCTTTTAGGCACAACAGAGATTTTCATGTTACGATGAAGGTTATTCAGTATCTAGTAAGAAAGAAAACAGTCGCAAATTATAAGGACATGACAACTCTTAAAATTTTAGTGGAACATTAAGTTGCTTCTTTAATGTTTTATGAGAAATTTTAACATGCACCTTATTATCTTCTGAAATCGAACATATTCAAAAGTTCTGGATCGGAACTCCGCCTTTCCAAAGCTGTGCACCAAGTCTCTTGAAAGTTTAGTAGGAGTTTGTGTACTTTGTGGAGGGTATGCCATTAGCTTGGCCTCAGTGACCCACCAGGAGAAATCGTTTCAGAAACACTCTGCAGCTATTCTGTCTTCTCGCAGGTCAGCAGGATGAGTGGTGAGTGAAGCAACTATCGAGAGGAAAGAGTTCACATGGTTCACTTTGTGTGAAATTCATTGGAGTAAGTGTAATAATCTACACATAATGCTGCCATCCAAAAAAACCACTCAGCTTTTTAAAAGGGTTGAGGGGAGATTTAATGTGGAAACTGTCTTTAGTTGGCTTCATCACACATAGATCCTTTGATTATATAACTTGATGAAGACTAGCTATGACTAGGCGTGACCCTGGAACAGAGCACACAGCAGGGCTTCGATGTTAATTTGAAGTGGATATGGCATTACCATGATGAGGAGGGAAATTTCCCCCATTAACATCCTACTGAAAAATTTGTCAGATGTGTCAGAAATTCCCAGTATTCTAAAGATTCAAGTAACTTTTAGAAATGTTGCACTCCTACTGGGTCAAGTCCTCATCCAGAAGCTGATCACTCAAGCAAGACACCAACTTGCCCATTAAAGACATTTTGACTATAGGAGCCAAATAGGAATTTTGTCCAAACAGGTAAGATTGATTAGATGCTATGTTTCAATTACAATCCCAAGTCACGAAGAGCGTTCCTGACGTTTCTCATAATTCTTAGCAGAAGTCTTTGTAGTGCTCTCTGCTGGAATGAGCTGCTCCTACAAAGCCTACAATGTGGTTGATTCTACTCGTTTGCTGTTGCCAGAATCACCGGTCCCAACTTGCACATTTGCTAGCTGTCTAGAGACAGGCTGTTAGAGGTAACAGCCTGGTGGACACCGTGTATCCATGAGGGTACCTGCAAAACTCGCGTCCTTTCCACTGGTAGTTTCAGTGTTAGATCAGCTGTCAGACTCTGGGCAAGAGTCAGTTGGATTGATTTAGGTATCCTGATGGGCCGTTATAAAAGACGAGAGAGAAATTAGCTCAGTTTGCTTAACTGGTCAGGGCTTGAAATTTTGAGAGTATAAGTCTGTGTCCATGTTTTGGGGATAGCAAACAGGAAATTTAAGTTTTGACCTGATTTCCAGGATAAGGTTGGTTAGAGAGTAGCAGGGAATCTATAAATCACTGCTAGGTAAGTTCAATTAAAAAAAAATCCTTTTATTTTAATTACTAAAAATTGGGAAATACAATAAATCAAACACAACTCTACTGGAAATACGAACTACTACCAGTTTAGTGTATTTCCAATAGCTGCTTTTCTATGCACATTTTCATATAGTTGAGATCATGTGCCTATACTGTTATGTCTTGCACTTGAACTTAAGATGCTCTGTGCATCTCCCTATGTCATTCTTGTAATTATTTTTAATGTCAAAATAATATACTATTGCAGTTATAGTCTAATATGGTTAACTGCTTTCTTATTGTTGGACATAGTGTTTTGCTGTCAAAAAAATAATGCTGTTATGAACATTTATGCATAAATAATTATATACTTTTTCTCTTTAGGGTTATTTCTGTGAAATTAAATTACAAGATTAAAGACTTAATACATTTTAAAGACTAGATATTCCAAATGTTTGTGTCAAAACGCCTCCCAGCAGCAGCATATGGGAATGTTCTACCTCGTGGCATTATTGCCAACATTGAATGTTTCTTGAAAGAAAAAAAAAATCTTTGCTAATCGGATGGTAAAACAGAATCTTACTGTAATTTTATTCATATTTCTCTGATTACTAGTTACAATATATTTCCTCTTTTATTTTTCCTCTTCTACCAACAACTTGTTTATGTCCTTTGCCCAGTTTTTCCATTTTTCATCCATATCAAATTATTTTGTTTTGTGAAATCTCCATTGAAGCAATAAAGCATTCACTAGGGTTCATCTTATTGGACTGATTTAAATATTTTATTTAAAGAAATATTCTGAAGACTGTAGTTTATTGATAGGAAAAATGTAAAGCATACATGTTTAAAGATCATTTTGTAATGACATTACCAGAAATAAATTTCTCCAAATAACATGATTAGTTTTGTAGTGCTACTAATGTAATGCAGTCTGCAGAAATGTGGTTTTACCTTCAAATCTGAGCACATTGCCCTTACATCACACACACACAAAAAAAAGGCTAATTAAAAAACCCCACAACTTTGACTAGTTTACATTTTAGTAGGCCACATCTGATTTGTTGAAGAGCAAGTTCTTTTATTTACCTCTTCAAGGAAATGCTTATTTTGTTCACCTCTTTCTGTGCATCTTTATCCTATAAAGAAAATACAAATATACAATAAAATTTCACACATTCATCCTGATACTCCAGGTACTTTGAAACAGACTTATGCTGAATGAGGGGATACTTTCTGAAAGAATATTACAAGGAAACTATTCATTTCTTCAGGCCAGGCATGATTCAGACCTCTGAGCACGTAAACGACGTCGAGCGCAATTTGCAGGCTTTCCCTCCAGCTGGTCTGGAGGGGCGGACCCAGGAAGGAGAGCATCTTCCACGTGCCCACACGGGACTTACTGGTGTGCTAATGGTAACACTGTTTTCTGCTGCATCTGTAACATGTGGAAGTCCTAGTCCTAGTAGCAGGATTTGAAGAAATCTGAGATTCTGCTGAAAGATCCAAACTACCTACTTTATCAGGTCATTTATATTTAAGATTTAAAAATCATCTAATATGTTTTATAGGACTCCACACACATTGTTATTTCCTTGAAACTAGTGTGGAAGTTAGGAAGAGTGGAAATAAATTCAGATGGAGGGTTACTCCTATGCATTTTTGTGTTTAACAAATGTTTACTAAGCACCTATCCAAAAGGACTGAAGGAACTTCAACACATTTAAAATAAACAGATGAGGAAAACTGGACAAAGTAGTTGTTAGCTAGATTTTTTAAAAACTGGAAGCTCTTCAATAGTTTTAATCATAAACATTAATACACTGATTCTATTGCAGCGTTTGATCAAGTAGGGGTCTACCTTCTATCAAATCAATATTTTTGAAGGCTGTGAGAAAATATGGTTAATGAATCTAGGACAATAGTAATGCTTTATTTAAAAGAACATATAAAAAGCCGTAATTCATGTTTATCTTTGTAACTCTGGGGATAGCTCAGTCCCTGGTACCTAGAAGACCCTAAATAAATGCCTGTTAAATAAGTGGTTAGAAACTGGAGCTCAGTGAAAATGTCCCATATCTAGGAATCAATTTCTTACAGATGAATGATATAGATGAGAGAATTATTTCAACTAGATGTCTAAAGAAATGAATATGCTCAAACTACAATAAAAGATTTAAAATTGAGATCAGGGCTTAGCACTATTCGCACTCAGGCACCACAAAGAATTCCTCCAATCACCCCCCAATCCAACTGCCAACACACATGCCACCCCTCCCACTTTACCTCCTCCCCAGGATTTCCACCCAAGTCTTTAATTGTTTGTTTGTTTTTTTTATGAATAGAGGTCACTGGCAGGGCTTTTTAGTTAAAAAAATCCCAACTAAAACCACCACCTCCAATCATGCTTTCCTTTGGCACACTGTCCAAGACGTACGCCCCTCAGACCGTTAATCCTCTTTGGTGCTCACCCTAATTCCGCCCTTCTATGCTTTCTCTTCCTTGACTTAATCTCCCCCCTCCCCTTTTTCTCAGGCAGAGCTCAACTACTGTCAGGAGACTTTTAAATTATCTCCTCTCTCTAGTCTTGCTTGAATCCTTCCTTCTTTGCTGGCTCTTCCTCATTATTATTTAAATATGCTCCTGTATTTTTCATCTAAAATAAAACTGTTTCTTAACTCAAGCACTGCTTTAACTTCTACCTTACATCTCTCCTCTCTTCCCCATCAAATTACTGGAGGGGTGTCTGCAGGTACGGACTGCATTTTCTCACCTCTGGTGCTCTGCTCTCTGTCTCCACCTCTACTGTTCCACTGAAATAGCCCGGGTGGAGAGCACCAATGACATGGGCATCCTTAACTTCACGTGCTCATTCCAGCCCGGACTTCCCTAGAGTGTCTGACAGAGTTTGACCACTTCCACCATCCCCTGGATTCTGAGGCCCTGTCATCTCTGGCCACTTCTTTCAATCTCATTTTTTAGGTTCCTCTTCCTCCCAGTACATCTGACTGAACAAAGTCTTTGTAAATATATTTAGAGCTGTGTATCTCAGGGGTGATCCTTCACACCCTGCTTTTCAGGTACTACATCACATTTCTGGGTGATCTCTGCCATACTCATGGCTTCAAATATCATTTATATGCCAAATACTCAATCACTTAATGGATCTGAAAATCTCACACACACAAACTCAAAATGTCCAAAACTGAACTTGCCTTCTCTACCAAACCCGGTTCACCAATCCTCCCTGTGTCCATCAAGGGTAACTCCATCTACCCTGGTCAGTTTCCCAAGCCAGAAACCAAGATGTCATTGTTGAGCCCTCCATCTCCTGGATGTTCAATCTCCAACTTCTGTAGAGAACAATACCCACAAATCTGTTGAATCTGTCCTGTCCTCTGCATTCCTTACTGCTGTCACCTTAGTCCAGGTCCTCATCTCATATCTGTATCACTGCAGTAGTTACCTAAATGGTATTCTAACTTCCAGTTTTGTTCCCCTCCAGTCCAAGTCAGGCTCCACATGGTTGCTATTGTGTCCTTCTAAAACAATCTCTGTGTTACCTGTTGCTTAAGACACTCAAAAATGGTTTTCTCTTGCCTGTAAGGAAAGGGTATATAAGGCTCTCATCTCTCTCTCCTCAAGTACTCAGCATTTCAGCCATATTGTAAACTTGATTCAGTGCTTTTATATATCATATTTCTCAACTCCAAGCCTCTGTTTGTTTTCTAGTATTTCATAAATATGGCGTGTATGCCACCTGCATCAGTATCATCTGGGATATTTGAATCACTTAGAAGTGTGTGTTTATGTGTCCGTGTTTCCCTTCACCCTTGCCATGTGGGTACATATTTTGATACTAATAGAATAATTAGGACACATTATTTTGTATTCTACATTTTTTTCAGTTATATTAAAAATTGTTTTCTGACTGAACAAAGTCTTTTTAAAGCTGCGTAAAAAATGGAAACTGATCAACTAGTCAACGTGATATATAGTAAAGGAAAAATGCCCCAATTACTCAGCATAATGTTTCACAACTTTTTAAAGACAAATACCCATGTATTAGATTTTTCATCAACAACTTTTATTAATCTACTGAAGAGGTGGGTATCTCATTGTTTATTACATCTTATCAAATTCTGCATTCAATGTTTCCAAGAACACATCACAGTTCTACATCTTCACATATTATTTTCAGTAATATGTCATTTGCAAAAGTCTAATTATATGTTGAATTGTGTATTAAAGGGTATTTATTTTTAATAAGTTTTTTCCCCAGTGCAAGTTTTTTTTAATATAAATTCCAGATGAAGGAATTTCTACATTGACTTGAGGCCTGAGGAATTCCCAAGTGTGAGGACTTTAAGGCTGACCAGGACATGTGTGATCACTTCATTCAGACACTGAGACTGTCTGATACAGTGAAAATCCTCACGTGTCCGGGAATGTTGCTGTATGAGTAATGGGTTTCCCATGTTTACTTCATCAAATTGCTTCTCTGACATGAATTATCTGGTATTTCCCATATGGCTTCCTCCTCCTGGTAGACATCTGCTGCTTCCCTTCCTGCTTGACTCTGAGATTCCTGTGTAGACTAAGGCTTGAGTTTTGGCTGAAGGCTGCAGCATTTCTCCCCTGTGTAGACTGGTGTCTGGTGTCTATAAAGGTTACAGCTGAGGCTGAAGGTTCTTCCACATTCATTACATCCCTAGGGTTCCTTTCCAGTGTACACTGCATCATGATGGCTAAGGTTAGAGCATCAACTAAAGGCTTCACCACGTAGATGATGCTCATGTAGTTTCTCTGCAGTAGGAATTCACTCATGTCATTTGAAAGATGAATTATTACTGGAGGCATTTCCATAATGATCACAAAGGGTTTCTCTTGGGTGTGAGTTCTCTGGTACGAACAAAAGGTAACTCTGGTGAAAATGTTTCCCACATTTATTACATTTATAGGGGTTCTCTCCAGTGTGAGTTAACACATGTGTCAGTGTTGAGCTATGAGTGAACATTATAGTCAAAGAACTTCTCTCTGGTGTGAAACTTCTGCTACTGAGGAGACGAGAGGCTGATAAAGGTTTGTCTACATCCACCCATCTATTCATTCTTCTACACATGAATTCTGTGCTGATCCTTCAGTGTAATCTCCAGTTAAAGTCTTTGTTACATTGGTTGCAATTCCAAGCACTCAGCCACCAGCTGCCTTCCTCTGTTTTCCCACCAGGGCACAGTCTGAGCGCTAAGCCCGCAGAGCAGAACCGAATGGACGGAAACTTGAGTGAGATCACACTGATAGTGAGGTGCTGTCACCACACTCTGCAGCTCACAGCTTCTTTGTCTCTCCAGAAAAAGGCCAGGAATCCGTATTTTTAACAAGCCTCCCACCCCCAAGAAAATCTTAAAGATTTAAAGCATTGGGTTTAAATTCTAATTTCCTTAGAATCTCAGGTTACCTATAAAAACCTCAGGGAGGTCTGAGACCCTAGTTCAGGTTGCAGTATCAGTTTTATTTTCTCATAAATCTCTGTGCTTTCCTTTCCATAACACTCACCACACTTTAGGGCTATTATGTGTTCAGTGTGTGCCTTTCCCACTAGACTACACAATTCATGGTGGCAAAGACAGGATTTTTTTCTCATTGTATCCCAAGCCTCCGGAAAAGCATGCCCAGATTCGTAATACAAATGAATAAAGGTAATCTTTTTCACTCACTCAAGGACACACATTCAAAAATAGAGAATAATTTGATCTGAAAGTGTCAGAAAATATTACGTTTTGAGAAAATAAATCAATGTTGTTTGATAAATAAGAGAGAGGTTTATTGATATTAAATCATTATACTCCTGGCATTTGGGTAATGATTATCAAGTATCAACTTTACTAGATTGGGTACTGGTTAAAAATGACTGATCTCAAACTGATGCTATAGCATCAGTTATTTTAAGAAAATTAATCACAAGAAAGTCTAAGAAACTTCTTTAAGGTGTTTTTAAGATCAACTTAAAAACACAGCTAAGGCCATTATATATTGAGAAAGCTTAAGAAATAATATATTTTGGATGCAGATGAATAGAAGGTAAGAGACAAAAGAGCAGAAACAGGAGGGTGTAAACAGAGTAACACTTTCTGCCTATAATTCATGAAATGTCTGTTCAGACAGCAGTAAAGTCTGTCCACTCTGAAGTGGCCTTAATTAATTTTTTTTTATGTACAAGGAATTAATTTTTTTTTATGTACAAGGAATTAATTTTTTTTTTATGTACAAGGAAGAATAAATTCTCCAGGCATGGATAACACAGATGAACTAATCTACAAGAAATAAGTTTAAACCAGAAAGAAATAGGCAAATAAGAATTTCTAGCAAATGAGATCCTGGCTGGATTTCATAAGTGACCCACTCACCCCTCTGAGCTGTAGCATTTCTACAACAGGAAGTCAGGGTGAACGTTTGTGGACTAATTATATTTTCTGAACTTATATGAAAAATCGATGTCTTAATTAAGATAATCAAATATGAAGTTGTAATTAAGACAGAACATTTAAAGTAGGATGAGGATTTTATTACTATGAGTGGTTACTAAGGAGAGTAATAATTCTCAACATAGAACAGTTCGGAAATATAGCCCAGGACTTGAAACTACAGGCAACCTCCAAGACAATCATAAGCACCTGGTAAATATGAAGGGGTTCTTTACTTTCTGCACTCCCAGAGTCCTCTCCCTCCTGTGTTGTTTCTGGGATACTGTATTTATTATCCTATAGGAGTCTGTCTTAGAAGAGCAATTGATGTCACTTCAAAATATTACAACAATTTTAAAATAGTTTTTTCTCTACCAGATTAGCACATCCCTCATTGTAACACAAAGTATTACACAGTGTTATTTATGTTTGAGCTTTCTCAGTGTGCTCCAAGTCAGTCACTTGGATACCTCCTCCAGGCAAATAACTTCCAGGCTGCCGGGGTCATCGGTATTTCACTCAGTGATCGTTCTCACACTGCCTCAGACACAGGACTCTCTCTTCTTCTTCTTCTTCTTTTTTTTTTTTTTTTTTCTGAAGGAATGATATTCCTTTTTAAAAGGACCTGATATTACCTTTTTCAGGGTCAAGAAAAGTCCACATGAATAATAAAATACTGTAATTTCAGACTCTGGAATTGAAAAGCTGCTTACATGCACGAATCTGGGCTCTAGAGGCCCCAGGGCTGACATTCCCAATATTCAGTGCAGTGTGATGAGCTCCACGCTCCCTGATAGGGACAGAGTTGTGTTCACAAATGACTGTGATGCCAGGAATGGGGTGCAAGTGCCCCGGGAAGAAGCACGTATGTTATGCGAGTTCATAGGAAGGAGAGAACCAATGGCTGGGTCGCCTTCGTTGCAATGAGTGCCGATGCTAGACATTTTGGAAATGAACAAATGGGTCAGCAAATCACTGCTGGGGTACACTGCAATCTGGAAAGACTGATAACTCGCCTCATCCTATTGTCTAATTGGAAAAGAAACTGAGGTATTCTTAACAGTATTAGAACCACTTTAAAAAAAAAAACTGCTAGGAATACAAATAGAAACATCACTGGGAAAAAATAAGAAACACAGGAATACCTGCTAATGCCATTTTGCTTATTACATTCATATTTCCACACTGTCCAGCTTTCTTAGTTACACTTATTATCAGTCCTATTTATTATTCCTAGTAGCAGTATTATTTTTATTTGTATAGTTATCAGTCTTTTCAGTCTTCCTACCAATACTTACTGAGTCATTGCTATATGCCAGGCACTACGTTTAGCAGTAGGAGAGCGTAATGAAAAACACACCCAGTTGCTACTTTCATGGAACAATCACACAAATTAACTATGTAATCACAACTGTGCTAAATGACATGAAGGAAAAGTATGAGGCACTTTCTTGCCTGGGGGTGTCAAGGAAGTCTTTCCTGAACAAATGACATTTATGGTGAGGCTTGAAGGATGAATAGGAATAAAGCTGGTGAAGGGAGGGGCGAGGTTGTTCGGGAATGTTTAAGAGAGAGGGAACAATATGACCCGAGGGTACAAGGCAAGAAAAACACAGTGCAGAGGAGGGGCGAGAGGGGGAACATAACGGAGCTTGAGAGATTGGTAGGAGCTAGATCAGAGCCCTGAGGGGCATGTTAACATTTTGAACTTCATCCTAAAAGCAATGGGTTTTAAGGCAGGGAAATGACATATGAGGTTTATGTTTAATCCGTGGTTTTGGCTGATATCGAGAGCCAAGAATGACAGGGCAGGGGGCAAGAAGCTGTGAGGAGACCAGTTGGGATGCTCACAAGATTGTGGCTCAGGTGAAAGGGGGTGGAGCCCTGCGTGGAGTGGTGGCTGGGGAGAGAGAGACAGAGACAGAGAGAGAGACAGAGAGAGAGAGAGACAGGGCACGAGCAGTTGGATAGCTCAGGGCATGTTTTAGAAGAGGAACACTGAGAACTTGGTGGCTGGGTGAATGACTGGGAGAAGAGGGTGTCAAGGATAATTCCCAGCTTTCCTAATTGGGTGGATGGAGGTGCCATTTTACTAATAGGGAAGATGGAGGAAGAGCAGATGCAAAGTTGACGAGCTGAGTCTGAGACGTCTATGAGTCATCCAAGCAGAGGTGTCAAGCAGGACGGTGGATAATCAGGTCTAGAGCTCAGAGGAGAGCTCAAATATGAGGACCTCTGGCAGGCACATAGCATCTGAAGCCTGGAGGATAGGAGTAGGAGGCAGGGAGGAGGAAAGGAGAGAGGAGGCCTAGGGACAAGGATCAAACCCTGAAGCTTGTCAATATCAGCCCTCCTGTGAGAGAGCTAAATAGTATGCCTAAACATCTGCAAGTCAAACCTCATTATCATATTGTATTTGAATCTCATATTCTAATAAGAATGCACACTCAGTGTAAAATGACTGCATGTAACCCAAACTGACATCATTCAGGAGAGATGTAAGACAGAACTGTCCCAACCACCAACATGGAGCAAGCAACCAAAGGGACAAACTCTGTTCTCTGCTGAACAAGTCACACCAACTGTGTTCTGGAGAACAAGTGCTGTTTTGTACCCCTATTAACCAAGGGAGGGATGAGTCAGAAGGACAGTGAACCTCGTGGAAATCCCGAACAGGTAAGCAGCCCGAGCCCCTGTGCAGGTGTAAGAGGCCCAGGGGGGCCTGATTAGCCCTGTTTGGAGACAAGGGCATCCCCGAACCTGGGAGTTTCTGGCCAGGTCTTGTTTCACTTCCTGTTACTGCCCTGAACACTCTGGGTACTCCGGGGAAACCAGCCTTTGCTTTTCCACCTCTGTGCCTTTGTTCATGACCTGCGACATGCCTCGCCCACACCTCCACATTCTGTACATCTTTCAAAGTCCACCTCTGATGCTACCTTAATCTCTTCTAGGTGAAAATAATTTCTCCCTTTTCAATATTTTCAGGATCAATTATTAGCACCTCCTTTAGCACTTCGAGCTTTCTACCCTGAGCTCCAGCTACTTGGAACATAACTACCTATGTTCTCTTCAAGGCTGTAAGCTCCTAGAGGGCGGTGGGCATGTCACAGGTTTATGTTTCTGCTCACAAAAAACGCTGGAGCCTGTTCTCCCCAACAGAGTGATTCCCAGGATGATAATGTTGATGTGGCATGAGGAGGGAGCAAGAAAACATCTGTTCCCTTTTGTTCCCACAATAACAGCATATACGAACACAGACTGAGCGGTTAGTGCTGTGAAATTCCTGAAACTTGACGCACATCCAGAATCCCGAATTACTGAATAAAAAGGCGAGAAGCAATGCAATAGTTTCTTTTTCACAAATGTTGTTCAAAGACCAAGAAACTGCTAATACATATTTTTAATCTTCACGACCTTGGACAGCCACACCCTGCTGTGTGCTGGGGACCGACGACACGGAAACCACATGGACGCTCCTGCTCTTGGGTGGACAGCCTGTCTAGCTTGTCTGCCGCCTATCCCAGTTTGATCACCAGCTCCCCAGAATTACACTGTCCTCCATCCTTCCTCGTGGGGCTTCTCCCATTTCCTGCTGTCTGACAAGCATCAGCATGTTTTTAACTGCTAGCCCATGATTTGCATGTCCCTTAAAGATACAAGCAGTCTCCTGGTGAAGGATTATCTATAGCAATTTAAAAAACTTCACAGTACATGTTAAATCCAAGTCAAAATGAAAGCTCCAGATGTACCTAAGCCAGTTCATATTTGAGGCTGGGCTAGTACTGATACAATAACAGCACTCCTCATCACTGTGTGGACTTACCTCTTTGGTAACACAAGGAAGCAACACCGCCAGATTAAGGAACTTCACAGCATCATCTGTTTGTTCAAGATCGATATAACACTAGAAGTGAAGAATAATCGATATGAAGGGTAGTCACATTTTTATGTAATGGATTTGAAGTGCTCTTAAAACAGTGGTCTTCATTACCTTGGCCAAGTACATGTAATTGGACTTAGAAAAACCAGGGTGTAGTTCTTCAACCTGATTCAAGAGAAGACAGAAAAGAGAATGACAGAGAAATATTAAAACAACAACAAGTAAAGGGGATATATTTCAATAGATCAAATATTAACCAAATTTCCCTAAGAATTTACACTGGTGGTGTCACATCCGAATCATTTTATCAGCTCAAGTATCCTTTGGGTGGAAATACAGCTTTTGAGCTTATCCATTAAAATAGAATTTTTATGGTCATAAAGCTTATAAAGTACTGAGATACTTTAGGATTGGGGATTCCTTTGTATAACCATCTTTCTCACTTCCCCTTCCCCATCCTTTCTCCTTTTTCGTTTGAGGGACAAAACAACTGCTAATACACTCTCCCCAGGACAAGTCCCTACATTTCACAATCTCTTTAGGAAATGAGAGTAAAGCGTGACTGGTATCCCATGGCAAGCATCTTCCACTATATTAATATTTGATTTCTTGTGATTTCAGCACGTTCCATGTGCACTGAATAATATCTGCAGTCCCTCACATCAAGTACTTCTAAAGAAAAGACAGATGCTTAAAATAACTAGTCCAAGTAGCAGACCTCCTTGCAGATTTTAATATGTGTGTATCACAAAGGTACTTTACTCCTCATCATACATACCAGTTCCTTTTCTTTATCTCTGTAAATAAAAAGTCTATCAGGTATATGGTGTTGCTACTAGGGAGTTCTTCTTAGAATCTAAGTAAATCTTTTCATTAAAGCCTGATTTTGCTGTTGTAAAGGCCTATGCAAGGAAGCTCCCAACCTGACCCCGGCCCCAGATGCAGAACCCAAGAGAAGAAGGATACTTAAAAAATTTTACAAAAATTGCTTGTTTCACAACATACAAACAAACCAGACATTTCCAAAATTAAAAAGTGAAAGTTTCTCTGTTCTAATTTTATTCTCATTTATAATCTCATTCCCCAGAGGTAACCACTATCAACAGTTTTGACAAATGCATCCTACAGACCTTTTACCAAGCAGAGGCAAACCAGAAAAAAAAAAAAGAAAAGAAAAGAAAAGAAAAGAAAAAGATAATTAATTTTTTTAAGAAAATGTTTTAAATGGGACCATTTCTTATGTATTGGTCCAAAACTTTTTTCCCCCTACAACATACCACAGATACATTTTTGCGTTAGTACAAACAGATCTACCTCACTGTTCCTAAGAGCTGTATTTCATACCACACATATACCATAATTAAATTAAGCACTCCCCATTAGACATTTAGACTTATTTTTCACTATTACTAATAATGGTCAATGAGCACACTTGCTCCTATATACTTGTGTGTATGTGATTATGTGTGTAGGAGAGACTCCCAGGAGTTGAACTGCTGAGTTAAAGGATACACACACATTTTAAGGATGGATACTAATGGAGGGGAAAGCAAGACCCAGGGTGCTGAGGAGTGCTCCACCACCTCACGAGAGCAAATCCCTTGTAAAGGCCACTTACTCTCTGCAGAATCCACAACAGAAGGGTCCTGGGAGGAGGAGGAAGACAAAATTTCTTGGGCTGGGACGAAGCCAGACTGGGTATAACTCTTTAAGGCCAAGTGGATGAACAGTGTGTGGATCTGGCCCAGAACCTTCTGGCAAAAACAGCAAGACCTCTGACAGATGGAAGGAAGTTGTCAAGTTCAGTCCTGGCCAGAGCCCTGAAAGTCCTGTAGAGCCATCTGTGGTGCTGATAGGTTCTGGTCCTCCTGCTCCCTCTCTCTTGTTCAGTTATTTGCACTTTAACTCTTTGACTTTACTAAGTGCATTTCTTGAGCCATGCTAATAAAAATTGTGTATACTTACAAAACCAATGAGTTACAGGTATTAAATGCACAGTGTAGGGAATATAGTTAATAATTTTATGTAACATCTTTGTGTGGTGACAGATGGTAACTAGACTTATCGTGATGATCATTCTGAAATGTACAGAAATATCGAGTCATGTTGTGTACTAGGAGCTAACATAGTGTAGTAGGTCAATAATACTTCAAAAACAAACAAACTCACAGGAAAAAGAGATCAGATTTGTGGTTACCAGAGGCAGGAGGTGAGGGTGGGAAGAGGGGGAATTGGATGAAAGCAGTCAAAAGTTATACACTTTGAGTTATAAGATAAATAAGAACTAGGGATGTAATGTACAACATGATAATATAATTAACACTGCTTATGTTATGAAAGTTAAGAGAGTAAATCTTAAGAGTTCTCATCACAAGGAAAAATTTTTTTCTATTTCTTTAATTTTGTATCTATATTAGATGATGGATATTACCTAAACTTATTGTGATAATCATTTCACGATGTATGTAAAGTCAAATCATTACACTGTACATTTTAAACTTAAACAGTGCTGTATGTCAATTATATCTCAATAAAACTGGAAGAAAAAAAAGGGAGGACCTAGATTAAATTTTATTTGACTGCACCCTCTATGGCCAGTAGTTGCCCCAGTTCTGTTCTGTCAAAATCCCCTCTGGATAACTTGCCCCAGCTATTCACATAAGCAGTTTATTTCTTTAAGGTTGGCATTTTATTCTACATATACACTTTAACACTTACATCTAATTAACCAGAATGATCATAAATGAGAACATCTCTTTTTGTGCTCATGGTTTAAAAAAAAAAAAAAAAGGACACAGGCAGGCAATTAACCCCACCTAAATCCTAAAATGGAGTAGATTCTGACCTTTGCCAAAGGCTCTGGCTGAATAACAGGGGAGGTAGTGTTACCCAATAGAATCTTCTCATGAAGGGGCAGTTCCTACCCAGGCTCGAAGAACACTGTCACAACACCTGGCAGGAAATACTGTACTTGTTTACTTGGTCTCGGCTGTCCAAGTTCCCTGGAGGCAGCTGCTGTGTTGGTCATTTCTGTGTTCCCTACATTTGACACTGTTTGGCACTAGGTATGTACTTAATAAATGCTGTTGAATAAATTAGCTTTGTTTTAAAACATCTCATAACCATATGCAGCAGCCCTCTGTCACATCAAGACACAGAAGAAAGTTGTGCAGCCTGTGAAACCTCCAAGGAAGATTCAGGGATCATATGACTGCAAACAGGGAGTGACATTGGGTGGCCGACAATGCCACACCTGTCATCTACTACATCCATCCATCCAGTGGTTCTCAACCATGCTATGGGCTGCACATGGAGCCCCGAGAACTTTAAAAACACTGATCAAGCTTTAAGACACTTAACATATGACCTCATAATTCCACTCCTAGGTACTTACTCAAGAAAATTTAAAACATGCTTACACAAAAGCCTACATATGAATGTCCAAAGAAGCTTTAACCATAACAGTCCCAAACTAGGAACGACTCAAATGTCCACCAGAACCTAAGTGCATAAGCAAACTGTAGTATATCCATACACTGGAATATTACTAGGCCATCAAAAGGAACGACTGATACACTCAATAAAATGAATGCATCTCAAAACATCATGCTGAGCAAAGGAAGTCAGATATACAAAGTACAAACTCAATGATTCCATTTATATAAACTTTTTAAATAGGCAAAGGTAATCTATAGTGACAGAAAGCAGATCAGCCATTGCCTAGGGCGGGGGTAGGGTAAACTGACAGCAAAGGGACAAAGATAGTTCTCAAGGGTGATGGCAGTGTCCTTGAAATGGTGGTGGTTACATGAGTATATAAATTTGTCAAATTTCACTGAACAGCACACACAAAGTGGGTACACCATATTGTAATATAAACTATACTTAAATATATTCAGAGTTTCTGAAATAACTAGTCTGGGTTGTGGCCTGGATTAGCATTTTTTAAAGCTTTCTTGATGACTCTAATTTACAGACAAGGTTAAGAACCACTGCCCAAGGGAATCAGGCTAGAATTTTGGATGAGATGGGAAGCATGCTATAGTTTGAAAGAATTCCAACAGGGGATTCACAGACGACTCCTGGTCTAAAACCACCTCCCTAGATGTTTTGAGGCTGTGGAGAACCAGATCTCACCTGTTATACGAGCAAAATAATAGCAGTATTTATTTTCCGTTAGAGCACTTAATGTGCTAGACCTGGGTCAGGAAAATTACATGTACTATTTTATGCAATTTTCACCAAAGCCATATAAAGTAGGTATTGTTAGGCCCCCTTTCCAGACGAAGCACTTAAGATTGGGAGAAATAAACAATATTAAGGTTCCTCAGTACCCTCAGCTGCTGCAGGAAACACAGGGAGAAGCATTCCGATGCCCTCCCACCCTCTTGACAAATATCACGGAATTTATTTCACATAGATTCTAAGTCGTGGCTGAATGGCGAGGTCCCCAAGATGGCTTGCCAAGGTGTTTACATTTTAATGAAGTTAAAATTCTGTGAGCTTCTATTGAGAAGTTACTAGGTGCTGGACACTCTCTAAGCAATTTAATTGCATTAACTTATGTAATCTTCACAACAACACTATGAATCAGGTTCTATTATCTCTGTGTTATTGATTAAATTGGGAGACAGATCAAGTACCTCGCTCAGTGCTAATCAGCCAGTAAGAGGCAGAACTGGGATTTAATCAGGCGCTCTGGTTCCAGAGTTTGCAATCCTTATCTCTGTATTACTGTGCTTCTCACCACTTTTGATTTTATCTGTGTACTACTTGAGGTGCATTAGCACCTTAAGGACTTTCGTGCAGTGTCCTGAAAACCTGATCCCACAATAATAACTTTGATACTGCGAATAAATGAGTTTCAAGTTTCTGTTAATTAACACCTTTTATAAATTATTTACCTTAAATACACTATGATCTATATTCTTATAAAATTTAATCTGGAGGAATAATTCTCAGTGGTAGAAAAAAGGTGAAGTGATAATGCAGTCTTAGACTTTATTCATGTCTTTGATCTGTCATTATGTGACACCGGAAAAAATTAAGTTCCTGAGGTCCTGACTCCCTTTTTATAAAACAAAAAAGATCATATTAAATAAAAAAATAAGAAACACATGGCCCTTGTACTTGACACTGAAATAATGGACAGACAAAATATAATATACCTTAAGGAAATTCTGCAAAGCTTCATGTACAGTTGAGGATGGTATTTTTCCAAACAGAGTAGCAGCCATTTTTCTCTCAATCCAGCTCAGTTTCGAGACCTGCAAATATAGAGCAACCTCACTCTTAGAAACTTGTTCACCTTTTGAACAAGTAATCTCTCCCCAGTTAGATGTGTGTGTACATATATATATATGCATGTGTATGCATGTAAAGTAATATAATAAATAAAAATATAAATACATATGCATAAATTATATATGAGAGATACCATTTATGGTATGAATATTTTGCCATTCTTTTTCATAATTCCAACAAACTATGAGCTCTAAAAGCACTGGTTAACACACCAATTTGAAATACTCATACGAAGGTTTGTGCCCAGTGAGAGAAAGAGGGGTGGGGTGCGGAATAATGCTGATCCTGTTTGTTCACATTATTCATGATTCTGAGCTGACACACGATATTTCCCTGCACAGAGTGCAGTTAGTGAGAAGACCCTGCCTCTGCTCTCTTCCTGTCTCTCCATGCTGCCAACCTGACCCAGAAAGTAGCAGCTCAGAAGTGTGAATAGAATGAGGATCCTCAACCTAGGAGTAGTGCACGGTGAGGGCCCAGTATAAATATCTACAATTCTGGAGAAAGTTTTTAAATCAATGACCATCAAAATTAAATCTCATATTACCATTTATTTGTTGCTTTCTTTTAAAATTTTTTCATCTTTCCCAGTATATGTAATAAAAGATTAAAAGTATTCAGAAGTGAATACTTAAAAGGGCACTATGCTCTCCCCAATCCCATCAAGTGCCTTCCTCCCCAATCCCATCTTCTAGGGGTCTGGGTAGCCTTTAACCGCTATTTAAAAAGATATATTCTGTCAATATTATGTAATAACTATAAGTGGGGTATAACTTTTAAAAACTGTGAATTACTAAGTTGTATATCTGAAACTTACATAATATTGCACATCAACTATAGCTCAATAAAAAAAGGCACAAACTATTATGTATAACATAAATAAGTTACAAGGATACATTGTACAGCACAGGGAATATAGCCAATGTTTTATAATAACTTCAAATGGAGTATAAGCTATAAAAATACTGAATTACTATGTTGTACACCTGAAACTAATATAATACTGTAAGTCAACTATACTTCAAAAAAACAGAGCCCCCCAAATTATTCCCTTGCTTTTCTACATAATGTTACTTTATTGCTATGTTTATTTTTGCTTTTTTCGAACTATTTTTTTCCACAATGGACATCTGGGTCTTTTCCATTTTTTTGCTCTTAGGAACAAGGTTGCTATAGGCATTCTTGTACACGCTGTCAAAGCACGCTTGCCAGAGTTTCCCTATGGTAGGCACCAGTGTCATACAGCAGGCAAATAATCAAATTGAAGAGATAATACCTAACTGTTTCCAAGATGATTGTGCCAATTTGTGCTCCCATAACAATGTAAGAATTCCTGTTGCTACGTATTCTTGCAACAACTTATATTGCTATTTTAAAATTTTATCAAACAAGTAGGAATAAAGTAGCATCTCCTTGTTTAATTATCACTTTCTATTATTTCTAATTCAAGATTTGTGGTTTTTAAACTGTTTTTTATCCCTAATATAATTTTATTATGATCAGAAAACCTGTATGCTACCAATTCTTTGAAATGATTAAGACTTGCTTCATGACTGTATATATGGTCATTTTGCAGACATTCTACATATGCTTCAGAAACATGTATCCTCTGATGGTTAGATATATATTTTCATATATGTTTATTAGATCGAGGTTATTAAATGTGAGGCTCCAACAGATGTTTTACATACTTACTAATACTTTTTTTTGTCTTCTCTTCTATTAATTACCAAAAGGGGGTGTGTGTGTGAAAATTTCTTACTTCCTTACTTCCTTTCCATGTCTTTTTGTTTCTCCTTCATATTTTCTATATCTTTGTTCCTGCTTCCAGCAATGTTTTCAGATTTATCGTAAAGTTTGTTAATTCCGTTTCTAGTGGTGCCCATCCACTGCTAAATCTTTCCAGTGAGTTTTCTTTTAAAGTCAAATAATTCACTTTTATATCAAAAATTGTTCCATCTTTTTCAAATCTACCTGTTCATTTCTGTAGTCTCATACTCTTCATTCATTTCCCCCCCCAATTCCTCTTACTTTAAAAACACATTATATAGGTACCTGTTTAATATTCTGTATTCCATGTTTCCAAAATCTGAAGTCCTTTTAGATCTATTTCTACTCTTTTTTTGTTTTTGTTGACTGTCATTTCTAGTGGTTTGTTTCTTTGTATATTCTATTATTTTTGACTGTGAGCTCAATTCTGTAAGAATGTTCTAAGGCCTGTGTGAAGGTACGTACAACCCTCCAGGGAGGATAAATATCAGCTTCTGCCATTTGTTTGTGGCAAGAAGATCAGGCTCCAACTGGAATTAAAATTTTCTGCTTGGGTTTTTTAAAGCCTAACCAAATAGTGTACATTCAAGCCCCAGACTCAAGTGAGGTTGGGCCAATGGTTTTTAAATCTTAGGGGAGTTCCCAATCTTCATGAAGGCTCAGATTCTTAATATTTACAACTGACATAATAAAAACTGCTTCCAGGGCTGTTAAAAAGATGAAATGAGCTAAGAAAAATAAACTATAAAATGGATGTATAGCAGGTGCTCAACAAAAGTAATCTTCCTTCTTCATCCCTAATCCTCTACGAGCCTCAATTAAAAAGCTTCCTCTTTTGCCTACCCTAATTTTCTCATTCAGAAATAGCATTTCTATTTGGGGTAATTTTTTCATGCATCTGTTTAAATATTCCTTCACATTCTGTTAGTTTTCCATAAACAAATGTAATTTAATAACACATTGGGTCTTAGATTTACCAGACACTTTTATTTCTATATGTTTCACGTCCTCTTCTAATTAAGTTCTTTGATGACAAGGACAGTGTTTTATTTATCTTCTGGCCAGTGAGCACATAATTTATGCTCAATAAACTCTGATAAATGAAAAAACGTCCTCCCACAAAACAGAGAGCAGTGCACCAATACAGGATGCATGTGTGTAGGTAGCTGATCACCTGAGAAAGCACATTTGAAGAGAGGCAGTGTGACTGCTGCAGGGGAAATGGAAGGTAGTAAAGAAAGAAAATACATGCTTTATAAAGTGGTATATTGTATGTAATGCAACATATAATTATAAAATATACAAGTTTATAAACTCATAAAATATGTACTGATTTGATCATTTTCCTTACAGCAGGCTCTAGGTAAAATAATATAAGAGCTATCTTGATAGTGGTGGTGGTTTCACTGGTGTATGCATCTGTCAAAATTCATCAAATTGTACATTTGAAATATGTGTAGCTTACTGTACAGGAATCATACCACAATAATGTGTTAAAAAAAAAAAGACTAAGTCACAGAAAATACATCATATAACCATAGTATACTCAAGTAAGATTGACAGACAAAAGCATTCAACTTACAGTATAACAGTATCTTCCCTTGAGGTAATATAAAAATGGTTCTTCAGGTAAAAATTCAATTGCTTTATCTAGATGTTCCTGAAAGAAAATCCAAAAGAAACATCATCTCCCAAGTTTCAGGCAGTGCTGAATGGAACTCTGCCTGGTATATTCAAAGGGGCTCTACCACGTTTTTTTTGCCCCCCTCCTCAATCTTTATCATTAATGCAATTAAGCTTATCAATAATTCAGTCATCAAATGCTCACAACTAGAACCAGAACTGTGACTATAATTTAATAAAGCTACAGAAAATGTCACTATAAAAATAGAAAACATCCAAGTCACATTTTTGTCTGCCCATGACTTCCCCAGCTAATACTTACTGACTGAGAAGCAAACTTACAAATATCAAATGATATAGATCTAATGGAGTAAAAAATAGCAGAACTAGGTGACAGAGGAATCTACTCCCTTGATATTGTCAAAATGGTTATAGGGAGCAAGAAAACAAAGAATTCATTGCCCATCCCTGTAATTACTGACCTTGAGGGGTTATGTACTGAGCTATTATAGGCACATTATAAATAATGAATATGTGCATTACTTATTTTATTCATCTATCATGGCAAATTTAAGCCTTAGATTGAATTCTACTCCTCCCACCAAATCAATACATAGAAAATGTTATCTAGTCCCAGTCATGTTTATGATGTTGGTAAGCTCATGACCAAAAGGCTAAGTGTTTATCTTTGAAAAAAATAATACTCATCTACTATGTGATTTCTTTCAGGATCAAGAAAAATAATAATCTTTAATTACCCAAAGAGTTTGATTCTTTTTGGCACAGTACTATTTAAAAATTGTCATTTCATTTAAGTAAAAAAGGATAAATTCCTAGAGATTAATTTGTTGAATAATTTGATTTATACCATTAATGAAACATACAGCTACATTAAAACATTCTTGATACCTATGACTCAAGGTATCAAGAAATACCTTGAAGCGATATCCATAGTTGATTTTGTTCTGTAAGCCCTCAAACTCAGATACATAGCCACACAAAACCGCATACCTGAAAAGAAAAAAAAAAACAGTGGACATTGTGTAAACTTTTAATCAACTACCACCAAATATATAACATTTAAAAAAGATCTCTAAATTGTTCATTTAACGAGAGTATTCATATGGATGCAAGGGCCCTAAAAATAATAAATGCTTGACATTAATATGAGACCAGTTTCCTCATCTACAACTGGGATGAGGTGTGCTGTGAGGGTAAAATATCTAAAACGGAACTGCTTAGAATAGCGCCTAGCACGAGGTGAATTCCAAGAAAGATTAGCTGCTGCAGTCGCCATCATCAACGTCAAAGTCACAGAGACTCTCAGAAAAGGCTCATCATGTATTACATTGAAAAATATATTGTCAATAGATCCCTGTTTCTCTTTAATAAAAATAAAAATTTCATGGCCCCTTTTAATGTCATTAGAAAGTTAAAATAAATATGACTAAAAACAAATAAAATCAAAAGTAATTTTAGAATACGTTTTTTCAAAAATTCCTCATGTCCTTCAATTCTTCCTTGGAAACACTGCATTTATCACAAGAATAGTGCACCTCATGGATTCTTTACTTTTTTTTTTTCCATTGGGAATAAAAAATTTACATAAATAATTATTTGACTATAGATTGGATACAATATTTGTTCAGCATTTTGCTTCCTCTAAAAATTGAGCATATATAACTTCATTACATTCAGACTGTTTCTGCCTGTGCAAAAGCCTTCAGAGTATTTCAGAGCACTTTTGTCAGAGACAAAATATTCATTTGCCTAAATATTTCAAGAGTAGGTCTTAATTTTCACTTGCATTGTCATAACTGAAATGAAAAATGTAATTTTAGGTGTTATTTATCTTGATTGTTTCTCTGGATACACATAAATTTCAAATATAAACTTGAAGTGAACAATTTTCTTAATTTGGAACAGTCAGACCATTTCGGGACACAAAAGATCTCATAATTCACAGAACTCATGCACAATCAATAAAATGGCCACTTTTCAGTTATGACTTTTTTGACCTCTTAGTTTTCATCTTCTTTATAACGAACAGAAGAATCTCCTACAGTAGAAGCAAGAGTAATGACAAAAGCAACCTATTAAAAGTGATCTGAGATTAGGAGATACTTCCAGTCACAAAATCCAAAATCAGACTGCATTTCACATGCATCTCTGCACCACCAGAGATTGGGCATTTAAGGAAAAAGATTCTTGAACTCTCTTGTGAAAATTGCTATTGTTGTCTCCGGCCTCATCATGTTCTTTTGAAATGCTCTCTGTCATTCCGGTTTATCATTCCTCTCAAAGAGTTCCAGATTGTGGAGAAAAACTCCACACAACTACATCCCCAGACTCCCCATTTTTGTTATGGGCATCATCATTTTCCAACTTATTTGGATTTAAAACCTTAGGCCACTTAAAAAAACTTTTATTTTAAAATAGCTTACTAATGCACAACATGATGACCATAATTAACTCTGTTGTATAATATACAGGAAATTTAAGAAAGTAATCCTAACAGTTCTCATCACAAGGAGAAATTCTTTTCTTTTCTTCTTTCTTTTCTTTATATTGTATCTATATGAGATGATGGATACCAGCTGAACCTACTGTGATAATCATTTCACAATATACATAAATCAAACCATCTTGCTCTATGCCTTCAACTTATGCAGGGATGTATGTCAATTATTTCTCAATAAAAGTGAAAAAAAATTTAAATACAAATAAAAATAGCTTGATATTTACAGGAAAGTTGCAAAGATAGTACAGAGAATTCCTGTATACCCATATACAGTTTTCTCTATTCTTTACATCTTATATTACTAAAATACATTTATCACAACTATACCAATATTGATATACAATATCAATTATTTTCATGATGAACCAATATTAGTACATTGTTATTAACTAAACCCTATGCTTCATTCTAATTTCCATCTGTTTTTCCCTGATACCCTTAAGTTTTGACACTTTTCTCTCCATCTTTCCTTCCATATTTATTCCTATTAATTCACACCTTGTTTGGTATCTCTTTCAATATGTGAAAATCTTTTAATTACTACTATCAACCATTGTAATCAATTACAACAACAACCATGCACCATGTTCCTCCTAATTTTGTGTCATTTGCAACTTTTATAAGCACACCTTCCATATCTTTACCCACTGACTAAATTACTGAACACACTAGTGTCTAAAATATAGACCTGGAATCATGATATTGTCAACAGTTATTCTGCTGAATAGCCAGGGCTCAAACCCTTCTGCCAACACAGGTAACCCTGATCCTTGCCCATATCAACATCTTGTCCCCATGAATATCATAAGTGAACTTGTCTTAATTCATTGCTTAAATCCAGATACATTAGCTCAATTTCTCTACTCTACCTACTAGCAAATTAAAAATAGGTCATGTCACATTTTTAGAAAAATCTATGTTGGGTCTACTTGAACTTCCCCATTCACAGAAAACCCAACTAATTATTTGTGCTGCAATCAAAGGAAAAGGGTCTATCTCTCTGATCTATAGCAGTGGAATCAATCTTCTATTTTCTGAAAATCAGAACAACTGATGCACATCTCTAGCTTTTACAGAGCTCTGCTCAGCACGTTCTCTCCAAGTTCTCTGACTGAACAAAAAAACATGACTTTTGAAAACCATTGTATGAAACATGAACATTTTCCCTTACAGATAGTCTGTCACCAGAGTCTTATGTCTTTCATAATCTTTTTTGAAGTCTGCTTCTTTAAAATCTAAAGTATTTATCTTCCAATGTGCCATGAATTCAAAGTTCATCTGACCACATTTTCCCAAAGGATCATCACTTCTTTTCTGGCAATCAATCCCACCTATGTCTCTGGATGTTGTTTTTTATATTGTTTATCTTTAAAAATGTAATTTAAAATTTTACTTTGTAAACTCTCACATTGATGGGAGCTATGAAGAAAGCTAATGCACAACATGGTCCATTACTTCCATCTAGAGGTTGTTCTAACTATACACGCTTTGACAAAAATTCTGCATTTTTCTTAGCACTGATATTGAATATTTTAATAACTGACAAACATTCCTGTTTCAATAACTAGTAAACAACTACTAAAACAACTCCATTAGTTTTTCCAGTAGCATTTTCGATTTAGCACCAATGCTATTTATACTGTGACAGAGGGCAGAGGATGTCATGAAATAATGAGTATATACAAATATAAGACTTGTTTTTTTCCCCACTTATCATGTGACTCTAGGTTACTAATCACCACACCACACACACACACACACACACACACACACACACACACACAGCCTTGCTTACACTATGTATAAAATGGAAACAGGTTGTTCTATGAATCACATGCTAGAAGGCATGTGGATATAATTTGTGAACAGTAGAGCACAACAAATACGTAAGACGTTGTTTATAATTAAGGTCAGGACTATTTAGCTAACAAACTGCAAATCCATTGGTGATTTTGCTCTCTTGATTCTAGAAGTATTTTAGGCTGGTACAACAAAGACAACAGAATTTTATAGACAGCTTATGTAGCCTTAAACTTACAAAGTAATTTCATTTTGGAAAGGATGAAAAACAAGTCTTTAAAATAATGTTTGTTTTTCAATTATTCCCTTGATAGTAATCCCTTATGATAACCTATTTCTAATGATTGCATATTTTATTTCAAACTGAAGGCTTATAAAACATCACAGAACCCTGTAAACCATAGGTCAGCAAAGTTGCTGTGGGACCAGGTAGCAAACATTTTAGGCTGTGGGATCAGAAAGTCTGTTACAGCTACTTGTCTTCATCACTATGTACAAAAGCAGAGGCACGGCTGTGCTCCAATAAAACTTTATTTATAAAAGCAGGCTGTTGTATTTGGTCTGTAGGCCACAGTTTGTCACTGAAGCTGAACAAATGAGATAAACCCTTAACATAGTCAAAAAAATTCCAGCAGAGTAAGAGCTTTTCACAGTATTTTATTACAATTAATTATGGAATCCATTAACCTAAATTACACCCATTGCTTCTCAAGTCAAAGTTTTAATTTCTCTTTTTCATCACCCTAAACCTCTACTACTGTATTTAATGGAATGAGAATTCTTATATTCAGTAGACACATTATAATATATTCTAAGAATTAAGATAAAATTAACATTTGAATTTATTAAATTTTATCAATGGATCATATTTTGTTTTTTAATTAAAAACTGATACTGAATAAAAAATCATATGAAACAAACAGAATTGGATCCGTACTCTGCATGTATCTGGGTGTGTGTCGATAAGATTTACCCTTGGGGTTAAATCCCATGGTTATAAACAAGACAATTAGTTCACAAGAAAAAGGGAAAAAGATGAACAAAGGAGAAGTAGCCAGATCAGCAGAAGACAGGCTGAGAAACCCACAAAGGAAGATAAGCATAATCTATCCTTACAAGATGTTTATGAAGCCCTCAGAGAAGATTCAACATTGTTCCTCCATGAAAACTTGGAAGTTCACATTGATAAGTGTCCTCAAATTAAGGATTAACATCAAATGCATATTTTAAATGTGATTCTTCATGGATGCAGGTGCATGTATGGGAGAAGGAAGAGGACAACAGAGGAAGAGCAACCCAGAAGGAGGAAGAGGAGGAGGGGGAGGGAGCAGAGAGGAGGGAGAGGAAGAGGAGGAAAGGGAGGTGAAGGAAGGAGGGAGAGGCTCAGAGTTAAGATTAGGGCCTGGGTGTTCCTTCTGCATCCACATCTGGCTAACCAGCTCCCAAACACCTCCAAAATCCAAGGAGATGAGGGGAGTGTATAGCTCGATCAGTGTAAATTCATCACAGCTATACCAGAAATGGAAGAACAGAAGTACCTTAACACATACCTGTATTAATTTATTAGTATTATGCAAATTAGATGAGGAAGGTGAAGTTGGCTATAGAAATAATACCCAAGACCCTTATATACTGGAGAAATGATTTTAAAGATATGTACCAGGATGTTGTTAACTGCAAAATTACTTTTCTCCTAGAGTTTTGGCAGAGGCACCAAGGGCACAGAACAATACTTTATCTATAAGGTACTCCAGGTCCTAAAGCAGGACTCTACTGCCCATGCATGACACATTAGTGAAATTATTCGCAGGTTCTGCCAGGCTCAGCCCTTCACCCACCTCCAGGCTGCATAAGAGAAGGCAAAGAATTCACTGTGGCAGAGAGCAACCTGGAGGGAGGATTTCTGTGGATAGAACTGTTAGAGTTCCGCCTCTCATCTTTTCATGGGAGAGGGAAGGGGGTAAGCTTGCATCTCATTTTAAGCCAAGAGATGGCAGTTTCAAAATATCTATTCTTATTTTGGTGTGTGTCCCTTAGAGTTTGGGGGACATAAAAAATGTTATCTGACTCCTGCCCAGGGAAGTTTTGAGAGGAGAGTTTGTGAGTGGAGCTCCCCCTGCTGATGGCAGAGTAAAGAAACAGGTCTGTTTTGGGAAAATGGTTTTGCACTTCTGAACTGGTAAGGCAAAAATGAATTTCCTGGGGGATAAGTGTGGATCTGCAGCAAAGAAGCCATTTTGAGAGAGATTTTGCCTAAGAGTTCCCCAAAAGGATAAAATAATCCATAAGAGAGGTGGATTTCTGAAAACCTAGGTCTGACAGAAGGGTCATAAATAAATTTATTACTGTATCTTCCTAGCACCTAAAGAACCTGTATTGCTGAGGAGAAAAAATAACCAAGGAACTAAGAAATGTTATAAAAATGCAACTGTGAGTAAGAGGAAGTGTTAATTTAAAAAATATATTTCTGCTTATTTGTGTTTTATAATTCTAAATATATACCAAGGATCCAAAACAAAACATACTCAAGAATAAATTTTTTTTTTGCCCCAAGGATATTCACCTACCACCATCCAACTAATTAAATTTCCTTTGTTTGAGCTTTCTTATATTATAAATGGCTTTTCTCTGACCTGTGAATTTGTATACCTTCACTCATCAAGGTATAAGAAGTGGCCGATGTGCTTTTATTCTTTGAAGCATTCTTTCTACATTTCTTTTAGAAACATGGCATCATGCTAGTGTTTGCTTTCAAACAAACTGTTACATTCAATGAGATTTTATAGAATTATCAGGCTCAAAGCTATTGGACTTGGTAGATTCCCTTATGAAATCTTCAGTGAAAGTTACACATACTTTTAATACATGAGACTAAAAAGAAAAGAACAGTTACTGTGCTATAGACTAAATATACTTTTGGGTGAATGTGACAGACAGGTTAGGTGGGTCAGTAATATTTTAAAAATCCACTGCAATTTATAAAGGGATATATTAGAATTTCACAAGGCTGCATCAGTTCTATGTACTTACCAGAGATGACAATGTCCATTCATGGGTGCTCTAGTAATAGCTTTTTCACCTAAAGTCTTTCCTGAAACATAAATGGACTTACATTTAGTACCTTCACGTGAGTTGGTGAATTAAGCCAGTACTTCCAAAGTATGGTCCCAAGACCAGATCCCCTTGAATCTTATCAGTAAAGCAAATTTTGGGCCACACTGGAGACTCGTTCGATCAGAAACTCTGAGACTCAGCAATTTACTTTAAGGAGCATCTAGTGATTTTGAGGTATACTCAAGTTTGAGACTCACTAAGTGATTTAACCAAGTGCAAGAAAAGTCATTCAATCATTATTTAGAAGCGTTAATAGAAATCGTTTTATAATTAACTCAACCAGCATTTACTGAGTGCCTTCGAAGTATAATATTATGTGAGCCTCTGGGAATAAAACAGTCAAATAAGACACATTTCTTGACTTCCAAGGGTTCACAGTTCAGGAGGCAGCAGGTATATAAACAAATGATGTGCAAAAAATAAATACAAGGTAAAAAAAAGAGAGTACAGCAGAGAGCAGAGAGAGCAAGTCTATCCAAAGGGGTAAGTGAAGGCGTCCCAGAGAAGCTCTCGCCTAATCTTTCACAATAATGAACAGGCGCAGTACATGAATAGTTCTCCTAAATAATTTTATTTAGTTTTAGAATAACTTTTAATAATGTATTAAATACATTGCATAGAGGTCTGTCTAAATCATATTCTGAAACTCTTTCTCTAAAAGCAGCTTTTTTTTTTTTTTAAATACCATCTACTTTTCCCTGCTCCTTTTTTTTTTTTTTTTTTTTGACTTGGAAAGTTTTGAAAAGAGAAGACTTTGGAGTAAAAGAAAAATTAAAGACATTCTGATGTCAAATTACTATCCTGAAGCTCAGCAAGATGGCATTTAAGGGGCTTTTTGAAAGAAAGAGTCTGATATTCAGTGAGAGTCATGGTGATAAATATATAAATGATTTGACATTCTGGCTGTTTTTCTTTTACTGTTGTTATTTTGGAAAATTTCAAAACTATGCAAAAAAGTGTCAAGGACAGTATAATGAACAACCATGGACTCATCACTCAGCTTAAATAATTATCAGCTCAAGGCTAATCTTGTTTTACTAAGATAAGTTTTGAAAAAAGTATTAAAGTTTGAGTGGTTATTTCTTTGTGGTATCTGGAGTTCTACATTACAAGAAGTAAGGAGAGTTATTTTAATTGAGGTGAAAGACTTTGCTATGATTTCTTCTCAAATTATTACCACTTAATGTTTCATCTTCCTGTGATTTCATCAACTTTAAAACCTGAAATCTGAGTTTTTCAGTGGCCTATTCTAATATGCTCAAATATTTTTAAAGAACATTTACTTTCATCCTAAAAAATCTTTCTGTCCTTAGACTATGTATTTTTTAGTACCAGGATATAGTGAAATAGATTAACATACCGGTTTTAGCTAAGATAATTTAGCTTTAATTAAAATTCATTAGTGGTTTATTACAGATAATGATTACCACTTGAGGATAATCAATATTTACAAACTGCTTACCAATATTAGCATAATGTTTCTTTTCTTGTGCATTTGTAGATAGCTCAAACATGTCTCCATACGCACGAGCAAACCGCCAAATAAACTCTATTTCATCTCTAAACTGAAAGGACAGAACTGCACATTAGATTAACTCAGTAACTTGACTTTATATCAGATGGTAAATGTTTTCCACTGCAACTTATAAAAACTTAGGCAGGTAAATTGGTACCTAGAGATGACTGTGTCTACTCATGTGCATGTCAGACTTTAAATTCAAATATTCATGGCTATAAATGTGATTTGATACAGTGTTACATTTGGATCATAACACCAATGAATATTATCCAGACACTAGCCCCTCACCTACAAAGAAGAGAGAACTGATAGGTGTCAGAATCTATAAATTCTGCCCAAGTTGTAGCACCTTCTTATTCTCCTTTCTGAGTTATCTACTGTCAATGTGATGCCTCAATGGGCATTTCAGATAATATTTGTAAGTTATTACATACACTCAAAAGAGCAGTCACTTTTTTTTTTAACCTAAATTACCTAAAAACATAATCCTGGAGATTTAAAACCTTTTAGATAATGTGTTTAGAGTTGCTAAATCTTCAAACGGTTATATTGCAAACCCCACCCTTTTTTTGGTGGTGGTGGTGGTAAGGATGGGCTTTCCAAATTCAGCCCAATATTAAGCATTGAAAAAGGATTACTGGTAGAAATATATTTAAATATCAATTGCTGTTATATTAATGACTATAAGATAGAAATCTTAAAATGTAGCATTTCCTCCCCCCAGAGAGGCAGTATGTCTTGTTCTTTATCTCTTATAAAATATTAAATATATCAAATTGATAAAAATCAAACTCAATCTGTATAATTATATCTCTGCTTCTTGTTTTTATCATCTTAGAGCCTAGTAAACTCTTATATTTACTTTATAAATTTTAGTAATATTATTTTAAACACTTACATCAATCATGTAGTTTGTGCAAACTGTGACAGGATTGTTATGGTCATAACACAAATGGGACAGTAGATTAAATCAAGAATTTAAAACTATACAAACATGTTATTATCACATATCTCTTACCTTTTCTTTGTGGTCACAAAGTAGTTCAAAACTCTCCATTTTGCTAGACTCATTCATACGTAAATTATCGGCCGTCTGAATAAGAGCATCTAGATTTAATTCTTCTATGTGAGTATTAAATGCCTTAGGGACTGGAAAACTCTGTTCTTCAGTGTCAGTATTAGCTGTAACATACCTAAAATAGCAGAAATAATCATCAACTCTCGTGAAAATTGCACTACCATGGCCAGAATAATCCTTTTAAGGTGCAAGTCAAATCATTCCACTCTCAGGCTTGAAGCCCAGCAACGGTGCCCTCCTCCATTCTGAAAACGCTCAAGTCCTAGTAACAGTCTATGAGGCTCGATGAGATTTGTCTCCCAATTCAATCCACCTCTCTGACCTTGTTTCCTACCGCGTTTCTCATTCAACTGCATACTGGCTGCCTAGCTGTTCCTTAAGTATGCCAGGGACACTCCTACCTCAGGACCTTTGCTTGCTGTTCTGGCTGATGGAACGGCTCTTCCTTCAGAAGAGGATATAACTCACACCCTCACCTCCTTCAAGCCTCTGCTCAATGTCATCATCTCAGCGCAGTTCAACCAGACCACTCCATTTAACGCTGCATCCCCCACACTCCAACTCCCTCTTCCTTCACCTCCAATCTCCCTTATCACACTTGACTTTCTTTTTCTAATATACTGTATAATTTACTAACCTATCACATATGCTATTTTTTGTCAGTATCTCCCCCACTGGAATACATGCTCCCTAATAATAGGATTCTTTGTTTTATTAATTGACTTAGCAAGTGCCTGGAACAGCACCTGACACTGTGGATACTCACTAAATATTGCTGAATGAATGATACAGAGTTGGAGGAACTCAAATGTGTGTTATATTATATGATATCTATATAATCTATGTTCTATACACACATGCACATGTATTTATATATACACATATGCATGCAGATACATACATATGCACACATATGTGCATTAATCTGTAGCTCAAGATGATGTTCTAATTCTTTGCTTAGTTTCTAAAAATTCATGCTTCCTCCCATATTTCCTTTTTGGTAGCATACAATTAAATCCACTATCAGAATAGGAGATTTTTAATATAACATTCTAAGTAATTGATAGATAAAGCATATGAAAAGTAGTAAGGATACAATTTAAACACCAAAATTAACAAGCTCAAATCCAACCAACATACTATATAGAACTAGACAAAGAACATCTGGAGAACACTTTCTTTTCCGGCACATATGGAATATTTATGAAAACTGTCATGTACACAAGGCCATGATGCAAGTCACAAAGGATAACAATTACTCTATTATGTAGACCATATTCTCTGTTCACAAAGCAACTAAATTAGAAATCACCACTGAAAAGTAGAAGAGAAAAATCCAATATTTAAGAATAATTTAAAAATACACTTCTAATTATATGCTTGACCAGAATGACTAAAATGAAAAAAAAAAAAAAAAAAAAAGGTTGGTGAGAGAGTGGAGAAAATGGAGCTCTCATACATGGATGATGCAAGTGTAAACTGGTACAACCACTTCGAAAACTATGTTTGGCAATGTATCTTAAAGCTGGCATATGCATCCTCTACAGATTCATCAATTTGACCCCTAGGCATATATCCAAAATAAACGTGTACCTATGTTTATTCAATCATGACAGGCCATAACTGAAAACTACCAAATGCCTATAAGGAATAGAAAGCTCAAATAGTGTGGCATATTTATACAGTGAAAGAAAATTAGTAATGAAAATGAATGCTCTACAACTACACACAACAAAATGGGTGGATGTCACAAGATAATGTCTATGAGAGAAGCTAGACACAAAAGAGTACATAGTGTATTATTTCATTGATATAAAGTAAAAAGATAAGTTTAACAAATTCATGCATTTAGAAATCAAGATGGGTTATCTTATTGGGCCCAAGAGGCAGGGAGTGACTGGAGGAGGGCATGGCAGGAATAGCTGAGGTGCTAATAATATTCTGTCTGCAAATCTAGGTGCTGCCTTCAGAAGTGTATTCAGTTTGTGAAAATTCGTTTATCTATATACTTGGTATTTGTTATTTTTCTACATCATTTCAAAAAGTTTAAAAAGAAATTTAAAATACAAATCTCATGTATAAGAGAATGTAGGAAAGAAAGCAGAAGTCATTATGAAAAGCATTAGGAATGAAACGAATGAACCATTATTGCTGCAGATACAGTACAGGTTTTAAATAACACACTACTATAAACAATTTTATGATAATAAATTTAAAATTTGAAATGAACCAGATAACCATCTACAAAAATATAATTGGCCAAAACTGCTCAAGAAGAAATCAGTCATGAAAATGACATAAAAGGTGACTACAATGGAAATAAAGAAGTAAAGTTATCTGTATTCATTGATGACATCATTTTGCTTATAGAAAATCCCGAGGAATCCACAAAAAAGCTATTAGAACTAATAAACAAGGTCAACAAGGTTGCAAGATCCAAGATCAACATATAAAAATCAATATATTTCTACACACTAGCAATAAACAACCCAAAAATGAAACAAAAAATTTCACTTACTATATTATAAAGAATAAAATTCTTCAGAAAACATTTAATAAAAGGTGTGCAAAACTTGTACAGTGAATACTATAAAACATAGTTGACATTAAAGATCTAAACACATGAAATCCCATGCTCACAGATTAGAAGATTTAATATAGTTAACATAGCAATATTCCCCAAATTTATCTAAGATTCAAAGTAATTCCTATTAATATCTCAGCTGCCAATTTTTTTTTCAGTAATTTGACAAAGTGGTGTTAAATTTCATATGGAAACACAAGGGACACAGTATAGTCAAAATAATCTTGTAGAAAAACAATAAAGAGGATTCGTACCTCCAGATTTCAAAATTTACTATAAAGCTGCAGTAATCAATACAGTGTGGTACTGTCAATAAGGATGCAGATACGGGAAAAGATTAGGGTTTATTAAGAATTAAGGGTACGTACAAAAATCCTTACATTTATGGTCAATTTATTTTGACAGGAATACCAAGACAATTCAGTGGAGGAAACAATATTATTTTCAATAAATGGGACTGAGACAAATGGATATCCACAAGCAAAAGAATGAAGTTGAAATCTTACACTATATATAAACCACAACATATATAAACATTAACTCAAAATGGCTTAAAAATCTAAATGTAAGAGATAAAACTATAAAACTCTCATAAGAAAACACAGCAGTAAATTTTGTGACTGTGGATTAGGCAATGATTTCATAGATATAACATCACAAGTACAAGAGACAAAAGGAAAAAATAGATACAATAGATTTTATCAAAATTTAAAACTTTTGTGCTTCAAAGGCCATCATGAAGAAAATGAAAAGGTAGTTCACAAAATGGAAGACTTACAAATCATATATCTGAATATATATACTAAATATGCATATACTGAATATATGTGTTCTTATGTCTATAGAACAAGTTAGAAAATGTAGTTTTATAAAACATATCATTTATATACTATAGGAGTATATTCAGGAAAAATACAAAGCGCCTAAGAAAAAATTCCACTAAAATTTTTAAGACTTTTCTACAGAATATTACAAAATACCATCTGAGAACACTGAGTGCCTAAATAAATGGAAACAGATACCATATCCATGGACAGGAACAATTAACATTAAAACAATTTCACATGGTACCAAATTTTTAATCTACAGTTTTAATGCAATTCCAATCAAAATCACAATTGAGGTTTCCAATGGAACTTACCTGACTCTAAAATTAACACGGAAGGACAAATGTAAGAAAAGCAAAGACAATTTTACAGACAACAGGACTACAGTCTAAAGGATAAAGTAAAGTGGTTAAAGTACTCCAATGTGGTATTGGCGGAACAGTAGACAAAGTGGCCAAAAACCAAAAGAGAACAACTAGGCCTAGTATCTTCTCCACATTAAAAAAGCACCCAAGCGTGGGAAACTGTTCTCCTACTTTGGACAGGATACTTCTACCTATAACTGGGCATTTATCAAAAATTATGAGAAAGTTTCAAGAAAAAATTTAAAAGTAAGGCGTATCTAAATACACCTGGGAAAATTCACAATGTGTGTATTAACTTTGGGTTAAAGTTTAGATTTGCACTGGGGCCAAGAAAAAAAAAAACAGATATTTCACAGATTATCTGATGGCAAACAATCTTCCAACACTCTTTTAGCAGGCCTGGAAAAGTTTGCCCTCAAATATCAAATTTACTTACAAACATTCACCTCCTAATATACTTTTTCAGCTTATTTTCTGCTCCAAATCTGACTAAGAACTGTGCCATTTTCCATACTCATTCATTGCTGCACAATCAATTACTTGCTTTAATAGCAACAACAGCATATCTGCAGGCATAGTTGCATTATTTAAAGAGAAAATGACATTATTTACTGTGAAAATAAAGAAGTGCGTTTACACAAGTATAACAGTAGTGAGTTGCATCAGAACAGGGAAAAACATGCCTGACTACAGTACTGTGGCCTCTCTCCATATCAGGCATCCTGATTCAGTTCCCTTTGCCTACCCTTACCTAACACTTCACTTGCCCCACTTTTTTTTTCAAAAGATACATCCTAAGAGACTGATGTCAGCAAGATAATGAAGTAGGTAACTCTAGGCCTTCATTCCTCCATGGAAACACTAAACAAATAACAACAGATAGATTGAAACAGCTTTGTGGAAGAACTAAAAAGTAGTCAAGGATTTGCAGCAACAAAATAAATGCCCAGTCAAGAGAAATCCATACTCGGAATGGTAGAAAACGTCATGGTGATTTTGGTCACCCTGTCTCACCCTTCCCTGGCATGGCACAGCATGGCTGGGAAGAAGTCATCCAATTCTTGGCTCCTCCCTTGGGACAGAGGAAAAGAGTGGATCCTGTTTGCAGTGCTCTGGCACACTGAGAGGCTTCCTAGGACTAGCTTTCTGTTTAGCTTGCCTTAAGAGCTCAGACAGAAATGAAGGCATAGTGCAGATACCAGATATCACTCTGGCAGTCACTATGGTATGTGAGAACTACAGGAGGACTGTAGACTCATAGGTGCCTGGGTGCAAGAGATTATGGGGAGAGGAACACAATAGGACATCTAAGGCACCAAGAAGAACAGGAGTGAGACTCTTACTGAAATTAAGATATTTAAAAACAGTTGTGTATAGGGGGGAACTGGAAAAGAAGCACATGCACAGGCCCAGGGGAAACTAATGCCTAGAAAAGACTTAAGACGACCTTAAGCCTTCACACTAGTTAGTGGAGGCCTGTCTTCCCTGCATGGAGCCGATCTACAAAGGCTAGGACAGATGGCTCTTTTTTCAAATGTGTAATTTTTAATAAAAGGTCACAAAGCATAAAAAGAAACAGGGAAGATGACCCATTCAAATGAACAAAATAAATTTCCAGAACCTACCTCTAAAGAAATTGAGGCTTTGGACTTACAAGACAACAATTTTAAAACAACAGTCTTAAATATGCTCAAAGAGCCACGGGGTGAAATGGAGAGAGAACAAAAGGTAATCAGTAAAATAATATATGAACAAAATGAGAATATCAACAAAGAGCTAGAAATAATTTTTTTTAAAAAGGAACCAACAGATATTCTGGAGCTTAGAAAGCAAAAACTAACTTAAGAAATTCACTGTATAGGATCAACAATATACTCGAACAAGCAGAAAAAAGAATCAGCAAACTTGAAGACAGAGCACTTAAAATTGTTGAGTGTGAAGAGTCAAAAGACAAAGGAATAAAGGAAAGTGAATAGAGCGTAAGAGATTTTATGGAACATCATAAATCAGGCCAATATACATATAATGAGAGTCCCAGAAGGCAAAGAAAGGGGCAGAAACCTCATTTTGAAGAATAATGGCCAAAACCCCCCAAGTTTGAGGAAATACATAGATACACAAATACAAGAAGCTCAATTAATTCCAAATAGGATAAACACAAAGAGATTCACACCAAAACACATACTCAAAATGTAGAAAGTTAAAGACAAATCTTAAAAATCTTGAAAGCAGCAAGAGAAAAGCAACTCATTACAAAAAAAAGATCCTCAATAAAATTACCACTGGATTTCTCAGCAGAAACCTTGGAGGCCTAAAGGCAGTGGGATGCTATTATTTAAAACGTTGAAAGAAAAAACTGTCAACCAAGAATTCTATATCCAGGAAAACTGTCCTTGAAAAAAATGACAGAAATTAAGACAATCCCAAATAAACAAAACAAAACAAAAAAGAGGGTGTTCATTACCTCCAGATCTGCCTTATAAGAAATGGAGTCCTTCAAGTTGAAATGAAAGGACATTAGACAGTAGTAACTTGAAGCCATATAAAAATATAGCTTTCTGGTAAAGGTAAATACGTGAGTAAATATAAAAATCAATATTATTGTAATTTTGATTCATAATTCCATTTCTGATTCTTTTACAGTATTTAAAAGAGAAAAGCATAAAAATAATGATAAATCTCACAATGACGTTGCACCCCTAGAATCTTTTACTATATACAAAAGTTAACTAAAAATGGATCAAAGGCCTAAATGTAAAATCTAAAACTATCAAACTCTTAGAAGAAAACATAGGGGAAAAGCTTCATGACATTGTATTTGGCAATGATTTCCAAAAGCACAGGTGACAAACTAAAAAAACAGATAAACTGGAAATCAAAATTAAAAGCTCTGGGCATCAAAGGACACAATCAACAGTGAAAGGCAATCCCCACAATGAGAGAAAATGCAAACCAAAGCCACAATGAGATACCACCTCACACACACTCATTAGAATGGTTATTACCAAATATATATATATATATAATATATATATATATACACACATACATATATATATATATATATATATATACACACACATACATATATATATATATATATATATATATATATAAAATATAAAAAACAAGTTGACAAGGATGTGAAGAAAATGGAATATTGTGTATCTTGGAGGAACATAAAATGGTCCAGCTACTTATGGAAAAAATTATGGCAATTCCTCAAAAAATTAAAAATAATATTACCATATCATCTAGTAATTCCATTTCTGGGTATATTATCAAAAGAATTGAAAGCAGGGTCTTGAAGAGATTTGTACACCCACATTCATAGCAGCATTATTCACAACAGCCAAAAAGTAGAAGCAACCAAAGCATCCATCAACAGATGAATGAATACATAAGATGTGATACATGCATACAGTGGAATACTACTCAGCTTTAAAAAAGAGGGAAATTCTGACACATGCTACAGTATGGATGAACCGTGAGCACATTATGCTAAATAAAATAAGCCAGTCACAAAAGGACAAATACTATATAATTCCACTTATATAAGGTACTAGAGGAATCAAATTTACAGAGATAGGAAGTAGAATAGTGGTTGCCAGAGGCTGGGGGAAAGCGGATCAGGGAGTTATTGCTTAATAGGTATAGAAGTTCACTTTTGCAAGATGAAAAGAGTTTTGAAGACAGGTGATGATGATGGCTGCACAACAATATGAATTTACTTAATGCCACTGAATTTAGAAATGGTTAAGATGACAAATCTTATGTTATGTGCATTTCACCACAACTAAAAAGTTAAAATTGAAAAAAATTTTATGATACATGCTAAAAGGAGGAGAAAAAAAAACAAAAGTAAAAATATCTCAGTCAATGATATAAATTTAGGGGGCATTTTATTATGACAAATAATTGAATACAAATTTCTTTCCTCCAAGAAAAACAATTATATTCTAAGTATTTTAATTGTTTAATGCATTTTCCATTTGTTATTCTGATAAATACATTTATAAACTTTAACATAATGGAAAAAAATTTTTAAATATTCACTTCAAAAGTAAAATTTTTAGAGACATTTTTAAAAATAAAAATTTCATTTAAAATTAAAAAAATAAAAATTTGGGGGAAAAATCTTAGTTTTTTTACTTTTAAAAATAAAGATATATATATATATATGTTTTATCTCTGATTTCAGAGTTTTCTGAATTCCCAGACATGCATAAACAAATATGCATTAAAATTATTTAATTAAAATATTTGGTTTCAATATACTCTACATATTTCCACTACAATATTTTCTACTTATGACTTGATTTTTGTATTAGTAAAAACATTGTCTATCAGCAGGTGTTTGGCATGAATAATAAAGCTAGCAAGGCTGATATAAATGGGGGTTCGTAAACTGATGAATATAGCTCTATAGATTACACAGGAATACTATCTGGATAATTGGAGTAGAATTAAAAAAAAGTGTTAAACTCTCAAAGAATACATTTAGAAGACCTATATATCAAAGTTTGATGATGTTTTCAGATAACAGAAGTATTATAGTAGTCACTTAAAAATTTGGGACTAGTCAATCCATAAGCAGTAAATCTGTCAAAAGCCTGAAACAGATGAATAATCTTTGACTTCCATATTCCAATGTTAATAAGCTATCTTTCAAAAAATACAGAAATTAAAGTTAAATTTAGACTGCAATGTGGAGATCTTTTTCACAATATGCAGTGAAGCTTAGGAAGGGAGGAGACTTCTAGGAAAACTGAGCAGTGATTTCTACAGACTAAAGAGTGTGCCTGGTGGGAAAGCTTCTGATCTGAGCTGCCCTTCTAAGAGAGGGTAAAGTCTGAGGTGATCTTATTTTAGGAATTTCATTAGGTGCAGATTTGTCTTCATCTTTAGATAGTACTGTTTTCATCTTCAAAGGGATCTGAGGTGATTTCATTTTGAGATGGGGTAAAGCTACTAGCATTTTTACAAAATCCAACTTTATGGAAAACAGGGGAAGTTACACTCTGAGAGGGGTGCTGTTGAATCGAAGCTGGAGAGTTATTTCTACTGTGACTTTGAGAACCAGGATGAAGGGAACTGTTCCTTAACTGGTCTCCTCCTTGAGTATCGCTGGCAATTCCATGTTGTTGAGAGGAACAGGACGTGAGAGTTGGAAGAGAAAGGATGGTCACCATGTTGTGATAGATGCTGTCAACAGTGTCCCGACGGGCTGAGGAATTAGCTTTTGTTTCAGAATTCATAAAATGTTTAGTGTTATAGTCAGGAGAACAAGAGTTTATATATTTTTCAGCATTAGTAATACTTGAGTTTTTAGAAATGATTTCAACTTCATTTGGATTAAACATGCACTGACTACTTGACTGAGTATCAAAAAAAGTACTAGCACTCTCATAACAGGAAATTATATTCAGTTTTGGGGCAGAGAAAAAACTTTCAGATCTAAAGCGAAAATGGTCTGAAGGAGATTTTGAATCACTGAAGCTTCTTTTTTCTTGAGAATCAAAGTTAGCTCTACTTTGTCCACTTTTCTGAAATTTAACAAATAAAGAATGTCTTCTTCCAAAGAAAGATGAGTAAGAAGATGTATTTGATGGAGAAGAAAAAATTTTACTTCCTCTAGGTGAACTGCCTCTATGTATCGAAGGACGAATTGTTCTAAGATTAAGAAATGCTGTTGGTTGAGTAACAGAAGAGGCTCCATGGTGCAGGGGGTCTGAAGTAACTGGATCTGCAGGACATTTTGGCTGGAAGCTCTGGTCCTCTTTGTGGCAGCTAGAGTGAGAAAAGTGTCAAAGTGAGGAAAAAAATAGGGAGCACAAGTGGAAACCTGCCAAGCCCCCTGAAGAATAATGGCCACCTTATCCATACGGAAACAACAGGGAGTAAGAAATTATGGCAGCTGAAGTTGACAGCCACATAGACATACCCAAAAGAATGCCTAAGTCTAAAAGATTACTTCTAAATACCTACACAGTACTTGCCCCGTCTACTAAACCCTGGGAAGGTAAGTTGAAACACTCAGGGAAGCAGGCAGGAAGAAAGGGGGAAAACATATGAGAGGGCATCAAAAAAAAAAAAAAAAAAAAAAGGATTCCCTAACAGAAAATGCAGAACTTCCTGTTTTAAAAATAGTAAGTCATAATATTTGCTTGAGACTATTAAACTACTATAATTAAAGGAGTTACTAAGTAGAATAAATGTATACCCTATTAACTAATGCATTTTAAAATATTAACCATGGATGAAACAGAACCCCTCTAGAGAGAGTATTTCTGATAAATATCCAGCTATTCCAGCTATTTGATTATTGTGAGAAAGTAAAGAAAGCATTAAAGCTTGGTTTGTGAGTATTTCAACGTTCTTTAGCACATGAAACACATGGAGAAGTGTTTTTTCTTTTTAAAGGCTTACCTTAAGCATTTTCCCATATTGAATTTAACCCAAAGTATATCTCTCCCTTCCTTTCTAAGCCATCATCCCTAAGCCATAAAATGCTCTGTGTAGGTGGAACAGGTTAGAAGCTGAATGCTTAAGCTGTGTGTAGAATTAACATGACAATAACACAGAATATGATGATAGCAGATTCTAGAATCTAGTGACAACAATTTAGAATAAAATTGTTCTGTGGCTCATCTTTCTGAAAAAAACTGCAATTCATATGACTGTGGAATGTGTACTCTAACTTCATCATGTTTAAGGAGTCAGCCAACAAATCAAGGGATGAGAAAACAACAAGATGAAGGCAATAACATATATGTCATCTGTACAATCCTTAACTTGGGACTGTCTCTCTAACTAGCTGCCCTCCACACCCCTAGCCTACTAACTCATCCTTCCTTCACTTGACCGCTTTGTATGCCAGGTTTTTACACCCTCCAGTGATATGGAAAAGTTACTCTGACAGATTTTGGTCTGGAGGTATGTATTTTTTAAAAGCCTAAACAGAAAATGTCATTGCCCCCAAAATGAAACAGGCGTCATCTACCTTGGCAGTGAAGCATGCCACGTGATTGCATGGGCCACGTGCACAGATTATGGAGCTCTGCTGTGCCACTGTCTATAACACCTGAGACAACTTAAGCCCACTTAAAGGCAAGATTACCAGATCTATTAGAAAAGAAATACTGCCCTCTCCTTTTCCAAAACAAGTTGGAGCACTGTCCATATAATAGGTGTATGTGTGTGTGCAGCCACTCATGACATAAACACTCCCTCAAATATATATATTTTAACTTCTCAATATCCTGAATACCCTACTACCACCACCTATTTTTGTTCCCTTTCTAACAAACTTTTTCGGGAAACCCTTGAACAAATCCCTTTTCAGAGGCCTAAAACTCTATAATTCTTATCACATTGTCAGTTTGTAATTTGATTTTACACAACATACAAGCTAATGAATTAATCTGTTACTGTTTCATGGTTGCTGGCAGAAGACACACGACTCTTGGGTCAGAGACAGAAGACTTTATTACTCACAGCAAATCAAGAAATGTGATCACCAGCTTATTTATATTGGTTCTCCTCGACCCAGGACACACAAGAGCAATGCAGAGGACCCAGAGACTCTTGCATCCACAGTGAGTTATGTTATAAAGAAAGCAGCACTGAGCACAGGGCATCCTCCACTGTCATAGCAAGCAGTAACCAAATCTGCTAGATCTGCTGTTGGTCCTAAAGGGACCGTTCCTCAAAGTTTCTCACCACAAGCCAGAGAAACGGCCTGGATAAAGAGTGGCCATGCAGACCTCCATAAAAATTAACTCCAAATGGATCGCAGACCTAAATATAAAATGCAAAACTATAAAGCTCCTAGAAGATAACATCGGAGAAAACCTAAATACATTTGGGTGTCGGTGATTTTTTTAGATACAACACCAAAGGCACAACCCAAGAAAGAAATAACTGATAAGCTTCTGCTCGGCAAGTGATGTCAAGAGAATGAGAAGCTAGAGGCTGAGGAAAAATATTTGCAAAATACACATCTGAAAAACGATTGTTACCCAAAATATACATAAACTCTTAAAACTCAACAATAAGAAAATGAATGATCTCATTTAAAAATGGGCCAAAGACCTTAACGGACGCCTCACCAAAGAAGATATACAGATGGCAAATAAGCATATTAAAAGATCCTCACACCATATATCACTAGAGAAATGTAAATTAAAACAAGAATAAGATACCACCACACACTTATCAGAAGGGTCAAAATCCGGAATGCTGATGAACCCAAAGTCTGGTGAGGATGTGGAGCAATGGGAACTCATTCACTGCTTGTGGGAATGCAAAATGGTACAGCCACTTTGGAAGACCATTTGGAGGTTTTTTTACATAACTAAACATACTCTTACCATACAACCCAGCAATCATGCTCCTTGATGTTTACCCAAATGAGATGAAAACTTATGTTCACTAAAAATACAGTTCTGTAGTTTTAATTAGGGGCAATTATAGTTATGCCTCATGGACATCTTTATCCATAACCATAACTGCACCTAATTAAAACTACAATTTTGTCATAATATCTCAGCTGATGGTTAGAATATCTTCCAGAACAAAGCTTCTCAAACTTTAGGGTACATCAGAGTCACCAGAAGAGCATTTAAAATACAGATTCCTGGGCACAATGCAGAATCCCAGAGATTCTGATTTGCTGGGTCTGGGGCTGGTCTTGAGACACAGCACCTACACTCTATCTAGTCTGGGAGCTTGATGTACATATACAGTTAAAGACTGAGTAACACAAAAAAAACCTAGCTCTAAACTAGAACTGACCGAGTTACCTGGAATTGGCACATTCAAGTTTCCCTCATTAGCCAAAACAGCAACAGTGAGCTACTCTGAATTCAGTTATAAAGTCACATACAGTTATATGTTTAGTTGATCTGAGTGTGTAGTGAATGTAAACTATTCAATCTATTACATTAATGATAGTTATTTATACAAATGGCTTACCAAATATACCTAATTACACAAAATAACAATAATGTTCATCACTAAATTAGCACCAGGTTAACTTATATTTTCTTTCATTACAATATTAAACTCTACCTACATAGGTCCACTGTTTGTAGTTTGTTACTCAGATAGCATGGTTATCTGTATGTGATTTGAAAGGAAGAAAAAATATTGCTTGGGGATCATCAAATAATTTCATGGGTTATTTCTGGAGTTTCCTTATCTGCTATTTGTTTCTTTTGAAAGAAATGCTAATAAAATTGATTCACTAGGTAGTAGTTACTGAATGCAGTCTAGTAAAAATAAGGAAATAGTACACAGTCAAGAGTTTGAACTGGCCTGACAACAAACTGGAAGTAGTTTTTAAAACAACAGAAACAAAAAAGTATACACTTTAGGTCAACAAGTAAATATAGATGTGTTCCAGCAACAGTGGTGGACTGACTTCCTTACCTGTACTCTCGACATCTCAGCCTCTAGCCTCTCTATCAAACTTACCCTGCAGATCTCCTAAATTGGATCAATTTGGCCCTCTGACTTCTACATATGAAATGCCAACAACTAGGGGAAAAAATCATGCTACTGTGCAAACTGGTACAATCTTGAACCTTAAGCGGAGCAGCAGTCTGCAAAGTGATCTTCACTCATGTTCCTAATGTTCTCTTCCACTCCCCACAACGTCTCTTCCAAACTTTCTTGGTTCATATGTTCATTCATTTATTAATCTAAATATTTAACGATCATCTATAATGTGCCGGGCACTGTGCTAAGCACCGGGCACACCACAGTAAACACAATCAGTGCAGGCTCTTAAGGAGGCTGAAGCCCTACGTCTTGGAAACTGACAGAGAATGGGAGACGAAGGAGGTCTGGGGAAGACAGGAGTCAAGAATCGCACTCTCCTTCCTCAAAGGCCTCAGCGTTCATTTGCCTCCACTCTAAAAGATGACCTACGGTCCTCCTTCCTTAGAAAACTAGAGTGGCAAGGCAAGAACGCCTTTAACTTCTGGCCCTTACACCCACAAAGGCACTTCATAGACTCAAAACCACCACCAATTGCAAGAAAGGAGAAAATGTTGACAAACTCTGACACAGCAATATGATGCTACTTAACTGGTGGTAAGACACATCTTGATTTAGGAGATGTTAAAATGTGAAAAAAAAAAAAAGGTTCATCTTATAATCAGTGACATATGGTATGTCTGACCCCATGCGCTCCTCCTGAGTTAGGTCAGGCTTAAAGAGCACTCAACTGGAACTGAGGCGAGTGTTGTAGTACTTCAGTAGCCAGGCGCCCTGGGAGGCAAAGTCTGAATTCAGCAGGCATTTCACACGCACATTGGCCTTATTCCTCCTCCCTTTACGTCCTGTGATAGTGCTTTAGAGCACTCTGACACCTCGTACTTTCTTAACTGGGGACGAGGAAGGAAAGAGGCGGTGTAGAACAGTGTATAGACTCTGCCCTTGACTAAGGAATTACCTAACCTTTCCCAGACTCCATTTCCTTATCTCTAGACTGAGCATAATAGCATCATCTACCTCAGAGTTACTGTATGTTAAATAAGATAATGAATATGAAACACTTAGGGCAGGATCTGGAACAAATTCTTGATGGAGCCGACTTCCATTTTCTTCTGTGATATTTGCAGTCACAGAACAGGGATCTTCTCCTTTCCCTTATATGACACATAGAATTACTGCAATACTTAAATGCAGTGTATTTCTTGGTCCTGGGCACTGAAGAGGGCATGTAGGAATCGAAGTTTTATTGTTGGTGCCAAGATGTAAGGGGCACCCAGATTTACTCGTGGATTCACTAGCAGAATGAATGAATATAGTGCACTTCTAGCTGTGAACAAAGCACCAGAAGCAAGATCACTCGATGAGGCTCGATGGGTGTAGGGACTTGTTTGTTGCCACCGACAAGAGCGCAGCTCACAGTCAGTCAATAAACATCTATTTTAGAAATGAATGAATCTGCAAGCTTGTTCTGTCTTTCTTAACCCACTGCCTATTATATTTATAAATGTCACAGCAATGAAGGCCCTGACCAGGAAGATAACGCAATGTAGGATATGGCTTAACCTATGTAACCTTTTTTTCCCCCTATTTGGAGTGGGGGTTTTAGAGACTTTATATTGCCAGTTGCCATGTTATTACCCAGTATTGTCTTGCAGTTAATAAAATTTCCCTAGATTCTGCAGGTGATACTGTTCTCTTTTCTTCTGCATGTTAGCTCAATGCCTAAGGTGTACTGCTGCTAAAAGGGCCAGGCCACACCATGTTTCATAGCTTATTTCCTGTATTTCCCCTTTGTTTTATTTCTGACTTGAAAAAAAAAAAGTCTTCTCCTGTATTTTTACTTACTCTCTATGTTGGCTTCCTCTCTGCAGCTTAAAAATACGCTCATGTGCCCCCCAGCTTGAAATAAAGTCCAAATCCAAAACAAAACAAAAAATAAATTCTCTCTGAACTCGATATCCTCTTTGTGCATTATGTACTCGCCTTGCATTGGAAATTAAGCTCCTTGAAATAAGGGTCTCCCATTCTGGTGTCCACATCTTCACCTCTCCGTGCATTTGTCCAGGCCTAGTTCACATTTCTGTGCTCACCACCCCCCAGGAGCTGTTCCTGCAAAACTCATCAACAAATGACTTCCTAAGATCCAAAGCCAGGAAACACAGTTCAGTCCTCATTTCACTTAATCTAAAATATAACAACTGAAAGGTTACTTTTAAACGTACTTTTTCTAGCTCATGTGTGTGCAATCTATACTCTGGGGGGCTAATCTGCCTACTCCCTGCTTCTGTAAATAAAGTTTTTTTGGAAGACAGCCATACCCACATTGTCTATGGCTGCTTTCAAGCTACAAGACAGAGCTGAATAGTTGAGGCAGAATTCATATGGTCCTCAGAGCCTAAAATTCTTATAGAAAAAGTTTGCCAACCCCTCTTCTACTGCACTGAATACATTTGATCATTTCCATATTATTGACAAAATAACTTTTTTTTTTTTTTAGAATTTAGACAGTGCAAAGTGTCTTCCTATAGCATCTCATTTTAGACTTAAGTCAACATGAGACATGTATTATTGACCACATTTTAAGATGAATAAATTCAGGTTTGGAGAATTGAAATTACACAGCAAGTAAAAAGCTGAACCAGAACTCATACTTGGGTTAGAATGACTCTAAAACCTGTGGCCTTCACCACAGATCTAGAAACCTTGTCCTCTCTTGGTTTCTTTGACATCTTTCTCCTCTGGTTCCTTTCCCACCTCTCTGCTCAGCCTTCAGTCCATCTTTGGAGGCTCATCCCCTGCCATCCACTCCCACAATACTGGTTCCACCCTCTGCTTTCTTCCTACGTTCCACGTTCTGCCTGAGCACCGTCACCCATTCCTACAGCATTCAGCTTCACACACACACACACACTGATGGACGCCCAGCACAGGAACACCTTTCCCCAAAGAAATGCTGCTCCTGGCCTTCAGTACTTCCTTTCATAGGGCAACTGCTCCTGCTGGCAGTGGTCTCCACCTCTTAGCAAGTTCTTCCCTGGAGGGGTCAGCGTCTGGCTCTAGGATGCAGGGGTACTTGGCACTTACTGTTTGTTCTTGGCCTTTGGAGCTCTGGTTAAAACAGACTGAGAGCATTGCTCTTTAACATTCTATTACTTTTTTTTTTTTTAAATATATTTCACTTGTGAGACTTTGTTTTATGCCCTGCTGTATCTTGAGAAACTATAGAGTGCCTACCACAGAGAAGGCACTCTCATCGAATGAATAAAGGGGACTTCAACTGTTAGTGTTACTCTTCATTTATTTATTTTTTGTTCTTTAAAGAAACTCATAGAAGAGAAGAACTAAATGGCAAATAAACTATGAAAAGATGCCCAGTCTTATTAGTGCTCAGGAAAACACAAACTGAAACAGTGACTACTTACCATGTCATCTCCATCAGATTGGCTAAAATTAAAAAATCTAACAATAGAAGAATTTGTATGGAAAAATAAGAATTCTCATTCACTGCTTATAGGATTGTAAGTTGGTTCACTCTGAGGAATAATTTAGTAATAGATAATAACAACATATTTAGTCTACAGCTCAGCAATTCCACTTCTAAGCATATACTTTCAAATTATTCCACATGTGCCTAAGGAATTGTGAAGAAAAATGTTCAATAAAGCATTGTTTATAAGAGCAAAACAAAATGGTGATCTAAATATATATCAATAGGGAAATAAATTAAGGTGTATTCATACAATGGGATGCAACATAGCAAGTGAAAATAATGAAATAAGTTTACCTATATCAGTATGGAAAAATCTCCCAACAATTTGATGCAAAAGCAAGTTACAAAATGTTATGTACCATACAATGCCATTTATGTAAATTTTGAGAACCAAAGACCATTTATTCACTGCTTATATAAACAAAGCACATGAGGAGAAGCATTAAAACTTTCAAAGGAAGAATGCACACCAACTTCAAGATAATGGCTACCTCTGAGAGAAGGAGTACAAAGACAATTTCAATTATACGTGTAATGTTACTAAAAAAAAATGATCTGAAACAAAAATAAATTTTTTTTGCAAATTTTTACTTTTACAACATGAAAGAACATAGAATCATCACATAATGAGTATCTGAATTTGTCTTTCTCTCATGGCCTTGAAAAATTGAAGTTCAACACTGAAACTGACTTGGCAGCAGTAAATAGTGATAAAAACAAAAATGTAAATGAACAAAAAGCAAAGTCTACCTTTTGGCTCATGATAATGAAAGTTTAAGAAGTTTTAAATAAAACCTCAAAAACCTGTATCTGTCTGTGGTCTCACTTTCACGAGCATCTTCTATTATTTATAAATATCATCTAAGGTACTAGATATGATGGCATGGGTTATGCTGGTGCTCTTTGGGAGTAGATTTCTGGGGTTTATTTTTCTTTTCAAATAATCAGTACTGTGTCTGTTGCTGCTATCTGAAGGCATCATGTGAATTTAACACTAAAATGAAAATGCCTATGTCAAGAAAAAAAAGCAAGAAAGCCCATAAGGTCACTATGCAACCCTGATTCACCTAACAGAACTGTCATATATTCTTATTAAAGCCCACATAAAATGGAGAACAATGAATTTTATTATGGGGTATTACTTTAACCTAAACTAAAATAAGATTTAACTTTTGAAAGAGAGGTTTCTAAAGCTTTACATAACATTGTGATTTAAATAACACTTTTTAAACTCATAGTTTGATAGAGCAATACAGGTAAAAGGTTGACAGAGGGAAGAAAAGTGGGCAGCTTAATTAAAAAAGAAAATGAACTAAAAAGTTTTCAGAAATTAAGGAAAGACTTAAACATAAACTGAAAACATCAGTGTGAACTAGTGATTTTAAAAATATTTTAAACTATTTTTCTTTAGCCTGTCCCTAAAAGGGCCAAAACAGCCTCTGGTATCATCCTGAAACTATTTCTCACTGAAAGGAACCAATGCTGCCAAGACAGCAGCTGATTCCAAGCATTGGAACAGCAGTAAAAACAAAATCAGTCAAAACATACTACTAAGAAGCAAAGATGCTTTGCAAGATGTTCATGCTAGTGCTAAGAAGGGAAAGGAAGAAACTTGGTAGACCCTCTGATGGCCATGTCAGTGAGATTTTGAGCCTTAGTCATCATCACCTCCACAACAAATTAGATGAAATTAGCTGAGTCCAAAAAAGGCTTAAATCCATAAGTCTATGATGATACTGAGAGAGGCACACAGAAGATTCTAATAGTGTTCACAGAAAAAGCATTCTACTGATCTACTCACTCAAGTTTTTGTCAATAGCTAAGGATACAATTAGATTTTTTCCTTTTCTTGTGTAAAACTAATAGTTATCAGCAAATTGTGACTGACGTCTATTTTACTAAAAGAAACCAAAATCTCTAGGTGGCTCTTGCAAAGGATACATTTCATGGAACATGTAATTAATTGTCATTTGCTGTTTTAATTTTGCTATCAAGGACATCATTTGTCAAGGATGCAATCCGTCTTAAATGTGGTAATAAGATTATGGCTGTACCTCACCATGACCAGTTATTTCTGTCCCATGGGAGGTTATAAAAGAACAAGCAATCTAAAATTTGTACAAATATACTTTACAAAACCCTGTTTTCAAAAAAACATTTTACTTATTTAAAAAGTTTGTTTCTAGGTATTTATCTAGGAAGATGTGTTAGCTCTTTCTGTATCTTATTCTTTTCAAAAAAAATTCTTTGCTCGTTTTGTTTATTTTTCTAAAGTAGAGCTAAGTAGGAAGCAGTTTCCCTCCCTCTAGTTAAGTGCCATTCACTGTAATCTGGTCTGTCTTTAGGGCTCTATTACATTTACTGTAGTACTCTTGCTAACAAAGGCACTCAGAATCAAGCAAGAGGAGGGGATGTCTCACTTGACATCAATCTTAATTAACGTTTTGATATGTCTAGTTTTTCTTCTTAGAGGTATGTGACTATTATTTATAAATTTCACAAATCCTTCTTGAACCCACATAAACAACGTACACCTAAACCATTACTTGAAGTTAATTAAGTCCCACAATTATCTTCTTTTTATTTGCCCTAAACTTATCAAAGGTTGCCTGTCTTTCTAGAATATTAGAATTTCTTGAGCACGCCTATGCTCAGCTTAACCAGGGTCTTTTTAGATTAAGGGCCATTGATGCTTTTGGCCTAAACTCCTTTACCAGGGCTGCCATCTCTCCTCTCACTCTAGTGGATCTTCTCCGGCTAGTCTTTTCTTAAAAATTAAAAAAATTTTAAATTTATTTCCATTATGTGCTTTCTAAGATGTGGCTGCCACAAATGCCCACAGAACTACTGATAAGGAAACACCACAGATTCAGGTACCATAAATTAGGTAAGATAACCATTGGTTTGTCTTCAGTAACTCTCACTGACGCTCAATGTTATACTCAGATTTTTATCTTTATTAGAGTACTAAGCTGCTGTTCTCTACACCTGTAATAGAATAGAGAAGAACAAATCTGACTCCATATTAGATCTATTCCTTTAGGTCTAACCCTGTGCTCTGTTTTCTGTGCTTAGCCATGCTGCTTCTGTACCTTTCGTAAAAGAATGTTGCTTAGAGCCTGAAATATACTGGATAGCCCATTCTCAAGGCGCCAACCTTTATGAGTATAACATTTTTCCACTCCTATAGAGATAAAAATTTGCAGGACAGAGAATACCATTCGTCTTGTTGGAAGTTTACAGTAACATCATGACCTGACCTACGTGGACAGCTGCAAGAACAAAGGATTCCAAGCATTCCGACACCATGAGATTTGCAACAATCAACCACCCGCTCTCCTTTTTAGTATAAAAGGACCCTGAATTCTGACTCGGGAAGATGGTTCTCTAGGACATTAGTCTCCCATCTCCACAGTCTGCTGGTTTTCCTAATAAAGTTGTTATTCTTTGCCCCAACACCTCATCTCCTGATTTACTGGCCTGTTGTGCAGTGAGGAGAATGAGTTTCGACTCAGTAACAATAATAATTAACACACCCCTTTTCTGAGTTATGGTTCTGAATTATTTAGAACTATTTTAGGTTCCTTTTAAACATTTCACTGACTATTTTAAAACTAGTCCAAAACTTTTTTTGTTGTTCAGGAACACCAAAGTTTTAAGAGCTTCTTATCATCTAGATCCGGCATCTGTGACTCTTCTCTCTCTGAAAAGATCTTTCACATAGCATCTTTATATGACTAACTAATTCCAGTTCTAGCATTGATCTCAGAGACCTGATCAACCTATGGAATCACCCTTTAGTCTCTGCCCTTTGTTTCCTTTCTCCAGATCCCTTCTCCCAATTCTTTAGTTACTTAGCAGATCACTCGTTAATTCAAGAAATAGTTACTGGCATCTACTCTGTGGTAGACACAAGAATAGGTGTTAGGACCACAATGAAGAAAACATAGGGTCCCTGCCCTAAAGAATTTCACGTTACATTATATTCACTAATGCATCTTTATTTACTTGCCTATTTTACTCCTTAAAAACACTAGTCAGGCACAATTCATTTTTTTTTATAAATCATTTGTTTTTCCCTAAAAGAATATTATTTTTGTTCTTGATTTTAAAATTCAATGAATTACTCCATGCAAGGATGAAACAAAATCACTTGTACATCCTCAAAGCTTTTTAGGTCTTCACTGCCTAAGGCAGCAGCCACTAGTCCCATATGGCTACTTAATTTTAAATTAATTACAATGAAATGAAATTAAAAATTCAGTTCCTCAATTGCACAAGCTACATTTCAAGTGCTTAAGAGTCACATGTGGCTAGTGGCTACCATATTGGGCAGCACCAATTAGACCATTTTCATCATCACAGAAAGTTTTATTAGCACTTACTGGACAGTTATATACGGAGTCACAGAGTGGCCACATGTAAGTTACACATTTTGGCAAACAAATCACTGTCTTCTTCAATATTCACATGCTGCCACCTAGCACTGGTAAGTTACTAATAACTCTTTTTGCTATTGAGGTCTAAACTATCTTAAAAGCCGACCTCTATTAAATATGGTTTTAATTGTAACATAAGCCAAAATAATGACTCCTTCTTAGTAGTAGAATATGACTGGGAATGTATAATGAAAGTGCCTTAGTAACAGCACTAACGCAAGCAATAATCCATTCCACATGGTAAACATATTAAAGAAACTTACCCTCCTTCACTTTCCGCTTCCTCTGAACTATTACTTGTTGCTGAACTTTGAACTGTGGCAAGCCTTCTTTTTCTAGCTCTGTGCTGAGGACTTATCTTATGAACAGTTATCTTCCCTCCAAGTTCACCTTGTATATATTCCTCCAGCTTTGGAATGGCTTCTTTAAGAACCCTGATTTCCTCTTTGAGTTCTTCCATATTTGTCAGTAATTCATTTAACTTCTCCAATATCTGAAGCTGCCTTCCTTGAAAGGCTGCTGCTGTTCCTTGACCAATATGGATTTCATCTTGTGAAGTCATCGAATCAAATGGATTACTCAGAGAAAGGAATTTAGGTAAATCCATTGCTGTTCTCGGTTTGCGAACCTTGTGGAACCACAAGAGAAGCAAGCTGATTCCAGTAGTTCCCACCATGATGCCAAGTATCATTTCTTTGTTTTTGGAAAGAGGCATTTCTTGGTTTCTGTTTCTAAAATTAAAAGTATAAATGTAAATGAACATTGTTTCTGTCTTTGCCCAAGACAAAAATATTAGAGCTTTTTCAATCAAGAAAAACCAAGTCTATATCACCACACAAAAAAATTTAAAAACACTCAATAAATCACAAACTAAAATAAATTACAAGTAATTGCCTCTATAATGTATGTGGCCAAATAGAAATATTATCTTTAAGGATGTGACTGACAACCTTAAATTAAAGTATCAACTTTAATCAGAATTTGTATTCTACATTACTGATCTGAAATTTACTCTTTGCTACATATCTTTAAAGAGTATGATAGAGGTAAAAGCATCATTATAAATTTCTACAAAAAAAAAACTATTTAAGAATTCTAATTATGCTTAATTGTGTTTGAATCTTTTATTTGTATAAAATTAACTCGTGTGTTGATGTCTGGTTTTATCTAATCTTTAAGGAAACCCCCCAATAAAAGCTCTTCCTTAGCATCTAGTTCAAATTTTGTACTTCAATTTAGAGTGATAAATAACATTCTAAAACAGGCTCTGAGATATAAAATATACAGAGAGTTTTGGCAAGTTTGTAACCCACCCCATTTGTTTTATTCAACATGGAAGGCAGAAATGTTAATATGCTACTTTCTTTTTCAGACCCAGAATTCTTCTGCTCCTTACATTTCTACTTCTGTCTGAGGGCTTAAGGGTTTTATTTTCTTTCAAATTTTCACTTATTTTTAAAGTAACAAAAAGTCATTTCTTTGACCCTTTTCTCCTGAACTTTCACCTTTTTTGCATTCAAGACTAAGCTTTGGCCCACCTAATTCCATATGAACTCAGCTACTTTGACTAAACGCACCATAATCTTTCTTTAGTATGTTCTCTCTTCACTTGTTCTATTGCTTATCTCTGTTTCTAAAGTCAGAATACCACAAAACGAAAACAATAATATAAATCCCCCTTTCCTTCTGAGACTTTAAAATGGGAATAATCATACTTGTACAATGATAAACTTTAGTAATTAGAGTAAAATACAGTAAGGCTTTTATATAGACTTTGAAGTTTCCAAAATTGTTTTCCCATCAATTTCCCCTATTTTATAAATAGGTAAACATCTGTATTAAATTTTGTTTGCAACTTGAGAGAAAGTTACAAACAATATAAACTGTCCTTATAGAAAATTAAATTTGCAATTTTTTGTTTGTTTTTCCTCAGTTTCTCAAGGAGCAGATTACTAGAGCACTTGATATCTTTGATAGTGATTATCTAATCTTTCTTTTACAAACAAATAGAGTGTTTTGATCTCCCCACGTTTCCAATTGGAGGCAATTTCTGGACTATAGCACAGGGAAGGGAAGACCAAACAGAGCCTCGTAGTCTCACTGAGTTGAACAGAGATCAGAGTTCAGAGAAACTGAAGCATCTAGAATTTGTGCAGCTTAATACTGAAAATGAGAAGGTATGCAGACAAAGAGCTCCAGAAATAGGGGTCTTCTTGAATCTTTAAATTGAATACCAGTCTGCACATGCATAGAGTGGAACTCCATTAAGCCAGGCAAAAAACAAATGCTGAAAGAAAATGTCAATTTGCATTTCTATACAAAGTAAAATAATGTTCAAAAATGAAGATAAAGGCTTTTTTAAACAAAGAGAAGTTGAGAGACTCCATTATCAGTAGCCATTCACTACAAGAAATGCTAACAGAGGTTCTTCAGGCAGAAGGAAAATTTTAACAGAAACTTGGATCTATAGAAGGATGAAAAGCACCAGTAGTGGCAAATATGTGGCTAAATATAAGATTCATTTTTCTCATTTTAAGATTTATTCATAAAATATTTGCACATTACAACAAAAATTATAATAACATATCATGGGGTTTATATCATATGTAGAAGTAAAAAAGTAGGACAACAATAGCCCACAGGGTGGGAAGGGAAAAACAGAACATACTGTTGTGAGGGTCTCAGGTTATAAAGCAGTGTTACAATAAGTTAAAGATCCACAGTTGTAAACCCAAGGGCAACTGCTCAAAAAAAACAAAAACAGTAATTTAAAAAATATTCCACAAAAGTATGAAAGAGCCAATAGTGGAAATAAAAATGGAATACTGAAGATTTTCAATTAGTCCAAAAGAAGTCAGGAAAGGGGAAAAAGAACAAATAGGCAAACAGAAAACAAGGAGAAAAGAAATTGCCACGACTATATAGGAAAACATTGGTAAAAGATGGAGAAATCACATTATTTCTGTTTGCCCATGGCAAAGATTCAATTTTTTAAGGAAGATTAAATTAATGAAAGTAAAAGAAAGATTAGAGAATCACTGTAATAAACATGAGAAGGCAAAGAGGATGGATAATCTCCAGTGCACCAGTACAGAGGCTGACCTTTGATGGAAACAAACCATTCATTCATAGGCATGAAAGAAAAGGCAGATTATGTGAGCAGATTCAGGAAGGTGGGACGTGATGGTGGGAGTTTATGAAAGTTCTCTTTGATTGCTTCATTATTCTAAGTGAAATGGGAAACAAAATAAACAGCTGAGAGTGAGAATGGGGGATAGAGTATTGTGAAGATGCAAATTCTGAATTCAGTTGTGTATGTGAAATTAGCCTTCCTTTGGTTTATATTCTATGATCCCATAAACTCAAGCAAAGCATTTTTCTTATCCTCTAAATGGCCAAATAAACGTGATGTTTCAAATGAAGTCCTAAGAGAAAGAATAAGCAAGCATCTACTTCTAAGAAATCTGTCTAAAAGAATGTCTCTATTTAGATTCCTCAGGAATACACTAGACTATATGCATTGAACACAGGGAGTATCCTATTTGGATGTCCTATTTCATTACTGGTCTAAGTAAAAAAAGAAGAACTAATGGTTTTAAAAGAATCTTCCAGAAACTACCTCAGGTGTTGGTGAATATTAGATACAAGAGACTTAGGAATCCCTATTCCTAAAGCCAAGAGTTTCAGTAGAAAACCTGTGTGCTTAATCTGGCCTACCTGACATCAGGATAGTTTACCTGAAACTATTTTTTTAAGTAAAAAGTATTTTTACCTAATTGGTATGTGTTTGAACTCTTAAATGTAACCATCTGTCCACTCCCATCCCACCCAGAAGACCTGCCAGGAGGAGATTCAGATCAATTTGTAACTTCAGCTAAAGTTGGAGGTAATTATTATTAGCTGTTAAATTTTATTTCCACAAAAAATTATATCACAAAACTAAATTATTTTGAAAAATCATTACAAAAAGGCAACAGATATAAGAAAACATTTGTATCACATCTAATAATCATGCATCAAGCTTGATCATCTTGGCTCTTCTTTGTCAATACAAAATTAATACAAGAGAGAACTATATTCAGTACCTTGTAATAGCCTATAATGAAAAAGGGAATATACATATATATATGTACAACTGAATCACCATGCTGCACACGAGAAATTAACACACTGTAAATCAACTATACTTCAATTAAAAAAAATTAATGCAGGATGTTCACATGCTGATCTTGAGGTCTATTAAAATCTTATTCTGATTGCTTTCTTGGCTCATTCCTGCTGGGCCTGCTTGGAACTTTGCATTAAAAAACATGGCCTAGTTTGAAACTTTTTTCATTTAATAAATAAATAAATGGAAGTCAAAATTTACCTAGGGAGATCTTACCCCTGGGATGGTACCAGGTTTAAACAGGTGAGAAAGACAAGAGTATTAATTTTGTTTGACCCTGTCTTTAGGAATTATACCAATCCCAAATTATCTCTTTCAGGCAGGTCCTTTTATTATCTCTATTTGAGACACGTAGCTGTCAAGTCATTTACCCAGGAGTTACCCAACTAGGAATAAGAACTGTTACCCTTGACAAGTCCTGGATGCACTGCAGTATGATGAAGATTCAGAAAGCAGCAACAAAGACATGAAAGAGAATGCTGACTGGGCAAAGATGTTCAGAGCTGAAATATGACTTCAGAACTATGGAAATCAACTTGGAAAAAAACTAGAATCAATGGAGTAGGCACTGGTTTTCAATAACCACAATTAGAGAATAATAGCTCAAGCTGTTTGAGTTTTATATCAGTATAAAATGAATGTGCTCCTAAGCCAATAATTCGAAAAATGCTACTCATTAAAAAATAGTAATATAGAAAGGTAATGTCAGAACACTTGCTTGCCTACAGTATAATTTCAAAAGTTATACTGCATCATTTATATAACTTAATACGTTTAATTATCACATTAGTAGTATACACTTACACTTTGGTGTAAAAATACAGCAATTAAAAATATATTGACTAGATAATCAGATGCTAAGTATTATTCCTGTTACAAGTTTCAATTTGTAAGGTGCTAATCATACCAATGTAAAATAATAGATATTATTTTATTATATATTATTAGCATCTAAAACTAATATGTAATACAAATTAAAGGTTATTTGCAGAGATGAGAATCAAGAATTCTTCTGAAATGATAAATCACCAAAATGTTGCCTCTACAGAAATTCCTACGTTAAAATTCCGTTGTAGGAACTGTCATAAAAAATTAACTTCAGAAAACAATTAATTTTCATGTCCAAGTTTTAATTAAAATTTATCTTTAGACATGGAAATTATGCTTTACCAAGTTACAAAGCTTTCAGCAACATCTAGCATATATATTCACTTACTTAGCAGATTCGTAGGGGGAAATACATATACAACTCTGATAAACTCGGGAGACGGATGAAAGTTTTTGCGAGAACGGCACACAGTATGGGTTACGAAAAAGCCTGAGTTTTAAGTTTCCCAAGGGACTGCTCTGAAACCTTGAATTAGCGATTAGATTCCCCACGGCGACCTGGATAATTTGATACTTTCTAAGTGAATTCTAACACTCTTATTTCATTTGATTTCCATTATTTTTCTTATTTTGTAGTTTCTTTTCACTTAGGACTCCCTGATGTTTGGCTTATTTGCAAATGTTTGTCGCACTGAAAATCTGGCCTTCACTTTGTGTAAAATAGGTAGAGAATCTGAGTGTGAGCAAAACAAAGCAAAACAAAACGTTTGCTGGAGGATGAACGCTGAGAAAGACCCAGGGAGCAGCGGTGAGAGGCGAGCAAAAGTCTCCGGCAGAAAACTCATCTGGGGTTTGCAAGGACCTTCTGGGGCCGAGGCATCAAGCTGCCCGCTCCCCAAGCACCCACGCCGGGCGCCCGCGTGGAAACACTGACGACCTCCGGGGTTGAAGCTTCCGAGGCGCCGGCTCCGTGAGGCTTGCACGGGGGAAGCCGCTGCAAACACGCTCGGCTGCGGGAGAACAGCAGGGCTGGCCTACAGGAGGATGCCCCGCCAGGACGACACCCGCACGACCCGGAAGTGCGGTGGCCGTCGCCGGAAGTGCCGCCTCAGCATTCAGCCCTCGGCCCCCAGGTCGTGTACTACCCTGGCCCGCCGAGCCGCCCACTGCCCGCCTGCGCACGCACCTGTGCTCGCCGCGCCGGCCTCTCTGCCTTCGGAGACCCGGGACCCGCGGGCTAGGCGTTCGGGAGCGAAGCGGCGGACGGACAGTAGCCCTCAGCCCGCGGGTCCCGAGATCCCTCGCCGCGGCCGCCGCGGCCCAACCCAAACAGCAGAGACGCGGGGGGAGGAGCCCTCACCGCTCGCCCCGCGGCTCCCGCCTCTTCCCGTGGGGCGATCTGCTCACCCGGGGGCTCCCTGCGCACCTCTGACACACAGGGACAAGTGCGCTCCACCCCACGCCTCGGCCCGCGCCAGGCCTTTACTGCCCGGGTGCCGCCTCCCTCAAAGCTCGGCTCCCCGCCCCGACCACCGCGCCCTGGCTCAGGGCCACCGCGCCGGCCCGGCCGGAGACTCGGCGCGCGCTTCCTACCTCCTGCGCGCTTTCTCCCATCACTGGCGCTCCCCAAACCCACCTTCTCCCCTAGTATCACCCTTCTTCTGTGCCCTTTCTAGGCACAACCTTGAACCCTACGCAGAGTCAAACGCAGACGTCTTGCACGAATTACTAATCAAGTTTTCCTAGCTTCACTTGAACTCACTTTCTCTTTTAATGAGCTAAATCCCCAACCTTTTCGTCCCGTCAACCCGCACCACCATTCTGAGTTGCCTTTAGGCGGAAACCACTATCTTCTCAGATGCCTAGCGGTCGCAATTTTACCCAGCTTCACTTTCTGTGGTTTGTATAAGGAAAATAAAATTCTGCCAAATAAACTTAACAAAACTGCATATTCACTCCCTTCTGTGTTGTCCTCACTCTGAGCTTTAGATTTAGGCTTGCAGAAAACTTAAGTCTTGAGCACTAAATTCCCCACCAGTGTACTGAATGGATTAAAAACGGGTGCACTCCTATTTATCAAAAAACAAAACCAAAAAACTCCTTTATAGAGAATCAGAAGGCTAATTTAACAATCTGTACAAAACTATTTACTAATCAAGATTCTATAGGATCTTTAAGACTATAAAATGTTCTTAGAGCTTTAAGCAAGCTGCATACAAGAATAAGTAAGCCTAGCCAGGTCATTTAGTAAAATTAAGTTATATTTTGGAAGACAGCAGAGTAATACTTAGTCTCTAAGATTTGAAACTATAAAGCACTCCCTTCTAAGAACCACTTTTATTCACATTTTGTTGTGGTCTGCAAAGATAATACAATATCATGCTAATATTTGATTTATTTACCAGAATATAATATAATGTAAACCTGTCTAGCAGGGTGATAATAGGTTTCTTTTTTTATACTGTCTCCAATAACACTTAAAGGAAATTTGAAGCAGCCTTGAGGTTTAAGCTTTTCCAGAAGGAGTCCATTGAGGTGTTCACTGCTGCACCAACACACAGCACAGAAGAGATCTGCAATAAAAATGTGCTGTGTGGGCTGAGGACAGGGCCTTACCCACCCTCTGCTCCAAAGTGAAGATGTCAGCTGGTACTGACTTGCTCTTCAAGTTCAGGAAGTGGGATAAAATGGCTGGATTCTTTCTGCATGTAACTAACACCACTTCTCTTTGATTCTGTTTCTTGACCAGTAAAAACTATCTGAGAGGGTAGAAACTCACAGCCGTTTATCTTTGGTAGAGTTAAAACTAACAAGCAAAGAGAGGAGCTGTATTTGCCAGGCAATGTAGTCAGAATGACTCGAAAAAGAAAAAACTGACTCCCCACTACCTCTACTAGGAATATAGTCCAAAAGGAATGTCTGAAGGAAAAAAAAAAAAAAAAAGAAAAACCAAAAACAGATAAACCAAGAAACCACTAGGAATCTCAAAGTTGCTGTTCGTCATGGACTGAATGTTTCTGTTCCTCCAAAATTCCTATGTTGAATCCCTAATCCCCAATGTGATGGTATTTGGAGGTGGGGCCTTTGGGAAGTAATTAGGTGAGGAGGCTGGAGCCCTCCAGAATGGGATGAACACCATTATAAGAAAAGTAAGAGACCAGAGCTCTTTTTCTACCAGCTGACTGCAACCTGGAAAAGGACTCTTATCAGGACCCAGCCATACTGGCACTATGATCTTTGATTTCCCATCTCTAGAACCATGAGAAATAAATGTTTGCTATTTAAGCCATTCAGTCTATGATAATTTGTGGTAGCCGCCCAAACTAAGACATTTTCATTCCTCACAACTCCTACTTCAGTTACATGGGGTTCAGCCTTCTCTGCTCCCTCTGTAGAGCCTGAATCTCCATATCAGAGCACTTACCCTGCGGAGGGCTTCCCCGTAGGAGTTTGCCATTATCTCTTCAGCCACAGGGTATAAAATTATGGTGGGTCTATTGTGTTCAGGGTAGGCTAGGAATAGAGTTTAGGGAAAAGAGGAAAAATAATCCTGTGCTTAATATAAACAGGGTTTTTGTTTGTTTTATGTTTAAACTTTACAGGATCCTAGAGCACAAGAAAATTACCCTCAAAATTTCTGAAAAGATAACTATAAATAAATTGGACCTTCTAAGGGAAAAATGCTTTTTTGAAAAAGGCATGAGGATAAGTTTATCAGCTATTTCCACAAGACTAAGCAATTAGTGCAATAAATTATTGATCACATAAATACAATAAAATAGTTGAACCAATATTCCTGTACTGAACAAATCTTAAGCTATGTATAAAAGAAAAGTTAGCAACAGTATTTATGTAATATGATTTAGCAATTCAGTATTGAATCAATTTTCTAAAAATTGTCAGAAAAATTAAGTTTTTGTTCAGTGTCATTTTCAGAGAGACATATACTTTGCTTGATGAATACTAACCTTGGTCAATGATTATCAGCAGTTTTTCCGTAATGCTTCAAGATAGGAATGAAGATTCTTCAGAAATTGCAGGAGATTTTGTAAGTCACATTCTTAGGCTGAGTTTCTGTAGTCAGCCTGTTTAAGGAACAGCTTTGGATACACTCTAAAATGGAACTCAACAAATTCAGAGCAAAAAGTCAGTTTGCCCCACCCTTCAGCATTCTTCCTTCACTTGAGAGAAAATGTTCAGGGGCACCCTTGACAGTATATATCTCAACTTCACAAGCCAAGGTTATTTTCATTGTTTGTGGCAGATTGAAAAAAAAAAGTTCCTCAGTTAGAAAAAATGCTGTCACACTATATGTATGTACAAATTAGCTAAAGGAATTAATAGTTTTAATTATATATAAAAGTTAGAACGAAAGATTTCATTTAGGACTTGGTTGGTAAATCAACTTTGTCCAAGGTTCTGCTGGGAAAAATTGGGGTTGGCAGCTTGCCAGACCCACTGTCCTCAGACTAGCCAAAGAAAAATCATTTTCCCTTTAGGAGCAATATCTCTTTCAAGAAATTGTTCAGTAGATGGAGGCAGCCTCTTGGTTAGCAAATCAATCCACAGAGAATGACTTTTCTGATGCAACAGAGACACATTAATTAATCAACCATTGTTAAAACTTCTTCCATTTCGTAGAAGTTGTATTCCCATCTTTGTAATCAAGCCATGTGTTTGGACTCTCATTCACAGAAGTGAATCTAGAAAAAGATGAAATTGAAATTCACCACTGTAATAATTTTAGAAGAAAGCTTGTTTCATAAAGCAAGTGACTAAGCCATTTGTATTGTAATAAAAAAACAATTATAATTTGACTCTTGAGAACTGGGAACATACCTTACCATGAAAGTCATCCTATGTAAATTGTGGTTTGTTTCCTAAGCACCCCCCCAAAATCCTTGGTAATGCATATGGTAATACACTCTATGGTTTTCAGCTGAATTCTAACTCAGAACTGCTGATGTCAGGAAATCATCTATTTGTTGCTATGGCCTTAGCTGCTTCCACTTAGAGAAAAAAAAAAAAAAAAGTGGCTTTGACCTTGTCAGTTGCAGCAGCTAAAAACTGTCCAATGAGAAGAGATACCCACTCTCCAGCTATGACGTCTGCTTACCAGCTAATGCAAAAAACTCCTACCACCAGCCTCAAGCCTCTGCCAGGTTTCCAGCATGAAAAGAATTACCCACTCAGCCATGGGGCTTCTATGACTTTCTCACATGAAGCAAAACAACTCTTCCAATACTCCTTGAAAAAAAAAAAAAAAGAGAGAGAGAGACAATTCTGACAGTAATGACATTTACTCTCTTAGTAGAAAACTCCCATTTCTCAAACAAAAAGGGGATGAGAGGAACTTAACTTTCTGGGCATAATGACTGGCTAGTCACTCAGTACAGAAAACACAACTCAGGACCTGTCTGTATTTTGTAAATGAAAGATTGTTAACAAACTAGTTTGAATAATTTAGTCATTTACATACAGAAATTTTACACAGTGAGAATAGCTTCAAATTTTTTTCATAAAGCATTTAACTGTGAGAATCCAACTTTAGACATAAAGGCACTTCCATTATTTTCTGCTGCTAAAAGTTTGTGATTATGCAGACATGACCATAATTAGGTATTACTATTTTCTCCTCTTCTTAATAAGGAGAATCTGTAAAGATCTTTCATCAAAATAATTTATTGCTACTGTGTCTTAGGTTTTGGCTTCAAAGGCATCAACCATCAAATAAAAAATGAAAATTTCAGTTGATCTAAATACTTCAAAATATTTTGGTACTGCCCATCATCTTGTCTAAAACCCTGCCTCCCTTCTCATGTCTCACACCCTATCTCACACCCATCACTATCAAAAATTTCCTGACTTTCCTCCCACATATCAGCTTGTGAAGGAAAAGCCGGGGTGGTCTAACAAGATAACTCACAAGTCTAGGAATGTGAAGGAGAGGCTGGGCTGGTCTAACAAGATAACTCACATATCTAAGTATCGGAATACCGATCTGAGTTCTGCTGGACTAACTTGTAAATCTAAGTTAATTAGTGTTGGTTTGCTGTTCATGTTTTTTGCTAGCCAGCTGGGTTTTCAAAGATACATATCTGGCTTTGGAATGTTGGTTTGCTGCCTCCCTGCCTCCACTTTTGTGATGATAATGCTGCTAAAGCTGTTCCATGCCTATTGGCCGAATACTCCAAGCTTGTACTTTACCCTATAAAACCTCATGTGCACGTCTTGGAGGTGCTCAGAGCTTCGGAGCAGAAGCCCCTCTGAGCCCGCCGGCGTAATACATCTGAGTACTCCAACCCTCCGAGTGGTGCTTGTTTCTTGACTGGCTTGTCGTTTCCGTAACAAGCTCACTGCAGAAACCACTAAAACTGCACTGAAACTGCTCTCACCAAGGAGCACAGGGTCTCCTGATTTCCCAAATAGTGGCTTTTCATCTTTAGAAGAGTCTCTCCATTTCAGTACTGTTGCTATGTTGGACCAGACAATTAATTGTTGTAGGGAGAACTCTCTGTTGTAGGATGTTTAGCAGCATCTCTTGTCTCGACCCACAAGTAAGTCGATATGTAAGTACATTTTCCTAGAGAATTAAACAATACTTGGGTAGGCTTGCTAAGCAATGCCCGAACATTGAAAGAAAATGCTATAAATTCTTAATTTCTATGTTTTGGATAACTTTTCTTCAAAGCATGAGCCATGTCTTAATTCATTTTTCTACTCTTGGTACTTGATGTTCAGTAACACAGATCTTGAATGAATAAGTAGATTGATGGATAAATGAAAATATTGAGGTATCTGAATTTTTCAACCACGTTTGGCAAGTTTGCACATATGTAACCAGCCTATGGGATTGCTTTAAAAAAATTGTTTTAATTGGCTAATTCCAAGTAAGGTAGCTTAAAGGGGAGAAAGTCCCTTTGGTCATGGGACACAGAACTGTAGGGAAGCTGAGAGAGGAGAAATGAAGTTTCCAAAATTTAATAGAAGCTTATGACTTCACCTCAGATGAAGTCTCATTTTGCCTCTAGTCAGCTCTGTTTATCAAGCTACTTTTCTCATCAGAATCATACTATCTAGGGATTTGGAATTTTTTCAAAATGTATTCATACTTTAAAGTGTTTTAGCGTCACTGGTTTTTGCTTTGCAAGGTCCAAAGCATCTTTTGGGTAGCATTTGTAATTAAGAAGACAAACTGAAAGACTGGGATGTTTATGTGCATGTAAATCAACTGGGTTGCTCCCTGATCATGTAGATTCTCCAACCACCAAACCTTCAGATTCTTAGTTCTGAGATGGGGGTTCAGGAATTTGCATTTCAAAATACAATCCTGAGTTGATGTTGCATGGACCACCCTTTGAGAAATATCGCATGTGGCCAAATTTCTAAAGGAAAAATGAGATCAGGCAGCTTATTCTAGAGGAACAACTGTTGAATCTGTTTTTCGTTCACTTTTGGTCTGTGCAAAAAGGGATTCAAAGACCATGAAAGGGACCAAATGAAATTCTGGTTTTGGAAACTAAGCACTTCATTAGGGGCAATAAATTCTCCTGGTAATTTCTCCTGCAAGAGAGAGAGATTGAAAGAGAGAGAGAGAGAGAGAGAGAGAGAGAGAGAGAGCGAGCGCGAGAGAGAGAGAGAGAGAGAGAGAGAGAGAGAGAGAGAGAGAGAGAGCGCGCGCCCGCACAGTGAGAAAACAGTTCCCTCTCTTTCAGCAGGAGAGGAAAACATCCTTGTTTCTTCCAACTCTTCTGACAGGTGCATTCCCAGCCCAGGGCCTGACTGGCAGCTCTTGAGCCATGTGTTCTCGCAAACCTTCATTTCACAATGTGAGATGAGGCAACGATCATATGAGCAGCTCCTGCTCTTTCGTTCTTTGCCAACAGGTTCAGTGCTGTCATCCAGATTAATCATTTATGTCACAATCGTTCTCTGCTTGCCAAATTCCTTTGCTCCCACCAGTTAATCCTCAGCACGTGTATAACCAGGGAACACACTCAAAGATTTCATGCGAGAGGTATGAGAATGTTTTCTGCCCCTTCATCAGACACATAGCAGTGCATTGGCAGGGAATATGGGCTCCTTCAATGTGATTTCATGTGTTTGTGTGTGGTTGTCACCCCAGCCTCTGAGATGGGCAGAGCACGGATTTTCATTTTCACTTTGCAGATGAGGAAACAGCCTGTCAGAGATGAAGTGTGACTTGTCCAGGTCACACAGTGACCAGGAGCTCAGCGCTCCTCACTCACAACGGAAGGCTCTTTCTTGCCTCTCTGCAGAAACCTAGTTGCTGGTTGCATTTCTACTGCGTGTTGGCTGAGCTGTGAGAGCGAGCTTAGGCTCGAGCAACAAATGTGCAGAAAGGTAAGGCAGTGCTAGTTAATTTTTAGTGCACAAAACAAGAAGTTCATTGAGGTTTTCCTCTTGTGCATTCTTTTACTTAGTAGGGAAAGAAAATTTAAAAATATTAAAGAATAAAAGTGCTACCCTTTATTACTAAGTGACTAGCAAAATACTAATTCAAACTTATGCTCAGAGGAGACTCAGAATATTATCTAAAAGCAGAACTGATATGTTTGTGAGAACACATCAGACACCCCCTGGGGATTTCCAGAAATGCATGGGGCACCCTAATTTTTGAGAATCAAGATGCTGTATCAGCAACTGGGGACAGAGAATCATCAAATGAATGCTAATATTAATGTGATGTTACTTATACTCACCATCTGGGGCATCTTGGTGAAACCTGGGTTATATTTAGGCTATTATGTTGAGTCAGCAGATCTACTTCATTGTCCATATGGACTTACCAGGTCTGCCAGTGTCTTAAAATTCAGATAATGATGTGTTTTTCCCAGCCTGTGGGACTTACTGCTTCTAAGTTCAGTGGTTAGAGTGCTTTTTCTTCCATTTTTGAATTCTGGATATGCAAGAAATTTCACTGGTGAAAGTCACATGCTCATTATTAGCAGTTGTAAATCTCTAGATAAAGGATGTTGATATGAGAAGGAAGGGGGTGCATAGGAGGAATTAGACGTCTGAGACTATAGTTAATAGTTTTGTGGGTTTGTTTAGCCACATGCATTAAGTGGAATGAGCTCTGAGAATTTTTGCCTGAAGGAGAAAATGGAAAATACGTATCACTCAGGAATGCTTCCAACTACAGGTAACAACAACAAAATAATCCAACTAACTGTAGCTTTAAAAAAAAGAAAAAGCCCAGTGGTTACTGGCATTGATTCATCAGTCGATGATGCCATCAAAGGCCAAGCTCCATCTTTCTGCTTTATCATCCACAGCACTGGCTCTCGGTCCTAATGCTTGTCTTGCTCAAGGTGGGAAGAAGGGAGAGAGAGACATGGTGCCAGTTACCAGGAAAGAAAAGCTGCTCAGAAATGCTCGTGAAACTTAGTGGCCAAACATGGAACACATAGCCATTTCTAGCTGCAGGAGAAGCTGGGAAAGGGGGTATCCGGATTTCTGACCTCCAGGCTAGAAGAATGAAAGAGTGAAGGAGATTGGGAATGGTTTGGGGTTAATCAGCCAACAAGGTCTGCCACTCTGACCAAGTGGAAGGTGGAATGAGTAACCAAGATCTAGATGCGGAACTCTGCAACACGCAGCAGTGGATTTTACTTTCCTCCTGTGTATACCAGATGTCTTCTCAGTCTCTCTCTTGTCTTGGTTCAATACTGTCTCAAGGTTTCACATCCTATAATAACATGTTAATGCAATTATTGTGAGATCTCTTGCACGGAAGAGTTTTAAAGCAATATCATTGTCTCTTCAATCACAGTACCCTAATTTTTAGGTGCAATTTAATGCTTGATTTTCATACACTATGGATTCTAAGAATATCTTCACAGGAACTGCCAATTGCTGGCAGACTCAGGCAAGATTTCCTTCTGAAAAGAGGATTCTTATGTATTCTGTGACATATGTAAAAGCCTATGGTTTGATATGCCTTCAGCAGGATGGACGAGATGGACTAGAAGAAAAAAGAACAGGAGAAGATAGTAACTAGGTGGTGAGCACTTTGAAAGAAGAGAGCTCTCAGGAACATTGCCTTGAGGGTTATAGAAGGTAGATGCAATAAAGCTATAAGGAAAAAAATTGGGCCTGGAGAGTATGATTTTTTTTTAGAGGGGGGAAATATAATTTTTAAAACTAGAGTCAAAGCATTAAGAATTATTAAAGGTAAGCTAGCATTTATTTTTTATTTTTAAATATTTAAAATAATTGTAATGAGTGTCCAATCATAGTATCTGGATTCTAATATGCCTGATTTTCCCTATCCAATTTTTCTAGATTCTAGAAAGAATCATGGCAAGAAAATTGGAATACAAACTAAAACATTTTTATTCCATTTTCACAGCTTACAGGAATTAGTTCTGCCTTCTGTGACTTAATTTATTGCTTGGATGTCTCTGACTACAAGTAACAAAAAAACCTATGTGAAGTGTCTTAAACACTCAAAATTCTTATTATCTCACATCTTAAAAAGTCTGAACATCAGATCAATCCAGCTTCCCCTCAGTATCATTAGGAGCCCAGACACTTTCCATATTTCCATCCTGCTACCCATAGCATATTGACTTTCATCCTAGGTTTGTATCCTCATGGTTGCAAGATGGCTGCCACACCTCTAGGAATCATGCCCTCTCACAACTGCTTTCAAAGGCAGGAAAGAAGAAAGAGGCTCTCCTCATGCATCTCTTTCTTTTTATGAGTGAGAAAGATTTCCCCAAATGTTCCTTATGTCTCAATAGCTGTAACTGATTATCCTCATGCCTTAGCTAAAAGGGAGCTATTTTAGGGAAAAAAACAAGTAACTGCCATTTGCAGCTTTGTTGTGAGAGGCAGCCTCTGTCAAACAGCAAAAACAGGGAGGGGAATGGCCATTGTGCAGGGAACCTTGTGAGCAAGAAAACAAAATTACTTCATGAACAGAGTTGGTATCTTCCTCTAGATGTTTCAACAAAAGTGAGTCAGATTTCTAAACCTGACTTCATATCAGAATAGTTCAGGTCCAGATATTTCCTGTCTTCCGAGAGTAATTCTAGCTAATTAACCGACTTCAGGAAATAGGATGCTGGTCATGAGCCTGAGCTAGTTCTCCTGCTAATATGCTTTTGCACTTTAAGAAGTAATGACTGCGTTAAAAAGGAGAATGTGTTCCAGCAACATATTATGTTGCCAGAAATATCATTAACAAGGGCCTAAATATTACAGGCAGTCAAGTATTCTTAATCCCTTAATTCTGGCTAGCAACGTGAGGGCAGAAATCAAAACTGTCTACCCAGGGTAATTCAGTTACTTCTAGATGTTAAGTCTGAGTCTTCCTCTCCCTGTTTGCTTTCTGTCTCTTTCGGATCTTGCTCTGTCTTCAGCTGCTGCCACCTTTGGTCATTTCCATGACATTTAGTTTTAAGGCCTAGCACTATGTTTCTTTTGCGGCCCAACCATAAGCTTTTTCTGGCCTCTGGCCCTCTCAGCACTCGGCCTTCCCCCACCCACTCCATCCCTGGGGATTTTAGAAACACTTGCCGGCTTTCCTACCTGGGCAGGGGGAGCAGAACTTTCTGAGAAAAACTGGCTATTCATAAAAATAACAGTGGCACAATTAAGCATAAATATCCAAAAAATGACAGTCCTGACCACGAGATTCTACAAAATCTCTAATTTCCTTAACAAACTTGCATGAAAGTCGCAATTATGATAGAGGAAAATAAGAAATCAGCATTTCTCCATGCATACAAGTACTGCTCTGGGACCGCAGAAAGAATTCGATCCTCTCTTCTTAGATAAGAGAACAGAGTCAGAGATAAGATAATGTTGCCTTGGGGGAAAATGTTTGCTTTAAGTGGTTTTCCTCCTGGGAGCCTGACTGTTCTTTGGGGATTCAGCACTCAGGGCTGAACCAGTGTGGGTTTCTGTGTCAGTCAGCTCTACTTACAAAGCACTCACTTCTGAAATGAAGACCTATGAAATACTAAGTAACCCCACACGAATTAGTGCTGCGGGCCCTGAGTGGCCTAGGGGCTGTGTAATGAAACTGGCATTTCTTGGGTTTTTTTTTTGTTTTTTTTAAACATGGAAAGAAAAAGATGACTGATAAAGATTCACCACAATATTTAAATGTTTCATGCAGTTTAAAGGAAGAGTTTTGAATGATGACAATCTACGTATTTCAATATACTGTTTTGAAAGTTAAAATTTAAGTTAAAAAGTTTCATATGGATATCAATTTATCAAGAATTTTCCTGTGGGTGGTGGCAGTGGGGATGGTTTTAGCCTGGGGCTATCTTGATAGAGTAACTCTGGGAGGGACCCCTGGGCTGCTGTTTTGGCCTCTGAAATGGACCTACTTTGTGACCTCAAGCAAATCACCTTAAAGGATCTTTGTCATGGATGAGTCAAGGACCTAACCTTGCTGGAGGAATAACTCTCCCAGACTTCAGACAATACTATAGAGCTACAGTCATCAAAACAGGTACCAAAGCATGGTATTGGTACAAAAACAGACATATAGACCAATGGAACAGAATAGAGAGCCCAGAAATGAACCTACAAACTTTTGGTCAACTAATCTTTGACAAAGGAGGCAAGAATATACAATGGAATAAAGACAGTCTCTTCGGCAAATGGTGTTGGGAAAACTGGACAGCAACATGTAAAACAATGAAGCTAGAACACTCCCTTACACCATACACAAAAATAAACTCAAAATGGATCAAAGACTTAAACACAAGACAAGATACAATAAACCTCCTACAGGAAAATATAGGCAAAACATTATCTGACATACATCTCAAAAATTTTCTCCTAGAAGAAATAAAAGCAAGAATAAACAAATGGGACCTAATTAAACTTACAAGCTTCTGCACAGCAAAGGAAACCGTAAGTAAAACAAGACGACAACCTACGGAATGGGAGAAAATCTTTTCAAATGAAACCGACAAAGGCTTGATGTCCAGAATATATAAGCAGCTCATATGACTTAATAAGAAACAACCAAACAACCCAATCCAAAAATGGGCAAAAGACCTAAACAAGCAATTCTCCAAGGAAGACATACAAATGATCAATAAGCACATGAAAAAATGCTCAATATCACTAATTATCAGAGAAATGCAAATCAAAACTACAATGAGGTATCACCTCACACCAGTCAGAATGGCCGTCATTCAAAAATCCACAAATGACAAATGCTGGAGAGGCTGTGGAGAAAGGGGAACCCTCCTACACTGCTGGTGGGAATGCAGTTTGGTGCAGCCACTGTGGAAAACAGTATGGAGATTCCTCAAAAGACTAGGAATAGACTCACCGCATGACCCAGGAATCCCGCTCCTGGGCTTGTATCCAGAAGGAACCCTACTTCAGGATGACACCTGCACCCCAATGTTTATAGCAGCACTATTTACAATAGCCAAGACATGGAACCAGCCTAAATGTCCATCAACAGATGACTGGTTAAAGAAGATGTGGTATATTTATACAATGGAATACTACTCAGCCATAAAAACCGACAACATAACGCCATTTGCGGCAACATGGATGCTCCTGGAGAATGTCATTCTAAGTGGAGTAAGCCAGAAAGAGAAAGAAAAATACCATATGAGATCGCTCATATGTGGAATCTAAAAAACAAAAACAAAAAGACAAAGCATAAATACAAAACAGAAATGGACTCATAGACATAGAATACAAACTTGTGGTTGCCAAGGGGGTGGAGGGTGGGAAGGGATAGACGGGATTTCAAAATTGTAGAATAGATAAACAAGATTACACTGTATAGCACAGGGAAATATACACAAGATCTTATGGTAGCTCACAGAGAAAAAAATGTGACAATGAATATATATATGTTCATGTGTAATTGAAAAATTGTGCTCTACACTGGAATTTGACACAACATTGTAAAATGATTATAAACCAATAAAAAAAATGTTTAAAAAAAAAAAAAGGACCTAGCCTTGAAGTTCACTGAGCAATAAAGCAGACAGACATATTGGTCGCACAACTGCAGCATCTCAGAAGGGCGCTGCCGCAGAAACGACTCATATAACTGTCTTATGCACTGGTGAGCCTGGTGCTGACCCATCAGAACTGGGAGAGGCCTCTTGAACCGTGCAGCCCAGCTCTCCCACCTGGCAGATGAGGAGCCCAGAGAGAGGAAAATCACTCTTATTAGCAAGATCATATAGTCAATGAATGCAGGTTAGGCTCATACCTCAGCTCTTATGGTTACTGTGAGGTTTTAATTTTCCCCAATGTTTAATTATGAATAAAGAGTTTATTTTATGATTAAATGCCAAGCGAGCATGCACACAGCACTCTGAGTAATACTCCAGGCTCTGTGTCCTAGAGAACAGAGGGGTGACTTGAGGAAATGTCCCCAGTGAAGCAGGCAAAGGTTGCTTTGGGTATGAATTCTGGAGAGACTAAGCAGGGCTTTTGGCTGACTTGACTGACAAGTGTGACCCCTGCTTGAAGATTCCAGCTGCTGGGCCAGAGTCATGATGGTGTTCGGAGGGGTCGGAATGGAGTCAGGCTGGAGCGTGCTCTAGAGAGTTCCCAGGGAGGTGGCTGTTTAGAAAGGAGCCTTTGGGCAACATATGCTGCCCAGGGTCCCAAATGCCTCCACCCCAAAGATACAGCCCTTTGAGCCCTAAAAGGTCTAGACCTCAAAATAAATAATAAGAAATAATATTTATTTAGTAATTCTGTATGAAATGTGATAAGTATTTTTTTTTTCATGTTCTCATTTCATAATCATGGCAAACCTTGAGTTAAGTATCGTTAACTGCCATCTTACAGATGAGGAAATTGAGGTTTAGAGACACTAAAATAATGTCCCAAGACCACCCAGCATATAAGCAAGCAGAGATTCCAAATCCAATTCTTATTCTGAATTCACATTTTCAATCGTCATACTTCACTGTCTTCATACTTCACCGGTGGGTTATGTCCTCCCAGGGAGGGAGCAGGGATTTATTCCTCTAGAGAAGTCAGTGACCACGTACAATAACAGGGTCTAAATTCAGGATTCTTACAGGGACTGAGCTGTGGACAGACATGGGGCAAAGTGAGTGGGAACTCTATACAGTTAAAATCTGCCACTGGGGTCTGGTCCAGGATCCTTCTTTGAGTTACAGAAATTCCATGATTTTTCTTAGCAAATCTGCCCATTCCACGCTCAATGTCAGGAATCAGAAACTAATCATTTGAGGAGGGAAAAGAGACAAAGGAGGAGGAAGCAAGTTGGAGATGGGGGAGCAGCAGGCACTGGACACGTTCAATGCAACCTCAGAACATTCATCTGCCTCAGGGCTGCAGTTCTCTGTGGCTTTGGGTCTTACCTTGTCTTCAGCCCTGGTCTTGTGGAAGTCACAGGGCAGGACAGGATCATGCAGGAGAGCCCAGGACCAAGGGACTATGGATGTCCATTCAGGCAGAAATGGAGACCAGCTAACGCAGGGCAGGTGTGTGTGTGGATGGTGGGTCCAGGTGGGGAGGCAGGATCCAGAGTCAGAGCATCTCTGTGGGCAAGGAGGTCCAAGCGGCACGAGTGTCTGGAGCAGGTAGGAGGGGTCTGTGGGTCCCTGAGATCATCTCTATCAGGAGAAGCACATGTAAGTTTAAGAAAGTAAGCCAGGCAAGAGCACTTAGGACTTCAACAGAAATACTAGACAAGCTAGTGGGTTCTAGGTGCCATGTTTTGGCATCTAGCCCAACTGTGAAGTTCTCAGAGCTACCACCAACCCCGGACAGACCACTGATAGAATCTGTTCTCTTGCTCACCTTGGCTGGCTTACTCTGCTCAGGGTGGGAGGAAAAACTGGCCACGAGAGGGCAGCAGGGAGCCACAGACGCCCTTAGATTCTTACAAAGGACTAAGTGCTCTGGGGTAGCCCAACTTAACTAGGTAGCAAATTACCCAGGCAAAATGGCACGGATTCCTCAGCCCCACCCTGGACATTCTGATTCTGTAGCCTAGGTCGGGGCTGACAGTCTGTAGTTCTAATACACGGCCCACATGATTCTAATATAGCAGCTCCACAGCCGGATTTTGGGAATTGCTCCCCTAAAATATTCTGTATCTTCTATTGGGCTCCCTTAAACCAAGATGACAAATACTGTTGTTAGGAGAATAATATCTGTTAAAATATTTTATTGGAAAAATAGATCATGTAACAGTGAGTATGTAAAGCATATGCTCATTTCAAAGATGATAATAAAGCAAATAACTATGCAAACACCTTTTAGGATAAAAAGAACTTTAGAACCCCCAGCAGTTTAGAAGCCCCTTGTGTGCCCCTCTCATCTCACATTCCCTCCTCCCCAGGGGCAACTTTAATCTTCAGGTTTGTGAGAATGGCCCCCTTCCTTTTCTTTAAAGCTTAGAACTTCTGATTTTACCCCCAAATAGCATATTTTTAAACTAGGGCTGATTTTGAATTTTAGTAATTTTTTTTTCAACTAACAGTATGTTTGTGAAATAAATCCATGTGAATGCATGTGTTTATAGTTCATTGCCTTGCATGGATATGCCTACATGGATTTATCACCTTTCTTGACGGACATTTAGGGAGCATCTAGATTTGTTTGTTTGTTTGTCCCCCCCCCCCCCTTAGCTATTAGGAACAATGCTGCTATGAAAACTTCTACATCTGGAGAATTTTGCATGAGTTTTTCTAGGGCATATATCTAGGAGTAGAATTGCTGGGTTTTAGTGTATGCATAATAAGCACTTACCATTTAAAAAAAAAAAAGACTGATAAGTTTGATCACATTAAAGTTAGGAACTTTTTAAAGACAGTGAAGAGACAAGCCACCCACTGGGATAATATTTTTGCAATACGTATAATTGATAAATGATGAATATCCAGAGAATATAAAGAACCATGAATAAATAAGAAAAAGGCAGACAACCTAGTATAAAAATGGGCAAAAGTCACACGCACTTTACAAACCAGCAAATCCAGAAGGCCATTACAAGTGTCCCAAGATGTTCGACCTCATTAGTTATCAGGGAAATGCAAATTAAAGCCACCAGGTTATATCAGCACATAGCTTACAAATTGGTCAAAATTTAAGAACCTGTCAATAACAAGTGTTGTTGAGGTTATGGGACAATAGAAACTTCCATGCGTTGCAAAGTAAATGGTATCATCACTTTGACACACTCCAACATTATCTAACTAATCCTCTCGAGGCTCTGGTATTAGAGGACAGGTTGAAGAATGCAGTGGAATCTGAGAAGCCAAGTGTCCAGCGCTAAGCTGGGGCTATGGAAGGAACTCGGGAACGGGGTCTACAGGAAGCTCTCGCCGTGGTGTAGCTGTGGCCTCTGTGGGCTCACAGCCAAACATCTGATGGGAGGCCTAGGGCTGCAGTGGGGCCTGCAGTCTGACAGAGGAGCCAGTCAGGGAGCGGAGGAGAGCAAGGACCCTATAGGGCACCTTATCTCATCACAAAGACCCTCTGGGAGGAATGGCTCCTGCTTCACTCACTCCTGCATCCCAAATCTTGTCTGAGTTCATCTTTTGGCCAGCTCTAACCAGGACATATAGTAAAGGGGATTGTGGGAAATGTAGTTTCCATCTGTATTAGTTTCCTATTATTAACGTAACAAACCATAATACACTCAGTGGCTTAAAACAATGCAAATTTATTAGCTTGCCATTATGGAGTTCAGAAGTCCAAAACGGGTTTCACTTGGCTAAAATCAAGGTGTTGGCAGGACCTGACTCCCTCTGGACACTCTCAGGGAGAATCCATTTCCTGGCCTTTTCCAGCTGCTAGGAGCTGCCTGGTGCTTGGCTTGGAGCCCCTTCCTCCATCTTCAAAGCACACTACTCCAACTTCTGCTTCTGTTGGCACATCTCTTCTCTGACTCTGATCCTCCTGCCTCCCTCCTATAAGAAGGATGATTATATTAGGCCCACCTGGATAGTCCATGGTCATCTCCCCATCCATCCTTAGTTGCATCTGCCATGACTCCTGCCAAGTAAGGAAACATATTCACAGGTTCCAGGGATTAGGACCCGGACATGTTTCGGGGGTCGTGACTCAGTCTACCACAACAACACAGTCCAGCCGCCTTCTCCCATCAAACTGGAGCCTTTCTCACCGGAGGTTTTTCAATTTGCTCACCTAGGTTCTCACAGTGTTTGATCCTCCCCTTTCAGGGGTGAGTTTTGCTGGTAATTTATGGAATCTCTACTTGTAAGATCTTTCTGGCCTTTCCTTTCTCTCTCAGGCTCTGCTGCTGTCCCATATTTTGGCACACCCATCCATATTCTATTCTGGGGCTGTGGGAATTCCTTTTTACCTAGTTTTGTTAAAGATTCCTCAATATTTTTTATCATCTTAGTAGCTATGCTTTTATGATGTGGGGAGATTAAAGAAAACTATACTGCCACCAAATTCTTGCTGTCTGAATGATCTGCACTCTTGCCATGGCTTCAATGGATAGAAGTGCATTTTTTTAATATTGAAGTTAAAAAATCAGTACAATGATAAAAATTAATGAAGGTTTTCAAAAGACCCTTTCTAAGAATGGATTTCCTAATTGTTTCTCTTCCCAAAGCATCCCCTAAAAAATGACTCAGCACTAAACTTCAAAGCTGAGAAGTTATTTATACTACTAGAAATAAAACTGGGTATGAGGGTGATGTGGCCAAGATATCCTTCCATTATGGTCAGAAATGAAATTGCAAAGGTTTAGGGTCAGGATCATTTCTCAGTTGAAATATCAGTTTCAAATACCTATTTTAAAGATTCTCAAACAAAGTGGTTTGATTTCTTAGCATCTTGAAAGTGTTTGGCTTAACTTCACCCCAAATGAGATTTCTAGACTGTAAACCACACAAAGGAATCCCTTGGACCACCTATCTCAAAGCTTCTGCTCGCAACCACAGAACACACGTGCACGCACGCGCACACACACACACATACCCCATACCATTTGAAGTGTTTGCCTAGCATATGACCATCTTTGTGGTTATAATTTTCAAATATCTATTTCTGTACCCTTTTATGGGGAATTCAAATCTCTAGCAGAAAATACTCTTCAAACAAAACATACTCATTGCATTTGGGCAACCACAGACCACCTGGAGGGCTTTCAAAGACCAGATTTTCAGAAACTATAATTTAGAGCACAGAAAGAATCGTGGTGCTTTGAGTTGAGGAGGACCAATAAGATACCTGGTACAACCTCCCCCTGCCGCCCCAGATTTAAAAACTAGTAAAGCAAGCAATTTGTATTGGTTCAGATATAAAAAAATGTCTTAAAGGGGATAACTATGGAACCCAGATGTTGGCTGAGACTTCCTTGCCCTCTGGGGACTGAGGAAACTTTCTAATGAAACTTGGTTAAGCTCCTGAATTCACAAATGTATCTCTGTTTTGCCTTCCCTCAACCTGGACGCTCAGGTCCTTGGAGGGTTCTGTAACTGGTCATTCTCCTCAATCATCTCTTAAAGCTAATGACATCAGAGAGGAGTCACAGGGGGTCATGTGACAACACTCCATAGCCTGCCATCTTCTACATCTTCACTTCTCTCCTCCTCCCTCTTCTCCTTCTGAACTCCACCTCCATCCTTCCACAGGGAGCAGACAGCCTCATCTTGCACTGTATGCCCTGCCCGCATGACCTTGGCACCAGCCCTCCCAAACATCTCCCTGTCCCCAAGACTAATCTGCTCTGAATGGCCCTATCGAGTATTTTCCCAACAAAGATGGGACTCTGTTGAAGAGGAATTCACCTACCAGCTGCTGAAAGAATAAAAATGTCTTCATCTCCTTATAAATATGGCAGGTAAAATGATCATTAAATCACAAAACTATGTGAAAAGTTATTTAGTCCCATCTTCTACAGAGAAAAATCCACATAGAGAAACCCAGACAGACAAGTGAGGACAAATGTGAAAATGTCTAAAGGCTTCTCATCACAAACCCCATCCCTTAGTGGATCCTGTAAACACATATTACCTGAAATGTGTGCCTCTCCCAGTTCTACTATCAGAGTAGGTTGCTTTTCTTTCTTCTTCATTCTCCTCCAATCCTGGGAAGTCCTTCTTCTCCATTAAATAAATCTGTCATTCTGTTCTTTGCTTATAGGTACACATCCAAAAAGTAAACTTTATCTTGCTAGGTTTTGTGTTTATTTCACTCACTGTTGAAAAGGCAGTGTTGCAATGAACTGTATTCATCTGATATTCCCTTGTAGAGAAATCAGTTAGTTCTTATGACAAAAATAAGATGGATTCTTATATTTTTCTTTAAGCATTTCATGTGTATGTGTGCTGTTTTACTGACAAGGCAGCAACTCCCGGGACCCTGTCTTATATTTCCTTTCAACCTTCACCTAATCTAGCATGCTGCCACCTACTTGCTTTAGAAATGAATATAAATCACTAAGATTCACTGGGCTGCTTCCTAAATCAAACAAAAGAGGGCACTGTCTTTACTCAAAGGACTTTACAAAGCAACATGATGTAATAGGAAACATTGGGATTAAAGTCTGAGGGCCTGACTTCAAAAGGGATGTGGGCAGATTATTGAACCTCTCTGAGTTTGGTTTCCTTGTTTGTAAAAGGAGTAATAATAACTATTGCCAGGCATAAGATTGTCATGAGAATCAGATAAGATTGTGCATGTTAAAGTTCTGTGTAGACTGCAGAACATTTTACAATATTGAAGTTTTAGCCATCAACATACCACATAGGATGTGGAAGGAAGAAAACATGGGTCCAGTCAATTCTCTGAATCTTCTGTGGACTTGACCCTCAAATCCCTTCCTCCAGTTCAATTTTTCATACAAATCTTTCCTTTATCTTCAACAGCAGCCTTGGGTGTGTGCTGCACTGGCTGTGGCCTGGGTCAACAGGATAAATCTGAGCAAGCAGCTTAAACTCAGCCCTTATGAAGGGAGGTCCCACTGAGCCACCAATTGTCCAAGAGGATTGGTTTGCCTTTCCAGAGCTGCAGGCTTCAAGCCCACCCCTGTGGTTGTGACTTTTCCTTCCAGGCCTTGCCTGGGTAGAGCCCCTGTGCATAAAACGAGACACAATCTGGACAGCCAGACTGGGTCATTCAGACCTAAGCAAATCTTCATCTCTCTGATCCAACCAAACCCTCCAAGGAGGGTCTAATCCATGTTTCTTTTGTGGACTGCAGGGGCCTGACCAGGGTGGGAACAGCAGTATTTTCCCAAGGCTGCAGGGTTGGGTCTGGAAATCCCCTGCTGGGTCAGGCATTAGCCCTTTAGTTGCTAGATCTAGGGGGACTGGAGAGGGACAGAAAGTCAGGACAGTGAAAGGGAGAGGAGGAGGTTGGAGGGAAGCCCTTAGGGGAGCTGGGCCAACAGCTATTTACAAACCTGTAGGAAAGTATTTAAACCTATTAATACTTGGAATGCACTTACGGGGGAATATGGGCTAAATACCAGCACAGGGATTGAGACATCATCTGTCCCCCTGGCTTCATAGATAAGGACATTGAGTAATCGAGCCAAGGTCATTCTTTACCAGGAATGGCCTCTTTGCTGCTGATTGTCCTCAATCATCTGGGCCTCAAAGCATGAGGCCTGAAGAGCAGCCTGGTTTCTATGGCAACCATAAAACAGATGTTATGCTGGGACAACCCTTTATTTCATCAAAGTCTTTTCACTGGCACCTTGAATTTGATTTCCTAACACTTTCTCCTGTTCCTTCATCAGTAACTCACATCAACAAAAGTTTGTTAAGCAGCTACTGTGTAGATGGGGCTGGATTCTACAGGAGCGATGGAGGGCCAGAGAGAGCTTTGGGTTTTAAGGAGGCCACAGGCACAAGTGGACACAGGTGTCACCTGAGGGGGTCCAGTAATTCCTGAATTGCTGAGCGGAGGGAGGGGAGGAGCCCGCACAGCCAGAAGCACCCAGACGGATGTGGAGACCAACAGATGGAGCCTGGGGAAGAAGTGCTCATCCCAAAAGATGTGCCTGTGGGTTTACAGGTTAAATTAGATGAAACCAGAGAACTCAGCATTGAGAGCTGATACTAATAGTGACAGTCGAGTAAGGCAGTGGTTTTCCAACTTCTCTTAGAAACAAGTCTTATGAGAAGCTGAAAATAAAAAATGGATTAAAGCAGAGCTGTGAAGTGGGGGTGGGGTAGGATGGAGAACACTGTGGAAGGGCTGGAAAACTGCTGGAAAAAAAGAAGGCTCTCAAAGACTAAAGAATCTTGCCAAATAGCTCCTGCACCTCATTCCAGGATCCTGACGAGGAAGGCCTCAGGCTCCTCAGATCCTGGGAGATTAACTCAGGTGAGAGACCTCAGGAGACTGAAGGAAACACCGAATGTCAACTACTCGGTTCTCCATGAGAAAAATGGTCTGGGCTACTTATGTATTTTCCCTGTAGTTAAGCTACACGACAAACTCAATCATAATCAGAAACCACTTTATGACTTTAGCAAAAGAAATCATGGCCACAGGTCTGGAAACATTCAAAGCCTGTGTCACCAACATTCTCTTTCCACACAGACATGCATATATGGCAGGACATAATCAGAGGGAATCTGTACATGGGAGGATAAAGAAGTCAAATATTTAATTCCATCAAGCTAAAATATCCTGATATTTCTATCTTCTAATCCAGTGGACTCCAAACTTTATTGATTATGGAACCCAATGAGCAAAAACTGTTGAAGCCTACATCCCTAGTATATTTATGAATTATAAAACCTTCTTCTGCTAAATGATGGTTTAATGAAAAAAAAATGGCTTCCATATCCATGGATTTCCCACGTGTGAATCTTCTTTCGATGGAAACATTCAAAACATTCTAACAAATGCATACGGCATTTGGTGATAACTTTTCTCCAGTTTGCTATATCTGTAGTTAACTGTGAATCACAGTGTGTAGAAACTGTGCTTCCAAGCTCCTAAGTTTTGTGTTTGCCCTCTGATCTTATCTACCACTGAAGAACATGCCGCCTCCCTTTCTTGTGTGGAAGTATTATGATCATTAAAAATATCGAGGACATCAAACCAATAAGCAAGTCTGACTGTCCGATTTATACCTACAAAAGCTGGGACTAAACTGGTTTCTTAGCTTGTAGAAACACGAGTTCACATCATAGTTCAAACATTCTTGACTTGATAGAACTTTTCCCCTCAATAACCATCATGCCTCATCGAGAAACAACTGTTCTCGTCACGGATCAGCATCCATATTAGCACATAATAATAAAGAGAATGATTTGAATTGAACACATTGACCTTGATGTCATTCCATCTTTACAGTGTCATTAAGCACACTGTGTAGTTCAGCCCACTTTGAAAAGATTTTTAATGAATTTTTCTTGATGAATAAAGCAGTGAGTTGATTCACAATCACTGGTGCAAACTTCTTGGTGCTTCCTTGCCACAAAGGAGTATGAAGAAGAGTCTGTCTAACCTACTCATTCAGCTCTTCTTCTGCTCTCTTTCCTACTCTGGGTCTAAAGAGAAAAACTTTCCTCTCCTCTTTTTTGAATTTTCGATATGGACTTCAACGGTCTTGTATGGACTTTCACATATGAAAGAAGGAAATCGAAGAATTTGGAACAACTTTCTTTTGCTATGAATTAGGCCTAGTTGTCAAGCTGAGTGTTTTGCTGCAAAATCCTACTTTGAATAACTAAAGCTGTTATTCAAACTAAAGCTGTTATTCAAAATATCCATTTTTTGCCCCCACTTTGCATTCCTGCTGGAACAATTTTAATCTTAGACGATGTGTCAGGCTGCCTAGGGAGAAGGGCATGGACCCCCTAAAATGTAAAAAGAAAACACACTGATATCTTTCGGTCTCTTTCTTTACAGAGCTCCATCAGCGTCTGCAGGAGGCTTTGCCGTCACTCTGCAGACCGTGCTTGCCGGCCTGAGTTTCAGCAGCACCAGCCGTGCCGCACTGCAGCCCATGGCCCTCTGGGGACTCCGCGTCTGGGCTCTCTGTCATGATTAGTGTTTCCCCAACCATGTTTCCATCCCCAGCAGTTCTGGGCTTTGCTCTTTAATCTCTTCCTGTCCACTGCCACCAGGGATGCTCTCACCCACCACAGGAAGTCTCCAATTCATGAATGGTCTGTGTATGGAACGTCTGTAAGAGTAGCACTTGAAACCCAGAACTCATTTTTCTGTAGAGAGAATGTTGTAAGTGTTTGTTGGGTCTCCAGGTCAAGCCACAAAGGCCCATTCAGCCCCAGCACAGGTAATGAATTTTCCCTTTGCTTCTTGTATGCGTTGTAGACTCACAGAATGTCAGAGCTCAAATGGAATTTAGAACGTTGTGCCATACACTGGTAACAGTTGTTTCCCACTGTATTCTGTTACGAATTCCCCACATTCCATCTACATTTAGACATTAAGTAGGGTCCTGTGGTCTAGCCTGGAAACCCAGTCACCCTTTATAACATGGTAAATCAAATACTTATAAAGTGGGAATGGTCTTGCCACAGAGAACTTCACCCTGGCTATTTTTCTTTATATCCTTTGAGGCATGCTGCAGGACTAGGTCTTTGTCAATGATGTTGTTACATCTGCGTACACAGATCTGGCCAATACTTATGCACCTTTAATCAGTACGATCATGGGAGCCATCACTGGGAAAACCAAAGGGCTGAGGTGTAGGAGCAGAGGTAGGAAGGAAACCTCGTGGTATCTATTGAGCCAAGGGTACTTCTGTCTTGGGGGGGGAGGAGCTTATCTTTCCTGTCCTCTTGTCTGAAATGCTTTCCCCTAGGTATCTTTAGAAGACTCCATCAGCTCTTTGCTGAAGTATCACTTCTCAGCGAGGCCCTCAGTGACTGTTCTCTCCAGACCAGCACTTCCTGGTGCTCTGGTCTCCTGCCCCTGCTTTGCTTTCTTCATAGCACTTCATTTGATGATTTGTCAGCTTCCTTCCCTGCCACTCCTCCCTCGACTCCCAGATAAGCTTCATGAGGGTCGGATTTTGTCTTTTCGGTTTACTCTTGTACCGTCAGTGCCTGGAACACTGTCTATTCAACACATCGTAGGAGCTCAGGAGATGTATTTTTAAATGAAAGAATGAAATGAGTAGTAGGTAAGTGCTAGATACTTAATATACCTGTTATTTCACTTAAAACACTGCTGTGCAGTAAGCGGCGGCTTCTTCTTCCTCCTCCTCTTCTTCACAGAAGAGTGGCAAAACATCCTTAGTTCTAAAAGTGACTTTAGCAATATAATTTCGTGACTTATACACGCATTTTATCAGTTTCCAATTGTTGACATTTTTGAATCTTAGTAAAATCCTCTCACAATCCCTACAGAAGAAATTTGAATTAAAAGAAATTCTCTTTGGATTTAGTTGTTAGAAGCAGCGGTGGGGGGTGGGGGTGGGCGGGGGAAGGACAGCAACTCTAAAGTGGTTTGTCTGGAAGGAACTACCATGAGGATAATTTTTAGCCCACCTGACTCAATTCAAGTCAATAAATCTCAAATGAGTAATTACTACGTGCTGGAGTGGGGAGAATTTAAGGACCCCGTCCATCTCCTCATCCTGGGAGAAATAATACACAATCATCTTTTATTCATCCACTCATTCATTTAACAAGCACGAATTCTGCCTTTGAGGAGTTCTATTCCACAGAGAAAGACAGCTTTGTAAAAATCCATTGATAACCCAGTGAGATAACAGTAACAGAGATGTCTGTGCAACATGCTATGAGGACACGTGGAAATGTAGATTTATCATCCTTTTCATCCTTGGCTATGATCAAGGTTGCATACCAAACCCTCGAAGAGTCTTCCTGAAATTACTTTCTTGAATATATATAGAGCATGGTTAGGCAGACTTGGCACATTCATACAATGCATCAGACCTCAGGCACCTACACATGCGTCAGACACCAGGACGGGGCCCATCTCAATACACGAGAAGCAGATTCTCACCCAGTGCCCCAAAACAAACATCCACAGAAGTATATCAGAAGGGGATTCAGAGCCACGTTTTGTGAGTTAATAGGAATGAGAACAACTTTGGAACCAGATGCAAAATTGGACTTACACTTGGCTCTCACTTAGCTGGGCATGGTACCTACTATCTCAGAATCTCTCCATCTCACAGGATTGCTGTGAAGAAAGCTCCTAGCACAGTCTGATACTAAGCATGTGCTCAATAAACGTCATATAACAATAGCTACCTTGTTCTGCTAGCTTCGGGGTAAATGTTACATATATCATTTAATCAACAAAATAATCTTATAATTATTATATTTTACAGATGAAAGGACTGAGGGTAAGAAGTCATGTATCTGCTAAGTGGTTTAGCTAAGACTCATCACATTTTTATTCTCTTCCAAAGTTAGTCCTCTTAAGCATTACGTAAATAATTATAATTCCCTCTGTTTTTTGTAAGTTCTTTCTGTAAGTTGCTTAAGGATGTCATAATCTAAAATAAAGATGTGTATATACAAATCTTTATCGGTTAAGTCCCGGCGTTATAAAATTGTCTTTCCCTCATTAAGCCTTAATTTTCATCGACAAGTTGTAATCTTCATGATTTTATTTATTGACAGTAGATGGCGCTGTTGATTGTCCAAAAAGAGAAAAATGTGGCCTTAACATCCCACCCCCACTCCTTTTGTTAGCCCTAGAAACAAAAACAAAACAAAAAAATCCAAAAACCTGGAAAAAAGAAAGTAAATTTCTCATTCCAATGAAAGGTTGAAATTAATAGTTTGAACGGCCATGTCATTGAGCTGGATGTGTTTTATTTGAGACTCTAGGGAAAATTTCCTGGGCTATTTGCAAAATTTCATTAACAGGATTAAAACAAAATATAGTAAAATTTAATTAGACAGACAATAAATTTAGAGTTCTTTGTTAGATAATTTTAGGAAGAGATGAGTATTAAGACAACTATGAATTTATATTAAAATATACATAACTTCCATTCCAGAGTCCTAAAACGAGTACAGAGGAATATGATGGTCAAGATGAAAACACAAACAACTTAATTATCTGACCTTTGAGTAAGTTCCTTAACATCTCAGGTCATAAATTTCCACATCTGTAAAAGTGAACTCTTTTTCGCCTAATTCACAGGACAGTTACATAGAACAAATGTAGTAAAGTAGTGTAAACACCTTGGGAATGCAATGTCTTACATCCAAATAAGTCTTTATTTATCTTTTCCATACATTCACTCCTATAGGTACAATCATAACAGTGAAAACTGAAATTTAGAAGACTTGACGGTTCAATTTCCTCACTTGTCCACAAACAATATAATAACCTTCAGTGTTTAGATTCATGTAAGAAAAGAGACTAAGGTATTTTCAACCATAAAAAGAAAGTTTAGTTTAATATTCAGTGATGAGAAAATTAAATAAAAGAATGCTCGACTCCAAAGCATATAAACGAATTGAGGCAGCCTGTTTCCACTGTGCTCCCAGTAGGAGCGTGTGTTCCCGTGTATGGAAGTGGCGGGGGTGTGGGTATGTGGGATACGTGTTTGTAGGGTACAGACCAAGCAGACTTGCTGAGTAAACTTAAGCTGCAAGATGGTCATAACCCTAAAGAAGACTATGTGGAATGTTCCCCTTGACTTTCACAAGAGGCAAAGACATTCCCTCTGCTCCCCCACCTTTCATTAGACAGCTTATTGCAATATCTTTTATATACATATATATAGACACTTCTCAAAAGAAGAAATTCAAATAGCTAACAGGTGCTCAGCATCTCTTATCATCAAGGAAATGCAAATGAAAACCACAAGGAGACATTACCCCACACCTGTCAAGGAGGCTATTATCAAAAAGACAAAAGATAACAAGTGTTGGCTAGATTGTGGAGAAAAGAGAATTTTCTGTGATGCTGGTGGTGGGAATATAAATGGGTGCAGCCACTATGGAAAACAGTATGGAGTTTCCTTAAAAACTTAAAAATGGCACTACCATATGATCCTCTGCTCTTCTTTTAACGAAAGATTCACAAATGTTTGCTGTTGATGGTAAGTACTGCCATTTTTGCCTCAAGAACCCTGGGTATCTCATGGCAGAGCTGCTGGGCCCCAAGTTGCTGCCCCAGGGAGTGAACACCCTCCATGCCAGCAGCTCTAGGAGGCCAGATGCAGCTTCTCCATTCCTGGCAGGAGTCAATGTCCCGTTCCCATACTCCACTACTGGATCTGGGCTTTGGGAACCTAAAGCATCATCGTCCTGGCATAACGGTGACTGGCCAGCTTGTAAAAGCACAGGGGGCAGGTTCCAGTCCCCTGCCCCCTCCCCTCTGCTTTTACAGATTCTATCATATCCTAAGGCAGGAATCCCTGCCTGGCCTCCATCAGGGCTGCGTCCCATGCCCCGGGGGGCAATACCTTATAACCTATTGCATTTATGATTATAGAGGTGTTTGTGTGGTTTGTTTAATTTCTCCCACCAACTCTCAGTTCAGGGTGTATGTGAAACATGTCTGTCTTTTTGACCCCTCTATCCCTATGCCCTACACAGGGCCTAGCACAAAGTAGGTGCTCAGCAAAGAGTTGCTGAATGACTGAAAGAATGGTTGATTGGCTTTAACCTTCCCTGGAAAGGGCTGGCAGGCATCTAGGGGTTAAACTAAGCCACCCACAAAGCGCCCAGACTGGCAGACTTGATGCCACTTCTCAGGCCCCTCAGGAGGACAGACCTACGGAGGGGAGAGGTGAGTTTCTAGTTGAGACAGGCTGGGTTTGTGGCCTGCAGCCCCCATGTGCTAAGCTCTCCCCAGCCTTTCCTGCGAACCCAGTCCCACCAGCGTGTGTCTGCCTGCCCCTCTGCTTCTTCCCTTCACTGCTCCCTGTGGGCGTGGGGCTGGCACCGAGCTTGATCCTAAGTCAGTCTGTTCTAACAGGAAGCGAATAGCGTTCCTCCCCTGATGGAGGTGTTTCCTTCTTCAAGAAGTTACAAAGGGCTCCTTTCAGAGAGCAGGGGGCAGGCCTGTGTGTGGCCACATGGCTGTCTGCCCTGTGTGGAGCGAAGCACGTTCTGGACTCAGGCCTCTTCTCCTGCAAGAGGCAAGAGGTGGCTGGTCTCCCTGAGCTTCAGTCCCTTCGCCTGCTGGATATAAGCATCTTCGGGAAGCCCCCAGGGTCACTGTGAATCTTTCTTGGCTTCCAGGTAGGGAGGGATGCTTAACGTACTCTAATGATAGATTCTAGAGAACTTCTAAGAAGAGATGCCAAGAGTTGGTTTGGCTGCGTTAAAAAGATTACTAATTACAGTCATTTATGGGACTTGCTGCTTAGCATTCTAGCTAATCACTGAGCAGGCTGTAAGCATTATCAGTCTGGTGAATATCTGTCAGACTATCTTTTGTTGTAATTTTATTCTCTGGCGACACCTGCTCATGAAGATTCCCTCTGTTCTCATGCAGCAGAGCTGCCTGCTCGGGACTGAAACAAAACAACCCAGAAGGCATGCTTTCTAAGCACAAAGGATAAAAGGCCTATAAACATATCACATTATTGCTTTTTGTTACTTGGGGAAAGGTTGGTTGGTAGAAGAAGGTCGACAAAGCACTAAGTTTTTTTTAGCCGTTTCCTATACTCTATCCACACACACAACACACACACACACACACACACACACACACACACACACACCCCACCAGCACTCTGAACGTGGGATCTGTCAGTTTCAGAAACACTGTCCATTATGGTGCTTTGCAGAGAACAGAAGTTGTTTTTCCCATTTTACAAGAAAGAATACAAAACCCTAAGTGCCTGTTACTCATGGTGCCCAGGTCACTCAGGAAATCTGTGTCATATCAAGCAATATGGAGCTTGGATCAGAACAAAAGAAGGTTAGGTTAAATCCAAGCAGAAACGTCTTGACATTTAGCTTAGAAAGGCATGTAGTTCCCTGCATTAGGTTCAGTTTTGCAAAATAACCTCCAAAATGCATTGTGTGTGTGTGTGTAAACGTGTAACCCTTGGAGCAGCTTGGAAAGAAGCAGGTCAGCGTGGCCCCCACCCACTGTCAGCCTCCACCACCTCTGCACGGAGACGATAAACTGGGGCCACTGACCAGGGCCTCTAGACCAAGGCTGGAATGCAGACGGGGAATTGCACACATAGAAAAAGGAAAACAGATCAAAATCACTTAGTTCCTATATAAATTCATCAACTTCTATCCAGTCAGTGTTTGGCATCGGCACCAGGGGATCAACCTTTCCAGGCCTGTTGTTCAGATGAAGACATTACCAAACACAAAAGGCACGTCAAGTCCTCCAGCACGGCAGCAGGCCCGAGATAAAAACCAGACTTTGGAGTCAGAGTAGGAACAAGTTACACTGTTTTAAAATATTACTTACTGTTAAAAAAAAATAAGGAATCAAGAATCAGAAAATTAAATGTAAGCACAAGATTAAAAAAAAAAGCATTTTCAAGCATTTTTCTCCTTAAAAATACTACTTCCATGTAAAAGTGTGATTTGGTCCTTAGCACACCCCAATGACTGGGTTATTGGGTAAGAACAAAATGATGAAAACTTAGAAACCATCTAGTACAATTCTCATCTGCTATATTTGAATCCTCTCTTTGTGCCCCAACATCTTTTCCCCCTGCTCCTGCAATTCAGGCACTTCTCTTAGCTACAACACTTGCAAATCTGATTCTCTGGTCCTCCCAAAGACTCTGTAAGCTCTCTTGCATCATTTAGCAAATTCACTTTCTTCTCAAACCAGATGGAACACATAGGTTCCACGGCTTTCAACAAAGAACCTGGTAACCCCGGTCACCCTTCACTCTATGTGTATCCTTCCTATTTATTTCTGAATTACCTTCAACTCCTTCTTTGCTGCTCTATCACTCCTGCCCTAGCTCAGGTCCTCACTATTCCTTACCTAGAATATTTTCATGCCCTCCTAATTGGTTTCCCTGTCTCTGGTCTCTTCCCACTTCAACCCTCCCTCCACATTCCTGCTGTGTTTTTATCCTTTTGAAACTTAATTATTCAATTAAGTACCATTCGGTACTTCGTTGCTTTATGAAATACACTGATGGTGTCCCATTGCCAACAGAATATACCCTAAAGTCTTTCATAGCATGGAAGGACCCCCGTCACCTTGCCTGAACCTGCTCACACAGTCACTAAAAGCAAAAGCGTTAGTATCAGTGACATCGGATGAGCTATAGGACCTCGAGTAAGCCCCTTCACGACGTAGAGCGTCGTCTGTAAAGTAGCAACAATAGCACCTTCCTCATTTGTAAAATGGTGATTTGAAAATTCCAAACTCATAGCATTGTTATGAAAACTAAATGAGATAATGAATAAACATGCACCTGGCCCTGTGCTTGGCATATAGTAGGCATTTGATAATGCGTGTGTGCATGTGTGTTTCATGAATTGCCACTCTCCACCTTGTACAACCAGGCAATCTTAAAATCATCCTTACATTTTCATGCTGATATACTTTTTTTTTTTTAAACCTCAAAGTCCTTCCTGCTTTCTCTTTTGCCTGATAAGCTATTGCAAGATCAAGCTCAAATGTTACCTCCTTGTGGAACTTTCTCTGACTCCAAGCAAGATTGTAAGTCCCTCCTCCTAGTACCTCTCTGGTGGCAATTATCTGACCCCATTGCAATGATTTGCTTACAAAGTCACCTCTTCCACTGACAGTCTTTTTCATTTTGAGATCAACCAAGTCCAAAGTGATGCCCAGCCTACAGGAACACCTCAATAAATGTGAGATGAATGGATAAATGAAATAATGGTGAAAAGGAGAAGGATGGACTAGCCACCTTCTTTTTCTGGGAAATTAAGTTTGGCTGAAAGCATGAAAAGTCCAAACCTGAAACTTTACATGATTACCTAGCAAACCTACCTAGGTATCCTTTAAGGAAACAAAGAAAGTTGAAGATTACATAGTGAGTGAGTAAGAGTAATTATTTTACAAGTGATTTTTAGGCACACAAAAGAGTTGTGTTATCAAATAAAGTTTTATTTAAATAGGAAGTTGTCCAGTTGCTATAAGCAATTATTTACTTAATTTTCATTTCAACAGGGAAATATATACAAGATCTTGTGGTAGCTCACAGTGAAAAAATGTGACAATGAATATATGTATGTTCACGTGTAACAGAAAAATTGTGCTCTACACTGGAATTTGACACAACATTGTAAAATGACTATAACTCAATAAAAAGAAGTTAAAAATGAAACACACTCACACACACAAATTTCAAACGTGGGCAGGGCAAAGCCTCAGTAATAGTGTTTGCTACCAAATGGAGTTCTATCTAGTCTCCATTAAGACAAAGCCCCTCAGAGCTGGGAGAAACAACAGTGGGAAAGAGAACACTGGCTCTGCATGCAGCTAGTGACACTGTTGTGTGGGGTAAAGCACATCTGAATGATGTTTGTTTTTTTCACAAGAGTCAGCAAGAAGTTTCAAACTATCTAATGTGTCCATAGTTTCATTGTCAAATCATAAATTGTAACTAAGGTCTTTGAGAAGAGGGTTATTTTGTGAGTAACCTGGACTTTCAAACAAAATATACAGAAACAAGGATAACCTGACTATTACTACTTCAGGACCCTATGAATTGGCTATGCAAACATAGTTTGCAGCTCGGTGGGCCTGGAAGCCATGAGAGGCTCTGTCTACTTCCACAGACACTTTTCCATAGGTGGAAATTGCGATTAGAACTCTTGGTCAGCTCTCATCCTCGCCCTACTGACATTAGCAGGAGAGCCGCACTCAGAAGTTCAGAGACAACGTGAAACTTGGTTGGGGTCACTCAGGCCAGGGAACCTTTTTAAGAACAAAAAGCCCAAGAGGTTATGACCTTGGTTGCATCTAAAGTAAAGACTTTGCTGTTTTAGATTATAAACTGGTTTGGGTGAAAACCAGTTGATGTGTGGACAATCTGACGGGTTCAGTAGGCTTTTTAACCTTGTAATTATCTCTTCACTAAAGTAAATGTTAACCTAACCATTGACATTTGATAAGTCACTCTGTGCTACCCAAGATAGAAGATAAATTTTTATCATTTTTTGAGACGTTAATATGCATTTCTCATCATATAACACTATTCTATTTTGTTGAAAGGATGTATAGAAGTATATTCATATACATGTGCAGTTAAGCACAAATAATTGCACATGTATACAGGTTTTTCTGGTTTTCAGAATATACATAGTTTTTAAAACATGGCACTCTTTGGAGAACAAATGGTGATTTCACTTAACAAGTCTGAAGGTCAGGCTGTGGTGACAGAGAGGCCCGGATGAAAATCCACTGGGGAAACCAACCAAATTAAAGATGAAGTGGCTCTGTAGGGACCACAGGCCTCTTGGGGCCTATTTTTGCTAAAATCAATTTCATGTTGTCCTACTCCAGCATCACGGATAGTACCACTTCTCAGATTAATGAGAACAATTGTTCTCAAAAGATAAGAAACATGCCATTACTCAACAAGCACAAGCAGACAACCTGTTGAAATTATGCATAAATAAAACCATAACTAGAGGATCTCAATCATTTTCAGCCATTAATGTCTTCTGCCATCTTTGAAAAAGCCCAGAGGAAGAGGCAAGTGACAAGTAGTTCACACACAAAGACATGGGCGTACCAGGGACTCCTGCCAACTCTACAGGATCTAAAATAGTCCTTTGACAACTCAGCAAGGAATGGGTTTCAGGCCCTGAGGCAACTGTGCACATCAGAGGAATGGGCTCCCTCCCTCCAGCTGGGGCCCCAGCTAATCTTGCGGTCTTCACAGGCAGGCAGCTCTGCTCTAAGGGCAGCCAAGTCATGCTTAACAAAAGCCAGCTGGAGAAGCAGCCCAGCCCAAGCCTGTGCCCACACAATGCTACTGAAAGTGTCTTCAAGATTTTATAACATCTTATTTACTCTCCTTAGCAAGAGAAGCTGGCAGCGCCCTCCTCCCTCCTTTCAGAATAGGCAATACTGACCTCTCTCTGGGGGTTCTTCAAAGATCAACGAATAGAAATCCCCACTCTGGGCATTATCAGCTTGTGTGTGAGTCGGCCCCTGAGACTGGTTTATTTCACACTCAACAAACATGAGCACTCACTATGTGCAGGGCTGGGGGGCGTGGAATTCATAGAGGAGTAATGACTGTCATTTATAAAAGAACAACTCAGGGAGGAGTAGTAAAAGTAAGATCAACTCCAATGCATTGCACTCCTACTGTGTGTCAGGCCCCATGGGATGCCTTTTACCTAATTGTCTCATTTGATCCTCAAAACACTCCTGCAAGGTATTTTCATTCCTACTTCACAGACTAAGAAACTGAGGCTCAGAGAAATGAAAAGACTTGGTGAAGCTCAGAATATTCAGGTTGTGAAGGGATTAATTACGTGGTGAATGGGGAGTCCCCGAAGGTTGTTGAGCAGTGAGGTGACCTGACCAGAGACTAAAGAAGTAAATGGAATGGCGGGAGGATGAATCAAGATGCAGGAAAAGCAGCCAACAGACCGTTAGCATTTGGTGGAAAATGTGATGAAGGTTGACATGCAAATCTAAACAATATGCATATATGGTTTTTTTTTTAAATCATCTGCAATAAAAACTATAGAGTAAAGCCAAAGAACTGCAAAAATTCAGGCCAATAGTTACTTCTGGGAAGGATGGACAGAAAGAGAGGAGGATGTAATTAGGGTTGAAGTCTCTGGGGCCTTAAACAGTACTTATTTTTATTTTATTTATTTTATTTTTCAACTTTATTGAAAAGTTTATTTTCAATTTTATTTATGATTAACAAATCAAGTGGTAATCTATTTAAAACACACAATCTGATGATCTGATATACGTACACATGGTGAAAAGGATTCTCACCATTAAGTTAATTAAGTTAATTAACACATCCATCATCACCTGATATATATATATATATATATATTTTAGTGAAAATTCTTGAGTTCTACTCAGCAAATTTCAATTGTACAATACAGTATCCCTTGAACGCAGCCACAAAGCGGGGGCACCACGCATGTGTACAAGCTCCTTCCAGAGAGATGTTGGCATGAGCTGGAGGGAGAAAGTTTGCATTTGAAGAGGCAGAGTGAGGAAGGGAAAAGGCCTCCTAAGGATGAGCCAGGTGGAGGTGTCCATGGGGACCAATGAACAGAGAGACACAGGTTTGCTGCGGAGAGACAGTGACTACCTCCCCCTGGCTGATGCTTTGAGCAATGGCAGGAGAGAAGTTTGGTCGGGGCTGGAGTCTAAAGGAACTTGACTTCCATACTGTGGATCTAGACTTCACCCAGAAGGCAATGGGAAGCAGTAAGAGATTAATGAGCAGAACTAGTGCATGTCAAAAGCGGTATGTTATTTTAAAAACCAGCCCTGAGCCCAGTGGCAGTGTGGGGGATGAATCAGAGGCAGGGAGAAATCAGAGACAGGAAGACCAATGAGGAGGCTGCTGCAATAGCCCAGGCATGACGTGGAAAGGACCTAAACTGGAAGTGTCAGGGGCCCAAGGAAACAAAGGATGTGGGAGACATTAGGAAGGGCTATTCCATGGGATGAGCCTTAAATAGGATGGGAATCCATTGGATAGGATGGTTCTAGGAGTTGGATGAGACTCAAAACAAGGTTGATTTGTTGGAAGCACTTCCAAAATGTCACTTTGTTACTTATTCACAGATATTAATGACTTCTCCGGTGTCATTACCTAACTCACTTACAATCTGGGAACTCACATCCACTCTATCCATCATGCAGGATTTACTCCTACTCTATGAGTCTTCACAGATAGATTAGTCTGACCCCTTAAGAAAGTCTTTATGTCACAATAACATGTAATTAATCTTTTAAAATCAAGACTTACAGTATCCCCAAACTCCCAAAGACATGCTTGGTCAAGAAGTACTAGAGAAGCTCAGAACTAGGAACTAAGTATTAGATTAGTTTGCTCGACCGGAGGACAGACTACACGGCTCTGTAGGCCAGTTTAGGCCACATGACAGCTCCAAGCCCAGGTGCTTTAAAACAGGAATCACTTCAGGGCAATCCAGGTTGTCCTTGCCTTACAGAGGAGGGTCGTATCTGCCAGGGAAGAAGGCTGTCCTGTCACTAAAGAAATGGTTACTCTGTACATAATTTGGTGGTAAACAGAGCCCTTCCTAGAATTTTCCTTTGGGGTTCAATCAGGCATTTAGATTTCAAGTGTGACTTAAATAGATCATATTGTGTGTATAAATATAAAGGTGTATTGGGAAATAGACAATATAAGTAATAATGAAAGAGAACCATAGTCTGATCCAATCTGTGCATAGGAACAGAAATTTCATTGCCTTTGATGAAAGATTTTCTTTTGTGCTACGTGTAAGTAATAAAAGCATGATCACACGGTCACTGCTCTTTTCCCCCAGAGAACGATTCCCACACTAGGAATTATGACTATACCCTCAAAAGCAGAATTTCTACTTTAAGAATATAAAGCAGCTGACAATCTATGAGCAGCAGTAACTACTCAGATTGGGAGTTTCCTACAAGCCTCCATTCTTATCCCCCATGACACCGTGAAACCCCCTCGTAGACCCTGTCAATTCACGGACCTAGTTCTCAATCACCTGCCTCAACCCACTACTTTCCCCCTCCCCATCCTGCTTTTGTGTGTTCAGGTCATCAGTTTCATCCTCCCATTTCTGTTCTTCCTCTCACAGGACTCAGTGCACAATGTTCCCTTCCAAATTTGACGTGGGTGCCACGGGTTGACATCCATGCCCCACTCTGGCCATGCTTTCTATTTATATAAGAATTTTTAATTTATTCAAGATTAAAATAATATGTTGCCCTCCTCTTGATTAACATGTACACTTTTGATGAGGTCCTGGTACTGGGGCAATCTGTTCACTCATTCAACAAATGTGTAGTGAGCAACTGCTAAGTATCAGGCACTGGGCTAAACACTGAGATACCAAAGTGAAAGTAAATGTCTCCATCCTCAAGGAGCTTTCAGGCTGGAAGAGACAGAAAATTATAACACACAGGTACACACCAGCAACAAGAATCCCTATTGATTTGGCTATAAATCTGCTGTCCTCAGTCCAATATCAAAATAAAGCCAATCATATGTGTATAACTGAATTGCTCTGCTGTACACCTGAAACTAACATTGTAAATCAACTACATTTCAATAAAAAAAAAAAAATAAAATAAATCCAGTCAGCAAGATTTGGCCAGAGTAAAATAAATACTTGTGTTTTGGGGATCAGTGATGGTTTATGTTTTTATTTAAAACTTCTTTTAATGATAAAACAATATTTATAAATCAATAGAAAAATAAATTTTGGATAATGCCCACTATTGACCAGCAACCTCACTATTATCCACATGCCAAGTCTGGAGGCGATGTCTGACTGATAAGGTCAGACCCCATGCAGGAGCTGGGGACATCGTCGGTCACCCCTCTGTGGACACTCACCTGCTGGGACCCAGAAGGGGCTCAAAACTGGTGAGCTACAGACTTTCCTTCTTCCACTCTCCTCCACCTCCCTCTGTCTGTCTTTTGCTCACTCTCTGTCTTTGCACAATCACTGCTCGTCTGCCCTTGATAAACCCAGCTGTGTGCTGAGTGTCAGGGCATATGAAAAGGAAATGAAGTCCCTGCCTTCCAGGGTTGCCCCAAAGTGAGATTCCAGCCACAGCCACCTCTGTGAGAGGGTGGGAGAGGTGGAAAGAGTGGGCAGAAGGCAGGACTAGCTGGGAATGTCTCTGGCTGTAATGCCTGGGCTTGGATGCCACCACTTCAGTGAGTGGGGCAGCCTGGGCCCAGAACCTCATCTCCCACTCAGCTTAGGAGCCTCAGAGGCCTTTGGAGAGGTTAACCGAGGTGCCTGTTATGTAACCAGGACCACTGCCTCTCAGGGAGTTCACAGCAGGACACCCACATACTGTCAGGGTTTGCTCTGTGGCGACTTCCAAATTAGGAAGCTCAACTAGCCTGGAAACCCAGGAATGCAGGAGGAGAAAAAGGCACGTTCCAAAGAGGGGGCTGAGCTAATGTTGCCCTGCAGCCTGGAAAGGAAGAGATGCAGTTTCTCTCTCTGCCCAGCATTCTGATCACCTCCTCCTTTGGGGTAGAAGGGAGTTTTATTCCTTAAAACTCATTTGGTTTTATTTCTGACAATAAGTGCATTTATCTCTATGAAAGCATCAGAGCTTCATGAATTCTAACTCCGTTCATAGTCTATGACAGAGGATGATTCACTTTTAGGTCATCAATGCCAATAAGCAAATAGTAATGGGTTTGATTTTCATTTGGTGTCAGGGACCCAGGCTCAGGCAATCCTGGTCAATGATTATCACTTATGGTAGAATTTCGATGGAAAATTGTGATTCATGAACCCATTTTTGGCTTTTGGGTCTCAAAATGTGCACGAGCATATTTTTACATGAAGGCTCAAAGACAAACAGGCTCTGGTTTCTTGGTTTAAGTTTTACGGTGACTAGTAGGTTAGAGGGGTGAGGAGCAGGAAGGCAGGGCAAGGCGCTATCTGTCCTGAAGCCAGATGGGAAGAGGTGCAATTTGTTGGATCACAGGCCCCCAGGCAAGTTGTCTCATCTCTCCTGCCATCTTCCTGTCTTGCTTGGTGTCCTGGCTACGCCCCCTGCCTTGGCCCCCAGGCTCTGTAAGGGTGTTTGTGTGGGCACAGTGTCTGTTCTCTGTATCCTTGGGTCCCCTGAGAAACGATTAATTGCTCACCAGAGGTAAGAAGTACAATATCTCTGAAGAATCTGGGGGAAATTCCCTGACACCTGTCGCCACCCCACCAGGCTGTTTTCCAGCCCATACTTTCTCCCTTGATTGAACTGCTACAGACCCAGCCTCCAGACCCCTGCCTTATGTAATGCAGCTGCTCAGACTGGGACACAGGAAACAGGCAGAAGGTGGGGGCAGTCAGCAGCCCAGCTCTCCCAGCCCACGCCAAAAGGGAGTCAACCATGCAATATTGTACTGAGTAACAATACTGTATTGTATGTCTAAACCCTTGTTAAGAGGGTAGATCTCATGTCGTGTTCTTATCACAATGAAATAAACATTTTAAAAGGGAGTCAGTCAATCAAGCTGCCTTTGGCTGCTTTAGTTACAGGAAGAAAAGAAGAGATAGAGAAACTGAGGGCCAGAGGGGCAGCGACCTGCCTGAAGCAGGTGGTGGCAGGACTAGAGCATCACCCCTGCTCCCACTAATGGCTGCAGGGAGCCTTGAAGGGAGGAAAAACCTGGCGGGGCTGATGTGGGGTGTTTGTCCAAATTGCTTCCTGGGCCTTTTGTTAATTTACTGATTCACAGTGTCTTTCATCTATTGGTCATTTATTGGTCATTTAAGCGCCAGACCCAATGGTGAAAAAACCCGGCAGAGTGCCTCGTGGGGCTTACTGTCTAGCTGGAAACAGAGACAAGCATCAGGCGATGGGGTTGCATTTCGGTGAGGTCTCCCGCTAGGGGTGCTCAGGGTGCTGTCGAAGGAGCATCCAGCCTCACTCGGCCTGGGGGCGGGATGGGGGAGTACAGACGTGGAATGGGTGTCAGTCGGGCAAACTGCAGGTTTAGGGAGAGAAGAATTTGGTGAGGGTGCTCTGAGCTGAGGGGACAGCAAGCTCACAGCAACCCCCTGCAGGTAGGAGAAAGTAGGATGGATTCCCAGAGCTGGGTAAGCCTTGGGCCTGAGGCACAAGGTGTAGGGAGAGACTGAGAGCTAGCAGACTGATCATGAGGACTTCAAAGTCAGGCTGTTCCCAGGGCCTTGGCGAACCATCACAGGTTTCAAACGAGTTGCAATGTGATTAGATTTGTGGCTGGAAATGCTCCTTCTGGCTGCAGAATGCAGACTGGGTTGGGGGACGGTGGGAGTGGAGGCCAGCAGACTGGATAGGAGGGCGGGCGGCTCTGGAGGAGAGCATGAGTGGGAGAAACTGGGCTCCAGGCAGCTGCTCACGGCACCCACCTTGACTCCCTTCTGCTTGCGTCCAGCTGGCCTCCCAGGTGCTCCACAGCCAGGCCATCACTTGCACTGCTGGGAGTGCTCAAATCCTGGTGAAATGTTCTGTGACCTCCTCTGGGCCTGGATGGGGCTCGGGGCTTGGAGCAGAGGAGGGGAAGCGAGAGAACAGGGCTGAGTGGACAGAGGAGCAGAGCAATTTCCGGAAGGGCCGTGCTCACCAGGCCCTAGCAGACGGCCCTGTGGGCCTGTGGGTGGCGAGGCTCTTGCCACTTGTTTTCCATTTCCAGATAGCCTTTCTCAATATCATTCTTATCTCAGGAAATGAGTTTGAAGTTTCACAGACACTCGGAGCCCAGGATGGCAGAATAGCCTTTGCTGTGTCTGAAAGGGCCGCTTGCTGGTGCTAATGGTCCAAGTGGCTGTCAGGCCCTCCTGGTAGATTCAGGCACTCAGTGGCCATGGCACCTGGACCAAGTCACTGAACTTGCCTGGACCCCTTCCTCTTCCAGAGATAGTAGAGACTTATCTATAAATTGTTCCCAGAGCTTCCATACAGAGAGGTGCTCCAAGTGCTTAGGGACATTAAAGCTGCCTGATGGGAAGGGAGGAACGAGAAGAAGGTGGTAAGTGAGGCTTTGCTGACCATCCTGACTGTCTTCCAGCTGCAGCACCTGACCCACCTTCCACATGACTTTGTTGGCTTAAGACATCTGTAGACAGAGTAAATAAAACAGGAGGGTTATTGTCCAACAGATTTGTTTTCCTGTTGCAGACTCTGAAGGAGGAAACACTTTTGCTCCCTGGCTGTGCCATCCATCCTCACTGGGCCCAAGATGACTGTTTTCCCTTCGGTGGCTCTTGCCCTCAGAGAGGCTGCCTGCCATCCCAACCTGACATGTGCCCTGATGGTGTCACAGGAGCTGCCCATGCTGGACCCCGCAAACCAGAGCTGCAACTCCTTTCTTGGACCTCGACGCCACTGCCTGGCTGTGAGCCAACATTTCCTTGTATAAATAGTCTATCTACCAGCAAGATTTGACCAGAAGATGCCTCATATGCATAATGCAGGTTCTGGTGCAAATGACGGAAGTAGGAAAGCAGCCTTGGGGGTCCCAGGGACGGGCTGCCACCAGGAGCCCCTGCTACCTTGTGTGTGGCATCTAACTCAGCCTTGGAAGCCCTGTTACCAGCTCCTGCCCCTGAACAGCCCAGCAGCTCCAACAATAGGCATCACTCCTGCCAAGGAAAGCTGGCCCAGATCCTGGAGGGCAACACCCGTGGCTCTGTAACACACAGCACACCCACTGCACTCCTGGAGGCTTGCCCTGCCCTGGGCACAAGACTTGTATGCAGACTCAAGTGGGACAAAACTCTGTAATCCAGTCCTGAACTGCGTGGTAGGGGCTGTAATGGTCCAGAGAGCACCAAGAAGGGGAGGGTGACATACGCAGGAATGCTGTGGGCCTTGTGGGGTCCGGAGGGCTCAGCCTCTCGGTCGCCTGTGCAGGAAGAGTTTTGAGTCTGTCCTCAAATGCGGTTCTTTTGTCTCTTTTGAATCACCATTTCATAGGCTCTAAGGCAGGTGGTACTCACTGCCGAGCCATTGCCTCTCAACTTGGTCACTGAGCCGACATTCATTGGTCACTAACTCCGTGCTCAGCCCTGGCCGGGTGATGGGGAAATACAAGGACAAAGGGCGTGGTGCCTTCCTTCAAGGAGTTCACCTTGAGGCTTGAGGCTTTGAGGCTCAGGGTCAGTGATGCTTGCTAAACTTTGCTCCCAGTGCACTGCCCCCAGCCAGCCAATCTCATGACCAAAGTTAACCCCACCAAATTGTTCCAATGACCCTTTGTACAGAGAACAGGAGCTCTGGATAGAATTGAATGACACAACGTGAATCTTTTTATAATCTGTTGACAGTAAGCTTCTTTGGACATCTTTCCCACGTGGAAGGATAAAGAAGCCACTTTGATCCCTCCCACCACCTCCTACCTACTACTATGCCACCCACCACAGGAGGCTTGTGCTTGAATTCTGGCTCTGCCTCTTCCAGTCTTGGGCAGGTCAGTCCTGTTCTGTGCCTCAGTTCCACCAATCAGAGATAAAACATAACAACAAAAAACCCTAAACAGCAAAAATAAAAAATACATACTGCAACAGCAAGGTATTAAGTACGAATAGCATCATGATATGGGAGAACCTGTGTAAACTTACCACAGTGCGACAGGGTAACCAAGTTGTATGGTAGAGATCCCAGCCATATCATAAATGCCTGAGAATGTTCATTTCTGATGTTCCCCAACCCAGCAGCTGCTCAATAAATTCAGTTTTGATGCTTAGTGGTGAGTGCCGTGGCTTGGTCCCTGTGAAGCAGATTCTGATTTTAGCATGTCCAATGTTTATTTGGGCGTTTGTTTTTGGAACAAACCCCTGCTGCAGGGAGGGAAAGGAGGCAGAAGTGGCCAGAGGGGTACGTCGTGCTGCAGGGCAGGCCCAGGACAGCCTCAGCAGAGCCCACAGGCTCTGCAGTGAGAAGCCTCTTCAGCTCATCCCGCGGTGTGCCGACACGGCCAGGTCTTCATAGACCTGCTCAGGTCTATTGTTTTATTCTCTTTTTGTTATATTTTACTTCCAATTGGAGAAACTGAAGTATAGAGCAGAGGTAATATGCCCAGTACTAGAAGAGGTAGGACCAGGCCTCAAACCTAGACCCAGTATTCTGTGTCATGTGACGTGGTGAGTAGGAAGTTGGGGGAAATGAATGAAAGGCCATCTGTGTGGCCCGGGATGGGGTCTACCACAAACTGCCTTAATCTTTTCTTTATCCAGTCATTTATTCAATAAATATGTCATATGCTTACTTTTCTACAGGCACTGGTTACAAAATGGATAAGTCACCATCCCTGTCCTTCATGAGTTCATATTTCCCCCCTCTGTTACAGTTATAGCCTTATTTTCCCACGAAGTTTATTTAGAGGATCTGCAAAGTCAACAAACGCTTCTTATCCTTTAATGTGCTTGAGACTCTTCCAGGATCTTGTTAACATGCAGCCTCTGTGTCAGTAGTTTCTGGGTGGGCCTGAGGCTCTGCATCAGGAATGTGATGCTGTTGGTCCTGGACCACTTTGGGAAACTACAGTCTGCTTTTCAGAAGCACTTTCTGCCTTGGTCTCCTTAAGTCAATCCCACCACAAACTCTCCTCCTGGCTGAAATTTTAGTCCAGCTGCAGAGTATCAGAGGGATTTTGTCCACTGGTAGTGTAGCATCGTGGCTAAGAGTATTTGTTGGGATATCAAGCCAAGCCAGCCTTGAGTCCTGGTTTTGCTTCACACATGGAATTTGGGGAACTGACTTAAGCTTGCTAAGCTTCAGGTTTTTCATTGGTGATGGAAATGATAATATTAGTATTTACCTTACGGATTGTTGTGGAAATCAAATGTGCAAATGCATGTGTAGTGTTGAGCATAATTCCTCATACACAGTAAGAACCCTGTAAATTTTTAAAAATGATAAAATGCCAGTCTTTTTTTGGCTGCCTATAAGATGTGGATCCTAAGTCGATCGGTCTATCCATAGCTCAAGAATGATTTGGATTCCTTGGAGGAGCTATAACATCATTTCCAAGGCCATAGGGTATTGTAAGAGAGAAAGGGTCCTTGATAATCTTGGTCCTGGCTGCTGCAGAGGGCCAGGACAGCAGCCTGCTACCCAGGGTGTGTCTTGTGGATGCCTCTGAAGGGACCTATGCCAAGAGAAATGGCATCGTTTAACGAATGACCTCCTGCTGTTGGTTATTCTGAGGAGATGTCGGTACCAGATGGGCCTCTTGGGAGCCCAACCATGAGTGAGTCGGGGGCTTCCCGAGCCCTTTCTATAGTTTCTACGAGGGTGCTAGATGTTACTGCCGCTACTCTGACTGTCAGGGGGAGGTGCCTAGGCTTCCTATCTGTGAAAAATATTTAATTCTGGATCCTGACTAATGACAGAAACTGGACCTGGCCACTGAATTTGCCCCAGGATGGCAAGATTGGGACCAGAGAGGGTCCCAATGGAATCCATTCATTGTGCTGGGCCAGGATCAGTAGGAAAAAGAGGAAGTTATCCCAAATTAGTGTACAGCTCCTTCCCTTGCTGTTGAAATGCTGCCTTCCACTATGTTTAAATGAAATTTCTTTGTTTTTTTTTCAGTACAGGGGCTGTTGCTGATGCTGCTAAATTACAGTTCGTGTATGTGCATGCTTTTTCCCACATGTGTAGGTGACAAACATGACACTAATTTAACATCTGGTGTATCTCCAAGCATATTGAGGCTAATCTCAGGGAGGATCCATGATGCAGGGGAGTGGCTGATGCTAATTCATAGGTTTTGTATGCATTTGTCTCAGTAAGGAAGTAGGCTGCCATAGTAACACATTTGGGGGGGTTATTTCACAGAGAAAGTAGAAAATTCCCTTGTGAAGATAGTTTTACCCAGTAATTATGCACAGAGTTTCAGGTGCTCAAACTCACTGTTTCTGGGCTTTACATTAATGGCTTTGAAAAGTTAAAAAAAAATAAGTATTTCACTCTCCCTCTACCAAAGTAAGCAAATAGCAGCAGGAAAGGACCAAACTAAGAAGACAAATCATTTCAAAATCTTTAAATAGGGAAAAAGAACTTTTAAACTCATGGCCCAGAACCTCAAGAAACAAGATTTAACAAATTTAAGGAGCACAAATTTAAGGACACTGGACACACAAGAGAGGAAAAGCAAAGAAAGGCTCTGACCTCAGGGAGTGTCTTGGGGGTTAGGGCATAGATGAGGAACAATTCGGCAAATATGTTAATTAAATAATATCACATCCTGATTAGGACTGTAAAGGCAATAACAGGAAACATGCTGAAGGATGACCCCGGGCTCCACCTACTTTGGCTAAAGTGACTAAGACAGACCTTCCTGAAAAAGTGACATTTAAGCTAGACTGTAGGATGAGAAGGAACAAGGGCATGGTCTCTTTCTCTAACAATCAGTTAAAGTTAATGAGAGTGCGGAATAGATAACTTACCCTTCCTTGGCCAGGCCAATTTTCCATCTACTCCTCAGTGCCAGGGAGCTGACATTTAAAGGATTTGTACAGGAGCTTTCTTAACCCCAAGTCCTGTGTGATGGGGTGACCCCTTCTCAGCAGAGGAAAGCAGTTCTGGAGGTTAAGAAACTTTGCCAGAGTTGTACAAGGAGTATAACTGCCTTGGTTGAAGAGCACTGCATCAGGAAAATAAAAGCATTGACTGCTTTTATTTTTCCAAGTAACTGATAAAAACTTTTTTTTTTTTTTGACCAGGGCCCACCTTGCACACACCAGCTGTAGGTGGGGATGGGAAGATGTAAGATAGAATTTTAAAGGTATCCGAAAGCATCTAAATACATCTAGCTTGACTCAGCAATTAGTAGTCTGATCTGGTATTAAATTTTTGGTCTCATCTTTCTGCATCCCTCCCTATTCCTAGCTCTTGCTGAGGATAGAGCAAAGTTGGTAGGAAAGATCAAGAGGTCAGTTTTGGACAAGATATGTTTGACATGTCTATTGGACAACCTATTGGAGATGCTGAGTTGGCAGTTTGACATATGAATTTGGAATTTAGAAAAAAGATACAAGCTAGAAATATACACCTGGAAGTTGTCAGCCTATAAATGGCATTTAAAGTCTTGAGACTGGAATGAGCTCATCCATGGACTGAGTGTGGCTAGAAAAGAGACATCCAAATACTGAACTATGGGGTACTCCAGAGTTTGGGGAGAAAATGAAGAATCAGCAAAGGAGCCTGAAAAAAATGCTGATGAGAAAGAAGGAAAACAAAGAAAATGTGGAGTCCTGAACACCAACAGATGTAAGGATTTCCAGGAGAAGGGAATGGTCTACAACATCAAATTCTGCTACTAGATCAAGTAAGATGCTGACTGAGAATTGAATCAGCAATGTGGATGTCATTGGTGACCTTGAAAAGAGTGCTTTTGGTGAAACAGTGAGGACAAAGGCTGACTGACATGGGCATAAGAAAGAAATGGAAAGAGGAATTGGAGGCAGAAACTTTGAGAAGTTTTCTGTAAAGAGAGCAGAAAAGTTGGGCAGTAGTTGAATGGGAAGAGGAATCAAGTTTTTTTTTTTTTTTTTTTTTTTTTAAGATAGGAGAAATAACAGTATATGTATTCTGATAGGAGTAGTCCAGGAAAAAGAGAAAATTTGGTCAAGATAGAGAGAGGAGAATTACTGGAGTGATGTTCTTGAATTGGTGATAGGGAATAGGAGCTAGTGCGCAAATGGAGGAATTGGTCTTTTGACACAAATGGTTCATCCACAGAAATAGGAGGGAGGGTAGCGGGTAGTTGCTAGTAGGTGAGTACGTGTAGAATGGAAGTTTTTGAAATTTCTCTTATGTCTGCTTCAATTTTCAACATAGAATGAGAGCTACTTAGGTGCCAGAATAAAGAGAAAATTAAAACCTGGGAGAGCAGGCTTGTATGTTAGTGCTGTAGCCACCATGAGGAGGGCACGGTAGTTGGTCAGGCACAGCCTTAGGTTGGACTTTAATAGCTGTGAAGGGACAGAGACAAGATTATGGGCTGACATAAGGAGCTGAGATGTCTGCATAAAGCTCAGACTCTTAAAGGGTATCAGAGTTTGGACTAAAAAGCATTCTGCCCAAGGAGACCATAGGTATTCTATGCTTAGGCTCTTGGTGAATAAAAGCACTTACAGAAACTGGCCTGAGCTCCTGGCAAATTAATGGTTCAAATATATGCAACCCTCATGGGCCAGAAATGGTAAAGCCAGAGCCAGTGATGCCTATGGGACACCTGTAGAAGCAAATGAAATGCAAATTATCCCCTACTCCCCATCACATCCCCCTGTAGGGCTGCTCCCACAATCAAGATGGCAAATAATTCTTACAGAAAAACAATTTCTACTAAGAATAAACTCACTGTAAGTTATAAAATACATGGGATAAAAAAATCCAGCATGAATGAGAATAAGAAGATCTAGTTAATAAAATACTTCAGATAATAGAATAACTGCCTAGAGACTTTAAAACACATGAATTTAAATGATTAAGAGCATAAAAGAAGAAATCAGAGGCATAATAAAAGAACAACAAAATAAAAATAGAATTTCCAGAAGTAAAAATATCATTACTATCAAAATCTCAAAAAGAAATAAAACAACAGATTAGATACAGGTGAAGAGGGAATCAGAAAATTAGAAGATCTCTCTGAGGAGAATTGATACAGAGACATAAAGAAACTGAAACTATGAAATAGATGTGAAAAGTGTGAAGGAAAAAAAGAAAATCCAACCTATGCCTAAAAGGAGTTTAAGAAGAAGAAAAGGAAAAGGAATGAAGGGAAAGTAAATATTAAAGAAAAATCAATGACTGGGAATTTCCATAATTGATGACATGAGTCTTCAGAGATAAGAAGTCAAATTCACATGTAGAGGCATCAGGGTGGAAATGCAGAACATTAATAAGGAAGAGAAGATCCTAAAAGAAACCCAAGATGAGAGACCATTTATCTAAAAAGAAATTTATTTAGACTTAGACTTCTCAACAGCTACAATGGAGACAGAAGACAGTGGAGTAATACATCAATGTGCTGAGCAAAAATTAAAATCATATTAGAATTCTACAGCTAGCCAAATTATCACTCAAGAGTGAGAGTATGGACATGGGCATTTCCAGATAAAAACAGAAAGAGTTTACTGTTTATAGGGTATTGCTAAAAGAACTACTAAAGATATGCTCCAGAAAGAAGGTGCGGGGTCTGTTTTATTATTTTTTTGGTATATTTCTGGCTTTCTGATATGTTCCAAAAGTAAAATGAAAATTCCTTACCTATTTATGTATCTAAATCTATCTAAAGTAATATAGCTTCTAGCTGCTGCCTTCATTGATCTCCAAAACATGAAGTCTTGGACTTGAGTTGATTCTAAAGATGTTTTCCTTATTTACAGAAGGATTGGTTTTAATCAAAATGGCCTGAGATTTAAAGAAAAGAAAAGAAAAGAAAAAGGAAGAGGAAAAAAAGAACCTGGGAATATATCTGTAGAGAATTACTCTGGTCAAAGTTTGTGAGTCTTAAAACTTTAGAAAGATATACTATCAGAGGCAACCTCTGGCTGAAAACCAAAGACCATTATCAAAAAATTATTGAAATTCTCTGCAAGCAGGTGAATCATCCATTAAGAAGGCAGCCAAAGACTCAGGAGACCTTGTCAATGTAGATGAATTAGCTGCAAAGAATGCTAAGCCTTTGGTTCACATATTTTATTTCTCTGACTAGATACTTCTCTGGGGGTAGAGGGAAGTACCTTTACGGGATAGTAAAAGTTTGTAAACATACAAAATTAATGAGACATTCCTAAGGAAAATGTAAGAGAAAAATTTTTGTGAGGAAAATAGGAAGAGAGGCTATAAAAATGATGGATGCTGGGAAACTGATGTTTAAAAAAAAAACCTGTAAGCGATGTAAAGGTACCAATAAAGAGAACAGTACCATACTGGGAGATGAAATGTGGCAATAAAAATCTCTATTTGGGAAAGGAGATTTCCACAGAGAATCTGTAATTCTATCATTTGGCATAGGTTGGAGCCCTCTTTTTGGTTGCCAGGAAAGATGCTTAAATCACAATTTTTATAGTTTCCTTCAATGGAACTTCAGGAAAACAGCCAAATATGCATTATTGAGTATGGACCCAAATCTGATAGGCTGAGTCATGCACTATATTGGGACTCAAATTCTCAATTTGGCTCCTTCTTTAGGTTCTTGGGTCCATCTTTCATTCAGGGAAGATTTATTGAGCCTGACTCTGTGCCAAGCAGTGCACAAGGTGTCCAGCAGTCCTATTTCAGTTCTCTAGCAATTATTTCCCAACTATTCTCTCTCCCAAGCTTCCAATTCTTTATCTATCCTCCTCTCTCTTAGCCAACGATCTTTCTCATCTCATTGAGAAAACAAGAGTTAGCAGAAGAGAACTTTGACAGTTTCTGCTGCCTGTATCTGTATAACAATACTCAGCCTGCCCTCTAGTTACAATGAATTAACTGCCTGGGCTCCTACCTGGGGCTAAACCCTCTGCAGGGTCCCTGGATGCCTTCTCCTCCCATCAACTTCATCCAGAACTCTCTGTACTGGGATCATTTCCAGCTACTGGAATGCCCCAGTACTCAGTCCTGGGAACTCTTCACAAAGCATGTGCCTTCCCTAGGTTATCTTATATAGTCCCATGACTTTAGATACCATCTCTCCATCAATAATTTCCAAATTCAGCATGTATATCCAGCATGACCTCTCTCTTGAGCCACAGACTTTATTCACTTTCCCACTTGACATATCCACTTGAATATCCAATATGAAGGTCAAACTTTACATTTCCAAATACCAACACTTTATTTCCACTCTCACCCCCAATCTACTTCTCCTTCTGTCTTCTCCACCTCATTTAATGGTGGCTGCTTCCTATTAGTTGTTTAGGTCAAAAATCTTGTACTACTATGCAGTGTAAAAGAAAGTGGCCTGAGATTTAGGTGAGCTGGTTTCTAGTCTGAGGTCCACCATGAAAGACAGTGTGTTGTCTATTGGCTGTTGTCTGACCTCTCTGGGGAGAGCTCCTCTCCCCTCCCAGTTCCTTCCTCTGTAAAATGAGGAGGCTCAGTAGTGCTGCCACTGAGAAATCAATCAGATGTTCTGAGTTAGGACCACTTACAATAAATATATGTCAAACATCTACCACATCCAAGTCACTATGTTAATGACAATGAGAAACAATAGGCACTCTTTACTCTCATTTCATACCTCATAAGGAACAGAAGATCTTGCATATTAGAATTTAAATCAATATATATTTTTTAACGATGTAGTATAGTTTTGTACCATACCCTCATCTTCAGATGAGGAAACTGAGCTAATGTTCAGAGAAGTGAAGTGACTTAACTTATGAGTACACAGTTATTAGGTAGTGGATTTGGGACTTTCTCAAAAGGCTAAGTTTGATTACTCCAAAGATAGAATTCAGCTCATTTCCCCAACATTAACTACTTAAAAATAAGAGTATAAATTCCAAAGCTGAATGCTTCTTTTCTATTTTGATAACCTTTTAGAAGCAGTGTAAGAGGTCTCATTGGAGATAATCCTTATATTTTTGCAGCTTGATAATCTATATATACCAATATGCAAGAGTAGGCAGGATTTAAACGCTTAAAGATGAATTGCCTGTCCACCTGTGTACACAGTCCAGTGTTTGGACAGGATGAGCTATGATTAATTTAAATCAATAACTGAAAAACACAGCCCACCACCACTCCACCCATTCTGTAAGAAAGGATCATGAGATTCGCAAAGGGCACCTGAAACAGCCCATAAAAAAGTCATGGTTAATGCCTGGGTCAACACGATCCACCTTTAGTTTAATTTACAAAAACTACAAGAGAGAAAGCCACAGGGGTCTGGACACACCCATTCTAAGTATGAACTAATTTCTCCCAGACTATGAGGGAATCTTTTTCTAAGGAATTCAGTTCCTTGAACTTGACCTTGCTTAGTGTCTTTAGAGTGAAGAAGAAAACGACTGCCAGACTGAGACAGAAATCTTTTATTCTTTGGCCAGACTCTGATCAGCAGAGAAATAAGATAATGATGCCTGGTGAGTGTGTACCCAGAGGAGCCTTCTCTCATCTACAGCTGCTGGAAACAAGGAGTAGCCATGTGGAGAGGCAGGGCTTTGCAAAGCTTTGCAAGGCTGTTCTCCGTGAATAAAGTCACTGCTCATAAAATCCGAATTTGTCTGAGCTAAAAGGGACCTGTCTCATCGCCTTCCGATACTTTTGCTTCATCAATATGTCCTCAAGCTGAAAAAGCACTGGCCCCACATTATCACATTGATCTGTAGGGTAGGGTAGTCATCTATTTCCATTTTAGATGAAAATATGACCTCAGAAGATGTTCAATGACTCACTCAAGGTCACACACAGCTAGTCTGTCATGGAGAAAGAGCCTGAACCATGGTTTTATCCTCTGAGTTTGGTCACTGGCCATTGCTAATCTTTAAAAGCAGGACCTGAAGCTCATCAAGGTAAAGTAATGTCCCACGGTTACCTAGGGACCGTGTACAAGAGCAGAGACTCGAGCGCAGGCCTCTGATTATTTAGCAGAGCCAAGGGGACCAGTCACTGCTCAATGCATAGGTACATGTCTCACAGGGAAGCATCCTACTTCCTTCCTCTCTGTCCCCTAAGTATCCCAGGGATTTGCCCATCTGCCCTTTCCCCACTGCCTACCCTCTGTTCTCCCACTTGGATTCCACTGAAGGAATTGCCAGAAGATCCTGACATGCACACAATCCCTTCTTCCCCCTGACCCTGAGAACCAGGAAGCCCTTTCAGTTATGGGGAGTTTTGTTTTATTTTCAAATTTAATGACCACGGGGAAAAAGAAGGCAAGTTAATAAGGTACCAAAACTTCCAGTTACTAAAAAACTTAAAAATAATGGTGCTCACTTTCCTAAATTAATAACTCTAAGTACTTAGAATGGGACCTGACCTACTAGATGCTCAATCAATGATAGATATCTACCCTTTATTATAACATTTACTCTCAGCCATTCAGCTAATTAAAAGCAGAACCTGTCTTTAGTCTCTTTGCGTAGTGCTCTGTCACAGTTGGCCCACTGGGTTGTGATGCTTGAATTAAATAGCACAGGTAAGACAGGGGTGGTGAACTTGGAGGAGAGGAGTATGGGGCTAACAAAGATGGGGCAAATTAAAGTTTATCAGTTACAAAGGGTGGGTCATCTAGAGAGGGTTCCTGCATGGGTGTGGGGAACACAGGGCTCAGACAGAATGTGTATATTGCTTGACTCCTTGACAGGAATTAAAAAGCGAAAAGATGTATTTGGCTGGAGAGGAAGGATTAATGAGAGAGGGGGGCAGAAACTATCCCCTGTGCTGTCTGCTCTGCCAGTAGGGTACAAACCTTTTTCCTTTCGGTCCAGAGTGAAAGGAGATGATGAGAGAGGAAGATTTTGGGAATCTAGAAGGTTTTGGGGTCCTGGGGAGAGGGAAAAGTGCCTTCCTTAGCTTTGGACCCCTTCTGGACTATATCCAATCACACACTAGCCAAGAAATCTCCGGACTCCCCTTCCAGCATCTCCTCCCTGCTCCACTGAGCACTGCCCCTACATCCAGGCATGTATTCCCATCTCTGTCCCAGATGGCTGCAAAGCCCAGTGATTCCATGTTCCCCTCAGCGCCTCCCCAGCAAGCTTTTTCCAAGACTCTCCTCCCCAGAGGGTTGTCCCGCCCTCCCCTAGGCTGGCCATGTGGAGTCTGTCTTTTTCCCCCATCTCTTTACACTTGTGTATTTGGTCTTTGACGCAGGGGCTGACCCCACATGTTATATCACTGTGTGCAGAGCACATTCTGCAGGCGAATGACTTACAGCACATGCTTCGTCTTCTGTTCTTTCTATTAGGGGCGTGATTTAAAAGATGAATGTTTATAACATGACCCAAGGAATTTCATCCTCCTCTGGAAAACTGTGTAGGAGAGAATCCTAATGGACAAAGAGTAATGTTTTCTGGGCTCCAGCCAAATGTTTGGTCTTGTTTTAAAAAGCCTCTGCACTCACCTTTTATTGTTTATGGTAAACTCTCTACTTCACCATGTCGCTAGCTCTTTCCAAAGGGAGTGGTGATAAATAAGTGAGCATTTCATTTGTTTTCCCAAAGAAACAAATTGCAATTGCAGTGATGATGTGTTAATTCTGTATTACGTGACTTCTTGACCAAGCGCCTTAAAAGGCTACGCAGCTTTGCTCTCCTGCATTGCACTGGGGATGAGGGTGGGGGAGTGAATCTGAACAAATCAGATTGAAGTGCTGGGGACATCCAGCAGAAGAGTAACTCCTTGTTAATAAAGCAACTCAGCAGTGTCTGCCTCCTATAGTTCCTTGGGTGGCAGGTTGGCATGATGGAATGGCACAGGATTTGCAGTCAATTCTGGTTCAGTCACTTGGGTAAGTGATGTAACCACTCTGAACTTCTGTTTCCTCATCTGCAAATGGGGATAATAATAAGTACCCCTGGGGGCTATTGCAAGGATTAAACAAAATAAAGTATGTGTGAAGAGGATAATAACAGTAATAAATACTTCCTGCTGTGTTTTCCTTTGACAGATTTCTTGCACCTTTATGACCCTGAGGAAGGAAGAGGGTGGACACTGACTCAGGAAAGGGGAGGGTATAATGTAGGAGAATCCTTATCAGATAGGAAAGGAATCAAAACTCTAAAAAGGTTCTAAGAAGTAAAATAACTTTAAAGGGATCCCAGAGAAGACAGGGTTCCCTGAGAAGACTGAGAAAATGTTAAGTCCCTTTAAAGAATTCCTGTATTAAATATTACATCTCTTAAGTATTGGAAAATGCAAAGTGTTAGCATAATGATCGGGGATATGGTGTAGATTTTCTCCAAAAATGAGGTTAACGTGTGAATACCGAGGTTTATTGGGGCCCAGAGAAGATTGTACTAGCCTTAAGTGAAGCTGTCCCATGGGGAAAAAGAACCTGACACAATGACTATGGGGTAGACTCTATCTAGCTGTGAGGGAGACAGAAAGTCATGCCTCTGGAGTGCCAGGAAGCTACGTAGTGGACATCTAGTTAGTTGTTCAAAGACCAGCAAACATGCTGCATGATAGAGCCAGCAATTAAGATGCCAACACCCCAGACCAGACCATTTGAGGGGACCAGAGCTGGAGCCAACAGCGAACAGACCATGAGTTTCATCAGCCATGGACTTGAGCCACGGATATCAGATAAGTGCCCAGGGTACAGACCTAGCCAACCACATTTGGTCAGAGACCCAGCTGGTGGACCCTTTTCCCCATCACCACGAGAATGCGCTTCCCTCTTCAGCCAGATGCCATCTTAGTTGAGGGAGGTGGGAAACCTAAGTGATATAACGTTTTCCCAAAGATACATAGGTTACCCTGGAGCATCTGTCTGAACTTTAGGTAAGAGACTGTTTCAAATCCAAGGACTCCTGTAAATAGAAAAGTTTCTGTCTCCTGTCTGCCTTTGCCCTACCCTCTGGCTCAGTAGGATGGGGACTTATGAGGATTAGTTGCAGAGAAATAAAAAAGTCTAACTGACTTGTACACTCTTATATTCTAACCCTTCTCGGAATTTAATAGCACCACAGATAGGAGACAGTGCATGTGAGTTCCCTTAAATGTAACTGAAAATATCAAATCGGGTGGAATCCCTCAAAATGAAAAGATACATTTCTCAACTAAAGTTATTTTCAAAGAAGCTCCTCATTCCTGGTATATTAAGTGCAGCTAACACAGATTAGGAAGAAAGCTTATATGTTTTTATTGGTCGCGGGCTGGTTTTGTTTATTATAACACTGAAAGAAAGAAAAATGGAAATATTTCCTTATGTTTCAGCTAGTGTATGTTTTATACTCAACATAGTTCAGATTTTTTCCTGCTACTCCACAAGTGTGGCGGGGCGGGGGTGGGGGGTAGTGAAGACATCATAGCAAAATCCCCTTTTCTAGTGTGATGGCATTTGCCCCACGTGGTGCTCCTCATCCCCTGCTTCCTAGTGCTTTGGAGTTGGGGTTGCCCATCTCAGCCAGTAAATTTTTGCTACTGACCCTTTCCAACTTTATTCCAGATCTCTCCTAGTTATTTTGTCATCCATCTTCATTTAATCAGGCCAAATGCCCTCTGAGAAAGTTATTATTGCCTCCATCTTGCAGATAAAGAAACAATGGGCCAGCAGAGTTAAGATATTTCTAAATATTTATAGCACATAAAATGATGAGAGTTTGGTATGAGCCCCGAATCCTTATTAAAATATGATTCTTGGAGGAGGCTTGACAGTCAGAAAATATAATCTGGGAGACCAAGGTAGCTATCAGAGCTCCCCCCTCCTCTCCCGGCCTCGCCCGTCACGGACCCCTAGGAAGCTGGCTGAGAAGTGGAGAAAGGAAATATGTTTGCCCACCCTGCCCCTTTCTCTCCAGAGAAGATCACCAACCGGGGCCAGTAAATGACCCATTTTTAGATATTTGACCGTCATCTCTGAGTAAGAAAAACACACAAGAATTTCTTTCCAGAAGGAAGAATAGGTACTTTTTTTTCTGTCATCAAAACAGTAGTTGAGGATTGGTTCTCAAGGAACTGCCCCCAAATCTGAAGCAAATCACAAACAGGCAACACCATTTATTCGGTGTCTGTCAAGTCCCCAGGGTTCCTTCAGGTCTAATTCCCTCACCAGCTAGGTCTGCAGAGGGAGGGGGAAGGCTTGACAAAGAGTGATGGGGATGGTGTGGTTCCTTTCCCTTTAGACCAGGACTGTTAAGAGTTTTAAACATATTAGGACCAAATTTAGCAATTAAAAACTTAATTTCGACTCTTTTTCAAATCCACTTCACCTAGAAATGCATTATGTAAGTGGAAACATGGAACTGGTCATATTCCCTACCACTCTGAAGTGACCAGGGATGGGCTAAACTGATGGCTTTTCAACATTTTTCCCCCCTAAGGAAATACTACAGGGAAGTCCAATACATACAACAGCCAAAGGCCAACAGCTCTGGGTGAAATAAAGGGCTGACAGAGCCCCACCCTCTGTTCTCCCCTTTTCTGCCCCTCCCACGCATCCCTGGGACATCCCATTGGAACCTCACAGGCTCCACAGAGTGCAGTTTCAAAATCACCGAATACGTTAAAAATGTGAGCGGGAAAACCACACGTGAAGAATTATTACTAAGGGCTCCCCTAAGCGTCATGCTTGTACTTTGGGAAATTGTGATTCATTAACCAAATCAGAATTTGCCACCATTTCTTCAAGGGTACTTTATCCCAGGGATGCTGGGATGCACACAGAATAGATTCATTCCATTGCCACAATGGCCATTTTAAATTTTAGCAAATACTGTCCCTTTGCTTTAATTCTACTTAAATATTCAAATTAGGCATATTTTTTTTATTATTGACTCACACACTGTGCTAGACTCAACAACAGTCATTAAACTGTTCAAAACACAGTTGTTTCTCAAAGAACTCCCAATATAGACAGTATGAAAAGACACAAATAAACATAAAGTGAAACAAAAGGCAAGTAACAATTTAAGTGAAGAGATTTTGCAGGATAACATGTGATTAAAGCCAGAGTTATTGTTCAGAAAAGAATTGTTATAAGGACTCCAGTACTAAGATAGCTTTCAATCTCAGTGGCATCCTAGTTAGAGTATCCAGCAAAACAAAGAAGGTCAAGCTCCACTCCCTTTAGCCTGGTCATGTCTCACCTGGAATGTGGACTTGGTTTGGTGTCCCACTTTCAGAAGAGCATGATCCTGGGGTAATGGGCCTTGATGTGAAATCATGTTCTATGCAGAAGTGTTGATAGCGTTGTAGCCACTTTGCTGGGAAAAGGTGGAATGTTCGTGTGGTCCTCACTTCACCAGGGATTTTCATTGAAAAGGATATGGCCAGTCTCTCAACACTCCTTTCCCGTGCCATCCCTCCTATTCTCCTCTCCAATGGGGCTGGCACGAGGGGGTGCCCTTCACACAGATTGCAACGCAAAGGGTGTCCCTGTGCAAGGCAGTAGCCCCGTCACTGCCATTATAAAAAGGGATTCGGTTTTTAACATGTGGCTCCAAAAGGTAAACAAAAATGCAAAGATCAGAAGACAAGGTTAGTGAAATTTGGGTTTAGGATAAGGACATTCTAACAGTGGGAGAAGACAAAAGCTCTAGATAGAAGTATTTAGAAAGGGGTCAGGTAGAGGGGAGTCTGTGCTTCTAAGATTAATTGTGCTTTTATGATGTGACTGGTTTTGGGGCATTTAATTTTTTTCACAAATGTTCTCCTTCTTAATCATCACTACCATACTCCCAGGCAGGAACTATAATTATCTTTATTTTGTAGATGAAGAAACTGCAGCCTTACTTTTTGCTTTACTTTCCTAAGGTCACAAGAGAACAAATCAACGCTGGCACTTAAGCTCTGATCTCTCTGATTCCAGAATGCAAACTCTTAACCACTATTCCACACTGACTGTTAACAAGGAGTTACAAAATCCCATTGTTCTTAGTGTGTTCATCTGTTCCATTGCAGCTAACCTTGGTCTACAAATAAAATTAGATCTTGACCTTGTACCTCAAAGGGTAAAATCATTTCTCTGAAACAAAGATAGGTGAGCTGGATGTGTCCTGCTCTCACTACTCACTGATATCTCTATCTGGGACTCAGGGGTGAAGCCACACACCTGGGCTCCAGATGCGGAAAGCTGTCTTACACAAGCATATGCCACCAGATCCAATTCCATCACTCAGGCACCCAATGCACAAAAGATGTACAAAAGCTCAAGCTGGATATTTTGATTTTGTCACTTCCCAAATGCCATCTCCAAAAATAACACCTTAGGGAGGGAAGATGTGGCTTGATGGGATACTGAGAGCCGCTGGTGGGTAGCTGGTGGGAGCTGGTGGGAGCGGAGCCCATCAGAGCACACTCAGTGCCCACTGTCACTGTGGAAACACTGAGATGAAAGGGGGAGACAAAACTCTTCACTACGTGTGCATCTGACAGCTGCAGCTCTCCCATTGCCAGTGCTGTGTCTGCTATGAAGACCATGGGGAGGCCCTCACGGAGGCTCTGTTAGTGCTAAAACAGATGTTCCTCCAGCAGGCACGTCTTAGGTGGCCACTTTCACGGGGTGGAAAAGGATAATCTACACCTTCCTGTTCTTGCCAAAATAACCATGTGTAGGCCTTTGTTCTGCAAGCCTCTGGAACACACAGATAGCTTTCCAAGCAGTGGGAACCTCCTGTCTTGTTCGGTCTTTGGAGAAACTCTTGTTCTGTCCATTTCACCCCAGTTTCCTGAAACCCTGGCCATAGCACTCCCGTGGCTGGAGCCTGTGAGAGCCTCCTTTGTAAGGAGACTTTTCACAGCCAAAGCCATCACGGCCGGCAGTGAGGGACACTAGGCCTCAAGCCAATGACAGCAGTGACAGGTATTGCCTTGGCTTCCCAGCTGAGAGGTTCCCCGCCTGCAGTTCTCTGCCTCATTTAGCTCCTTTCCAGGGAGGGTGGCAGCAGAATCACTGCCCGTGGGCTACAGTTGGCGCCACCTGGCAGGCGGAGAGGATGGCAGAGGACCAACCTGCTGCTCAATCAAATGCCTGGGGAAACTTCTGCACCCTGGGTTGACCGAGAAACAAGCTACAAAGCAAAACAAAGACTTCTCCAAAGCAATCCAAACATGGAAGCCCAAAATGTATATTCAAACCTTTCCTCCATTTTCCTTCCCTGTGAATTTGGAGCATTTGCAGCAAAGAGAGAAAATGGGATGAGATGGATTTAGAAAAGAGTAGTAGGTTAGTGAGTCATGCAGAGAGGCAGAGTGATAAAGTGAAAAGAGAAATGGACTTGGAGTAAGACTGCAGATTTGTCCCTTGTCCCTATGCCTGTGTGGCCCAAGGGAGGTCACCTCTCAGCTCTAAGACCTGGGTCTTTAAGGTCCCTTTCAGATATAAAATTAAGACCTATGAGTTCTTGGTTGTATAGACAGAATTCTTCCAAGACCATAATTACTCTCATAATCCAGAACTATTTATTAAATAATGAGTGTGTGATTTTCTGAAGATAGGAGCAAGAAGATATGGTCCTTACAGGCTGGAGAGCCATGACACGGACCAATAGTTATGCATGTGAGTGTCCGAAAATTCAACTAATAGGAATTAATAATGTAAATATTCAGAATTTAATACGCCAAAGAGAAGTTTATACCACGGGACAGTGAGTGAAAGGGGAATTTTTTTGACAAGGGAAGCCCAGCACCTTCTATTTCAATTGCACCTTCTATTTCAATTGCTCCAGAAACTAAGACATAGGGACTCCATGGCATGGAGAGCACATCCTAAGCATCGCATGGCAGAGCTGTGCTCTGTTGCCATTTGCAACAAACACGAAGGGGTGATGGATCAAACAGAAGGAGCCCTCTGGGGTTCACTACCATAAATGCAGAAGACCAAGGCTGCACAGCTATACTCACTGGAGCAAGATTCTTTTTATGGATGTCCTTGGTCACCTTGAAGAGTCTATGAATGTTTGAAGACCCTCACCAGTTCTCAGTAAGGAGGGGAATCAGGATTCAAACCCAGACTGCCTGGCACCAGAGCAAAAACACTTTTAACCATAAGCCTACAGTGCCTGCTTCAGAATTCTGCCAACCTGAGCAGCAGTGATTCCCAATCCTGACGAAGGGAAATCATCAACATTAGTGGTTCTCTAGCCAAACTGCATATTAGAATCACCTGGAGAGCTTTGTCACTACCCATGCCAGGCTCGCCCCCAGAGTTTCCAGTGCTCTTGGTTTGAGGAAAGGCCAGGTCATCAGTCATTTTTAAAAGCTCTCCCCAGGTGACACTAAGAGCAGTTGGGGTGTGAATCACTGATGTTCATAATGAAAAATGTCAGACTCCAAATAAATCAAACTCAGGTTTAGGGCTGCCTCCATGGGATGTATCCATGGCAGATTGGAGTTCACTGTTTGAATGGCTTGTGGAAGCAAATACAAATCTTAGAATCCTTTAGGGGTAGATGAATTTCTGGACCCATAAGGACTCTGGTCTTGGTGAAAATTCCCCACATGTTACAGGCCTCCATTGGAGAAATCATCCAAAGAACACAACTAGAAATTCATTCCGGCTGCAAATATTTACATGGATGTTTGTTTCAAGAAGATAAATTTTACCACTTAAGTTCCTGTTCATGGGTGAACACTTTCTCCCTCCTCTCTGGTTTCCAGGAATAGAGATTTTCCCTAAACCTGCCTTACTTCTTGCCTTACCACTAATGCCCCAGAGGTGGCATTCCGGTGGTGACTAAGGGAAGGGAATTCACATGTGTGGTCCAGGTCCTCCCTCCCTCCCTTCCCATTAGAAGCCAGCTTCCCCTGGAAAGCTCACAGTCTGTTCTGCTATGTCTTGTTCTACAGGGTCTCTCAGGGGGAGACCTAAGTCTTCAAAGACTGTCCATGGCGTGAGGCAATGCTTCCCAATTCAGGGCACAGAGCTAGCCACACCGCACATCTTAGCTGTTCTCATTAACCAAGGTGATATTTTAACCACCCTCTGCATTATTCCTTGTCCATCTCTTAGTTCAGAATTTGGATGGAGGAAAGAGAGATGCTATGTACTGACTTCTTAAATAAATCTCATCAGTTCCCTTTAAAATGTCATTTTCCCCTAGCTGGTTCTGCACAGAATGAAAGAAACAAGAAATACTACAAATTCTTACCCCACCTATATTATCTCACTATTGTACTCTAATCCTCATTATAAAGCATTAGCTTTTTCTTAAAATAATAATAAACCATTTGTAATTCACAACTGGCAACCAGAGCTTCAGTATTAATCACAAGAGCTATAAGGAGATTGTTAAATATTTTCCCCAAGAGCATCCATGAACAGCACCAAGATAAGTGGTAAGTCCAGGCTTCAGATGCCTCCTTTACTAACTAGAGGCCAAAAGAAAAGGCTTTCCAGATCTTCCGGAGTATGTACGACATGAGTAGCTCCTACTAGAAAAGGGAACCAGACTCCCGTCATCTGACACTAATGAGGTGCCCTTCCCTTGACTTAAAGAGATCTGGAGGAGGACGAGCAGATAACCTTCAGCCTAAATAACTAATATCATCACTGCTCTGGAATCTCTCTGAAGCATGCCCGGTTACAATGTGAAATTCCACAGGGCACGTGGCCCTCTGGACGCCATCCAAAGGAGAAGTTATCAGAAGGACCTCATCCTAACATGTGCCCCTGGGACAGTGTTCATGGGCAAGCTTCGGGGCAGCTGGTAAAATTCTGGTGCTAGTCAGTGAATCACTGCATGCTTGTTAATACAGTCAAGCCTCAGTTAAGAAGCAACAACTCAGTCTGTTACTCGCCCATTCTTCATCCCCTCATTGCCCAGTTAGCTTCTAGCTTGTTCATAATGCAGCTCTGGGTGTCTGACAAAATGAGCTTCTTGTTAGCGATGCCTAATCCAGAGGATTTTCTTGTGATCTGTTGTTTTCTATTACCCGCACCTCTGCTTCACGGCATGCTCTCAGCTAACTGATGTGGCTGAAGGCATGAGGATTCCGCTCATGGACTCTGCTCTCCCATAGGGGTCAGATGCCAAGACAATGTCACAACAGTGAAGGGAAGAGCCCAGATGGCCAGGCTCAGGTGGTAAAGGCCCTCAGAATCTGCCTGGAGGCTCTCACTGGCTTTAGATTGAAAACCATCTTGGCCCCATCCAGCAGCGAAAGCCATTTAATGACATTCTGAAAGCACGGAGCTTAAACAGAATGATGCGCGTGGGGCAGGAATTTGGACCCCAGAAGAACTGCTTAAGCACAGATTTTTTTTTCTACGGTATTTGACTCGAACAAACGCAGTAAGAATTTTCCTTTTGTTCGTCTGGCCTTTGGCATTGTTTACTTTCTTTTTATTATTCTCAAAGACACTTAGAGCTCTGGCAGTGTTTCTGTCCTAAAATCTTATGGTCAGACGTTTATGTTTCAGCTGTTTCAAATCATGTCTGGTAGAGGGAGTGCTCTGCCTAGGCTCATTGCTTTACCTCAGAAGAAATAAAGCTCACCCTTTAAATGACAATATTGATTATTTACAGCTTTAAGTTTTCTACACTTAAGCTGCGGGCTTCATTTAAAAATCTGTTTTCCCTCATCACAAAGGAACGATGGTAGAACTCCCCACTCTTCAGGCGTCTGGGTAACGACCTAACGCCGTATTTTGGACTATCCCTGTGTCTTGTCAGATTTTCACTGCGTGTGGAGTAATTCTTTGTCAATGGTGGTTTTGTCAACTGCAGTTTTTGAGGCAAGGAAATTTTATACTTGTGCTTGAAATTTTTTAAATATATAAGCTTTTGACATTTGCAAAGTTTAATTCAGTCCTCTTTAAAAAGGAACCCCATACGCTGTATTTCCTCCCTTCTCTATCAGGGTGTGCGTGGGACAGTGTCGACTTTATGTGCTTGCTGCCTTTCGGGAACAGGGACAGAATATCAATGAAGAAAGATGAGCCCTTCAGCCTCGTGATGATCTGTGAAAAGCTCGGATTAATTTAGCAGGCATTTTCTTGACACCTGTGAAAAGTCAGCGTGTGAGAGAGGGTAGCATAATGGCTACGAGGCCGTGCTCTGGAGCTGGACTGCCTGACTGGATCCCAGCAGCTCAGCCACAGTGGGTTAAATGGTGCCCCCTCCCCACAAAAGATATGAGTGCCCCCTAACCCCAAGAACCTATGAATGTGGCCTTACTTGGAGAAAGGGTCTTTGCAGATGTAAATGACAGAGAATGCATGCAAACAGGTCCCATTACCTCTATGATCTTTTCCAAACTGGAGATTCTGTAATGTGATCCTAGGTTATTTGTATAGGGAGATTCCAAAGGGGCTCAGTGGATGGTTCCAGAACTCTAAAAGTTGATAGTCTCAGTTTTATATTATTTAAATTTTACTTCCATAGCTACATTGTTCCTTGACACAGGTGTGTGTCTAGCACCACTTATGATTTGGAGTCATGAATTATGAGCGTCACTCTTAGGTTCAAAAATGGAGTAAGAAGGGATGAGGAAGGGAGACTGACTTTGCAAATGAGAGATGATGAGCTAAGAGGAAACTCATGGTACATGTGAATGAGAGAGAAATCTCCAGGAGGAGAAGTGAACTGAATCATAGTGTGAAAGTCAGAGAGAGGAGCTGATGCCTGCAGGGACCTCGTCTGATCTGTCATCACAGTGAAACAACTAAATTGCTGGAAGCTATAAGATTTTAGATTTCTCTGTTCCTGGCCACCTGAAAAATTACTTTCATTTCCCAAAATGTTTCCCAGGGAACAGTCCACTGCAGAGAGAACCTAGCTGCAAAGGGGCATGGAAGACTAAGTTTACTTCCGTAAAGGAAAGAGAGACATGGGGCTTTGGGCAAATTCTTTGAAGTCCCTCTAGAGGATTCTGGTCTTTAATCCTAGACATGAAATTTGTTGATTTTTGCCCTGGATGATCTGTTTCTCAACTTTTCACAGAATCTTCCATTTGTGACAAGTAAGGAAAGAAATACTGCACTTGTATTTCTTTCTGTTTTGCCTTCCCATCCCAGTCACAGCATTAGAAAGAGGGAATTTACGTGACTGACGATGCGCTGAAAGACTCGACACAAAGTCCTGCTGACCTGGTACCTGCAGCTCATCTCATCCCCTACAGGTTGGATGCCTTTTGCCTTCACTCTCCGATAGGAAGTGAGGGACACTGAGACTTGTCTTGAGACCGTTGACTGTCTAAGGCCAGCACACTGTTTGTCCTACTTGCAGTCATCATGATCATGAAGAAGGTGGACTCTGGGATCTGACTGTCTGTTTGAATTCTGGCTGACCTCGTTCCTAGGCAAATACCTGGACATGTTATCTAACCTCTCAGACCCAGTCTCCAAGCCTCTAAGGCATGCTAATTAATGACAGCTACCTTGCTGAGGCATTGTGAAGATTAAATGAGACAATACGGGTAAAGCACTTCTCCCAATGTCTGGCATTTAGTAAACTCCCATGAACACTGGTTATTATTACTGTATCTTTCATAGAGTAATAGTATTTCTAATAATAAAGTGGGAGAAAGCTCTGCACTGGCCAGAGAACTTGCAGCAAGGAGGATGGTAGGTAGTCATACAGACCTTTCCTTGAGTTCATCCCACTCCAAAGCATTTGGTGTTGCCATACACAGGACCTGAAGTTCAGAAATGGCTGTTTCCAAACTGGTGAGTTCCTTGAGGACTTCTTCTCCATTGTGGTTCATCTGGTTGTGCCCTCTCTTCTCAATAGTAATGCCTGTTCCAAGGCGGCCATGAGCTGGAAGAACACTGCTCCGTGGTAAGCCCAGTGCCACTCCGATTCAATCTGCTTCAGTTCTACAAACCCCAGGTGGTATGTGGGACAACTGATGCAAGCGTCCTTGGCAAACGCCTGCTGGGCATCGTAGAGACCCTGACTTCAAGGGGACTGCAGATTCTGGTCATCAGGATGACAGCTGTGATAACTGAGCTACCCTTCTGGACAAAATGACAGCTCTCTCATTGAAAAAGTTTAGGAGATTAATTTTTTCTTTCCTTTGCAACCACTATTTATTTCAGTAGATGATGAGAAAGAACAAGTTTATAGAGATACCATGAGGTTGTATAAATAAAATGAGTTGGGTCTGGGAAATAAACACCAAAGAGAACTGAATCCCAAATATCTAACTTTGTAGTCCGTACTCTGCCAAAAGTCCCATTGAATTAAAGCAGAGACTGTGTAACTATGTACACAAAATGCCTTTAAAGTTCTTCCATAAATTTAGAGAAAAAGGGATAGTCTATTTAGGGCTACTAAGGCAAAATTCCTTACTGTGGATTTACAGGCACTTGTACAAGTGGTCCCCAAACACCCTTTTTAATTTTTTTAATTATAAATAAGAAAGAACAGATTCTACCCTCATGACTTCCACTTAGGAACTTGTAGTCACCAGGCACAAAGGACAGAGTTCTGGGAAAAAAGGCAAGGCTGAATTCCAGGCCTCTGAAGGCGAAGTTATAGTCTGACTGAGTGTTGATTATATTTTAAATCAACCATATTTCTACTTTGAAACCCACATATTCTCCGCATATTATTTAACATGTTAGTTGCTTTATGTTGAATTTGTTGAAAAAAAATCTCGCAATATTTTCAGGCCTCTATCATAATGGTTTTTCTTTCTTTCTTCCTTTTTTTTTTTTTTTTTTTTAATGGTACTGGGGATTGAATCTAGGACCTCATGCATATTAAGCATGTGCTCTACCACTGAGTTGAACCCCCCCCCCCCTTGGTTTTATTTCTTAATCTTCTTTTTCAAATAAGTGAGAGAATCAAACTAAATAAGCAATAATACATACATTATCCACTTAATACAGAAATTCTACAAACTGTGGTTTTCTTTTGGTGCTCATCATCATTATGTGTATTGAAATCAAGCAGTTTGTACATCTAGGCAGACCAGTTCTCAGGGCATGTCGAAAGGGGCAGAGTCTTGGTCCTTACTGTAGGAGAGCCTACAGCTGCTGTGACCGACATTTAAGCAGTGACTCAGGGACGTGGCCAGTGGAGGAAGAGGAAGTGGCCATGGAGAGCTGCTGTTAACAAACATTCAACCAACCAAATCACTCCTCCCCCACCCCCTCCCATTACCAAGAGTGAGCGTATGGAGACAGCCGTGCAGGGGGGCATGGGTCTGTTTGCTGTATATGAGGACTCCTTTATTACAGCTCTTAATGCGACTGAACTCTGAAATGCATGGGGCTTACCCTTGATCCCACAGCCTTATGACAGATTGATCTGTCTACATATAAAATAGCTCTCAACTACATTGAGACCATAGGATTTATTTAAATATACTGTATCACTACATTTATAAAAAGTATTCACAATCACCACTTTATAAATTTCCCCAATAACCCTACGATATGGGTAAGGAATATCACTCTCATTTTACCAAAGAAGTATTAAGTGTAGGAAAAGAGCTTGATCTTACTAGCAATATAAGAAGTACACCCAAAAACAAGAAAGCGTATTTTGACTATCCAACCAACAAAGACCTGTAAATCATCAAATTAGCAATATTTTAAAATAATGTTTATGTTGGCAAAGTTGTGTTGAGATGGAAATTCTCTTTCTACTGGTGGAAGTACACATTGCTCCTTTCTGAAGAGCAGTTTGCAGCATGTATCAGAACCTTTACACATACTCAAACCTTTGGATGCAGTAGTTTCATTTCTGAGAGTTCTTTCTAAGGAAGTAAAAGGAAATGTGGACAAATATTGTATACTAGGATGCTTCTCATATTATTCTTTACAAAGGTAAAAACTTACAAATAATTGAAATGTTTAACTACAGAATCATACACCTACACAAGGGGGTGCTATAGGGCCCCTGGGAGTGAGATCTTTGAAGAACTTGTAATGATGTGAGAAACCATTCAGAATACAATGTTAAGTGAAAAAGCAGGGTGAAAGTCTTACTTATAGCATGATCATAGTTCTATAAAAACTATATGTATGTAAATCCATTTACACTAGATTGGAGGAAGCAGAACTGTAGTAATCAGAGGTTTCTGGGTTGTGTATAATTTTGGATTTTAAAAATACTTTTCTGTATGTTCTGTATTTTTAGAAGGAGGCTATATTACTTTTGTAGCCAGAAAAAAAAAAAAAAAAACCACCACAACAAGTTTCTTAAAAATAAATTAAAGTGTAAAGGAAGTGTGCTCAGAGAGATGAGTTAACTTGCCCACGGTCACACAGCTGCTAAGCAGAGGAGCCAGCACTTAACCCCAGTTCTGGCTCCAATCCCAATGTCTTCTTCCCCACACTACAGTGTCTCTGAACGCAGATAAGTTGAGCAACACATCATTGATGTTTGAGTTGCTAGAGAACAAACTGTTTGTGGAATTACGCTAGAATCTCCATTACTACTTAGATTAGACTAGGTATGTAAGTAAGCTTTGTGATACTCCTCAACTTTCTGAGTCCTACAGGCTGCTGACACCACATTTAGAACATTCAGGTCTGCTAAGCTCACCTGCTAGGTATCACTTGCACTAGATGTGAAACTCCCTTAACACAGAGAATCATGGCGATCCAATAATAGAACACAGCCTGGAGAGGTTGTTTATTCCAGGGATTTCCAAAATGACCTAAACAGCAGAATTACCAGAATGATTTTCCAAAAATACAGATCCAGGTCCCACCCTAGAGATCCTATTTTAGTAAGTCTGTGGTGGAGCCCTTGCCTCTAGATCAGGACTGTTTTTAAACCATTCTAACCAGTGGTAGAAATGTGTCTGGTGAGTCCCCTGTATGCGTGGTGAGTCACAGGTGGTGATTCCACTATCCAACGTTAGAAAAAGTCCCCCTCAAAATCAGTATTCATTTAGATCTTTACTGGTCACTGAGTCCTGTGATGACTTGGCCCATCCACACGGTGGTTAATGAGGGAATCACCTTGTCTCCCATTGCTGCCTGTATTGGTGTTCTATTTTTGCTTAACAAATGACCATCCCACCCCACCCCAACTTAGTGTCTTCAAACAACAAACATTTATAAGAGTTTCTGTTGATCTGGAATCTGGGCACAGATTCACTGCGTGCCTCTCGGTCAGGGTCTCTCTGAGGTTGCAGGCGAGCTGTTGGCCAGGGCTGTGGTTTCATCTGAATGCCAGAGAGGGGACAAAACGGGGAGGGAGTCTTCTTCCATGCTCACTTATATAGGTATTGGCAGGTCTCCGTCCTTTTTCCTCCAACCTTGCTCACTATGTGGCTCCCCAGAAAGAGTGATCAGAGAGAGAGGGAGAGGGAGAATGAGAGTGAGAGAGTTTGCACTCAAGCTGGAAGCCACAATCTTTTTATGATCTAATCTCAGAATTGACATCCCATCACTTTTCTGTATTTGCTAGACATGAGTTAATAACCAAGGGGATGAAATTATACATGAGTGTGAACACCAGGATTCAGGGTCACTGGCAGCCATCTGGGAGGATACTTGCCACACTGCCCCCGGCAAACAGCAGAGTTAAAGTTCTACACCAAACCATCTTCCTCTCCACCCTTTAATTTCTACTTGGTAAGTAGGTAGAGGTGGGGCTGGAGTGAACCCTGTCCATTGCTGGTAATTAAATCATAGGCCCAAAGTAGAAGAAAAACAAACCTTCAGGTTTAATGTTGGTCAGTGCCTCGATTTTCACACATAGATGTTACCCTAGGTATCAATAGAGAGACTCAATTACTCAACAGGGTCACTCACTCTGTTTTTGTCATTAATGGAGTATACATTTCAAATAGCCTTGGGAGCTATTATTTTCAACTCTGGCCCTAACTTGTGAAACAGTGATCAATTCTCCTAGAAAACAGACTTGCACTTCATGTCCTGATCTCAAATGCAACTTGCTTGGGGGCTAATATAATTGTATTTTCTATCCTCTTTAGATAGACAACAAATACTGAGTAAAAATAAATTTCTTTATTTATATTTTGTGCATATGTGTATATATACACACATATATATATATGTATTTTTAATATATGTGTATACACACACATACACATCCCACACACACTTCATTGGGACCACCTAGTGAGCCTCAGTTTACCCCACTATCTCCAGCTCAGCCTTGGTAGTGGAGCCTTCTTCTAGTAATGTGGACAAAGCTAGGCATTCAGACGCAGCCAGTTTATCCCCTAGACCTGCCGTGTGAAGTTAATTTCAACTTGTCATCTGGTTGCCAGCTGACCCCTGCTACAAGCATTTTCCAGCATCTCAACTTGCTAGTGTCACAGCCACAGATTAAAGCAGCAAATACAGCTGCACCATGGCTGCTCTTAGGATGGGGTGTTTTCCGACTCACTCTGTAAAATCACTGGTGAGGAGGGAGTCCCCATTGTCATTTCAGCTGCCAAGACATTTCATGCTAACGAACTGTGAAAGAGAAGTTGCTAATGACATGAAATCCCTTTTTATGGCCAGGGCTGGGCCAAGGCCACCAGAAGGGCCATGTTTTTCCCATGCTGCTGGACCACTAGGAGAAGTTCTTAACCACCAAGGCTGATCCCTGGTCATGGCGGGTGGGAGAAGGACAGGCCAATCCATAAGCAATGCCCACGGACTCTGGGAACACTGGCATGATTCCACTGGCCACTATGCTCTCCCTTTTCAACACCTCAAAATTTTAGAAGGGAGCTTAAGCTAGCTAGGTTCAGAGCAAAATAGAAGAGGTAATACTTTTGGCAGACCACCTAGGAAAACTAAAAGTAATTCCCAAGGTACCTGTTTGAGTTATGGAAAGTCCCATAAATATTGCTGTCCCATTGGAGCCCGTCCCCACCCCAACTCAAGCCAGCTGATGGCCCAAAGATGTGCACATAGGAATTGCCAAGGGAAGCACTTGGGGTACAATGGAAAGACCCCTGCTTTGGAGTCAGAGAACCTGCTTCCATGTTTCACTTTTGTTATTTCCTAGCTGTGTGATCTTGTGTAAAACAATGGAATTTTCTGAATTTCATATCCTTATCTATACATTATTAACCACTTCATATGATTGTTGTGAAATTGACTATTAAAATAATGTCACTAGACATAGAAGGGAATATTAAAATAATGTCACTATTAAAGATATCTTCTTTACCATTCTGTCCCTGTGACAGAAATTCTGCCATCAAAAGTATGATTCTTTGGGATAAGGCTCTCTTCTCCGGTGGCCCCTTGTAAAAGCAAACACCTTTGGGAAAAGGTTAACACAGAATCCATGAGTGATCAGTCAATAGATCTAATTTCCCCAGCAAGTGGGCATTTTAAAGTACTGAAGGGATGAAGGTGCAAGTGAAAAGGGATTTGGGGCAGCGTGGATGCTGTCTACAAAGAATGGAAATGCAGTTGGGTATCTGGTCTTCATGTGAAACCAGAGGCTGGGTGGTGCAGGGACATTTCTGGGAAGGAGAAGGGGGTCCTGGATGTGTGTGGGGTCACTTGACGAGAGCCTGATACTTGAGTTCATTAAGTCTCCATTTTCCCAATGAACTTTAAATTCCTGTTTCCTGTTCACCAATGCTTCCCCATGGCTTAACATAGTGCTTGGTGTGTGATAGTTGCTAAATGAGTGCTTGTAGACTAAAAGCCATCTTTTGCAGACTTCACCCTTTCCCCAGGGTCAGTTATCAATCAGCTGACTAACCTGGGCTTTGGGGCACCTCTCCTGGACACACTTTCCTCCCTGACCTCTGGTCTTTTTCTCTGACATTTCTGAGGGGGTGCAAATCTCCACCTCTCTGAGGCATTCCAACCCTGCCAATGGCTTCCTAAGTGCACTAGAAGCCCTGGATGGACAGAGGTCTGCATGGTGGGCAATTCCTCATCACTTTAGACTCAGAATCTGTGGGAACTAATACCAGGTGTAGGTGACATCCCTAAGGCAGGGGCACCTGGCCCAGGGGCTGGCCTGACCTGAGAAGTCCTTGCTCAGGCCTCCTGGTACCTTTGGATTCCTGTCTTTATCATGAACCCTCTCTGATCAGTTTTATGATTCTTCTGTATGAAATGAAATCGACATTGCAGTTCCTGGGTGATTAAAGGACAGATATAGATTCAGGGGGGAAAATGTGTTTCCCCAGTAACCAGAAGACTGAATTTAGGAGGCAAGAAAATCAGAAAGTTTCAAATAGTGAAGCATCAAATTGGCTTTCACCTGATTAAAACAGCAGCTCAAAATTCCCTTTTTATCCAGGCATTCACAATAGATTTTTTTTTAACTGTTCGATGCCTGATCCTCAGAGGAGGTTGAAACCCCCGCCCTGTGTTTTGCTGACACAAATGCAAAGGCTCCTGATGCCTCCTCTGTGGCTTTAGCTCCTGTAATTATGGAAATTGGTGCAAGTGAAGCCCAGCGTGAAAATGATCAAAATAGCCCCTATTTACTGAGCGCAGAACATATGCCACGCACAGTGCTAAGTGCTATCTATATATATCTTTTTCATTTTTAAACAGTTTTATTGACAGTATTAATGTATAATAGACTACACATATTCAACATGTACAGTCTGATAAACTCTGACATATGTTTTCAGCCATAAGATTATCACCACAATCAATAATGAACACAGCCATCAACCCAAAAGTTTCCTGATGGCCCCTTGTTGTCCCTTCCTCCTGCCCCTCTCTGGCTCACAGCCCCACACTCAGATAACCAGCCAGTCATCTGCTTTCCGTCACTCTAGATTACTTTGCATTTTCTAGAATTTTATATGATTGGAACTATCATACAATATGGCCTCTTTTTTGTCTGACTTCTTTACTCTTCAGAACTATTCTGAGATTGATTCATGCTATTACAGGTAATAATGGAGTTCATTCCTTTTTATTGCTGAGTAGTGTTCCATTTGCATGGAGTCACCACAACTTGTTTTTCATTTGCTGACAAATACCTGGATCATTTCTAGTTTTAGTTTGTGAGTCAGAGTCTACAACTGAGGTAAGGATTGTTTCCATCAGTCCCTAAAGTGGAGAGTCAGAAAACTGACTTTCTGGAAGTCCAGTCGAACCCTCTGAAAGAGACGACTGCTTTGCATTCATAGTCCAGGGCTCCCAAAGCCTGTTAAGTGTCCCGTGAAGACCTGTCTCAGAGCACTTATCATGAGGGAGAGACTGGAAATTTTCTTTATGAAAGTATGCACACTGTACCCAGAATAAGGTCTTTCTTTGCCCACGTGAAAAGAGATTATTAACATTGAAAGTGAGAAAAGGTACATCGTACATATGAGTCAAGATTTTTTTGTACTTGCTTCTGAGAGTGAACTATTCCTCAACTGCAGCCATATCCCTAGGATAGTTATGTTAAACAGCCACATATGCTGCCCCCCGTGTACACACCACCAAAACTTACAATACAACATTTGAGATACTCTCCCGAGAAAGGACCCAGACCTGAGAGTTTAGGACAGGAATGCTCCCTTTACCTATTACAGGTTTAATTGTTAATGCTCTCTCCTTATTCTCTCCCCAAAGTTCTATAAGATAGACTTAACGTCTATATTTTTTAACGACTTATCAAATCACTCAAATCTCAGTCAGGGATGGGAAATGCTACACTTGATAATAACCACAGATCTCATTCACATTCATTTTGTTGGTCTTTCTTCACCATCCTTTCTTTTAGGGGGAGGAGAGTGGTCATTTTTATCACGTTCATCACAGCTGATCACTTTCTGTGCTCTGTGCCGACTTCGTTTACAGTCAGTTTCCTCTGGCAGCCCATGTGGAAGTGAATTCAAACGCCTGTGTTTGGGTGAGTGTGTGTCCACGTACTCTACTTCCTTTTATTAACTTAGGGACAATTTCTCACCTTGTTCTCTAGCTTTGCAGCCAAAATGAGTACAGGGCTTCTATTGATTTTTGTGGCCTGGAGTTGGGTTGCTCTCAATGAAAATGAAACATACTCAGATCTGTCCCATGGAGAATGGAGCAAGCAGAGAAATAGGCCATAAATTCAGGTGTACTCAAGCACAGGCTGTAGTTGAATTTCATTCTTTCTTTGAGCACAGGCCAAATGCTGCAGTTGGGCTTAAACTGGCTGTACAGGGAAGAATTTGGGAGTTTTTACTATGAAGGATAAGTTCCATTATTCATCCTACGCACATGAGTTCTACGAGCAAAAGGAACTAGCACTATAGATTGTACACAACTCAGCTTCCCTAGGGAACTAGCTCCCTGAGGCCAGGTAGCTTTGAGGTGGGATAAAGCATGAAAAGGAAGCCATGTTCTATCCTACGTCTGTGTGTTTACCATTGCCGGGCAGGTATGTGTTAGCAAAAAAATAATGCTCTTACACTTGATTCATCTCTGCAAATGGTGCTATCATGTAGCCTGATATGGTTTTATGTTTTAAAGTCAATGGAAATCAACAACTTAGGTGAGGAATTTGAACTGTATTTCTACTGTTTCTGCTGGGCAAACACAACTGAGTGACTTCTTAACTCCCTTGTTGGAGTATTGGACTTGATACCCTTATTAAAGCCCACCAAATTGAATCATTATGTTTCAGGGGTGGGGTTTCACCTAATGACATAGCCACATTTACGCAGAGTGAGTGTATTTCTTACCTAGAAGGAGAGACCCAGCCTTACCAACAGCTGAGGCTGCGAGCATTTGGACCTTCCTAATTTCCTAAGAGATTAAATTCCACAAAACTTTTAAAATTCAGAATTTCATAGGTTGAAAAGAGCAGAACCTGCAGAGGTTGCTAATTTTAAATATTTTTCTTTTAATTATTTTTTTCAATGATATAAAAAGACTCCTGGCTGATTGTTTGTTGTTTTTTAATGAAACTTTTGTGAGGAGAGTTAAGGTAGAATTTCCTCCCTGTATTTTGTTTGCTTCCTTTCTTCCCACTTCTCTTTGCTCATCTTGCCAAAACTAACGTTTCTCCATGGCTTTGGTATGCTTTTTCCTCCAGCAGAACTTTTGATCTTTACAGATTTAGAGTTTGGAATAAGTATTGGTGGCCTCGAGTTTGCAAAAAAACCTTAATTTTCTTAACGTATTACTTTTGTGAACTTGCCATCACTCAGTAATGTCACTTCCCTTATGTAAAATCCAATTAATTAAACAGCGTTGGGCAATTATCCAGTGAATTCGGGAAAGTACAGCTAGGCTGACATAAGCTGTTGGGAAGTCATTAATTCACCATATATGACTCTCAAAACTCTGCTTAGCATGATTCACATAGAATTAGCCTAGGAATTTAGCTGGGGACTCAAAGCAGGGAAAAGCTCTCATCCTTAGTCCTAGCTGGTATTGGTCTAGCAACTTCGTAAGGAACCACTGTAAACTTTCCATTTTCCCAATCCATTGTTCATTCTCCTTCAGAGAAAAAGAAGGTCTCATTGCTGATTATTGTGCAGCATCTTCAAGCACAAAACCAGTAAGACCAGTAACTCTTTATAGTTAAAGAGTTTTATTAAATACAGTAAGAGAGCTAATATAATTAAGTTAAGCAGTCATTAGGCCATAAGTTCCTTAAATGATAATGAGAGACTTAACCCTTCTGTGAAGCCAAAGGCCCCACCACCACCAGGAGTTAGTCTCAAGTGATGCCTTCCATGCCCAGTGGGCCCCAGACTCTCATCTGACGTCCATTGTAGCTAAGGCGTTGGTGTCCTGCACCCACAGCTAGCCTGGGACAGTGTGCTCCCTTAATCGTTATAATTGCTATCAAAAGGTTGCCAAACATCATTCCTTTTTGGTTCATATTGAAGTCAACCTCTTTTGGCTTCTTTTGATTCATATTGAAGTCAGCTAAATTACTCTAGAAAATAGAGTCCAAGAACTCTTTTGTGGAGCAATGAAATGGAATTGGCCCATATGAGCATTCACAATGAGAATTCAGATAAGCTGAAAATTGATGCAGAAAGGTAGAGAAGGAAACAGAAGGGCAGCATGATACTCAGTGATTGTGTGAAAGGGAAGGGAAAGCCACCTTCCATAACCCCAAGCATAAGTCACAGATGGCCCTGCCAGAACATGGCTTCAGAGAAAACAAATACACCAGTAGAGATAAACCAGAAGTAGCTGCAAATGCTTCTTGAAAAAGTTTTGAATGATACTCTCCCAAATCTAGTGAATCCACTCTTTTCTCTGTCTGGATTCAGAGCCAGAGATCTTAGAGCTGGAGGTTCCAATTGTGACAGGTCATCCATGCCTCCATCCTCGCATCCAACCATCCATCTAGGCTTTAAATCTCTATGTACTAGGTAAGATAGTCCCTGCTTCTGACTTTTGGTTGGGAACACATGCACACACAACACACGCATGCACACACACACACACACACGCTTTTATTTTGAAATGAATAAATGAATGCCTAATAAAGAATATCAAACTTCTCCAGAAGTAAGGGCCAAGAGAGTATTTTCATACCAGGAAAATATTTAATGACAAGGCCAACATCACCACCTCCACTAAGCATCCTTCTTATAAACACCCTTGCTTCTTAATTAACCTCCCCATTCTCCAGTAAACAAAGCCTCCCTTCCTAATAGAACCACCCGTATCAGTCTTTTTGGTGTCTGGAATAATTTTTAATAACTACCTAGTTACTCTATTCAAAATCACCTCCCTAAATCCAAGGGATAAATGCCATACAGTTTTCCTCTGATACATCTCAGCTCCAACTCAAATCATGGTCAGGAACCCCTCACCTTGCTTTCTGTTTGCTGAGGAAACATCACCTTGAGCCTCTGCTCATCCCAAGCCATCATCCCTGAGAAAAGCGATCTTACTCCCAATTATGACTCCTAGCACATATCATTGTACACCCTTGTCTGGAGGAAGTGGGGTACTGAGGCCATTTCCAAATCCTTTTTTGGGAAATGGGCAAGCTTGATGCCCTTCAACCAAGACGGGATGGGGAGCAGGGCAGCAGCACCCTGAGTGACACATCTGACAGGCTCTTCACATTCATATCTTTCCTGCAGTCCTGAGATGGTAGACACATTGAGAGAATGGGGAAAGGGAAAATTACATAATAAAGAAAACTTTGCTGAGAGCTTACTACATGCTTGACTTTCTCTACCATGGTCCAGTTGTCCCTAGTGTGGATGCCCACAGCCCCCTGTGTTTACACCAATCACAGTACTTGCTCCATGTGGTCTGCTGACTAATAGACCCCAAGATACCCAAGTCCTAATCCCCAGAACATGTGAATGGTACCTTATACGGCAAAGGGGACTTTGTAGATGGGATCAAGTTGAGGATCTTGAAACAGGGAGATTATTCAGGTGGGCCTAATGTTACCACAGTGATCCTTATAAGAGGAATACAGGAGAAGACAGAAGTCAGACAGAAATAGATAAAATGATGGAAACAAGAGGTTGGAGTCATGAGCCAAGGAAAGCAGGCAGCCCCCAGAAGCTAGAAAAGGCAAGGAAATGGATTCTCCCCGCAGCTTCCAGATGGGCCTCCAGCCCTGTTGACACCTTGACTTTAGCCTAGTGAAACTGATTTGAGACTTCTGGCTTCCAGAACTGTAACAGAATAAATCTGTGTTAGTTTAAGTTACCAAGTTTGTGGTAATTTGTGGTGGCAGCAACTAAAACTCCACTTACTGACATTACTGTCTATAAGTCCATCTCCTCAACTAGAGACCACAAGTTTTTCTTTATTTGCCCAGCTCTACACACACAGTCAATGAGGTTCTTTCAGGACACAAGATACAGAGATACAGTCCAACAAACTCTAATAAAGGGTATTCATCATAACCACACTTAAGAAAGAACAACATTGGCAAAACAGCTGTCCCAGAGGCTGCCCTGAGCCTTGGAGCCACTGAACATCCTCTTATAAACAGTGCTGGTTTTGGTCATCAGGCAGCAAGGTCAGTAACTCAGTACCAACATTCGTAGTCATCCTTTCAGAAATGTGAGTCTATTTTAGGGACTTACCTTCTCTTTCCCCCGCTGCCACCAATCACCCACCTTATAATGGTAGATAAGGTCTCTAGGTTCTCATGGAAAAGAATCACATTATGTTACTAGAAAGACTAAAAATGGAGCCCAGTTGAGAGACTCTGCAAAGAAATGAATCCCCACAGTGAGGTGTGTTGAACTTTGGAGAAACTTTGGAGGAGAAATCTCAGTACAGCGTGCAAGTGCCCTCACTTTTTCCCTATAGAGGAGATCAGAACCACTCTCCTCCCTCCCTTCCCAAGAGCCTGCAGTCACTGGGGAGGGAAGTCGAGGCAATCCAAGAACACCTGACACAGCCCAGGCCAGAGGAATCTTAGGCCTGGGAGCCAAATTATTCCTGGAGGGAGGAAAGGACTCTGGAGAAAATGAGGAAAGTAGAGGCATGAAGAGGGCAAAGAGGTAAAGAGCTGAGGCCTGAAGGAGGGGAAGAGAAGGAAGGGAGGGTTAGGATGAGAGGACATGTCTCCTAAGAAGCCTTCCGGTGTGGAGTCTCACCTTCTGTGCAGTGTGAGTGAAAGAGGGAGCTGGACCAGGACCACAACACCCGATTTCCTCTCCTAGGCTGAGCACAGCTTTGAGAATAAGGCAGAAACCCTTCAGTGAAAATAGATTTAACTCTTCCTCCAGATTCAGGATACTCTTAGGCTGGGGAAGCAGAGAAAAGAAGGCTGGCATGGATCAGTTTCTTCAAGGATGCTGAGATGTTGTAAGATAGGCTAAGGGAGCAGGACTGGAAGGAAGAATCTGGGAAGCCATAGTCAATAGCTCAAAGTCACCAAATCAAAAATGCATTAACACACTACTATATACAAAATAGATAAACAACAAGGACCTACAGTATAGCACAGGGAACTGTATTAAATATCTTGTAATAACCTATAATGGAAAAGAACCTGAAAAAGAATACACACACACACATACATATCTGAATCACTTTGCTGTACACCTGAAGCTAACACAACATTGTGAATCAATTATCCTTCAATTTAAAAATGCATTAAACACTTGGGTGGAGAAACAGGCCTAGATCAGAAAGCCTCATGCTATCAGCATTAGCTGTTACAAAGAAAACTGAATGCAGAAGCATCATTTGGACTCTGCAGAGTCAAAGTGTCCCAGAAAAGTGAGCAAGAGATAATAAGTGGAAGTTAATTCTCACTAATGTGATACACATAAAATATGACTATAATTTCTTTGTTTAATGTTCTGCCTTTACTGACATATTTTAATATTTGTAATCTCATTTTTCCCTAATCCCATTTTTCTCATAAGGTCACATGTTCCTCAAGTGGAAATTTTCCCACCACAAAGGTTTTCACAAACCTAATCTCTGCAGTTGGTCATGAACTAAATATAATGTGGTCAAATTGTACAGCACTGCCATTAGTTGACAATGAGTTTGAGATGTGGCAGATATTACAGGAGGATAATAATAATGCCCATTATTTAGTGATCAGTTACTACTTACTAGGCACCCTGCTCTACATTTCATCTCATTTAATCCTTCTAACAACACAGTGAGGGGGTGTTATCCTGCTTTACAGGTATGGAATCTGAGGCAAAGAAAGTGTGAGGGAATTGCTCTAAGTTCCACAACTAAAAAGAGAGGGAGATTCAAACCCAGAAATAGCTGAATCCAAAACTCACACGCGCTGCCTGCCTATGGGAAAGCAGCACGGTAGAGGGCTTGTGACGGCCTTTGAAGGATGAATGAAAATTGGTTGTAGAAGGGAGAAAAGGAGAAATTCAAATTGAGGTTGGGGCAGAGGAGTAAGGACACAGATGGAGAGTAGGGAAGACCTCTCTACTTGGGACTCAGTTTCATATTGGGACCCAGCGAGAGCTGAAGATGGAAAGCCTGATGGGGTCAAATGGGGAAGCCCTTGAAATGCATGAGGACTGTCCACGTGATTCATCATGGGAGACAGAGTTCTTGGGTCACCTCTCAGTCTTAGTTTGAGTGGTGCAACCATTCATCTCATTTAATAATTCTCTAGGCCATTTTTAAAGTGATTATTTTTGTCAACAATGATGTTGGCAGGAAATAAGGATGTATGGGTGTGGAAGAAGAGTGGATAGGGAAGAGGTAGTCCAGAGGGTGTGGTGGCTTGGAGGAATATTTGCCAGGCTAAAGGAAAATATTTTGATAAACTTATTCACTCATGTAAACTGGTTCGTCTAATTTGATTCTTCTGGGACAATGTCAGGGCCTCTAAACCCAGGAAAAGGAGAAAGGGAAAGGCAAATGGATTCTTTAACTCCTGCAGAAAACCGTAGCTCGGGTTCTACTTGAGGATAGATGGCAGCGGATACCGCAGTCAATCTGGATACTGCAGTCAAGCTGAGTAGGTTTGCATCCTAAGCTTGGACCTTCTTAGTTGGTCACTGCAGGTGACTTCTGTTGACAAGTCAGCTATCTCACCTTTGGGGACGTGAGTGGGCCTGCTAATTGTGAGTCCTGTTTCAGACGAGCATTTAGCCAGGGGAGTGGGGAATCATGGATTTTATTAAGGGCCTCTATGCCAGACAGCTTTATATATGTTTTGCCATTTGGTTCCCCCTCCCTGCCCCCAAACCCTGTGAAGTGATTATTCCTCAATTCCAGCTGTGGAAACAGGCTGAGCTATGGCACTGAAGGTCACGCAGCTTGAAAGCAGAGAAGGAGGGATTTGAGCCTGGTTCTTTCTAACTCCGAGCCAAGTGCTCTGTCTCCACCATTACTGTGGACTATAGGTTAAAAACAAAGAAATTAAGCAGAGGAGCTAGGGAGGAGGAAGAGCAGGAAATACAACAAGGAAGTAAAAGAAAAAAAATCCAAGAGGTTTATCTTGTTGTTTGGATGCAAACGGAGGTCAGGACCCACAATTTAGGATACCAGCTGAGTAGTCAACATGGAGCTAAGGGCTGCTGAAAGCACTGTTGTCCTCCAGCATTTGAGTTTTCTAGAAAGAATCTCTCTTAGTCTGTCTGCCAGAAAGTGAACCTGAAGGAGTACGCATGACGAGGGTGAGATGAGCATGCTGGATTGCTGTAAGGGTCTTAATCCTGGAGATTTATGTCTGGGGCGTCACTGTGAAAACAAAACTATTTTCCTTGACCTGTCATGGGGCAACAATCAGAAGAAGAATGTGAGGTTTACTCTTGAGGAAGCACGTGGTTCTTAACAGAGCCTCTCTTACCAATGGGGTGATTTGTAGGTAAAATATAAAGGACTAGGAAGAAAAAGAATAAAGAAAACATGACAGAATTCCAGTTATCCTGCTTCAGGACAAGGAAACAAAGAATAAGCTTTGGGAATAAAATATGATACATTTTTGTATATTTTTTCAGCATTAAGATGCAAGTCATTCTGCACTTGGAAGTTGGTTTTGTATCAGTTCACATAGGGTTGATCTATTTTTCCCTGTTGTTAAAAAAACATCTCAAGACATGCATGACAGGTCTTCAGAAAATGCCATGATTCCTGAGCCACTGTGGATAATTACACATTAATATGGATTGACAAAGACTAGTTGTGATCCCAGTCGATGCTTGTCAGGATAACGGGGGGTCCAGCCCATATGTCAGGTGGGTGCAATGGCTTCAGGCCGTGGTAAGATCCTACAGTGTGAAACCAATGCAATAACAGCAGTAGCAAAGCTGTAGACTGAACTGTTAGGCAGGCTGGAGGTGGCAGTGCCCAGGGTAGCAGCCAAGGTGCAGGCGAAGAAGCAGACACAGCCAGTCTGAGGTCATGGGATCTGAGCTATCAGAGTTGCCCAGAGACAGTCCTAGGACAAAAAAGAGCTCCATGGGAACTAGTGGGTTTTTCAAGACCTGATACTATCTGCCCCTTAAGAGCAGAGCCATGTTTTATAAACCATTCCATAACCCCCAAACCTACCTCAGATCCTTACCCTAGAACAATACACATCAACGTGTGGTTGAACATGTGAACTCTTTGGCCACCAGTTACACCCCCAGGCATCAGGTCTATGTGGCCAAAAGGAAAAGAAATCTCAGTGAGAAAAAGGGGTCCCCTAACCTATTTGGGTGGCAAAAATTGTCCCTGAGCCCATGAACTTTCTACTTCCATGAATGAAAAATGCATGGCTTTCTCCACCTGGAGTTGAGGTCCAGTTTGATTGGGATAGAGCAGATACTCTCCATTTTCTAAAAATGGACTGCTTTGGATCCCGTTGTTGTCTAAATTTGGTAACTGAGACCTTGCCCTCTTTTTCAACAGAGAACTTTCTTCTCTAGAGATGGTTACCAATAATTCCTCATCTAACCTATTCCAACTCATTTTGGAGGCATACCTGAACAACATACATGCTCAAGTTAGTGTGGTATGAAATAGATTCCCAGGACCAAGGGTATCCAAGAGTAAAACAAATGCCTAAATCATTGCATATTTTGCCCTTCTTTCCCTGAGTTTCTGCAATAATTCACATGTATTTCCATGAGTCTTTATCATGCATTGTTTTCATTATTTGATTCTATCACCGTGAACTCTACATGGATAGAGGTCAAGCACAGTGCCTTATAGTAGAACATCAATAAAAAGTTGCTGATGGTGAATTAAAAATAATGAATTAATGTGTTCATAATATGGAACTGGAGAGAAAGCTAAAGCATTCGAATTTCAAGCAGCTCAGTATATTCTCTTCTAGATAGACAATGTTTTGCCATACTCTTTCCACATCCAATCTTAATGCATGAATTCAGACTGCCTTGGCATTTTATTATTTTATGGTCATCCCTACTGTGACAGGCATGCCGCTAACAACTTTCTTCAAGAAAGATACTGACATTCAGCTGCGCTAAGTGCAGCCAGCCATCTGCTATGCCTTGAGATTCTACCCACAGCACCGGAGCTGATTTCTTACTCTGCTCCATCCCCTGGGCAATGACTGAGCCTTTGGGAGGAGGAGCACCAGGGCATAGACATTTCTGTACAGTGTGGGACCCCTCTAATGGGCAGTCTTTGTCCTGGAGTTTCCATTGTCCCCCACTTGGTCTGAGCCTTTTCTTGCCCAATTTTGCTCCTCTTCCCCATTTCAGGTATCAGATCCGTATCACCATCTAAAGACGTTCCCTGCCCAATACTGCCTTCTCCCTCTTTATCTTTCACAGACTTTACCTCCCAATTAATCTCTTACACTCCCATCTCCCATCCCAGAGTCTGCTTCCCAGAGGATCTAAGTTGACACATCTACACAATACCTCATCAGATTTATCTTCTTCCTTAAAACATGGTGGAGAGATTTTATTAACTTGAATGTATAGTGTTTCCCCATCACAGCTATAGCCTTGTTGAAGTGCCCCTCCCCACCCCAAAGAAAATCATTTATTGTGACCATGAAGCCTATGCCAGATTGTATTTTGGATCCTCATGTTGTTTATGCAAAAATGCCATCTCCTGGGGGTGGCTAAGCTTGAGAATGGGGCTGTCTAAGACGTCACCCCACACATGAGCTCTTTGGTGAGATTTTTCAAGCTTGGATCACAGCCTGAAAGAAACCTGAGTGCCACCCAGGGGTTTGAAGGGGCCCTGAACATGTTGGGAGGTGATAATGAGAGCAATCATGTTTGAATCGGTTTGTGAGGGCTCTCGGATGGGGCCCGTGAGAAGTCTAGTGCTTTTCTTCCACTTGGTATTTTGCATTTTTGGCAGAGGATACGTTAAATCTTGGAATGAGGTTATCACAAGCTATTTAATTTGCCAAAGAATCAACTATTGCTTCAAGTCTTATGTTCTCTCATCTCTTGTTTAATTCTGCCTTGCCAGGGAGACTGCTCTCATGTGGCTCCTGGTAGCCCCACTGGGAGCTGATAGTGGGCTGGTGGAAGTGGGGTAAAAGATGCAGCCAAGAAAATCAAACCTGAGTCCTATTATTTATCCACTTGCTGCTTGCAATCTGGCATTCCTGCAGACACTACTGGAACCCCTCTCCTCATTATGAGGCATATCAGCTACACAGCAGACACATACTTCTACTACATAATGCCCTAACACTGGGCATTGAAAATATCGATTCCATCAGCTGTGACTTTGTGTGCTCAACTACATGAAAAAAAGGAAAACATTAAAAAGCATCAATGCAGGCATGCTTTGATGCAGCAATAACATGGCTGGTGCATTGTTTAAAGGAGCAGAATGTAAAATGTCAACACAGTTGACTGCCTCCTCCAAGGAGCCTTCCCTGACCTCTTCTTGGCTCCAGCCACTTCAATCATTCATCAGCCGCATAGGCCCTTGGGTATGTGCCTGTGTAACTCTAGTTGGTTTGTATATTTTTATGCTCTGTCTGGGAGTTGGAAGGAATTGGAGAAGACATATAGAACAACCTCTAACTGAAACCAGGAAGCCCCTCTCATAAAAAGTAGCCATGTCTTAAGCAGGCATTAGGTTCCAAAGTCAGCATGTAGGGTGAAGTCAAGTATTGTTAGCATCACCTTTGAAAAATCCCAAAATAAGAGGCACATGGTAACTGAGGCAATGTGGGATGGAGGGAGGCAGACCCATGTCTTTAGTCTCACTCTTACCCCAGGGCAGAAACAACCTTATAAGTGGGATGGCATGGAGAATTCGCTACACTATTTAATCATTTTTCATTTGTATTTTTATCAAAGTTATAAATGCCTTATTTTATGGAATCAAACTATTCTACCAGATTTGTGGCAGAAATGATCAGTTCCCCCATCTTCTCTTTCCTTTCCCCACAGGCAATGATTTTCAACTCAAATGACTGTGTCACCACATTTAACTCTAAATAACACACTTGTGTTGCTACTTCTTGGTCTTTCATTTTTAGGCATTATCTGTTGACTTCCTACTGTGGAAGACAGAGAATTTAGTTCTTTTTCATTTTCCTTCACCATCACATGCCCATACAGTTTCCTCATCCTCCCATTACAACTATACTTTTGCTTAGATCAATATTCGGTGTTTACATTTTCATGTCTATGTAAATGGTACTCACAGCTGAACCATGTAGGAAACTTACTCGTTTCCTTTTTTGAACAACCTTTTATTTTCCCTGAAGCTAATAATTATGCTTTGTTTTGTCTTTTCATTTGCTCGATTTTTTATGCACTTAAACTAATGCAACCTCAAACCCTCCACCAGTTTTCCAAATCTCCTGCCACTATGTTCAAATGCCTCACAGGGTCAATTAATTTTATCTTGGAGAAATTTTCTGGAGCCTTCTGACCCATTCTTACATGGCCTGGTTACCCTTCCTAGCTGGATCACAGCTGTCGTCCTGGGTCATGATTCCATCTTATCCCGGAAATATCACTGGACTTTCTCCCGTGTTAGAGCTCCTCTTTCCTATATCCCATGGCTTCCTCCTCTTCTGCTCAGCCCTTCATTAGAGTAGAACGTATCTTACTAGAACTTCCTGAGAAAGGGTGAAGAGGAAGTACCTTTAAAAAATGTAGAATGTCAAAAATAGTCCTTATTCTATCTCAGACTTTACTTATGGTTTGAGTGTATAATTTTAGGTGGCCAATTACTTTCTTTCAGAATTATGAAGGCATGAAACTCCTCTGTTCTAACTTCTCACATTGCAACTGAAAAGAATGATACCATTCTGATTTGTTTCTTTGTAAATGTGCTTTCTCTGTGAAAGCCTGTAGGATCTTATCTTTGTCATGAGCATTCTGAAATTTCACAATAATTTGCATTGATATGGGTCTGTTTTTATTCACTGGGCTGGGCACTTTGTGGGTCCTTTCAATATGGAAATTCATATCTTACTGGAAATTTTTCTCAGATTATTTATTTATTGATTTTCTTCCTTCATTTTACCTCTTCTCTTTTTCTGGGACTCCTATTGTTTGCATCTTGGACTCCTTAGGATAGTTTTTCTTAACTTTTTAAAACTTTTCTATTGTCTATATCTGTCTTTTTGCTCTACTTGCTGGAAATTTTCAACTTTATCTTTCAGCTCCCCTATTTTTTCATTTTTGCTATCGTATTTTTAATTTTTAAGAGCTTTTTTTTTCCCCATGAATGTTTCTTTTTAATAAAGCATCCTTATCTTGCTTCATGGTTGCAACATCTTATCTCCTTAAAGCTATTGACATAGGGTTAGGATACATAAACACACACACTCTTCCCTCTTACAAAGTCTCCGCTTCCTCTAAATTCCTTTATTTTTCTACAATTTGTTTCACTTTCAGTCTTTCATATGAGGCTTCCCTCATATGTCTGATGATCCTTGGTTGTCTTTACTATTTAAGGCACTAAAAAGCTGACTGGAAGCTTCAAATCATGAGTGGCTCTTACTAAATATTAGCTTCCTTATAGGGTGATCTGGCTGGAAACCCCAGTGTCAATATCTTGAGGTGCTGCTTCCTCTTGATTTGGTCAGGTTTCCCAGAGAAGACATATTCAGTCTTCTGCCTGGAGGGTGAAGGCCCATCCATCGGTGTTCTGATAGCTGACTGGTTCAGAATTTTGTAGGGTAAATCGAGTTCCCTTTTCACTTTTCCACAGTTGCCTGAGGAGTCAGCTTTCTCGGGTTTGCTGTCACGCCTCCAACATGTTGCTGTCATTATCTCTTCTCTCATTCTTCCCACCCTTGTTGGTTTATGCCTTTAAAAAAAATTCCAGGATTTGGGGATGAAGTGAAAATAGATGTATGTATTTAATCCATCATCTTAACCAGAATCCATTATTTAATTGTCTTCTTTCTTCCTTTTGGCTTCATAGACAAAAACTTGGATTTGTATGAGTTATATGCTCAGGCTTTGTCTTCCCAAGGATTATAGTGATATTTGATGAGATCTTACAGTTTACAGTTATTTTCTCACTCTTGACCTCATTTGGTTTTTACTATGACCTAGTGAGGTAGAAACTCTGAAAAATATTATTCTTTTGTTTTAAGTATGAAAAAACTAAGATTTAGAGGAGTTGAGTCCGATTCAAGTTCCATGAGTCGGTAAGGAGCTCAGACAAGACTCAAAGCCAGATTTTCTGACTCCAGGCTTTTTTGGTGAACACATTCTGTAATGAATCTGCAAAGAAGCCTATCTCACTAGCTGATGACTCTACTGGGAGACTCCTGATTAATAGCTGAAACCTGCCTCCTTTAAATCTTCCCACAGGTTCTGGTTCTGCCATCTTCAGCTACATGGCATAGATTTAATTTTACTTCCCCCTATGAGGCCTTTGACACTTTGTATTCAGCTGTCATTGGGGTATAGATGAAATGCAGTGGGTTGTAAAAGTTCAGGAACTCTGAGTCTAGGATGTTAATGAGTGTCATAGTTGTCTTTGGTGATGGCAGGTAGGATGTGGCTGAGATGCCAGAATTCTCAAAGCATGATGGTAGTAAGTGATGGGAGGTTAGCAGATGACAGCAACAAGGCAGAGCAGGGAGAACATGGTGCATCTGAAGAGCATGAAGCTCAAAGGAGGAAGAGATTTTGCCTATGGGTGGACGGTGGGTGTGTAATGAGAAGATCAGGGAAGGCTGCCCTTGCCTCCTGGCCACAGAATTAGGTTGGAAACAATCCAGGTAAGACAAGGAGGTGGAGGAAACAATGGCATGGAGATTGAAGAGGTGAAGTATTCATTATAAGGGAATGGAGTTTAAATAAGGTGAAGTGGAAAGAAGTGGAATGAGCGTTAGTAAAAAGGAGAGTTGGGAGAAAGTAATCTCAGGGCAAGTTCAAGGATATGTATGTGGTCATGAGTCAATTAAAAGCATACAATTCCTCTACCCTTGATGTGCTGCTGAGGCAATGCAAGGCAGTATTAAGGCAGCTGGAGTTTTGCTTAGGTCTCTCCCTTCTTTCAATGGAAACATGCCTGTAGGGAAAGTCTGTGTCCTCACCTGTAGCATGCCCTGGCTTGCCACCTGGCCCACAGGGTTCTTTCTTGTCCATCACCACCAAAGGCACTTGGTGAAGGATTTGGTCTGAAGCCAAAGCAAATAGCAGCTGAGAGACACACAACAGTTGGCGTCTGGCTCAGATGGCTCTGGCGCCTTCTTATACAACCTCCTCCCCCAAAAAAGTCTGCCTGGCTTGATGAAAACTACATCTAACATTTGTGCAGTGCTTTGGGGTTTAACAGGCACTTCCACATATAGTATCTCACTCCATCCTCCCAACTATACTTGTGGTAAACTTCATGATTCCCATTTTATAGATGAGGAAACTTCCAGCTCCATCCCTTATAACTGAGTGACACTGAATAAATCATTAACTCTCTCTGAATATCAGCTTTCTTAGCAATAAAATAGGAAGAAGACTTAGGACAAAGTTGTTTTGAGAATTATATAGGGTTATGTGTACACAGTATTTGCACACAGTTATCATTCCATAAATCTTCGTTCTATATTTCGACTTAAATGATTGACCACAGTTTACTCAGCCCGAGAAAGGCAGATTTAGAGTTCCCGTCTGTATTTGCCACTGAGGAGCAAGTCATTCATGAGAGAAGGGAGGAATAGTTTATAAGCAGGCAGCTTCAGTGATCGTGATAGAGTATAAGGCTGGCCCTAGCAATAGCTTCCATCCCTGGGTGCATGCTTCTTTGTGATGTGAAATTATCATCCTTTCAATTAAAGACGGAGTCTATTTTCCCTCCCTCTTGAATCTGGGCTGGTCCTATGACTTGCTTTGATCCACAGAATGTGGCAGGTGTGACACTGGACCTTGAGTGTCCATTCTAACCTTCTTGATGCTCTGTGACTCCCACGTTAGGGAGCCCAGGCTGGTCTCCTTGAGGATGAGGGACAACATGGAGAAAGAGTCCCAGTCACCCTAGGAATTCCAGCCATCACCACTGAGGCCCCAGATATGACTGAGGCCAGCTGGACTAGTCAGCCTCCTAGTCAGCATTCCCCAGTACCTACCCCCTCACCTGCCAAGTGACTGCAGCATACACAAGCCCAGGTGAGACCAGCAGAGGAACTGCCCAGGTTCCTGGCCCAAATTACAGGATCATGAATAAATACATAATCTTTGTTTTAGCCCACTAAATTTTGGGTGGATTGTTGAGCAGAAATAGAAAACTGATACATGACTAAGATCAGATGCTAGGACAGTGTCTGTAAGTTTGCCTAGATACTGAAATCAGGTACAAAAGGACCCCATGGTATCACCTTTCTCCTTTAAATTATGGTTGACTCAACACCATCTGGTCATCCTTTTGACTAAAGATAGAACTATGAACAAATGAATTTGTGAGGACTTATGGCTCTAATACATGTAATTGTTTAGATTACTAGATATGGTAGGATCTTACATCCAGGGGGCTCAAGCTCAGAGTCATTGATTCCCACCTCATCTTTATGACCAATAAAGGACCAGACCATTTATTTCTGATAGAAAGTTTTGGGAATATTCCCAACATCATGCTAGGAGTCCACAGTCAAGCTTGGGACCAAATCTCTCAGTCCTTGACCCTCATCAGTCCCTTTGACCATGTGGAGAGAGCATGGTCACTTCACCATCATCTAATCAGACTTTCAGAGACCTCTAAATTGTTCTGGAGCAAATAATGCTTTGAAAGGGGATACAGAAGCAGGAAGGATGGAAACAAGATATTTCAGGGTAGGCTGAACTGATTACTCCAGACCTGACGCTGTCTGGGTCGACATAAACATTTCAGAGGAACTGTGGTCTGAAGGGACTGAAACAGTCCCTGAAGAACTTCACAACTGGAATGAAATGTCCAAAGTAACCTGTTCTTCCCTGAGCAGGGAAAACCCAGGGGTACTTCTCAGGTAGTTCCAACCCTAGACCTGATCATGGGCGAGGGAGAAGACTGAAGTGACTTCATGCAGTGGAGATCACACCACATTCTCCCTGCAGGCCAAAAAGACTGGCTTTGGAGAAATTAATCCATGGGCCACTGGGAAAACACTAGTAAAATATTCACGTGTGCATCCGCTTCCCCTTAAGTAAAGTGAGATTAATAACATAGGTCACAAGTCACTTGTGAAGTATAGAGGCACAGTTTGCTGCGTAGATTCTAAGGTTCCTCCCAGTGGCTAAGATCCGTTTTTATTAGGTCTCTCTCACCCTCCCCTCTTGGTCTCTCGGCCAACGGTAGAGATAAGGCAAAAGAGTCGGGACAGCAGAAATGGCTGTTTGGTTTCTGAGCTCTGCTTTCTCTGCACAATTCCACTGCCCATGAGGACAGGCAGGACAAAGAGGGGTGGCCCAAGCTGGGGACCCCCAGTGCTCAGTGCTGGGCGCTCAGAGCTGTGGTGTGCAGCCCACCTATCCAGCCCACAGGCAGTCAGCAGCATTCATGGGGGCGGTGAGGGGGCTCCAGGGGAAAGCACAGCCTGCTGGAAAGGACACCAGGAATCAGGAAATCTGGCTCCAGCACTGATAGGCTGCATGAATTTAGGCAGATTAATAAATTAACATTTTTGTCTCAATTTACAATCTGCTTTCAAAAGTAGTTTTGAATTAATCCTCCCAATTAATCAAGCCCACTGTGACATGCATGATGTATCGTGTTGTTATTCCTACCTAAGATGAAGAAGTTGAGGTTCAGAGAGGCAAAGCAACCTGCCCAAAGGCACATGGCAAACAGAACCAGAATCTGCTGCCTCCAACTCTTTTGCTTTTCCTACCATCCCTTATACATTAATTTCTCTAAGTCGGAGTTCAATCATCATTGAAATAATGACAACTTTACTGGACACTGTCTCTGTGTGAGGTAAGCGCGCTAGCTGTGTTATCTCATTTAATCCTTAAAATAACCTGTGGGCAGGAGCTATTTTCATCTGTGTTTACAGATGAGAGAACTGAGGCTTAGAGAGATCAGAGAAACCCAACCAGCCAAAACTCACGTTCTGAGCCATCTTGTTGAAAAAATTCCCATTGGTAATTGGAATGATTTTCCCCACCCGCTGACCTCATCAAGTCATACTGAAGGCAAAATCAGATGATAGATGTGAAAACGCTTTTGAAAGTTAAACGTGTGAGGCATAATAAGGAAAAATTAAAATCTCAACTCCTGCAGATCTTATAACAAAGCCCAAACTAACTTCCAAGAAACTGACATGATCCACAAGTCCTCACTGAAGTGGCAGAGCTACACAAAAAGGTCAAAAAGGGAAGTTGCAGGAGCCCGGAAGCACCAGTCCTGGAGGACTTCATGGAAGAGGTGACTTAAGTTTGCTTAAGTTCTCAGCAATATGGCAGGTACAGAATATAAGAGAGGAGAGGTATTCCAAGCAGAAACACTGACCAGCAGGGCCAGGCTGCCCTGTTCCCGGGAAGGTAGGCAGGAGTCCAGATGGAGATGGAGATTCTGATGAGAATCAGTGGAAAGAGAATCAGTGGAAGGAGGAGATGCTGTTAAGGTCATAACAATGAGGGTGTGTGTGCCTGTGTGTGTGAGCGTGTGTGTATATGTGAGCGTTCATGTGTATGTGTGAGCATGTATGTGTGACAGGCAGGGCCCCTCACCCCACCTCTGCAATGTCATGCACAACAGCTTCCACATTATCTTAAACACAGACCCAGCCTCTTCTTCCACTGAGCAATTCTTGCTGCCACAATCCTCGATCACCCTCAGAATCAAAATACACTCTGATCTTGGCTCAGACTCTTGCTCTCATTTGTGGGCCTTTTCCATGGACTTTTATGTCTCTGTTTACTTTGTGTGTTTCGTGAGTGGCTCATGCCTTTAAAGGAAATACACCAACCTCAGCCTGTCATTACAGCCCTTTGCCGGCCACCGGCTGTGCTCACCCCGCTCCCGGGATGGATGAGCCTGGGCTTTTAATTTGCTGTGAGAGGAGATAATTTTTGCTTGAATTTCTACCTCTGAAAATAAACCAGGGTGGTGCTTCCCAGCTAGGAATCCACAGAGGCAAGCTCACCCCTAAGGCCAGTGCCAGGGGAGGCTTAGCCAGGGCTGGAATGGCTGGTCTCAGTGTCCCTCACCCCCTTTCCTTTTCTGGATTTCGAAACATACAATTAGTGTTTTCTTTAAAAGCTCAAGATGGCAAAGTTAAGAAAGTTCAGGGAGGCTTTCTGATAATGTACCCTACACAAGAATTCCAGAGGTGGGATTCTGTGAAATCTCACACTCTTAGGGATACTAACCCCTCTACTCAGTCCTCATCCCATTACAGCTGCGTTCAAGTTCAAGCACATCATAGCCATCCCACCAGGGCTACACTCCATGCCTTCTCCTTCTTTTTAAAAACACATCATGCATAGAAATATCTAGGCAAAGTCCCACAAATCAAAGCACTCTGAATTGCAAGTCAGGTCATTGGTTTTTGGTTAATGGGCAAGATCCTTCTCACCTATAAAATAAGGTAGCTGGAGAGGACATTCTAAGGTTCCTTCCAGCACAGAGGTCCATGTATCTTGGACTCCATTCCCTGGCTTGTTTCACCACAACTGACCTGTGTAAAGTATTGTGAAACCTGAGTGGGTCATACAAGTTCAGATGGTATGACGATGTCTGGGAATTGTACATTTCAGCTGTGGCTTAGGACTAAGATAATACAGAAGGAGAACCAAAGGCAGGGAAGCTCAGAGTGGTAGAGAAGAATGAATCCATAAGGACCGTGCCCCATGTGATCAGGGGCCTTATAGAAGGTCCCTCCTGTGCCCTAGGTCCCTTTTCAAATCTTGTCCCTCTACTCATCAGCTGTGCGACCTTGGGAAAGTTACTTAACCTCTCTTAGTGTCCCCATCTATAACATGGGAAAGATAACAGACCCACCTCACTGAGCTGTCCTGAGGTTTAAGACAGATCTTATAAGTGTGGTGGTCATTTGTGCAGCTCACTAACAGTGCTTACCTTCCTCCTTCTGGCTTACCTTACCTTCCTCTCCTCATGGGAGACTGTATTTTCCTAGTCCTTGAAGTTGGACTTATCCGTGGGACTTGCTTTGGCCAATGAAATGAGAGCAGAAGTGTTCTGTGTTGCTCTACACAGAAGCATTTAGTAGCCAGTGTAAGACACAGTTGTGCTCCCTTCTTGCCATGGCAACCAGTAATGCCATAGATGGAACACATGGAAACTCTTTTATTCCAGGTCAAAATATAAAGAAATACGGAGCAGAGTCCCCTAGCCAACCCATACGGGACTTTTAATGAGATCGCGAAGTAAACTTATCATTTGCTACTGAGATTTGGTTTGTTACCACAGCATAGACTAGCCTACCTCGACAATGACAACACATTCTGAAGTACCTAGCATAGCCCTTAGAAGGAGTGACCTCATCACAAATGACAGTTGCTATATTGTTTTTTACAACAAAGGCCAGGATGACTATCTTTTGACACAACCACACAGAATCTAACACAGTTCTGAGCAAATACTTGCACATGCTTTCATAGTGACAGGATGAATTCAAAATCATTAGAGTCTATGAGAACCCAGGGAAACACTGTGCCCAAGAAAAGGGAAACTCTTCCCAACGACCAGAGAGGGAGGACCCATATTTACCACAGGTACAGAACCAAGTCGTTGTGTACTTTGGTTTTCACTAACTGGAAGACAGGTAATAGAAAAACTGGTTTCTTTCTCACTTTAATGACATAAGCCTAACTCATTCTCTGCTCAGAGTAACAGGTAATGCATGCTGGAGACTTGATTCCAATATTTGGTATAGATTCCTTAGTGCAAACACCAAAATCTTTGTACACATCAGCATATGTTATAGGAATACTTTTCCTTTTAAACTCAGTAAGTTATAAAACCATAGGAATCTCATTTACATTAGAGAAAAGGGAACCACAGGTAAAGAACCTAGCCATTCCTTCCCAGGGCGTCACTGGTGACAAAGATACAGAAGAGGCAGTGCAGGCACAAGCTAAGAACATGATCTTGGGTGGCCAAGAGACATAAGTTTGCATCCCAACTCCTTCACTTAACTGTAAGATGGTATGTGTTCAGGAACTTAGAACTGTTCCTAATACATAGACAACAGTCAGTAAATAAAAGTTTCATCATATACAACAGGTTGGTTGATAGTTTTTCACATTTTCTATTATTGTCTTAGTCATTTATTTGCTCAAAAAATATTTGCTTCAAATTTTCTCTGTGCCACTATTTCATTTAATCTTCCCAGCAACTCTATGTGATTGATAATATTGTTCTCATTCATAAGGGACTAAATTGAGGCACAGAGGCAATAAGAATCTCAAGATGATGTAGTTAAATGAAAGAGCAGGGCTTTAAACTTAGATCTTAAATAGAGAAGTCTCACAAAGTCATAGTCTGTAGACAAGTGGATCTTGTGAGTAAATTCAAAAATCTACACAGCTCCTAGAAAAGGAGAAGAGGTTCTTTCAATACCGCCCAACCCACTCTGAAACTCAGTGAGTTTGAACGTGACAGGGATGTTTAATATAGAAAGGTATGCTGACAAGGAGTGAGTCATTTCCTGAGCATAAATACCATCTGCGCAGGGAATGTGTGGCTAAATAGGGAAAGTGACTCCCCTGACGGCCATGCAGACCCAACATGGCAGTTGAGGACCAGCATCCCTTGTTCTGTGGCCCAAGAGGTCTCCAGAAGGAGGATGGTGACCTGGGTCTCTAAAGCAATCCTTGAACACAAGTTTAAAGCTTATCCAGTAAGTTAAACACAATCTCAGGGATCTTACCTTCTCATGAAGGTGCCCTGGTGACTACTGGGAGTCCCGACTGTGCTCAGGGACAAGTGTGCACATCCACCAGCCACACCCTGGGAGGAAGGGAGCTGGAGCTGTAGGACAGAGCCTACTTTCCAGCCACTCAGCTGCTGCACCTCCCGAGTCTCTGTCAGATGCTGCCTCTGTGTTCACCAGAAAAATGTGAAGACTGCCCTTCTCCCCCATATCTCACAAGATCTCTCATCAGTGGAGCCCGATAAGCCTCTGACTTAGTCTGTGATTCCCACAGAGAGTGAAGAGCCAAGACTGGACCCCTTTCCTCAGCCCAACTTACCTAAGCACATCCTCGTCCTTCATCCAAACAAAAGGGCCTGTGCACGTCAATTCCTTCAAATAACGCCTAGGATTGGGGAAGTGGTCTCCTCCAGGGTGGCTCCATCATGCATCATCCAAACTGGAAACACTGGAGAGTGCAAATGCAGATGTGGTGGGACTCTAGAATAACAGGCATAAAGCGGGATTGTCCCAGGAAGACTGGGGCCTGTGTGCACACTTACTCCCCATCAAACCTGTCTCTGCTGGCCCTGCTGCAAATTCTGTGGACTCAACCCTTGACTGGTGCTGCGTTTACGTTTACTGGCCAAAAGGTGCAAAATAGAACCATGGGGGCGATTGCTGCCTGCCTAGAAATATAAGACAAGTAACTGGAGATTTAAACAAAGAAATGGGTTTAGGGGCTTGAATTTCTACCAAATCGACCCAACCACCATGGAAGCCAGAGGCCCCAGTTTAGGAGATGGCTGTCTATAGCCTGGTTGGTGGCATTTTGGGGGCAGAAGGAGGAAATCCTCTCAGTCAAGGACGCTTGTCCTCACTGGTGCTGATTTGCTGCTGCCCATTAAAGGGATCTTATTTAAGATGAGAGGCGTTTGTTTCCTCTTGATGCCTCGAACAAGACTGCTCCCTGGACTGGAGAGTAAGCACAGTATGTGAGAACAGTTGTCTTCAGGCTGGCACAGCAACCCTCCCCCTGTGCAGTTCTCTGAAGAGACAGCGGTTTAAAGCCCAGCCCGACACTTACTGACTTTATTGTGCTGCATCCATGGGGAAATCACCATCACCGGTTTGAATGGGCTAATCAAGACCTATGAAATGCTGTCTGCACGAATTGCCACTTTCCTAGAGATCAAAGCCATGTGGCTGAGGAGACTGACTTTCGGCTGCTTTTCTTGCATCCTTTTCTGATCAAAGTGATTTATTACTTGAATGTCATAATCAGCTCAAGGTCTTTTTACTTCAGTTTTTGGTACCAGACTGTTGAGTATTGGATGATTTAGTGGTTTCAGTCTATGAAACCTTTATAAGGCTTAATCTGCCTTATAAACAGACCTGTGATTAAAAAAAAAAATCCTCCTCTATGAGCATCTATGAAACCGGAGGAGGTAAGACTTTAAAAATCTAAAAAGCCTCATTTAGTCTCATCTTCCGGTAACCTGGGGATAGACAACACATGGTGATGTGGAAAGTGCTGGGCCTGGACCTGCATGGAACGGAGCCGAGTAAGAAGCAGTTTCACACCATGTGCAGTGAGGAGCCACTGGGATGCTTTGGCATAATTTCTCAGTGGAGGGGGCTCTGGGGCACTGGCTCCTGTCCCTGGACTCCCCCTCCTAGCTACAGGGAGGAGGTCCATGGGACTCCCACAGACAGAGAAACTTCTAGGGCCAGGCCCAGATGTCAGGGCTCCTGCAATCTCCCTGCTAACCTCAAGAGAAATGAATCACAAGGGTCTAAGCATTTGGATCTCATTCTATGCTGCCCCTGTCAAGAGAAGTGTCTGTTCTGAGTTTGTACTCACTCCTCAAGCCCAGGCAAGCTGGGCACTGTGTAGGGTAGAGCATGTGGGCAGCAGCTCAGTGGAGGAGGGGCTACAGACCACTTTCCTGGTTTCTATGACGAAGGACCCCTGGGAGCTCTGTGGTGTTAACTTCCCCCCACACTCCATAGCCCTGCAGCTTTCTTGGATACCACTTGAACACTTACACTGAGGATGCCCCCCTGCACTTTGCCCTGCCACCTGACGTCCCAGGGTCTGACCCGGCCTGCCCGGCTTCATCTTGATAGGGCCTTCCCCATAGTGTGCACTGAGCACCTGGGCCAGCAGGCTACCAGGTGGGTTCCAAAGAAACTGCCTGGCACCTAGTAGCAGCTCGCTAAATATTTGGTAGACGAATGAATGAAGGAACAAATGATGAAATTCTAGCTCTGCTTCCCTTTGGGAGGAGAATACACTTCCTCTTGACTCAGACTGGGAGGGTGATGGGAGTGGTTTGAGCCACCCACCACCCACTCCAGTCTGAAGACTCTAGGAGGAGAGACCAGAATCAAGGGAGCAAGAGGAAGCACCTTGCTCAGGCTGTTTTCTCCAGGAACTGCTGCCAGAGGGCCAGAGCGAGGCTCTCCTGTGAGGATGAGGGGGAAAGAAGCATTTCCCCCGAATGCTTAGAAGGCACAAAGATCACTTAAGAAATTTGATGGAAATCCAGATTCCTGGGCCCCACTCAGGACACTTCCTGGGATGAGATGGAAAGAGGGGAACAGCAACCTGAATTCAGACGCATCCCCAGGCCCTTCTAAGACACCACTAGGACTGGGAATCACTAAAAATTAGAGCATTAAAACTTCAAAAGTGCGTTAAAACATCCCTTTCTTTGTTAAAACCTGTGGAGAAGTAAATTTGACCCCTAATGACCATTTTCCTTCCTGACAGCTTTAGAAGCAGCAGTTCCCTCCTTTCCTAAAACAAGCTACTCTCTGGGTTCTTTACGTCCTAGACCAGCAAGAATCTTCCAGTGACTCCAGTGCAGTGTGGGCTGCAAACTGCCTTCCAAGCATTCCAGACTCCCACGGATGCAGCTCCCAGTAAGTTCCCAAACTGCTGGAAATGAGACTGTGAGCGTTCCTTCAGGGCTCACCAGATCCCAATAGCTTCTAGAAGGGGTTCTCCCTGGCTGTTGAGCACTGACAGCTCAGGAAGAGGTAAAACTTGATGAATATTGCAGAATGAACCCCCTGGAAAGAGCTAAATTCCCATATTGTGTGAAGGGCAGAAATGTGCCTTTAAAAAAAAAATGAGTGAAGCCAGAAGGCGCGTTGCTAACAACATTCTGAATTAAGTAACAAGAACAACTGTACTTGTTGCCGGTGCCAAGGCAGGAAATAACTCCTTTTCCTTTAATTTCTTTGTTTACATTATTTCCTTTGCTCCATAGGACATGCTCAGAGAAGGCCTGTTTTTTTCTTTTGTTTTGGTTTTGAGTGTTTGGTCAGGGGGATTTGGTCCCGTTGAGCCTCAGACCAGGGAGCTGGTGGTGCAGCATCGCCTTCCCAGCGGCCCAGAGCCCCACTGCAGAGGCCACTGTTGTGAGGCACAGCAGACTCACTGAGGAATGAAGAATGCAGACGGCAAACACCAGGACACATCTGCTCCCCAGCTGGGATAGCACCTGCCCTGTCCAGCAGCACAGTCCCTGCCCGTGGCCGGATGAGCCGGGCAGGGCTGACCTGCATGTTGCTGGGCAGAGGGGGAGCCTTGTTGCCTTTCTCACATCCATAGGTCTGCTTCTTGGCACAGTCCTTCATGAATGTCAAATACAAGAATGAGAGGATAAGGAAACAACAGACGATCTCCAAAGTGGGCCCAGTAAATTTCTCTATCTCAGCCTTTTCACACACTTACTTACAGATGCATTCAAGTTGTGGGGAAGGAGGGTAGGAGGAGAGTGAAAAAAGAGGAGGAGCGGGGGTGGGGGGGTGGGGAAAGGAGGGAGAGTAGAGGGAGGGAGAGAGGATGACACATCACAAGGTTCTCCATGGGTTGAAATCATGGATGGCTGCTTAGGAGGTGGAGGGAGGTCCCATCCCGCATCACCATGGCTCAGGGAAGTCAGGTGCATCACCTGCCCACTTCATCCATTCTTTACAGTGTCAAGAGGTAAGAGTGGGCCATGGTGAATGGTTCTAGACCATTCTAGGGCAGTGTGTACCCTCACTGTTCCTCACCCGTGGTCTCCTGCCCCAGAGTGATCCTGAGAAAGTGTGTGAAGTCTTGCTCTTTTCAAGGCTGGTTCTTGGTCTCAAACTCCAAGAACCCACTGGTTTGATCTTTGGTTTGTCCACATCATGACATTGGGGGCATGAAGGGGCTCCACCTCTACTCTGCATTGCCAGTCCAGGGCAGGGAGAGAAGGCCCAGGAGCCAATGTCCACGGGGGATTTGGGGGAAGGGAGGGAGCCCAACACATTTAACCCCTTCCTTTCCACTCTGCTCTCAAAGGCATGTCATTGACAATATCCAAGCTTGGTGGGTCTGAACGTTCATGGCTCTCTGGCACAGCAGATGACCTCAATGAGGAAAACGACCCACCGGGTGTGCAATGGAGAGATCCTACTTCACATACATTTTTCTGCCTTCCAATAACAGGAGAAAATCACTGTTCTTTTGGTTCAAGCAAAAAATAAGACTGTTTTTGGAAAGCCCTATTTAAAGGGTTCATTATCTCACAGGCTGCTAACTACATACTCTGCTCCACACTCAATAAAAGCTTCATATAACTGTCTTTGAAATTAACAGCCACGTCTTGTGCTTCTCAAGTTATTAAAGATGTTGGCATGGCCGAGAGACTGTAAACTTTCTATACTGGTGATTAGTCAGCGGGACTACATCCCACCAAATCCCCCAGAGCGTTCCTAACAAAAAGTTCCTTGTGACCCAAGCACCAATTTTTCTTTCTTGTCTGTTCATTCTAATTCCACTCAATTACTCCTGAGCAAGCTGTTTTATTCCTGTCAACTCATGTTATTTACTGGAGCCTGTCAGGAGGACCGAAGTGGAGGCTGATATTATGTAGGATGTTTTGAGACTCATTAAAACACTTTAAAACAATCACCTATTGTGATATTCACAGCCCTGTATGGGGTGGCCGTGCCTGGGCCATTTGGAGCCTGGATCACTTTATTTATTTGCTATTAAAAGTTTCAGGTTAGAAAGGCCTTTCTTGCTGCAGAAATTTTGCTGCAGGACCTGGTCTGGGCTCCTGGAGACATCTGGGCAGGGATCTGAAAGTAAATGGATTAAGTGTGTGTGTGTTGGGGGGAGGGGTTGTATCCAGGAATAGCTCTGCCTCTGACTGATGGGCTGAGGAGGAATGGGGGTCAGCAGGCAGCACCAAGTAGCCAGAGAGGTTTGCCCCCTAGAAGAGAGAGAGATTTCCCTAGGAGAGTTTACGAGCAGATTTCCTATGAAGATGGAGCAGTCCCTGCCGTGTCACTTTTAGTCCATCATCATTCATACAATTCCTGAACAACTTGTATGAACAAGGCATCAGTCTAGATTTCCTGAGGTGGTAAAGCAGATAACTCCGTAGCTCTTGCATCACTAGATGAAAGGCCCATTTTATTGATGGCACGTGGAATGTCAGGTGCAGCCAGAGCCCTGGGCCAGAGAGGGACCATAACAACCTCATTCTGTCTGCTCACGCTCCCAGTTTCCTTTTGCTTCTCACTCTGATCTTCCAGCTGCCCATGTTCCTCTCTGCTACAAACATATACTCCTGATTGGCATTTGGCAGGAGCTCAGCCTAGACAGACCCTCAGTTTGGAGGCTGATGGCTATGCTCTAGGCCCTGAGAATCCAACAAGAAAGCTGTGCTCAATCTGGAGTAGAAATAGAGGATTCTTGGTTTCCAACTCCCAAGATCTGGAACTCCTTCCAGGTGGAAAAAAGTTCCCCTTTCTTCAATGATTCTAAGATGCTCTATGGTTTCAATGGTTGCGATGGTCTCAAGGCAATGCTCAGAAAACAGCCAAGTCACCCCAGCTCGCTGCATGCATCACCTCACACACTTCTAGGACATGGTGTTCCCACAAGCATCACATCTCTTCGCACATGCCATCCTCACCCCAAGCTGGAGACAGTAGGGCAGAGCAGCCTAGGCAGGGGTAGGGGTGGTGAGGATGGAGTTTCTGAGCCATGCGCCATCAGATAGGTTACTTCTCCTTCCTTTAAAGACATAATGAGGAGTCTTTCCCTTTCCTGCTGTGTTCTTCAGGCAGTGAGGTGCTAATCTATGCTCCAAGTGAAGACAGTTTCCAGTCACGTACTTGGAGAAATGCTACCCACTATATCCCCAGCTCCTAGGCCAGCTTCTTGTTATCATGAGTTTGGAAAGTGTTGTACTAGCTGATTTCCAAGATCCCTTCCAACTCTTGAAATTCTAGGATGCAATGGACAGGGAATGTAAATGCAAAAAGCTGTAAGGCATTTGCCCGAGGCAGGGGTTTTCCATCCTGGCTGTGTATAAATGATCACTTGGGGCAGATTTTTAGAAAACAAAACCCACAAGCCTATCTCTCAGCCCCAGGGTTATAATTCACCAAGTCTGGGGTGAGCCCCAGCATCTGCATTTCTAACAACTCACTGGTCAGTGTTGATGTGCAGCAGACATCCGAGCTGATAAGACGGTGTCAAGTTGAGAACCAGACACTTTCACGAGGCTATGAAATGAGGGAAGAGCTAGTTGCTTACTTAGTTGCTTACTTCTGTTCACAAGATTGGGCCCATGAGTGACAGTGCCTCGTACGTTTTCAGAAGATACTTCACCAGAAGTCAACAACTTAAGATGCAGTGAGGCAAAATTTGTTTTGTTTTGCTTTAAACCTCAGACTGACCCTCAAGCCACATTTCAAGGGCAAACATCTTACAGCTTAATTGATAGGTAGACGTTGCCTGGAACCAGAGGGAAAGGGATGCTGGCTGCCCACCCTAGGAGTGCAGGGGCCCTGAGAGGAGGAGGTCCCTGTGAAGGGTGGTCTCTTTAGTGTCCACTGGCTGCAAAAAGAGCTGATCCAGCCTTCTGTCTAGGGGATCAGAGCTTCAGGACAGAGAAGACAGGAGGTCAGGAAGAAGTCCAGGCCAGCTTCCTAGGCCAGTGAGGCTCTCATGAACCAGGCGAGTTTCCAAGTGAGGAAACCACCCTGGCCCCCTGCATCACTGGCCCACATGTGCACCCACAAAGAAGAGCACCCAGGCTGCTGGCCAGTGCTGCCTGCTGACTGGGGGAGTCTGGTCCTGCTTGGGAGGACAAGCCAAAAGTGATGAACTGCACATTGACTGAAGTTCAAGGTGAAGTGCAAGCCCAGAAAATAAGTCTTACTCCTGCTACTCCCTCTCACATATTCAGACAAGCTGGATGACTCACTGCTATTTACACAGATCCTGTTCTTCTCCTTCACTTCTGTTTTACTCTCCCCAGCCCCATCTGTCGGACTCCTACACATACTTCAAGGCCTATGTCAGATGTCTCCTCCACTGATTTCCCCAGTAGATGCAATGATATCACTCCCCTCTGGAATTGCCAGAGTATATTGTTTGACTCTTATCATCTGGCGTTTTCTTACTGAGTGGTTTTTCTTATCTCCTTCCTCTGTAAGCCCCTGGAGAATGGAGACTGGGTCTTATGTCTCCCTCTAGTCTCAGCAGGTTTCAACATTGTGCTTTGTATGTAACAGATATCCAGGGAACATTTAAGGAACGGAAGATGTTCACTGTAAACAGGAATTGTAAAGCATCATAGTCCTCACTACCTGTTAGTGGGCAACCGTTGGTACTCCCTCCATCTCCACAGGATAGTGCCACCTGACATCAAGCATGTAGCACGACATTGACTGAAAGCTGGGCCTCCTGAGCAGAGACAGGGTCTTGACTGGAGGGTCTTGATTCCTTTGAGTTTCAGTTCCCATGTGGTGTTGAAAGACACTCCAGGCTGCATTGCTTTGGGGATCCTCCTCAAGAGATAATTTTAAAAAAAGGAAATTTATTCCACTGGGAATAAAACTCAGAGGAATACATGGATCATATTTTGCAGCAGATGGGTAAATTATCTGATTCATAGGACTGATCATTTGTCATAATGTAACACATTATTTCCCATCTTTATTATTTAGAGTTTCCATGCATATAATTCTTACCTCCTTAAGAATGATTGAGCTTCCTGAGAACAGAATCAGCCATTGACACAATGATAGAAGAGCCATGGGTGTTGGAGTCAGACAGATCTGGATTTGAAGCTTGGTTTCATCACGTCATAGCCAGGTACCTTGGGCAGGTCACTAAACTTCTTTGAGCTACTTTTCTAATTTAGCTACTTGGAGCAATAATGCCTACAACTGTTACACTAACTGTGCAAACTCCTGGCTTGTTACCTATCACCAAGTAGGTGTTCCATGTTTGCTCTCCCTCGTCTCCTACTTCTTTGCTCTTCCTATGAAATACACAGAGGCACCCGGATGTCTCCAACCACGTTTTCTGAATCAAAAATTGAGGGAACCTGGCTCAGGTGTACTTATAAGGATGATCAAACAAAATTAGGAATTAGGGCTGTCTCAGGAAATGCATGCGGCCACTCTGTTAAGATTATTTGTTCATTTGAATGAAACAAAAACAATTCCAAAGCAACTTTTGCCGCGTATCAAACTCAACACAATTACCAAATCACTGCTTCACTCTGGGTGGTGGAGACAGAGAATGGGTGAGGGGACAGGAAAGCCAGCTTGTTGCTCTGGGAGGTACCTTCTCAGATTTACTGCCTAAGATGTGCTTATCTGAAGGACTCAGAGGAGTAGGCTTACATGCTGTCCATCTACCTGCTGACCCTCAGGTCATGGTGTCCCATTTTCCATGTGTACATCCATGCAACTCTTGACCTGTGACGTTTGCCTCAGAAGCACTTGAGAAAATTAGACATCGAGCAACAAGTAAGCTCTGCTGTTTGTTCTCTAGCCGGAGACTTGAATTAAGGGGGGAAAAAAAGGAGCTTACATGGACCTTGGGTATTTCCAGTAGCTGGAATTTCCCACTGCTGGAAACCTAATGAAATAGCCTCAATACTGCATTTTATAGATCCTGTTTTGGGGGTTGAATTACCCAGCAAAGACCAGAGAGGCAGGCAGAAAGAAAGCCTCTTGATGACCAAGTCTTTTTGAAACTGAATGGCTGTTTTTGTCTTGGTGTATGTGCAGTTATTTTGTTATTGATGCTAAGGTGTTTTTGATTTTGTTTTTTTCCCCCTAGAGTTTCAGAGAAAGAGAGGCATATCTTCAGCTCACTATCCAGGGAACAGTAAGCATGGCTCCTCTTCCAAAATCCCAATCCAATAAGTGGACAGCAGGTCTCTGAAACAGCCCGCCTGTGGGCACACAGGAAGAAAAGGACTTTGTTTTGACTGGGGTCCATGGAGGCAAACTTCTGGTGCTCCATCCCTTAAACACATGGTGTTCTGAATACAGCTTTGACAGTTGTTAGCCAAAGTGGATTTAACACACAGCCTGGAAACCAGCAGCTGTCTTTGCCACAGACGTTGACCCCATCCTGCGTATAGACAGGCCTCGTGTCTAATTACCCTGAGCATTCACCACAGCGTGGAGTAAACACGGGGGCTTCCCACTGGGGACGTTTCTGTGACACTGTGAACTGGATTCAGCCCGAAAAAGAATAGTTGTGGTGTACACTCAGCCCAACTGCCCATTCCCTCTCCTTGACCTACCCTTTGTGGGAAGCCAAGAATGCCAACTATTTCTTGTCTTTAGGCCCAGGCCTTTATTTACAATCCCCGCCCCTCCCCCCGCACGCCCCCTCCCCCCCACCTCCCACCGCCCCCACACCCCAGCCCCAGCCCCAGCCCCAGCCCTGTCTCGTTTCCTGTGACAGCTCGGGCATTCCTTCTCTCTCTCCTTGAACAGCTGCATTTTTGTTTGAAATGGTAAATCTCAGGTATTTCAAATGAAGAAACACAAAAGCATAAAACAACGTCCACTGGACAGGAAACTGTCCTCTGTCAGGGTAAATGCACCATTCCTACCCAAGGGGCTTCCTTGATGTTGACACACTGTATCAGGGTTTCTAGGCTGTAGATAAAAATAGCTTCCCCCCCCCCCCCCAAAAATGAAGATAGAGTCAGGCAAAGGCAGACCAAAGGAACTTGAGGTGGAAGATTGATGGGGAACATCTTTAAAGAGCCACTGGCCACTCTGTGTGTTTTGTTTCCTGAAGGGCAAAATTAAGCCCTTAGATCAGGTCTTTCATTTTTGGGTTTCTTTTCTAATTCTAGAATCTCCTCTAACCACACTGGGATGGCAAAGTGGGAATATAATTCCTTCTGTAGTTGTTGCTACACACTTAATGAGGACATTGTCTTCAACAAATCTGTTTTGCCCCAAAATACATTCTCAAAATCATTTCCAGGCAGTATAACCCTGGAGGTGGAGCTTCAGGGAAGCTATAAATGTTTTCATTGCAAACCTTACTAAAGAGAAAATGCAGGCATCCTGAATAGGCCTCCTCTGGGTAGCACAGCCTTGTGTCCCAGTTTGCCTGGGGCAGGCTCCATTCATATCTGGTGACCTGGTGTGATGATTAATAGTGCCCTCTTTCAAAAGTGTCTAGTTTGGTTGATAAATTACATGGGCATCCTGCCTGTCACCATTTCTGATATCCATTTCAAACACTGTATACAAATAACGGTCCCACAGCCGGTCCAGCAGTTGGTCTGGCTCTCCGGAAGGGAGGGATGACATCTGAACACACGGGTGGCACCGTGGTCTCAGAGGCCACAGTGCTGCTCATCCCTCAGGGTGGGTCCTGAGCCTTGCACCCAGCGGCTGGTTGCATGCTGCAAATGAGAATGTTTTCTTTTTCCTTTTTTTTGCAAATAAGTTTTTTTCTTTTCTTTTTTTTTTTTAAACTTGTGCTTGAAAATAAGACACTTGGTTTCCGAACAGAAGACAAATCAGACCTCTGGGTCTCTTCTGCCCTGTCTCAAGTCCTCATTCTCGTCAAGACTCCTCTGCCCCACCAGCATCTGCAGAATAGACAGTGACCTTCCTGGCTAAGGGTCCCCTCAGCCCACTTTTTCTTCCCTGCCAGGATGGGTGGAAAACCCCTAGGTAGAAAGAAAAATAACACTCGCATGTCTTTATCAGCAAATGTCAAAAATACAACAGGAGTTTGACCTGTGCCTTACTGCTTGCCCAACTGAGCTGCTGAAGTCATTTGGAATTCTATATGAGTATTTAGGTGGTTAGAGACATTTTTTAGATTGGGGGAGAAGGGCAGAGAGAGAACTGATTCATGGTTGTATCCTAGACTCTGGGTCCAAGGAGAGAACATTTGCCCAATGAATATGTGAATAATTGCACTGATGGGGGGAGATTTTTACTACTCTTAAGTATTTTTAATACATTAGAGAATTTGTTTATCTTTAACAAAAATTCACAGTAACATGGGTAGTCATTTTTGGACATTTTTCCTAAAGATATAGCATGCTAGTATGGTTTATTTTGCTCCTTAGGCAAAGCTGATTTAAAATTCTGACAGTGTGCATATGAAATTAATATGCAAAAAAAACCCTGTTCAATTCGTGCTATTTTGTGTTTTAATTGGGGTTAATTTTAAATGGATTGCACCTGTGATGCTGCAAAATGCCTTGTTAACTCCCAAGCTAGCTGTGACACTGATGGACACGAGACAGATGCAGGGTCTGTTACCAAGGCTTGCCTGCCAGGTCTCACTCTGCTGATTAAGGGGGACATTACACAGAAGAAATGGTTTTGGTTAAACTCTAGGGCTAAAAGAAATTTTTTAAAAAATTGTCAAACCACATCCATTTGCATGTACCATGATATGATATCTAACTAGAATAAGATATAGGAGCACTGAGAAAATAAAGCATGTTGGCTTTAATGTGGCAATATCTTTTTTCCTCGTTTTATGTCTGAGCAAATGGCTGATGGTTAAACAGTAGAATATTTAGAACTGGAAAATTATCATTGGACTTTAAAAATATCTCTAAATTCTGTAATCTACTTTGGAGAGACCTTCCAACAGAAGGCCTAAACTCATCCCAGTAAGGAATAACACAATGAGAAGAGCTGAAATAAGACTCAAATAGTAAATATCCACACACTGATAAGCTAAACAAACTGACACCCAGTTTTTGTCAATTTACAATAAAAGTGTATTTGTTTGATAAACAGTTTTTGAATAGCAACTTTTCATATTTTCTTTGCTAGATGCTTTATCATTTATTATCTTCTGTGTTCAATGAACAGCTCCGCGTAGTTGCTATGGAATTCAAACCACACAGCTCTGTTTACAGAGTGAGCTGGTGCTGACGGATGGCCTGGAGTCAACTCCTCCCCTTCCTTTTACTAATTAACATTCCTGACATTTGACTCGACAGTAGTATTTTAGAGATCTAACACACAACTTTTGTAAACAAATACAATATTCTTAGTGTGAGTTAGTGCTCTTTATAAGAAAAGAGTCAGTACTGTTTCCAAACTGAAAAAAAATTAAAAAAAAAAACAATTTATTTTGTCAGTTACAAGTTTCTAAGGTTTTTGTTGTTTTCTTTCTATTTGCCTCAGAATCTACCAGAGAATTCCTCTATAATGAATTTGGTATGGAATTATTCTGCTCTTTTTAAAAATAGCTGCTTTTAGAAACAATTGGAATGTATTGGAGTTGTTTATTTACACATTTAAAGTGTCTTGGCATGTGGTATGTGGAATGGATACTGTTTAGTCACAGCATCAAAATGTATGCAAAGAAGAGTATAACTGATTATAAAATAATAGAGTGCTCCTCTTCTAAGGAAACTGCTGTTTCAGTCTGGACCAAATGATTTTTCCCTTCATGCATCACAAATCACAGACATATCTTTTTTCAGTACACATATTTTGTATTTGTCATGTTTTGCTATCTTGGAGATGTAACCTAGTGTTTTAATTTCTTAATTATTTATTTGATTAAGTAAATGCAATTTAAAAAACTAGGCTGGAAATAGATTAATAATTACTTTAAAAGTATAATAAATATATAAACTATAACTCAATAACAGAAAAAAACCTCGAATTAAAAATTGGGCAAAGGACCTGAAGAATCATTTCTCCAAAGATGATATATGAAAGGCCAACATGAAAAGATGTTCAACATCACTAGTCACTGGGGAAATGCAAATTAAAATCACAATGAGATATCACCTCATGCCGGTTAAGAATGGCCATCATCAAAAAGATAAGATAACAATGTTGGTGTGGATGTAGAGAAAAGGAAAATACCCTTGTGCACTTTAGTGAGAATGTAAACTGGTGCCGCCACTGTGGAAAACAGCATGGAGGATCCTCAAAAAATTAAAAATAGAACTTCCATATAATCCTGCAAATCCATTTCTAGGAATATATCCAAAGGAAACAAAAATACTAACTTGAAAAGGTATCTGTAACCCCATATTCATAGAAGCATTATGTACAATAGCCAAGACAGGGAAACAACCTAAGTGTCCATAGACAGATGAGTGGATACACACACACACACACACACACACACACACACAAAAACACATATACATGTAGACAGACAACGGAACGTTATTCAATCATGAAAAATGAGGAAATCCTGCTATACGCAACAACACATGGATGGATCTTGAAGGCATTATGCTAAATGAAATGTTAGACAGAGAAAGACGAAAGTATGATCTTCCTTATATGTGGAATCGAAAAGCAAACAAACTCATAGAAAAAGAGATCAGATTTATGGTTACCAGAGGTGGAGGGCAGGGGGAGGGGGAAATGAAAGAAGGTAGTCAAAACGTACAGACTTCCAGTTACAAGATAAACAAGCATTAGAGATGTTATGTACAGCATGGTGACTACAGCTAACACTATTCTTTGATACGTAGGAGAGTTGTTAAGAGAGTGAATTCTAAGAGTTCTCATCACAAAAAGAAAATGTTTTTCCTGTTTTTCTTTTGCTTTCTTTTCTTTTTATTGTACGTATATGAGAAAAGGAACATTAGCTGTACATATTGTGGTAATTATTTCTCAATATATGTAAATCAAACCATCATGCTGTATGCCTTAAACAGTGATGTATGTCAATTGTTTCTTAATAAAACTGGGGAAAAAAGAGGGGTCTGGGATTGATATGTAGATTATAGTGAGGACACTGAAGCAAATAAAATCACCTGTTTTCCCATCAGTGTACATAAACTTCTGCTTGTACAGAATGTAGAATTGATTTTGTCCTTGGCAGTCCAAATATTATCAATATATTAATAACAACAGTGATAATATGTTGTAGACATTAAATACTTTCATCAACAAATTTCTTTCCCAGAAAATCCTGGAACTCTAAAACTATGAATTACAATCAGCACATACCTAATAGCAATTTTCATTTACTATATGCATTTGTTAATTGGCCATTTTTAAGGTGTTCCTCCATTTATTTCACAAATTCTACATTTCAAAAGTAGTTCAAAATCCAACTTTTTAGTTACGTGATTTAATACCATGTCATGCTCTTTTCTAACTTTATTTTGAAATAATTTTAGACTTAACAATAGTACAAAAACAGTATACAAACTTCCCTTTATCTTCTGCTCAACTTCCCCTATTGTAGCAAAGCCATCATACAATGATCAAAACAGTGTATTAATGGTGATACAACACTAATAACCAATCTGTAGACCTGATTCAAATTTCAGCAGCTTTCCTACTAATGTCCATTTTCTGGTCCAGGAATCAATCCAGGATCCCATATTGCACCTTTATCCTTCAACATGGCCCTGTCCTTTTTTAAGCACTTCGTTACTATGCTCTTTTTAAAACAATGATTCAACTGGTTTTTATAAAGTTATCCATTACAGTAAATTCAGGTAATACCCAAAATTGCAGAACACAGTGTAAAAATTATACAAAATTTTACCATGAAAGAGCATGGCATGAAAGAACAACTATTGACATTTGACACACATTATTCCTGATGTCTCTTTATGCTTATCTACAGTTAAAGAGGATAGCTGGATGAATTTTGATGGAATGAAATTATTTTTAATAGAAGTATTATAAAAATATTAAAGCCATTTTTAATAAAAAGCAGTAAATGTAATTCCACTTGAATTTAACAACAACAACAAAAAAAGAAACTAAAATATAATTAGATATGCTGAGTTTCAGGTAACTATTTCCTTATAAAAGACATGTCCTAAATTCTCTCTCTAAAGGCAAGAAAAGGAGTATGGAAGACATTTAGATATTGATCAGTTAGTGCTGTGCCTAATGAACCATTTCGAAGCTTTGTGGCTGAAAACAAACACTATTTATTATAGCTCACAGGTTTACAGGTCTGTGAGGGTGGTTCTGCTGATTTGGCTTGACTGATCTTGGGTGAATCCCCTAAGTGTCTGTGGTCAAGGCATGGGGCAACTGGAGCATTGCTGACCTACGATCATCTCATTCACAGGTGTGGAAGCTGGTTATCTCTTGGCAGGAACAATGGGGGAGACTTTGTTGTGTGATCTCTCATCTTCCAGCAGGCTAGCTCATGCTTGTTCACATACCAGTAGCAGAGTTGCAAGAAGGAGACTGGAACTGTGTAAGAGCTCTGAGGTTTAGGCTCTGAGCTGTCACAGGATACTATTGGCCAAAGTAAGTCATAAGACCAGCCCAGATTCTGGCCTAGTTATCCATATTATTCTTATGCACTGATCTTGATTGTTCAAATACCAAGTTTTCATTATAGCGTTATTCACTCAATTTGCAAATTTAAGCATTTATCTTGGGATTGTTTTTCCTACTTTTTCCCCCCATATTTTCTATTTTATTTGTTCATTTTCTTTTTCAAATACCAATTATGTGTTTGCTGGATGTACTTTAACTGTCACTCATGGCTATCTTCCTTATAATCTTCTTTTTACTATTATTATGTCTGCCTAGACTGTCTTCCCAGATACTTGCAAGACTGAATCAGTCATGTTATCCAGGTTTCAGATAAAATGTCACACGGTCAGAGACCTTTCCTGGTCACCCAATCTAAAAAAAAGGCCCTACCTATTCATTCTCTATTACATAGTCCTATTTTATATTTTTATAGGACTACATAGGTTTAGTCTATATATTTTATTTTCTCTACCTCCATCCCAGATTGTAAGCTCCACGAGGGTAAAGATGCTGCCAACCTCAAACCTTCCTGGAACCCAGCATCTGGCAACACTCTTGGCACGTATCAGGTATTCAGTAATTATATGTTGAATGAATGAGTGAAAGTCCTATTTTAAGCTAGGTTTATTCTAATTTTTGTTGCATATTGTATAGCTTTCTTCTCTGTAATATTTTTCATTCATATTTATCTCCTACAATTTCTTTGCAAGTACAGAGAACTCTTTGTCTGAACTCTTCCTCCATTTATCTGGAACTTTTCTCTAGTCATTTATCTTTCCTTGTCTTACCTTTTCTTCTTCTTTACTTCCTCTTTCGTTTCAAAGCAGATCTGTGGGGGATGATGCTTTCTTTCTTTCTTTTTCTTTCTAATCATTACTTATCTCATACACTGTCTGAAAGACAGTCTGTAGAGGAAGAGAGGTAGTGGAAGACATTAGTAAGTTCAAACAGAGTATACTGCCTCCTAGAGCCTCTCACCAAATCTATTATTTTTCTTAACCTGTGACTATGTATCACCTCTCAGTCTTTGGCATTCAAGAGATTGGTAATTTGGAAGATGTGGTTTCCTCCACTGTCTTCGTCTTAGCTCACCTTTGGTCATCTCCACAGCTAGGAAAATAGAGAGTAGACAAAAACTGTGTGTCGGCCTGGTTTCCCCTTGATTTCATTTTGTGGTGTCAAATGGGGTCCCTCTGGGGACAGTTCTCTTCTGCTGTAGCTCTCTGTGCCCTTTAATTTTATATGACTTAAGGAATCCATGGATGGGCGTTGCAGGGTAGCCTCACTTGCTCGTGGGGAAATGTCCATCTTGCCCAAGGTCTGAGGATATGTTGTTCATTCTCAGTGTTCTTCCGCATTTTGGTCCATATTTCGTAGCATTTACCAGGTTTGCTACATAGTTTGTGGTTTAAGATTGTAGTCATATTCTTATTTTATTGGCAACTAAAGTACTGTCTCCATTTTTCAATCTTTTTGAAATTTTCAAGGATCTTTAACTGAAACTCATTTTGAGCTTTTTCAGATGCATTCGGCAAATTCGTGTTACAGAGTACAGGAGAGGCCATAAGAGTTTGAGACTTCGCTCTGAAGTCTCATAAAGTGTATTTTTTATTTCATCCATCACCTTCTTCATTCCCTTTGCTCTGCTTTTCTCTGCTTTTCTCTACCTCCAAATCTATATAGGCTCTTTTGATTTTGCTTTTTTGCCTCCTAGTGCAAACTCACTATTCTCTTTTCTTCCTTTGACAGTGACTTTCTTTGTCATCTTTGTGGCAAAGCTTTCCTAGCCTTTCATTCCCTCAGCTTCTCTAAGTTAAGCCCCAAAGTCACCTGGCCTCAAACAAGTAGTGAGTTAACAACCACCACCACCTCCACCACAATTATCACACTCTGTTGTTGCTGCCTCTGCTTATCAAATATTTATTTAGCCAGTAATGTTGCTAAAGCTTGCGCACATATTATCCCAGGTAATTCTTCCAATAGCCCAACAAAGTTAATACAATTACCTGTAACTTAAGTGTAGGGATGTGAACAATAACTTTTTTCTAAAACTGGCTCCAGAATTATGCTCAAAGAGGCCACTTGTGTTTGTTCAAGAAAATACTTTGAAATATGTTCTTGGGGTGGTTGAGCTCTTATAGTATCAGAAAAGGGGGTGGGGGCAGAGGTTTGAAAGGTAAAATTGTTGCTTTGCTACTGGAAAGAAAGGGGAAAAGAAATAAAAGGAGAGGAGAAGGGGCCGGGAAGTTAGACTGGCCCTGAGAAAGAGCTGAGAAACTCCTGGGACTCTTCCTTTTGAGGTGTAGGCCCTGCCACTCCTGTCCAGCCAACTTGGCTGTGCTCCTCTGGGTCTCTCTTCATCCTCAAATCTTTCATTCATCTCTGGGCACACAGTTCCTAGAACAGGGCGGGTTTCCTGCGTTTCTTATGGAAGGTCCTGGGTTTCCCATCTGGGTCAACATCTCAAGAGTCAAAACTGCACATATGGAATCAGGGGCTTGGGATGCAGAAGGGGCATGAGGACAGAGCCCCTCAGGAGCTGGAACATCTTTGAGCAGGAGGGTTTAGACATTTACTGGCCACAGGATTGCGACAGTGGTGGTAGAGGGAGGAGGGTATATTAAGCCAGGTTTTGAGAGAGAGGCCATAGGTTTTAACATCAGCTAAGTTTAATGTAGGTAAGGAAAATAAGGTTCAGAGAAAGTAAGCAACTTGCTTAAGGACACAAACAATGGAAGGCCTTCTTGCTGTCTAACAAACATGCCCGGTTCCTTTCTGCTCAGGATATTTCTGGGGGAATGTTTTCCCCCAGATCTTTGCATTGCTAGCTTCTTCTTATTCTTCAGAATTTTACTCAAATCATCTCCTCAGAGATGCTTTCCTCCATGTCCTAACAGAAACTGTCATCACAATACCCCCATCACACTCAATCTCTATCTCCTTATTATGCTTATTTTTCTGAACAATAGCAGGCAATACTACCAGATATAATACTACATGTTTAATTTGTAGTCTGGCTCCTCTAATAGGATATAAGCTTCAGGAGGACAGAGATTTTGTATCTTGTTCACCATTGTATCCATGGTGCCTGGTATAGAGTTTAGCATTTAGATAGTATTCAATAAAGATTTGATAAGTACACTCAGTAAGCATTCACTGGGAGCCTTCTGTATGTAGGGATGATCTCTTGTCTTTATAATTTCCAACTGATCAAATGCAGCCCAGGCCACCAATTTCCAAGCTAGCCATGCAGACTACCTATTTTCTTTAGAACTGAACCAAATTATGCCCTCTACTAGTTCTCAGTTATTCTGCAGCTACTACTGACTTACTTTGAAAAGAACTTCAAGGAGCTCTTGAAGAGCCACCACTACTTCAGTCAGATACTGGTTGTCTCAGAAACGCCCTTTCCTCTGCATGATTGTTCAGAGCCAGTGACCTGTCGTAGAATGGTTCACATGTTGGGGGTAAGGAGGCAGCAACTCTTGAGCGGTTAAGAATAGGGTCTCTAAAATCAGATTAGATCAAATCTCAGCTCTGTGCACGAGGCAATAAGAGCGCCTTCCGCACAGGGCAGTTGTAAGGAAAAGTTTGTCAAGAGCAGTATGACAAGGGCAGAAGGTCTGTGTAGAACACTTGGTGAATGGACCAGCTAAATTTAAATCAGTGAAAACTTCCCTGGATGAGGGGACTCTTGGCCAGAGTTTTAAAGAAAAATGAAAGCATGACTTGAAGGAGCAGATGGCAGTCTTGATTGCCAAGGAAAGGAGTTCAGGTTAGGAACTGGAAACCATGGTGGACTTCAGAAAGAAGATGTTCCTCAGGTGGAGTGACATGGGCAAAAGATGAGGGGCTGAGCCAGAAGTCCTGGGTTCCTGTCCACACTCACCAGCTGGGTAAACCCAGGTCAGTTTCATTCTACCTGAATCCACTTTCTCTGTTCATTGTAATGCCGGTAATCCAAACCTACAGACTTGTGTGAAGTCTAAGTGATTACAAGTAATATTCACAAAAATGTATATAAACTGTAAAGAACTTGCTTCATGCATATGCTGGTCTGGACCAGTAACACGGTAGTACAATAAAGAAAAGAGCTCCAGAGTTGGGTTAGAAAGACCTGGGTTTAAATTCTTGCCCTGTCACCTATTAACTTTATGCCCTTGAGTTGAATCCTTATTCTCTTTGAGCCTCACTCTCTCATCTGTCAAAGGAGGGTTGTTGTCAGGGTTAGACTATATCCGAAGAGCCTGGTAAAGCACCTAGCATGTCATCCCCATCATTACCACTGTGGCCAACATTAGTCTAAGCACTTACCATCTCCCAGGCATTGTTCTAAGAGACATGCATTAAGGTAGGTATTGTTAGCCTGAAACCTAGAGAGGTTAAGTAATTTGCCCGAACTCACAGAGGTAGGAGCAGTGGATCTAGGATTAGAATTCATGAAGTGGAACTCAGCACACTAATTATTGACAATACATAGTGTAAACCTACAACTAAAATAGGCCAATTTTTGGAGAGTTCCTTTGTGAAAAAACAGGCTTTCAGAAGAACTCATGTTTTCCAAGGAATTTGATAATGGACAAGAGATATCCCTCAGGAAGATCTTAGATTCTTCTTATCAGCTCTTCTTTTAAAACCAGAGTTATGCTAGAGAATAAATAACTGACACTACTTCCAGGAAAAAAAAGGAAGTTGAATTAGCAATGAAAACAAAAGCACCTGCTTTGACATCTGACCTGTCCTTTCTTATTTCTAAAACTCCTGAAGACAATCTCGATCAGCTTTGGGATTGTTTTGATCAGTAAGGGATGTCTCTAAACTCACAGAAAACTAGGTGATGGGCTGGAATGAAAACCTTGCTATGAAAGGCAGTAACCTGATTTGCATCCGTTGATAGGGTGAGAAATTGCAGGCAAGCAGAGGGGGCTCTTTCACCCCAAGGAGATCTGCTGTGCTTTCCCTCATCCACGTGTGAGGCCATAAATCCACAGGGCGGGAGAAACTCTAGCCCCATGGCTTAAACTTTATTCAGCTTCCTCTGGAGGAATCATACGCCTATTTCTAAATTCTTCATGTCTGCCCTCTGGGCCACAGGTCAGACACCAGTGCAGAAGGTACCAGACCATCCTTAGGAAAGACTTTTCTATCATTTGTCCAGGGTAGAAAGACGTCTAAAGGGTGCCAACTAAAGATGGTTGATTGTCACAAGGATTGAGTCAATATCTACTGCAGCCATTGACCTTTAACACACCTTGAAAGGAGTTCAGGGCAGACATCAGGAATGAGACACTCTGGGCTCTAAGAAAGCTGGAAGAGCAAGCCTTAATATAATTAGATATCTTCAGGAGAAATTTTTTATGAACCTGGGTTCCTGCATCGTCCTGTACTTGAAAAAGCCTTTAAACCGTTAACCAAGATATCTGTTCCTCATGACTGGCAGCAACCTTCTATCAAGATGTGTGCTTGATTGCACGTACCCTCTTCACCAAAATCACAGATATACTGACCTCTTAGGAACAGTTTCTCAGAGCTATCTGAGAGGCTGTCTCCCAGGTTATAGTCCTCAGAAAGACTGAATAAACTCTACTCACAGCTTTTATGTTGTGTGGTTTTTGTTAAGTCAAGTCGACAAGGGAAAGAGAGGCTTCATTTTATTCCATGTTTTCCCTCTTAGATGTTTCTTACTTGTGTAAAATATCAGCAGTGATGCCAGATACCCAAAGTGGCCTGCACACCCTTTGTCCACAAGCTCCACCCACACCATCTCTGAGGAGCTGCCGAAACAACACCTGAGTCTTTGCTAACTTTGAGACCATGCAGCACTCTTTAAACTTGCATTCATTATCTTTTTTGAGATCACCTATCTGTCCGTGAGACGGGTCATTAAATTAGTAAAATTTTGGAATGCCACGTGCCCAGAAAATTCCTAGGAAGAATGTGGTCATAAAAATAAAATCACACTATTGGAAAAAAAAAAAAAAAACTAAGCAACAACAACAAGACAAAAACATAAATTAAAGCAGTAAAACACAACTATTGGGAATGACTGGGGCAAGGCAGAGAGCTCTTTCTACATGCCAAACTGAAATGTTCTATTAAGTTTTAAGAAATCATGTTTACAGCAGATATAAATTAAATTAACTGTGAGACCATAAAACAGAACAGCTGTTCTCCATCTCCTCTGATGATAGAACAAGAGGAAAAGTCTGGTCAGAGGTAAGGAAGACTTTTCTTCTTAGCGGTGAGAACTATAATAACATCAAGGGACTAATGAGGAGAGTAGGGAGGGCTATGAAGCCATCTCCTCTGATACACATTTAAAGGGCACAGATTACAGAAATTTTACATGCACGCTGAAGTCCTTTGCCCTTGACCAAGGTTTCATAACAGCCCTCCATTCCTCTGTACATTTAGCTATTCCACTCTAAATAAATGGAACTCCTTACAAAATACTACAAGAATACAAATACACATCTAAGACAACTGTAGAAACTGATCAGCAACAGTTAATCCCAAGTGAAAATGATCATCCAGCCCTGTGCTGCAGTAGCTTGGCTTAAGGCTGAGGAACCAAATGATTTAAGGGATCTCTGACCCCTTCGGCAGCCACTGCATGATTAGCAGCTGAGTTAACCAGACACACGTAATGCCTGGGTCATTCCTGTCTCTACTTGCCTGTCTGGCTTTCCCTAAAATGCTGCATTTGTGAGAGTACTCCAGCATGTCTGCCTTGCCCACCAACCCTGCACCATCACCTACTGCCTCTACTCTCCAGGGCTCTGGAGGCAGCAAACAGAAGGACAGATAACAAGCACGAAAGGATGTGACATTTGAGAAATGTGACAGGAATCTGGAGACAGCCTATGAACCACATTGAGTTCTGCCTAACGAGGTCTGATTCATATGAATGAACTAAACACTTTTGGGTTTTGGTCAAATCCAGTGTACTGTTTTGGACAACATTCTAAAGATAGTAATTTCTTAAAGTTACAAAAAGCACCTTCAACTTACAAAATTGTCTGGAGGAATTTTATTTTTGTTTTCTATTTAGTTTAGTTGGTTGCTTTACTTGTTTTATTTTGTTTTATTGCTGAATGCTTTAAATACACTGTGTTTTAGATTAAGTTTGTGTCTGTGTCTAGAGCAATATATTTAAAAAAGATTATACACCATGACCAAGTGGGATTTATCCCAGAAATGCAAGGGTGATTCAACATACAAAAATCAATCTACGTTATATGCTTTATCAATAAAATGAGGACAAAAACCACAGGATTATCTCAATAAATGCAGAAAAATCACTTGACAAAATCCAGCACCCTTTCATGATAGAAATACTTAACACATTAGAAATAGGATGGAAATTATTCATCCTGCTAGAGGGAATCACCAAAAAAACCCTGCAGATAACATCATAGTAACAGTGGAAGACAAGGTTTTTTCCATGAGATAAGGAACAAGACAAGGATATCTACTCTTGCCACTTCTATTCAACCTTGCACCAGAAGTTCTAGACAGGGCAATTAGGCAAGAAAAAGAAATAAAAGCCATCCAAATCAGAAAGGAAGAAAGTAAAACTACCTCTATTCACAGATGACATGATCTTGTATACGGACAATCCTAAAGAATCCACACATACACACACACACACACAACTATTACAAGTAATAAATGAGTTCAGCAAAGTTTCAGGATACAAAATCAATATAAAAAAATCAGTTGTATTTCTCTACACTAGCAACGAACAATCCATAAATGAAATTAAGAAAATAATGTCATTTAAAATAGCATAAAAATAAAATATTTAGGAATATATTTAATAAAAGGGATGTGAAACTTGTACTGAAAACTACAAAATGTTGTTGAAAGAAATTAAAGAATACCTAAATAAATGGAAACACATTCCATGGTCATAAACTGGAAGATTCAACATTGTTAAGATGGCAGTAAATCCCAAATTGGTCTACAGATTCAATCCCTATCAAAATCTCAGCTGCCTTTTTTTCAGAAATTGATAAACTGACCCTGAAACACATTTGGAAATGCAGAGGACCCAGAATAAACAAAACAATTTTGAAGAAAAAGGAATAAAGTTGGTGGAATCACACTTCCTGATTTCAAATTTTACTATGTAGATATAGTAACCAATGCTGGCATAAGGGTAGGTCTATAGATCAATAGAATAGAATTGACAGTCCAGAAATAAACCTTTACACTTATGGTCAGTTGGATTTTGACAGTGTATCAATCAGGTTACCTCAGAAAAACAGAATCAATAGGCTATATGTATATGTAAGTTAGGAGATTTATTTTAAGGAATTGTCTCATGCAGTGTGGGAGATGGCAAGCTTGAAATCTGTAGGGAAGGCCAGCAGGCTGAAAACACAAGCAAGATTTCTGTGTTATACAACCACACAAAGTCTATGGGATGCAGCAAAAGCACTCCTAAGAGGGAAGTTCATAGCGATACAGGCCTTCCTCAAAAAAGAAGAACAATCTCAAATAAACAACCTAAACTATCACCTAAAAGAATTAGAAAAAGAAGAACAAACAAAACCCCAAGTCAGCAGAAGGAAAGAAATAATAAAGATTAGGGAGAAAATAAATAATATAGAGATTAAAAAAAACAATAGAAAAAAATCAATCAAACCAAGAGCTAGTTTTTTTGAAAGAGTAAACAAAATCGACAAATCGCTGGCCAGGCTCACCTAGAAGAAAAGAGAGAGAACACAAATAAAATGAAAACTAAAAATGGAGAGATTACAACCAACACCACAGAAATACAAAAAATCATAAGAGAATACTATGCACAACTATATAGCAATAAATTGGACAACTTAGAAGAAACAGATAAGTTTCTAGAAACATACAGCCCACCAAAACTGAATCAAGAAGAAATAGAACACTTGAACAGACCAATCACTAGAAGTGAAATAGAATCAGCAATAAAAAACCTCCGTGCAAACAAAAGTCCAGGACCAGATGGCTTCACTGGGGAATTCTATCAAACATACGAAGAAGAGCTCATACCAATCCTTCTCAAACTCTTCCAAAAGATTGGAGAGGAGAGAATATTCCCAAGCTTATTCATGAAGCCACCATCACCCTGATACTAAAGCCAGATAAAGACACTACCAAAAAAGGCCAATATCATTGATGAACATAGATGCAAAAATCCTCAACAAAATAATAGCAAACAGAATCCAACAACACATAAAAAAGATCATACACCATAATCAAGTTGGATTCATCCCAGGGACACAAGGATGGTTCAATATACACAAATCGATCAACATGATACACCACATCAACAAGAGAAAGGACAGAAATCACATGATCATCTCAAAAGATTTCTGTGTTATAGTCTTGAGGCAGAATTCCTTCTTTTCCAGGAAACCTCCATTTTTGGTCCTTCGGCTGATTGGATGAGGCCCACCCACATTATCAAAAGTATTATTCTATCAACTTAAAGTCAACTGACTGCATATGTTAATCACATCATAAAATACCTTTACAGAAATGACCAACACCATAGCTCAGCCAAGCTGACACACATAAAATTTAACTATCACAAGAAAGGTGTGGAGATAATTCAATAGGGGATCCATTCACAATTTCCAAAACTTCTTTATCTCTAAAGGTCAGGAGGAGCAAGGTGAGGGTTCTATGTTGGTCTGTTGAGTTAATCACTCACTTAGCCATTTTTTTGAATTACTCATCCATTTTCTTAACAAATACTTCTTAAATACCTACTGTGTGCCAGTCATTCTACTGCATCTGAAGGTCCTCAGAGCATCTGTGTGCATAATTTAAAAGTACAGGTAGGGAAGACTAAGCACAGTCTCCACCGTCAAAGAATTCACGGAGTTGCATAGTAGACAAACAAGCACTGCCAGGAGATGTGGTAAATTTGCCACCTCCTGAGAACAATCCCCATAGCTGTGTTCTGACCCTGCTGGCTTTTCTGATCTCTGTGATCTGTAGCATTTCTTATGGTCATTTCCTTGAGCTAGCTGCTATATCTTTTTGTTCCTTTTCCTTCCCTAAACTAGATTCATCCTGGGCTCTGGATTCTTAACTGGGTTGCAGATAGCTGTATATATGTCACTGATTTCATTTCAGAGGCACTTATATTACTTTATGCCATTTCTGGTCATTTTGTTTTTATCACAAATGAAATAATTCCACCTGCTTCTTTCATAAGAGGGGTGTGGAGGCACTGAAAGGATCCCACTGGTACTGCACAGAAATTATTCATTGCTGACCATGAGTCTGCAACTCTTTTTACAAGGCCAGCCCAGAGTCCTAAAGACATTCAGATGACATTGTAGTTCACTTAAAGTGCATCTTCTGTTGACAGAGAACAAATGAACTGGATATTGCTGGATGACTGTGTTACTGAATATTTTTAGACTTTGAGTCATTTTAAATCAATTAAATATCAACTTAGGTCCTGGAACTGATCTCCTGTTTGTTAATTTGTTTATCTGTGCTTCCTTTCATTCTTTCAGTAAACGCTGAAGCAAATCCACTCTGTACCATACTCTGTGTTGGCATGGGAGAAGTAAATATATAAACAAACACAGAATAAAACACAGTCTCTGTCTCATTGGAGGAAGGAAAAAAATAGGAAGCGGAGAAGACGATGTTCTATGGACTTTGTATGAATTAACTCAATCTTCATAGCAACCCTATGAGGTAGGTAAATTTTTCATCCCCATTGTACAAAGAGAATAGCCAAGAATAAATTACCTGCCCATGGTCATGTTATTGGTAAGTACTTCACAGCTCTAGAGTCCATAAACTATGTCGCTATGCTGTTTCTCCAATTAAAATACAGTTTTCTGTATTACAAGCTCTAAAAAGCATATAAAATGAACTTATGGGAACCAGTGGGAGACACAGACAGAGAAAGGGTAAGAAGTGCTTCCTAGAGGAGAAGGTATTTGAACATATTCTTAACTAGTTCCCAAGTCCCATTCTCCCTTTCTCCCCAAAGACTCACATGGCAGACCTCTGCTTCATCAATGCACAGGAGGGTACAAAAATGACTCTTAGTACAAAATGCTGGAAATCCATCTAGGTAAGAACAACCCTGAAAACTTGTGTCCAATCTGTGTCCTATCCATTGGGTACACTGTGCATGGCAGCTCCTAAGACTGCCAGGAATAAATGCACAGTTTTTGTCTCCACTTGTGTCTCCATCATTGCTACAAAGATGTTTCTAGAACCAATCAGTGGATTGGTTTTCTGGAAACAGAGATTTCAATTTAATAAATTATTCAGTTCAGTGCCTGCTGGACTCCAGGCTGAATTTGGAGAAGGAGGGGAGTACAGAGGAGCAGTGCATGACCCATTTCTGTGGAGCTCACCATGGAGCCACTACCCTCCCCAGCAATATCCTCACATGGACAGGAAATTTTCAAGCTAGTCTTATATTCAACATTCCTTAAATAAAGGTGACTATTTTATTTGCCTAGTTCAACTCAATATGTTTGTTGTGCCAGCATAACCATCCATATCTCTGTTTTCACTTCATTCTCTAAGTGTCCTAGTTTAAATGATAAATTGTTCAGTTACATGACTTACAGGTGTGGGGGATTATGGTGTCCTAGAATGCCTGAGTTACTGCCTTACCTCTGCTACTCATTAGCTCTACAAATAAGTTAAGTTACCTAAATTCTCCCTTCCTTGGATTCCTTACTTGTAAAATGGGATGCTAATAACAATACCTACTTCACAGGATTGTTGTGAAGATTAAATGAACCACCACATATAAAATTCTTAGTATGGTTGCTAGAAAAGCAAGGACCATGTAAGTGTTTTCTATCACTATTGGTCTGTATTGGTTGTTGTATTGATTTGTTGGTTGATTATAGTTCTTATGTGCTTCACTATACTCCTTGATCCTCGTAAGAGTTCTGTGAAGGAGAAGAGAAATATATATTGTTATCCCCATGTTACATCTGAGGAAATTGAGATTCTGAAAGGGTAAATGATGTGCTTACCATTAAACAGCTAATAAATGGCAGGATAGGATTCAAGACCAGGAATTCCAGTATACACAGTCCTTGCTCAAGTTTCAAGTATGTGTTGCAAAGAGTTCTCCTGCTGCTAGGAGAAGTTTTAGTCTAGATTAGCATTTCTCAGTGGATGGATAGTGAAAACTCAGATTGGTGTTGGTTTCTGGATGTCTACATCGCTAACGACAGATCTGGATCCATTTCCATTTCTATTTTTTAAAAATCAATGAGATGACTTTTAAAATACTTTACCTTTTATTGAAATGGGTCAGAGTGTCCACATAGATGTTGACAGGGCCTAGTGGGTGGCTGGTGGGCATCAAGGAAAGGTGTTTATGACTTAACTTTCATTCAGTGCCCAGCTCAGCACACTATCTACTTCCAGGGTAGGTTTGACCATCATACACAGTTTACAGTTGTATTTACTCTTAGTCTCACATTATGTAAGTATACGTAATAGATTGTTGGCTACAGATAGGAAGCATAAGGAAGTCTTATGTTAAAAATAAGTTAGTGAAGAACATAAACGTAACTACTCATTCTGCAAATTTGTCTCATGATGCTATTTACTGGGTTTGTTCATTGTATTCATCTCTGCAAAACTCTCATTAAAAACCAATGTGGAAAAAAGAAACTATAGACACCATATCTGATTTGGCTTATTTGGAGGAATAATATTAATATTGGTATGGGCTGAAATGTGTCCCCACCCCCCAAGTACTTATGTTGAAGTTTTACCCCCAGATATCTTAGAATATGACTAAATTTGGAGAGAGGGTCTTTAAAGAGGTAATTAAAGTAAAGTGAAGTGATTAGAGTAGGCCCTAATCCGATATGACTACTGATGTCCTTAGAAGAAGAGCAAAGTTAAACACAGATGGATACAGAGGGAAAACCGTACGAAGAACCAGGTAGATGACCATTTTAAGCCAAGGAGAGAAGCTTCAGAAGAAACCAACTCGTGCCCACTCCACGATCTTGTACTGCTAGTCTCAAGATTTGAGAAAATAAATTTCTATTGTTTAAGCCACTCGGTCTGTGGTACTTTGACATGACAGCCCTAGTAAACTGATACAAGTAGATAAAATAAGCAATGTTTACACTTCTGGGCACTTTGACGATGTTTACAACACATCTTCTCATTGAAACCTCACAGCAAACTCTCTGAGGGATGTTACTATCTCCTGATTGTACAACTGAGAAAACTAAGCACACGATGGCACACAATTTGCTCAACACACAGCTAGTAAACGACAGCTGGATTTGAGCCCAGGTTGTGTAATTTCACAGACCAAGCTCGTAACCAGGAGTAAGTCTATTCTCAACAACCACATGTCATTTGCAAAGGATTTACAAATTCCAGCCTCAAAATGTCTGTCTGGTCTTTCCATTTGAAAATGAAATGCAAAGTTATTAAGAGAAACTAGTTTTTATAAGAATAATATGAAAAAAAATTCTAAACACGTCATGAAAGTTTTCTGATGACATAAAGTTAAATTTCAATTTATTTTAATATGCTTTTATGGCTAAAATCACGTTCTCTTTTATAATCAAGCTTCAATTGAAAAATGAGAAAGTAAAAATAAATGAGTTAAACAAAGTTTATATATATATAATTGTTAAATAGTGGCTTGAAATAACATCGTCATAGAAGTTTTCATATTATATTTCTGCCAAATAAAAAATTATATGCGCCGCATCTCTATCATACCAGATTAAATTCATTCAGTCATTCATTCATTTATTCCACAAATACTTACTGAGCTTTAACTGCATTCTAGGCAATAGACTAGACAATGGGGATAAAAGATGACTAGAAAGACATGATCCTGTCCTTGTGGAGCTTAATGTCTCAAAACAAATAAATACAGGTAAGAAAACCAATTCAATCATAAATTGTGGAAGGTCTAAACCAGGCTAGAGATCACAGCTGGGGAATTCCTTGTAGATGAGGTAGCAGGAAAATCCTTCTGACATTTAAGCTAAGACCTGAAGGAAGAGATGGAACTGAACTGAAGGCAAGAACATTCTGGGTGGGGAATGGATGGTTTTAAGCAACTGAAGGAAGAGAGGTGAACAGTGAGAGATGAGGTTGGAGAGGTGGCAGTGTCCAGGCCACGTGAGCCTCAGGGGCTATTGTAAGTTGTTCTGACTTTGTGCTCAGTTTAGTGGAAAGCCGTGAAGGGTTTTGAGTAGGGGTATAAGGAGTGGTGTAATCTGATGCTGGGTTTTAAGGAAGCACTTCTGCTGCTGCATGGAGATAGTCAATGATGGAATATTGTGGAGAGATCCAGTAAGATACTCTTGTAATATTCTACGGGATAATGAGTCCACTACAGAGGTGGCAGCTTAGATGAAAAGCAGATTAATTTGAGATACATTGTGCTAGTAGACTTGACTGACTTGATAATAGATTAAATATGGAAGAGTGGGAGGGGCGGCAAGGGAAAGGGAAGAGTCAAAGATGACTCCCAAAGCTTTTGGGAGTGTGGTGGTTCCATTTCCTGAGATGGCAAGTGTGTGTGTGTGTGTGTGTGCGCGCGCGCGCGCATGTTGTGGGGGTGGGGGTTTATAGAAGGATGCAGTCCAGGTCTGGTGCTACAGATCCATGATGTCATCAAGTCTCAGGCACCTTCCATTTCCCTGCTTTGCCATCTTAGTATGTGACTTTCATTCTCATGGTCCCAAGACTAACGCAATACTTCCAGCCCCATATCCATGTTTAAAACGGGAAGATGAAAAAGGAAGCAACGTCAAAGAAATAAATAGTGACCCTTATCCAAAAACGGAAAACTTTCCCTGAAATTCCTAGAGATTTCTGCTTATACCTCCCTGGCCAAAATTCTATCCCAAGTCTAGCCCTTGTTGCAAGGGATGCTGGGAAATGTAGCTTTACAATGGTGTTGATGAAGCCCCTAACAAAATCAGGGTTCTCTGGTTAGGTAGACAACCTATTGGGTAGACAATCAGCAATGTCTGATAGACCATCCACTGCTTGAATTAGCCTGTGAATCTGAGTAGGCTGTAGGACACTATATTTTTTAATTTAGTTAGATCTCAATTCTTTATGAATGAGCAAAATGCCTAAGTGCTGGCAAGTCTGGGCCTGTCCCATTCCTGATTATAAAGAATCTTTCATTTGTGAAAGGGAAAAACCAATCTTCCGTCACTGACTGCCAAGCCATCTCCCAATTGCATCCCTCGGTGCCAGAACTTTTCTATTTTCCTAGTGATTGTGTCACATGGAAGCACTACCATCAGGCTTGGTGTTCTGCCACCAGGATACTCACACCAAATGTCCTGAGAGGATGGCTTAGCCAAATTGAAATGTTTTTATCTTATATACTGCTTTATCGTTCTTGGAAGGTATTACCAGATTTAGCCACAGGACAGTCTCCTCATTATAGTCCCCAGGGCAGTCTAGATGACCCAGGTATATCAGCCAGCCCCCCCAGCATGTGTCTCTGGGATGCTGAAGCCCTTGTCCTCTGTGTGTTATAGGGCCTCTTGTACCCGAACCGAGACAAGAAATCCCTGGCAGAAGGCAAAGGCCTGTCTAGAAGCTGTAGCCCATTACCCCTGCACAAAGATAGACTGTACTCTGCTGGAATCTAATCTGGAAACGTTTAATACATTTGCAGCACAAGTGCCAGCTACTTTACTCAAGAGGAGGCATGGTTGGTTTTTTCCCTCTTAAAGAGAAACTTCAGACTGAATAGAAATCAACCTCCTCAATATGCCCATCATACCTGATAATTAAAACATTCTTCAGCGAGAGGAAGAACTCTGGCCAATAATGAAGAGAAAGAGAAAGAAAAGACCAAAAATAAATAAATAAATAAGGAAGAATCAGAAACTACTTCCTCTGGAAGAAATTCAGCAAATGAGTATCTTGTAAAGTTATTCTAATGAAAACAGGGACAATTAAGACAACACAAACCATCCCCAAATGCTTGAGTTTGGGATTTTCTGCACATCTAAAGCTATTTTCCAAATGTTTGGGGCTTGGCACAGAGCAGGCTCATGGTTGGGAACTTTCCTGAAGGTCTGTCTAAATGCTCCTATTTTTATTCCATTTCCTTGCAGTTAATATCCGGCTAATTCATTTGTTCCAAATCCTGTATCTGATACATGTTAGATATCGTCAGACTCTGCATGTGCCCATTCTCCTTCATGTGGTCAACAGAACTTTCAGAGTATTGCCTTCATGCTTGGTTTTCAGACAGGTATCCATTGCTTTCTCTGTGTCCACCATTTTTGGGCATTGGGAGCCCGTTTCAAGGATGGGGAGGGGAACATGTCGTGCGTGGTGCTACACAGGGAATTGGGAATGTTGGCTTTGAGAAGCATTTCTCAAAGCTTCAGGGAGCTATGATAGCTGACCTCACAGCTTTGAAAGGACAGCATATGGAGAGGGATTAAACCTAATCTCTCTGGCCCCAGAGGGGTGGAGCTAGGACAAGAGACACATGTAGGCTTAATACAAGAAAGGCTTTCTCATTTTAGAGCAGCCAGGAAGAAAAAGAGCTGCCTTGCCTTCACAAGAAGAGATGAGTTTTGATAAGAGGTTTGTAATGGTTCTCCATTAATTTTTGGAGTCTGAAAATGGACTAACGAAGCCAATCAAATATAGACTGAAGAGTTGGAAGACCTCACTAGTGCTTTTAAGTATTGGGTACTATACATGCAATACTTAGCACAGTGCCTAGTGCATAAAAGGTGCTCAATAATTATCTGTTGAATGAAATCAGCAGGTAACTGAATAAAAACTGACACAGCTTTGATAGTATCAAGCATGGTGACAACCCTGAAACACTGGGATAGGTAGTAAGGAAGCTCTGGATATATTGAATGTGATTATCCTTGCTCTGAGCAGGGCCATTTTTTCTGGCTGAGAGGCAAAGCCTAAAGTTTAAAGAAGACAACCATCCTGACTCGACTTTCTCCATTAGCATTTCTGCAAACCTCAGCTGAAACCGTTCTTGTGCTGCCATATTAAGGTGGCATCTGAACCTTCAGCTGAGAATGTATGAGACATGGCAACCTCTAAGCCTGATTAGGCTTAAATGACACTTGTGCCCTAGTGTGATTAACTGGGTAATTAAGTAAAACCAGACTGTGTTACAGAGCCTTCTCAATAGGGTCCTGGGACATAAATTAACACTTGGCCAACACTGTTTATTTATTCAATAACCATTTTTGAAGGCCTGCTTATCACCAGCTCTGCACACCATGGGGAAGGGAGGAGATGGCATTAGGCATGAGTGGGCATTTCTGGTGAGGTAGCCTATCAGGAGAAGGAAAGGTTGCTTGTCCCCTCAGGTCAGGTAGCCAAAACAGAACAGGTCTCAACATTGCGGGAGGTAACAACTACATCTTCAGCTTTTACAACTCAAGTGATTCTGGTTTTATTATGGAATCTGAGGAAAAGAGAAATTCCAGCCCCAGATCTACGATGTTCAGGAAGGGGAATTTGCATTGATAAACCATCCATTTTTAATCAGTATAACTGAGCATGAAAAGCTCATTTAGTAATCACAGAAATTCAACCAAGTAGGAATTTATATACCCATTTTACAGGTGAGGAAACTGAGGATTTGTAAAACAAAATGAGTTGTCCAAGATCACACTGCAAATACTAGTAGAACCAGGATGCAAGCTAATTCCGTCAGACCCCAGGGTCTGTGTCATCATTGCCTGGAGAGCTCAGCAGACATTTAGTTTTCTAGGTTATTCATCATTATTGTTTGCCTGGCAAACAGCCTAACCCAGCCTTTGATCTGAAGCATCTTCTCCTCCCTAAGATTGTCATACAGATAAGAAAAGTTAAGGAGTAAGGCTGAGTTAGCCATTTCCCAATACATCCCAATAGAAGATGAGAGGAAACATTTTCACAGTAGGAAACATGGTGGATCTGAGTTTGTGAACAGTTACTTATTTTTGGAGGTCCAAGCCCATTTTCACCCACTTCAGATGATGGGTTCCCAATGCTTTGCTCCAATTTCTGAGACTTGACTTTGTGTTTCTCAGATATCACCTTTTACTTCAAGACCCCAAAGCATTTTTGACCATTTTTGTTTTCATATTTATTTATTAATATAGTGACATACTTGAGGATTATTTAAGGTTGCTCTTGGGAAACCCTTATGATGCTCATCACTTCTAACATAATGAAATATTGTTGGCTGAATGAATAGCCATATTCATGAACCCATCATGAATATCTTTTCTGTCCACTGGGCTGTGACATAATGGGGACCGAGAGAGGGGCTCTGATTTGGGGGGTCCACTTCCTGCTACTGAGACCTGACAGCAAAAAAGATTTTTAGAGGTGCTGGTAAATGTGAGAAGAGGAAGCAGAAAGAACCGAGATCAACGTGCAGAAATCTCATCGTTGCCTCCTACCAAGAGTCTATACAGAGATGGATAATAAGTTCAGCAACTTCACAGCCCTCTGGAGAAGCAGCCAAGGCCAGGCCCTCAGAGCCTGGGCTGCCAGCCCACCCTACATGGGCAGCCATTGCAGGAGTGCTTTGTTTCTAGAAGTTTAGAGAGAAGTTCTTTAGCTGCTCACCTTTTGATCTGAAGACCTTCCTCTCTGGTGCCCTAGCCCGACAGTCCTTTCACTTACTGCCCCTCTGGAGCTCCCCAGCCTGATGCCCCTCTTCGAACTCCCCCTGTCTCTTGCCTTGAGTCTGAGAATCCGACACAAAGAACCACAGAGAACCACACCCACCTGGGCTCCTGGTAACTCATGACCAAAACCACAGAAAACGGTGAGGGTCAGGAAAAGCTGATCGGTTCAACAACAGCTTCTTCTGAGTCCCTTACTGGGTTCTATCTGACGTGGCCACATTTGGGATGGAGGGGAGTGTCCACTTCACAGTGTTCATTATCCATAATGTTGACAAGGAGCACAAATTGGGACCCCTTCTGGATTTTACCTCCTGCAGAGGACCCAAATGCCAACCATCATCACCACCACTGAGTACTTATTACAGGCTGTGCAATATTTTAAGCACTTGTACATTTAAATCTTCATTACAAGACTATGTGAGAGATACTGTCATCCCTGTTATACAGATGATGCGAGGGACACACTGAGCTCAGGTCATTAGCTTAGTAAGTAGTAGAGCCAGGACCCCAAATCCAAAACCCCAAATAGTCTGACCCCAGAGCTCACAGGTTCTGCTGCTACATTAAATTGCCTCTCAGAACACAAATTGATTTTGAATATCTTATTCTATCTTTGCATTTAAAAAAAAAAACTTTTCCTTGTATAATGTAATATCCAGTAGAGCTGACACCTCATTTATTACTATTATTCTTATTACTATTAGTTATTATTGTCATTACTTTAGGAATTTTAGATATGATGTCAATCTGCTTTTGGAGCAGACTTTCTATATTTGGAGGGAAAAGATCAGAAAGGACTCTTTGGCTGCATAAATAAAAAACACGTGCTTTTATTTTTCTTGGAAAAAAAGTGAAGTTATCATAAACCCGGATATAGATGCTGCAGCCCATCCTGTTAAGTTCTGTTTTGTAATAGAAATGGAATGTATTTTTAGGATGACTGTATCCTTACAGAATTAGAGAAAATTTTTGGTCCCTTAATATGGACAGGAATTGTGTGGTTGAAATAGCTCATGCATTGTTGTAAAGATTGAAAAATCTAGAATTTGGAGGGTAGGTATCACTCTCTGGGTGGTGGTGGGAAGAAAATGGAGGTTTCCACTGTCATTTAGGCTGCAAAGGGAGCAGGAGACCAGGGGAGAGGCCTGGAGGTGGGGGTGGGAGGTGGTGCTCTGAGCTTCTGGGGACAAGGCAGGGAGCTGGGGGTTGGAGAATGAGAGTTCAGAGGTTAGGGACTGGCCTGGGAGCCCCAAGAGCAACCCCTTGTGGTTTTAACTATACTATCCTCTGTTATTCTTGGATTATCCCTGGGCTTTCAGTTAATCTCCAGAGACTGGTTTTAACTATGCTTTGGGCATTTGGAAAAATGGCCAGTGATCACAACAGGAGCCAGAGTTGGCGGCTAGTGTTCTGGAAACACATGTGGCTGTGCAGAGAGGGCTGCGGGCAATGCTGGGCCATGTCAGCATGCCTCCTGGGGCCCAGAACCTACAAGAGGAAAGGTACCCAGTGAGGGAAAGGATAACCCATCTGAGAGAGAAAGAGGCTTGGACTTTGGGAGTTTGGATATTAAAGGACATTTAGCCACAGTTTTAGGAGGTCTGGAAATAAATCTAAGTTATGTTGAAATAATTTCCACTCTGAACAATAGCAGAAAAACCAGCTGGATACATAGTAGAAGACGTTCATTTTACTAATCAAGTGTTTCTCAAACTAAAGGAACAGACCTTTATAAAGAAAGAATTCTTATAGATTCTCAGTATTATTATTATTATTGTTGTTGTTGTTGTTGTTATTATTATATAAAACCAGTTACCTTTTTGCAAAGTCCTGATCTTTATAGTTTTTAGCCATAAAACCAAAACAAATTTCAAGGTTAATCTAAACAAAATTACTAAAGTACACTTTTATTAACAATAGCAATTTAATGTAACTGATGATGGTGTTTGGGGAAACTAAATGGCCAAAATGGTTTAAGAGCAGAAAATAACAGGTTTAGTTCCAGTTCTACATTTTGACCTTGGCAGGTTTTTGTAGAGAGTACTTATTAGGATAAGTATACTCAAAAAATTTTGCAAAATTCCAAAGCTTTGTTTTCTCGTTCAGGATAAGCAGACCTCAAATTTAATAATAGTAATTTTTAAAAAAATTCTGCCAATGAGCAATCCTCAAATGCCAATTTTGATGATCTGCTACTTGATAACCATACAAAGCTGCCTTATATGCTGCTGAAAGTTGAGGCTCTATTTGTGGCATCTTTGAAACTTGCATTTCATGGGAATCTAATACAACTACGGTGCGAATCAGAAACAGAACATTTTCCATTGTGCATTTTGTTCTCACTGACTGCAGGCTGGTGTGAACAAAGAGGCTGTCTGGGTAATATATCTGCTCACTACCTACGTGAAAACAATACTCTGCACAGAGCTGCTTCAGCAAGCCTGTATCACCACGGGCATGTGCTAGCTCAATTCCCCCACACCACCCCTTTTTCTTTCTATTACAAAATTTTCCTTTAAACAGTGTGCTGTGTCATTGTCTTCTGTGTGATGCAAATATAAGCAGAAAACAAAACTGCAAACAGCACTGAATGTAGCAATAACAGCATTTCATTATTATGTGGTTATTATGGACTAAATGTTGGTGTTCTCCACAAAATTCATAGTTAAACTCTAACCCCTAATCCAATGGTGTTTGGTTGGAACTGGTGCCTTTGAGAGGATGAGGGTAGAGCCTTCATGATGGAATCAGTGTCCTTATAAGAAGAGAAGGAAAGACCAGAGCCTGCTCTCTCTCTACCAAGTGAGGACACAGAGAAGGGGCTACCTGTAGGCCTGCAGAAGAGTTCCCACCAGGAAATGAATTGACCAGCACCTTGACCTTGAACTTCCCAGCCTCCAGATGTGTGAGAAATAAACTTTTGTTGTTTAAGACACTCAGTCTATGGTAGTTTGTTATGGCAGCCTGAGCAAAGACAGTGGTCATCCAGATGATTAAGTAGAGATTTGATTTTTTTTAAGATTATCATCAAAATGATAACCCCTTCAAATAAATTCCTGGGCAGAATATAAAAATCCTCAGGAATATGTCTTACACTTCCCAGGCTGCTCCAGCTTGGATGTAAGAACAGGGCAATGATATAGCCATGGAACAGGGCTGCCCTGGCCCTGCCCCAACCTGCTCTGGGAGAATTCTGGCCTGCCCTCCTCAAATTCCTTGAAAATAATTCTGGGTGTCCCTGGATATCTCTCCTGAACTCTGAAAACTGGTTCTTACAGCCACCATGTTGTCGGCCATGCTCCCCTCTTAGCTGTGGCAGCGACTCTGATCATTGCTGAGGAAGAAAAACATCAGTTCTGTCCCCTGATGTTTGTTAAGGCCACTACCTCAGCTGCTCCTGCTTAGCAAGGATCCCACTGCTCTTGTCCCATCGTTGGCAGCATCAGTGCCAAAGCCAGAGCTTGAGTGTAGGTGGCTGAGCCAAGGGCACCGAGGTGACAGGACACCAAGAAGTGTCTGTAGTTGATGCTTTCACCTCTCCGTATCCCATGGGGGTTCACAAGAAACAGCTTTCCTGGTCACTCCAGGGCTCTCCAGCACTCAGCCCTATGAACTTAAGTCTCCCTAGACTCTCAACTCTGTCTCCTCCACTCAGGGAGTCCACTGGGCTCCTCCTGGGTTCCCCTTCCCTGTGCTGTGGCCTGGAAACTCTTTCGGGGCAATTGATGGGACCACTGTAAGGCTCACTAGGTTTGTTTCCCATTTCTTAGGGGTCACTGTCCATTGTCTGATATTGAGTGTTTTGAAAAACATTATTTCATCTAACTTAGGTTTTCTTTCTCTCTCTCTCTCTCTTTTCTTTTTCCTTCAGGCAGGCAGGTAATTTCAGCCCTTATTGCTCCATCTTAGTCAGAAGTCAAAAGCAGAAATTCCCAAACTGTTTTGGAAAGTAGTAGCAATCTACACTTTTAACCACATGGTACAGATGTTGCTGTTGCTCTCCATCCTCATGAACTCTTGGTATTTTCACACTTTCTAATTGTCTTAAGGATTAAATTAGTTCACTTAAGGGATTTAATATGATTCTCCTCAGAGAATCTCCTCAGAAAGCAATCTAAAAGTTAAAGGAGCGAGGATAATGTTTAATCTAAAGGAATGAATCTCTAATCATAAAATTTTAGGCAGTAGGGTAATAGGTAGGGGGGATGTATCAGCACCAGTGGAATTTAGTTCAATACTCTTCATCATTATAGTATTTCTATTTATTTAAGGAAAGCAAAATTGTTAACTCATTAAAATGAATAGTTCTGTGAAACTGGTGGTAACATTTAATGCCTACTATAAATCATAGACTCTTACAAGCATTTAATTCCATTAACGGAGAGAACCCTAGAGATTCCTGACCAAAATTTCCTACTTAAAGTCCAGAGGAAGACACAAAGATAAAGTGTACATATACACACAGGGTATGCGGGGTCGGAGGAGCAGCATCAGATGGCCACTTTAGTCACTTTATGAAGCCCCTCCCTCTCCAGGGACTGTGTTGCCACTGTTAAAAGCACTTATAGTTGTTTCTTTGAAAATGACCATATTCTCCAGAGAAATTCTCCAGGAAGGAATCTAATTTTCTTGTAATTATTGAATTCTCTAGGTAACAGAGTCTTTATTTCATTTTAAGAAAGGTTGTTTGGTATTACTCATATAATGGACTGTTCTGTCCTCCCCTCTCCCACCAGGGTTTGGAGACAGCAGCAGTGGAATTCTTCAATTCCTGCACTGCACCTGGCCCTCATCAAACTTTGCAAACACCCAACGCTGTGTAGAAACATTCAGTTTAAAAAAAAAAAAAAGGCAAAACTTTGGTAGTAAGCATACTCATTAAACTATAAAAATGACTCTATGATCTTCATTTTATTTAGTTTTTAGTATTTCTACATCCATAGTCTTCATTTCGAAATAACATTTGTTTTGTGGTTGCTGACGGATGTGATGAAACAGTCCAAAATCTGCATTCCACAGTTCTTTACAACAGACCAAAATAGCGTTCTTGTTCACGCTAGGATACCCCAGTGTTGGCGTGCATTCTGGCCAACTAGCAGAGGGCAAACAGAAAGTACTTAATTCTTTGGTGCTAGAATATGCTCTTTATGATTATAGAATTGCTTCCTCCAAAGAAGAAACAAAGCTGCTTTATGCTACTTTTCTCCTTGGTCTAACTCAGAAGGTGCAAGAAGTGGGAGACAAGGGTAGTTTTAGCATTCATTTCCGGAAATAAGACATTCTTCCTTCCTGGTGAATGTGAGTTCCAGGAGTTTACAGATGAAAATTAAGAAAATGTTTTCCATCAAAATACTTTATCTTGGAGGCTGTAAAACTCAAACTGCCAACAAGCCCTCCACATAATAAGCCTGATTTTGAAATTTCTCAGATTTTTTTTTTAAGAACAATAATCTACGTCTTTTATGTATTCCTCAAAAAACATCTGCAGCAGAAAGAGGTAGCTCAGATTTGGTTGACAGTACTAGAGTGGTGTCTCCCACTTACTACCGATTAGACAGGAGGAACAAAAGAGAGGGCCCAGGGGGATCGTTTAAACAACTGTTCATTCCTGTTCTGCATCTACCCAAATCCAAAAACAGGCAAGATCTTAAAAGCGAATCCTCTATTCATGGCATTTCCTTTCTTCATGAGACTCCAGCACATTCCAAACTTGACTGCAGAGTCCTTTATTAGAATAAAACCACTCATTCTAAAATCTAGAAGAAATATTCTTGTCAAATGGATCTGGGAGCTCAAATATTATTGCTCGTCTCACCGCTGCTGGAAGGAAACTTCAGGATCACCCTCAATGTACCCTTCCCTTCCTCCCACATTCAACGACCAACAATCCTACCTTAGAACTGTCTCCAGCTCATTCCCACTCTGACCTTCTTTCTTTGGGCCCTGTCATCACGTGTGTGAATATAGGTCCCGGATGGGTTTCCCTGCTTCCTGTCTCTCTTAATTCCCCACTGTGTTGCCAGATGGACCTTTAAGATATGTGAACAGCACTGGATCACATCTGTGCATAGGTGTCTATCCTTTGTCTTGCAGCTTGGCTTTTTGATGGCCGTTTGTAGGGAGCCCTAAGGGCTGAGCAGACTAAGCCCCAAAACTCCCTCCCTCCATATCATAGGAGCTGCTCCTCATCTATCTCTTTTGTCCTTTGGAGCTTGAATGAAAGATTCTATTGAAAAGGAAGCCTGTTCCTTAAGCAAACAAACAAAACAAAAAACCCTACTGACCGCAAGATCAAACCCTAATTCCTTTTCATGGCATGGAAGTCACCCCAGATGGACAGCCCCATCCTTTCCAGAGCCTCCTCTCCTACCATTTCTCCCAATAACCTCAGCTCCAAGCCCTTACCAAGGACGTAACTTCTCATATATCAGGGTTCCCACGCCCCTTGTTGGAACTACCTTTCCCAGCTTATCTCCCCTACAAAGGTCTTTTACACAATCTTGAAGACACGGCTCATTTGTTACTTCCTCACTGAACTTTCCTCAACTTCCCCAGATAATCATTCCCATCTTTGTGCTCCCACGGTATTATGATCTTTCATCGTCGCCATCTCCTACCCTGCATTGTCATTTCATTTGTCTATTTTCCTAGCACCTTGTCTCATTGACCTCAGCACTGAGCACAGATTTCTTGACACATAATGGGCATTCTCCAGTTAATTAATGCTCTCATGTTGAGTAAAATCAAAGCTTTTCCCCATTGATTTTAGTAAGGCCTGTGTATGAGACCTGCTAAAATCAACATTTAAAAGCAAATAATCAAATAAACAAAAAAATCCACTTACAATATACTAGAAAAAGAAAAGAACCTTTGAAGAGGGGAAAGAATATGGGAGTGATTTTGAACAAAACTAAGACTTACAGTTGATTAACTGAGTTCTGCAAAGATCTGCATATTTGGAAACTCCTAGGAATTTGTAGGACCAGAGTAAGTTGGTTTCTGAGGATGAGACTAACATTTTCCCCTTCATTTTATGTACAGTTGAGCCTCACTAATTCAGACTGAAGGGTGAGACAACTGTTTGAATTAATGAAATTCTGTATCATAGGATGTTTTCAGTGTAATTGCTTCTTTAACACTTTAGACTTAGTTTAATAAAAGCACAGGATCATTTTGAATGTACACCTTTATCATATGCAAATTAAAAAGAACAGTTTAGTTTAGCATTTGTGTCATCAGTTCCATTACAAACATTATTTTTTAAAGATAGGTCAAAGGGAAACTTTGGCACTTGGTCAGATGACCACAACTCTGAGCTAGGTTCATATGAATAGCATTTCAACATCATGTTAGTTTTCAGCAAATATGCATTAATGCATAGTATTCCCAAGGCTGGAATGAAAAACTGGGCTAGGAAGAGACTGTTCTGTACTCCCTTCATGTTTCCAAATTATTTTCATGGTGAATTTAGCCAGTTTTCCATGGCTCACAAAACTCCAGGCTGGCTTGAGTTTCCTGCTTCCTTCTTTGGCAGTCCTGCACCAAACCTTTTCAAGAGATATGTTCTTACTTAGAGGAAAGGAAATATCAGATCCAAGCCGTTTTACATGTACCGGATGCCAAGCACCAAACAAAGCAGCTCAACTTTTCAAAGACTTGATATCATAACTGTAGCCACTTGAGTAAAGGCTTAGTCCTGGAATGGCCAAGTTAAATAAGTTAGAATCAGGGCTAAATTGATCTCCACATCTAGTCTTCATAAATCTACATGAAGAAGTTCTGAATCAAAGAAAAATAAATTAAAAATGTGTAATACTGGTTCATGTCTGGCTGGTCTGTTTTGGTGTTGCTGTGAGGACTGTCTCTTCTCAGTGCATATTGAGTTTGTAGAGGTGGAACCAAGAAAATGCAGGATTCTAGAAGATAGCACCTCAGAAGATCACCCACTTGGAATTCTTGCCTCTAAGTGAGGAGGAGGGAACAGGTCATAGACGTCTTGAGAGCCATTGTGACATCAGGGTGGCTTTTCAGATCCCTGCCCCATCTGTCCCCGGAGGCTCATCTCAGGCACAAGGATACAGAATGGTAAAGTATCTGACATGTGTCATAGGTCCAACTGATTGGTGGGATTTCTAGCTTCAAGTAGAGGAAAGTTACTAAGATCTAGAAAGTGGGAGGGAGTTGTTTTGGGGATTTTTTAGCATCTGCAGTTAACTGGGTCTCTATAGTAAAAGCCTTTTGACTACAGCTGAGGACCTCTCATTGCACAACTAACTCCATGGGGCATCACACACACAACACAATGTAAAAAGTGCCCCCCTAGAGTTGTGCAATGCAGAATTCCTGCTCCACAGCCCCATCTGTAACATATGACCTGCCCCCTTGGCTGCAGTTGACTAGACCAGGGATGAATGAATGTTGGCCATGTTGAGCTATATCAGAGCAATCAGATTCGTTTAGGAATTTGGAATTTGAATAGAGACACTTCCAACAAATCTAAGCTGTTTCCTTATAAGAAGACAAAGTAGAATTTAGCTTTCTGGAACAGGGTGTGTATATGTTTTGGGTGGTAGTTGGGAAGTGGGGAACTTTCTATGTGAGGATGCATATTCTGCAGAGAGCAAAGAATGAAGGCAATAATTAGAGAGAAGTAGTAGCAAGAGATAGAGTAGGGGATCTACCAAGGCTCCTGACAAGTTCTCTGCTCCTGGCTACTGACCTCTCCTGGGATTCACCTGCATTTCTGTTCTTGGGTTCTATGAGATATCTATATCCTCAAAACAAAAAGTGATACCAAAACTCACTTAAATTCATGGTGGTTACTATAACTGAAGAGTCCCAACAAAGATACTAAATAAAACAATCACTTATGATAGAATCAGGCCTTGTTTCTAGAAGAATCTGCACTCCTCTGTAACTGATGCTAGGCTCAGGAAGAACTATATGTAAACCAAGTCAGGCTTCATATTATCGAGCCCTCCTTAAGGATCCTAAGAGCAGCCAGATTCACTGTATAATCCTGCTGTGTAGTTAATATTTCTTTCTGTGGTTAAGTTCTTTAAATTCAACCTGCATGCCACTTGCTGCAATTTCAGCTTCCTTACTCGTTCTCAACTAAGAGGATTTGGAGAGTAAATGACAACTAACCATTCTTGGAATAATAATTTTAAGAGTTAGACATAGAAATAGGCAGAAATTTCAAGCTGACTTGATTCAGCCCTCTAATTTGACAAATGAGGAGTCTGAGACCACAGAGGCTTATATGATTTGCCCAAGGTCACGTGTGGAATGTGGCAGAGCAGGGACTAGAACCCAGATCACAAGCTGCTCCAGAGCCAAATTTTATCAGAGAGAAATGCTAAAGGCAAAGGCAGTTGTTCTTCTCGTCGTTAATTTTAACTTCTTGGTTATATGATCTGGATAGTTTCTAACTCTGGGACACTTTCAAGAGGTAAAATTCCTTGGCAAATAACTGAATGGTTTCTCCATTTAATTATTGACTTCAAGAGTACATAGCGAAGTCATAGAGCTTTTAAGATCATCTTGACAATTGTGTACTTGTTAGAGAAAAGGAAATCTTCTGAATTTTGAGTTTCAATATCATGAAAGGAGTATGTAGTCAAGATATCAGTCAAGTTTCAGAAAAGTGTGTGCCACTTGAAGTTAAAATTGTTCTAAACCAGAAGAAGAAGAAGGAGAAGAAGAAGGAGAATAAGAAGGAGAAGAGAAGAGAGAAAAGAAGAGACAGAAGAAGAAGGATGAGTGAGGGGAAAGGGACGGAGGAAGGAGTGTATGAGGGAGAGGTATGTGGACAAGAGGGAACCTCTGCTTCCCACGTCGCCTTTGATTCCTCGTCCCCTGTCGTTTGTAGGGGGTCCTTTCCCTTCTTTTTCCTCTTCTTCCTCGTTTTCCCATCCACCGAATAAGTCACAAGCCAAGAAGACAGACAAGGAGAAGAAGAAAGAAGGAAAAAGCATACATACTTAACTACTTAACTGTGTGTTAATGCTGTGCTTGTGAGTCATGATGAAGTCAATTTTCAGTATGAGTTATGGGCGGAAATGGCTCTTATTATTACCATTTAATATGATGTAGGTTTCAGTAGAGTAATGAAACACAAATATGAGGTCATCTAATCCTGCTAAGTCTATAATGCTATTCTAACATTGCATTATTCAAAGAAAATGCCAAATCCTGGGTAGTCAAATATATTATTATTCTTTTAAAGAAATGTATTGAGTATTTGGAACTTTTGAATAATTAAAAATCCCCTTCCTTTCGAATCAACAAGGGTTATTATATTGAAGACTTTTTAAAAATTAATAATTAATTTTTAATTTTTATTTTTTGATTCATAATGTTGTATTAGTTTCTGGTGTACAGCATAGTGATTCTGTTTTTTATATATATGTATATACTTTTTTATTACAGGGTGCTACAAGCCATTTATGAAGCCCTTTTAATCAAAGGAAAAGAACAAAAAATATTTAACAATATTTAGAATACTACGTTCAGTGTAAAATAGAGAAGAGACAGAATTGCTCAGAATTGCTGCTGTGGCGGGTGTGTGTGTGTGTGTGTGTGTTAAGCTGGGCCCTCCATGCATGGTGCTTTCTCATAAGAGGCAGGTGCTCGGGATAGCTGATCGTGGCTCTGATCCAATAGTGAAAAGTAGAGTTTCTAACATGAATAGAAACAAACAAACAAACAAAAATACTCCAGATAAGACCTAGCATGGTCGAAAAGAAAGAAAGAAAGAGGAAAAGGAAAGAAGGAATGAAGGAAAGAAGAAAGGTAGGTAGGTAAGGGAGCGTGAGCAATAGACTGAAGTAAAAAACCTTGCCTGTTACAGCACTGCCAAGAATTTACTGTGTGATCTCTAGATATCCACTTTCCCTCTCTGGTGCCCTCCAGGAAAGTTATGTAAGAAAACCTAAAGTCTCTACTAATTCTACAATTCTATGATTCTGGAATATATGTCCTGAAAACAAAAATGATCAGTCTTTAAGAAAAGCTATTTGGTAAACAGAAGGTGTTTCCCCCAGAAACAGCTGGAATATTGTACGTGACATAGTGTACCATCTACTAGAATTGTATTACTCTCACTAGAATTTAGTCTTTAACCAGACTTCTGGTCCATTTGACCTTTACTTTCAAAATGGGTAATAGGAAATGAATACGGGTCAAAATAACATGAAGCTTTCCCTTGAGTCTCTTTTCTCTATGAGAAACTCCTGGCAAAGAAATCCTAAGTGATGTACAGCAGTCAGTGTCCAGTGGGAGGCCCTCAAGCAGATGGCAGATGCGAGCCTCCCCTTTCTTCAGGATGGTGGCCCTGTGCAAGGCCATTGGTGCTTCCACCCAATTCAGCCAAGACACACTACTTGTAGCTCGGAGAACAAGCTTCACTTTCTGAGACCTCCATCCCTTCCATCTGCCCTTCCTTCCACCTCCTACCAACCGCCACCCCAGCCCTTTCCCTTCCCCTTCCCAGTCACACCACCACTAATCCTCCAGGTCTCAGCTTAGTCATCCTCATCTATTGGGAGCCTCCTCAGGCCCTTCAAGCCCAGATTTGGAGCCCCTCATAGATTTGCCTGCACTAGACCTGGTATATCGTCAGCTTTCACTGCACACAAACACAGTCACAGAATCTCAGTGGAATACAGCAAAAAAGCACTTATTTGTCACTCATTTTTCTGCAGGTTGGCTGGGACAGCCCTTGCTCCATGTCTCATTCTGAGGGGCAGCGGTTCACCAGGGCCTAATTTTCTCATGGTCATGCATAAACTCAAAAACTCAAGCCCAATCAAGCAAGCCCACTTCAAGCCTCTGTGTCCTATTGGCCAAAGCAAGGCACATGGCCAAAGTCCAGAATCAAGGGCCAGGGAAGTATACTCCACTTATGAGGCCACAGAAAGGGTGGATATATAATCCTAATTCTACAGGGAAGTGAGGAATTGGAACCAACAATTCAACCTGCCCCGCCTATATTAATAGCACCTATTACAGTGTATTACCATTATCTGTGTGAAGTTCCCATCTAGACTGTTACCTTCTTAAAAGCAGGGACTATTTTTTTTTATCTTTGTATTTATAATATGGTATATAATAGGCACTTGAAAACATCTGAGTGAATGAATGAATGGAGATAGGCAATACTACACCAGGCTCTTTCTCTAGTCCTTCATAATGCCCCTCCCGTGTGCCTACTGAATGTTCTTACTACGGTCACTAAAAGATCAAAATCAATATGGATGAGATCTGGCTCCTGCTGGGGTGGAGAGTGTGGGAAAAAGGACTCCCATCTCAAGTCACTTGACCTATTTTAGCCCATGTCTTTGATCGCCACTGGCAGACTCCCTAAAAAGAGTTCTCATTATGTCTACTTCAGTGGGGTCCCAAGGTCCCACAGAACTGTAGGCTGAAGTGGTGGGGGTCGAGAACATGTTTTTAAAAGTATTTCAGAATCCGATCTGCTGCTTGGCAATTTGATTTAGAGCAAACAGAGGAAATGGAACACATTTCTAAGCAAATACTTCCCAGATTACTTACACATGCAAATTCATGGACTAAGTTTAGATGTGCAATTAAGCATCTAGTTATTTTTGATTCTACACTTATAGGCCAAATCAGATGCCCAAAGGAGGCACATGGTTGGTTTATTTCTGTGCATTTGCTTGCGTCCTAAATTCTGAGCTCACAGGTCTCAGTGACCCAGTTGTGGGCTTAAAAGAACAAGGTGGTTGAAGGGCAGGCCAAGTTTTGTGATTTTTAAAGAATACAGCTGCTCAGAGTGTTGCTTCTCTGGGCAGAGTAATGAATGGTGCAGATCCCCGTTTACAAAATAGGAAGTAAGGGCAGAGTAGGCACCATCCTCAGTACAGCTGTCACTCTGGTAAAGAACAATCAATGCTCAGCTAGCCAAAGCCATTATTGGTTTCCCATGTGGCCATCAGTTTTTTACATACTTTCATGATCCGTATGAAAATGTTAATGCCGTACATATCTGTGCCAAATGACGTGCTCAGATGCCAGTGTGAACACATGCAAAACAGATGAGCAGTTTGGGAAGTCTGTATTCATTGTTACTTTGCAAGCAAATGGCATCAGCCCCTCACCTCCTAGTCACAGTGACCAGTGGTTCAACTTTCTTTTTGCCTCTTCTATAAAATCATCATTTGCTTAAGAGTTTCTTCACAGAGCATCCACTTAATGCCACTTTCATTACAAGCAGGAATTTATGACTAGGGGCAAGGCTGGGGTCCAGCATGGGTCCCTCTGCAGGCACTGATTGGCCTACTTTGCCCTGATTTCCTGCAGCAACATTATGGAGAAAGATTTCCTTCAACAGACACTCAGAGAATGCCCTATGCTGTCTGCTCTGTTTCTACTCTCTCCCCACCCTCTCCCATTTGTCTCCCTACTGTAAGCCTCCCATGGAGAATGGGTCTATTGCCTGTCCTCCGCTAACTAGAAAGAGAGTCTTCTGTTTTTAAGAGAGTGTGGAGCCCTTGATATATGTATGGGTAATTTTTAAAATATCATTCAGTGAGAATGAACCACATATCAGATACCGTGCTTACAAACATTAATATATTTGCTCCTCAGGAACAACTCTAATGACTCTACAAGATAGATATTATTATGTCTGTTTCACAGATGAGGTGAAAAAACTTTTCCAGGTACCAATTAAACAGAGGAGCTGGGATTCAAACTCAAGCCTATCTGAATGCAAATTCCAGGCTGTTAACCAATTATTACGGGCTTCCTCTACTATCCCATGGACACCTAGAGAAGCCCTGCAAGACCCCAGTCCAATTCTGAATCAAAATAAAACTCTTGTTAATAATGCCTTCCTTGCATGACATTTGATTTCTCCATTGTGAAATATCACTGCATCTGAAAAAGCAATGTACTTAGTGTGGCCAGGATATTTTTCTGAGTGTACATTTTTCACTGAATATCCAAAACTAAGATTGCAGAACCCTGTTTACTTCCACTTTCCCCCAAGGTAAAAACAGTATGAAAGCATTGAAATCTTATGTTCTCTTGTCTACTGCATTTTAAAGAGGCAAAAGCAAATAGTGTGGGAGTCTCAGATTGTTACCTTCACATGGTACCGTGTGTGCAGCTCAAAAACACCAACTGGTGTCTTAAAAAAGCCTTTAGATAGTTATTCCTAGTGAGTTGAGAATGATATCACAAGCAGAAGAATAAATAATTTATAACTTTTCAAAACATGTCTTCGTTCAAACAAGAAGGTTCTATGCTCAGTTTGCAACTGTTATCTCTCTGGGTCCCTCACGGCCTCATTATCTAACATAAGGATTCCTTGGGGTTCCCAAGGTGGTGGAACAGTGGGTAGGAGGGGCTGGCTGTATCCCATGGGTGCCCAAGGAGGATTTGCCAAGAAAGGGATGATGGAGGCTGCTCTTCCTAAAGCCTCCAGAGTTGCTGAGAGCCTGTATCCTATGCCTGCCAGGTAAAGAATACACAATGTAACTCCATCACAACTGGAAAAGGGAGCTGAGAGGTGAAGAGTTGGGGGCTAATGTCTAATGGAAATGGAAAAGAAGTGTTTGTGGCTAAAAGACGCTTTCAGACAACTTGGCAAGGATCACATTTCTCCCTTTTGTCAGAGTTCTGCTTTCTTTTTGTCTCCTAAATTCAGGAGTTTGGAACAGACCTGGGTGTTACTGTTCTCGGAACTCCCAGGAAAGGCTCTAACTCCAAAGACCTTTCACATTTCTCACATCCACAACTCTTCTTGTTGAAGAGAAGCGGCTGAAACACTTCTTGGGTGAGTAGCTATACAGCCTGGGGCTACTTGCTGCCTCCAATAAATGGGAAGGCTGTACCCTCCCACATAAAGATACGAGCAGCATGAGTATGGTACACAGAGCTCTACTACTGAAAACAATGTAAAAAGTTAAATTAATTTCTGGAATGGACTGTAGTCCAAGTTGGCCATTACACTGCTTCTGGGGTTTAAAAAATTTTTTTCCTTTATCCTTGTTACTTTAAGCTTATCTTTTAAGCACAAATGTTCTGTGCTTCTAAATTTTATGTGTCCAAGAGTTGGTGACTACAATGTAAATGAGATTAGCTTGAGACCCTCTGGGACAGTGAAATCGGGGATGCACCTATTGCCACTGCACAACACCAAGGCTTCTTGGTCTCTTGGTTCCCTCACTTCATGCTTTCAGAAAAATTGTTTGCTCTGAGACACTGTCTGCTTCTCATCAACAACATTTTCATCATGGGCATTACAAGCTGATAAAAGGAAGTGCTCAGGCTTGCCTCTTCCCCTGGCACTCACTGGAATTTCTATTCGCACCAAGGTGCTGGTGAAAAGCATCTCCGGAGAGTCCAAAGGGAGGATCGGCATTACCATCATCACGCTTATTTCTTCATCATATTCCTCCCTCATTAATTTCTAGCTTTTTCAGGAATATGCGTGAGAAGAAGTACACTGGGAAGAAAAAGACTTCTGTGGAATATTATTTCTCACTTATTTTCATTCTGAAAAATAAAATCCTGAACACTTTCCAGGCCTCGTCTCAAATTCTACCTGCATCATGAAGTCCTCACTAATATTTAAGTCAGAATTTATCTCTTTCTTCCCAGGGCTTCCCCAGCCTTTTGAGGGTACCTCACTCACAGCATTCATCACATTGGGTCTGATCTTTTAGTTTTTGAATTACAAATCTGCTTCTCTCAGACTGTAAACTCCTGGTTGGCAATAGATCCTGTTTGACTCTATGTATTGTGCATCTAGCGTGATACCTTACCTGTAATAGGCTTTCAAGATGTTTGCTGAAGTATCATATCCCAGAGATGCTCAAGTGCACTATTTCAGTGCTTCTGAAACTTTATCATGCATCAGAATCACTTTGGACGGCTTGTTAAACCCGTCTTGTATGGGTCCCACCCCCAGAGGTCTGTGGTGAAGCTGGGAAACTTGCAGTCTCAACAAGTTCCCAGGTGATGCTAGTGATTTGGGTCCAGAGACCACTCTTTGGAGAGTGCTGAACTACTTTTTCCACATTTCAGTATCTCTGATTTCAGCCTATGCCTTAAATCTGTTGACGTGTCAGTTTAATTGACAAATTTTTTTATCTCATAGCAGTTATAAAATAATGGTTTTACAATCGACAGTATCTTACATTAAATGAAATCTAAGTAAGTTTCCTATTTACAGATTTGAATCCGCATTATAAAGCATAGCAATGAAATGTTTTCAAAACGTAACTCTACTAGTTCTAGAGAATACATACGTAAGATTGCGGTGCTTAATCTTTATAATGGCAACAGAGTAAGTCATTTCTAGGGCCTCATATGAGATTCATAGAATAACAAATTAGCTCAATCTGGCCAGGGATATCAAGAAATGAAAAGCAGGCATTTCCACATTCATTTTTGGTGCCTGCTAAATCTCCTTCTCTAGGGTAAAACTTCCATGAGGTCAGAGTTTATATCTGGTTTTGCTCATCATTGTAGTCCTAGCTCTAGAAAACTTCCTGACACAGTGCTCAATAAATACTTTTATTTTAAAAAAGCCAGAGTTTCTTACTTGCTGTAAATAAGATGAATTGCGAGACATATCATGATTTACTGGTAGAATACTCACCAACAAATGCCAGTGCTTCTGACCAATTCTCTTCTGTGCAACCAAACAACAACAAAATAAATTATGAGCATTAACAACCAAGAAACCCATTAGATTGAAAATCTTCCAGGTAAGCAAGTATCCCAGGGTCACAGACCCAGACACATTGTCCCAGCTGCCCTTCTTGCAGGAGTGGACCAGGTTTGCCATCTTTAGGAAATGCTGTTTGCCGGGAAGTGGTGGGAGCAGAGGGGGCAGAATGCCTTCTTTTATCAAAAAGAAGGCTCAAGCCTAGTCTGATCACTATTCCCATAATCTTACTGGATTTAGGCCTAAAGGAACTTTGGTATTTAAGGTATGAGTCAACAAGTATCACCATTTTATCCCTTTCCTAAGTTCAGAACCAGCTGAGAAATAGATATAAGAGTCAAATAGGAAATACCAAAACAGCAGCATCCCCAGTGATAATGCTGTCTGGAAGATGCATTTTAGGCACAAAACATGAGCTTGGTAAATGAGCCACTTCCTTGAGTTAAGCAGGCTTACCCACTGCCAACAGCTACTGGGTCACAGGCAGCCCTGTACAACTGCCATCTCCACACACGGGCTACAGCCTGCCCTACCCTGCTTACTCTGTGGCCCAAAAAGCAAACAGCAGACTTTTTGCAGGAAGGCAGCTCTGAAACAAAAGAACACAGAAGCTGCAGTTTCATATGTGTCTCAACTCTTCTGTGCTCCAAATTGTAGGAGAGGAAAGGTTGTTTCTCTACCAGAGACTCTCCAACATGGAAACACAAGGTGTAGGCAAGAAGTATTCTCTCCTAATGGAAACTATCTCTTCATACAGGTGCCTTAGAACTATACAACTGGCTGGTAGTGCCCAAATAATATTACCTTATTTCTGCAAAGCATTGTAAAAGCTGTTCAATTTTTAAATTATTCCAATGAATATTTCTTGAGTGTCTACTGCTATAAGGCACGGTAGTCTTTCTTAGCATAGCCTGTGAGGTTACCCCAAAAGATGAGCCTATAGTCAAATCTTGAAAACCATCATCCAGCATCACGACAAGTTCTCCATTAACATTCACAGGGGGTGCTGTGATGGTGGACTGCATGCTGGGGGGGGGGACTTCAGGGGCTGCTGACACTGTCAGATCTGACGTAAGGGTGGGACAGCATAAAAGAATAAGAGAAAGTAGAAAGAATGAAACTTGTTCCTACACTTTGTTCTCTGTCCAAACTAATCATGGTCCATTGAACAAAGAAAGCAGGAAAAAAAAAAAAAAAAAGGAGAAGGAGAAGGAAAGGAAGAGGAAGAGGAAGAAGGGGGAGGGGGAGGAGAAGAAGAAAAGCTAATGAGAAAAAGAGGAAATCAAACAGACCAGGAAAGAAAACATCAGTAATTCCTGGCAGAACCTCAGCTCTCTTTGTGACTTGCAGTCTGTGACTCGCAGCCTGTGACGCTGAGATCAGCCTTTATTCAGGCTACTGCCATTTGCCCTACAATTACCTTGTTATAAGGGATCGCCAGTCCAGAGGAGCATTGGCTTTCCTGGTTTTGTTATTTGTCACTGAGGGAAGACTTTGGTTGTTTGGTTTGAAAGGCGCAATCAAAGGCAAGATATGCGGCCCCCTCTCCCCGGCTCCCTTGCCACTGCTTTGCCACCCCTGCAGCTTGGTGTCTGTTTGTAGTCTGCAGGCTCCTCTTGCTCAGCAGTGGGCTTTTCAAGCTTTGCCCGCAGCTTCAAGATTACACACACCTCTGCAGTGGACCCTGTGGTGACTGTGGTTCTGGAGTGAGTTGTAATCTTCTCTGTAGGAGGCAGCTCTATTATTAAAGTATCTACCACAGGGGAAGTTGCACTGCTTTGTAACAGGAAATGGGGGAACGTTTGGGGAGAGGAGGTATAAAAGTCTAATAAGCACCACACCCTGACAGAGAAAAGCCTTGTTAAAGGAGCTTTTTGTAAGGGCTTTACTGTTCATGTGGTTTTCCATCTCTGGGCAAGACACTGCTGCCGACAAGGTTTGTGCCAGGGCATCCTAAACCCAAACACCTGTGTACATCATGACATGGAAGGACCTTGAAGTTGGGAATTTATGACAGTAATAGAAGGGGATAGTAGAAAATGCGTCAGCTTACACTGTGGAATGAGAACTATATATTAAGTAGTTAAAGCCAGGCATGACTTTTTAGAGCAAACTGTAAGTCATCAGTGGGTTCCTGGTATGTACCTCCAATTTCCTATCACTAAGATTGGTGATTTACAAAGGATTGTCTCCATGTTGGCCTCTTCTTGGGATATCTAAGTCCCACTCTCCCTCTTCTGAATCTCCCACAAATTTCTTTTCTCACATCAGTCTGATAACCTTTGCACCAGGGCCTTCATTACTATCTATAAAAAATTCTAATCTCAGCTTTTGGGCTGAGAATTGAGCTTTAGTCAAAGTTCAGGGTATTGTTCAATCACATTGATGAGGAATTTTTATGCCTTCTCATATGCCCTGATAAACGCTTCTCTGATTTAGGGGGTGCAAAGGGCCGGCTTCCCATTTAGTGTATGTAGTCTGTCCTACAGCTTTCTCTCTTTGTCTGACTGAGTACTCCCCATTCCAGTCTGCTGCTTCTGGGCTCTGCTCTGATTTGATGAGAAGGATATCTTCCAGATGATGTCAAGACTGAGAAAATTTCCTCCATAGTGTAGGAACAAGAACAGCAGTACACTGCCTGGCACATGAGTAGATATCCTTCCTGGCCATAGGTATAAACAGCAGGGCACTGGTAATTATTTTCTGTCCTCTGATCTGTGGACTATATGAACTTAAGACAAAATATGAAAGAAACAACTAAAGTATTTGGGTTGATTATTTGAAACTGTTAATAGAAATTATTAGAAATTACAGCTGACTGCAGGGACTGAGCATGGGAGTGGAGCTTTAGAGAAAGTTCAGAGAAGCAGCCAAGGACAACTTCAGCTCATAAAAAGTATAAGCCTGTCACTCCAGGTGGCTGGGATGTACTCCCAGTGTCCTATTTTAGAGGTGGGTTAGGCTTTGGGATGGAAAGATGCTGAAGGAGAACATTGCAAGTAAAGTAGATGGGAGGAAGGAAAGTATCCAACTTTGAGGGCAGATGTGTGTTACAAAATGTTGTAATTATTGCTGGAGTGTGGAAAACAGTGTAATATCTCTGAAAATGTCAACTCGCAAATCCAAAAGTTCTGTGAACTCCAAGTAGGATAAATGCAGTGATAACCAAACCTTGGCATAACATAGTCCCATTGCTGAAAACCAAAGAGAAAGAGCAAATATTAAAAGTAGCCAGAGTAAAAGGACATGTTACATTTATACTGTACAAAATGATACAAATGAAGGATGACTTCTCTGAGAAACAATGGTGGCTAGAGGAATATAGAACTGCAATTTTAAAATGTTGAAAGGACAAAACTAGAATTCTATTAAAATATCCTTCAGAATTAAGGTAAAGTAAAAGACATTTTCAGAAAGACAAAAACTGAGAGGATTCATCTCTAGCAAATCTACATTACAAAAAATAATTTTAAAGAATAAAAAAGAACACAGAACAACAGACAGGATAAATACCTGGGTAAATACAAAAGAATCTTTCCTTTTTTAATAGACAGATAGATGTAGATAGAGATAGATAGACAGACAGACAGACAATAGATATGTAGATACAGATGTATATAGTCATGCATATAGATACATATACATAACACTTTACAAGATTATTAATTGAAGCAAAACAACAATGTACGTGGAGTTTATAGCATATGTAGAAGTAAAATATAAGAAAACAACATTACAAAGGGTGAGAGTCATGTCTCACCAAAGGACATACTGTGTGTGATTCCATTTATATAAAATATCCAGAACAGTCAAATCGACAGAGACTACTAGAGAGTATATTAGTGGTTGCCAAGGACTGGGGAGGGAAAGGGGGTAACTGCTAATGGGGACAGGGCTTCTTTTTGGGATGGGAAATGTTCTGAAATTATATAGAGATGATAGTGGCACGATTAAACAATTTAGATGAAATAGAAAAGTAATTTGAAAAACACAACTTACCAAAATAGATACCAGAATATATAACTAACTATTCCTATATCAATCAAAATAACTGAATCATTTTCAAAAAAATTTATACAAAGAAAACTTGAGACCCAGATGATTTTACTGATTAAATCTATCATGATTTAAGGAAGAAATAATACCAATTCAATACAAGCTCTTTTAAAAACAGAGAAAGAGGGAATAATTCCCAACTCATTTTACAAAGCAAGCATAATCTCAGCACCAAATACTGACAAAGACATAGTAAAAGAAAACTACAACAATATTCCTCCTGAGATAGATTAAAAATTCTTAGCAAAATATTAGAAAAATTATCCAGTTATACATTTCAAAGTAAAATACATCATGACTAAATGAGGTTTTCAAGATTGCTTTAACATTAGAAAATTATTCGATGAAATTAAAGAATAAAGGGAGAAAAGTATGTGATCATCTCAGTATATACATAAAAGTTTTTGACAAAAGTCAACACCCATTCATGATAAAAACTGTGAGAAAATTAGGAATAGAAGGAATTTTCTTAAACTGCTAACAGGAATCTCTAAAAATCTATACCCAATATAATACTTGCTATTTCCTCCTAAGATCAGAAACAAGTCAAAAATGTCCACTCTCACCATTTTACTAGAGGTTCTAGCCAATGTAATAAGGCAACAAAAGAAATTAAAAGTATACAGGTAAAAGGCATAAAGGAAGAAGTAAAACTGTCATTCTTTGCAGATGACATGATTATGTAGAAAATGTTATGGGATACAGGAACAACTAATGAGTGACTTTAGCAGGATAAATATACAAAAATCAATTCTATTTCTATATACTAGCAATAAACAATTAGAAAACAAAAATTTTTAAATGCCAGTTTACAAAAGTATGAAAAATATCAATACTTAGAAAAAATCTAATAAAAGATATACAAATCCTATACAACAAAAACTATAAAACATCATTACGATAAATTCAAGAAGACCAACCAAAATAGAGAGACATAGTATGTTATGAATTGGAAGACTCAATGTTTTTAAGACATCCATTCTCCCCAGATATATTTATGGATTTAATATGATCCTCATCAAAATTCCAGCGGGCTTTTTTAGAGAAATTGACAAGATGAGTCTAAAGCTTATGTGGGAATGCCAAAATAATTTTTAAAAAGAGTAAAGTTGGAAGACTTATAATACCTGGTTCCAAAACTGAAAATAATGCTACATGAATAAAGACACTGTGGTGTTAAGATGCAGATAGGCAAATATCAAATAGAACAGAATCCAGAAATAGATCCACACACATAGGGTCAACTGATTTTTGACTAAAGTGACAACTTAATAAATAAAGGAAGATGTTAAAAAATGGTGCTGGAACAACTGGATAACCATGTGAAAAACAAAAATAAATTTGACTTCTATCTCACTCCATACAATAAGATCAGTCTGAGATGGATCATAGAGCAAAATATAACCTAAAACAACAACGCTTCTAATAGAAAACATGAAATAATATCTTTGCAGTTTTGGAGTAGGCAAAAAATACTTGCACACAAAAAGCATTAACTATTAAAAATGATAATTGGCTTTCACCAAAATAAAAAATTTTGTGTATCAAAACACACAATTAAGAAAATAAATAGGAAAGCCAGTACATATATTTTACAAAGGCTTTTATCCTGTATATATAAAGAACTCCTCCAAATCAATAACAAGACAAACTAATTTTTTAAGATGGGCAAAAGATTGGAGCATCCATTTTGCAAAAAAAAAGATATAAGTATGACCAACAAGCACATGAAATGTTTTTAACGGCACTAATCATCATGATATATGCAAAATTCAACCACAATGAGGTATCATTTTACACTCATTAAAAGGTCTAAAATTTAAAGTATGACAATACCAAAAGTTGATGGGGATGTGGAAAAACTGGAACTCTCAAACACTGCTAGTAGGAATGGAAAACGGTACAATCACTTAGGAGAATCGTTTGTCAGTTTCTTTTTAAAAAATTAACTTTTGCATCTGTCTTAATTCCATATGCAATATTTCTCAAAAGAAATGAAAACATATTCACAAAGAGATTTGTACAAGAATATTCAGAGGAGCCTGATTTATAATAGCCCCAAAATAGAAATAGACCAAATGTTCATCAACAGGAAAATAAATAAACACAGTGATATATTCATAAATTAGAATAATAATCAGAAATAAAAGGAAAAAAGTACTTATGATGGAAAAACATGGATGAATCTTAAGACTTCCAGTTATGCTAAGGGAAAAAAGCTAACCAAAAAGGTATATGCTATATGATTCTATTTGTATGAAGTCTAAAATTGGCAAAATTCATCTATGGTGAAAAAATACATGAATAGCAGTTGTATCTTGTTTGGTGCATTCAATCATCATCATGTATTCAATTTTCAAAATCACTGAACAAAATATTTAACGCTTTTTGATGGATTATATGTAAATTATACCTCAATTTAAAAAAAAAACAACTACATCTGGTAGGTATCAACTACATAAATAGCTACATAGGGTAAAGTTCATTCATCGAACAAACATTATCAGTGCTAACCTCTGGGAATATCAGGCTTTATTAGACACCATTCCAGCACTGAAGAATGCATAGATTTGGGAGAGGGGAATATAGCCACTGACTGTATATGGAAGCACAGAGGAGTGAGCAAGATATTACAGAATAGGATAATGGCCTCTTGTCTGACCATGGTGACTGAATCACTGCTTGAGAGGGTGAGATGTTGCTTTTTATTTTTAGCCTTTAGGACTTGGGGTGATATTTTAGCAAGTGTAAGGATTTCAAATAACAGTTCCCTAAAACTTAGGAACAAACTCCTTTTCGTAGTGGGAGAATAGAGAGACTTTTCCATCTCGAGGATAAACAGAAAAGGGCTCTATACTTCCTGAGCAGTAGGTTTAGAGGGAAGCAGGTCTCTCGAGCCAGGGTCCCTATGCCACGCTGCAGAGCAGCCCACAAAACACCCTAGAGGATGTGGCTTGCTGGCCACACCCCTTGGGTCATGACAGCCCTGCCAAAGAATGTAGAGCCCCAACAAAGAATGTTCTGAAAGCCATTTAAGAGCCTTCCAGGAAAACCACAGCCAGCAATCCACCACTTGCAATGTGTGTGGGTGGGCCCCAGCCTCTCCCTCTCTTCCTTGGCATCCCTGAGCCCCCACCAAATCCCGTGTCTGCTCAAAAGGAGGTGCAGGGCCAGGTACAGTTTGTTTGCTGGTGATGTAGGCAAGGCACCTGCCTGAAAGGCTCTAAGGACAGCACTGGGGAGCCTGCCTCTGAGTGCCTTCAGGTCATCCTTCAAAGCTCCAGCTCCTGAAGCACTGGGGTTGTGACTCTCCACAGACAGACCAGCTGGAGAAGTGGCTGTGGGGGAAGTTACAACATGTCCCTTCCAACCACAGCTGTATTAGTTTCCTATTGCTGCTATAACAAATTACCTCAAACTTAGAGGCTTAAAACAACACCAATTTATTATATTACTTTTCTGGAGGTCACAAATCTAAAGTGGATCCATGGGACTGAATTCCCCTTGGAGGCTCCAGGGGAAACCCCGTTTCCTTGCCCTTTCAGCTTTCAAAGGCAGCCAACATTTTTTGGTGTGTGGTCCCCTACCTCTGTCTTCAAAGCTAGCATCTTCAAATTTCTTTTTCTCTGTCCCTCTACTTCTGTCATCACATCATCTTCTCTCTGATTCTGACTCCTTCTGCATGCCTTTTATAAAGACCCATTTATTTGCATCAAGCCCCTTGGTAATTCAGAATAATCTCTCCACCTCAAAATTCTTAATTTGATCACAAATGCAGAACTTCTCTTGCCATATAAGGTAACATTCACAGATTCCAAGGATTAGGATATGGACATCTTTAGAGGATCATCAGACTACCCTGACAACTCTAAGCCAATCTGACAGTGACAACAAAAGCATCAGCCATTGAGTGTTTACCATGTGATTTTAATACAGATATGGAGACAGGGATAGAGGTAATTTTATAGAGATATATGTGTATGTACTTCAACTGATAGATGCTGTATTTGTATATGTATGAAATTATCTATCAATCTAAATCTCCAAAGCCAATGCTCCTTACCCACTGTCTCCCATTCTGTTCCAAGTATCAACAAGAAACTCAGACTATGAATTCTTGTGTGTAATAGCTTCAACCTAATTTTTTTTCTCTAGCTAGAACTAACCACATTTGTGGTTAGAAAGACAAGGAATGGGTTAATTCCCAGTTGGCTGCATCTACAGAAAGCTCATAAAATTGTCCATTTCTCCCCATAAATGAAACTGTTGCTTATTCACAGTGTCTTGTTTCTTTTCTTGCTTTACCTTTTTCAGTGTTTTAACTCTTCCTTATTGTTCTCAACCTCAACAGAGGTTGTATTTCCAAGCAGAACCATTCACCAACCTAAAAATCTTTCCTTTGTTTTAGAAATCTGCTTCACCAAATAACCCATCACCAATTATTCAAGCACCGTGAAAAATGAAGTCCAGAAATACCACAGCAAAGGAAACAAAAGTGGGAGCTGAAGAGTATAAATCCATCAAACCGTGGTTTAAAAATAAAATAAAATAGAAATGAGTAGCCCATGAAACAAAAGTGAATGAAGATTTATTTTAACAATGTCACCTGGACAGCACCCATTCTCAGTATTCTTCAGTGGGGTTTTTTTTTACTATTTTAATGTGTGTCTTAAATCAGAATCATTAAATTTTTAGAAGACAGAATCCTTTTCTCAGAGAGACAATCCTTAAATAGCAATAGGTGATCTGTTTGTGAGTCTGTCTCCATGATAGTTAATATTGCTCTGCCGAGCTTTTTGTTGAGGACAAGAATGAAATATGCTCCTGATTTTTACATGCCTCTGATGTTGCCAAATCATGTGCTTTGGGGATTCTGGCTTATACTATATAGATTTTTTTTTTATTACTGCCTTCTCAACGAATGGTTCCTGAGTATTTATTGATAAGTATGACCATATTAAAATCTGGATCATGAATAAATGATTTCAGATGAATTTGGGAATAACTACAGCAAGAGAGGCAGGAAAGTAATGAATCGAGTGGTGTGACTTAAAGCCTGGACCAGGTAAGGACACTAACGTAAGCCCCACTGAGTACCTCCTGCTGGTCTGACGAGACCTCCTGTCCCCGCAAGGCTGGGCCCCAAGCCTTGCCTCACTTGGACCTTCCTTCACTCCACCTTCCACAGAAAGGGCTGTAGCAGGACCACCATAGGGTTATGCCCAAAATAGTAGAAACATCTGGCTGTACTATGAATCATCATAATTGAGAAATAGGTTCTTCGGATTTTGATCTTAAATAATACTTGAATGCTTGAAATAGATTTAATCATCAGAGGATTAGGTAATAAATGAACATTTTTTAAGATTTTTAAAAGGAATGTCTGTGTCATTTCAAGATTATCAGGGGCTGTTCACTGTCATGAAATACTATCTATTCTTATTTGAATCTTTTGAAACTGGTCTCCCTGTAACATGTTCTATTCTGAAGCCAGAATTACTGTTTCAAAAATGCAAATCTGATTAGATCTTCCCTTATACCTCATCTCTCTCACACACACACACACACACACACACACAAACGCTGTTCACCTAGTTAACTCCCTCTCCTTCTCCTCCTCATCTCCCAGACCTCAGTTCAGATCAATAATTCCTCCAAGAAGCCTTCCATGATCCCCCAAATGGCCCACATGGCTAGGTGGTCCATGGTGTCTGGCACAGAGTAGGCACGCGAGAAATATTTTAGCCCAAGTACGTTGGCAAACAAACTTTTCCACTGATGCAGATTTATCACTAGCAAGTGAAACACAGGGTCATGGTTTTTAGTCCTGTGAGGGAATTGGGGAGTGAAGATTCTCCTGAGGTAACTATGAAAGAATGTTAGAGGAATTCAAAGGTAGATTTGGTTTGTGTATGAAAAACAGGTTATTTGAGGTAAAAGTCACTCCCTGAACTTGGAATGACCCAGGAAAATATTGAAGGAAGCGGGAGGGGGAAGTCACCAGCTGCTATCAGCTTGAGAGTTTGTTTAGAAAAAGCAAAGCAATCAAGGGAAGGGAAGGGGAAGCAGAAGCAACTGATATTTATTTTTTATGTATTTCAAATCTTGCTCCCAAAGGTTTTAAGGAACTCTTACAAAGATGCACAAAATAAAATACACTCAAATAAATAATATAAATTAGGTAAAGAATTTATATGTATGAAATTTGCAGAAAGTCTTTGCAGTGAAGTTATAAAGCCTTTCGTCATTGCTTTAATTTGGAAATATGGAAGACATTTCACTGACTTATGAAGAAGCTGTCTATAAATTATGACAGTCCATATTAAAAAATACCATATATGCCTGAACTTTTTACAATTAGCTTACATTTATGTATGATGTTTGTAATTTAAAATAATAGTAATGATATAATAATAATAATAGTAAAGCCTCTATAAAGAAATCAGTAATGTTTAATGCTAGATATTGACAGATACTCTATTATATATGTACCTGGCCATTCACTGAGGTCAGTGATCGTAAAGGAACAGCAACATTCAGAGCACTTTGCAGTGTTCAGAATGTTTACATCTGTTACTGTTTAGCAGCCTCCAAATAGCCCTCTGAAGCAGGCAGGGCCAGGCAAGGCAAACCTCACTTTATTATCCCCACTTGAAAAATGAAGAAGCAGAGGCAGGCAGCGGAGCTGGGTGGCCAGTCCTGCCCATGAGACAGAGAGCAGCAGAGCTGCAGAGGAACCCAGGTCTCAAGGTCTTTCCTGGTGTGCTCCTTTCCTTTCAGCCGTTGGTTCACAGTATGACTGGAAGTCTTAGCATTTTAAAGCTGAAATAAGAAAAAAATCATTTAACTGCTGCATTTGATCACTCATAAAAATGTTTCCTTGTAAACTGTCCAATAACTTCTCAATTATGCTACATAAATGGTTTGAGCCTTTCTCATCATTGCAGAAGAAGAAAAGTTACTGCTTTCATTTAAAGCCCAAGCACTCTCTAAAGAAAAGCTGCAGTAGCTGAATACCTTTATTACACTCTTGCCCTCAGAGCTAAAGTCTTACCAAAAACCCTACTGAGTATAGATAACAATGTTTAGAGGAAGGTATTTTTTGATTCAGAGACTTAAAGTGACAAAGCATATAGCAGCCATACCGATAACCTTAGTAAATCATATTTCAGCTTATTTGCCCCCTTAGTAATCTCAAACAGCTACATTGATCTTCAAGATAGACACTTGGTTAGCTATCTGCATTGCCTGTACCTACTGGAGACCCTGGAGGGTGACAGGCCATCTTACACGGAGCTCTCACTGAGTGTAGCCTTGTCAATGACCCCAGGTGGTGTCCACTCTCTGTTCCTCACTGTGGCCTACCAGGCCTTTGTAATCCAGTCCCCATACTCCAGTTTTCAACAGCTATCTTGTTTCTCTTCACTTTGGAGATTGACCTGGATACCTTTGTTTACTCTCTGCTTTTTCCTAGACTTTTACTCTTGCACAGGTCTTAATGTCAGTATCCCAGCAGCTTTGAGTGAGACAGTTTCTCTGTTACACTCAGATCCCCCAGGGCCCATGATGTTTCACAGGAGAGAATGATTTAGATATACAACTTGTGTGAAAGTAGAATAATCCAGGTCAGGAGAGGCCAATGGATATCATTGGTCTTGCTTTTTTATTTTTAAAAAGAGGTTGTGGGTTTGTTACTCTATGCTCAGAAACATGGGAGAGGAGGTTGAAAATGGGTCTGAAGTGGACAAGCCAGTACTTAAAGACAAGTATATGCTGGTGATTAAGAATCACTGTTTTGAAGTCTAAGTTGGAAGGCAAATATTCAAGCAAAGGTAGAACTGGTCATTAGTAGAGGTTGATCAGGCAGCTGGGGGTAAAGAAATCTGGCACCCAGTATTAGGGAGCCTGGGGTTTAGGGACAGGAAATTCTGGCACTAAAGGAAGAGGATAAAGCAAAAACATAGCCATAAAGGAACTACCTTTTAAATACATATAGCTTTTGCATCTTTCAAATCACTTTCACATGTACGATGTCCTTTGTCTTGACCAAAAACCTATGGGATAAACAGAGCAGTGGTTACTTTTCCCATTTGACAGATGAGGTGGAAGCCAGATTATTGAAGGCTCTGAAAGACAGGAAGAAATGCTGAGACTTTGACATAGGGGTGACAGGTCATCGTGAGAGGTAAGCCTGGGAGAAAACTATGATGACTGTGTAAGAAGATCCACCCTTTAAATGCCTGGTGCCTGGGGTATTCCTAACACATTACTCCTGTGCTAAGATGGCTTCCTACTTTCTAGTATTTATCTGTTGTTGAACTTTTTAATTAGTCAAATGCCTAGCTGTAATATCTGTATCAAGAAGCACTCTGGCAAAAATCAGAAGGTTTGAGAGGTCATTAGAAGTTGAAGTGTTTGAGGAAAAAGCATCTCTCCTAGAAATTCATTGTACTCCTGCAAATGACTTCAAAAATCATTTCTGGGTAACAAAGTGGAAGCCAAGTTAGTTTAACTTATATGGTTGTCAGCCATTTGTTTGTTTTCTTAGTTTCTCTATCTTCTCCCACGTTCTTTCCATTACCAATGTAGAAGAAAATTAGAAATATTCTGACTAATTAAATGTGTATCTCCTGGCTGACTTCCTGGTTGATGTACAATTTTAGATGAAATTATATACACAGATATCTCAGAGCCATTTGCTTTTTTTGCCAATCTAGCTTCCTCTCACCACAGGGCTCATAAAGTTCATGGGGCTGTTGTCTAGAGGCCACTATCACAGACTCCATTGACAATGTTGTTATGTGAAGACAGAATCACCACTAATATTAACCATCCCTCACCTGAGCTGCCCAAGCCCAAACCCAAATCCTGCCCTGCCTTCAATCCTAAATTCCATGGGGGATTCTCAAAGCCAGCTAGCCATATCAAGTCTGAAATCTGTATCATCCCTGGTCACCAAACAAAATGCCATCCATGCTCCCTGACTCTCCCACACACTCATCTCATAGGATTCTAAGCCTCCCGTCTCTGATCAGCCACTCCTCTCTGTCTCCCACCCCACAGCTATCAACTGTGCCCTCTGAGACTCTATTTCATGATAATCCAACCACCCTATGTCTTCAACCTCTTCACTAGATGCTCCCTCCATTTCTTGACAACTGAAATTGGGCTCTCCCTTAAGGACATGACTCTCCCAAGTAGACTTCTCCAATGGAAGGAGTTCCTATATCTACCTGAATATCTCAATGGGTACCTCAAACTCAAAAGGATGAAACCGAACCTAATTGAACCTGTCATCTTCCCCACACCATCCATTCTCTTTCCCCTGCCTTCACAACACAGTGACACAGAAGTTACCCAGTCACTCAAGCCAGGAATCTGACAGCCCAGCTAGACTCATCTTTCTCTTTCACCTTCCACATTCTGTCACTCACCAAGCCCTGATCATTTGTCCTGCTAAATAGTTCTCTAACCCATTCCTCCTTTGTGTTTCTATTATTAAAGTCTAGTTCAAGGCCTCAGTCATCTGCAGAGATGGTCATACTCCTTTAATTTACGCAGGACCATCCTCCACCTGGCTGCCAGAGGAATCTCTCTGAGTTGACCATGTCATTCCTCTGCCTGTACTGGTCCATGGACTCTCCCAAACCTGACCGAGCTCCCTCTGAGGGAAAACAGACCCTCCTTGATCTGTCCTTACCTACCTCTCCATTCTTATCTCCCCCAAATTGCTGCCTCCCATTGTATGCTTTAAACAACTCGTCCTTCACTGCACTCATCATGCTAAAATAATCCTGTGCTTTTTCTGAATGCCGTTCCCCTTGCCTGAAATGCCTTTTCTCACTCTACCTCAATCAAAACTAAGTTTTGATTGGTGTCATTTTACTCAGGAACAATTTCTCATGTAATTATGACAAGCTCAGTAACCATCCCCGTGCTCTCCCTGCATCCTCTGCTTCATTTGTATTAACCATATGAGTATGTATGCATCTTTCTTCTGTATCTATTTTCCTAGAGGTCAGAGACTGAATTTTTAACTTTTTTTTTTTTTACATTTCCATCTGTGGGTCTAGCAAAATGACAGGAACATATTAGGTGCTTAATAAAATTTGATGCCCCAAAATAATTTCCACTGAAAATGGATTAGCCAAGTCCCAGTGGCCTTCATGCATGAAGGCATTCATTTACTCATTTAACAATAGAACACCTGCTAAATATTTATATCCTATTTATCCAGCATTCTTGACCTATCTGCTATTTCGAAATGAAGTAACTTCTTGAAATGCCTCAAACTCAGTTTCACTCAGAAGCAGTTTTTCATACCAACCACAGTGTCTGGTTTGTGCAAAATAACTGGTAGAGGTGATCTGGGAGGAGGCAAAACTAGGATAGCCCAGGTCCCCGTGAATTTACAATCTGATCTGACTATACACATCTGCAATATTTGGCAATACATAATTTTTAAAAAGCCTTTCAGCAAATGTAAATTAATAAAACACAAACTGAATACCTAAATGTCTAGAGAAGTGGAGAGGGAAAAAAAAAGATCAGAACTGGGTGAATTTAATGAGAACCAGCTGCAGAAGGGAAGGTTTTTCTTTAAAGACTCAGTGAACATGAATGGCTTAAAAAAAAGAAAGAAAAAATATTTCAGGTTAAAGAAATGAACTGAGCAAAAACAAGAAGATAAAAGCTCTATTGAGAAAACAGCAACTCCACTTCCTTGACAGAACTACAGAACTACTTGTATCTGAATTAAGATATGAGAATAGGTGTTCAGCGTGCAAGAAGTACACAAAATAAATCTGTGAAGCTGGAATTAGTCTTTAGGACCAACTGTGGTAGAGAATCTCCAAATCAATTTCTTCCTCCCTTCTTTTCTTGGGGTGGGGGTTGGGTACTGCTGCCCTCCTATTACGAAGTAAGTTTATTTACCAATCCCTTGAAATCCAGGGTAGCCTTGTCACTTGTTTTGCCCAAAGAATCTGGCAGAAGTGACACTGACCTACTTCCAGCAGAGGCCTGGAAGCTTCTGCTTTTTTCCTTGGAAGCCAATAACCATGCCATAAAGAAACATAGGCTTCATCATTGAAGGCCATATGGAGAGAGACCTGGAAGACAAAACACAATCTTGGAAGGATGGGCCATCCTCCAGATGAATAAAGTTGCTAGGTGACCTCAGCTGTACCAGGTCGATCAGAAGAACCACCAACAAGCCTAGGCCACCAACAGAGTCATGAGAAATAACACATCACTGTTTTGTCAGACAACTAAGTTTTGGTGTACTTGTTGTTACGCAGCAATAAATAACTGAAACATCAGCCTATTCCTTTCATCTCCTGGTATCCACCCAACTTTCAAACATCCTATGCCCTCCTGCTATCTAATAATAATAATAATAAATTTCTCTAACCTTCACAACTTACTATTATGTCAGATATCAGACTAAGTGTTCTGCAGGAATGCTGTTATCTGCAGAATAATCCTAAGGGATGGTGTAGTGGGTTGAATGGTGCACCCTCTACCCTTACCCTGCCAAAAAAGGTGTCCCTAAAAACTGGGACTGTAGCCTTCTTTGGAAAAAGTGTCTTTACAGACATAATTAAATGAAGGATCTCAAGATGAGATTATCCTGGATTATATAGGTGGTCCCAAAATCCAATGAGAAGTGTCCTACAACAGACTGAAAAGAAGACACAGGCAGAGAGAAAGCCATGTGAAGACCAAGGCAGAGGCTGCAGTAAACAGTCACAAGTCAAAGAATGCTGCTGGCCACCAGGAGCTGGCAGAGAAAAAAGGTGGAATCTCTTTTTGCGCCCCTGGAGGAAGGACAGCCTGGCTGACACCTTGATTTCAGACCTCTGGTCTACAGAATTGTGAGAGAATACATTTCTGTAGTTTTAAGCCAAGTTTGTTTTAATTTGTTACAGCAGTCCTAGAAAACTAAAACAGATGGGTTCTATTTTTATCCCCATTATACGGATGAGGAGACCAAGTCACTTAATGAGAAGATTAAATAACTTGCCCAAAGTTACATAGTAATAAGCAGAGGGTCGGGCTTGAATGTAGGCAATATGTAAGTCTCCATCATACCAGTTTCTGTGGATCATTCCCACTTCTGTATCTATCTTTCCAGCATCCCTCCCATAAAAAATATCCTGCCTGCAGCAAAGTGTCAGGAAAGGGTCTAATAATACATTAACACTACCTTATTAATTCTCAATAGCAGTTTAGTGTTTGAACCCTCCTGGGACATGGTGATAATGATATTTTATTGGAAGAAAGAACAGAATCCACTGAAATGCAATACAAATAGTAAAGCTTTAAGTTTTAACTAAGGCAGATGGTAGAGATATTTACCAATCAAAAATTTGCCTTTGTGTCTCTTAATTTACCATGTAATATTGAGTTAGATATGGCAGAAGTTTAGAGTCCTCTAAACTATAAGTTTTTAAAAGGCAGCATTCAGGTTTAATATACAGGCATTCTGTTATAATGCAATATATACATATTTAAAAAACTAAGGTCGGCCCAAATTATGCACAAAAATATAACAGGGATTATGGGACCAGCTAGAAAATGTGGGACCCAAGGAATGACACAGAGGTGAGTTCCCTGGGTTTTCTTTTTACTTCATATACCTCAGGCTTGGAGCTGAAGAAGCCAGCAGTCCCAGATATGCCAATGGGTGCAGAAAAAAAAAAAAAGAAAAGAGCCTCAAACAAAAGGCTGCTCTTTTTACCCAAAGTACTAGTAGAGGAAAAGCCTCAGAAATTAAAAGTACAATGCCATTTGCAATTGTCCAAAAAAGTGAAACACTTTGGTGTAAATATAGCAAAATATGTATAGCGCTCATAGGTTGAAAACTACAAAATAAAAGGAATCAAATAAGTTCTAAATAAATGGAAAGACATACTATGTTCACGGATCGGAAGTCTTAATGTAGTACACATGTCAATTCTTCACAGGTTGATACATAGGTTTAACACAATTTCTATCAAAATCCCAGCAATTTTTTGTAGATATTCATAAGATTTATTCTAAAATTTATATGGAATGGTAAAGCAACTAGAATAGCTAAAACAGTCTTGAAAAAGAATAAAATGGGAGGAATCAGTCTACCTGATTTCAAGCTATGCAATCAGAGCTACAGTAGTCAAGACTGTGTGGTATTGACAAAGGGACAGACACATAGATCAATGGAACATGGTAGAGAACCCAGACACAGACTCACAGAAATATGCCCAACTGATTTTTGATGAAACTGTAAAAATAATTCAATAGAGGAAAGATAGCCTTTTCAACAAATGGTCCTGGGACCTTTGGTCCCCTATTGGCAAAAAAAAAAAAAGAGAAACTTAACATAAACCTAACACCTTATACAAAAATTAACTCAAAATGGATAGCAGACTTAAATGTCAAATTTCAAGCTATAAAACTTCTGTTTTTAAAAATATAGAAAAATCTTTGGGATCTAGGGCTAAGAAAGGAGTTCTCAGACATGACTGCAAAACACAATCCAGAAAAGAAAAAAGTTATTAATTGAACTTCATCAAAATTTAAAATGTTCTCTGTACAAAAGACTCTGTTGAGAGGATGAAAAAGACTACAAACTACAGAGCAGGAGGGAAAAAATTCAATTGGAAAATGGGCAAAAGACATGAAGAGCATTTTCGGTGAAGACATACAGATGGCAAATAAGAACATGAAAAGATGTTCAGTATCATTAGATATTAGGGAAATTAAAATTAAAACTATAATGAGATACCAATAGACACTTATCAGAAAGACTGAAATAAAAAATAGTGACAACACCAAATGTCAGCAAGGATACAGGAAAACAGGATTGCTGATGGGAATGTGAACTGGTTCAGCTACTCTGGAAAATAAATTGGCAGTTTTAAAAAAAAAAAAAAGCAACCAAACATGCCACTCATACACGCCAGCAACTGCAGTCCTGGACATTTATCCCAGAGAAATGAAGTCTTATGTTCACTCAAAAGCCTATACACAAATGTTTATAGCAGCTTCATTCATAATGGACAAAAACTGGAAACAACCCAGATGTCCTTCCACAAGTGACTGAATAAACAAACTGTGGTATATCCATACCATGGAATACTACTCAGCAACTAAAAGGAGTGAACTAGTGTTATACACAATGGGATGAATATCCAGAAAATTATGCTGCATGAAAAAAGCCAATCCCAAAAGGTTGTGTACTGTATGTGTCCATTTACATAATAGTCTTATAATGACAAAATTATAGAATACAGAACAGATTAGTGTTTACAGGGTTCAAGAGGGAGAGTAGGGAGGGGAGTGGGTGTGGATATAAAAGGGTAACATGAGGGATTCTTGCGGTGATGGAAATGTTCTGTGTCTTCACTCTGTCAACATCAATACCTCAGCTGTGATATTGTATTATAGCTTTTATAAGATATTACCACTGGAGGAAACTAGGTAAATGGCAGAAGGAGTCATTCAGAATTATTTCTACAACTGCATTTTTTTTTAAAAAGCAAATACACAAAGATCAAGAACCCTTTCAATATTAAACGCTTCCAAGATAAACTCTTCCAAGCTAGAGCATGTAACCAAATATGGGAAGAGCAAACACGCAGTGACTGGGCACTGTGCACCCTACTGGCCTGTCACATTCAGTTGTGATGGTGTCCTTTGTGTTCCAAGTGTTCGATACTATGATTTAGTGGCACAAAATGTTAATATATGGGAAATACATAAACCAACATAACTTCTGCATTATTCTGATATCTTTCTTCTGCTTACCATTCATGTATCAGCTAACTTGCATTATAGAAATGTGTCATTAAAAGGGATTGTATTTCTTAATTTTCAAGTAACTATGCTGGCATAAAATAGGTAAACCATATTGACAGTGGAGAATCTGAATGAATGAATGAATGAACTGAAGCCAGAGGTATGTGGATGAAATTGGAAAATCATGTTTGAAGAAGATTCAGCTACTGGCTGACTATAAGATGTATACATAAAACTGAGACAGAAAACATAAGAATGATCTAGGATTTCGTTGAAGTTTAATTAGGGGTAATGAAGAACTGAATGGGATAAATGTGTAGGACTTTATGTAAAAAGGAATTAGCAAAATTAATAAGGGATAGGATGTCAAAAAGGCTCTAAATTTTTACTTAGGGAACTAGGAAAAACCAAATGGTTCTTTTGACAGTAATGAAAAAAAATCTATGAAAGGTGACTATTAAAAGAGAACTGAGTTTATTTAATAACACAACGTGTAAAGACATTCAAATAATATCATCCTGCTGACAAACAGAGATGCAGGATTAGAGAGGGGGCATGAGCTAAACGCTAGTTAAACAGTGGTATGAGTGGGTGCTAGAGGTGAGGAAAAGCTCCCAAAGCAATGAATCATCATCCAGGATGGGGTCTGTGGGACTAGATTAGGGTTCAGCCCCTCTATCCAACAAGAAGAGAGGATTTTGATGGAGCTGAACTTACATGTTAAGATACATTGCTTCATTTTCAAAGGCTGAAGGAATAGATGCAGCAAAATCCAACAGAAATGTAAATCAACATTTCAAATGCAATACAATTGAGACCAAAATCCCCATCTTTCTCTTCACCAAGTCTCCTGCCTAATTATATAATATGGTTAAGAAGCATTGCCAGAACTTTGTTCTAATTTTGCAGGGACATTATCTCAGGCTCTGCTTCTTCTCCACACACCTCAAACTGTTAACTCTTACTTCTTCAGCTAATCCCATCTCAAAAATAAATCCTTTTGAGACCTCCACAGCTCCTGAAAATTTCCTCATCTAAGTGTAGCACCTCCCACAGCAAACTCTTCCACACGTTGTCTAGATAACTAGTTTCATAGAATTCTGCTTGTGCTAGAATATTCTGCCAATAGCCCCAACTTGCCTACTAACAAAATAAAGAACAAGTGTTTCTCTTGCCAACACTCTCACTACAATTATTTAATTTAATACAATTTAATTATTAGAAAGCAAAACACAATAAATAGTATCCATAAATGGCAAACGGAAATGGCAATTCTCAATCCTGCCAAAATCTTACATCTTAAGAGATGCATTTTTTCCCCACCTCCCCATAGTGACTGATGAGGTGGAAAGATTTCCTGACTTGGCTTCCCCATTGGCTTCTGTTAGGATTCCTCTGAGGGATCACTCCTGGATCCTACCTTCTCCTTTCATCTTCACCCCTCCTAGAATATAGGTAGAGCATTGCTGAGAAAGCCCCAGTTGCATATGAACTCAGCTACCCAGGATCCTGAGAAATCTGCTCTTCCAACATCTGAATGGAAGGGCAGATGGAAAGATTCCATCCTTTGATTTATGTAATCCCAGTGGACGCTGCCCCTGTTAAAAGTTGCTTTAGTTCTTATCTGCTCTTGAAGTGGTCCAGCACCATGGCTTGCCTCTCCCAGATCTGCCTTGAGCCGCTCGCTACTCACTGCTAGCTTGCCACTTAGATCTCCAGGGGCACTGTCCCCTCCCTAGGGAGGATGCTGTCACACCGACCTCAACAGAAGATTAGATTTTCCTTTAACATCACATTCCAAGGCTGCTGAACTTGAATGAGGGTTGGGAGATAGAGATAATGACAATTTATAATATTAAAAATGACCCTAAACATCACCATTCCCAGATTTTTTAATTAAAAAAAAAATTAATGTGCCAGTTAAATTTTTCACATAGATCTTCTCATTGGGTCACCTGATTCCTAGCCTTGTGCCCCTGTCCCTCCTCTGAAATAAAGAAAGAACATTCTTAAATCTATCATGTTGCAAATCTCCACCTTCCTCTAGGAAACGTTATCCCTCTACTTAAGAAGGTTGATCTTACCCTAAAATATGACCTTCCACTTCTAATTACGGCAACCATGAGACATAGTAGCTCAAAGTAAGCTCTCCCTCTAAAGACTGAGTTGTTCAATCTCGAACAACACTTTGGACTTCCAGCCAAACGACACACACACTTATCCCTTCCAGAGCAAGTACAGTCAAAATCCATTTTAAAGAAAAGAAACATTTCCCTAAAGGCAACAAGATCTGCAGAGCTCGCCACAGGAGAAGGAGATAGCATTTTTATTACTGATAAAGAGACAGCAATCCTTCTTTTCTGTTCTTCTGTTTCCAGATTTGTCCAGGCTTTTTTCCCTTTGTAAACCAACCAACCAACCAAGGAGCCCATTACAGCACCTTTGAGAAGAGTGTCATCAATTTAATTGCTATTCTGTAGCTTTCTTTACCTTGTACTAAATCCTACTCTAGTCAAGATTTCCTCCCATTCCGGTATAGTCCTTCCTTAGTATTCTCCTGGGACTGGTTCCAGGACTCCCCTGCAGAGACCAAAATCCACAGATGTTCAAGTTCCTTATATAAAATAGTGCAGTATTTGTATATAAGCTACACATACCCTCCCCTATACTTTAAATCATCTCTAGATGACCTGTAATATGTAATACAATGTAAATGTTATGTAAATAGTTGCCAGGGCATCAAGTTCAAGTCTTGCTTTTTGGAACTTTATGAAATTTTTTTTTCTAATATTTTGACTCGTGGTTGGTTGAATCTCCACAGATATGGAGGGCCAGCTGGACTAAAATAGGGCAAAGACTGACATAGAGATGCATATTCCACCAAAGCCATCTACTTTTTTCTCTGCAGGATTGCCTTTTTCTTATTTTACTCTAATGGAGTAACATATAGCTTCCCTACAAGACTCTTTCCCATTAGTCCTCAGACCTCATGTCCTTCCTGGGTCGTACCCTGTCCCTCATCAGTGAGAATCTGTAGCTAATCTGTCAGCCCACTGGTTACACCTAGTTAGAGTTAAGTTACATAAGCTTTAGTAATATAGTTTTTTCTTTAATACCCTTCTCTAAAATTGAGCTTGTTCTATCCAAAGCCATTCAAAATCATCTTCTGCCAAAATCATCTTCTGTCTGTCACATTATGAATCCCTAACCTTCTAAATCTACATTCTCTAAATCCTTTTATTAGTTCCCATTTCCTTGTCAGATTTTACCTCTCATCCTCAGATAATTCTGACTTCTGCCAACCCCTCTGCTCCCATCATTTTTTTGTTCCTGGAATTTCTCTTCCCTGCTCTTTTTCTACTCCACATTTGCACTTTTTTTTTCAAGCCACTTGACCTCTCTCGAGAATACCTTCTCACTCCTCGACTGATAAACCAGCTCTCTCAGCTATTAAAATACAGGAAATTTCCCAACCACCCCTACATTCTTTACAGTCAATAGTGACAGACTTATTACTGCTGTCAGGAGACAGTTCTACAGGGCTCAAAATAAACATTACTTAATTGATCAGGGCCTTGATGAAATGGCATAATATATGCATTACTTCAGCCACCTTATGAACTAGAAATGTACTCCAGCAACATTATTAATTAAATAGGTTTTGTGGGATAACCCAAGAATTTAACCACCATTTGTAACATTATTTGTTTGGGAAAATGAGGCCTCCATTTTCAATAACCACAAACAAACTTTTGAAACATGACTGGTTCACACCTAGCATCTGTAGACATTTTTGTAATTTCACATCCATGTGCAAGCTTCATCGGATGCAGGATGCAGCAGCTTTTTTCATTTCAAAGACTTGGAGAGAATCAGAAGAATGCATTGCTGCAACCCAGAGGAAGCCCACTTGCTGACAACAATAATAATAAAACACTTACTTCTGTATATTTTTTACCTTTTATCATATCTAATTTTCAAAACCATCCTTAAGATTTTTAGAGCGAAAAATGCAGATTTGGGCAAAGAGCAAACTATTAAGAGACAAAAGACCTAGTTTTTAAAGGCCGGGCTGAACCGTATACTACACATCTACTTGGCCACGTCACTTAATCCTTCTGAACCACAGTTTCCTTAACAGTAAAGCAACAGTAGTAACAATAAGAATATTCTCCCTAACACGTATTATGGTTCTTCAGTAAGGCACAGCATCAGGATAAATTGTGAGCAGGGGTGGAGCCGCTGAGACAGGTGGAGGCTAGGGTGACCACAGAAATTCAAACAAGCAGGTAGGGCATGGCAACCAAGGGAAAGAAGCAACACCCGGACATAACGTAGGTAAACACCAGGTTAGAGGGCAGAAGTGGCAGGATGTCCTCACTTGTGGTCAAAACCTGGTGAACAAAACTGAGTAGGTGGTGAATACACCATCCCAGTATTTCATGGAGATCTTTACCAGAGCAAGGTTCCATCCCTTGGGAAGAGAACCTAGCATTTAAAATTAGAGATAGACTAAATTCCCAAAATGTGAATCCAAGGGAAGCCCAGTTCTATGAAATGAGGGGGACAGAGGACACTTGGAAACAGGTGGCAAACTATCATGACACTGTAGAGTGGCTTAACCAGGATTCAAGGCAAATAAAGGATTCTAATGATCATCCCTGAGACACCACGGCCAGCAGCAAAAGAACCTTGGAACATGACACTGAAGCTCACACATTATCAGGGCAAAGTAGAGAGGTTATAGGAATCCACACTGAATGGGCAGGCGGTGGTTTGACAAAAAACATTTTCCAGTAGAATTAAGGTTGACCTATCCATTAGCTCTGTGGGTTGGGGCTCTGTGTGCTTGGCGGGGCATTCAGTCTCAGAGCAGGTAGGTCCCTATAGCTGCCTTGTGGCTGCAGGCCTCTTTGTTCCTGACAATTACTCTGTAAATGCTGGGTGCCAGGACGCTGTGGGGGTGAGGTGGATCGGCACCACAGCTGATGCTCGCCAAGTATCAGAAAGGTGAAATGGCAGAGGACTGAATAATGAATGCAACAAGTTAAAGTCTGCAAACAGGAAAGGAGGACTCAGACACAGGAGCTTTTTGTATAAAGAAGAGTCTGTACTTTTTCTCTCGAGAAGGAACTTTAAGGAAGGTGTCTCATCCCTACAGACTTAGTCCTCTGCTTTCTGCACTTTGGAAGATAGAATACAGCCCTCTGAGTGCGTTTTAAGAGCTGTGTAGGAAAAGACAAACAAGCTCAGAAGAATTCAATAAAAGATGAGAAGCCAACTGTCAACAAATTCAGGATTACTATCTGAAGCCAGTCAAAAGTAGTAAACAAAAAATGTGTTAGGCAGAGTTAATCACTTAGTTAATATTTTAACATCCATTTGAAAGTGACTGATGTATCAGTTGTGATCTATCTCCTTTGCAACGCATTTAAGGAGAGTAACATAGGGTGGAATCCAAGGTGTTACGATCTGGCTTACGGGTGATTACGTGAGGAATGCAGACTAGACAGGTGAGGTCTGCCCTTGAGCCCTGCAAACCTGTGTGTGAGCCTCATAGTCCCCATCATAGGGAGAGGCATGTGGACATGTCTTTCCCAGGCACTTATCCCCAGCAAAGGGACCTTCACATTTCCTAATTAGGTTATATTCAATGTTCATAGGCTGATGATGGATGAGATGTAGTGTAATCACAACCAGTATTATTCATGTTCCAGGAATGTGCAGCCAAGGCCACTTTCCTCACTCCAGCAGGAAACAATGGTAAAATTGACAGGTAGGCTTTTTACATTTCAGATTCTGGTCTGGGTTTATTCCTTCTGTTTGGTCATGATTGCAGAACAGGTATCCAGAGAGGAGAAATAAATGTGCTGTATGTTCCATTTCCTTATTGCTTGAACTCACTGAGTCATATAAAGACTGGCATAGCCTGTCCAGAAATGGGACCAACTAGGGCAGCCTCTGCATCTGCCTTGAGATGTTTGGTTGCCTAGAGGCCCAAGTAACCACAGAAAGGGCAATTACCTTAATCAACAGGTACCATGCCAGGCATTGTGTTAAATAAAAGGTGAAGATAAGCTGCCTATTCTGAAATGGCTAGCAATCAGGTGAAAAAGCCAGACCAAACATGCCAGCAACTAAAGCAAGTCAGACGTAACTCAGGACTGCGATAAAGGGAAAAAATCTTAATGACTCACCGGAGCAGAGGAAGATTAACTCTGACTAATGGGGGGAGGGCTACCAAAGGGGAGTCTCGAAGGATGAGTGAGAGTACATGAAGGAGGCATGCGGTACATTCCAGGAGATAAGAAATGAAACAGAGTCATGGGCAAGGAGCTATAATAACACAGAGGAGGGACAGTGGCCCAGCCGTCAGGACCCCAGAGCACTTGACAGAGGCAGTGGGCCCTGAAGGACAGGGAGGTGGTAGTCAGATGGAGGGCAGGGGGAGGGGCATTCTAGAAAGAAGAGGCATGGCAGTTTTGAATACTACAAGGAACTCTGTATGTTTGGAACCTGAGGAGAGTTTACAAGATGAGGTTAGAGAAATAGGCAAGGGCCTGGGCAAGAAAGAAGTTTTTTTTAGCCAACTATGTACTTTGTATTTTACTCTGATGGCTATGAGAAGCCACATGAGATGGTCTGATCTACCTGACATGACAAACTGGATATGGGGAGTGAGTAGAGGTGGTGCCAGGGTCAGTATTTACATCGAAAGTCCTTTAAGCACTTGCTGTGCAGAGGCACTTTCTCTGTCTTGCTCTTTCTCAGCACAGCTGTTGCCTCCAGAGGCCTTCAGAGAGGGCTTCCGAGCTGCCTGTCTTCCTAGAAACGTGCGCACTAGGGCCTATACGACTTATAGGAGACCCCACAGACTACCAGACACACACCTGCGAGTGCCGTGAACAGGAGTTCCTTGTCAAAATTTCAAAATATCCACTCACCTGTTTATTGATACTTAGGAGTTCACCAAGATTTCTCTCAAGTCATCCATTTCCAAACCATGTCCAAAGACACTGTATAGCAATATAAACTATAAATTTAAAACTTAACTTTTGTCATGGAATTTTCATAGTGTCATTTCAGTAATGCAAATCAATAGTGCAATCAACCCGTATAATCAGTATGGAAAAAAACACAGAATCCTATACTTTTGTACACACAGAAACCTCTTTTCTTGCTAGTCTAACAGTTTACTTCCAATTTTCTGAGAGAAAGATTTTCAGCTCTTTATGATTAAACTTTATTCATTTTATTATTCAAAAAGTTTAATTTCCAAGCTCCAAATTAGAGAATGAGTTAAAGACAGAAGCCAGCTGTGAATGAAATAATTAAGCCCAGATCCTCTTTCCAGCATTTTTTTAAAAATAAACCTTTTTATTTCAAACTAGATCTAGACTTAATGGAAAAATTGCGAAGATAGTATAGGGTGTTCCCATATACTGTTTCCCTGCTATGAACATCTTACTTTAATACCATATATGGATGACAATTAATGAACAAATATTGATACATTATTTTTAACTAAAGTCTGAATAAAATATTCAGATTTCTTTACTTTTCACCTAATGTTCTTTTCCTGTTCCAGGATCCCATCCAGCATAGTACGTTAAAGGTAGTTGTTACATCTCCTTAGGTTCTATGTTGCTGTGTTTCTAAGACTTTCCTTGTTTTTGATGACTTTGACAGTTTTGAGGAGTAGTGGTCAAGTATTTTGTAGAATGTCCCTCAGAAATTGTCGGATGTTTTTCTCCTGATTAGACTGTAGCTGTGAGTCTTTTGAGAAAAAGACCACAGAGGTAAAGTCCATTCTCATCAAACAATGTCAAGGTTACATACTATCAACTTGATCTATGACTGCTGATGCTGATCGTGATCACCTGGCTGAGGTAGTGTTTGTCAGGCCTCTCCACCGTGAAAGTACCTTCCCCTACCATTTCATATTGTATTTTCTGAAAGGAAGTGACAACATGCAGGCCACAATTAAGGAGTGGGAAGTTAAATTCTACCTCTTTCACAGAGAAATATTTACGTGAATTATTTGGAATTCGTCTGTAGGAGAGATTTGTCTGTTGTCCTCTATTTACTTATTTATTTAATCATTTAGTTATTATCAGTATGGACTCACGGATATATATTTTATGCTTTGGGTTAAAACCCAACACTGTTTTGTTGCTTAAATGGTTCCAGCTTCAGCCATTGAGAGCTCTTTCGGTTGGGTCCCGTGTCCCTTCAAATACTCCAGTCACTGTGGGCTTCTCTTGAGCCCTTCCTTACTTTCTGAACTATAAGATGCTCCAAGCTCATCTTCTATGTTTCCTGCCTTGGTCCTAGAATAAGGGATTTCTCCCAGAAGCCCTGGTTCTTTTATGGAAGACTGGTTTTAGAGACCACATCTGGGTGTGTTGGGAGCTACTGGGGTGTTGTCACTTCTAGGTCCTCTCAGCCAACAGAGAAAGAATATATGTGTATGTACAGTAACACATGAATATACATATATATCTATAAATATTTTTATATCTAACCATCTGTATCTACATTAAGCTAAATATGGGTTCATATTGATGCCTCCAACTCTAACCCAGTACCACGTGGATGATCCTAGCCTTCTCCCTTTGCTTTCTAGATCCTCTCACCTACAGCAAGAAACCTGGCTCTCACGCTCAGCCATCCATTACTTTACAGCTCAATTCCAGTGCACTGTAGAGCACTCACATAATTGTTAACCCATAACCTTGTAGAAAATGACTTGACAAACTAGAGTGCTTATGTACAATTCCTTTTGCCTTTAACTTTATTACAGATTCCACTTATTTCAAAATGTACTTAGGTCAGCACTTTTCCCCCACTCCCTTCAGTGAGATTGTTCAGGCATTTATAATACAGTTAGATTCTTTTGTCATATTTTGCATTCCATCCCAGGATCCTACAACCTCCTAAATGATTTTTAAAATTTGCATGATTAAGGTTCATCTTTTGTGCTGTAAAATCTATGGATTTTGACAAGTGCAGAGTTTCATGCATCTACCATTTTTACAGCATCATAAAAATAGTTTCACCACCCTGAAACATCCCCAGTGCTTTACCTGTTCAACTCTCCTCTCACTACGAGTCCCTGGGAACCAATAATCTATCCACCATCTCTGTAAGAGTTTTGCGTTTTCCAAGATGTCATGAGTGGAATTATACAGTATGTAGCCTTTTAAGACTAGCCTCTTTCACTTAGCAACATACATTTAAGATTCATCTGTCTTTGTATGGTTTGATCGCTTTTTCTGTTGCATGACTATATCACTGTTTCTCCATTCACCTATTGAAGATTGCTTCTACTTTTTCACATTTATGAATAAAACTGCCATAAACAATTCACATGCTGGTTTTTGTATGGACATAAGTTTTTCAACTCAGTTGGGTAAATATGTAGGAGTGTGATTGCTAGATCCTATGGTAAAACTATGTTTAACTATGTGAGAAACTGCCAAACCATTTTCCAAAGTGGCTGTTACCATATTGAAGTCACACCAGCAATGAATGAGAGATCCTGTTGCTCCATATCCTTGCCAGCAAATGGTATTGTCAATTTTTTTGCTTTTAGCCATTCTAATAGATGAATCATAGTATCTCATTGTTGTTTGGTTACCTTTTAAAATAATAAAAGCTTGTCAGGTGGGGAATAAAAGTTAAAAACTAAAGAAGAAATCTGAGTCACTGGCATTCAGAACTGTTTTGAAATAGCTCAGGCTACAGGCACCTTTTTTGGAGGTCATGCTTGAAATGGGGTGTAGAAACCATCAACTTGTTTCCCACATTCGGCTCTAGCTTCTATGTTCTCCATCCTCAAATAAGAGAGTAAAAAAGATGTGTGGGCTAATGCTTTATATAAAATAAATGATATAATATTAGCAAATAGAATCCAACAACACATAAAAAAGATTATAAATCATGACCAAGTGGGGTTCATCCCAGGGACACAAGGGTGGTTCAACATATGCAAATCAATCAATGTAATACATCACATCAACAAGAGAAAGGACAAAGACCACATGATCATCTCAATAGATACAGAAAAAGCATTTGATAAAATTCAACACCCATTTATGATAAAAACTCACCAAATTGGATATAGAGGGAACATATCTCAACATAATAAAAGCTATCTATGACAAACCTACAGCCAGCATAGTACTCAACGGTGAAAAACTCAAAAGCTTCCCACTAAAATCTGGGACAAGACAAGGCTGCCCACTATCACCACTCCTATCCAACATAGTCTTGGAAGTCCTAGCCACAGCAATCAGGCAAGAGAGAGAAATAAAAGGGATCCAAATTGGAAAAGAAGAGGTAAAAGTGTCACTATATGCCAATGACATGTTTCTATATATAGAAGACCCTAAAAGGTCCACACAAAAACTACTAGAGCTGATCGAAGAATTCAGCAAGGTAGCAATGACAAATGCTGGAGAGGTTGTGGAGAAAGGGGAACCCTCCTACACAGCTGGTGGGAATGCAGTTTGGTGCAGCCACTGTGGAAAACAGTATGGAGATTCCTCAAAAGACTAGGAACAGACTTACCGTATGACTCAGGAATCCCACTCCTGGGCATATATCCAGAAGGAACCCTACTTCAGGATGACACCTGCACCCTAATGTTCATAGCAGCACTATTTACAATAGCCAAGACATGGAGACAGCCTAAATGTCCATCAACAGATGACTGGATAAAGAAGATGTGGTATATACATACAATGCAATACTACTCAGCCATAAAACCCGACAACATAACGCCATTTGCAGCAACATGGATGCTCCTGGAGAATGTCATTCTAAGTGAAGTAAGCCAGAAAGAGAAAGAAAAATACTATATGAGATTGCTCATATGTGGAATCGGAAAAAAACCCAAAAAAACAAAAACAAACAAAGCATAAATACAAAACAGAAACAGACTCATAGACATAGAGTACAAACTTATGGTTGCCAAGGGGGAGGAGGATGGGAAGGGATAGATGGGATTTCAAAATTGTAGAATAGATAAACAAGATTATACTGTATTTATGCAATGGAATACTACTCAGCCATAAAAACCGACAACATAATGCCATTTGCAGCAACATGGATGCTCCTGGAGATTGTCATTCTAAGTGAAGTAAGCCAGAAAGAGAAAGAAAAATATCATATGAGATCGCTCATATGTGGAATCTAAAAAAACAAACAAAAAAAGCATAAATACAAAACAGAAATAGACTCACAGACATAGAATATAAACTTGTGGTTGCCAAGGGGGCGGGGGGTGGGAAGAGATAGACTGGGATTTCAAAATTGTAGAATAGATAAACAAGATTATACTGTATAGCACAGGGAAATATATACAAGATCTTATGGTAGCTCACAGAGAAAAAAATGTGACAATGAATATATATATGTTCATGTGTAATTGAAAAATTGTGCTCTACACTGGAATTTGACACAACATTGTAAAATGATTATAAATCAATAAAAAATGTTAAAAAAATAAAATAAAATAAATGAGAGAGACAGAAACAGAGATAGAGGGAGGGAAATGCAGGAAGCAACTTCTCAGAACACAGGAGAATATCAATTCCAAACCAAAATGAAAAACATGCTCAATAAAGGAAGAGGGGATTGTCATCAGGGTAGAGGGCACAATCCTAGAAACCCTGATGGCTCCTTTTTGTAAGGGTACCTGGGATTTGTTTTAATCCAGTGTGGTAAGACACACAGACATGGAAGAGACTGTCATGAAGGTTTTTATACTCACAGATCCCTAGAAACAGGACCCACAGCACACCATCCAGGACCACATGGGGAAGCACCAGGGCCCAACAAAAGGAAGAAGGAACAAGAGGAAAACATGACTGAGAGACTGTATCGTGGTTTCCATGGGAAAGGCAAGGCAAGGCAGGGTAAGCAGGTTAAGGGTCAGCTAGTTTGAGTAATTTTCCATGAGCTCTGGGGTGGGGTGGAGGGTCTCTTGTCTGGTATCTAGTTTTCAGCTGATTAGGGCAGGAGGAATGGTGGGTTCCCACTGAGAGCCCTTTGTGAGCCTGATCTAAAGGAGGTGGGTGGGGTATAGCCTTTGGATTGGTTGATCTGTATATAAAAGACATGCTCTCAAGCAAGTTGTTTGCTGTCTCTGGGAATTAGTTAACCCTGGGAGGGGCAGTCCCTTCCAGTATCAGCAAAGCATCAGAATAAAAAGACATGCTTAATACACTCCACCTTGTGGACTCTCTATTGTTGGGTCTATTTTTGCTGGTGCCAACTGAGACTGTCCTCAGTCCCTTCCCCCTTGACCTCCGTGCTTCCTGAGGTCTAAGCAGTGTAAGCCTTTCCTGATGCTTTGGGCAACCTCCCCTTTGAATCCTAGTAAGACGAGGCTGCTTCTGGTATTGATGGCTCCTGCACATCAGTTTTGTACTTCATGCTTTGCAAGGCGTGTCAAGTGCACCTGTTGTGTGGTCCTCATGTGACCCCTTGGAGGCAGTGGATTCTTCTTTTCCTTTTATTCTCATTTAACATTTTTCAAATCTTCTCACTTTCCTCAGACTCTATAGATTTACAGCTCTCCCTTATCCATTTATTATCGTCTGTTTTCCTTTTTCTCTTCTCAGCCTTATGTGCTATTGTTTCTCCTAGGCCATTTCTGATGCTTCATTCATTCAATACACATTTACAGCATGTAGGCTCTGTGACAGGGATTGTGCCCGGTTCCAGGAACACAGAGACAAATAAGACTATCCTTGTGGGGTAGAAAAACACTTTGAGGTTTTTTTCTTTTGCGATTTTATTTGTTTTTTGAGGTTTGATAATGTGCCAGTCAAATGCATAAGAACTGTTTCACTTAATCTTGATACACACACTCAAGATGAGTTCTATGACAACCTCCCCTGATCACTGCCATTCTTATAGACACAGCACTAAAGCTTAGAGAGCTTAAGCAGTACCCTAGGGTCACATGGCTGGCCAATGGAGAGCTGTTGGGGTCTGAACACAGGTGTCTGACTCCACAGCACACACTGTTCACCTTGAAGCCATGGTCCCCGCAGAGACATAATTCAGAGCACTCTCCCATCTTCATCCTTGCAGGGATGAATCTCTTTTTCCAAACCGAATCAAAATTATTTAGCAAAAAGTAATAATAATGATAATAAAAACAGCAACTTTGTAGACTTAGAAGCCACTTACTAACTGGATAATCTTGAGAAAATCATTAACTTTTTCTAGGCTTCTGATTTCTCTATTGTAAAATGGGAGGGCAAGACTACTGATGTTTAAGGTCCCACTAAGCTGATTTTTTTTTCTCATGATTCTGTTTTGTTTGTTTGTTTGTTTTTATATATTTTTATTGAAGTATAGTCAGTTTATAATGTGTCAATTTCTGGTGTACAGTACACTTCAGTCATATAGGAACAAACATATATTCATTTTCATATTCTTTTTCACCATAAGTTACTACAAGATACTGAATATAGTTCCCTGCCCTATACAGTATAAACTTGTTGTTTATCTATTTTATGTACATTAGTTAGCATCAGCTCTGATGTTCTTTTAATCAATCAGACATATCTGTGGAGAACTATCTGCTTTGAAGTTGAGAAGGAAAGCCAGGAAAGACCAGGTGCTCACTTGGTGACGAGAAACGCCTCAGAATCTTCTTAGCTAGTGTTTTTCTGTCAATATATGTTTTTCAGTGTTGCAAGCTCAGCTTATTAAAATCATTGTGTGCTGGCACCAATGGTAAAACAGAAGCAGGCCAATGCATTTTTGAGATACTTGTGGAATACAAAAACCTACTAAGACCAAGGCACCAGCGCCACGCTGGCTGAACTCACAAGGGAAATCCCAAGGGTCCATCCCATCTTGGCACCGTCATGGAGTCCCCTCTGCTGGGTACTCCAAGGCCAACCACAGCCTGGTGAAATGGCCCCCAACAACCGGCCAACCCAGGCTCCATCTTGTTCTTGAACTCAGCTGTGCTTCCCAGCCTCTGCACATTCCCATGCTGTTCTCACTGCCGAATTACCCTCCTTCCCATCTTCAACTTTGTATTAGTCTGCTAGGGCTGCTATAAGAAAATACCACAGACTAGGTGGCTTAAACAACAGAAATTTATTTTCTCACATTTTAGAGGCTAGAAGTCCAAGGTCAAGGTACAGGTGGGGCTGCTTTCTCCTAAGGTCGCTCTCCTTGTTTTGCAGATGACTGCTTTCCTTCTGTATCATCAAAGGGCCTTTTCTCTGTGCATGATTCCTGATGTCTTTTCTCTTCTCATAAGGACACCAATCATATTGGATTAGGGGTCACCCATATGACCTCATTTAACTTTGATTACCTCCTTAAAGGCCCTGTCTCCAAATACCATCACATTCTGAGGTACTGGAGGGTTTAGATTTCAACATATGAATTTTGAGGGGACACAATTCAGTCCATAATAATATTGGAATCCCACGCATCCTTTTAATCCCTCCTCATGTGTTTACTCTTCAAGAAGCCTGAAACTTAACCAGTTGGAATTTTCTCCTTCCTTCTAACGAGTTTGCTTCAGTCCACCACTTAAGAAAAGGCCCTAATGGAGTGTAATCTCCTTGAACAACAGAACAACATCTTGTTTTATAAACTATGTCTTATGTTATTATATCTCCTACTTGCATATAGTTTAATACTTTATTCAGAGTAAAAACAAATACTCAGTAGGAGGATGGATAAATAAACTACGGTACATCCAGACAATGGAATATTACTTATAAAGTGCTAAACGGAAAGGGGCTATCAAGCCATGGAAGACATGGAGGAAACTTAAATGTATATTATAAGTGAAAAGCCATTTTGAAAAGGCTTCTTACCATACAATTCCAACTATATGACATTTTGGAAAAGGCAAAACTATGGGGACAGTAAAAAGATCAGTGATGCCAGGAATAAGGGAGAAGGGAGGGAAGAACAGGTAGAGCACCGATCATTCTTAGGGCAGTGAAACTATTCTGCATGATACTATAGTGGTGGATTCAGGTCATTACATATTTGTCCACACCCACAGAATGCACACCACCAAGAGTGAATGCTAACACAAACTATGGACTTTGGCTGATAATGATGTGTCAATGTATGTTTATCGATTGTAACAAATGTACTGCTCTGCTGCAGGATGTTGATAGTGGGGGAGGCTGTATCTCCGTGAGGGTGGAGAATATATGAGAACTCTCTGTACTTTCTGCTCAATTTTGCTGTGAACCTGACTGCTTTAAAAAATAAAGAAAAAAAAAAACCCTCAGCAACTATATATTTTTTAATCGAATTAAATTTTCTGCACAACCTCACACATTTGTAAGTCTGGGTATGACTTCCATCTTTCGGTTTTCCATAAACCCTGCTTCTTTTATAGTGAACTAGGTCATTAGCCTGACAAAGGATAATAAAACAATTAAGGAAAAGAATGGTCTCTGAGACTTGGTCATTCTTCCATCTAAATCCTAATACTTCAGTATTTCAAGACAGCATGAACCTCAGAGTAGGCAGCCCACTTCCCAAACAATGTTAACTGTACTCCAAGGTGCTATAAAATTTTGATTAGCCAGAATTAGCTATGCTAAAGAACCAGGGCTCTAGTTCACTGGTTCTATGGCTGAGTGGATCCCCCCTCCCAAGTCTGCCCTCCTTGGAAGAAAACACAATATTCCCTGAGGATGACTGTGTTCACCCATTATTGCCATGACCTGGGTATGTGCTTCTGGGATCCAATGCTAAAGAAATAAATGTTAGAATCTATTGAAATGTTGTTGCTGGCAAAGGACAAATATCCAGAGAAGATGGGGATCTGAGCTGACAAAGGAACAATAAGAAGTGCCTTACAGTGGGATAGAAAGTAAGTGGGACCTGAGACCTGGAACCCTTTGCTGCAGCACTTGCACCTGGACAAATGTCTCCTCCTTTGAGTAACAAAATACAAAGAAACTAAAAGGGACTAAAAATAACTGCCTGTATGGGCAGTTGGGGCAAACTGTGAATAACACGATACAAAAAGATCAAAAACCCAACTGACACTTCTGGGGTGTCGGGAGCAAAAGCAGGGTCCTAGGCATGATCCCTGCACACAGCACCACCAAGGAACTGGGCAGACCACCTAAGCCACCTCTCTGGCCTAACCCCTGCACCTGTCTCTACCCTCACCCTGTTTAAGAAACCAGCTTGTGCCTCCTCAGGGAGCGAGCAAAGAAACCTATTACTTGTTTTCATTCCCTTGCGCTTGCAGCATGAGTCCCAATAAAGCCTTGCCTGAAATTTTTGTCTGGCCTCTTATCAATTTCTATTGATTAGGGAGTCCAAGAACCCTGGTCAGTAACAACAGGAGGAGGATGAGGAGCAAGGAAGAGGTCAGAGGAGGCCAGAGATGAACCGCAGATCCTTCACCACCATGAAACTCATGAATCAGGTGCCGGGTCTTCACTGACACCCTCTATTGAGGCCATTTACCAGGTTGTGAAGATCTGTGCCTAGTGTAGGTGTACTCAGACCACATGCTCCAGCCCTATACAATGGGAAGTCCAATAATCACTTTATACTAAGGTCAATTTCAAATGCCACTTCCTCCATTAGGCCTTCCTGATCACTCCAATCAAAAGCAATCTCTCCACTTACTCATCATCTCACCATAGTTTCAACTGTGTTTCCTAGAGCCCATGAGAGTCAGACATGAGTTTAAAGAAATTCCTTAGTGAAAGAGTGAAGGGCTAAAAGGGGAAGGGCTCCCCACTACAGCTCAATCAGAACAGCTACACTTTCGCCTGTAACATACCATATATCAAGGTCCTTCTTATAGTTCCATTTAAAAAGGAAAAAAATTTCAAAACCACTAATGTATAGTGAAATATCAGTGTTACTGGACCATCTATCCCAGATCATCCAAATGGTCTCAATTTAGATACATGTTGTCTCATTGTCAGATAACATACCAGAATATGTGTCCCTATTTGTCATTTGGAAAATATCATGGAGTTAATAACATCTATCATATATTGTCTTATCTTATAGTTACTTGTGTGCTTGCTTTATCACCTCTATAAATTTTAAACTGCCTAAGAATAGGGAGCATATTCTCTGCATCCTTTAGTGTACCTGTCACAGTGCCTTACACTCTGGTGTTCAACAAGTATAAGTTGAATAACAATGTTAGGTCACATTCACTAATAAGCAGGTTTATGCAGCAGGCCCTAAGAGTTACAACATAATGGAATGAATGTGCACAATTCTTACCTTTGCTTTCTAGACATATCCATAATTAGAGACAATTTAAAGATAGTACTTTACAAACCAAAAAAGGAAGTCTTAGACCTCTCTAGGAACAGAGATTTTAACATAGGGCTACAAAGGAGACAGCTACCTTTGAAGGAGCTCAGCATTCAGTGTTCATTTGTGTTAAATTTCACAGCATTTCTGAGCTCAGGTCCAAGACATAGGATTACCATGTGTTGACTCTTGTGTGGGTGCCTAATTTGTATAATATGTCCTTCTGCTCACACAAGTGACTGGACCACAGTCAGGGGCACCTAGATGTCCCAGGAAGGTTAAGATAAAGGCCTTTGGAACACAGTTTCAACATTCAGTCAAGCAGGTTTGGAAAGATGAAAGAAGAATGGGTCAGCCTAAGAGCAGTGCCAACATTATTGGCCCACTTCCTTGGCACAGGGTGGGCCCCCAATAATTATGTGTTGAATGTGTGAAATGGCTCCTCCCCCCTCCTGTTCCAGTTCAGTCAGTAGTTAGGCAGCTCAAAGCACTCTCAAGGCCACACCTACCTATTATCCTTCTTGAGGAAAATACCACTACCGTTGTTTCTAGAGAATTGATGACAAAGGCCAACAAGAGGGCCTCAGAGCATCCACTGTGCCAGGTGGGAGAGGCGTGCTTACAAGTCCAATCCATCAGCAGGGTGAGCAGCTGCAAAGGATCCTGAGCCCAAGCGTAAGTGACCTCGGGACCCTAAGAGTAGGAAAGTATTGTAGGATGTGGTTTTCAAACGTCCCTACAGAATGTTCTCTGTGAAATAAATATAAGGACAGTCCTGGGTGTCCCCCACTGCCCAATTCCTGGTTTTCTTTGTGGGAGTCCAAGTTTAGTGACCTGCAATAAACTCCCCATAAAATGGTCTGTCCTTTATGCACAGGGAATCCTGACCCTGGGTGACATAAGAAAGGAAACACAAGAAAGGCAGAGACAGTGAAGATATGTATCTGTAGGGTAGGAATATGTTTGGTGCATGTGTTGAGGGGAGGTACACGGGTACCTGTTCTTCCACATAAGTGTATGAATGCATGGAGAGGAACAGGAGAAATGGGGAATCATTGCAGACCTCTCTCTTCCCCTCTCTTTTTTCATCTTGTTTCTCATTAACCCAGAGCATTAATGGATATAATTTTCCTCCCTGTTTATCTTATAATCACTTTCATAGCTATATAATGTTACATTTTGACAGGCACTAAATTGAATAAACAAAGTTTCACAACACAGCAGTCCAGATTTGCTACCAGGCATACAAATGAAGAAGCAACAGAGAAAGGATTGGTAGGGATTGAAATATATACAAACCAAGTTATCAGTATCTCCATGACCTTGAATGAATCACACACCTTTCTCTAGTTCATTCATTAAAGCATCATTTTACTCAGCAAGTATCTATCATATGCCAGGTATCTGTACTAAGCACTGAGAATTTGTTTATTCACTCATTCAACAAATGTTCATTAAGTCCCTACTATGTGCCAAGCACTGATCAAGTTGTTGGCATGCAGCAGTGAATAAAATAAAAGTTTCTGCCTTCATGGGGCTTAACATGCTACTGGTGTGGGCTAGGGCTAGGAGAGATAATGAACAAATAAATATACAATATGTTGGGTGGTAAGTGTTATGAAGACTAAAGGGGATAAGGAGATTAAAAGGGCCATGGGTAATATTTTATTCAATCATCCCTAGGTATCTGAGGGAGATTGGTTCCAGGACTCCGCACAGATATCAAAATTCAAGGATGCTCAAGTTCTTTATATAAAATGGCATAGTATTGCAAATAATCCACACACATCCTCCCGTATACTTAAATCATCTCTGGATTACTTATAATACCTATTTCAAATTTGACACAACATTGTAAAATAACTATAACTCAATAAAAAAAGTTAAAAAATAATAATAATACCTAATTCAATGTAAATGCTATGTAAAAAGTTGTCAGTGTGTAGCAAATTCAAATTTTGCTCTTTGGAAACTTCTGGAATTTTCTTCCCAATATTTTCAGTCCATAGTTGGTTGAATCTGTAGATGCATGTGGGATATGGAAGGCCGATGTACAGGAAGTGTCAGAGGGCCTTGAGGGAGCTGAACTTTAAGCAAAGGCTTGAAAGAAGCGAAGGAGGGAGACATACAGATGTTTGGGAGAGAGCGCATCACAAAGAATATAATAGGAATGACTCCTCATTATACACAAAAGCCTTTTAAGTTGCCTCAAATTCCTTTTGGAAAGAGACAATGTGTAAATCAACCCTAAGGGCCTCACCTACCCAACATGGACAACCGAAGATGAGGAAGAAATAAGATTAATTTCAAAGGAAATTTTTTTTAAGCCTAGAAGGCTATTTAAATATTAGGTGATGCTATTTATTAGTCACTGGTTTCCAGTCAACAATCAGGACAGACTATGTATATCTATCTGTCATTGAAGGACTTAACCATAAATAAAATTGGTGCTGCCTGAGTTCAAAAGCCAATTCACATGCCAGGAGTCCTAGGATTTGGTGGTTTACAGTCTAACCTGACCAGAATTACATACTAGGCCTGCAGTCTGCATGCTCACAACATCTCATATATACTATTTCCTGTTGCATTTGATTAGGTGAAACTGAAATCTCCTAACCAAGAAGTGACCTGACGTTCTTTATTTACAAGGAAATCACTGGTTAGAAAATTCCTTAGCTTCTGGCAACGGTTCAGCCAAATTCATTAGCACAAGTTAACTTTATTTCCAGTACTGGTGCAATTCTAATTGGATAGCAAGAAAGGGAATCCTCTAGCTGTAATGATACTCCTGTTCAAAATGTTCTAACCTTCCAGTTTCTCTTAAATTTTTCCCTAAATGTAACTTTGAGGGATAATCGAGAACATACACACACGAATTCAGTCTGAATGTGGCATTTTGGAAGAAAACCCCAGCTGAGTACACACCAGTGTGTTTCAGCTTTGCTACAAGAGAAATAGTTATGCATTATACATGGACTATAAAGACATTTTTTGTAAGCCTTCCTTTAAAACATTTGAATTTTAGGACTTAAAATGTTCCATGTGTTTAGTATTTCTTGTTCAGCTAGACTAAAGAAAAGTGGTTGCAAATTCAGTCTCAGCATATGTGTGGTATGTTTCAGGAATGTTTAATATATTATTATTTCTGGAGCTATGGAGTTTGTGAACACAACTTTTACATTCATCACTGGTTGTAGTCAAGGGGTCACTCATTCAATATATATTTATTGAGTACCTACTACATGCCAGGCCCCTTTTTAGGTATGGAAGATACAACGGCAAACAAAGTCCACACGTCAGAGGAAATAGACCATAAATGGATCCATAAGTAAATATAACAATGTCAGGTAATGAAGAAATTCTTCCTGCTTTAAGCAAAGAAAGGGAATATGGGTGAGACTGCTATTCTAAAGGAATAGCCATTCCACTTAAGTCTTATTTGAGTAAAGACCTTAAAGGATCCTTTTGCTTATCTGGGGAAGATGGAGTGCCCCCAGGCACTGCTGGAATTCCTGGAAAAGCCTAAAGGCCAAGTGGGCAGGACTGAGCGAGTGAGAGGGTGAGCTAGTAATTGGAAATGAGGTCTTACCTAGAACCATATGTCACCATATGTTCCTGGTGTCCCCAAAGTGGAAGAACCACTGAGCCCACAGTCCAGTTTCATTTGGGGGGGGGGGGTTCAGTGATAATGAATTGTAAGGAGACCCTGCTATAAAACTACAGTCTCCTCATTTTCACTTTACTCCTTATAAAAATGGGTATGTGTTGCTTTATCTCCTGGATTCATGTACCCATGCATTTCACCTGCCTGAAATGCCCTTCTTGACTCCTCTCCCTGTTCAATGTCTCCCATATTTCAAAGCTTAACTTAAGCTCTACCTCCTATAAGAATCCTCCCTTAACTCCCCTGACCGATGACACTCAGTGGCCCTTCTGGAGCCGTGACTGGAGTTTAGGATTTCCTCGCCATCAATCAATTGGTGTTCAGGGCAACCCTCAAATTGAACAGGAAAGAGTTTATGTGTAATTCTGTGTGTGTTTTCCTGAAAAGAGTGTTCATAAGCCCCATGAGATTTTAAAATGAGTCTGTGATTTTAAGATTGAGAACCACTCCTCTTGACTAGTGCTTCTCACACACCATATGTGCACATGAACCATCTAATTTCATTAAAATGAAGATTCCAATTCAGTAGCTCTGGAGTAAGGTTTGATGCTGCTGGTCCCAGGACCATACCTGGTGACAAGAGGCTATTGTATTTCTAATCAACACTTGTTTGCATACACTGGCTTGTTGCTCTCTGCCCCTTAAGTAGATTGCAGGCTTCTGCTGACCCTTCTTGGCTCTTCTCCCACGGCTGGGGCTAACAGAAAAATAGCCCACAGTTGGGCCTGACAGATGCTTGCTCTACAGATATGAGTGCACTAACTGAACCTGATTAAAATATCTTCTCTATGTCTACCTTCCTAGTCTCACTTAGGCTTCTAAGGTTACCACCAATTTTCAAGACTAAACTTTTCTGTAACCCAGAGTAGAATCTCAGAACCCTTAAAATATTCCTAAAGCAAAGCTATTCTCTCTCTTCCATATTGAAATCAAAATCCGTCAAACCTAAAAGCCATCATACTACAGGAAATGCCCTCACTTGGAATGATACTCCACCATATAAGGGCATTCTCCCTCACTGGAGATGTGCAACACCAAGATGTTCAGAAAAAGTAAATAACGTGGAACATCAAAGAAGCCAGAATAAATCAAATCAGCACCACCAGGCCCTTGAAGGGGTAGCTTCTGGATAAACTGCTTAGAGCCCAAAAGTTAGGTCTCATAAAGAAAGGGCTGAAAAGGAATGTCTCTAGAAGTTGAGGAAAGGTGTAGAAAAGTGAAAATGGGGTTTGGGAATAAAATTACTACCTTAAACAACCTGCCACTCTATATTTGCAGAAGCTGTAAAAAGAAGTTACTTAGTCATGTGGAAATAAAGTGTTTTTAACAGCAGCTAACAGCAGAGCAAATGAAAAAAGTTTTACACACAAGACACATGTGTAAAGAATGTCTGTGTGCAAAAGGAATTTTTCATGTATTTAATAAATATATAAACATACTATATGTACTTATAAAAATACCATGTGCAATGAAAGCTATGCATAAATATTTATAAAATACCTTTATCTAAGTAGGTCAGTAACATTTAATATTTTTCAATAAATTCATACATAAAATATATACATTAGTGCCAAAGGGAACATATATTTTGAAATATGAATCCCTGGTAAAACTCTCAGGAATCTAGAGTAAAATCCAGGTATCTGCCAAAGGAAACTTCAGAGTAGTTGTCATTTCAAGAAAGGAAATAATGCTAGGTCTCTTATCTTCATGGACTGTTTTGCTTGTCAAATTTCTAACATCACTTCAGCTGAGTTTTGTCTTTGACTTCCAACTTCATGGCCATTTGACCTGCCAACTATTATTTTCTTTGAGGCTTTTAACACTCCACCCAAGTATTTTGCTTTCCACAACAGTTGTGTCCGTTTCCTTTTCATTTCACCTTAACGTCAGCCGAGGTTTACAACGTAGGTTTCAAGTGCATCCTCTAAGGTTTCAGACAGACCCAGGAGCGTTGCGGTGATGACCTGAAGCTGTAAAGTCAAGGTCACCTGGGGGCTCTCTCTTTGTGCCAGGATTTGCAGCCAGCCTGAGTCGCAGGGCTGAGGCCAGGCCCAGAGCACCCGATTCTCCTGGGTTCCAGCCCTCTCCCCAGGCTTACCGTAGAGACTGGAACCTTACAGCAGGAAAACGACGCCCTTTCCTGTCGCCTACTCATTCCGCAGGCGGACTACTTAAGAAGGAAGAGACGAGATGGATTAAGAAGATTAATTTACCGGGAGGAAGGGCGGGGCGCGCAGCGGCGGTGGCCGCAATGACCGGCGGGCGCAGGTGCGGCCCAAGGCTGAATTTTACGCTCCAGAGCTGGCCGCTGCGCCATTTGCCGTCTGGGGCGGCCTCCACTCGCCTGCCCCAGCTTTAGGCAAGGGACACTGCGGGAGAGGAAACACCTCCCCCGGGACTGGAAAAACCTGCAACGTCGACTGTTCGCGTGCCCACTTGCCCTACCGGCAGCCCCCAAGCGTCTCCAGTGCGCCAGATCCACTCTCCAGGTTTTGGCGACAGCTCCGAGCGGAATCGAGCTGGAAACTGACAGAACGCGCGACCCTCCCCGCAAGCCTGGGCTTCGAGTGGCCCGGGGACCCGTGGCTCGGCTGAGGCGGCGCGATCAGGTGGCTTCTGCTTCCCGAGAGTCCCCAGCACCCCGCGCGCAGGCTTGTCGGGCTAGATCGGCTCGTTTGGACAAGGAGAGGTGGGCGCACGAGGTTTAATACATGTGTCTGGGTTGCGGGCGGAGTCCCTTTGTCCTCTGACACCGGGCACTAGTACCTCGGGTCCCTTTTTGAACTGAGCGTCCCGAGCGTCTTTGTGCCGAGGGAGCCGAGCACAGCTTCTCCGAGGGAAGCCGCATCCGTGAGGGTAACACTGGGGCGATAACAATGAGCGCGCATTGTCCTTCGGGGTCCCGCTGGCCAGGCGGCTCGTGACCCCGGTCCGCGCGCCCTGTACTGGGGCGCAGGTACCCCGGCGGGTCTGGTCAACTCGCGGCCCTCGGCCTCCGCCCCGCCCCGGCCCGCCCTCCGCGCCGCCGGCCCCGCCCCGCGCCGCCCCGCCCTTCGCAGGTTCAGTCCCGGCGTTCCGCCGCTGAGAGCTCAGTCTAGCTCGCACCTTCCCAGCCGCAGGCCGCCGCTCAAGAGGGTGGAGAGCGCAGCGGCTGGGCCCGAGTTAGGGGAGAGCCGGGAGACCCCCGCCTCGGGCGCCTTCACTGTCTTGGAACGGATAATGCTGTGAGTAGGCGCCGTGCCAGCTGACCCGGCTGGATCTGCGCGTGGCAAGCAGGGACTGCGTGCGCCCTCGGGAGGTATCGGTGACGGGCGACCGGCCCTGGGGGCAGCGGCTGGGATCCTTGGCGCTACTGGTGAGTTGCTGCATGCCCACGGCTCCTTCTCTGCGTGTCTGTGAGTCTGTCCAACCCCCGGCCGTGGCTCCTTCCGGCGTGCGTGGGGTGCCAGGCTTGGAAACGCACAGGAAGCGGGGATACCGAGGGCATCACCTTCCAGCTGGTTTACAAAGGAGCAAACGGGACATAAAGCAAACTGGGGGGGGGGGGGGGGGGTTGCGGGTGGCACGACCAGGACGCAGAGCTCCACCATTTGTGCCCACTTTTCAGGGTGGGGCTGCACGGCTACACTGCACCCTCCGAGCTATTGACAGCCATTCTGGGTGCGTATTGCATTTTTCCATCTGAGAACAAGCCGCACATGGCTACCGCTCCCTTCCCATCGTGGACTGGCACTAGAGCCGCACAAGAGTGCACCGTGCAGATCTGCGGTGGCAGTAACCGCCGGGTGCCGTCTCCTCCCTTGACTTGGGTGCATTGTGGCTGTTGGCTCCAACCTGCAGATCAGGCAGGGTTTTGTTTGTTTGTTTTTGTTTTTGTTTTGATGGTGGTTTCTGAACAGCTGAAGCGTTTTCGAGATTTTCTTTTTCCTTTCTCCTTGAAACAAAGTGTTCTGACATAGACAAGTATCAGACATGTGAGGACGAATGGATCTGGCCATTTTTTCGTTATGAATTATTATACTCCATCCCCCTCTCGACTTCAGGAGGCATGTGTTTCATCTTATAAATAGAAAGTAGCATATTTTTTGGCAGGACCTCCTTTATACTGTACAGTCTAGGAGAGGTCAGTTTAAAAATAAATATGCACTTGAATGTTACATTATGGAGAGCCAGGCTGTGGCTGGGACAAGCTGCGTGGACAGCAGCATCAAAGCCGGGAGCGCAGCTGTGTTGAAAGGAGTAAAAGCCCCAGAGTGCAGCCCAGGCTGACAGTCAAGTAATTACATTTGGTTTTTTTTTAAAAAAAGGAAAAGAGTGAGTGAATTAAAATGAGGGCGGGAATAGGAATGTCAGGAGGGTATTGCAACATGAATCTTTTCAGCCCTGGTGTAGTTGGGGGAGTCACTGTTGCTGTGTGCTGAGGGTGGAGGGGGAGGTGCTAGGTAGAGGGAGGGAACTGATAAATGTGTTAGGGAGACAAAGATTTCTCCCCACCCCCCAGCTTTTTGGCTTCACCGCATCATAGAGTTTCTTGGGGGTGCTGACTTTAAAAAAGAGCAAAGATCAGGAGAGCAGCAGATGTCTACATCTGAATAGCAAAGCATTTCTTGGGGACTTCCCTTAACATCACTGGGAGACAAAAGGCTCTCCCAGAAGCTCTGGCGATGACTCGGGATATTCCTAAGGCAATTTAGAAGACTCCTATAATGTTCTAACTTTGAAAAGATCTTTCATCTAACCACCAGGAAATGGCAGCTTCTTTTCTGGACCGTTTCAGAGGTCTTCTTTTTGATACCAGCTGAAATTTGTATGAGCTCTTGTTGGCAGTTAAGAATGAGCGACACAGGTATGTTTTCAGATTAGATTTAAACACTTAGAGATTAAGTTTAGGCAGTTGTGAAATGCTTAGCATTGTCATATGTGAAATAAATGATAAAGCCTAATAGTCAAGGAACCAGGGAAGGGTTGAAAGTTCTTCATTAAGTCTCCCAAAGAATGCAGATTTCCCAGAAGGCCTCACTCATTGAATACAAGACTCAGTTCTAGCCTCTGGGCTCAGAGATAAGAACTTTAGAGGAGAAATTTGGAAGCGTTTCTGGATCCATGGCAGTTTCTGTTTTCTAGTGGCTATCATCTGCAAGAGATTTACATTATGAATTCCTTGATTGGAACATGGTGCTGTGGCAGCAGTTACAGACATGAAATAAGATGAGCTCCCCCTTCCCCCAAAATCTGAGAGTGAAATTCTGTTCTATCTCAATAGAACATGTAAAGACAGCTAGAGTAATGAGTGTTGCACATTTTTTTTCTTTTTATTGTAAATTTAAACGTGGTGCAAAGATGAATAAACACAAAGTAATAAAAATCACTGCAAAAGTGCTCACATGAACTGGTTTGCCCTATCTGCACTCCAGCTTTTCCTTTAATGTGGTGTTTTATGTCCAACATGTTCACAAAAGCTGCCCTTTTTCACTACTAAAATTCATGGGATTCAACAGCATCAGGGATAGAGCTGTTTTAACCTACATGACCCAAAGATTTTTACCAGGCCATAAATTTTTCAAAAGCTTTTTACCCAGTAGCCATAGCATTTATTCCAAAGGGTGGACTTCAATTCATAACCTGAAAAACCTCTGAGAAGACTGCTCTGATTTTTTAATATTAAAATTCTTGCTTTCATCCTGAGTTTATTTAGCCCTGGCATAATTTCTTTCTAACCAGAATCCAGCAGACCTGTTTATTCATTGATGGAAAAGGAACTTAAATTTATTTTTTAAATTCAGTATGTTTGATAGCAAGAACAGTATAATCATTTGAAACTACTCTATTGAGCAACAAAATCTTTATCAAGCGTTGAAGCCCAAGAATTCTCTTAATATATCACACTGTTCCATGACTTTGGATGTTAAGGGTACTTCCTACATGGAGCCTGTCCTAAGTGCCAAGCCCTCTTCTCAGCCTTTTACCTTGATTAACTCATTTATTTCTAATAATTACTCAATGAAGAAGGCACCATTAGTATCCCCATTTCACAGGTATGGAAACTGAGAACAAGTTATATATAACTTGCCCAAAATTAAACAGTAAGGAACATACCTAAGCACGCATATGCAATTTAACAACCCAATATGTGCATGTATGAATGGCTAATCCTCTCAGGTTAAAGGCCTCTGAGTCAGGGGCTGTCTGGGTTCATATCCTCGCCGTGGTGCTTAATACTTGTGGGTCTTGGAACAAATTACTTAGTTTATCAATTACAAAAATGCAGATGATGTTACTCTGAGGATTAAATAAGTTTAAAAATAATGCCTTTAGAACAGTGCCAGGTCTAGAGGACACCCGATAAAAAGTTGATGCTTTACGATTATTTTTGTTGTTCCCCTAGGTGCTTAATACTGGTTGTCTCATTTAATATTCACAACTGCTCTCTGAGGCAGATAGTATTGTTCTTATTTTCCAGTTGAGAAATTGGGCCCAGAAAGGTTTAGTAACTTGGCCAAAGTCACACAGCAAAGTAAGTAGAATCAGGTTTGAACTCAGGTCTGTTTGACCTTGCGCTAAAGGAAGGAGGGCCAGGGAAGCTATTACATCTGACTCTTCCAAGGGTTTTTCGCCTCTGGCACAACTTATTATGTCGTACACCATATCTCACACTACCGCCATACAGAAGATGACAGTAGTTGCCAGCCTTAGGGAGTACCATGTAAATTATTTTATTTACTGAAGATAGTTCAGTCTCACAGGTATGGCAGCAGTCTTCTGCAGTGCATCCTGCATCAAACTGCTAGCAGTAACCACAAAGAGATTTACCAGGAATTTAAGGTGCCAAAGATGAAGTGGAGTTTAGTGTGTGGAACACAATCCTTGCTTTGATGTTCTAGAGGGTCAGGGGTTACAGGGTCCAGTAACTGATCTGGACAGTCACACCCTTGAGACCAGTGACCACATCCATGGAGCCTGGCCCTTCAGTCCTTGGCACTCACTGGACATTTAATACATGTTTCATAATGTTGTTGCTCCAAGAGAAGCTGAAGCAAGAGGCAGGAACCAGGAGTAAACCAGGCAGGAAGGCTCTGGCCTTGGCATAAGTCGGGCCTCATTACAATTCTAAGTTCTGCACTTGCCCGGACCCTGCCAGATAAGCTTCTGGTGTGAAAGATAGAGTAAGGAGGCCTTTGAAACCTAGAGGGGTGCCCTGGATAACCCATGGGGCCTGCCTGGCCTCCTCTGCCTTTGATACTGTGGGTTTGTGATTAGCTGTGGGAGGTTACTCAGACCGAAGTAGGGATTCTGGAAAGGATGGCTTGGCTTAAAATAACCCAGGTTGCCTCAAAATCAAGGGGAGTAGCCTTAGGACTGCCTACCTCCATTTGGAATCTTCCTTTTTCCTGCCCCTACCCTCTAAAGGTTACAAATCAACATGGCATCCCACAAACCAGAATAAATAATATAAATAGCTAAATAGTTCCACAGCAATAGTCAGGTATATTCTTTCCTTTAAAAAAAAAAAAAAAAAAGCCTTCCTTGGCCTTGATGTACTTCTTCAATGCCAGATTTCACCAGTCTCATGATGATGGACTGAGTTCGACAGTACCTCTGGTGGAAGAGCAGTTTTTGAAATTAAACCATACAGTTTTATAATACAAATCACACTGATTTTTAAAAGTTTACTATTTCTGAATAGCCAAGAAGACTGATGAGTTTGAGGGCTGATGAGTTCAAATTAGTATTTGCTTCATCAAGTCATGAATTAATAGTAGACTTTGTATCTCAAATTTAAAATGTTTAAAAACCTGGATTTTCAGTGATTTGGGTTTTATTTGCATAATTGAGAAAGTCATCATTAGCCTTCTAGCCTTTGGTTCTTTGTTAAACTGCGTCACAGAGATCACACCATCTAATGTGAACTCTACATGAATAGCATCAGAAAAACGTTCTTTGGGAAACCAGTCTGATGGAGGTCCCTTTCTGCAGGACTTTTCAGAGCATTTAACATGTCACTGTGTACAGTGAACCTCCATGAGGAGATAGTGTCTCTCAAGTCATTTTGCCCACAGAGCAGCTGGCAAAGCTAGTCTGGCAGAAAACACTCTAGGAACTGTCAAGCCACACGCCACAGAGCTGAAGGAACTCAAGGACATTTTAGAGAACATAGGGTATACAGGAACAGAGCCACAAGAACATGCTGGAAGATACCAGCAAACACCACCTCGTTTTATCTGATATTTGCTAAAACTTATGCAGAACTAAGAGGAGAGAATCACAGAGGGACTAGTGATCAGAAAACAGATTCTGGTGACCCAAGCTATGGAACTATGTCCACTCAGGGTCTTATTCTCATCTCTAAAATGAGACATTTGGTGCCAAATGATTTCAGATAATCTCTAGCTCTAGAATCCAGTGACCCAAGATCAGTGACACCTATTAGCATAGCAATCTTACTACTAATAATGTAAAACCCTGTGTTGAAAAGCAGACTGGTACAGATCTGGGCAGAGCAGCCAAAGCCAGCGTGGAAGGCAGAGAACTTCAAAGTCAGGCCTCTATTTAGACAGCTTACACATTGGGAATCCGTCATGTTCTGGTGACAACTTGAAGGTCATATTTGTAGACACATCATGCCAATGATAGATGACTGAGTTTAGTTGAAAAAGACCTGTCTGTTCAAATCCATTATAATCATTTAGGCTACACACACTTTTTAAAGAAGCAAAGGCATTATTGGTGAAATGTGGCTTTGCCCTTTCAGAATATATGTGATTTCTTTCTCTTTTTACCTATTTTTTAAACTTTTTTTTTTGTTTTGCCAAGGATCAGTTCAGACATATAACATTGATTTTAACACAGCAGGAGATGAGGCTCTAAGCCCTTGACTGGCCAGTTATGTCACAAGGTGAATCCTTGCCCTTCTCTGGGCATGCTCTGTCTATGAAGATGTGGAAGGGGAGGAGTAGGGCTACAAAGGAAGCCATTCAAAAGTTCTCCAAGCTCTCTCTTGGCTCTAAACTGCTGTGATTCCATTATTATTTCTTCTCTTGCATCTGAGGCATTGTCATAGTGTTTTGTACCTTCTATTGTAATACTTAACTGCGTTTAAATTATCATTTATTGACCCTTGTGGCTGTGTAGACTACCGACTTCTGAGAGTAGGGACTGAACCTAGTTTAGCTTGGCATTCATCTTTCTTACAATAGGACTTCATGAAAAAGCAGACAGTCTAGTCCTACCCATATTATCTGATTTTACCTAGAGCATCATCTCTTGCCAAGCTAGAAATCGTTTTCAGTTATCCAGCTTATGTCCAGCCATAGTAAAATTATTCCTTCCCAGGCTACCAAAACATTCAAATTCAAAAGGAGGCACCTCCAACCCTTTGGTTCTGGTAGTAATGATCACCCAAGGTCCTCTGAAAATCAAGCCACCACCAGCACTTCCTCAGTGTCTTCTCAGCCGGGCAGTTTCAACATCCACTGAAGCTTTCTCCTGTCCAGGTGTGCTTGTGGTGTCTCAGTACCATGTGTCCACTGAGAGCACAGACCAGGCAGCCCAGGTGCTGGAAGAATGACGGTCCTAGTGTTGTTCTCCTGGTGCTCATCTAGACCTCTCCAGCCATGCCTGCGTGAACCATTCATTTTCGGCATACTTACCGATCACTTGTCTCCATGCGGGGATGTAGGCTCAGTGACCACATCATTGTTGTGGCCTCGGTTCCTAGAATAGTGCCCAGCACTCAGTAGGTCCTCAGTAGATGTTTGTTGTTGAATGAACGTTGTGGGAGGTGAGTGACTAGCCAGGGCCTGGGTGAAGGCATGCGGAAGGCTCTCTCCAGAGCCTGCTGCTTACTGAGTGAATCAGCTCAAACCACCTGTCCCACTGTGTGCACAGCATAGCACCAAACTGGAAACTGTTTTCCTGCTCCCAGATGATTTCAGAGTGAAAAGTCTTCCCAAATAACCTAGACTTTTGGTGCTCTCTAAGTTGCATACAAGTTTACACTCAAGAGTGGACTCTGCTCTGCATTCCTCTCATGGAAGCCCTTCTGTGGTGGGCTCCCCTGAGGGGCAAGTGTGCTTCACTCGCCTGCCTGCCGGCTGAGTGCCCCTGCCCACATAGCTCAGGGGCGGTGTGGGGAGTAAAACAGTGATTTCTTCCCAATTCCAGCTTTTTCTCAGAATGAGGAATTGGACAGTTGGCTCTCCATATCCATGGATTCTCCATCTGCAGACTCAACCAACAGCAGATCAAGAGCATTCGGAGGCAGGGAGTTCCAAAAGCAAATCTTGAATTTGTCATACACTAGCAACTGTTTATATAGCATTTACATTGCATTAGGTATCATAGGTAATCTAGAGATGATTTAAAGTTATATGCAAATACTACACCACTTTATATAAAAGACTTGAGCATCTGTGGATTTTGGTATCCGTGGGACATCCTGAAACCAACCCCTCACCTCCCCCAACTCCCACCCCTGTAGATACTGAGGGATGACTATACTTGAAACCAGACCATTTTGGGGGGGGGGTTCACATTATTTATAACAGTTTAAGTGGCCAAATCCCAAGGTCTAAAAGAAATAAGTTTGGGAAAAAATCCCGATGGTAAATTTCCAGCCTTTGTTCCTTATGCAGCTCTAGTTTTTTTGGAATCATTAATAATAATAACTGCCCCTCCCATTGATTGTAAATTCATCGCCTAACAGGACTTTGTCAAACACTTTGTGTGTTGTCTTCTCCTAAGAAGATATCATTACTGTCTCCACTCTACAGATGAGCAAGCTGAGGCTCCCAGAGAAAGTCACTGGCATTGATTTGTACCCTTAATTTAACACCAGGAAGGATGAGAAAAGATAATGAAAATTTTATAAGCTAGTTAAAAAAGTACTTTGATTCTAAGAATAGTCTTAACTTCATTAGAAAGTATTATTTTTTTTTCCTAAAATTCCCTGGAAGCTAGAGGTTTCTGTAAATGTCTAGAATCACAGAACCCTAACATTTGTTTTCTTGGCCCCTCTCCTTCTAACAGGATAAAACTAAGTCCCTAAGAATTTGAGTGACAGAGAGCTTGAATCCCTCTTCTTGACTCAGTTCTCTTTCCAACATTTCTTCCTTCCTTCCTTCCTTCCTTTCTTTCTTTCTTTCTCTTTCTTCTTCCTTCCTTCCTCCCTTCCTCCCTTTCTTTCATTCTTTTTTTGCCAAGGCAAAGAAAGAAAATCTTAACAGAAGCCCAGTATATTAACAGAAAATAACAGAATTTCTTTGGTTAAAGAGGAGGAGGGAGGGATGGTTAGGGAGACTGGTTGGCCCTACAGTTCTCAGTCTCCCTTCCCTTCACCAGTGTCCCAGAGGTGCTTTCCTAGAGCCCCAAGGGTTTCAGGGAACATGGTGTGAGGAACCCATTGTCCTAAAATACTTAGTCTGTAATATTAAGTATAAATACATCTCAAACACAAATCTATGATTCTGTCACCTGTCTGTGTGTACCTGTAGCTTGTGTGTACCTGTAGCTTACGTGCACATACCAGGGGCTACTACTCTAAAGAAGGAACATGAACTAGGGGGTCTCTCCCCAGACTCCAGTCCTGGCGCAGGAATCCCTACCACAATCTCAGGCTTAGCTGAAAAAACTTCCTGTGACAGGCCTCTCCTATTCTTCGAGCTGATTAACTCAAGTTGGTTAGACTTATTCCTCATATCCAGCCCCACCAGCCTCTCCTTGAACCTTAATCACACACCTGATTCTTTTCTTGGGACTGTACTGATACCCTCTCACCTGATAGCTCACCACATATTTAAAGAAAATAACTATATGCACTTCCATTTTTCTTTACCTGACTGATAATGGTTGGTTGTAATGTTCCCAACTCAAAGGAGTCCCATTCGTTCTCAAGGCTGGAAGAATTATACTTGAAGACAAAGGATGCATGTACATGTATAGGAACAGAAGGAGTTATCCTCTAATAAGCTAGAGGTAAGAATCCCTTCCAGTGGTGACGATTGTTCACAGGGTGGACACAAAGCATTTTAGCCCCATCTGCAATTATACTGGTGACTGCTGCAGACATTTAAGGAGAAACCGATGTGGTTATTTTGGCAATTAGAATGGTTCTCTTCTTTCACACTGTGTTTCTATAGATCTTCTGGTTTTTCATTTGGGATAAAGATGCTTTGTGTTTGCGTCACATCCTATGAAGATTTTCACTTTTGAAGATTTTCACACTCAGCTGTTAAAGTCACCTGAGAGACAGGCATGTTCGGGGTGATTGTCTCCACTCACACAGGAGGAAGCTGGCACCTGTATGTGTCTGGAATTGTAGAAGAATCCTACAGGGCTGGTTCAAAGTTTCACCCAGTTCTTTCCTCCCCTAAGGCCTAAAACAGCAGTGAGAGCTGTATCTACTGTTTTGCTTGCCCATGTGTTCATTCATTTAATAGGTGTTTTGTTTAAATATCTGATCTGTGCTAATCACATATTGATATTCGAAACAATTCTTTTCTGTAGAATATCCATTTTAGTTTCTTGCAGGTTCCCCTGTACATCTTGGACTAAATAACCCAAGTTCTCTTTTAATCCATTTCCTTTTGAAAGGAAAGATCAGGTGAGCAAGCTCATTGTTTCTCCTGGGCTTCATTCTTTAAGACTGGCTTAAAAATAACTAGTAAGTCTGCATTCCGGGAAATGTATTGTCAATTTTTTTTAGTCTTGCCTGTCTAAGACTATTTGCACATGGCAGTCATGGATAGAAGTCACTTCCCTTTGAAATAGCCTGTCAACAAATACTCTTTGCCTTAATCCCAAAGATCTGTATGAGCCTGTAGAATTACTGTGGCTTGCATTGATAGGCTGTTAAGTTCTTACCCTGCATGGATAGAGAAAGGTTAAAATATCTCATAGATGGGAAAATGAAAGAAGGCCTTTTCCACCAGGAAATAGGTTACAACTCCTTGCTAAATGAATCTATTTATTTGTTTATTTTCCTACAGGAGTCACAGAAAGACATGGCTTGTGTTTTCAGCAGGGCAGGCAGGGTTGAATAGGAAGGAGTTTTTTGAGGCAATCTCTTTCAAACTTTCTCATTTGCTCATTCAACAATTATTTGTTCAGTGCCAACCATGAATTAAATATAGTTCTCTCCCCAGGAGAAGGCAGCCTAGTGGAGGAGACAGTAGTATTGCAGTATAAAGAGAGATTTGGTAGGTCTGAGGTATAAACAAGGTAGCACAGCCTTGGGGAACTGGCTGGGGCTAGAGCCGCAGGGGTGGACGAGACCCTGATTGCTATAGTGGGCCTCAAGTCTATCTTATCTCCAGGATGTAATGGTGGGCCAGCCATTGTAGGTTAAGGGAGCATTCTAGATGGCTCCTTCTGATAGAGATTGAAGATTAAGTGGGAGGAGATGAGGTTGAAGGCAAGGAGACAGGTGGGGAGGCAAAAGCCCTGTGTAGAAGAGAGATCTTGAGGGCTAGAAGTGAGGCCAAGGCAATGGGATGGGTAAGAGAAGACATGATAGGAGGGATGGTATAGCTCAAGTGGTACAGGGAATGCTCTCTAAAAATAAAGACATAAACCTGATTACCTCCCCCTCCACCCCCCAAAAAAGAGGAGACATGATAGGACCTAATGTGGAGAGTGAGCAGAGGAAGGAGTTGGGGTGACAACTGAGTTTTGAATTGCAGTGACTTCCTGCCATTTACCAAGAGGGAAAAGTACAGGAGGCCTATTCCAAGGGCCAGCAAGAGGAAGAAAGATGGCAAATCCTATCTGGGACAAGTTAAATAGGAAGTACCTGAGGGAAGAAAAGTGGCAAAGTTTAAAAGACTAGGAGAGAAAAGTCCAGTGAGTCTTTATGCGAAGGACAAGTGTTTTTTAGTGTTTTGTTTTTGTTTCAATTTCCAATCCACTATGTACTGCTCCTACTGGACACACAGAGCAGCTTCTTGGACCACACCCAGTTTCCATGCACACCTGACAGTACACAGCTCCCGAACTTGAACTTGCCAAGAGCCTAACTAACAAGAAAAATCCACAGATCCATATGCTTGATTATGTCAAAAAGTTTCTAGAAGCTTTAAGTTTCTTTCCTTATCTCCTCATGGGCTGGCCCTAGTCCACAGACCCACTTTGAGTAGCACCGATCTAGACTGAGATACACGTGGGCTGAAGACACCAGTGTGGAAGTTAGCGTTAGAGGTGGTAGTTGAAGCCATGGACAGGGGTGTGATTGCAGGGGGATTGTTGAGGGTTGGGGGATGGACAGCCACCATCAACCCTATGAAAATGCCAACATCCAAGGCAGAGGTTCAGACTTTTCTCATAAAGGGGTAGTATAGTGTTTTAGGTTTTTATGACCACATGCAATCTATCACAAGTACTCAACTTTGACCTTACAGTATGAAAGCAGCTCCACCAGTGTTTCCCAAACCTCAGCACTGCAGGGAATTGGGGCCAGATAATTTTTTGCTGTGGAGGCTGTCCTGTGCATTGCAGCATGTTTAGCAGCATCCCTGACTCTACCTACTAAATGCCAGTAGTGCTACCACCCACGGTCATGAGAATCAAAAATACGTCCAGACATTACCAAATGTCACCTGGCGGGGTGAGGCACAAAATCACCCTCAGTTGAGAACTAATGAACTGAATACATAAAAGAATGAGCACAGGTGTGTTCCTATAAAACTTTATTTACAAACACAGGCATGGGGCCCAATTTGGCCCACCTATGGTAATTTGCAGACCCTTGATCTAAGAGATGGGCATAGGGAAAACTAAAAGGGCTTATTCAATAAAATTTGAACACAAGGGCCTCTTGTGTTCACAGCCCAAGAGGAGGCTCTACAAGTGAGCCAGCATAAAGAGAAGGAGCTCTTTTTATAGCACCTTTGCCTACCTTATTCTTGTTGAGCACCTGGAGATATCAGACATAAAATCACAAAATCACAGAACAGGAAAAAAATATAAAGTCTACAGGAGACCCAAGAAAACCTCCAAGCAAGGCAGTACTGAGCCTGGATTGCGTGAGGTAAGTCCGTGAATTCCTCCAGGAAGGAAGTGACTGAAGCAGGTCTTAGAGGATGTTATGAATAGTGGTTGATGGTAAGGAGGTGGGGGGGACAAGTCATGTATGGAACACAGGGTTCTTAGTTTCAGAAAGTTAGGAGGGAAGTGAGGTGTCAATAGCAAGGGAAGGGAGCTATTGTCCAGTGGAAGCCCTGTGGGTGTACAGGGCACCCCCATACACTGCCACGATGCATGTGCTTCCTCTGGGAAAATAATTAATGGCACTTAACGCTTTTTTCTAAGAACAGGAAGTTTGTTTTTCTCCTTGAGGCTAAGGGGGCTTTTATTACCTCAAATTTTTTATCTTTGGCTTTTCTTTTACCTAAAGTCAAATCCCTTTTGAGATTCTTTTTGACAAGGGCAAAAATATTGAGAATTCCTGGTGAGTTAGAGTTGGAGGGGTTGGTTGGTGTCTGAGACCATTTTACTCATTCTTAGTTCATGTCAAGGTCAAGTTATCTCTGCCTCACACTGATGTTGAGATCATAGTGTATCATTTCCTCTTGGTGCTGTCAGACTTCAGGACAGGTAGTCTGGGTAGCCATTTTATTCTCAACCCACTTCCATGGCAGTCTTCACATTAGTTATCAATTCAGCAGTGGTTAAAAGCAGAGACTCGAGTCCTGCCGTGGCTGAAATCCTGGCTTCTCCACGTTTTGGTTGATGGACCCAAGACACGGGCTTAATCTAAGACTGGTTCCTAAGAGGTGTCTTGCCTGGCTCACAGCAAGCACCCCAGCCATTGCTATTCACATGTGTAAATTCTTTAGCAAACCAGGCATTTCAAATCTGCCACTTTCTGGAGGCTCCCATGTAGACTTGGACTGGAGGATGGTTCCTGGGGGCAAAGCAACTTACCTCTCATGATGGAAGGTCTAGCAGGGGTTATGGATGATTTAAATAACACTTCTTAGCTTGAAGTGCATTGTGTGCCATGTGTTGTGGGAGACAAAAAAGCAAATGAAGTAAGACCCAGCTGATGCTCACTGAAGAGTTCTCAGCCTAGTCAGAAAGGATATTTATTCAACAAATATTTGTGTACAGATATTAATGTACAAATAACAGGGGAGCCTTCCATGAAAGTGGGCAGAGAATGCTCTGGCCATTGTGAGGTTCCAGATATACTCAGTGTTGGTGTGATATGGAAAAGCCAAGTTTCAGGCCATCCAGTGAGCACGGATGATTGTCAAGGGCCCTAGCAGGATGGAAGAACAGCACAGAAATCTGTATCTGTCCCTTCACCCCATTAGGGAAATGGAGTAGTCACAGAGCCCAAATTTGAGGATGTGTTATAAAAACAAAGGACGAGGAACACCATACCATATGGTACTATGGGTCAAGTGACCACAGCCTGAATTTCTGGACACCTGTCAAACCTGTTTGGATCATTTGATAAGACTATTGCTAGAGCTGGAATTTTCAGAGAATAATTACTGACTTAAATATTAGTAGTTTTTTGTTTGCTTGTTTGTCTGTTTTTGATGAGCAACTAAGTAACTTCACAGGTTACTTGATTTGAGCAGAGTTTACAAATTTGAGCCAATTCCTGGCTGAATAGTGCTGACAACTTCAGTCAGGTTCTCATCCTGTATTGATAGATATTGTCCTTGCAGCTTTGCAAACCAAGTCAGATCCATTAGTTCTAGAAGCATGCAGCAGTTCATGGGAATGGTCTTACTTGATTCATATCCACCAGCTAGAGCGTCTGCTTTGGTCCTTGTAACCAGCCCTGAGGCCGAGTCCCTTGTAAAACTAGTCATGATAAATGAGCCAGGCCCTTCTCCTGACTTGTTATAACTGCCAGGGACCCACATCCATCTTGAGTCCTCCCCAATAACTCAATTTAATGGGGAGAAAGGGTGTAATGGCCTCTTTTCAAAAGTGCAGGGTCGGTACTTTGAGGTGGATGTTCTGTCTTCCAATTTTGCTTCTAAAAATCCTTTCTAATAGTACAATTAGATCCTATAAATGTGAGGAGTGTACCCACACAAGCAGTGAGTCTCCCATATGGTATTTGTGGGTCTCTATATAATTAGGGTTGTAAAAGAAAAATAAATACAAGCTGTAGTTTAATCATAAAAGAGAAGTCCATTTATAAATAATTGAGGGTTGAGATGGAGCATAGACTTTCTGAGTGGGTCTATAAAATATAGTCTGCTCAGTCTGGCTAATAAGTTCATTTGCATGACAGCCAGGCAGCTGGGAACTGAGCTGATGGCATTTTACAGCTTTGCAGCATATAGCTGTGTCCTCAGTTCAGAGAATATGGGGAGAGGATAAGAATCTAAAAATAGAAAAGGCATCTTCTTATCTTCTCACTAGTGGAGTAAAACAGACTAAAAATATGAAAAGCATCCCTTCAGGATGCCATTTACTAGGGTATTCTCTGGTTACATTTATTTCTGTCTTAGACTTCCATGTTAAATTCAGTGTTGGATCTCTAATAATACAATTTTTTTCCCCTTGCATTTTAAAATTCTTTGATCCAAAGAAGCGCTCCTACAGAGGTTTGCAAAGGATTGGCATGAGTGCCCTCCATGTAGTAATATTTTAATGTTATTGATACAGAAGGTTGTCTGGTCATCCCTTGTGTTAGTAAAAACTGCCATCTTCAAATGGTAAGTCTTCTTGGGAAAGTCTGTGCGTGTTCTTTATAGGTGAGTGTGACGTGCGGCCACGAGGAAATGAGCAGTGATAGTTCTCCCACATAGCAGACTGAGAATGAACAGGGACGAAACCCCACCCGCTATACACATCGTGGAGGCCACTGCCCATGAGAGCCTCATTGTGTGCCCGGTACACTGCCCCTCTTTCCACGGCAACCCATTCCATCTTTCCAGAACCCTGGGCTTTCCCTTGGAGGATCCAAAATCTCTTTCTCCCTAGCTTCCGCTTTTGTAGCCCTAGGGCATTGAGTAACAAGTTAATCCTGTTTCCATTACAATTAAATGAATCCAGAAAGATTTGTTTTCCCTCAGTTTTCTTTTAGCTGCTCCACTCCTTCACTCTGTCACGAGTCCCTTTGTCTCCTGGTTAGACTCCTGGGAACATGTAAGAACATGTTCCTGGTCACATTTACCCCTTTTAAGTGTAGAGCCCAGGGTGAAATATATTTTTCCAGGGCTTATCACAGTGGAATTGTCTCCTCCACGTTGTCAGCAGAGAGAAATACCCCAAAGATGATTGTGGGTAGGGAAGGGGTGGCAGATTCTTGGCCAGGTCGCCATTCTTCCCTGGGACTGTTGGTTCAGGCACAAAGGAGGCATAATTGAGTATTTCTGCTTGGGGCCCAGATGGTGTTGCGTCCGGGTGCTAGGAAGATGAGCATGTTGATTCAATGCTGAGACAAAACGAAAGGTGAGCAGAAGCTGGCAGGTACTTAAAGGATGTGACAACTAAGCAAGAAAAGGGGAAGTCCAGGGCAGACTCACTTCCCGCCAAGTTGGAGAAAGGAAAAAGCCCACAGGTCCCTCAGGACAGTCCCCCGCCCTGTTTTTATGCACGTGTGTTTTAAATTAAAATTGTAACCTACTGTGCAGGACACAAGACATTTTTTACCCTCTTTCTCCCCTAAGAATTAATCTTAAAACAATTAGTAGATAAACCAAACATTCCTTTCTTAAAATAAATGGAATTTTGAAAAATCTCAACCTCTGTTCTTTTTAGAGCCCTATGAGTTGCCAGTACAGTCAACTCTGCTCATCTAGGAACTGACTTTTCAGTGTGTGACTTTTTCATAACCCCTTGCTTTTTCCCTTACCTCCTGGCCTCTGCTCTGCTTTGGTCTTTTTGGCATCATTCTCATCCAAGAGGATGATAAGGGAATGAAGCCATGGGTGGTCGCTTCACTTTTTTCTTCACTGAATCATTATTTTTGTGTTGATTTGTCTTATTAATACTGTCACTTGTGCTTAAATCAGTCACATGTAAGAAACTGGAATTGTCTAGCCTGGTGCAGCAATGACCACCTGACACTCTGCCTTTCTTATCAAAACCGTGCCTTTAACTTCCTGTTGAGTCCTTTTGTGTCCTGGGCTCCTTAGGGCTTCTCACAAATTCCTGAGTGAGGGCCTGGGCCTTTGTTGTCGGACTCCATGCCCACACATCTGCCCCCGGACATCCTCTCTAACCTTGATAGAGGGTGGCAGGCAACTGACTGGGGAGTTGGGCCTTTTTGTTGGCAAATCTGTCCTCTCCAGTGCACAACAACTGGAACCTTTGTTTTCAGAGGAATCTTATTTCCCAGATGAGTGTCACCTAAGGGAGGGGAAGAGGAGCAAACTGTGATCCAAGAACTACAGAAAAAAGGATTAGCAGCCTTGGGAGTTCATAGTCAAGGGCAGGATTTTGAGAAAAGGCTACACATGGGACAATTTCTCTCTCTTTTTTCTTTCCTTCCATTCTCCTTCCCTCCCTTCTTTTTTCAGAGATGGTGGGAGGGGAGGAATGATAGCAATGCAAGATAGCTGGAGAGCAGGAGAGGCCCGAGTGCGCCATTGGTTCAGAGTTACTGATGGTGGTAGAGGCCTGACTGATAACAGAGGCTGGAAATGCTCTTTGTTTGGCTCCTAGAACACCCAGGAGGGCTCGCTCTTCTCCCGCTTCCTCCTCTGGGGTGTCCCCTGACTCAGGCTCTCCCTCTGATTCATCCCTCACTCTGTCTGCTGCCACGTGGGTCAGCTGCCAGCAGCGTCGGGAGCCCAAGTCTCCTTTTCAGAACATGGTGAGGAAGGACAGGATTTTGTGTTGTGGCCTTTAGGATCATTCCACCATAAAATGCTGCCCATCTGTGCCCCCACCATCTCTCAAACAAGGCGCTGTACCCCTAAGCCCCAGCGCTTCCACCTGCCTGTGCTTCCCTCCCTGTGGGTGCCCCAGCAGCCTGGGTCTCTTGCCTCTTCTCATTTCCTGCTGACGAAAAACTCTTCTCTTCTGAGACCTTTTCCACTTTGCAAATGCAGACTGGTGGAGCCTCTTCAGTGAAGGCCTGGTCACTGCAGGAAGGAGTGACCTGTCCCTTCGACAGGCTCAGGGGAGGTGAGGCTCAGCCCTCTCGTAGGGTCTTTGTATCCACATGCCGTCCCATAATGATGTTTGCATCATGATCAGTAGTTCATAGGTTCAGTAGGCTTTTCAGGATCTATGTATGTATAAAACCGTCTCTGCAGGAAAGTCCAATCTGAGCCCCAAACCACCCATGAATTTACTTCTAAAAATAGCTAATTATTCACATGGTTCAAAAATCCAGAATCATAAAAGGATATACAGTGAGAAACTTCTCTTCTACCCTCATCCCCTTCCATCTACTTACTCTCCCTGTGGGCACTCCCCGTGCCCTCCTGTGTGTGCTTCCAGAGGTAGTTTATAGACATACAAGCCAGCACAGATATTATCTACTCACTTTGGCACCTATCTTTTTTTTCCTATACATCTTTGAAGCTCTTTCTATATTAGCATATAAAGAGCTGCTTCATCCATTTGTAGACCTGTGTAATATTCATTTGTATGCATACACCTTAATTTATATAACCAGTCCTCTAAAGGTGAAAAGTTAGGTTGGTTCCAACCCTTGGCTGTTACAAACTATGCTGGATTGACAACCTTGTATATATATCATTTCCTTATTCCCATATACGTAAATTGGATAAATCTCTGTAAGTGAAATTCTGGGGCCAAAGGTATGTGGTCTGTAGTTCTGATAGATACCACTTTCCACTGAGGTTGGACCTGTGCGGGCTCCCCGACCCTTGCCAGCCCTGCGTGTTATCACACATTTGCATCTTAAAACAGACTTTATAAGGCACTCCCTTCACATTTGGGAGCTGAGTTCCCAGGGAGTGTGCTCCTTAAATGTTAAGACCTCAATGTCTGGAGCCTGAGCCTGGCCACCTGGCGCAGTGCCTGGTACTGTGCAGCCTTGGCAAAGCTGGTGCCTCACTGGTAAAATGGGGATGTTAACATGGGTTCTTGTCAGTGAGCTAGTACACATCAAAGGCTGGAACAGTGCCCGGCACATAGAGACGCTCTCAGTAAACACTTCCTATCATATGAAGCGTTGGTGGCTCCTGGGAGACATATACATACCCTCTGCAGGACCAGCCATTTTGTTCTCAGTGATGCAACTGCCCTGTAGGTTCCTGCATTAGCTACAGAGAAGATGTTGAGAGCATTCAGTCTGGGCATGGCTGTCCATTGGCTTATAAGCCTAGGAGCCCAGAATATTCAGAAAGATGGGGAGGAAGTGGTCAGGGTCAAGTTATCAGTATTGGATTGTGTCTCCTAGGATAAAGCATGTTGCCCCTGAGTTGGAGGCAGAAAGATGACAGATAAGACAGACGACAGGTCAGAGCTCTCAGATATTTCCCCAGCCTCATACCACAAACACCAACTCGTCTAAAGTTATAAAACCGACATTTTTGCACCAAATTCCTCCCCTCCTCTACACTTCCAGTGTATTGGGGAGCTCTTAGCTCTGGCACATGGTAGAAATTCGATACAAATTATTGTTTCCAAAGTCCTAGAAGCCTCCATCCCTGTCTGGTAGTAAATACTATGTAAATATTTGTAGAAAGATAAGAAAAATGCCTTTTAAGGTATCTCCTTTCTTTTCCCACTCTGGAGAATCTCAGTGCCTGCAACTTATCTAGCCTTTACCCAGCAACCCTTTTCTTATTTTTCTCCGGTTTTTTGTTGCTTCTCTCCCACGTTTGTATCCACTCTCCTGACATAAAACCCAACTTCTACCAGGCTGAGCGAGCCTCTGGCAAGGGGCCTGCAGTGCCTGTGGCCGTGGCCCAGCAGGGACTGAGGACTGGGCGTTCCTCCCCTGGATTTTCCAAGTGTAGCAAGCCTATCCTCTACCTTTTCTCCTCGCTTTTGCTCCCCATATTCCCAGTCACTGTAGGCATAAAGGGTGAATGTGAGTGATCCAGTCAGAGGGGCAGAGAAGCACTCTCTGGTTGCATCTTCATGGTATTTTTAATTTTCCAAAGCATCTCAAATGAATGCCTTGCCTTGGTTCTGGCCTTGCATAACCCTGGCTCCACCAGCTGACCACACACAGCCCTCGCAGGCCCTGGCACTGTGGTGGACACACTGTGTCTTTCCATGGCAGCTGCCCTCCTGGCCATGTGTGCCGACAACACGGCTCTAGTGGGCAGCTGTTCCCCGGAGCTACTACCCTCCACCTTCTGTGGGCCTAGTGCCCCAGCTGCTCCTGCAGGCAGTCATCATGCTTGTACCCACAGGGACAGGACAGTGATGCCAGCCACCCTGGGCTTTTGTGCACTTAGAGGGGAAAGATGTTCTGATGTTCTTGCAGGAAGACCCAGGGCTTCCACTTTTGTTACTATTATAAGACCCATATACAAGTGAAAACCATGAGAATGACGGACCCACAAGCATGTTTTCTGTTCTAGGGTTTCCCATCTACTTGCTCAGTATCAGGCATCTCCTTTAACAGTATCTCTGTGCCTTCCTCATCTGAAGGAAGGCAGTCTCGCTGGGTTCCTCCTTGGAGTGTGTAGTCTATCTGGCAGCTTCCAGAGTAGCCTACTCTGGGTGCAAACCCTCATGCCACCTTGGCCTCCTACCCACTCCCAAAGTCACGGTAGGGCAGTCTCACCAGCTTATACTTCTCTGCCTTTACAGGCCTGGGTCCCTGCCACTTCCCAAACAGAGCCAGTTGTTACCTTGCCAGTGGGTGCTGAAGCACAGTTCTTGCCACCTGCTACGGGCAAATGAATTTAAAACTCTTGCTGAAAGGAAAGAAATCTGGGGCACAGGGCAGATGCAGACGGCCTCCAGCTGCTACAAAGCAAATGTGGCTCTCCTCAAGCCACCATCTAACCCAGCCCTCAGAGTATTTACTTATATATTTGCTCTGTGGCCAGGGGGAGGAGAGCCCAGTGGGAGAGGTCACAGCCGAGTCATGTCAGGAATTCCCACGGTGGGGAAGGTTTTAGCTTCTCCACATCAGCTGATGTAACTAAAGAGTTGAAGGATTGTTTTCAAGAGATGAAGAGTTTCTCATCTGTAAGATGAGAGCCCCCAAACTTTATAGCTCATCACTTCTAATCGTGTCGCACAGCATGTGCAGGGAGGCTGTGTTAGTCTTCTTCTCAGGTAACAAATTACAAACTAGTGGCTCACAGCCCCACCCATGTATTGTCTCATAGTGTCTGCGGGCCAGGAGTTCCGCCAGGGCTTAGCTCCATGGTCTCATCAGGCTGTAAACCAGGGATTGGAGCTCTGGTCTCACCAGAGGCTCAACTAGGGAAAGATGCACTTCTAGGTTCCCTCCGGTTATTGGCAGAATTCACCTGTCACCATAGTGGTTTACTTTTCAAAACCAGTAAAGGAAGTCTCCTTCCAGTCTGCTAAGGTGGAATCTTTTATAATGTAAACTAGTCAGGGTTGTGACATCTCATCACCTTGGTCAGAAGCAAGTCACAGTTTCACCCACAAAGGCATTAATTACACTAGGAGGCCACTCCCTGGGGTCACCTTGGAATCCTGCCCAGCACAGGGAGAGGGTACAAGCTTATCAGCAGATGTTTCCAAAGGATTCCTGGGTGAAGACCCAACTTATTTGAAAAAGAAGTGGTTTTGTTCTTTTCCTTCCATTTCAGAATGCCTCCAAATCCCGAAATTTTTGACATCCCAGTTCTCTCTGCCCCAGCTTGATTCCAGATTCCAGTTCCTACTGGCTGTATGTTATTGAGAGGGAGTGGGTTTTCTTGGGTTTTTTTGACTCCTTGACTCCTGAATCTCAGTTTTCTCATCTGTAAGAATGCATTTCACTGAGATTTTGTTGGACACTAGTATGTTGGTCACTGTCATTTAGTAAATGAAATTTCCAGCTCCTTTACTTACACGACTACTCATCAGATTGCATTAATTTTATTTATATAAAGAAACTCAACAATAAAATAGTCCTAGTCTTCTGGTGTGAAGGCCAAAGCAAAAGAGAAAATATATCTTAAAACATATCCAGTTGTATCTAAGGAGCTGAAATCACTCTGGTTATGTGCTGACAGCAGTTGTCCTAACAGAGGAAAAGGACTAAAATCTTAGACATGTCCAGAAAACTGTCCATGGCCATGTTTTAAAAGTGCTGATGTCATAAGCTTGTGGTTTTTTAATCTCTCTCTCTTTTTTTTCTTTTACCTCCTGAAGCAAGTCTAAGATTAGTGGACCCTTGTTAAGATTAAACTTTTTAATCCTACTTAATAGAGGGAAACAACAAAATAAAACTTGGCTTCAGATGGGAACTGGCTCTGCCATTATTTACAGGTGCTTGTGAAAAAGTCGGACCCAAGTGATCCCTGAAGGGCCAGCTAATTATAACCTGCTTCGGTTTCTCTTCCAGGTTTCTCCATGCTGTGGAAGGGATTGGATGATGTAAACCGCTCTCCAGAAAGCCCTGCTTGGCTGTAAGTCCAGGAAGGCCTCTTAGACCTCTGTCTCTTTTCAGAGCCACATCTGAAGCTACTTGAGAAAATGATGTGACAGTTCCTATCAAAAAGGATATTGGGAAACATATAACATCCGCGAAGAAAGTGGCCCTTTTTCCCTTTTGTAGAATCGACATTCTCAAATTCCAAAATGCCAGCCAAGACCCCAATTTACCTGAAAGCTGCCAATAACAAGAAAGGAAAGAAATTTAAACTGAGGGACATCTTGTCTCCTGATATGATCAGTCCTCCCCTTGGAGACTTCCGCCACACCATTCACATCGGCAAGGAGGGCCAGCATGACGTCTTTGGAGACATTTCCTTTCTTCAAGGGAACTATGAGCTTCTACCTGGAAACCAGGAGAAAGCACGCATGGGCCAGTTCCCTGGGCATAATGAGTTCTTCCGGGCTAACAGCACCTCCGATTCCATGTTCACAGAAACGCCCTCCCCGGTGCTCAAAAACGCCATCTCCCTCCCGACCATTGGAGGGTCCCAAGCACTCATGTTACCATTATTGTCACCGGTGACATTCAATTCCAAACAGGAGTCCTTTGGGCCGGGAAAGCTGCCCCGGCTTAGCTGTGAGCCAGTCATGGAGGAGAAGGCCCCAGAGAAAAGCAGCCTGTTGGAGAATGGGACAGTCCACCAGGGGGATGTCTCGTGGGGCTCCAGTGGGTCCGCATCCCAGTCCAGCCAGGGCAGGGACAGCCACTCTTCCAGCCTCTCTGAACAGTACCCCGACTGGGCGGCAGAGGACATGTTTGACCATCCCGCCCCATGTGAGCTCGTCAAGGAAAAGAGTAAATCAGAGGAGTCCCTCTCTGATCTCACAGGTTCCCTCCTCTCCCTGCAGCTCGATCTTGGGCCCTCATTTCTCGATGAGGTGCTGAATGTCATGGATAAAAATAAGTAACCAGGACACCGCCGGCTCTTTTCCTTTGGGGTAAAAGGTATCCAAACAAAACAAAACTAACCACAGTCAAAGAGAAGAGTTTCCCTGGCTCTGTTTGCCATCGTGTGATGGGTTTTCTAAAATAACTTTCCTACAAAATATTTTTTTACCTATTATGCCCTGTTTTGCAAAAACAGTTAAAAAGAAAAAGAAAGAAACCTGTCCTGGCAAAGAGAGGAAGTGAGTCAGACCAATTTTCGGCGGCATTGCTGGTGTACAGCTCACATTTTTTGTTTCCAGACCATAAGAAATCTGGCTTGGCCAAGATTGGCAGTGCTTAGCTGCGAAGGGCTGTGCCAGTCACATTAAGGACCTTTACAGTACTCTGGCATTTCAGCATATTCTGAGCAAGAGGAAGTCAAAATTTATTTAACACCTAAGCCTTTTTTCTAGACTCTTTTCTATATTATGTTGTTTGGGCTCACCATGGCAAATCTTCAGTGTTAAAAACTTCTCTGTTTTCACATTTGAACAACTTTATGGGTTTTGGGGATTTTCTTGTAGCTCTTATATATCCCTATATATTATATCTATATTGCGAATTTTTGACTGTCAGCTACATGTTGGTAAGACACAAGCAAAGTATTACTGTAACTAAGTTATTTTTAAAGTTAAAATATATTTTTATGTGCCTTTGGCTTTTTATTGCAGAGTCTACATTTTATAGATACTACATCAAATGTGGTCATTTGACTTTTTCCATTGGGGTTCCACTGTAAGCTGTGTATGCTTAGAAAAGTGTATTCATACTTAGCTTTTTTTTTTTTTTCCTTCATCTGTTACCATACTTTTCACAGCAGCCAACAACGGATTGTAAAGTGTAAAGGCACAGGTTACTCACAATGCTTCTGCAGAGACTGTGGGCTACACCACATAATGTTACTTGGAAATATGGGTATTTTAGTACAGTGCATACTTGCATTACATAGGTACTTCATACAACACAATAAAGAGTAAATGTTAAAATCAATTTTCTTGGTTATAATAATAAACAGAAACATAAGATAATAGTTATATTTTCTTTTAAGTCCAGGGCTAGAAAAACTGCTTCTCTAAAGTGTACCTGAGCCTTTAAAATAAGGTAAGAGATGATCTCCACTCACTCAATAATTTTGATTATTTCCCAAAGGTTTGAGATTCCGGAAACAAGGCCCCTTAATTTTAGGGAAAAATGAACATGTGAGAGAATTTTTTTTTTAAGTCAGCACTGATGCGAGCCTCTCAAAAACTCACTTCTGTGACTCTCGTCCTTTACTTTAACATTGCAAACTTACGCAACCTCAATCCCATCCCTATAGGACAGATGTTTCCATGCTGCAGGTGCCACATAGACAAGGTTAAGGAGGCCAAAAAGAGGGCAGCAGAGACCACTCCCCCCACAAGGAGCCAGAGATGTCCTGACGATGTCGGTAAAGGAAACAGGGAAAGGAAGTGTACACACTGATTTCTGTCCCGTTGTCAACCAGCCCTCTCCCCTCAAAGACAAACACTTGCACACAATAACTCATTTCTCCTTGAAATGTATCCCTGAAATGACCTCCTCTTCCAGACACTTCAGTGATTCTCTCACCGCGTCGAGAATTGTTGCAATTCCATCATCTTAGTCATCTGAAATACCTTTGAACTGCAGGTGAAACACAGAATGACTAACCAAGTAGAAGAGGCAGCAGGCTCCCTTAGAGCACTAAGTTCCTGCCCTAATTTCCCAGCTGTATTTCTATGCCACGATTTTCCAGTGTTCTTTTCCTGTTCTACCACACTCCACTCACAGTTCATAGTTCCAAGCAGACTTCCCAGCCTCTTCTAAACCTGGTGAATGAGGAAGAGTCATTCCTGTATCTCATTTTTAACAAGACTCTTTTAACCTGTTATCTTAACTTTTATTGATCATATTCTCTCATTTTACTCTTCACCTGCAGCATGACCTCAAGGAAAAGATTAAACTGTTAGGTGAAATGATGTGGAATGTCTACACATTTCGTCTGCTCCCTCTGTGACGAGTACAGAGAACAGCTCTGCCAGTATTGGGTTTATTTGATAGAATTTAAGCAATAATGCGTCCTTGTAGGTATTTACCCCTTAGACTTTCTGAGCCCTCTCACATACAGACACCCCATTAGGTTAGGTTTCACTGAAATGGCAACAAACATGCCCGTTAGAAAGGAAACAAAGCCACATCCGGCTTGTGAATGACATTGTTGAGTCATTTCTCCTGTGGCGGCCCTTCTGATACTCAGTTCCTTCCCCAGGGAGCAGGTGCAGAGCTGATGGGGGCTTTCTCCTGCAAAAAGACTTCCGACTTCAACTGACGTTCTCAGCCTGTGACCATTCTACTTTTAACCTCATTTGTCAAGACATACATTGCAAATTCAGAATGGCAAGCCACTGCTGACCCAACAACCAGAAAAGATCATTCAATTTGTATATAAGTAGAGATACTTCTTGTTGTAGTAGGCAAGGTTCCAGTGGGTGATCTTTTCCCTTAACTCTTCACAAATGTAAAACCATTAATTATCACATTTTAGTGAGTCCAAGCCACAAACAAAAGACTGAACTGGTTGAACATAAAGAGAACCTAGGTTTCCAGAGTCAGTCTATTTTTTATGTTACTGAAAGTGACCATTTTTTCTCAAGTCTCCCTGCAAAAGCACTTGAAGTCATGGTATGGAAGAAGTCCATGAGTCCATGAATTAACTAGATAAATATTTTTAAACAGTGAAGAAAATTATATATTAGGACATGGTTCTGAGCCTTCTAATATGGAACCTGGTGGGACTCAATTTTACTGTGAAATACATCAACACAATAGAACAAGTTAGCATGATGATTTCTCTCCAATAAGGGTTTCTTTGGAAATTATGTTCCCAACCTTGTCCCAAATTTAGCAGGCCTAATAAAGAAAATTCTTTAATGTTAGAATGAGTCCACCCAACTAATATGAAATGATTGAACTTTTTTTTTTCTTAGTTAAGTCATTAAGTCATAAATAAGGTTGTTAAGTGCTGCCCTGTGTCTCCACCCATACTTTTGGGCCAGATCCAGCAAAATAAAAGAAGTTTCCAGATGCCAAGTGATAAGCCACTACTAACAAGATGGGTAGCCCTCTGGTTGGTTTGGCTGTTTGGGACTCAAGAACTTCACTATACTCAAAACTATTCACACACATGAAACATATTGGTTCTGGCTAAGTAATACATTTATTTTCTGAAGAAGAAGATAGTCTCCTTGGTAAATTTTTAAGGCTCGTTTGTTTCATCTCATGATACCTGGAAGGTTGTGTGCTTTATTCTGATGGCACATCATTTCATCCAGCCAGCCGTCCATCTGAGAATGTTTGATTTTCACCTTATTCTTAGGGCAAGTGCTTATTAAAAAGTAAACCTAAATATTTCTTGCTTAAGTTGTCAGGGAGTCAGTATTCTGTGTCAAAATGCTGCAGAGAAAGTCATGTGGAAGAATGGGAAGAATTTTATGAAGTGGTGTATAACACCATGAGATCCATTTTATAACGACTGTGCTGCATTTAATTATCTTCCATTTTTACTTTAAAAATTCGATGGTGAATTCACTTCCACTGGCTTCTAGAGAGGGTCAGTAATCTTCATCCTCTGAAGGTCAACCAAATTTCCTTCACGGGAAGCAGACTGATATGGGTGATAGATTTTAAAAATCTGTTCAAATCAAAGCTACTGTGCAGAATAGAGTTAATATTTCAGAGACTCATCGTGCAGACAGAAATGTCTGCCATATATCAAAACTAGTGAGGCTGAAGTGAAGTGGGCATCATGATCACCATAAATTGATTACTGGAGTAAGTCATAAGGCGTGTGGGTGATTCATTGCCAAAAGATCACTGGGAAAATAGCTTTGAGTTCTGGGGAGGGAAAGACCAAGGATGGCTCCATGGAAGAGCAGGACCTAAATAGGGCCTCAAGGGACTGGTAAGATTTTTTAGGGAGAAGGGGTATACTCAGGAGGAAGAAGATTTTGAACAAACAAAAGGATATACTACATCCTAGCAGAGTTTCTACTCAAAATGGTCCAGAAACAGGGATTGAAGTAGAAAACGGTCAGTTCTAGGCCAGAAATGATTGAGCCCATGCCTGAGAGGACTCTCCCCATGGACTAAGAAAAGACTGGAATCTGAGACTGCTGAACAGGTGGTTCCCAGGGTTAGAAATTTGTATACTATAAGCCACCATCCTGTGAAAGCTCCTGCCAGCCAGTGCCTACACTGTAACCTGAAGGCAGACAGTGAGGCTGTCAGTTGTTAGGGAAAGTCATTTATGATGATGAAAAAAATGAAAGGGGCTATGTTTCTCCTGAAACAGCACCAGGTGAAGTGAGTTCATAGTCCCATCCCTGGACTGAACACACTTGGGCAGCTATCCCACCAGCAGTACCTCCGGGGAGTTTCCTCACACCCCCTTTCAACCCATCATTTCCCAGGCTGGGTTGTAATTTCTGATTGAGCAGCCCCAGGATTAAGGAAGAAAGTGCCTCGGTAAACAGCGAACTCCCAATGTCACTGAACAGTCTGAGCTAAGTAGGAAAACCAATTAAATGGAGCAGACATAAACAGCCCCTGGAATGCTCTCAAACTCCCTGAAGTCCAAACTCACAAAACTGAGGCCCAGAGACGGAAATCCAGACTCCCAGAGTCTGGTTTCCTGTCTAAGGACCTGCATGCTCCCAGTGGTGACTTCTGGGCTGCCCACCCCTCAGAGAAGACCAAGTTCTATCCTAAAATGAGCCCTTATCCTATAAGGTACATCAGGAAAATGGTCATTTCAGCACAGTGCCAAGTCACCAACATTTACACTGCAAATACCCACAGTGAGAAGTGGAAAGATCCTTCCATTACGTTTGGGTCTGGAACAAAGAGACCCTTGAGGTACTGCTTCCATGGAAAATTCCATCTTTAATAGGAGTCGCAAGAAATGTGTATAAAATCCCCAAAGGATGTCCCCATACCCATGACCAGCCTTGTTTATAAGTGAAATAGACAGAACATGAGTGATCCTAGAAAGATAAAATTGCTCAAAATGATTTCTCCTCTATGTAGCTGCCCCAGGGTTGGAACATCTACCAATGGATATGGGTTCCTTTGGATAAGGCATTATACTAGGCATGGAGTCCCCTTAAAATACCCCCAGGAATATCAGCATCTTAGAGCCATCAACAACAGGATGTGAACTCACTGAACAGATGTCTATCCTAGGAGCACACGTCTCTAGCAACTGGACTAGGGCAAGGGAGACACAGAGAGTAAGCGAGACCCCAAAAAACATGAAGAGTGAGTTCATGGAATGCATTATTTTGCCTGGGATCCCAAAAAAGAGGGAGGTAGGGAGACAGGCTTTTCCAAAAGATTTACCTGTTACCAAATGTGGCCTTCACCAGAGGAGATTATAAAGGTTATTATTGGTTAGTGTTTCTGGTCCTGGAGGAGTAAATGTGAACATTGCAATTAAATCTAATTTTGAATCAACATAAATTAGATAGTGCAGGAGAAGATTAATATAAAGCTCTCAGTGACTGACATGGTTCCATTCACCCTACAGGCCACCAGGTATAAAGGCATTAATGCCTTGATGCCAAATGTTGATATTTCTAAATCACTGTCTAACCTTCCCTCTGCCTCCCCCTACCCCAGCCTTTAATAATGGCATTTGAGTGATGTGGTTTCCTAGAGAAGATTATGCTTTAATACTGAAGTATCCTTTACAGTAGTTTTTCTGCATTCTAAGGTAAACTATTAGCAATGCCCCAGAAACACATGAAACTTTGAAAAGCCTGAAACAGCACTAAAATTACATATTGAATTTTTCAGAGTAAGCAGTAACATTCAGAAATATCTCTATAAAGTAAGCAGAGACGTTGTTAAAAGTGGGGGAAGAACATTGCTAATTATCTTATAACCCCTCCTCTCATTGCAAGAAAATGAACTGGGATGTGATCTGAAAAAAGAAGCAAAACATTTGCATGCTCTAGCCTCATATTTTTCACCATAAATGGCAAGAAGGAAGAGCAGATGAACACAATCTTAGATATTAGATTAGTATCCACTAAAGTTCCATCCTCAAAGTGGACCATGGTTCCTGTGACCAAATAAAGCACTGTTTGTGAAGATTCACTCTGCAGTAACTCCCTTCTTTAAAAAAAAAGAAGTGATGCCTTCACCGGTGATTAAAATTGCTAATTTTCAACATAGTTGGCTCTCTGGACTTCATAAGCACATTGAAAATTGATCAGGTGCTTTAGGCAATCCAGAGAAAAAAACTGTATCATGACAGAACACAGAAGAGGGACAGACCCTGTTGTGTAAGAGAGGGGAAACTGAGTCTTACTACCCAAGACCCCAACCTGAAGATTGCTCTAACCAGAAGGAAACAAAATATTGCCAAGTGAAACGGCTTCCAGGAGTGAGATGCTACTCCTCTAACCAGCCATGAAATAGGAATGCATAGAAGATACATTCCTTTTTTCCCACCCCGATCATCCAAGCATTCCCCCCCCAGGGAGACACCTCAGCTTCCCAGCCTAAAGCACCCTCTTCGGGTCCTAGGAGAAGGCCATGGCAGAGGACAAAGCCAGATGGCTGGAGGATGGTTTGAGGGTGTGTGATCCTGCCTGGACATGCCTGAGAAAGGAATCATTGGGACTCTTGCCCTTTTAGCAAGGCCTCCCCTCACAGGCTGACTCCACTTATTAAAACACTGAATGACAGTTTATGAACAATATACCTGTGGTAGGCGGAATAATGACCCACAAAGATACCAGGTCCTAGTCCTGGTATCTGAAAATGTTACCTTATTTGGAAAAAGAATCTTTACAGATTGATTAAGTTAAGAATCTTGAAATGGGCAATTATCCTGGATTATCCAGATGGTTCCTAAATGCAATCTCAATTGTCCTTATGAGAGAGAGGTCAAGGAAAATTTGATACACAGAAGACGCAGAAACAAAGTGACCACAGGGGCAGAGATGTGGCCACAAGTTAGGGAATGCTATGAGGCACCAAAAGCTGGAAGAGGGAAGGAACAGGTTCTGCCTTAGAGCTCAGAGCTTCTGGAGGGAGTGCAGTCCTGCTGACAGCTTGATTTCAGCCCAGTGATGCTGATTTTGGATTTCTGTTCTGTAGATCTGTGAGAGAATAAATTACTGTTGTTTTAAGCCACCAAGTTTTCAGTAGTTTGTTAAAGCAGTCATAGGAAACTAATGTAATACCCAAGCACTGGAGAGAATGAAGACAAATGGAGTATGTTAAAAGCAGAGAATATTATGGGCTGAATTGTGATGCCCTAAAATGCATATGTTGAAGCCCTAACACCCTCCTCCACCATGTGACTGTATTTGGAGATGGCACCTTTAAAGAGGTAATTAAGGTTAAATGAGGTCACAAAGTGGACCCTAATCCAATAGGATTTGTGGACTTAGAAGAGGATGAGAGAAAACTCTCTCCCTCTCTCCTTCCCTCCCCTCCCCTCACCTCCTTTCTCTCCCTCCCTCTCTCTCTCCCCTACCCCAACCTCTCTCTCCATACACATACACAGAAAAAAGGCCATGTGAGGACACAGCAAGAGGGTGCCATCTGCAAGCCAAGGAGAGAAACCTCAGGAGAAACCAGCTTCACTGGCACCCTCAGAACTGAGAAAATAAATTTCTGTGGTTTAAACCATACATTATGTGGTATTTTGTTATGGCAGCCCAAGCTGTTAACAAAGAAGACCCCCTTTAAGAGTGAGGTTCTTCAAGGAGATAAAGTCAGGATGACCCCCACCTCCCTGGACATCAGTCTCCCTACTAAGATGAAGAATTTACACTGATTCAGTGGTGCTCTAGCTGGTGGCGAAGAAGGGGAAAACATTCTAGGCAGGAGATTAGCAGGAGCAAACTCCAGTCCTGCATTAACAGTTCCAGAAAGCACACCCTACAAGTGCACAAGAGAAGCTGCTTTCATGGGCCACATGTTCAAATGGGGTAACGCAGTGTCTAATCAGACACAGGTGTGATGTCTTGGCCCATGGGGGCCAAGTCAGCTACCTTCAGGAGGGTCACTGTCACTCACAATTGAATGCTGCTGGTGTAACACAAGTTAAGTGTGTGCATGGTGGGCAGACCTGGGAGAGATGGAGGGAAAGAAAGGATTTCAAACACGTTGTGAGGCTTATTTCCAGCCCCAGATAGCATTTGATGTGGGCAGGGGCCAGATTATCCCTGTCATTCAGATAACAACAAAAGGGAAGTGGAGAAGACAGCAGAGGGGCTTTGAGTGATTGCTAGGAAGATAATTCCTCAGTAGCTCTTTGCCTCAGAAGGGTTCCTTTCCACACAAATGCCCAGCAAAGTTAAAAAGGTCTTCCCATGGGACCTAATCGAACTTGTAAGCTTTTGCATAGCAAAAGAAACTATAAACAAAACAAAAAGACAACCTATGGACTGAGAGAAAATATTTGCAAATGATGCAACTGACTAGGGCTTAACTTCCAGAATGTACAAACAGCTCATACAACTTAATAATGAAAAAAACAAACAACCCAATCAAAAAATGGGCAGAAGACCTAAACAGACATTTCTCCAAAGAAGACATATAGACTGGCCAATAGGCAATGAAAAGATGTTCAACATCACTAAATATCAGAGAAATACAAATCAAAACTACAGTGAGGTATTACCAGGTGGAATGGCCATCATTAAAAAGTCCACAAACAATAAATGCTAGAGAAGCTGTGGAGAAAAGGGAACCCTCCTACACTGTTGGTAGAAATGTAATTTGATGCAGCCACTATGAAAAACAGTATAGAGATTCCTCAAAAAACTAAAAATAGTTACCAGATGATCCAGCAATCCCACTCCTAGAGAAAACTCTAATTCAAAAAGATACATGTACCCCAGTGTTCACAGCAGCACTATTTATAATAGCCAAGACATGGAAGCAACCTAAATGTCCATTGACAGATAGCTGGATAAAGAAGATGTGAGATATATATATATATAATGGAATACTACTCAGCCATAAAAATGAATGAAATAATGCCATTTGCAGCAACATGGATGAACCTAGACATTATCATACTAAGTGAAGTCAGACACAGAAAGATAAATACAGTATCACTAAAAAACTGATACAAATGAACTTATTTACAAAACAGAAGCAGACTCACAAACATAGAAAACAAACTTATGGTTACCAAAGGGAAAGGTGGGGGGGGAGTGATAAATTAGAAGTTTGAGAACAGCAGATACAAACTACTATATATAAAATAAACAAGATCCTACTGGATAGCACAGGGAGCTATAGTCAATATTTTGTAATAATCTATAATGAAAAAGAATATATATATGTATAACTTCCTCACTAAGCTATACACCAGAAATTAATACAACATTGTAAACCAGCTACACTTCAATTAAAAAAAATAGGCCTTCCCAGTATGCAAGGGCAAATCAAAGAAGAAGCAAGAGGGTTCACTGAGACCCAGGAGTGATGCGAGGGGCACAGTAAATACCCTTCAGGAAGCTGACTGGCAAGGACAGGAGATGGCCAGTGTGCCAGAGGTGGAGCCCTGCAGGGTGGTCCTTCCCACCTCATGGCTCACAAAGGAAATGGAGACATCTGAAGACACTCTCGGGTACGAGAGGGTTGCTTCAGCTCATGCAGACCCCACCTCCACCTGCCCCAGCTGCACCCTTATAAAGCATCTGACACCCAAGAGTTGGGTTGTGGGAACTCCCACTCCAGAGTACCAGTTGTCATACTGGCCCCCTGGCTACCTATGGGACCACACTGGGCTCTTCACAGGACTTAGAGTCTTGAGACTCACATGTGGTGAAGAGAAAATGTGATTCTAGAGGGGATACCAAACATGGCACAGGTGAGGCCTGACTGCCAGATGTCAGGGGCAGGCAGCATGGGCACAGTGAGGCCCTCACCAGTGACAGTGGATAGATAGCACCCAGGACAAGGAGCCTGGGAGGCCCAGGAGACATCTGGTTAGTTGGGAAAGAGATCTAAACAACAAATATCTTCCGTCCAACAGGAGGAGCAGAACTGAGACTGACTCTGACCATCCATGCCCAAAACTGTCTGCAGTGCTGTGGACTCCTGGAGAACTTGGACACAGACTGTACTCAAGTCTCTTCCCTGGGAAGCCAAACAGCTCTCCTTGAACCCTTGACTCATCTCATGACCTTGAGAGAGTAGATGACAAGCATGTCCCCGGTCCCTCAACTCGTGGTCCCTGAGCCACGGTCCTCTGGCTTCCAACACCACTCACTCCACTGAAGCTATACTCAACAGAGTCCAAATGAACTCTCCGTTCCTAAAGTCGCAGGTGTCTCCTGTCCCATCCCGCTTCCTTCTCTGTAGCATTTGACTCCCCTGGGCACTGCTTGTTCTCTCACACCCTCCTTCCTCCCTGACTACCCCACCCGGGTCCCTCCTGGTTCCTCTTCCCCTACGTGCCCTGTCGCTATTGTGTACCCAGGGGTCATCCTTGTCCTCCTCTTGGCCCCTCAGTTTGGTTGCATAGCTTCAACTACCAGAGATGTACTGAGGATTCCCAGATCTATGTTTCCTGCCCAAATTCTAACTCCTGGGCTTCATACCTGAATATGCAACCAAGGACTGCACACTTCTACTTGTTCGTCCTGCGGGAACCCCCAATTCACCATATTCCAAACAGAGCTCACCATCACCAGTAATATGCTTCCACTCTCCTCCTCCTCTCCTAGTGAGACACCACCATCCAGCCAGCCAGCTCTCCAAGACAAAACCTAGGAATTGACTCCCCACCACAACCTCTCCTTCCACCCTCTTAAAGTCCTCATATCCAGCCTCTTTTTTTCCCACTGCCACTGACTTTCAGATCCTCGTCATTCCTTGCTTCTATTACAGCAACAAATTCCTAACGATTTCCCTGTCTTCAGTGTGACCCCTGCCAATGTCTTCTGTTTCATTTTGTTGGTGGTGGATTTTTTAAAAGGTTTCAATCCTATTAAATGAAAGAATGAATAAGTGGATAAAAAGTAGACCCTACAATTTATGTTTATCAGAAGAATTTTTTTTCATTAGTCCACAGCTATAAAGTCACAAGAATCTATAAAGTCACAAGAAGTTAAGATTTCTCAGGAGCCTTAACTGGATGAGAAAAATGCCGTAAATTCTGAAAAGCAATTTTGAGGAAAAGAAAACAAGGTAGAATGCATTTTCCCAACATATTCAAAGGATATAGAGACTAATAGGATTGAAACCTTTTTTAAAATATATACTTGCAAATGTTTCCATGGATCTGGATTGTTTTATATATTTATACATTTTCATTATTTACCTCATAGAAGAACATAGCCTTATAGAAATTTATTGTTTGCTACAATAAGACAGAGCCATTACAGCAAGCTTTTAAATGCTGTTGGTTTAAAGAAGGACAAGAATGTGATTTGGAGCCTATAAGCACTCAGAGTCCTGAACAAGCCTAAACAAACATTTTTAATCAACGTTAGTGCTTTATGAAGTTTTTAAGCTGCCACTTAAGAGATGCTAATGTACAAGATGGCAAAAAAGAAAAAAGCCTGTCACCTTTACCATACATTATCTAAATGTGCTCAAGCAAATGCATTTCAAATGCCCTACCCTGCTGCTGCATAAACACATAATAGAACAGGAAGTCAGCAGTAACTGATTTTATGTCCTAATTGGTGGCATTGGCTATTTCTAGAACAGCCAAATCGTGTCAGGAATAAAGACATAAATTGTAATAACGAAGAGAAACAACATGTGAAAATTGACTATATTGTCTCCTAGTAGAAAGCAAAAACAGATCTTGGCGATGCAGACATTTCTAAATGATATAAAATGTGATTTTAGTTTAGTAGCTTTCTATAGTGAAAATGTACCCATAGTCTTTGAATGACACATAACACTCCATTATCTCATCCAACACTGCAGCTGTCACAAGTTAGAGGACATTTGATCCACAGGCAAGTTAAGATTGAAAGAGCTAAGCTCTAATCACAGACAGGAGCACACAGCAGGGCATCTAAAAGAATCCCCACTTGTGCCATTCTGGGCATCTTGGCATTCTCAGCATACGATGACCTAACTGTCCAGATGCCAGATACGAGAATGAGGGTAAGTAATCCTGGACTCTCCTTCCTGCATCAAATATGAGGCTCTTTGTTTCGTGAGTTTCATAGTTTCTAAAGCAAAGGACAAATTCTATGTAAACATAATGCCTATACATTAAAACAATACATTCAGTCAGTTGTGTGTGCATATTCATGGTGTGTTGTGTATGCAGAGAGAGACAGAGAGTGTGTGTGTGTGTGTGTGTGTGTGTGTGTGTGCACGCGGGCGTGACACAGAAAGGCAATGACTGACAGACTGAGTAAGACAGGCCATGATCAAAGAGACAAAGATAAAGGGTGGCAGTATTATGTACTTGAAGAGAAGTTGAGGGGTGTACAATGTTACAAAGCATAAGCTGATTTTTGAAAAGGAGACAACAAAGAAAGATCAACCTAAATAGAAATCACATAGGAAAAGCCTGAAAAGAGATAGGAGAAACTACAAACAAAAGCAAGAGTGCCTTAATAGCAAAGAAAATAAGATGACCCCAAGGAGGACTGTCCTTAGGGCGTGTATCCCTAGGCAAAGACTTTTTGCAGGGTCCCTGCAATTTGACTTTTTAAATGTTTTACAAAATTCATGACCCTGCGTGAGGTATAATGATTTATTGGTGGAAATGTAGAACAATAAGTAGAAAAGAGGCATTTTCTCATCTGTTTATTGTCCAATGGGTGTGAGTGAAGATTATTTACAGTGCCTAGGCACCATCACTTCCGGCGCAAGTGCCAGAACAATCTGTGTTCTTTTTTTTTTTTTTTTAACATTTTTTATTGACTTATAATCTTTTTACAACTCTCTGTGTTCTTTATTGTTAGATATGTTAATTTCACCATTCCCCCTGGGAAAAGAGGCTAATAGTGCCGTTATTACTCACAACATCATGGCTCTTCAGAACATGTTTGTACTGAAACAACATAGATCTGCTTGCCTCTACATTTCCCTAATATTATTTAGGTATTTAATGCTGGTTACGTCACCCATCCTGCCACCTGTGAATCCTAGCTTCCAGTGACTCTCTCAAAGGTTGTTCCTGGCTTTGTGGATGGTGACCACAAAGGCAAGCTTTACCCAGAGTATAGAGGAAACTATGAATGTTAATTTACTTTCTGATCATGTTAAATTCACTGTTTGAAATTTTCTAGAATAAACCTAGGCCAGCACATTTTCTGACCATATCTTCTCTTGAACTCCTTTGGGGAATCGCTGATTCCTAGAATGTGATTTCTTCCAACATTGGCAGCACCTCTGCCTTCCACAGACCACCACCAGGGGGAGGGGAGGGAAAAGGCTGGGAGGAGACAAAGATAAGTGCTCCTATTTGTCCGAGGAATGTTCATCTCTCACTAATGAGGCTTAAAAATGAAGTTCAATGTCAACACATATTTGGAGCCTAGAGAGGGTGTCAATTAGAAGGGTCTACAGGTATGGCAGAGCAACAGCTCGAAAGCTGCCTGAGGAGAATGTCACAGATCTCTGGAGGGGGATTTGACCAACCTGGTGCCAGGGATGGGAGGTACACAAAGGAAAGGATGTATGATGCCACTACTGCTTCCCTAGGGGGCCACAGACCAGAGGCTACCATATATTGGAACATGGAGGGTTAAGAGCTGACAAATGTGGTAGCCCAAGGGTGGGCAGTGAGCAATGGGTACCCCATAGCCATGAACTTATGTCTCCTCTGTGGGAGTCATCAAAATCAGTGTATCTGCACTTGTATGGTAGCTCAATCTCACAAAATCTCACTAGTGAAGACAGGGCTATCCTGGGGAGCAACTGCTTTCCAGGTCACCCTTCTAAAATCAGGGCCAGGCCAGGGGCCCCAGAATGATCCCAAAGAAATGAAGCCTGGAGTCCCTTGGGGCATATGGTCTGGCCATCGTGGTAGATGGGGAGTAGAGACCAAAAAACACCCCAAAGGGGAGAAATGAGGACCAGGGTCCACAAGGATACTGGTCCCAGGTCCCTGCCCAGATAACACTGATACCCTGGGTAGTTGTTCCCGGGTATCTGAGGGGAACTTTGGAAAATGGAGGAAGTCATTCCAAAGAGTGTGAAGCCCTGCAATGCAGGGCTGGGACAGATACACGGGGTCCAGGGGCTGTGCTGATGCCCAGGATGACTAGCAGCGTCTGCCACCAGCTGGAAATCTGTGGAGAAATCTGAGACATAGGGCAGCGAAGCAAGATGTCCAACACGCAGCTACTAGGTGGTAGAGGCTGACTTGAACCCAAATATTCTGGCCCCAGGAACTGTGCTATCTGCTGTGCAAAATACATAAAAAGATTACAGACTTTATATTCAGACAACCCAGCTTTGAATCACCACCTTGATAATACCAAGTACTGTGACCTGGGCATCAAGTGGGGATAATGGTAATTACTTCAGAGGACTGTTTTACAAGGATCAGCTAACAGATTCTTTAGGCAGTCCTTATAGTCTTTGTTATAACTACTCGATTCTACATTAGCATGAAAGGAGCCATAGACAATGCATAAATGACTGGGCGCTGCTGTTGTTCCAGGAAAACTCTAGACCAAAACAGGCAGTGGGCTGGATTTGGCCCATTAGTGTTACTTTGACAACTACTTGTTTTGAGTATTAATTCAGATAATGCCAATAAAAGTTTTATAACAGTAACCCACACTTAATAAACATTCAATAAATATTAGCTGTCATACCAACAAAATGACTATATTTTAAACTTGTTGGCTTAGGGTTCTTGTGTGCCTGCCACTTTTTTTGTCCCATTATTTTACAGTTACATTGCACATACTTAAGAAAAAATGATAGGTGAAAACATATTTCATTACTTCAGTTCTTCCGCATTATCATTATTTTTCAAAAGTTCTTTTTAGAGTCATTTTCCATCTGAAAACTATCACTGTCTTTAAAATGTGTGAGTCAAATAAATAAATAAAGTGTGGGTTTATTATGTATTTAAAAATTTTCTGTTCATTCATATTTCTACTTCAATAATATAAAATAATGGGAATTTTAGATGCTACAAATCAAATTTTTCTCTGAAAATTATATTTCAAGAATACATGTAATGCATTAAAAATCAGCTTTACTATCATTTATTTGTGACTCCCATTACCATTTTATAGTATCATTTATTTGGAATTTACCTAGCTCCTTTCTGCACTTCTTTTATGAATAGCATTTCTTATCTTTGGGAGATAATCTCTTCCTCCATTCCATTTATGTGGTTTAAAATAGCTATCATCAATGTCAGCTGGTTTTGGGAGTGAGTACTGGACCCAGGCTATGAGCTGCGTGGGTTTGTTGCTCCTGCTGGTCTTATTTCCAGCTGTCAGGAGGACATTTCTCAGACAGAATGGAAGCAATAAGTAGAGAATAGAAGAGTCCAGGGATGGAAGGATGGAGGCTTATTATGGTTGAGTCCTCAATCCCTTTACCCCTAAAGCCAGCTGCACCCCTATCCTCTTGTGGTTTGGTTGTGAGAGACAGCAAATTCCTCTGCCTAAGCAAGTTTCAGTTGATCTTCGACTATGACATCACCCTTGGGTGATGTGAATCATCCCCACTGGGCTTATCCCAGGGGGAAACTTTCCCATCTGCCACTCACCAGATGTGTGGCTTTGGCATCATAAAAAGTAACTTGCAGAGAATAAAGCTCATTCAAGGGCATTTCTTTCATTTGGAAGACCAGATGGAACCAACCAAGTCAAGAAGAGAATTATTTTAAATGACTGTGCATGGCTTTTGTATTTTTTTTTTATAACTAATACAATTGGGAACATTTTGTCCAATTAGGAAAGGCGGGGGAGGGGAAAACTCCAAGCTGATATCACTAGGCTAAGAGAAATTACGGATTATCTTGTAGCAAGTGGCTTATACTCAGGGTTTCATAACAAAACATACTTTTAAGAAAACTTAATTAAAATGCAGCAGCAGAATTTCCTGGGGTTTTTTCCTTCAGTTTTTTGTTTTTGTTTTTTTCCTAGTTCTTTCCTGGTTTCTTGGGATTCATCACGTGGGCATTTGATAAGGAAACAGAGATGGCTACACACTGGCACAACGGTCCTAGTTCTCTCTGCATTCTCCTGTATTAGTCAACTTGGGCTGCCATAACAAAATACCACAGACTGGGTGATTTAAACAACAGAAATTTATTTTTTCATAGTTCTGGAGGCTGGAAGCCTGAGATCAGGGTGCCAGTACAGTCGAGTTCTGATGAGAATACTTCCTGGCTTGCCTCCTTGCTATGTCCTTACATGGCCAAGAGAAAAAGAAAGCAAGCTGTCTGGTGTCTCTTCCTATAACAGCACTAATTCCACCATGAGAACCCCACCCTCATACCTCATTTACATGCAATTATCTCCCCAAAAGGCCCTGTCTCCAAATGTCTTCCTTTTGGGTGCTAGGGCTTCAACATACGAATTTATTTGGTGGAGACACAACTCAGTTCACTGTACCCCCTTAGCAAATTGCTAACTCTTAGGAGATTAACCTATTCGTTGTCCTAAAAGTTGAGAAGAATCAACTGTCTAAAAACATTTTCACCAGCTATTTAGGCAGCAGAGTGTAAGGGAATGAGTAAGTCCTCTTGGAATGAGAATTCTGGGTTCAAGCCCTGCCTTGATTATTTATATAAGTAGGTTGCTTATGTTTATTGAGCCCCAATCTGTTAAATTGAGATCGTATGAGTATCTGCTTTACAGGGATGAGCAGAATATAAAATATTCTTAACCACTTGGCTTTAAAAGGTTTTCTCTAATGAATAACCATCTGAATTTTATAACCCTCCAAGCACTCATATATTCGTATGAATTAATCAATCAGTTTATTCTTCTGAGGTTAGCCCTGAGGGAATGGACATTATGAAAAGGTGGGGAAAGGGATCATTTTGGAAGGTGGGTATACAGTAAAAGGAAAGAAGACTTTGGTGGTGTTCCAAAGGAAGATCAGACTGAACATTGAGAGAGTAGGAAAAAGGGATCTGTCAGCAAGTGAGGATAAGAGTGGTATGGAGGAAAGGGTCCCAAAAGAATATAGAAGAAGGTGGAGGTCATCAAAGGTCAGCCTCATGGGAACTGGGCTCCTAGCTGTCCAAAAAGCCCATTATGCTCCTTTCTTTTCCCCTGTGACCCAAAGGAAGGCAGGAATAATCCCTGTCACACCTTCTAGTAATCAATGCATCTGGGGCAGGAGAAGGGAGCAGCGATTAGAGGGTCCTATTTGGCTGAGACCCATCACCACCACAGACACACCTGACACAGAAAATTAGCAAGCCATGCTTGGGACCAACTGTAGCCTGCCAAGCTACAGAGCAGATGTTGCCTGGGGTTTTCTGTTAAGCACTGTTTGTAACTTTCTGCCAGGAAGTGTCTTTGGAAGGCAAAGAAACAGAGACCAGACACCTAACTTCATAAAAACTAACAAGAGTCTGATCCTCCCAGCGGCTTGCTTGTACAGCTGTAGCAGCTGCTTGTGACATCTCTTTTACCCACATGCTTGCCAACCGTAATACACAAGAAGAACGCTCTTTCATAAAGGGACAGAGGGAAACAAACACCACCAGGGATTTTTTTTCCAAAAATGATTTGAGAATGCCCTTCCTCTCAAGATTACTTGATCCAACTACATTCATCTTACTAATATTCCTCTGTCAGAGACTCTGAATTTCAGACGACAAAACTCTATTTTCCGGAATCCTCCATGTTGTAACTGCCTATTAATTACCTTCACTTGTCAGCTGGCCCCCCACACACAGGGCTTAAATGTTTAGTCTGCAGTTTGTATAATCATTCTCCTGCTTCATAATTACTCTCCAGAATTACTTAGCTCTAAAGGCATCACCACAAAGTCTGTGCTTTTCATGTTCTTACAATAATGCATTATCAGGTCTGTATTCATAAAGCCTTGCTCAGGGATTGAAATGAATCTTTATGCAATACTTGTCCTTTGAACAAATTCTCAGTTTTGTACCTATTTCTCAGGCTTTAGGGTTGGGGACCGAGTGGGTTCTGGGAGTAGTAGATATGAGAAGCCCTCTGTTTCCACTGTGCACACAGGAGTTTCCACACATCTAAAGGCTAGAAGACTTCACCACTCCATTTTCAAAACCAGCCCTGCTTAAGTTGAAATAGTAATGAAATTTAAGGAGTTTCCACAAGGCCTGGACACTCACCTGCCATCCTAAACTTATGTCAGACTTGGACCACTGGAGCAAGGAAGGGCAGGCCTAGCCAATAAGAATGGACTCTTGGCTTCAACATAAAAGAAGAAAGGGATAGAAGGCTAAGATGGTTTGGAGGGGAAGGTAGTTTCAGAGAAGATTACCATGTCAGAGCAAGGCTTTCATGGTGCATAGTGACTCTCCTAAAGCCGAAGGTCAAGGCCCTCGGTAATCCAACACACTGGCTATCTCCAATTATTCAACATCCCAAAACTTCTTTTGGCCAGACTCATTTCACTCTTGTGCACACAAATCTCTCACCACCACTGTGATTCTGCTCATGGCTTCTGCTGCCTGCAATGCCCTTTTCCAATACTCAAATTCTACCTCCTCCAGAGAGATTTTCCTTTCCTGCTAGCCCCCAATAATCTCTTACCTCTCTGAGACAACTCCATACATTTCACTTATAAATTCATCATCCCTATCTCTCTTCTGTTGCTATCTTCAAGTGTCATTGACATCGTTTATGGTCACTTAAATTTGCATTGTGGATGTATCTTCTTTACAAATGTTAAGTTCCTTGAAGGCAAGGATCTTATCATATTATTCTCACATCTCTCACAGCATCAACAATACTCAATAAATGTCTTTATTAGCTTCAGTTCATTTGCATCACACTCAGACTTTACCGATTATTTGCCTTCCTGGGGAAAGCCAGAGTAACAATCAGTGGACTTGTGACTGAGCCTCTTTAACAACAGTGCTTAGTTTATCTATTAATTGGTGCTATGATTTTAGGAGTTGCATTTGTTTTCTTACTCCTACATTCTAACTATGCCTGCTGCCAGAATGTGCATAGTAAATTGGTGTGTGTGTGTGTGCGTGTGTGTGTGTGTGTGTGCGCGTGTGTTTAAACTGAGAGCTGACTTGCTCTCTACTCTCTGTGAAAAGGGGAATTAGTCATGGTTACTGAAAAGAGGGGAACATATTCAAAATAAATATCAGTGCATGAGATTGCTTTTCACTCAAAATCTGAACACCCACATGAGATTGAATTTGTAAATATTTACTGTAACTTATGGCAAAAAATATTGGCTTCCTAAGCTATATTGCTGCCAAAATATTTCTTTCCCACATGCCTGCCCAATGTTCTGGCCTGTGGCTCCAGGCAACATACCCTCTGTCTTAACTTAACATCCTAGCATTGGTAAAGCTTTAAGTGGACTTACGAAGAATGTGGAAGAATAAAAAGAAAAGAGGGAAAAAGGGAGAAAGAGAGAAAGAGAGAAAAAGAAAAAATAAGAAACTTAAAGAATTTACAAAGCAACATAACTAACAATAAAAGTACTATTTTTCATGATGTCTGAAGTCTACTATATGAGTTAAGCAAACCATCACCCTAACAAGCGCAAAAATTTTAGAAAGAGCCTGAGCAAGGTTGACAAATCCCAAAGCTGACAAGTTCACAGTTCACATAGGCTTCATCTGCTCATAAAGGCACCCATTATCCCCACTACACTCTAGGCCACAGACTTATTCTCAAGATCTCATCAGGACCATCATGGTAGAACTCAGATTATCACTGAGGCCACCCAACTCAGAGGCCAGTTGCCTATGGTTCACCTGTCTTCTTGTTCCTGACTCATGTGAACAATCTTTATTTTCATGTTGAATCAACTCGGATTCAGTACTTCGTATTTTTTTGAGTTCCCAAAGAAATTCACTAACAGAACCATACGGGAGCAGTATCGTCTTCACCAAAGATGTTATAGAAGAGTGAGGGAGAGCTAGGTAGGTTGCATTCCATATTCACAATTAACAATTTATCCCATTAAGTATTTCTGTTTTACTGAAGGCCTTTGCTTGGCCACTTGACCACTGTGAATTATTCTCTCTACTCCTCCCCCAGTAAAGCCCATCTCATGCTGCAGGCACCACCAGCACAAGGGTTATACCAGAGAAGGGACTGGAGAGGAACCCCCACACCACCTTTTAGTCCCTCCAGGGTGACTGGTCTGCATTAACCTAAGTGATCTCTGTTGGATGGGATTTTAGGCCATGGGGAGATATCTGGGGACTTATTCTTTCTGCAAAAAAAATCAAACAGCCCAGAATCTTCTGCCCATCCTTCTACCGTAGCCTCAATAAGACTTAAAGCCAGGTAAGCCTTGCCTCCAGATTATGGCAGAGGCCATACCAGAGGGAGTAAATGTTGAGTAAGATTTCCTTTGGAGTACTGCCTTCTCCAGACCCCCTTGTATCCTGTGTCCAAGGGCTCAGGGGCTGCAACTGAATTCTGACATCACCTCATGTTTCCAAATCTCCAAAGGCATTTTTTCTATTTCTCCCCACTCTTCATCAGCAGTCCCTCCTTTTCACACACATCCCCAGCCCTCTCCCTTTACAACAGGTTAAGCTCCTTATTTTCTGAAAAGTTAACTCTTCCTTCTTCCCCTAGGGGAAGAAAAGGGCCAGGATCTTATGAATAACAGGACAAGCCCTCCCAGCTGGACTGGAGGCAAGGACTCCTGAGCTGGCTAAAGAGATTCAGAGTGTGGAGAACAGACTCTCTCCTTCCTCTCTGCACAGTCCTTCTATATCTACCTCCCAGCCTGCCCTGACTCCTTACAAGAGTGGACGGTATGAAAAAGGATCCACTATATAATTTGCAGGCTGAGTGTAAAGGGAAAACGTGGGGTCCCTTGTTCAGAAGTTATTAACAATTTCAAGACAGTGACATCAGAGCATTAAACCAAACACAGGCTCTCTGGAGCAGGGGACCTATGGGCCTAAACAGCTTGCACACTCAAGAAGTTGGTCCTTGATATGAAAAGTTACAGGAATTGTAGCCATTTACATGAAATGTGTGCCATTTGTGGTCAATTACTGTGCAGTGTAATAATAATTATGCATTTCATAATTATGTAAGTTAAAATATGTAATAATTACATAAACACTGCTTTGTAATCATACAATGCAAGGCATTGTTTTTACTAGGCACCAGATTTACTTTGTTAAATGGCATATTGATTACAGAACCAAACCCTGTTCATATGCAGACAGTTTTGGGGTGGGGGTGAGGGGCTGTGGCAGTTCCTCCACTTACAAATTTTAATTTGAAGAGGCTGTGAATGATGTGACCCAAAAGGCATTGCCGTAAACAACACCAACCAAGACCAGCAATAGTGGATTTCAGAGCTGAAAATAAGTCTCCTTCCTTCCATTTCATTTAGGATAAACGAGCTAATTGAAATTATACTTAATTATACATTAAGAAAGGTGGTTCCTAGAATTTGGGGTTTTATAAATGAATGAAATTTCCAAGAAATTTAGGAGATGGACAATTTAATTCTGCCACGTAAGGACATCAAAAAGAAAGCATCATTTCAAAAAGAAAGGACATTTTAAACAAAAAGATTCACAAGAATATGATTTTAAAATAAACGCAATCCTTTAAGGTAAATGAATTTAGTGTTATAAACAACTTACATCATTGATGTTCTTCCTCACTTAGCCACAAGCAGGTGCAGACTTTTCCTCTATCCTCAGCATGATCCACAGATGGACATTTATGGATCGTGGGTCAAAAGGTCCGCGGCTACAGGAATGCCTATAAGGAGAATTGAAGTATCACTTTGCTTTAACGTGAATGATTCCTGAAGAATCACAGCCAGTAGTTTGCTTTGGGAGAACAATCCATTTTGATTTTGTCATCCGGACGTCAATGTCTCATCCCTCAGCCCCCAGCTCCATTTCTTAGAGATTTGGTTAAACCTAGCCCAAACCCCAAATCAATGTCTTTGGACCCTCAGAGCACCTGTGCCTTGCTTTTCTTTGCCTCTCTGCCCCAGGATTCATGTGGAATCACTCTGGTTCAAGTCCATCCATTGGTTCCATTTTAAAAAATCTATTCAGTACAAGCTCTTCAGGATTTGGACAACTTTCACAGAGAGCTTTTGGGCTTGTGGTCTTCAGCCATCTTCCTCAGCCCACCTCCATTCTCCCCTTCCCTTACTGCTCTGGGACTTCAGATAGATCTCCTTCCTCCTGGAGAACACTTCTGCCCTGAAGCAAATCCCTTGAGTACTTAGTAGTACTTTGTGTCTAACACAATGGGGTTTCCAAACCAATGGGACTTCCTCCTTAAAGAAATTCTGGTGGATTTAATGTGTGTCCCCCCAACTGCCACCTTCACTCATTTCCTATCATTAACTAATACCACAGAACTTACTGATCTGCCCTGGTTATTTAGCAGTGCATGAATTCATCCGAGGGCCTGTACATACCATATAATATAATCTATTACCCTGTGTACTTTGCTAGCATTCCACGTCTATCTGTCTTGCCCCTCTATTGGGTTGTAATGTTTCTGTGAGTCAGGGTAGTAATTCTTACACCTCTAATCGTTCACTCAGCAAGCAAGCCTTTGGGTGTCTTCATGTGCCAGGTACACTAAATACAATGGCAACACTTGCCCTTGAGAAGTTCATGGCTTAGGAAGGGGCAAAAGCAGATATATACACACAGATGAATTACAATATGCTGTGGGAAGTGCTATAATAGAGATGTGAACACACTGTATAGGAGCCCAGAAGAGGAAAATTTAACTCTACCCAGGAGAGTTGGAATAGGCCTCTGCAGGATGCATCAGAGTTCCTAGAGGAAGGGCATTCCAGACAGAAGACCAGAATATGTAAAGGCACAGAGATAGGAAAAGGCAAGTTATGTATTGAAAATCTAAAAAGTTCAATGTGATGAGGGCATGAAGCTCCCAGAATGGATGTGAAAGAAGTAAGGAGAGGTTGTCAGGACAGACTACAAAAAAAGCCTTCTAAATTCCTCATAGCTCCTAGCCTACTGCTGGATACAGTCTGTGCTTAAAAAATAATAATAGTGTACTTCTGTAGAACACTTGACCATCTTCAAAGAATTTTTACATTCATGATCTTTGTTCTCACAACACTGTAGATAAGCACCTCCCCTCAGCTTACAGATGATAAAATTGAGCCGTGGAGTGTTTTAGTGATGTGCTTCAAGTACTCAGCTAAGTAATATCAGGTGAGACTCTAATCTACTTAGCTCTCCTAATTCTAAATCCAAAACTCTTTCCACCACCCAGATCAGAAGTGAGCGGGCCCATGGCTACCACTGTCACAAAGCCTTGTAGAGGGATATGTAGTACAATCTAATGGAAAGAGAATGAACTTTAGAGCCGTAACATCCAAGTTCAAGTCCTGGTTCTATCATGTATGACCCATGTGACCTTTGGAAAGGGAAAAAAATCTCTCAGCCTCTGCTTTGTCATCTGTCAATATTACATGAGAAGCCTTCTTCACAGAATTGTTGATGGGATCAAAGTATACAATCCCTCCATTAATTGGAAGTCACTTTACGAATGTTACAAAACTATTTTTAAGTGACCATTCCAAAGACAGAGGGAACTTTAATTGCACATTACCTTTCAAAAAATAAATATAGACTTATTTTAAGTTATACCAAATATTTTTATTTTGGCCCAAGCAGTCTGATGTGCCCTTAAAGCTATTCATTCTTCCTTATTTTTCCTGGACTGTACTTTACAGGCTCAGCTTTATTTCTAAAATGAATTATAAACTCACTTACCTATGAATCATCTGCTGTCCTCATTTCACACCACAAGGTCTATTTTTGCGGGGGGTGAGAGGGAGAGTTGACAGCGATTACAAGCTTCTGTAAGAATTTGTTATTTGCTCAGATAAAATGACTCCTTTCTCTTTGGACTTCACTTTGAAAGAAATCGGTTAAGAAATGCTATTTTTATTTTCCAGGATCTTCGTAGCATTAAACTACTGCCACTAGAGTGCAGGATGTGGGAAAAGGACACTGGGAAATGCCATGCAAGTGTCAGTCAGATCTGTCAACATCCACCCCAATGATTCTGTAGACCTGTTACTCAGCTTTTCCTTCAAGTGTCTACATTCAGAAAAGCCAAGCAATCTACTAAAAATTAAAATTACCTCTGAGACCCAAATAAAAGTGAAGTAATGAGACAGACGCAGGGGTGAAAATAAAGTAAGGATCCCCCCATGATATATCAAAAATCATATGGTCTGATTTTATCCCTTCCTCTCTGGGCTCCCCTCTCCTCAAACAACCAAGCAAGCCCTTCCATCAATTAGTGCCATCTAGCATGGAAAAGGGCAAAAAAAAAAAAAAAAAAAAAATCACAGTCGATATTTTCCACTGAGCTAGCCACTTTTTTTTCTTCCCTGAGGTTAATAGTGAAAGCTCTGTTTGTTTCACAATGCTTTAATTCTTACTGCTTGCAAGGAATTATTTTTGGAGGTATCATATTTTAATATAAGTTTCCATTAATCTTTCCACATGATTCCCTTGCTTTTAAGAACTGCCTTCCCAACCAGGCTCACCCAACAATGCCCATGCTTCATACACTCAGCCCTGAGACAGGCCAAACACTGTGTTCATCGCCTGGAACACGGCCCTGGAGGCTGGTCGGGAAGGAGGGAACATTTGCAAACCACGCTCAAGTGTCATGGTGGTTTTCAGCTGGCAAAAGCATCTGAACATAAGTTGCACTTTTCATGCTCATGAAGGGATTTTCCAAAAATCTAAGCTATGTTTTGAAATCTGCATTATTATAGGGTCTAGCTTTCTCCACTCCTCTTCTTTCTCCAGCTCTCTGCTTCCCAAATGGTTCAGAGGAGAACTTCTGAAAACACAGCCAGGGTAAAGACTGGCTCTTTTTGCTAAGGATTAAAACAAGAGGCTGATTAAAAGAAAAGTTGCATTATATTCTTTTTGCATTTTGATTAGCCTAATTACGCTCAATCTTGTTTACTATGTTCTCCATTCAAAATGCCAGAATTACAAAGAATGATTGCAAATGTAAGAAAGTCAGTCTTGGGACAGGAAGGCCCCAAACACACTATAACACACAGCATGGAAGGCCGCTGACTAGTACCTTTCTTTTCCCCTTCCAAATTCCAAGATCCATTGTTACATTAAAAATACATTCTTTTCCTTTTTTTTAAAAAAAATTATGTTTATGCATACTACACTTCTATCTATTACACTAGGACTTTGGAAATAGAATGACCAGTGTTTGAATTCACTCTTGTCATCTTATCAGGTTACCTAGAGCCTCTGAGCCTCCGTTTCCTCTCCTGTAAAATGATAAAGATACCAAGCTCACAGATAATATTACCATGATGATAAAAGAGAAATCATATTGACACAGTAAGTGCTCAATAAGTGAGAGCTATCATTACTATTACTATTATTACTGGTGTGGTAGGCTGTTCCATTGTGGTCTCTTCATTGAAGGACACCTCCTGGTATTCACCCCCTTGAAAAACCCCTCCCCCATTGAAGCTGCTTTTGATCAAGTGACTTGACTTGGCCAACGAAGCTTTAGCAAGTGAGACACAAGCAGAGGCTTCATAGGCACTTACACAATAAGGTTTGTTTTTGTCCAAACACTCCCTCTTGGATCCCAGCTGCCATGCTGTGAGGAAGTCTATACTCTCCTGCTGGAAAGAGGCTACCTGGAGAGGCCCTGGAGGATGAGACACCACATGCAAAGAAAAGTTATGTGGACGATAACTGAGCCGCCCCAGCTGAATTCCCACTGAATGGGACCAACACCACTGAGAGCAGAAGTGCCCATAGCTGTGTGAGAAATAATAAATCATTGTTGATAAATAACTGAAACACCTGAGAAGGAAAAAGAAAACAGATTTAGATGTTCCACTCAACTGATGAAGACTGCAGGTCAGAAAACCCATACGTTGAGTCAATTACTAATCATATGACTGTGGGCAAATGAATTGTCCTCTCTAAGCCTCAGTCTGATCATCTAGGCATGAATGTAATAGTAGTTACCTCATAGGATTATTGTGTGGATTAAAAAGATGATCCATATAAAACATTTAGTTCAGTGCCAGGCTCACAGCTAGACTTTAAAAAGTAAAAACGATATCATTATTTTCCTTGAAGTAGAAACAGAAACAGCGCAATTTTGTTGGAAGTACTGGGATATCTTGTTAATAATGAGTTGGCAGAGAGCACTGCCCAACTTTGTGACCCACTCTGAGCCGCTAGAGGAGCCAGCTGTCGATGATGTCAAGGTCATCGCCGCGAAGGCAGCTGAGTCAAACGACCTACAACTGGGTACCCTCTCTTTTCCTTTACTTTAAATATTGACTTTGAGTTTTCACAGGTGCTTTAAATTTACTCACTGGGCCCTTTTATGCAACCACCTGTCCTCACTTTTCTTTTACACGGGGAAGAAGAGGCGATGCTAACCTCAGCAAACCTGATTTAGCTCCAGAAATCCAACCCAGGAGAGAAAGAACGTGCACCACTCTTTTAACCAGAAATGAGAAGAGTTCATCAAGGCAAACACACCAAGACCAGGTTCAGGAAGACTTAGCTCGCCAGGCACCATTAGAGCAGTCAGCCCAGTTTCAGTTTTCACCAAAGGCCAGGATTTTACAAAAATCCAAGCATTCCTGGAACCACCTAGCCAACAGGAAGGGGAGTTGAGTGTCTGTGTTAAAGCAGAGAGGTTATTAGCAAATGCAGTCAGTGAATGTTAGAAGGCACCTAAAAGATGTTATTTTAAAAGAAACCAGGCTTGAGTAGGGGTAGTCATAAACCTCAAACATCTGTTCCAAGGCCCATAACCCCACACATCTTTAGAGGAAGACATAGTATCACCTTTGCTGGCAGGACAACTTTGCTGATAAGGAAAGATTGAATGTTTTTTAGGCAAAAAACACACTATCTTCCAAGTGATTTGGAAGCTTTTCAGAGGGGATTGGTGAAATGGGTTCTCTCAGAATCCTAGGACTGGAAGGGATTATTGAGTTGATATCCACTGCACTTATCTTGTTTGGAATCCTTTAAATGCTTCAGAATTTAATGATGGCCAACTCCTCCCTCTGTGTAATTTCTTCTGATCCTATGACAGTTGGGCAGGCTGCTGGACCCTGAGGACTCTTGGCCTACACTGTTTCTCTGGGGCAGCTCCTCTCTTCTTCTATCTGCCTGGTGGTGTCTGTGCTCCTGCCCTTGTTCATTTGGCCCAGAAGATCCCTTCTTATGTCTGCAGATAAGCTCGGATACACTTCCTGACATCCCAATCAACTTCCTCGAGTGCAGAGATTGCCCAGGGAACTTTTGCTTAATTCATTTCCCAAAGTTGTCCAAAACACTCTCAATATAGCAAGTGAAACGGGGAGATGTAACAGGGCCAGAAAAAAAAATTACAGAAAGGCTGGTGCCACGAAGAAGCCAAGACTCTATGAAAAGGGCCAGATGATGTGGCCATGCAAAGGACAGGGCAAAAGCCTAAGAGAAGCAAAGGAAAAGACTGGCAACCAATGGCAAGGCAACAGAAGCAGGAAATAGACATCACTGAAGGCTGAAAGAGAGCAAGGCCACCCCTTTTTCTGCCCACCTCCTTGTCCAAGCCCCTGGCAACAACTCCCTGGACCAAGTTCCTGCCAGCTATACTACCAGCATTCACACACTAGCCACCAATCCTCTGCTTCCAGTTGTAAGAGAATGTTAGCTGAAGCCTCCTTAGATTAAAAGCCAGGCTGCAGGTATATGACTCCCAGATGTGGAACTTATGGTAGAACTGTCGACTTGGATCATTTTAAAAATGATCTCCCCAGGAGTGCTTTCTGGAAGGGGCATGGTGACCGCAGCTGGAAAGGCTACTAGAAACTACAGTTAGTGGGATGCCGCAGGAGAATCTCTCAAGAAGCCAGTGCTAGAGGAGACAACACCAGATCACATAAGGGCCACCACGCAAGAACTTTTCCAATCCATCCTCTTCACTTCTGCTTCCTCTGCCTCAGCTGAGGCCATCAAAGAAAGCCCAGTAAACACAGAAGAAGGCAGGGACTCTCCCCTCCCCACTTCATACATGTATCCACACTGTCAGCCAAGGGAAGCTGATGTGGGGTTCTAGGAGGTGAGCGGCCCAAACGAAAAAATGCACGAGGAGTTGCCATACCGCCGGACAGACTTCAGCCAGAGACACCATGGGGTTAACAACACTTCATTGCCACAGGGAGGTGCGCGCCTATGATGCATATGTCCCGCTTTTATCTGTTTTTCTGCCAGCACATGCACAGTCTGAGTTTCTTTGTTCGTTAGGCTTACGGAATATCTCTAGCACATGCGTACTTCTATATTCTTGTTCTAAATCTTGTATAATTGACACATGCGTGAAGCAATTAATTACTGCATACTACAAACACGCTCTGATCGTGGCCTTGGGTCCTATGGCCTTAACTCATCTCAATGCTCTGATCGTGGCCTTGGGTCCCATGGCCTTAACTCATCTCAAGACCAGTTCACACACACTAAAGCCAACCTGTGCAGAGGATGGCAGAGCTCCCATTCTAGTTGTGGCGATTATACAGTCTGGATATTTTAATTACAAATAAGATGTATTTTTGTGGCTAGGTGTAGTTGGAGGGCTTTCCAATTACTATCTAAGAATACCCCCCAAATAATGACTTTTACATGAGATTTCATCCAAAGGTGGGATGAAAAGTCAGGAGGAAGGAACCGAGACAGGGTTTGCTGAAGCAGTCATGAAAAAAATATTCATAATCACACGAGATCAAATGCCACTTAACTGGATACACTAGTTAGATGTTCATTGGTATAGGCAATTTGGGGTTAGCATCTCTCAGAATCAGTCTGGCTGGGGAGAGAGGAATGGAAAGACTTTGCTGAGATGGTGTGACGAGTTCTTTGCCTGCTTCACCTCTACTCCCTTATTTCCCCAAGAACTCCTGCTTACTGACCATCTGCCAGCATAACTGATATCCTGCTTTGCTAACCACCTTTAGAAATCAGAAGGTGTCAAGTTTTTTTTAAAGCTTTCCCTCAAAAGTAATTATTGGAATTTTAGAGAATTAATACAAAGATCCCTTTCTTACCTGCTCATATTCAGAACCAATAGAAAGAGATAAACTCAGGAATCAGGCAGATGGAGACCTCACTTTCATTACTGATAACGCTGTTGGAGATGGTAGCTTAGATGTAAGGACCAAATGAACATGCCAGCACTGTACCCCTAAATTAAGCTGATCCACAGCAGCACTGAACAGCCCCCAAGTGTCCCACAAGGGAATCTGCCCTGGTAAACCTCAGCACAGAGGAGCCGAGGAGACAGGGAAGCATGGTGTCTGAGGCAGTCTGGTCCAAAATCTAAAGGAGATTGGAGAGCGCTGAGCCCCTCATTCTCAGGGGTTGCTCCCAAGTTCTCCAATCAGATAAGTCACCCCTCCTCCTATGGGGAGGAGAGTGAGGGGGCAGAGGTGGTAGAAGAGCCAGGTTTCTCCCAAAGGAAACAAGGAGCAGCAAGTCAGTGTGTACCTGCTGCCCTACGGAAGTCTTACCCTTAGACCAGAGCTGGGCCTCTCTGCTGCAAGATGCAGAGGAAGTGATGGTGCAGCCTAAGCCAGCAGAGGAGAGTCCACTGAGCATCCTTGCAAAACACCACCTGGCCTCTAGGTAACAGCTTTCTTACACAGAACAGGCTGCTGCTGCGCCTTCTTGGAAGATTTGATTTCTGTGGCTCGACACCCAGCTCCTTGAGGTCTGTGGTGCCCTCTGCCACCTCTGGCCCTACATTCCTGCTGCCCACCGACTTCTACACACAGCCTGGCACAGTCAGCAGGCATCTCTGTGCCTGGGGAAACCAGGAAGGGAAGGGGTGAGGTAGCCCCTTCCCTCTGCTTCAGCCTCATTCAGAGCAGGGTTTGCCTGCTGGCCCTTCCCCTCTTGGGCCTCCTTCAGTATTTAAAACCAGCCACGTATGCCTTTCTTTGAACTGGATCCACAATAACCGTTCATCTACTTACTTGGTCAGAAGAATAATTCCTGAGAGAGGCCGGGAGGAATGATAATGTTTACTAACTAGGGAAGAAGAATTGCGAGCAGAGCTGTGTGGATTCATATTATTGGATATTTATTTCTAGGTGCCTCTAAAATCAGTAATTTTTAACTTTGGGGAAGGAGAGTGGGCAAGAGAGGAGTCGTAAGTCCTTTGGATAATGAAAGAGAGAGGCATTTTCCCTCCAAAAATGCACACACACAAAATATATGTATATAAATACATTATAAAGTATATATATATACACATATAGTATTTTATATATAACTTTATAAAGGTATTATATATTTATTATGTTTTATATATATAAAGTATTATATATGTGTGTATGAAGTTCAGACTCCTTCAAGTCTATATATGTATTCCAGAATAAGAACCTCTGCCTTAAATTATACAGAGTTTAGAAATAAATAGGACATTAAACATAGTTTGATACAAAAGAGGGGTTTCAACTGAACTGAAAAAAATTTTTGCTTTTAATAAATTGATATGCTATGATCTTTTAAAAGTTGAAATACAGATAATAAACAAAGAAAACTGAAACCATTAAAAGATAATCAAAATTTAAACTGTATCAGAAAAAGATCATTAGCTGTATTAAACTCATAGAATTTAAGCATCCTGGCAGCCAATATAAACTGAGAAACATCAAGAAAAGCAACGAATTATTGAGAACTATGTGTTGTTTTCTAAAACCCATGAAGGATACAGAAGATATATAAAACATGGTCTTTTCCCTTAAGGCGAAAAGAGTATTTTTCATCAAAAAAATTCAGAGGCTGAAGGCAAGGGCAGGAATATGTGAGGGGTCCCACATTCCTGCTATAAATGGAGGTTAGGTTCTCTAAGAGACAGTACTGTGTGATAGAGGAAAGACAGCATTACTTACAGGGAAATGCATCTAAAATACATAACAAATTTTATAAATAGGCTTTGGGGAAAATCCAGTTTGCAAAAGGGAGGGGTGTCATAATGAGTTCTTCTTTTAACAGATTAATGGAGTGCCTCCAGGGAGAGTCTCCATTCTCAGAAGCCCTCTGGAAGACAGTTGAATACTCACAGTCAATTTCTGTCTTCTTAAGTACTTCTTAAGAGTACAAAGATAGCATCATAGCCAAATTCAATCTTTCCTCAGAAGCATCAATTTCAGAATAGCTGCTGGATTTTACATTTCCCTCAGGACCCTAAAAAATCCAGTTTCAGTCCAGCTGGTCTCTTACATTCTTCAAGGGAATCCTTGGGAATACACTTTCATGATAAGCGGCTCCATCTACTCATTCCATGAGATTCGACTGCTGCTGAAAAGAGCAGTTCCCTACACATTCTCTGAAAGCCAGGGAAAGCTGACCTGCTTCTCCCTGTGACCTGAATTAGCACCTCCCCATCTCCACCCTGATTTCTCATTAAAAAAATCACTTACAAATAGGAAACAAGCCCTACTGAATGTGAAATTACCCATTAATATTTAATACTTTTTCCCATGAAAGAGCATTCTCCCAGAAATGCCTGCAGGGATACTGGTCTTTCTGGTAGAATCTGCTGCCTGTGAGCTGATGATCCAATAGCTTAAGGGGATTTCAAGGTACCAGCAAGGAAATCACAGGAAAGAGCAGGGATTCAGCTCTGCTTGAAACCACTGGTTCTCAAGGTTGGCTGCACATTAGAACCATCTGGGGAATAGTTAAAACTACTGATACTTAAGGGCCAGTCTCCAAAGTTTCAATTTAATTGGTATAACTTTTAAAAGTCCCTCAGCATTGGGTTTTTAAAAATTCTACAAATGATTCCAATGTGCAATAACATTTTGAAAATCACGACTCTAAATTCTTTTCACTTACAGAAGCCATTAATTTGCTAATTATTAATTGCCTGAGTCCTCACTCAAACATAATGATAAAGTTAGCCCAGGCCAGACATTAGCTGCTGATAGTAGAAGCTGCCTTCTAGTAAATGTTTCTACTTATGACACTGATTTTTTTTTTTTTTAATAAGTCAGTCCCTTCACTAAAGGGCCAACTACACAATTCCTGATTCAGATTCTAACTTGATTTTGGCAGACCATTGAAATTCTCTCTCATTGCATTCTTCAAATTTGGAATGGTTTGCATTACAAAAAGATTCTCTATTTCGCAAAGGAATTCCTGCAAGTTTTCCTGAAAGTACACTTAAAAATAAAATCTGATTTGCATTAACTCGTAAATTAAGCTCTGGCCCTTTGTGATGGTGATAGTTTATACAGTCCCTGACATTGGCAGAAGTGGCTTTCAAGACATTAGTTTGTTCTCACTCTAAGGTCTGATCAACACTTCCTTTGTTAATTCTGCTGCCCAGAAAGCTGTGGTGAGTGATAAGACCTTCGGAAATCACTGAATAGTTTGCCCAGCCCTCTATTTCCTAAACATACATGGATATAATTAAAAAGCAACTCAGCTGATAGTTTATTTTGCTAGGGAAGAATCTAGCCCAAGTTATTCATTCATTAGTCTTCATGAAAGGTTCTTGAGCCATTTAAATGAATTCTGCTCATCAGATTATGATAGCAGAGATCAATCCACTTGCATGCTTTTTGAACTTACACTGATGTTCTTGCCCAGCATAAATCTGAAAAAGATTACTTGGGGGAAAACTTATTAGATGACAGAATTACCTCATAAAGAAGGGATAGCAAGATGCCCACATAAATTCAAAATTACAATATAGCAACTGAGGACCCAGTTTGGGTCATATCTATACACCAAACTGGTCTATAAATGCAGCCCCTAAATAACAAATTTTTCTCTTACCAGCTATCTCTATCTCTATGTCTATCTACAGAGATACTCTCCACATATCCCCATACTCTGGTATCTTAACCCTTTTGATCTAGTATTGGGTTGACAGATTTAGCAAATAAAATACAGGATACCCAATTATATTTGAATTTCAGATAAGCAATGAAAAAAATTTTAGCATCAATATATCCCAAATATTGCATATATTTTACCTCAAGACCCTAGCCCAGCATCCTCTCTGAAGAACTAAGTCCGGAGTACTTATCCTTTTTCTGCCTTCCCTCAGCCAGCTTCCCCACCACCACCCCTCTATTGCTGGGGCCTACATTTAGCTCCTATCCCTCTCTTTCTCCTTCTCCATCTGCCCAACTGGGCTTATGTGTTCAGGTTTGGGCTGGAGCACAGGTTTCTACACTTAGAGTGAACACTGAACTCAGGGATCAAGGGCCCCATAACCTGGAATGGGGGCGCATATCTTAGGCCTTGATGGCATTTTGAACAGAATATGACTCTCATGGGCTTGCCTGAGAATTTACCCATTGTTTAGGACATTGTTTCTCAAAGAAAGTAATTCTGAGCTCTAAATTGAAATAATAACCTAGTAGCAGAGCTAGAAGGGAGTGCAGAGATTAGAGAAATATTTAGAAGGTAAAATAGAATTTAGTGGCTATGGTATGCAGACAATGCTGGAGAAACTGAAGATGACACCCAGTTTGGACATCTTAGTTTAGATAACTGGGTTGATAATAAGATAATGAAGCAAGCTAAAAGAATTCAAGAAAGCAACAGTTCAAAAAAGATCAGAGAGCTACTCCCAAAGCAGGAAGGACTTGAAAAGCCAAGATTCTAGAGAGAAGAGAGGGACACTGAGGTGAGCCAGACAATCAGTGATTCTTTTCCCAAGACATTTGTTAATTTATAGGCATCCATAGGGAAGCTGAGAAGTTAAGCAGAACGTTCAGTATTTCAAGGGAAGAGGAGGCAAAAATGAATCTCAGAGCTCACCAAGAGAGAGGATTCCAGATAAACCGATAAACCAATAAACCTAGGCTTTTAGATAAGATCTCTGAAAGGTTGTACCACAGGAGTGAAGGTGTACTGGAAATAGACTTGCCCTTACTAAGACAAAAACTTCCAAATCATAACAGTCCTAGGCTAGATTAAGGTGATACGCCTCTATTCTAAATCTTCTCTAATGGAAGAAAACATTATCTAAAGCTTCAAATTGTCATTCCAATTTTTTCATATATAACATCTAGCATTCAATCAAAACTTAGAAGATAAACCATACGATCAGACTAAATGACTGAAAAAACAGAGGAAAAAACACAATAGAAATGATCTATAAGTATTCTGGATATTAGAGTTATTACACTTTAAAATAACTGTGATTAATACGTATAAACTATCAAACATTTTTTTCCACTTAAAAAAATTCCATGCCGTATCTTATCACCACAAGAATAGAAGTAGTTCAAAAAATTAACTGAGACTCTGGACCAAAATCGCAACATAGGAGGCTCCAGAATTTCCTTCCTCTTACAAATGCACTGAATATACAGCTACACACAGAGCAAGTCCCTCTGAGAAAAACCCAGAAACTGAGTGACTCTTACACATTAGGAACTGAGAAAATGCCCACATCGAAATGGGTAGGAAATGCTGAGACACACTCTTTGCCATAAAACTTTGTATGAAAAAGCACCATACAACTAGGAAGGAACTTGCAACTCCTGGCTTCTCCCTGAAGAAGGAAGGGTTTCAACCACACAGCTAGCCCCTCAGCTTTTAAGGGTGCCACCTGAGGAGTGGGCCTCCAAATCACCTATGTCTGAAAGTCAGTGAGGTTTGTGTTCATGAGACCCACAGGAATATAGCAAACACAGAAGCAGTTCTTAACTGGCATTGGAGTATTTGCCATGGTTATCCCCCCAGGGCTCAGTGCAGAGGGAGCAAGCAGAAACACCCATCTCTCAGTCTTCCCCAGAAGGGGTTTGACTGCACATTGGACATTTCCCCCATATTCTGCCCCCCCCCCCCAGCTTACTTTAACAGTTAAACCAAGTCACCAATATCTTCCTGGAAGGAGCTTGTCTAAGCCTAGTATCCCATCTGTCACTACTTGAATGAAGACCTGAAATCCTAAAATTCTCAGGGGGTAGAAAACATAGAGGGTAAGCTCCTTGACATTGGATTTGAAACCAAAAGCAAAGGAAACAAAAGCAAAAATAAAAAATTGAGACCACATCAAACTAAAAAGCTTCTGCACAGCAAAGGAAACCATCAACAAAATGAAAAGCAACCTATGAAATAAGAGAAAATATTTGCAAACCATATATCCAATATATGGTAGGGGCTAATACCCAAAATATAGAAGGAACTCATACAACTCAATAGCAATAAATAACCTGAATTTTTAAATGAACAAAGGATCTAAATGGACATTCTTCCAAAGAAGACATATAAATGGCCAACAAGTACATGAAAAGGTGCTCAACATCACTCATCAACAGGGAAATGCAAATCAAAACCACAAGGAAATATCACCTCACACCTGTTAGGATGGCTATTACTAAAAAGACAAGAGATAACAAATGCTGGCCAGAAAGTGGCAAAAAGGGAACCCTTGTACCCTGCTGGTGGGAATGTAAACTTAAACAGCTACTACGGAAAACAGTATGGAATTTCCTCAAGAAACTTAAACTACAACTATACATTATCCACATTATCCAGCAATTCCATTTCTGGATATTTATATCCCAAGGGAAAAAAATCAGTACTTCAAAGAGGTATCTGTATTCTCATGTTCTCTGCAGCATTATTCACAATAGCTAAGGTATGGAAACAAAGTGTCTGTTAACAGAAAAACAGACGAAGAAATATGAGATACACACACACACACACACACACACACATCTAAATACACAATGGAATATTATTCAGCCTTAAATGAGAAGGAAATCCTGCCATTTGTGACAGCATGGATGAACCTAGAGGGCATTATGGTAAGTGAAATAAGCTAGACAGAGAAAGACAAATACTGAGTGGTGTGACTTACATGTGGAATCTAAAATAAAAGTTGAACCTACAAAAACAGAGAGCAGTGGTTGGTTGCCAGGGGCCCTGGGAGGAAACAGAGAGGTTGGTAAGGTACACAAACTTTCAGCGATATGATGAGGTCTGAGGATCTAATGTATAATAACATGGTGACTATAGTTGTAATACCATATTGTATACTTGAAACTTGCTAAGATAAAATATGAGGTGATGGATGTGTTAACTCATTGGTGGGAATCCTTTCACAAGGTATATGTATGTCAAATCACTGCATTATACACTTTAAATATTTAAAAAGTTTATCTGTTGATTACACTTCAGTAAAGCTGAATAAAATGAAATCAAGAAGGATGTGGAGGGAGGGAGGGAGGGATTGCAAAGGGAGTGGAATGTTGTATATTTTGATGGCAACGTACGGTATCTTGTTTGTGTTGGTGGTTTCACAAGTATATACATCTGTTAAGACTCATCAAATTGCATATTTTAAATAAAAACAGTTTACTGTATGCAAGTTTTAGCCCAATCAAGTTTTTAATTCAATTTCAAAAATTGAATCTGAAAAAGAAAAATTAAAAAATCAGAGTCACAAATGCTGATTCAAATGCAATCTTGAGGCAGACCTACAGTATCAGAGAAAAGAAATATGTCAACTAGACAGTTTGGTGCTGTCAAAGGGATAAGATGTGCACCTCTCTCTCTCCCTCCCTCCCTCCCTCTTTCCTCTCAACCAGAATTATCATTTCTCATCATTTCAGTTTCTCTTCTCACAACTGCCTCTTCATACAGTCAAGATAGGATAAAGGAGCCAGAAAACTGCCTACCTCAGCTTCCTCTCCTTGTCAGTAGGCACTGATTTTCCATCCATTTGCTCTCTGTTCCCTATGGCTCTCCTGGTTGCTGAATTTTACTTGGGACACTTGACTTCCTCCTTTATACAGTTTCAGCAATATCCCTTAATAGATGTTTACAAGGACTTTGCATCCCTGCCCTGGTACCTGCCCTGATCCCTTGCCTGCACCCAGTGTCTGGGCCCACTTCTCTTCTCCCTGATTCTACTATTACCCTAACCATTTTCTCCATCCCAATGTTCACATGTTCTCTGCTCTCTTAGTGCCCTCCAATGCTGTAGTCTATGATGCAGGATGACAGGAACTTTCAGGATAATTAGCACGTGGATCAACAATTCTCAGATAACAAAAAAATTTTAAAACCCGAGTCACTGCTTCAAGATTCTGTTAAGATTTCAAGGTTACATAGGAAAATAAAACTTTATTTCAAATGTAAACTTTGCAGTCTGAGAATAAAAACAGCTAAGTTATTTCCCAGAACAGAATGGACTGTTTTTCAAAAGTTGAAAAGCCTACCAAAATTTCAAAGGACAGTGATTATACATTTCCAGCACCAATGCCCTCAGTCCAAAGAGACAAGATTGCCCAACAAAGCAGTTTATCACCACTTTGCAGTTATCACAATCAACTAAATTTCTCTCTTCTTTTATTTCCTCTGTTCTTTTCTAATGTTCTTTCATTCTCATGGGTTTTCTCTGCTATAGTTTCAAATTCTCATCATGTCTTTTCCCAACTTCCTCCATTTTAACTGCTTATGATATGAACTTATATCTAAATCATCTGTTGTATCTTGAATATAATTTTTTAAATCCTACCTTAGCTTTAAGATTATAGAATGCAATTGAGTTACAATACTTCCCTTCTGAGTATCTAACAAAATGAGAAAAGAAAAAAGAAAAATTAAAAGCTAGAGGGAAAATTATTTAATAGCCACAAAGTAAAGAAAAAGGGTTAGGTTAATGTTATAAACTTCAAAAACTGGCAAAAAAGGAAAGCTACAGTTGACTGTGAAATCAAATGAGAAGTAATACAGCTTTGTTTCACCCCTGCCCAGACTCCCAGAAGTTGTACTGCTGATTTGATTAAATCAAAGCTGGAAAGACACTAACCCAGTCATTATCTTTTCGCTTTTCCAACTGAGTAATGGGGGAGCATGGGAGGCTGTTGGGGGGAAAGGGAGTAACACAGGGACTGTGTGTACCAAAAAGAAAATCTCCATAGCTACACAGCCCAGGGGCTAAGGATATTATTCCCATGGGAAAGAAGCATGTCCATCAAGCAGACACTGACTCAGAACCATTAACAAAATCTCCAAATAATAAGCAAGGCCTAGATTACCTAACAAAGGCTGAAAATATCCCAGCTGGACTTTCTCTTTCAGTTGTCATTCCCTCGGATTAGAGAAAAGACTGTAGAACACAGGATATTCAGGGAAGACCAAATTGATTTTAAATAATGTGAAAAAAAGTCAAGAAGTAAACCTCAGTGCATTAGAGCAAATAATGTCTGGATGAAACCACCCAAACATAAACAAGATAAAAAGAAATGGCATGGAAATTAAATATTATATGGTAAGGAAAGAAGAAAGCAAAAGAAAGACAAAGAACTAAATAATAAGAAAACATCAAGAATCAGAAGAAAAACTGCTTCTCACAATGGAATAGCTTAGGTACATGGTCTCAATAAAACAAAGATTCAAAGGCCTGATAATAATGTACCAAGATGGAAAAAGAGATTGCAGATTTGAGGAAACAAATAGAGGCCCCAACAATAGCATTAAGGAATTAATAAATGACATAGAAAAAATATGAAATATAGTAGTTATTGCTATATATCAAATTACTGGCATAGAAGAAAGATGAGCTACTCCTGCTGAATAAAATTAAAGAAGAGAGATCAGAACATATTAGAGGTGAACTTAAAAGATATGGAAGATACATAAATATGATCCAACTTGGGGATAATTGGTGTCCTTAAAGTAGCAAACCAACAAATAAACAGAAAATGAGGCTAAATGGAAGAGAATTTTCCTGAAACTAAAGGGAGAAAAAACTTGAATCTGTAGCTTGACTGGGTCCTCTATTTTCCAGAAAAGTTTGATACAGAATACTCTATACTAAGCATAGCCCAGTTATATCACTGAAAGTAAAGCATAAAGAAATAATCCTTTAAGTGACCAGTCAGAAAAGTAAATCACATACATTGGGGGAAGAAAATAGACTTCTTCATAACACCAGTGAATGGCAGACAATGGAGTAATATTCACAATGTGAAAAAGGTGTGATCCAAGAATATGGTACCCAGCCAAGATGCTACAAGGGTGGTGGGTACCTCAAACATGACAGAATTCAGGAAATACTACACTCATAGACACTTCTCAGGGGGCAAATATTAAAATATGAATCAAAATAAAGAGCACAGAAATAAAAATGCCCTGATTTTAGGGAATCTGACAAGCATTAAATCTGTTTAAATACTGAGATAAATAATGAACTATTTGAACTAAGAGAATTATGGTTACAGAAAAAATGTAAATGTTTTATTTCTAGACAATGTAAAAATACTAACAAAATTTGGGAAGCAATGGGAGAAAGTTCGGGAACACTGTCAAAGATGTGTGGCTTAAAAACTGTTCTAATTTTTTTTTAATTTCCTTTTTTAATCTGAGAGGAAACTTTTAAGAAATAATATATCTTGTTTAAAAAGACATTTCTTTGAAATTCAACAACTCCTTTAGTTTTTCTCCTATTAAATTCAAGTAAAATTATACTTTTTTCATTAGTCTTCCATAAGATTTCACCTTAATAAAAATTTCTAGTTGCTCTGTCTATATATATAAATAAAAAGATAGACTCTAAAATGATATTTAGTGTTAATAATGATTTTGGGGGCGTGGTAGGATTTGAGGTGAATTATTTCATCTCCATTTTTAAACTTTTCTCTATTTTTAAATTCTTTATGATGATCCTCCCTTTTTAAAAACAACAGTATTTTTTCAAAAGCATAAAAATATACAAAAATGATAAATATTTAACACTGGGAAGTGCAAATATTAATGACTGTTACTTTTGTACATTTTAATATTTCAAATTTAAAAATACATTGATAAACTACCTTCTAGTTTTCTTTTTTATTATTTTTTTTTTTATTTTGAGGTCTTACTTGCAATTTCCCCTACAGTTTTGTGGTTCTTGATAGGAAGATTATTGCCTATCCCTAGCTTAGGAGGAAAAAGAAGTAACATCTACAAATTGTTGATTAATAATCAGTCAAGTACATACTGCTTTGCTTATGTTAACAGGAAGGGAAAAAAATGGGCCCTGGAAAGCTGATGTCTGGAAGAAGAGCATTTTATTATAAACTAAAATGTAATTGGACACATAAACAGAAAGAAATTCTCCCAGTGAACAGGTACACTATATAATAAGCATCTCCCAGATACTTTGACCCAATATAGGTTAATGGAATTCTGGACCATAAATCCAGTCCCTTCCCCTAAAAGGAAAATGTTTATAGGCACCAGAAATTTGCCATATCTGTGTAAAGAGAACTACCAATCACAGATGAAGTTGAAGCACATGTTTCTAGTTGATATAACTTAAACTGCTCTTTAAAAGCATTGCAAAAAAGGGGAGGGAGGAGAGGGGATAAAAGAATTATCCAACGCGGGTGAAGCTAATCCTCAAAATCTAGTAAAAACTCTCAATTTAAAGAGTCAAAACAAAACAAAAAAATACTTGGTAGCAGCAATTGGCTCCGTAAGTCTATGCAATTTCCAAAACTGACTCAGAGTGTTGTCTCTCCAGTTTATAGGTTCAAATTGTGAATTCACACACACAGCATGTGTTATGAACTTGGTCAAACTTAAAGCACACATATATACTTTATATTATCGCCTGTAAACCTCAGTGTTTGCTTTTCCATCATCCTGGAATATTGTGTTCACTGAGTTTTATTTTGTTGGAGCAATTTTAGAAGGCAGAGAGAGGAGGAGTTGGTGGATTTAGTGGTTAGACCAGTCTACAACATTGTCAAAAATTTTGTTTTTTCACAAAGCATGATATGGTGCCAAATGGAGCAACCAAGATGTCAAAACTATTTCACAATGTCAAAGCTTCTCCTCATGAATCTCTGGATCCTCACAACTTGTTTACTATATCCTCAGAGGAGCTCAGGAATGCAGCTCAGAGTCCAGGCAGTCCCTAGATTCTTTTCTGGAAGGTGGAACACCACGTTCCTCTGTGTAACACAGTGTTTTAAGTTTTCTCGTTCACGTACAGCCACAGCTATACCACACAGATAGGGGAAACAGAACAGGAGAGACTCAGATGCCAAACAGCTACAGAGATTCTGCAGGAAGCAATTTAACTACCACAAAAATGTCCTCACAGAGCCAGGCTGACTCCGGAGTATTCTTCTGTCATCCCCCTGGGCTCCCAGCTTCCTAAAATGGATTCTGTCTCGCTTGTCTTTTCATCAGATGACCATTATACTTCTTAGTTGTTTCTCCATCTCTCCTCTTTCTCTCCCCAGTCCCCCTCCATTTCTCTCTCCCTCCCTCTCTCCTTTCTCTCTCCCTTCACTTCCAACCATGTAACTGAATCTAATTTTAATGCCCCGAAGCCCCTCATTTTTAAAGTGGGAACTGCTTTGGCTTTTAGTTCCTTTCCATTAATTTCTCTTTAAAAATGAAATAAAAAGGAAGCCCCACACATAGGAAAAAAATTCATACACATCTGAACAAATTTCAAACTCAGATATTAGTCTGAGAAAACCAGAAGAGCCCTTCCTTTAACAAGTAACCTGAGTAATGAGATAGTTTATAGGAGAACCCAGTAATTTTATTCCTAAGTCTCCCACGTTATATACGCTCAAATATGAAATATCTTTCGGAAAATGCCCTGCTGTGTTCTGCATAGATACTCATATAGTTGTTTGGGTATAAATAAGAAAAAAACTCTCTAGATCCATGAGGAAATATCAAATGTCTCTAAGGCTAAGACATCAAAGCAGAACCCGAGCCCAAAGCAGGGATTGGTCAGTGAGGACAGAACAAGCTTTGGGTTTAGAGGTCGGCAAACTTTTTCTATCAAAGGCTGGAGAGTAAATATTTTAGGCTTTGTGGGCCAGGAGGTATCTGTCATAGCTACTCTACTCTGACATTGCAGCACAAACACAGCCATAGTACATAGCAAATGAGCATGGCTGAGTCTCAATAAAACTAGAAATGGACTCTGAAATTCTCATTTCATGCAATTTCTGCATGTTATGACATATTCTTCTTCATTTGGTTTCATCTAACCACTTAACAATTTAAAAACCATTCTTAACTTGGAGACAATACAAAAACAGGAGGTGATCTGGACTTGGCCTGTGAATCAGTTTGCTAATCCTGATTTAGAGGAAACTGTACCAGAAAGAAAGCAAGTCTTCCCTCCTATTTTACACAGGGATAGCAATTCTCATTAGCAAAGCACTTTCTCATACCCTGTCTCTGACAATCCTCATTGCAATCCAGGAGATACATATTATTATTTTCACATAATGGCTGAGTAAGCTGAAGGTTAGAGAAGGTGAAAAGAATTACCAATGCATTTAACAGATATCTGAGTCCATAACCAGGTGCTGGGCTTGTGCTACGCCCAAGGGATGACTAAGGCAGTTTCTAATTGCTTAGAGGCTACTAGGACAAACCAGTACAGTACAGGTAATTACAACACAGTGTATAGGCTAAAACGACACATATGGGAAGCATTTAATTCAGTTTGGGGTCCCAGGAAAGCATTCTGGAGGAAATAACATCCACCTCAGGTGAGAAAGAAAAAGATAGGTGAAAAGAAGAGGAAGAGTGAAAACTGTATAGGTTCTAAGGAGAAGCATGAGCAAAGATGTGCAGGTTAGAGAGCACAGCACATAAAGGACTTCAAGTTACTAAGTTTGCATCACAGAGCATATAGAGAGTATACGCTGGGGTGGGACAAGAGCAGAATAAACGCTCCTCAGAACAGGTGAGCAGGGACCATTCTGTACCATGTCACAGAGGCAGGCTTTATCTTGGGAGCAATGTGGAGCCAATGAACAGGTGGGAGCAAAGAAGTGACATGGATCAAATTCACTTTTCAGAAAGAACATCTGGCTACACCATGCAGAATGGATTGTAAGAAGCAATCAGAACCCTCTTACTTCACAATATAAAGTACTGACCCCCCCCCCCCCATAAATAATCTGACTTGCTCAGGTTCACTGAGCTAGTGAGTCACGAAACCAGTCTGCGAATCCCATGCCCAATGCCCTCTGCCCACTCGGTCACAGTGATTTTCCCACACACTCAGGGGCAGGCAGCACATATCAAAGTCACACATAGCCACATGATCATTTTGGTGGTGAATGGTATTTAGAAACCAAGATCTAGCCATGGGTTCTATTCACTGCTACAGGGATGTCATTGCTTCTAATGAATTTCAGCTGACAAAACTAGAAAAATAACCATATACCACCCTTTGCATCAAGCTAGTATTACATGAATAATGATCTATTGATTTTTGGTTAACTCGTGAAAATGCCAAATTCTCTGCCAAAGGAGATAAAGGAAAAAAGGAGGTGTGTCGAAGAGAGAGAGTAAAGTTACTGGTGATGCCAGTCAAAATTTGTAAACTGAGTAGAACTGTAATGGGTTTAATGATTTATATCAGAGGGCTTTAGAACAGAGGTTAAATAAAGCATGTTGTTTCCTGCGGCGGGATGAGAAATAGGGTGGAGTTCTAAGCAGATGATCACAATAATAGGTAGAAGCTGCAATTCTGTTCTTTTTAGAGCTCAGCACACAACTCTCATGGAAATAAGTTTTTTGGGAAACACTTAGTGATCACTTAATCCAATCTCTGTATTTTATAGATTAGGACCCTGAGGCTGTAAAGCTGCACATACATGGGGCTTGGAGCCCTGGCTCTGGAGGCAGATATTCCTGCATTTGTGTCCCCTCTCTGCTCATCACTTGCTCTATAGGTTTTGGGCAAATGACTTAACTTCTCTATCCTAGTTACCTCACCTAAATCTCTTAGGTTTGTTGTATTTAAAGGAAATAATGCATGTTAAGTAATTTAGCTCAGTGGTTGGCACATGGAGCATGCCATACAAATGATCTTTCTAATTATTAATACCTGTTATAATAACAAACATTTATACAGCACTCATTAATGCTATTATTGTTATTTGGTCAAGTTTACAAAAACGAAATAGTAACTGGAGTCGAACCAGACCTAAACTCCTCTCCCACTTTACAGTGACTTTCAAGCTATGTCCCATAGAGTCTTGGGATTGGAGGAAGTGCTTTAAAGGAGAAGCTGGACAGAGTTCTGGATCTCCTATTCTCACATCATTTGATATTTCTTTTAAAGCAAGAGCTCCACTCTAAAAATGATTTTGAAAACCACTGCAGAATATTGATTTCCACCACGGTGTCATTAAAAATGAAATCAGTAGCAAGCAAAGGATAGGACTACATACCTTGATCTTAAAGAAATGAAAACAGCTTATGAGAAGTCAAGTAGTGGGTTTGAAATAAATTAGGCAAACCCTGTCTCTCCTTTCTTTTCTATTGATATGATTTTCCCAGGAAGCTCAGTTTAGAGGGGCAGCATGATAGAATAGATTCACTACAAAGGTTTCCAATCTTCACCAACACCCACTTCCACCATCCCTTCTCAACTTAAGCTTGGCCATCTTTCTTGCATTAAGTGCATCACATCCACTCCTTGGATGCCCACACGTGCTACAGTCAAAAAGGTCGACTGTGGAAAATCTCTGGAATTTGATCTGGAAAAGTTGAAACTCTGGGAGAGGACAACTGTTAATCTGAAGGTATAATTTCATGTCCCTTTGAGCCTGTGACTTGTCAGCCTCCAATTTCTCTCTCACATGAAGATAATCTAGACCCAGAGACACAGAATATGAGAAGGAACTGTGAACATGTTGGTAAAAATAAGAGAGCAGATGATTTGTGTGATAGCCCAACTGAACTTTAGTGGCCTAATGATTTTCAAAAGCTCCTTGCAAAGCTGCAATTACCTAGACTGGTGCTCAGAAACTACCTTTCAGCTTAAAGTTCACTTATGCTCTTGTCCTCCCCCATTGTAATATTTTGGATCAACTGCTTCTTTGTAATCAATTCTCACACCTAAAGTGTAAAACAAGAAAGGACTAACTTTCTTCCATCCTGAAAATTAATCCTTCACCTTAGAAGAAGATCTATGCTTCTGAGTCATAAAAAAAGCCAACATTTTCCAGAACTTAGAAGGAGAATGACAAAAAGAAAAAAGAATGAAAACATCAGTGAATCAATGTCCCTTTCCGTACAGATTTGAGAGGTGAGATAATTCTCATTTCTGCCAAGAGGCTTCCGTCTCTGACAGTTGACTCAGTATGCGGCAGATTGTGAGAGATGGGTTTTGGACCACAAATGGTAGCTAGGAGAAACTGAACTGGGTCAAGCTAACTTTTGCAAGGTGTCTTAGGATTTTAGGAAATAAAGGAAAACTCTTAGCTCTGTAACTCAATTTTGTGTTTGGGAGGGTCGGGGTGGGATGATAGCAGAATGATCAGACAGCCAAGATGGGATTCACCTGTCCTGACCTTTTTTGAGCTCTGATACTAATGTGATTCACGGGTGTGGCAGCCATGGAGAGGTGACGCTCAGCTCTTCCGTTAATAGAGAATCTCTAGTGAGAAGTATACTTATCTGTCAGTTTGCAGCTTCCAAAGCTTTGGGATCCATTTTAGCATTCACACCAAGGCTGTGGTTTTCCAGAGCAGCTCCTAGCCAATGATTAGGGAACATGGGATGGGGGCAGGGTGGGGAGCAGACTAAAGCAAGGCATTCCTGCCCAATGGAGGAATTTCTCTAGTGAGAACTGTTGCTTTAGGGCTCCTCATCAACCTAGCTAAGACTTTCTCAGAGCTGTCCTGTGGTCTGAAGCTCTTCCTACCCAATTCTTCTTCCTTCCTACTCTCCCTTCAAGAACATCAGGCTTGCATCATGATCTGAGGCCCTGCCCACTGCCTCCTGCTCCCTCTCCCTTTCTCTTTCATTAAGTATTATCCCCACCAAACGTCTTGCATTTCTATTTCCATCCTGGTATCTGCTTCCTGGAGGACCTAAACATAGGCAACAGGGAAGGAGCAGAACTTTTTTCTTCTTACTCCATGCTCCTTCACACAATGCCTTGTCTTTCTAACCAGCCTGCACTTTCCCCTTTAAGCAGCAGCTGTGGCCTTCAGCAGTGTTTGCCCTCGACAGTCATGTGGTCTTTTGCCATTTACTTTCCCAAAGGAAACACCAAGCCTTAGCAGACTAGAAACAGCAAAGTATCTTTAATGAATCAAAAGTAAATATGAAAAGCCAAGAAGGTGCCGAGATGTTAGGGCAAAGTCTGCCCCAACTGGAGACTTAAGGGTGAGTGTGTGTGTATGTGTGTGTGTTCATTCCCTCTTGGAGGAGACAGAGGTGGTAAATATTTAAAACTTAGAAAGAACTTTCTTCTCATGGTTTTAAAGAGAGAGAACAAATTAATATAGATGCATTATTTCACCTTTTCAACTCCCTTGCTTACCCTCAAAACTACTGGATCATTTGGTAATGTAGAATGCATTCACTTCTATTTTTTGTCTGTTTTCCTCTTTATTTTCATAACTCAGTGAAACAGTCCAAAATAGGCGGGAAAAGCCAGGGGGGAAAAATATGACTGAGGTGAATACACTATAAACTCTTTAATCAGTGTTTAATCAAGAAATTGCTACAATTTAGAATGTCATTATCCTATTTTAACTTTTCCAAGTAATCTATTCAACATCACTTTAATTACTAAAATGAAAAAGACCTAGGAAATCAAAGTAAAAATCACTTTTTATTTAATAAAAAAGTAAACAGCTGGTTGTGACTGAGCTACCTAGCGCTGGAGGTAAGTAGAAAGATTAAAAGTCTCTGAAATTCCTTCCAACAATGGAGTCTAAGTTCAGGAAATTAATTTTTAAAAATTGAAACACATACAAATCCTATTTAGTTACAACCACTAAGTGTATGAATTCTGTTCGCTCTGGCTTGGAACATAAAAGATGAGTTACCCCAGTCAGATCCTATTTGTCTACCCCATAGAGATTTTATTCTCAGGTAGCCAGAAATACTGAATCCACTTCTTTCTCTGTCTCTCTTTCTTCCTGTCCTCTCTTCTGCCACCTCCCCAAAGCCTATAGGACACTCTTAAGTGCAGTATGTGTTGGGTTAAAGGTTACACTATCAGCATTAACAAATACTTTAGGATTTCTCATCACCTTAGACCTTACCACTTCCTACTCTCCACCAACAAGGCAAGAAATCACTGTTAAATTATCTGGACTCAGTATTATGACAAATGCACACACTCTGTCTTGTCTGCTTCATTCCATCTGTGTATGGCCTAAAATAGCTGACCAGGACAGTCTTTCATCTTTGATCTCATCAACGGACTTTCCCATGAGAAGCAGCTAGTGAAGCCCAAGCCTATGTACCAGACTCTTTCTAGACCCAGGCAACTCACCACATCCGACACTTCAAACAAAATCAGTAGAAGTGGCAGCTATGAGTCACTAAGGACAAACAGCATTCCTGAAAGAAATGAACATCACTAGTGGAAACACATTGGTGCTTACTTTGAAAACTCTATGGGTCCCTATAGACCTGCATAGTATTAGGCCTAAATTCTCTCCAACTCTAGGATGCTGACTGTTGGCTGTTAAAGTTTCTATAAATTTAACTATCTCCTCTCTTTTTTTTTTTTTTTTGGACTGGAACAAACTAGCATCAGAAATACTTCTGACAGTTGATGTGTTCCGTAACACTGTCCTTCCAATTATTGTTAGGCACTTAAAGGGGCAACTAACTATAATTTGCTCTATACCAGGGGCTTTCAATTTGGGGGACCTACATATTATATCACAACCTGGTACACACACACACACACACACACACACACACAAGATGACAGTGGAAGAGCAACCTAAAGAGACAAGACAATCAAATGTCATGTGGGATCCATCATGATATATCCTGAAACAGAACAAGGACATTAGGTTCCAACTAAGGAAATTTACATTAATATGAAATTCAGCTAACAGTAATAGAGTATCACTATTGATTCATCAAAGTGAAAAATGTACCACAGTAATCTAAGATGCCACAATAGGGGGAAATGGGTGTAGGGTATACAGGCACTTTCTGCACTACCTTTGTCACTACTCTAAAATAAAAGGCTCATTAAGAAAACATCAACAACAGAAAAGGCAGTGGCTGACATGTAGTGTGGGAGGAAATGCTGTGACATCAGGCTTTTTCTTCCTAAGCCCTACCCTTGACACACCCCGCACTGTAAAATGCTGCTGCTGATTCAGAGTCCCTTCCAATCATGCAGATGGAGTAAAAAGCCATAAGATGATGAAGATAAAGCACCTGCGATGTACACTGGAAGAGCAGCTGACTAATGGCAAGTGTAATTATTAAGCTAAGCCTAGCATCTTATTGTTCTCTAACAGGGGCCCAGAGGGAAGCAATAAAAGCTCTGTGAAATTTACTCTGAAATTTGAAATGTGTCCAAATCACCAGTTGCCAACTAACCTGCCCAAAAATCTGACAGGGAATTCAAACCAGAATGTTTTCCTGTGTAAGAGAGGTGCCATTTTTGCTTCTTCTTTTTCTCCCCTTCTTGTTAAGAACTGTGGGTTGGTAAGGAAACATCTGAATCAGATGGAAGAAATAAAAGTCAGGAAAAAATGGCACAAAACCAAACATATCTCTGGAGCTGAAGAAAATCCTGGCTGTGATAGGAATTCAAGCCTTTCCAATATAGGTCTGAAAGAAGCAAACCTCAAAGCCAACACATGAGTGTGAAACTTCATAAAATGCAAGTGTTCACGAATGGAAGCTGATTAACTTTCCAAAACACCGTCATGCCCAGTATTTCAGATCAGCTGAAGCTCAAACTGGTGCTGACGCAGGGCTCAAAGCAAGAATAATATGGATATTATGAAAACTCTCACTTTTATCTAATAGGTCAACCCTTCTTTTCATTTGTGACATGATCCTTTCTGGCTCCTGTATCACAAGGAAGAAGGTTCTGATTCTTACTTAAGTAGCCTGAGCCAAGGGAGCAGCCTGTCCAAACTCAGCACTTCTCAAATCCTTTTTTTTTTTAAAGGTAAATTCTTATATGAAAGAATCTTATTTGAAACCCTAATATATAATCAACTAAAATCAGAGCTGTTCTGAATGAGGACACAGAGCTACCTCTTTTAGTGACTGTATTACTTGATATATTTATTTTGAGTGTATAAAAATTTCATCATTTACCGGAATATGTTAAAAAATTGTCCCAACATTTTGTATTGTCAACTTCAAAAATATAATAGCCATTTATTTCACCAGCAAAAACCAGTTTATTCAGGAACAGCCAGAGTAATTGCAGCTCGGGATATTCAAACTAGGGCAGACCATAGACAAATCTGGAGAACAAGAAAGGAGAATTTGCTTTTACAGAGCAAAGGTGGTAGTTAGAAGTAGCTGCGATAAAACCAAAGTGCCCACTGGAAGAAGCCATGAATCCAAAAACTGGAGGCTTCTCATTGGTTGGGCTGCTACAATCTCTGACTAACTGGACTGTTGGTGGAGAGAAGTTTTCTTCTTCCTGCTGGAGAATAAAGTAGGCAACATCTTTCTATAGGAGATGCAGGTGTTATGTCTCTTTCTGTTTGAAGTAACTGCGGTGGGGAGCGAGAGCTCCTCCTATAGGTCTGTCCCAACTCCAATTTTAGTTGAGGTTTCTTTAGTTAATTCCACAATATTTAGTTGACTGATACAGAAAACTGTATTTTTCCATTATAAATTATATTAATATAGTAATTTTACTCTAAATTTGTATAACTAGTGGACTTCCTTGTCCCTGGGAACCTCAGAGACTAAAATGTTTCAAAACAGATTTAGAGATGAGAGGAAGCAAAGCCCTAAGATGAATACCAGATTTGGCAGAAATTGGCCAGATGGTCACCCGTCCCATTTTTTCCTCCAGGGAACAGAGGAATACCACATATTCCAGCTGCCCTTGCAAATAAATTCTGAGAATGTGATTGAGTATATTTTGGCCAATGGAATATGAATGAAAATATGTGTCTCTCTCAGGCCTTGTCTCTAAAATTTCTCCTGCACTCTTTCTCTCTATATAGATATAGATATAAATATAGATATTGATAAAGATATAGATACAGATATGTATCTCTTATCTATATACTGGAAAATAAGCACTGCTAGTTGGTAGAGTTACAAGACAGAAGGAAACCAGATCCCTGAGTTTCTGTTTAAATGATAATGACCTAGGAAAGCTACACTGGCAGCATCACACTGTGATGTGAACAAGAAATAAAATTTTGTTAAGCCACTGGGATTTGAAGGCTTGTTACCACAGTGAGATACAAAAGACATGAACTAAAATTTAATTTCATTTTTTAAAAATTTAAAAATTTTGTTTAGAGTGCTAATTTCAGCCTGAGTCTTCTCAATACCACAGATTCCTTTTTAAACTTATTACTAGAAAAGTGGTGTTTCATGAAGAATTGGCATGCATTATCCAAGCAGATAAGAATTGTTATTCATCAAAAGAAGTAAGCTTATACAATGGAGAAAAGACAGTCTCTTCAATAAGTGATGCTGGGGAAACTGGAAAGTTACATGTAGAAGAATGAAATTATGACATTTTCTCAAACCATATACAAAAATAAGCTCAAAATGGATTAAAGACCCAAATGTAAGGCCAGAAACATAAAACTCCTACAAGAAAACATAGGCAGAACACTTTTTAACATAAACTGCAGTGATTTTTTTTTTGATCTGGCTCCTAAGGCAAAGGAAACATAAGCAAAAATAAACAAAGGTTATCTAATTAAACTTTAAAGCTTTTGCATAGCAAAGGAAACCATGGACAAAATGAAAAGACAACCTACTGAATGGGAGAAAATATTTGCAAATGACACAACTGATAAGGAGTAAATATCCAAATTATATAAACAGCTCATGCAAATCAATATAAAAAGACCAATTTGATTTATATATATACATAGTGGAATACTACTCAACCATAAAAAAGAATAAAAATTTGCCCTTTACAACAACATGGATAGCCTGGAGGGTATTATGCTTAGTGAAATACATCAGACAGAGAGAGACAAATATTTTATTTTATCACTTATGTGTAGAATTTAAAAAATAAAACAAACTAATAAATATAACAATAAAGAAACTTACAGGTATAGAGGACAAACTAGTGGTTACCAGTGGGGAAAGGGAAGAGGGGAGGACACGATAGGGGTAAGGGATTAAGAGGGCCAAACTATCATGTATAAGATAAATAAGCTACTATATTGTATAGTACAGGAAATATAGGCAATATTTTATAATAATTATAGAGTATAATCCATAAAAATTTTGAATCACTGTGCTGTACATCTGAAACTAACATAATATTGTAAATTGACTATACCTCAACTTAAAAAAAAAAGAATTATGTTACTCATCCTTTTGCCCTGGTACCAGAAACCTTGGATCAGAATCAATGTTTAATCACAGTGATTGGTTTAGCCCTCTTGTTTAATGTATTTGTTGCTGATTCCCCTATAGGGGCTTGATTTCCAATGTTTTTCGTAACAGTTTGATGTTTTTTAATATTTAAACCACTGGATAAATTTTGGAAAGATTTGGTATAAATGAGTAAATCTTTCAAGAGAAATGACACTACCAAACAAAACAAATGTCAGGAATTTTTTTAAAAGTAATATTTTACTTACGTGATGTTAAAAATTTCCCATCACTGTGTCTGTTCAAGTAGGTGTCACATCACAATTAAATGGAGATTTATACAACATGGTGGTTTACAGAGTGCCTACTCTGTAGTGGAGGAACTCAGGCAAGATCTTCCTGGTCCAGTCAATGGAAGACCACTTGACCATATTGTAACCACTTCCTTATTGGTCCAGATGCATGAAGAGCATGAGTTGCAAATAAATTTCTATTTTATAAAAATGAGAATTAGATTTAAAAAACAGACTTTAGTTCAAATAACTTTTTTTCTATCAAAGCCTAAAGAATCTCCCATAATTGTTCACTTGATGCCAAGACCAACAAGACATCTCTTTGCAGCAATAACTGCTATCGTTTTCTATTTTGTAGGCTTTCTACTGGAATGTTAGTATATGCCTCTTCTCTGGTGATCAAATGAATAATAGGTGTTTGGTAGCAGGTTCTGCTTCCACTTGTGGAGGAGTGGCTTCCAATAAAACCTTAGCCTCACAAACATAACAAGGGCAACAGAGAACATGTACAAGCATGGTTCATCTACCTGGTAAGGACTATTTCACATTATGAAAAGAGTCATAAATAGATACTCCCAAATAGACCTACATGTTCCTTCCTCCTCCCTCTAATGCCAAGGCAGAAATTTATTTTTAAATGTCAAGCAGTAGTTATGATGTCCTCCTCCCCAAGGGAGTGCATCTGAGTTCTTATCCTGGGAAGGAGTCAAGAACAGTCAGAGTAACCCACTGGACCTAAGGGATGGGAGCCCTGTGCTGCTACAGCATGGGATCAGAGGCATCCCTTCACACTGCCCATTTCAGCAGCAATAATGGGCCTTGTACTCTGGTAGCAGCAACAACCACACAATGACTTTTTCTGGAGTATCTGGTTCTCCAAACTGAGTCCTCTAGCTTCATTTCTGGCCAATAGCAGAACAAGGTGGGAGCAGCTGCCTTGTGATTGGGTTAAGTTCTTTGAGTTCTTATACAGGAGGAGGGACTATAGTACTGAAAGACATTTGTGCAAAATGAGATAGGGAGGAGATGTGACTTCCTGTATTTCCCTCAAGATGGTGAAGTTCACATCAAGTGCAAATGTGAAAATATACCCAAAGGGGGATATTTACAAAGTTTTTCAGTACAATTCTTCATGCTAACAAACTAGCAGAGTTTACATAAGATGAATCAGAACAACTTAACATTTATTTATTAGTAATGTAAGTGCCAGGTACTATGTGATTTGCTAGGTATATAAAGATAAATAACATATGGCCCCTATCCATGAAAAGCTGATGATCTCTGAACCACTATCTGACCACTGGGAAGGTTTACCATTAGCATCACCTGGCAAAAATATTCTGCCCAAGGCCTGGTATCATCTTATGAGCCAAAATTCTGAATGCCATTGGATTTGATAGATTCAATACGTATTGTCATAACAGCAATGATGTCAACAATGGTAAGGAAAAATGACACCAACATCATATTCTTTGCACTCAGCCCAGGGATTAGGGAGAGCATTGTCTCTCAGACCTCTCCAACCCAGTATCTACACCCTGATTTCAAAGTCCTTATGCTTGCTTATTAACTTGGGTATGCTGGGGAATCAAAGTTTCTACTTACTGGTATTCTTGCCTCACTTTAATCTCTCGACTAAAGAAGCTTTGGTATTTGATGAGCAAGAAGCCACAGGGATAAGATATAGATTCTAGATCATGGCTGTGATCTAGGGTAGGGAACTATGAACTTCCTAAAGTTGTATACAATATTGTGAGCAGGGATATTTTGTTGAGTAATTAATGTCTGCCTTAATCAGTTTCTGTCTGTAGAGAATGAGTATAAGGGTAATTTCTCCCTCCTCTCTCCCAGAGAGATAAACAAGCTTCCTTTTTCAAATTTCTAGGACCTAGTTCTGCCCTGAAGATCATCTCCATCCACTACTTTGCTGAAGGTAGAGGACAGAGATGGGAATTGCCCTAGAAAAGGGAAGACAAGGGGAATATGGCTGATAGGTGGGGATGGGATGGGTTGGTGATGGTTCCTTAGAACCAGGGGTAAGGAGTGAGGGGAGAGGTGTTGTCCATACAAATTCTTCTGGTAACAGGACTCAAAAAGAATAGCCCAGAGGTATTAAGGACAGGCATGAGAATAGCTAGCTGTATATTTCCTTGGAGAGACACCTAAAGAGTCTGAATGATAGTGCTGCAGTCTGGGAACTCAGCATAGATCCCTGAGCAGAAGCACACGTTATCAGGTGTACTTCTGAGTAGAGAGAACTGAAGTAAAATCCTGAGTCTCTCCCCAATATTTCCAGGCCAGGTTTCCCGTACAATCTCATGTGAATAGCTAGAAAGAACGAGAAAGGCCCTCCCACAAGTAATTGAACTTGTATTTCTCAACTACCTGGTGGGCGGAAGGCTGAGTCAGATAGGATTTGGGAAAATTAAGGATGAGACATCTCTTACACTTCCAAGACCATGGAGCAAAGGCAAGTCAATTACATGCATATGTACATTTTCTTTTAGGAAAAGTGCCCAGAACTTTCATCAGATTCTTAAAAGGATCTAAGCATTAGGAGATAGGGGGTGTTTTTAGGTTGGGCTTCTCGAGATGAGGATTTGAGATTTGTGAGCAAGTGATTTATTAAGAAAGTGCTTTTTGAGGAGACTAGCCAGAGAGTGGAGGAGGCAGAGAGGGGAGGGGAGGAAGTGAAGCAAGGCTGCAGTCTTTAGGCAAAGCCCTCACAGAGGATGACTTCAGCCAGATCAACCTCAGATGTGTAAGTTACACTTCCCAGTGGCACCAACTGAGACAATAGTGTTGGGCTTCCATAGCCCCTTACTTGTAGGCCATTAATCAAGGGCCACGGGCAGGACTGTGCAGATAAATTTCCAGGCACTTTAGGCTGATGGCTCTCTGTATAGGCTCTGGTAGAACTAAAAGCAGATTTGCAAAGAACTTCAAATACTGTCGATTAGAAGCAATGCACAAGAAAGGAGTCAGGGAGTGTGCATAAAAATGGTCAAGAAAAAAAGAGAGATCTTATGAGATCTGGGTAGAAGCACCAATATTGTTCACTGTTCCCCTTGAAAGGAGGTATTCTTAAAAAGGCAACTGTAACTGGAGTGCCAGGGACTTGGTGGTCCAAACAAAGCCATGGGAACTCTAAGGAAAGAAGAGCTAGATCAAAGAGCTGGGGCTGAGAAAAGGGAGACTGTATATGTGTTAAGAGGAAAGCTTCCAGAACAAATGTGTCTGTAAGTTTGGTAGATCTGCTCCTCAGACCTTCCAGAAAATGTTTCTTCACTGGACATTAGCTGTCTCTGTTCTAAGAGTTGATAGGCCTTTCCCTTCACTCACAGTTTTTTAGCCATTTCTCCATCTGAGTCCCAGTCTCTGGCCATTCTGCTGGGCCTTCTTTCCCCCACCTTCTTCCTCCTGCTCACAGCCCCTCTTCCAGGATCTCTCTCTCCCTGGGTCACCTAACTAATATCGTTCTCTTTTATTATGCAGAGAAACATAATTCTTTTTGTTTCACTCCTAGACCAGTGAAGCTGTGCCCAGTGGGTCTCATTTTCATAAGCAAACATACCCATATAAGGTGCGTTCTTAAGCAGAGGCAGCTCTTCCCCCAGAGAGTCTGCAGTCAGCACTTGATGTGATTTTCCCTCCCTATTACACACAGACACACACACACACACACAGAAACTGAGGCCCCGAGAGATGACAACTTGCCCAAGGCCATTTAACTAGTCAGTGACAGAACCAGGACAAGAACTCAGTCTTAACTCTCTCTTCAGTGTTTAGTACCTCCAAACACACTGGCTCCTAAGTGTTCAAGACTTTTGTATCAATGGTAATGAAAATTAAATAGTTTCTTGAAAGTGGCAATTCAAGTTAAATGTCAAGTGCATTCCGATACATGGATTTGTTTTTCTGAATCTATGGGGCTGAGGCACGTGGTATAAATGTGGGGGAAAAGAAATTAGCATATATCCCAAAATAAAGGTGTTTTTCCAAATGGTATACGATTGAAAGGGACTGTTTAGAGAGATGATTAATTTGAAAACCTTGTAGTGTCAATAAAAATTCTTTACTGAATATTTTATTAATTTCATCAAAATCATAAAATGGATGATAAAGTTGAAAGATGTTTCAATTAAGTAATCTGATTCACTTTCTTGCCTTCAAACAGAAATTTCCAGAGAAATTAGATAAGCACCAGAAGTCACAGATTTAGTATTGACTCAAAGGTAACTTAGAGTCCAGGTCTTCTATTGCCTCGTTCTCCAGAAGTCACATCTAACACTGTCCTTTACAGATAAACAATGCACTTTTCACACACCACACTTGATATTGCTGTGTTCTTTACCAGCCTGTCCAATTACTCTTAGTAATGAGAGGACGTGAGATTGTTGGGTCACTGGTTTGGATGTTAGAAACAAAAAGAAAACCTGACTAAACTGTAAGTCACTGCAAGTAGGTTCTTACCTTTTTATAACAGGAGGTCTTGGCTGGACAGGAGCTGAATCATAACTACCTCCAAGGAGTGGATAATTATTTTATGCCAGACTCTATTTCAGAGAGCAGTGACCAGAATGGAGAAAGTCCTGCCCCCTAAAATTTGCATTCTAGTGGGATGGTACAGAATTGAAATAAATAATGAAATATAAAATAGGCACATGATGGTAAGTGTTATGAAGAAAAATAAAACAGAAGGCAGGGCCTTTGGAGTGTGTGTGTGTGTTGGGGTAAGGTGGTTCTGTTTTATATATCAAGTGCTCAGGAAAGCCTATCAGATAAGGTCACATTTTAGCAGGGAACTAAAGGCAGTGAAGGAGCAAGTTTTATGGCGATCTGGGAAAAACAATTCTAGGTAGAGGAAACTGCAAGTACAAAGGCCCTACAGTATGAGCTTGGTGAACGTGAGGAAAGAAATGAGGCCAGTACAACTACAGAACGTTTAACAGTCGTGAACTTGCCTTTATGGAGCAAAAAAAAAATCCGTAAGTGAAAAAGAAGTTCACATCTTTGAGACATAAGATAGAAGGTAAAATTGGATAAATGTTATATAGAGGCATAAATCAAGTATTATGAGATTGCAGAGGAAGTAAGGGAGGCTTAGAATCATAGAGTCAGAATGCGATTCTCTAGTCCAAGATACTGAATTTTTTTTGAACAATAAAATATATTCTTTTCAAATTGTATCTCATGTGGATTGCCAATACGAAAACAAATGGAATCAAAACTCTCTGGTTGAAGTGAGGTTTAGCCTTTCCAACTTGGCCTTACTCTTTCTCATCTCCAGCCACAGAGGCACCTTTATCGAGCCCTAGGGCTCTAAGTAACAAAGTTTGCCAATGACTGACTTAGTCAAACTAGTTCATTTTACAAAAAAGAGATCTGAGGCCCACCAAGGGACTCTTCTTCTGGTACAAACTGGAATGAAGTCCCCAGACCCCCGCAGCCCTGGTTTTCTGTGCTGGCCCCTGCCCAGCAGCTGATGACCACGGATCCTGCTTCAGCCTCCAGCCTGCAAGTCCCCACCTCCTTGTGTTGACCCCACGCTGACCTAGAACTCCACTGCTCTCCGTCTTTCCCTGTAGGTGATGCCACACCAGAGCAGCTGCTTCTCCCTGCTCCTATTCAAGGCTGATGCAGTGCTCTGGGGAGCTTCCCTGTGAGGCTGGCCATCTCCCCGGCAATAATTCCTCCTATAGGACCAGTGCATTCACTAAGACAATCAGAACAAAAAGGTCATTGTTCAGATTTGCATTTCAAATTAGATTTTCAAGTCAAAGTGAGACAATAGTCTTGGAAATTGGACTTATTGAGGGAATATACCTCTTGACACACAGAGATAATGACAATGAAATTGCCCTACACTTATACACTGAAAATGCCAAGCACGTAATGCCTTCACATTTGATGTACTTCTTCACTAAGAATTTTTTTAAGTAAATTCTATTACTCCTTCCAAGAAGCTAAAATCTTTCCCACTCTGATCCTTTCTCAGCCTTCCCCAAGCAGAATCAATTGACCCTTTATCTGTGTTCCTGTAGCATCTACTTCATATATTATTGTAGCACTAATTTTATAGCACTGGAAAAACATTTTTACCTTTCTTTCTCTCCCACTGACTCTGAGCTTCTCTTATGAATAAGAAATATGTCTTATTTGTATTTGACGCCTCAACTTCCACTAACATGTTGCTCTTGGTGCCCAGTACATTTGTTGATTGATACTGTAATTCAGTAATGACTGCAGTTATGAGAAATGAGGGTTCTTCTCCACCACGGATTTTTGGGGAAGTTGCCAACCTATTATCTTCTTGGCCAGTTTGACAATTAATTGAAAAGTAAAATGACTAATGTGAATATTCTGTTATTAGTCACTGGAAGTTCCTGATGGACGGCCCCAGCACTCTTGGTCTTTTTCTGTTACAAGCCTTCTGACACATTTTTCTGTTTGTTCATCCATGCTGGATCTGTTCTGAGGCAGACATGTTGCTATGGCCAACACAGCCAGCAATGACACATTCTCCCTCATGCCTAGCCACATCCCCTGGTAACTGTCAGCCTTTCAGATATGACTGACAAAAAGCAAAATCTGTGGGAAAAAATATGAAATCAGGTCCCAGCTCTCTGTCTCTCACTAAGTAAAGATGATCTCATGTTTTCTAAGCATTGTGTGGTGAGTCTCACATGATCCAGAGACAGAGGAGGCTTTACCAGGAGAGAAGTGATTTTTCTGACAGACATATAGGCCTGACTAATGGTGCCTCTAGCTGGTCAGCACTGAAAGACAAACTTAAGTTCCATTTCCTGAATTCACACTGCACATCAAGGTCACAGAGAAGGGTTATTCCCTTTCAACAAAGGCAACATAACCAAAGCCACTTCATTTGTAGGAGCTCATAAAAACTAGATTATCCCAGATCTATTTTAAGCCAAGAACAAAACAATCTCAGTTACAAAAAAAGTCAGCTCTCACAAATCTCTTGAACACTGCTTTGTCATCCAAGATTTTTTGGATTTTGGATTGAAATACAACTCCCCCCACCAACAACAGGTCACCTGCTCAAACATTTCCAGTCCTAACTTTACCATTAATAATTCAAAGTACAATAGTCTTGCTTTCACTTATAAGCATTTATTTAATCACATAGGATTTGCCATGTTTACTGTCAAACAATTGATCTTTTCTTCCCAAATCCCTCCAGGATCTCCATCTAGCTGATGTGGCTTTCATGTTTCTAACAGCAACATAAACAAGAATAGAAGTGAGAAATACTTGTATCTTGCCGAAATGTGGAGTATCCAGGGTTATCACTAAAAGGCACTTGAGACATGACCATGGAGAAGAGAGAATCTGAGAAGATAAGTCACATGAAGGGTGTTTATTTGGATTTCTAAAATTTCCCTTTCCCTTGCTTTATTTATATTTCATTAATATGAAGTTATCCAACAACCTGAGTAACATTTTGTCCTGCATTGTTTACAGACTTGACTTTTGCAAGCAGCCAGACAGCATGAATGATCCTAAACAAGCTCTTGGTTGATGTGAAATTCCTTGTTTATCGAATTAGAGAACTGTAAATAAAAATTTCCCTTTAAATGTAATATTTCAAAAACACCAGACTCCATTTCCCCTAGGGAAGCAGGTAACTTAGGAAGCAGATCAGGTTTGTTACCTATAAACTAAGACAGTGGAAGACTAAGACAGTTCGAGGGCAGGAGTTGAACTATCGGGTTATAATTCCTGACCTGGACCGAGTTCAATGGGCATTTGCCTTTCTTTTTTCCAATTTGTGTTAACTGATTTCTAATTAAGCAGGGTTCATTTTAATGAAGTCAGGAACCAGGTCTGGCTTCCTCTACCTAGACTTTCAATATTGCAGACTTCTTTCTTAATTAAGGTGGAGAATTCCCTTTGGTTTCCATAGCCAAAATTTTCCATTTGTTCCACTTAAGATGCCAGTTGGCTTCCACTCACTGCAACCATGTGCCTCTGGCATGGCTGGATAATATATTAACTTCTTTGGGATTAAAAAGGTGCTATATCCTTGGGAAATATTCCTAATAACCTAGATTCATATGTATTCTCACCAGCAATCAATCTTGTCTAAGTAGTAACAAGCCAATCAGCAGTGGAGTCAGGGAACAATCAGATTGCAGCAGCAGTGGTTCCAGAGGAGTCTTCCCTTCCCCTCAGCCCAAAACCTGAATTCTACAAAGACTGATATGAGTAGTCTTTAGCTGAATTCTGGTTCTTATTCTGCTGTCCAGGGACAACTTGAAAACAGAGGAGAGAGGGGTCCTGGGCTGTCCTTATGGCTGCCTAGATTGTGTGAAGGCACAAAGGGAACAGCATCCCTTGGAGATATGCAAGGCACCAGGGCTAAAATCAGAAGACTCAGTCCCAGTTCCTGTACTCCCACTGACTACTTATGAGACTTTAAAAGCTCTGAGCCTTAGTTTTCTCATCTGTCAAGATAGAGAGCACGGCTAGACCAGTGCTTTACAAACTATCTACGACGAAGGAGCAAGATTTTTCCTTCCTTTACCCTGTCCTGTAATCTGTTGGGGACTGATCCTTTGCAAAACACAGCAAAAATGAATACTGAGTAATAATACTGTATTGTACGTTTGGAAGTTCCTAAGAGAAAAGATCTTAAAAGTTTTCATCACACACACAAAAAAATTGTGAGAACAAACTAAAGGTTACCAGAAGGAAGAGGGAAGGGGGAAGAGCAAAATAAGAGACATGGGATTAAGAGATATAAACTACTATGTATAAAATAAATTAGCAAAAATGTATATTGTACAGCACAGGGAACTATAGTCACTGTTTTTAATCATTTTAAATGGAGTTATTGATTTTACAATCAACAAAAATACTGAATCACTATGTTGTAAACCTGAAACTAATATAATATTGTAAATCAACTATACTTCAATTAAAACTTTTTTTGAACTGTAACTATGTGTGGTAATGGATGTTAACTAGACTTATTGTAGTGATCATTTCACAATATATACATATATTGAATCTTATGTTGTATACGTGAAACTAACATGTTACATATCAATTATATCTCAATTTTAAAAATACACATTAGAAAAATTTTTAAAGAAAAACCTTGATATGATTTATTTGAAGTTGCTATCATATTTGAGATGGGACATTATGTAATTACTGCTCTCACTTTGCCTTTAACAAACTTAGGTCACAGCAATGTCAAATTGCTATAAGAGTTTCTAAATGCTTATGCTCACTTGCTATATTTATCTCCCTGTCAGTGGGTAACAGTGTATGGACCAGCAGCAGTACACCAACCTCACTCAGCAATATCTTTGGTCCCTCCCAGCTCCTGCCCTGCACCACCACTCAAGTTGCCCAAGTACCCAAAAGCTGAGCTTGTTGACAAGATCAAAATTGTGCTTCTGAAGCAACAAAGACCAAAAGAGCCAATTGAACAACTAATAGTAGTTCTATCTTTAAATCTCCCTCACCTTAGCAATCTTTCTGAATAACAATCTGGAATCCTGGCTCCACCACTTAGTATCAAGTGACCCAAAGCAAGCTACTTAATCTCACTGCACCTCACTTTTCTCATCTCTAAAATGAGAAGACTAATACAGTCTTCTTCTTAAGGATGTTTTTAGTAAATGTTTACTTTGATATAATTTCAAACCTACAGAAAAGTTGCTAGAATAGTACATAGAAATCCTACCACTCTTTATTCAGATTACTACCCCTTTGTAGTATTTTCCTCATTTGCTTTGTCATTCTTTTTTTCTTTCCCTATTATTTCCTTTCTAAAGTACTTGAAAATAACTTGCAGCCATCATTTCCATTGGATTATTCTGAGAATTAAAGGAATTAATACATGTGAAATACTCAAAATAATGCCTGGTATGCATAGTAAGAGTTCATAAAATACTAGCTGTTATGCTTGGTTTCCAAAGACCTTTCCAGATGTTCAATGGGGATTTCATATTCTAGTGATTTGGTGGCTACCCTGTATGGAATCTTCAACATGCTTGGGGGTCTATCCCTTTGACTCTGCCCTTCTCAAAGGCTTATGCCAAATTCACTTATTTTCAAATGTGTTGGATTTGACAGACTTAAAAAAAATATTTTCTATGCCATATGTATCCGACCTTGACACTGGTATTGAGTGTATCTGCTCTAGATTACCATGTGTTATTAAATCCAAAGAACTCATATTTTTTTTTCCTTTTTTACCAAATGGCTGTACCACTCTTAACAGAATATTAAATTGATCAGTGGTGACTAGAAGACCAAACCCTCACTCCTCATGTTCTTTAGGGAAATGATAGGAACAGTGATTTCTAGGAAATTCAAACACGACCCTTAGGGAAAAAAAAAAAACCCTACGCAGTTCAGATGCCTCTTATTTCTGTTACCCCAAATGTCTATGCTTCTGATTCAGAAACAAAAATTTGATTAACATAATACCTTGTCTATCCTTGGCGTTAGTTTAACTTTAAGCTGAACCAGAACTTTCCTTTCTCACATGCACGCTGCACCCTGGTTCCTTTGCTTTCTGATTTCTTGTTTCATCTAGATCCTGCTGTGCTAAATTGAATTAAGTATGGAAAGCACACTGATTCAGCTTCATCTCCACATACCCAGATTCAGCTGCAGAAAAAGCTGTTCAGTTCACAGCAATTTTTAAAATCATTCCATGTGAGTCATACACCAGAAAGAAATCAAATTGCAGAGTCATCTGGTGTCCAGAAAGACCCACTGTTTTCCTATGGCCAGAATCTAGAAGGCTGGATGACTTGTCCAGGTGATTCACTGCTCTTCACAGAATATTGGAACAAGGTCCATATGTCTTCCTGGACCTTTTGTTCAGGATTTCCACATAACCAAAACAAATCCTATCACTGCCCCAGAAGGGATCATGACTCTTTGACTTTTGTGCCATACAATGCTTGGAGGAGGAAAGAGAGGCAAAGTGGATGCACCTTCCATCCCAAATAATTATGCTTGTACAACTAGAGCCAACTTAGCTTCACATCACTCTCCCTGGGGATCCTGTGAATGCAAGGCCCCCATATATATTCACAGCCAGCACTGAATGCTCTGTTTCCTGGAAAGCCTGTCATGTATACCACAAAATTTAATATCTGGTCAAAAATTTTTGCTTGATGTGTTTGCCTTGTTCGTTGGGTTAACCTATGGAGAGCCAAGGCCATGTGTGCCCTTCAGAGCCACCTCACAGTGGGCTGGGTACACAGTGGATAAGAATGTATTTCTTTGGATGACCTGATGTGATACAAAATAAGGAAATCAGTCACTCCACCTGTCAAATCATTAGCTCCCTCCCTACTGGCAGTCCTGGCTAACAGCAGTGCCTGTCCTCAGCCACAGCATTCTGTTTCCCTCCTAAAGAAAAACGTCTGCTGCTGTCAGAGACTTGGACATCTGAAGGGGCAGCTCCCACTCATATCATTCCTCCAAACACCTGGCCCACACATTTCTCTACTAGCACTGCCCTCTTCCCAAAGAAATCAGGGAGTTTTACAAAGATGAGGAGATGCACTGATGCTCACCTTGTTCTTTTAGAAGACTAAGATATGGTTTCTCCAAAAGTTACACTTAAGAGTTACCATACACACAGCACCTTCTCTCCTAGGTATATACCCAAGAGAGTTGAAAACATACGTCCACACAAAAACTTGTACATGGATAGCCATAAGAGGATTATCCATTAAGAGCCAAAAAGGAGAAATGACCCAAATTTCCATCAACTGATGAATGAGTGGTATATTCATTTAGAATATTATTTGACTGTAAAAAGAATGAAGTACTGATAAATGGTACAACATGGATGAACCTTAAAAATATTATACTAAGTGAAATTTGGACACAAAAGACCACATATATGATATGATTCCATTTATATGAAATGTCTAGAATAGGCAAAGCCATAGAATCAAAGAGTAGATTAGTGGATGCCAGAAGCTGGGCTAGAGAAGGGAATAGGCAGTGATTGTTATCTTCAGTTGTGAAAATATTCTGGAACTAGATAGTAGTGATAGTTGCAGATATTGGTGAATATACTAAAAAATTACTGAATTGTACATTTTTAAAGGGTGAGGTTTATGATATGTGAATTACATATCAATTTAAAAATTAAAAAATAAAAATTATAATGATACAAATGAACTAATTATTATTTTGATTTCTTGAATATGTGTAAGCACATTTGATTGTCCTTTATGACTGGATTACCACATTCTGTTGATTCTTATTTTGTAGTTGGCTTTATTCCTTTGGTAACTATGTAAGTTTAAAAAGCTAAAGATCCAATCTGTTCTTAGAAACAATAATTAGTACACATATGTAAACTAAAAAAAATGTGCAGTATACTGTATATATGTATTTACATGCAATATAATGTGTATGTAGAGTCAAACTGTAATAATTCTACCTAATAAAACTGAAAAAGGATAAAAAACTGATTAAGAAACAAAACAGGACATAAAAATTAAAAAAGAAAAAGTGCAAGTCAAAGTGAATTCCAGGTCCCAGAATGGCCTGCTGATTTTACAGTCACCACAACCAAACTTGCCTTCTTTTCTTTCTCTTTTGCTGAGATTTGTCACTGCCAACATAGGCACTTCTGAAACATACTGTGTGCCCTGAAGCTCCATCCAATGTCTAGCCCAGATCAGGACCGTCACTCAAGTTTTGGACCTCATATCTAATGAGTTTTGATCTGACCCCACACCTTAAGATAGTATGAGGCTCGGGGCCCTGGCTTCTCTGTTTCCTCATTGCCAATGATTGTGTCTGTCAAAAATCATCATCTGTCTTTCATTGTAATACAGATGATACCCAAATGTTACACTCGTCCATCAAACTGTCAAGCTAATTGTTTATAAAACATCCAGAACTGGTTGTCACAGAATATCAGCAAATTCAGTCCAAATAAACAGACGCAAGGTTGGATACAGTGCTAAGTGAAGGGAGAGTCCAGCCGATACTTCCTTCATGAACACCTTTCTTAATCCAACAATCATCAGGCTTCTTGGGGTGCTGGTGCCGTCCTGGGACCCTGAAATTGTTCTCAAGGAACGTCGTTTTCCTGTTACTAGAATGTTTTTTGATCCTTTGAAAACTGCTTCCAGTCCTCAGACACTCCAGGACTTGGGCTTTAAATTTCTGTCATGGTCCAGTAATAAGACAGGGGACGCAGGGATTCCCTGCCTCTGCTGCACCACCAGATCAGATAATTGCTCATATGTGAGTGGTGCGTGAAACCTGCTGAGCCCTTTCACACAGATTTCCTTTTAGCCTCACCTTCCCTGTGATGCAGGCAGTGCATAGAGTTATTTCTAGTTTTCAGCTGGGGAGAAGTGCAGAGACTTACTCAGCTCAACTGGGGCTGTCAGTGGCAAGCACAGACCTCTGCATTCTCAGCTCAGTCCCGTGTCCAGAGCACAGTGAGACACAGGGTTCACCCTGGGCCAGGAGACAAGTCTTCCCAAGCAGCCTTCCCTTCCAGCACTTCTCTGTTCCTCTGCTCAGCCTCCAGAAGCCTGCCTCAGCCAGTTTTTCTACCATTTTCCCATCTAAAATTTGTTATTTTTCATTTCAAGCTTTCTCTTTCACATAGTCCTCTGGTCCATCATTCATTTAAACAAGATTTGTTAAGCTTCTATGAAGCACCAAAAGCTGTGCTAGGCAGATACATAAAAATATTTATTTATGTCTCCCACACTTAAAGAGGCTCAGAGCCTCATGGTTTCCAGCCTCTACTGACTTCTGACTCCAGACTGCAGGTCATTAGCAGCCCCAGGTTTTGTAGAACTTTTAGTTCTACCTTTACTATTTATATGATACTCCCACTGTCTGTCTACTCCACAAATTGATTTCCCTTTGACTTATCTTCTCAGGGCAATAAAGTCATTCATCTTACTGAGCAGACCAAGGAAATCTGATCTAGTGGTGATACAGCAGACATAAATATACAGAACATATACAGCATATATAACAAGCATATGTGTCCCTGGGCTCAGTCACTCACAGAGTTACTATTACCTAATATGACCACAGGAGCTGAGGCTGAGCAGGATGCTGACAATAACTGCTGTTGTGATTATAAAATCAGTACCTATTTGTTGGTGTCTTTCCAAAGCCATTATTTTTTTGATTAAAGTTTCCAGCTTTAAAGAGAGATGTCTGTTTTCATAACCCAACAATCCAAGGTCGTGTCATGAGAATAAGATACAAGAGCTGAGTGTGCTCATGCTACCTTTCCGTTCACAGAGCACCATCAATGCTTTGCTTCCTGACATTTGTAACAGAAATAGGACTTGTTATAATATAATTTTCAAAAAGGTAGAATCAAGACTCTCAGGAAAAGGGAAAAACAACACTTACCAAATATTTTGTTTAACTCTTCAATTCATAAGGTAAAGAGTAAGACATTAGAACTGACCCAAGAAACATTTGAGAAGCTTGGTACATGTATAAAAAACTGGCTGATGTCTTAACGGATGATAAAACTTTGGGGCTATCTCTTCCATTAGATAGGAATTGTTTTTGGATCTCCTTTGGAAAAGATCCACCAGTTAACTTTTAACCTCACAGAGATTTTTAAATAGGCAACCAGCTGAAAGTTAAATCCAGCTAAAAAACATTCAGGATTCTCTTTGGGCTACTCTGAGGTTACTAGTCACTTTCTGATAGGTCACTGATGCTGGAACTAGGGACTGACTCAGGGAGGTTATGAGAGCGAAGTCTTTATTATCTAGTGTTTAAAAAAATAACCAGGAAAAGACAAAACTACAGAGACAGTACAAAGATCAGTGGTTGCCAGGGGGTAAGGGCAGGGGAATGAATAGGCAGAGCACAGAGGATATTTAGGGCAGTTAAACTATCTATATGATATTGTAACGATGGACACATGTCATTATACATTTGTCCAAACCCAAAGAATGTACAACATGAAGAGTGAAATCTAATGTAAACTATGGACTTTTGGTGATAATGATGTGTCAATGTAGGTTCATCAATTGTAACAATCTATACCACTCTGGTGGTGGGTGTTGATACTGGAGGAGGCTGTGCATGTGGGGAAACAGTGGGTATGTGGGAAATCTGTCTCTTCCTCTCAATTTTGCTGTGAACCTAAAACTGCTCTAAAAAAATTGTCTTAAAAAATAACCAGAAATGTTTATCAATAAAAAAGCACACATAACCATCCTAAAAGCTAAGAGGGACGACAGCCAGTCTCCCTGCTTCCACATAGCCTCCAGACATTCTTAGTTCACCTTTCTTCACCTTAAATATAACCCAGTGTTTTTTCACTGGAGGAAGAAAGAGAAAAGGAAACCCGGTAAGCAAGTGGGCCAGACAAATTCAAGTCAAGAATCTCTGCCCTAGAGCCCAAAGAAACAAAGAGCTTAGAAAGGTCTTCAACTATTTGGATGCTGTGACTTTTTTTTAATAAACAAGTGTAATTTTGAGTGTAGCTCTGAGGTTGAATGACTTTAGAATCCCACAGGAATATTTATGATTAAATAAAGAGGGTATCGACTTTTTAAAGAGATGTGGAGCATCCAAATCATTTCCATTTCCCCCTACCTCCGTCCTCTATCTCCACCAGAGCGATTCAAAGCTTAAGAAAGCAAGCAAAACAACAACAAAATCAAGCTTGACATTAAATCATTTCTGATAGGTAAAATTAATGACAGAAATGTTGAAGTTGCTTACAGAATCAGTGCACACTGCATAAGACTTGGCTGTTTTAAGTTATAATGAAATTTTATTAGGTATTTATTTGCTGCTTAGTCCCTGATTAGAAATACAGCCCCAATTATAATGCTGCATGATTGCCTTGGGTTGGTGGGGGCTCTGCTGGCTCTGGCCCTCACTTAGGTGATAGAGTAGACACTGTGAGGGACCTTGCTAGATGCCATAGCAGAAGAAAAGAAAATGTGGCACGTATACATAAAGCTTCTACCCAGGAGTGACACATGCCACTTTCCTTCACATTTCACTTAATGAAGTGGCCTTGTGGCCAGGCCTAATCTCAAGGAGGCAGGAAGCACAATACTGAAGAAGAGGGAATGCTGATAACTAAGCCTAGTGACTACCAAAGCTTGTTTTGGAAAGTAAGGTCTCCTGTTTTCAAACATGTTTTACTATTTTAGCTATGCTGATTTTGCTATTAACCAGTGACATCATTACAAAGTTAGAGTAAGTATACATTTTGATCCATCGGTATAAACCTTAGTTCATCTGACACTTTAACCAAATGCAGATTTTTCTGTATGCCCCTCATGTTAAGCAAAATTCCATAGAAATGAATAAGACAAAATCCTGCTCACAAAACCCAGGTTGGGTAATTTGGTCTTGTGCCAGAAGACACAGCTTTCATTTTGGAAAGTTCCCAGGTTTTGGGATTGGCTATAATTCTTTTTTCCATAAGGTCTGAACCTGTCAACCTCCACAACACAGAGGATTCATTTCTCACCCCACCATTCATGTGAGGACTGAATTAACACCAGTGTTTTGAGGAAATTTCATTTTAGCAAATTTGAGTTAACAGGTGATTTTGTGGTTTTAACTTTATTTCCTTATTATTAATTTTCTGTATCCAGTTTAGAGTTGCTGAATCCAGACTTCAAAGCATAAAATTCCCCTGACATGACAGGGTTCAGTATATGTGGAACAAAGGGAGCCACTGCCAAAGATTCTAGGGAGGTCAGAGGCCAGATTCAAGGCCTTGGTATAATGTGTGTAGCAAAGTGTCAGCTCAGCGGGAGGCCAGCAAGAAGAGGAGGGCTCAGAGTCCACTCTAGTGACCAAACTGGCAAACAAGCTCCTCTAATTACAATGTGCTGAAAGAAGGTCACAACAGGCACTTGTTGCTAAATGATACAAAAAGCGAAATTAAGCTCCCCCAAAAGCAAATTTAATTAAAATTAAATTAGAATTAATTAAGCAGAACTAGTCATATAATTCTACGATGTGGACAGATGCAAAAAGCAAAAAATCTACCTATGAACCAGATGAAGTTTAGACAATTTTATTGGCGTTTCTGTGTCTTTCAGGCATGTAATTGGTTTCTACCTGTGTCAGTCAGGATCCTGGCAGGAAACAAACAGCACATTCTACTGGGAATCTGAAAGAGATTTTTAGTGGTGGGATTCTTCACAGTGGTGTAGGCAGGATTAAGGAATCCACCATGCATGTTGGGGAATCCAATGATGACAGCAGCAGGAAGAGGCAGGGGGAGGAACTAACGTTACCAGAGCTTGTTGAGAGCTGCAGCCACAGGAGGAAGAAGCCCAATGGGAGCTGTGAACATGGAAGAACATGGCCGCTGTCAGAATCGTGCCAAGCAAAGTGGGGGGTGGCAAGAAGAAATATCCGGACTGGTCTCTTCCTCCAATCTCCGATCTCCTGACACTTCCCCACACTGGACAAACCCAACTGCAAACCAGAGGGCAAGAGATCCTGGGTGATAGAGTCCATCGAGAATAGAGCAGAGACAGGGAGAAAATGGATTTGGCTGGCTTACCACCTTAACAAATTAAAAGATGCTGTCTGTAACTGTGTACAAATGTTTTCTTTTTTTTCTCTTTTTGGCCAGACTAGTTATGTTCTGTTTACCTTCTCCTGAGCACACACTCACTCTCTCTCTCAAGAGACTTCAATTTTTACTTTCATTGTTGAATCCAAAGAGCTCAATAATAAAAGGCAATTTACAAATTAAAATATACATAAGAAAGTACTTCTCTCTGTTATCTGGGGATATTACAAGTTTATGACATGTTTAGTAACTCATCACATATTTAGCCAGGGAGAGATTTTAATTTACTTTTTTAAAATAGGCTTTACTTTGTAGAGTAGTTTTATACTCACAACAAAACTTAGAGGAAGGTTCAAAGATTTCCCGTATACCCTCTGTTTTGCCCTCAGCCAAAGCCACAGCCACAGCCTCCCCAACCATCAAATCCTTGTACCCAAATGGTATACTTGCTATAATTGATGGACCTACACTGACATATCATTAGCACCTAAAGTCCATAGTTTAGGGTTCACTCTTGGTGTGGAATATTCTGTGGGTTTCAGCAAATGTATAATGACTTGTATCTATCGTTACTACAACATACTGAGTACTTTCACTGCCTTAAAAATCCTCTGTGCTCTGTCTATTCGTTCATATTTTAATTTTTAAACATTATGATCAAAAGTATCAAGAGATTATATCCTGAACTTCAAGAAATCTCATATGTTCCCGGTTCATAAACAAACAATAATAATACAGTAAATTATTACCTAAAATTATTGGGAAATGAAATAACATAGGAGTATTGCTGTAGACATTATAACTAATCTATCAATTTTCAAAGACTTAAAACATATTTGTAACCAGCCTGTCAAACAAACACAGTGATGTATCAAAACACAGCTTTATGTTTAAAATGTACTAGGTGTGGGTTACCTTCCCTGGTCCCTGACTTTTTTGGCCACATTAAGTCACAAAACACGAGCTCAATTCACAAACTGAAACTGTCCAGCTCAAAATATTAATCAATGTCTGAACTCAAGTTAGAGCAAAATCTTCCCTTGCCCATCTGGAACCTGTTTTAAGCAGACCACTTGCAGAGGCCTGAGGGTGTGGTTGCCGCTCCCTCACTTCCTGTGTTTCTTCTCCTTGCTTGGTAACTGGGTCTCAGACTTCTGGGGCCGGTATGAGGGATGGAGGAAGGAAAAGAGGTCCAAAGAACGTGCCTTCCTTGCTGATGGCTTTGCTCTCTCTGGGCCCAGAATGTGTCACAATCCATCATTTCTCTCACGGATGTTTTTAAGGGCTCATTAGAGGCTCCCCTGCTGGGTTTTCTTGACAAGAGTGATGCTTCTGTCCCTCTGGCCGCTGCTCTCCATTCCATTTCTACTTGTCTCTACACAGATGCTGGCTGTTGGAGCCTCCTCCTATCTTTTTGGGCAGGAATTTGTATTCGTTATCTCTTGCTGTGTAACCAATGACCCTAAAACTAAATGGCTTAAAACAACACACATTTATTATCTCACTGTGTCTGTAGGTCAGGAATCCAGACCTGGCCTAGCCGAGTCCTCTGCCCCAGGGGCCCTCACAAGGCTCGAGCTTCAGTCATCTCAAGGCTCTGCTGGGAAGGAGCTGCTTCCTCACTCACTTCCCATAATTGTTACTGAGACTCAGTTCTTCATGAGGTATTGGATGGACAAGGGCCTTGGCTCCCCATTGGTTTTGATTGGAGGTTGCCCTCAGTTCTTTGCCACATGGGCTTCTCCAACATGGCAGTTTGCTTCATCAAAGCCTGAAGCCTGAGAAGCCAATAGAGAGTCCCACAAAACAGAAGTCACAGTCTTCTGCAACCCAATCATGGAAGAGACATCCCATCACTTCTGTCATGACCTATTTATTAGAAAGAAGTCACCAAGTCCAGCCTACATTTAGAGGGAGGCGATTACAGGAAAGCATTGATACCAGAAGGCAGGGATCACCAGGAGCTGTTTTTTAAAAGCTATCGCAGACCTAAGACAGTTTCAGTTCCTCTCTCTCTGCCTGACCCACTTATGGAAACACTCATGCATCCCTCACCCTGACAAATGCTGGCATGGAGTGACCACCTCTATCCAGCTTCCACTGGTCTCCTTAGCTTTCCTAGGTCTGAGCCAGGGATTAGTCCATGACCCCTTCAACTGCAGTTCCCTTCAAGGAACATCCAGCAACCTTTCTAAGTGATCCTTTGAAACTCCCCTCTCCTGAGACCTGGGATTAGAAGATAGCCCCTCCATCCTCCCCTTTTCCTGTGAAGAAGACAGGTGGGAACTCTCAAAAAGCAACAACTCTTTCCCAGGAAAATCTTCTGATAAAAACTTCCCTACCCTATCTCCTCTCTTTCTACCCTTTCAGTATTCTCAAGGTGAATTAGGGTGCTCAAGAGTTTTAGGAATTGGGGAACTGCTTCTTGGGCATTGCTTTTGTAAAGAGATTGCATATGACAATCTCTTTCATAGTCTTTTTGGTGTCTAATGTCTATCATATTATTGCCTCAGTTGAAATTGAGGAAGGAAGACACCCACTGTAACATCCTCTACATATTTATAGTCTCTCTTTGATGATCCAAAAAGCTCACAGTAATTTTATAGTACTTACTATTACAATCATTCGTTTTTACTATTGTGGGGGAAAAAAGCATAGGCACCCTCTTTATTAATACCATGAATCAGTTTTCACAATATAATCAAAGCTGTAAACTGACTGCAAATAATCCATTAAAAATGCACTAATATATCCTTTATGTTTAGTGCATTTATATAATTCTTAATTTATTCTGAGGTGAGTACTTAATTTTTTTTTCTGATTTCCTCATTAGACAGAATTTATAACAAAATATCCTTATGGAAAAACAAAAGGATAGCTTGGAGTGGCATATACTCCCCATACAGTGGGGTTTCATCTGAGCTCATCTACAATAATGCCCGTAGTTCACCCCTCAAAAACACCAGTTGGCTTTATAACTGCCCTTGTTTGTTTCCCTGAATATTATTTCCACTAATTTAAATTCTCTATTATTAGCAGACTTGGATGTTTACTTTTAGAGTTTTAAGAGCCAGATTCTCATTTTCTGTAACTGCAGGAAGACATTCCTAGTGGGATGTTACTCTGGTTCATAAAGTGACAATCTATTTTATTATTCCCAAGTGCTTTATCATCAATGTCATGAGGTTTGGCCAGGGTCAAATAGATTAGGATTCTCTTTTTTGCTATAAATAAGAGATTAAAAGGGATGAAATGTTCACTCTATGACTGTAACTTGATGAGTTCATGGGATGAAATAGTCTAAGAAGCAGGTAGAGAGAGGAGAGTGTCTAGTTCAGAACTTAACCTGCTAATGGAGACCTGGAACAAAATATCAAACTGAGAGGTTCTGAATGAGAGGTCAGAAAACTAACATGAAAATTCCAAGAGAGATTATCCTTGAAGGTACATTGAAATGAAGGACATTTATCTCTTAAGAGTAAGAGTGCAGCAGTGAGGAAAGATTATTCCTCTGGGTAAGTACACTTCAGAGGCTACTCAAAATAAGAGGTACTTAATCTCTTCTTCTCTTCTGTGAAAGATTCACAGAACTTTGTTCCTCTCTGAAGTCGTCCCTAGTGACTTAGGTGTTCTCTCCTTCAGGACCTCAGCAGAACTATACCTAACAACCCTACAACACTCATTACAATGAGTGGAAAGGCCTCTCTATGAATCTTTCAATCTCTACTTTAAATAGCTTGAGGTCAGGGACATCATCTTTCCATATACATAACTACTACTTAATGCATAATAAATGTTCAACAAATTTTTGTTGAATAAATGAGTGAATAAATAAATAGAAAATGAGGTAGAGCATAGTCCAAATAGGAAAGATCAATGAGAAAATAGGTGAGAGAAGAGGGAAGCTTTAGGGAAGAGACTTCAGAGATGGAAAATTCATAGGTCCTTGATATCTACCCAACAATGACTGCCAGTCTACTTTAGCAATGTTAAAAATTAACTTCATCCCTGGCTCTCAAAATCTAGACTTCTTAAACAGTTATCTTCCTTTTGCATATATTCAGTTGCCTGGCTCTTAATCTGCACTGTTTCCCCTCTCGTTCTGATCAACACTCAAATATTTTTTTCTCCCTAAAAAGCTGATGTTTGAATCTCTCTCACCACCAGCACCCTTGATGTTTAGAACTTTGCAACCGACTTCTCTACGAATTCTTCTGTGATTCAAGAGCTCCCTCTGCCCCTTCAAGGCCTATTCTAAGACAACAGTCACCTAAAGAAGGTAGGGACAGTTCATCTTGGATGGGAAAGTCTGTCCTGGATACATTACAGCAAATACTTTCACACACACACACACACACACACACACACACACACACACACACAAAGAACCATATGTTGTGAAGAACATAGCTGACTTTTTTAACATCCCAATTGTCACAGAGTATGAGAGGTCTGTGAAGAATGAGGAGAGGAAGGGTGGGAAGAGGAGAGAAACAGAAGAAGAAAAGAAGATGGAGGATTTCTGAAAGACAAGGTGGGAGAGAAGGAAGGAAAGGCAAAGGGGCAGAAGAATTGCCTTGTCATGAGAAATAACATGACCCTCTTCTCGAGCAACAGCTCACAGAAAAGAGCCTGATTACTCAATTCATTGGCTATTTCTTTGTCAACAGCCTACCTGATTCCCTGCTTCCTGAATCTCTCTTTCCTCTGCTTCTATGACATCTCTAGTCCCAACTTGTCTCCTGATTATCAGTCTTCTTTGTGGAGTCCACAGCCTTAAGCTTGTTCCTCAAAGTTCTCTCCTACATTAACTCTTGGCTTCAGCCTCACTGTGGGGTCAGGTTGATGATTTCAAAAACCGTATCTTCAGCCTGCATCTCTGCTCTGTGATTCATGTATCCATCAGCCTTTTGGAGATCTCACCTCGAATGTCTCTCAGGCACTTGGAACTCATCACTGAGACCTAGCACTGACCTCATCATTTACACCATCCCCAATCTTGTTTTTCTTGTGTAATTTATAATGGGGACTGGTATTACCAGCCACCTTGGATCAAATTAGAATCTGGGCTCCTCTCTTCTTCTCCTACACACATTTGCCTAATCAGCTCCTGATAATTTCACTGCCTAAATTTCTCTTGAATCCTTCCAACTATTGCCTCCATTCCCTCCCATGAGCTCCTGCACCATATCCTTCTTGATATTGACACACCAGGTCTGGGCCCCTCCAATCCATTTCCACAAGGCAGCTGTGTTCTTTCTAAAATGCAAATCTGAGTGTGTTCATGTCTCATTCAAAGCATGTCAATATCTCCTCAGGGTGCATTGTATAATGTCTGATTTCTCTAATGCAATCTAAAAGGACAATATCATCTGGTTCTTGCTTATCTGCAGCCCTTTATGCTTTTTGTGACCCAAAAACTCCTTTCCATTGCCCATATATACCATGTTTTTTTCATGTTCCAGTCCTTGCCATCCTTTGCTAGCACCTGGAAAAGAGAGGTTCTGAGAAAATTGCATTGAATAAAAAACGCTTGAATATAAAAATCACCTATAGCTGTTGGTGACTGTGATTTTAAAAAAAAACTGTCAGGTTTTTGTTTTGTTTTTTTTTTTTTGCTTTTGTCCAGGAATACATAAATTAATATTATACAAAGATAAACAGTGTCTTCATAAGTATGGCTTCTATCATTGCAGCAGCAAAAGACTATCTTAATTCTTTTAGCATAATTTAATTTTGCCTTTTTTAAAAACTGCACTTATTATACAGAGGGTTTTATGGTCCCTCAAATGTATGCTTGTTGTTCTGTCTGCAAATTGTATTTTCTAAATGCTTATTCTTCCTGGAACTATTTTCCTATTAGACGCCACTTATTATTTTTCCAGGAATGGCAGCAGGAAGCTTGATTATTTGTTTATAGTAGAGTGATCCTGGAGACTCTGAATTTATTTATGTTTCTCCAGATCTCTGTTCCATAATAATGCAGCGTTCTGATTTTGACCTAACCTCAGGACTTTTGCCTGTGGTCCAATAAATGGGTGTGCACACATTGTTTAAATCAGTAAAACATGCTAGTAGTGTCTAACCCTGGCCTCCCGACTAGCTGGTAAATAGCAAAATGCCTGCAGAAGCTTAGGGCTATCTTATCATAGGAGCTACTTTTCTCTGCTCAAAATGCAATTACTTACTTTGATACATATACCAACTGCCAAGACTGTAGCTTATTTTTTCTTATTTTAGGTTTAATTATATAATTTATTGGAGGAGATAATCATCATGGTTATATCAGAGCACTTCAAATGGAACTCACTCCGGCTGATTTAAGCAGAAAAATTTTTTTAAGGATAGTGAGCAGCTTAAGAATTGGCAGGAAGGCTGAAAAACCAAGTAAACTTATAGAATTTCCCCACAGGTGCATTAACCCTCTTTTTTGATTTACAATTTTTGCACAGAGGAGTTCTAGGTTTTTCACTGGCCCTTCCTACCATAGCTGCTCTTACCATAGGTCAGGGAGCTGATGGGGGAATTCTGCTAGATGCTAACTACATCTGTTCCAATTATGCCCTAAAGAACTGGATCCTGCCCTGCCCTCCTCTCTGGCCTACTAGGGGGTGGGCCTGACTAAAAGTTCTGTTTATTACATGACCAAATAAACCTCTACCCCTTAACCAGGAGGCTACAATGGCATTCTAGGTCCCCAGGATCCATCAGTTGGCTCAGGACCAGAATCTTGGGGAACCTGACATCCCCACTGAAACCAAGGAGTCATTTCAAATGCAGAGTCCTTCATCTGCATCACCAGCCTCCAGAGAGCAATCATCAAGAGGACTAAGAAGGAATAGTCAGAAAATCAAGAGAAAATTCTAGGACATTAGTGTCTTTTCACTGCCTTTAGGCCCAGCCAGGCCACAACAGCTATCTTTGATTTACAATTTTTGAACAGAGGAGTTCTAGAGGTTTTTCATTGGCCCTTCTTTTTAGAGGTGCTGGGACTGCCCTCAGCATTTTGGTAAAGGGGATGTCTTGCAGGCTTCCTCAGGGGCCACAGCTGGCAAGGGGTGGCAGCACAGGTTTCCATAATAAATCCTCTGCAACATTTTAATCTCCTTAGTCTTTGGGTTCTTTTCATTTACATTAAGTAATACATTTTCTGTCATCTCAAATACAATTAGTTTGGGTCATCCAACACACATGGGCAGGTAGAAAACCAAATTTATTCTCAGAAGCACTGCTGCCTACAGACAGTTCTTATACCAATGTCTGTTCCACTCAGTGTTCACTGTTTCCAAGCAACAGAAACTGACTCTCACTGACTAAAGAAGATTGAGACGTTGTTAAAGGGGTATTAAATGGGCCACAGAATTTCCAAGATAGCTAGAGAGGATGACTCAGGGGCAACAAAACCTCAGAGGACCCAGGCCATCAAATCAGGCCACAAAACTGATGCTGCCACCACTGTCCGACCTTAGGTGCTTGCCCCAGGGACCCCCATCAGTGCTCCTGCCTTAGCCACGGCCACTATGAGGACTTCACCATACAACAGCCAGGGCCACCACCAGAAAGGATTCAGGCAGATCCTTCCTTGAGGCACCAGTTTCCATTTTAAAGTATAGAGCAGTATGTCACACATCTGAGTCCCAGCTTCAAAGGAGACAAGGGAATAAGTAAGTGCCATATTTAGCTGCTATAATAGGAAAGCAGTTCAATGTTCCATAAGATATCAGAGATAGGATATTCCCCAAACGTAGGACTCAGGTTTCAGATGCTGGGCAGGCAAAATAAGGACAAATGCCCACTGCAAAGTGTGTCCAGGTTAAAATTTCATCAAAATATTTTGAGATGGGCACTCCCACAACACTTGTGATTTTGTCTCGCTAATTTCTTTTAACTGGCTCACTGATGAGACACAAGTTGATGCTGTAGCAATTCCATAATTCATCAGATCAAACATGCCATCAGTCATGAGTCATCAATCATGAATGCCATTATTTTACATACCACTAAAGAAATTCTGCCAAGTAACCTATGACTTGGTAAAGAATAGTTTTCAAAAGTTTAAAGAACTATACTCTCATGCAAATTTTTTTAAAAAGCATGTCAAAATTTTTAGTTAACTCATTAATCATTGAGAAAACCAGTAAGATGTTAAAACCACTCCAAAGAGAATTTGAGAAGCTAGATATACAGAGGTGATTTAATAGGTTGCTGGGTTAGATTTTAAAAAAACAACAACTACTAGTTAATGTTAGACAAGATTATATCCATAATCATTAGGCTTATCTGTTCTGCTGGACAAAAGTTATTTGCATTTCTACTGGACACAAATCTACAAACTAACCTCTGCCCCTACATAGTTGTAAAATAGCCAAGTAAATAGAAAATCAAACCCAGCACTGTACTGAAAGAACATCTAGTCATCTCTTTTGTCTATTTCCAAGTTCTGGATAATATTTTTGACAGTATCAACACTTTCATATCAAAGCTCCTCTTGACTTACTTAGAGTTTTATCATATGTCAGTTTTATACATACATAAAAAGGAATATGATACTTAAATAGAGAACCCTATGCATTCACATTCAAAGTCAAACTCTTATAATTCATTTTTCAAATGCAAGTCATCAAAGTTTGTATTTTCCACCCATTTTTGTTCCTCATGCCTTCAAGAGCATTGGCAGTGCAGCATTTCTTTTGAGTATTCCACTCCTTTTCCTGAAATTTTCCTCCAAGAAGTGACACCCATTCTGCAATTTTGATATTTTCCTTTTTTTTTTTTTTTTTTTTTTGCTATTATGGTAAGAACACTTAGCATGAGACCTACCTTCTTACAAGATTTTTAAGCATACAATATAGTATTGCTATCTATATCATTCTGCAATCTTTGATGCTGAAGCATTCTTGACTTTTCCAGGTGTCAGGAGAAGATTATAAAGCAAAACCAATACTCATATTCCTTCCTCAAACTGTCTAAGTCAACTAAATCATAACCTAAATACTCCTTGGGCCCCTAGCTGCTGGTGTTGGGAAAGAATTCTTTTTTTTTTTTTTTAACATTTTGTCCCCAGTTCCACCGTATCAGTGGGCACATGTTCCAGGACAAGAACCCCAGGAAGAGCTTACACATCCTGGCCCTTGATTGTTAGTTCTCATTCCAGATTGTAGTGCTCTAGTGTCTTCACCAATCACATTCTCAGTTTTGTCACACTGCGCCAAACCTCTTGTGTCCATTTCATCCCAACAAGTGGACAAGTGCCCCACCTTTATTTCCTGCAGCTAAGCTTGACCATAATGTTAAAGAGAAACTATAGTATGATTTTAAGGGAAGAAAAACAAGCCTTAGTGTCCACAAAACGTCAAAATATATTATAAAACTAGTGGCTTGTTAAGGGAATAGGTGGTGGGTTGTGGAAGAGAATAGGGAGTCCAAAACAAATGTTTATATTATGAGGAGTTAGAATAATAAAGGTATAGTTCAAATCAGAAGATAATGACCTTGGGATGGCCATTTCAAAAGAAGTTAACTTAGATTTCTCTGTCAAATTGGACCCAAAAATAAATTTCATATGGAGCTCTAATACTATTACAGTATTAATAGAATGATAATTATTTTAAGTGATTTCCTGATAAAAGAAAATTATCTAAATCCCCAAACAAAACCAAAAGACAAAAGATTGAAATATTTGGTGATTCAAAAATTCAAAATTTCTTTATGGCAAAATATACCATGTGCAAGTTAAAAAAGAGGCGTCAGCCTATCTACCTGTATCTATATCTTAGATAAAAAAAATTATATACATAATATGAAAAAGAGTTCTAACAAATCAGTAAGTAAGAAGAAGAAATAGACAAATAGGTATTCATGAAGGGAGAAATACAAATGGCCAGAAAAGACATGAAAAGAATTTCAATCTCACCAGTAATGAAGGGGAATGTAAATTAAAATAATAATGATACATTTTTACTCATCAAGTGGACAAAAGTTGAAGGGTTGATATCATGATGTAGTCTAGGCCAGAGCTTCTCACCCACAGTTGGGCTAGAATGTGTTGAAGGTGCTAATACAGTTCTCTCTTCGCTCTTAGGGTGACAAGGAGTTGCCTGAGACCCACAGAGCCTCCCCGCCAGTTGCATCTCAATGCAGGTGCATCTTCTCTTTACACCAGGGCGTGGTACAAATATCACATCATATGAACGTTTCCTTGTGATAAAATCCAGATCGGACTGGTCTAGGGTTTGGGGAAACAAGACCTGCTTGGTGTAAGCCCTCCTGAAGGACAATTTAGTAGAGTCTGGCCTTTGTATCAGAACTTTCACTTTGGAAAATCTACACTGCAAAAATATTTACACATGTTCAGAGAAAAAAATTTATAAAAATGTATGCTCATTATAGCATAGTTATTAATTGTGAAATATTAGAAACAGCCTAAATGTCAACTGATAGAGCAATGACTAAATAAATTACATTACACGAATATCAAGGAATACTATGTAAGAAATGAAAGAAAGAAGGAAAAAAGGAAGATGTGTCAAATGAATGTATTTTTATGATATATTATTACAATAAATTGTATAACAATATGTATAACATGATTCCATTTATCTTAAGACAGATATGTACATGGATACATATATATATGCACACACTCACGTGTCTGTGTGGTATGTGCATGTGTGTGCATAAATGTATGGATAAAAGTCTAGAAAGACAGACTCCAAAATCTTAAAAATGTTTATGTTAAACTTCTGGCCAAAATAACTCTGTAAGCTACCAAATCTCTCCCCAACAAAAAAAAACTCATATAGTATTAATAAATATTTTTAATGCACTAAAAAGACATAGCTGTGCTCAAAAACAGGATAAACATTCCTGTGGTCCAGAAAAGGAACAGAGGTACACAGAGGTGAAAAGACTCAGACTTACTGGGCTTCCCAACAGGATATTGGAGAGGCTGCCAGGAATTCAAGTCAGGCAGGGTAACGGGACTGTGGAAAGGGAAAGGAGCCAGGGTCACCGTGTGAAATGGGAGGTGAGAAAGACTTCCTGGTGGTGAAAAGAGAGCAAAATAGAGCTGCAACTCTTGCTCTGAACTCCCCCAGCTGATGTCTGGGTGGCAGGAGGAAGCATGGACAGTCAGACCACAGTGCACTGATCTAGGATGCCCACTGGCTCATAATTAGAAGCTGCAGGAGAATCACAAATCACTAATGGGAGACCTGATTTACAACAGCGGACCCGGGTGGGTCACATGGAGGCTATCACATCACCCAACAGGGAAAGGTGAGATGTGGGAAACAGGAAATACACACACACACACACACACACACACACACACACACACAACTCCTATTCAAGATGAACTTGCACACTCAAATTTAGAAAGCAATGTGGCCAGAGATAGTAACTTTGAAAACGTGATCCAAAAGTTTCACTTCAAGCTATTACACCCCAGAGAAAATTTTGCACATGTTCACAAGGAGATGGAGATAACTATGCTCGCTGTACATTTGCTTATGAAAATAACAATTGCAAATAACCTAAATTTCCATCAATAGGGAATGGTGGATGGACTGGGAGAATATACTTGCAAATGATGTGACTGACAAGTGCCTAACTTTCAGAAGACACAAACAGCTCATATAACTCAATAACAAAAAACAAACAACCCAATCAAAAAAAAAGGCAGAAAATCTAACCAAGCATTTCTCCAATGAAGATGTACAAATGGCCAATAGGCACATGAAAAACTGTTCAATATCACTAATTATCAGAGAAATGCAAATCAAAATTACAACGAGGTATCATCTCACACCAGTCAGAATGACCATCATTAAAAAGTCCACAAATGATAAATGCTGGAAAGGGTGTGGAGAAAAGGGAACCCTCCTACATTGTTACTCTGTAACTCAGGGAAGTCACAGCATCCTTTAGGTTCCCATCTCCGTGTGACACATTCTCTCAGGCATGGCACATACCTTAGGCAGGGGTCTATTTCTTCTAATCAGAATGATGCAGCACAGTTCATCAATAATCACAGCAATGATATGGTAATAATCCTGTACAGTGTGTATTCTATAAAAATATCAAATTACTATGTTGTACACCTGAAACTAATGAAATATTGTAAGTCAACTATCCTTAAATTTAAAAAAAAAAAAAAAGAATCATACCATCAGATCAGAAATCTACCTAACCAAGTGGTTTTCAACTGGGGTGATTTTGCCCCCTAGGGGACATTAATTTTCCCTGTCACAAGGAGGGGAGTGCACTACTGATATCTAGTATGCAAAGGCCAGGGATGTTGTTAAATATCCAACAATGGACACGACAGCCCATGAAATAAGGAATTATCCAGCCCAAAATGTCAGTAGTGCTGAGGCTGAGAAACCCTGTTCTAAGCTGGACACAGAAGCAATTAGGGACGAAGCCTCTGGCACCATCTCTAAGGGGACAGGGCACAAACTGTTCCAGATTCTGAAACTCTATTCATGTAAGGGTGGTCTTTATTTAGCAAACCTACATATATTGAATACTTTTAATTTCACAAACGAGCTCCCTCTTCCAGCATTTATCGTGCTAATTAACAAGTAACTAGCTTCACCAATTAACAAAACAAAATTTTTTGACATCCAGTGTGCTAATTAGCTATGATTAAGCTATAGATAGCGGAAGGCATGAGAGAGACTTAGGAAGTAGCAAATATTTCAATTTAGGCAAGATGTCAGGCCCTTATAGGGAAGTCTCAGTATGTAAGGCCAGCAAACCAGGTTAGAGCAAGAAAAGAGACCTTTAAATGTCCTCTGGGTCACTTTTATACAAATTCTCCACAGACGTAATAAGCACGCAGTAAGCATTAAGCATGAAGGGCTGCTAACTCTCCCTTTGCTGCTCATTTGGGTGGATTAGAAATACCAGCAAAGAATAGGCACACTTTGCCCCACGTTGTCATCCTGACTGGGAGCTGGAAATACCTACTTTCACAGAGCTGAGTGATTCATTTCCTAAGTATGTAAGAGGTAGTCTGCTCTTCACTTAGACAAATCCTGCCCAAAAGATTTCAGGGAACTGTACATTTTCTAAATCACTAAAAATTCTGTACATTCTCTTATTTCTGAAGAGCTTCTCTACTACTGCTCAAAAGTGGAGGGTAAAAAACCTTAGAAACTTCAACAAACTTTGAGTTTTACATATCCTCCAAAGGAAAAAGAGTCAAGATATATATTTATTCATTTAGACATGTGTTGGTTGCATCATAGATATATGTGTTAAAAATAATACATTTTAGCTTCTTTTCCTAATCTGATAAAAAAGGGACCAAAATTGATTATTAAATAAGTTATTTAATCAGAGTGGGAAAATCAAGATAGAAGCCATGGATGTTTGGGATGGAGAAATTTACCCAAATATAAAGGTTGTCAAAGTTGAAAAAGAAATATGCTCCACATAAAAGTTGAAGTAATTGATTTATGTTAAATAATCATAAAAATTATCAGAACTTTCTAGCACATAAATCTGCTAATCACTTTGTAGATAAGGGTTATAAATCATATACAATAACTTGGTATGTGAGATTTAAATCATTTTGTCATCATGCAAACATAAATCAGTGGGGGAAAAAAAAGCCTTGTACTAAATTAATACTATTCTCTGTAAGAATGAGAGATGGTATCAGTTCTTTGTTTAAAAAAAAGAAAAAGAAAATGTGTCAAAACCCAGAACACAGAGGTCATAAAAGCATTTTCAAAAGTTATTATTCATAAATACTATGAAAAGATTAATAAGTTACAATCAAATTGATTAGGCAACTCAAGGAGCTTACTAATGAATAATACACCAAATAATCAAGTACATTTTGTGTGCTTTATAAACAGATGAGGCTACTCTATGGCATTCATTGGTGAAGAAATAAATTCTGATCATTCAACTACAATAATCCCAATGATGGAACAAAATGGATGGCATACAAAAAATAGAGGGAGAGGTTCTCCAGAGAGCATGGATTTTTTTTTCTAAGAAAATTTATTTAATATGTAGGTAGTGCTAACTCTTTAGGGCCTTCACAAATACTCGTTCAATCGTCATAATAACTCAATGATATAAATCATATTATGATTCCCTTTTTACAAAGGAAGAAACCAAGGTTAAATAATTTGCCTAACGTCACAGTAAAAGGCCGCCACAAATCCCCAAGAAGCACTAAGTAGCTGAGATTTATAAAAAAAAAGTTTAAGTCAACTAAATATGTTTGGAGTAAGAACACAATAGGTCTTGAATCTGCTGGAGAAAATGGTTTACAGATTACACAAAAAGATAATTATTTCATTCCAGTGTGGCTTTATCTTTTCTATCTGAAAAGGACAGAACTAACATCTATCATCAGTAGGGAATCAAAGACATACAAGTAAGTAAGTTTTAAAGAAAGCACCTAATGCTAAATGAGTTTAGGTCTCTAACCCAAATTAACTATATTTCAGCAGATTAAAATAGCATGCATGTATGACTGTGGTAAACTTTGAGAAATCATGAAAAGCAAGGCAGGAAGAATGAAACTGGACAGAAGCAGATTTCCTAATTTTCAAAAATGAGGAAGAAGTTCTGCATGTATCCCTGGCAAAATGTTAGGAGTGATTAGTAAACAGAAGTTTATAAGCACTTGGAAAGGACACAGTGATTGCCAGAAGTCAGCATGAGTTTACTGAGGAAAGACATGGCAAACTAACCTCGTTCCTGTTAGGATCAGGAAAAAGGGGCAGCAAATCTTGTGCATCGATGATTGCTGTCTATGTCTCTGACAAACAGGACTGGCTCAACAAAGAAAAGTGATGAGTTCAGCAGTATGCCTTACTGAACAGCAAGATTTATCCACCTGCATTCCTGATTAAAAGACCAAGATTTCTAAATTGGGTCAGACTGCTTGAAAATTTCCTCCCAAACATGCAGGCCTTCAAGTAGCCCAACGTGACATTGTAGCCAACAAAAGAAAAAAAAAAATCGAGATTATGTGGGTGAGTAGGGGGACAAAAGATAGTAGATGGTGTGGTCAGCACAAGTAACTGGCTATAGGCTCCAAACAAATACAGCCCCAGAATTTGTGGATAGGGTAATAGTCTCTAAAACAAAAGCTAGTAGAATCAACTTAAAAATAAGTGATGGCAATCATCTACAGAAGAGCTTCATCTGAATCTGTTTGCCATTGAGTTTCTCAAAAATCTAAAAAGATTCCCAAACCTGATTAAGAGGCCAAAATGTCTTAAGCATAATCAAGATTACCTGCTGATATCACTAATGGAAAGAAAGCTGTAATCAAATTAAATTTATTAACATCTGACTGAGGAAATTATGAGTTAATAGAAGGGTGGTAAGCCACCTGGCATCAAGAGAAAACAGAGCCAAAGAACAAGAATTTGGCTGGGTTTATCCGACATCATCCAAAATATAGCAATATTACAGTTGGCATCAATGGCATTTTTTGTTAATATTTTGGTGACCCTCCCCCTAGTCTTTTTTGTAAAGCATATTTGTAAGGAATCACATACTTTTATCTTTTTCCCTAGCATTATAATATAAGCATTTCCCCATATTATTAAGCACTGCTCATAAATACAATCTTAATGGCATCAAAGTATTTCTTAATATGGAGATGCCATAATTTAATTAACTATTGCCTTATTTCTTGTTCTTAAAAAATCTTTCATGATTTTCAATATTCTGCAAAAATGAAAAATTTTTGTTCTGCGTTGTATTCTTTTCTCAAGATAGATTCTGGAAATAGAACGAAAGGGCCAAAGAATATTAACATTTTAAAGCTCTTGACACATATTCCTAAATTGCTTTCCTCTGCTCTCTCATCAATATGATTAGTCTGCAAAACAATTAAATCTTTGGTAATTTAGAAGGTGAAATTACACCTCATTTTAATTCACATTCCTTAATAAAGCTGAAAATTTTTTCATATGTTTGCCACTTAATTTTTCTCTTTCGTGAATAGTGTTCATGCCTTCTGTCCCATTAGTTTTGTAATTTTTCTTATGAATTTGAACAAGATCTGTTTAAGAAATTAAGCATTTCTTTGTCATACATATTGCCAATTATTTTTTACCAGTTTCCTTTCAATTGTACATTATTTCTCAATGTTTTACATGTTTACATAATCAAAATTTTTCTTTCCCTGTTATTTCTTCTATCGTTTTTAACTTAAATACCTTCCTCATACTTAGATTTTAAATATTCTTCTATTTGAATCCAGGTTTCATTATGGTTTTATTAATAACACTTAACTAATTAACATAGGATATAATTTGAAATATGATATGAAATGTGGATCGATCATTGAGGGAGGAACTGTAAACCTGGAGTTTCTTGCTGAAGACTGAAGGGTTCACACCCAATACCGGGCACCCCAACTCTGAAGACCTGAAACTCAGCGACTGGCCCCCAAAGCGCCTGGCTTTGAAGACTAGCGGGGCTCACACCCCCCAGACCCAGGAGGCTGAGAGGAACTGAGAAAGGGCTCTGAACAGGGCTAGCCTGCAGACTCACCCGCTCCATGGCCACAGGCGCAGACCTTTGAAAAGTGCCGGACTTTCTGTGAAAGAAACTCACTTGCTAATTTGAAAGCGATGGTGCGAAGGGCCTCAGTGGCAGGCACACTCTCTGGGGGCGAAGCTGGTGGGCGCCATCTTCCTGCTCTCCTGCTGGGGTGCTCAAGCCTGCAGGCGCCGTTTTTGTTTTCTTTTTTTCTTTCTTTTACTTTTCTGTTTTCTTTTCTTTCTCACAGGGTGCGCTTTTCTCCCCTCTACCGCACACAATGTGCTGGTATCTCCCAGAACGCAGCCCTTACACGAGTCTGCTGGCCGGGTTTTTACACCTCCTGACGCCGTGTTCGCGGCTGCCGCCCAGGAGGCGCCCCTTGAACTCCGCTTCCCGTGGCCGGAAGGCGTGGAGTCCTCGCTCCCACGGGACTGGAACCACCCGAGAGACAGTTCTCCGCAGCGCCGCTCCCAACGCACCTCCTCTAGGGCTCAGCACGAACAGCAATGGAAACACATCTCCATCTCTCTGAGAAAGAGGCCCATTTGCTTGTCCTGGAGCTTCACTGAGGGGCAGGCTCAGGGCTGGCGCCACAACAGAGGCTGTAGACGGTCCTGCCCTTGGGGAACTAGGTCGCCGCCATCTTTGCTCCCCCTCCGCCTCCTCACAGCGCGCTGCTGTCTCCCACACTCGAGCGTCTGAGCCGGGAGTTTTAGCCTGCCACACAGGGGACACCTCCACATGGCCAGGTTCTGGTGGCTTTTGCGTGTTGTTGACTGAAAAAAATGCACAACGGAAAGTTGAGAATTAACGTTTTATTCTGTGGACTTGCTGAGGACTGAAGCCCGGGAGGCAGAAGAGGTAAGAGGGGAGCCAGGATATATAGGAGCTTTTGCAACAACAACAAAAAAGTAGTCGTAACATAAAAAGATTATACTCTTAATTAAAAAAAAAAAAAAAAGACATCTCAAGTTAATGATTTTAGTGCTTTTCTCTGTATGGGAAGATGCAGGAGTTTGGGCTCGTTGAAATCATTCCTTTGATGTGCATCTTAACTATCTAGGGCCAGGATCCTGTTCTTCCCCATCCTGAGTCCCCTCAGGACTCACCAAGGGGGCGACTGCAGTGGCTGCTGGCTTGGTGGCCACAGCATCCGTTGTTTGCTGACGTGGCAGGCGGCATTCTTTGTCCACAACGGGTCCCACAGCCCTGTGTATATGTGTGTGCTTTAAAAGCTGTTGCCCGAATCTGGGTGCGGACTCAGATCCTCCCTTTGGGGACACTGACAGGTCTGGCCACAGCCTTCCAGGCCTCAGAGCCATTAAAAGGAGGTAGGCTGCTGGACAGTCACAGAGGCTTGAGAGACCACCAAGAGCTAGGGCAGGGTTGAATAAGGTTCATCCACACGAGCTTTTCCTTTAAGACTGGAAGTGGCTGTTTCACCTAATGCATAGAAACCAACACAGAGAGTCAAGCAAAATGAAGAAACAGAGGAGTATGCTCCAAATGAAAGAACAAAATAAAACCTCGGGGTGAGGGTGGGGGAACATTAATGAAACGAACATAGCAATTTAATTTACCTGATAAAAAGTTCAAAACTTACCTGTATTCGCGGATGAGAAGACTGAGGCTGAGTCAAATTAAAATGGAGATTCACTCTCTTCTGTAGCATTGACAGTTTTATTCTAAAGAGTGAAGGTATGTTTTCAAGACTTTTTAAAAAAGAGAGAAGTAGGGATCTAAATCTTGCTCCACTTTCTTATATTGCTAATTAGGTGTGTGCAACTAAAATGTACTGAATAAATCTTCCTTACTGTTACCAAATTAAGTCGCATGTACCCTGCTCAGGCCCTTGCTAGGCAGAGGCTCTTTCTGCCTTGGCCAAGGAGGGTACTTTTTCCATTTGGGTTTAAGCAAGCAAATAACGAAACCGAAGCTGAGATGGATACGGTACAAGCTTTATTCAGTGACCAAAGAATGGAGAAGCAGGAATTTGTTCATAGATCAACGTCTCATCTATATGGCAATAGGGATTTAATTTTTAAAAGTACAAACAAAGGGAGGAGGAGTGAGGCTAATGATGGGGAGGCTTATGCCTTAGTCTACTGTGGAGGAGGCAGTGCTTTTTCAAGAGATTGGGGTACCACCATCTTTTTATTCCTTTTTGGTCCTTGGTGTCTGGTGGCGGCTGTCAGTAGATGTCATTTAATATGCTGTAGTAAAATCAATGTATAATGAGACTCAGGATCTGTTGGAGGTCAGATTTGTTGGCATCTTAGCCCCAGCTGGTTCCATCTGGTTTTTGTTTGTTTGTTTGTAGCTTCCTTTCTTGTCTCTGGACCCTTAAACTTAAAGATTTACGTTAACTCCTGCTAAAGGTGCGGGTTGGCAGGTTTTGGGCAAGGACACTTTTGCTAAAGGTGGAGGTTGGAGGTTTTTGAACAAAGACTTGGAGCAACTCTGGCAATACTACCTTTCTTATTTATGGTGCTTCCTTTAAAATATATTAACTTATTTTATACAACAATGTCTATTTAGGGGCTAGGACTCTTTTTGATCAATCTATCTATTTAATATCAGTATTATAGTGTTAATTATTATAGCATTTTAATAAAATGTAAGTACAGCTATAAACTCTCCACTTACAAAAATTTTGTCTGTCCTCCAATTTGTTCTTTTAGTTATCCTTGAAATAACTTCTTCAGATTCAAAAAAATACCCATGAAATTTTACTTGTAATCCGTTTCATTAGAGTCATCATTGAAACACCAATATTCCAGGACTAATATTCAGAAGAAGAGCAATAATACTCAATGCTCTTCCTGAAACCATCAAATAACCATGGTTTTGAGTCTTTGTTGGTTTAAAACTTTTGACACATTAGTATTGTAAATGCCTTGATATTGGTTAAATGGTGCCCTAAAAAACAGACTTAAGTGTTCCGTCTAAAAACATACGTTGCCTATTAAAATAAATATTCTAGCATCAAAATATTGTCTTTTTAAAAGATAACAAAGGAGAATTGCAAATATTGTGTTTTTAACTGAGAAGGTGAGAATCAGAACCTAGATCAGTGTTGATCCCACCAATATTCTGAGTCCTCGTAAGTGCTGACTAAAGTAGTTACCTATACGGCATCAATCTCTTGAGTAAAAGAACCAAAAGTTTGAAGAGGAATATTAAAAGTCAACTCATGATTTACAACTGTTGTTGAAGCCCACTGACAACATCCCTGCCAAGTAGTATTCAAATTATGCTTAAGTATTTTCAATAATAGGGAACTCACTACCTCCTGGGACAGTCAGTTTCAACTTTAGAAATCTCTGATTTTCAGAAGTTCTTACAAAGAATGACATTAATCTCCCTGTAACTTCCCAGGTGCAGAAGGCCTAATCTCTGTGCTACCTCAAAATCCATCATATATTTAAAGATAGTTTTCATACAATCCTTGAATCTTTTCTTCTCCAGGCTAAGCATATTCAGTACTCTCATGAATGTCTCATCAATAAAGATGCCTCTAATCTCCTTATCATCAGTTTATCTGGCAATCCCAAATTGTTTTTCTAATATGAAGGGAATAGGGAGTGGGGAGGGGTCTTAACTTTCAATATCTGTCCTTAAAATGCAGAACCAGGACTGACCACAAGAACCCAATTGAAATTACCTAATACATAGAAACAAACACAGAGAATTAAGCAAAATCAGGTGATAGAGGAATATGTTACAATTGAAAGAACAAGACAAAACCTCTGAAAAAGAACTAAATGAAATGGTGGTAAGCAATCTACCAGGTAGAGTTCAAAGTAATTGTCACTGAAATGCTCATTTAACTCGGGAGGAAAGTGGACAAACATAGTGAGAACTTCAATAAAGAGAAAATATATGAAAATTCCAAACAGAACTTATAAATGAACTGAAAAATACAGAGGGGTTCAAAAGCAGGTTGGATGACGTAGAAGAGTGAATCAATGAGCTGGAAGAGAAAGCAATGGAACTCACCCAGACAGAGCAGCAAAATGAAAAAAAGAATTTTAAAAAGTGAAGATAATTTAAAGGGCATTTGGGACAACATGAAGCAGAATAACATTCACATTATAAGTGTTCCAGAAGAAGAAAGGGAGAAAGGGCCAGCAAAATTACTTGAAAAGTAGTGGCTGAAAACTTCCCTAATCTGGGGAAGGAAATAGGCATTCAGTTCCAGGAAGCCTAGGGAGTTCGGAATAAGATAAAACCAGAGAGACACACACCAAAACACAGTATAATAAAAATGGTTGTGCTGTGCACCGGAGAACAACACATTGTAATTGACTGCACTTCAATTTTTTAAAAAATGGCAAAAAAGTTAAGGAAGCAACCGGCTAAGCAGATCCTGATTTCCTGAACTACAGCAACTGTGTAAAATGATACATATTTATTGCTTTTTAAGCCACTATGTTTGGAGATGATTTGTTTTGCATTAATAAATTATTACTACAACGGCTAGTCATGTAGTTGGGTGTTCTGGCAATGTTTAATCCCTATGAAAATTTTTACCTCCTCTCAGTGTCAGTACTTGTCTCTTCATATACCTGTAACAGTTCATGGACAGACACAGAATCATGGATCATCCTTTAAGTGGCAGTGCCTTTGACATCTTATCACCGCCTCAAACACAGATGTCCATTGCTTCCTAGGCACATCTTCCACTCATACTCTCCAAACAAATGGATTATTTGTCACCTTCTTCTAAACAACTGCCTTTGCATTGTCCACCAGAATCTGATCTAGGCAGTTGTGACAAGAGTTAAGGAATCATGTGACATAAAGGGTGACAAAACTACATGGGAAGAGCTTCCTCAAAGGAGGATAGAGCCCATGGCACACACTTAAATTGTCCTGGACTCTATGGCATTTTCTTCAAATACCACTTAGGCTTTATTTCTTCCATGAAATCTCCCAAATAGGTCTAACCTAAATCCATAAACATGCCTACAGATACATTCAGCAGTTCCGCCAAGTGAGGCAAAGACAAGGAGTGAGCCCCAAGAGAATTTCAAATCAGCCACAGTCATTCTCAGCAAATTTCTCCTCTGGCATGTTTCACTAAATAAACAGCTGAGGTACTTCATCTTTGGTCATGTTGCATGTTTACATGGCCATAACTTTAAGAAATAATAATGGTCACATGTGTTCCAGTGCAGGTTGTCCTTGTCAAATTCTCATCAGTCACCACTCTGGCATTACGGGTTTTAGAATGTGCTATCATGTTGCGGTGCCACATCTGTAAGAAATTGAATGCAAATTACAGCTGAATTTATACTTCAAGGTAGCAGTTTCCAGCTGCACATCATTTGTTTTGTCTTGTTTGAAATAGCTCTAAATCACATGCCAGCTACTGTAGGCTCCAGAGTCTATTAATTAGGGATGGAAAACTAAAGCAGCAGCTTGCCCTGTGGAAGCCTGTGCCAGGTTGCTTCCCAAAACCTGCCTCAGGTCTCTGCAATCCCGTCAGAAGCTTCCAGGTAATTGGGTGTTTTTCTAGAACAGTGGTTCTCAGTGTGGTCCAAGTACACCTTGCTCAAAAATCACCTGGGGAGCTTATAGAAAATGCAGTTTTCTCTACCTAATCTCACCCTGGACTCACTGAATCCAAATCTCTGGGAATGGGTCCAGAAATCTGCATTTTTAAGTATATTCTTATGTGTGGTTAAGTTTGAGAACTACTGTATTCTGGATCCTACTCTAGAAATCAATCATTTTCCCTGAAACCAAGCAGGATTTTACTCAACCAGAAACCTCAATCTGCCTTTCCTAGTTTTCTCCCAACGATACTTCTTTATTCATAGTAGAGTCTACTCTCACCTGCTTTATTGTTCTCCCTACCAATTATAGTAAAATGCAAAAGAAAGGATTTTACTTTCACTAGTCAAAGTCAGTAAAATCTAGATATAAAATATCTCACCACTTTATGAATATGGTTCTGTGGGAGTCAGACTTCATCCTGCTTCATTGTGAGAGAGAATGCACCTCTTCTTGTAAGATAAAAAGCTCCCAGAACAGGTATGATGGGCAAATAAGTGTTACCATGGCACTGTGCGCCTCTGTGGCTTCCCCTCATTACAGATTTGGTTGTAAACATCATTCTTGGCTAAGTTCCCCATTTGTAGGACTCTTTGTAATATACCAAGTATGAATCTATGTCACCACCACCACCCTTTTTAAATTGAAGTATAGTTCAATGTTGTGTTAGTTTCAGGTGTACAGCAAAGTGATTCAGTCATATATATATATAATATATATATATAAAATATATATATACACACACACATATACTTTTCCAGATTCTTTTCTATTAAAGGTTATTGTAAGATTTTGACTATAGTTCCCTGTGCTATACAGTAGGTCCTTGCTGTTTATTTTATATATAGTAGTATCTCTCTGTTAATCCCAAACTCCTAATTTATCCTTCTATGCTATGAACATTGGGGTGCATGTATCTTTTTGAATTAGAGTTTTTGTCTTTTCCAAATATATGCCCATGGGTGGGATTGCTGGGTATCATAGGGTAACTCTATTTTTACTTTTTAAGCAATCTCCGTACTGTTCTCCATAGTGGCTGCACCAATTTATATTCCCACCAACAATGTAGGAGGGTTCCCTTTTCTTCACACCCTCTCCAGCATTTGTTATTTGTAGGCTTTTTGATGCTGGCCATTCTGAACAGTGGGAGGTGATACCTCATTGTAATTTTGATTTGCATTTCTCTAATTATTAGTGATGTTAGGCATCTTTTCATGGGCCTGTTGGCCATCTGTATGTTTTCTTTGGGGGAATTATGTGACCACTCTTTGAGTAAATTTAATGTATTGATGTCTATCCTGACACTAGGATAAAGGAATAACCCCTTCACACCACCAATTCATCACTTTGGCTGGTAGGCCCTCAATAAATACATGTGGAATGAATGACCAAATGAATCCTGCTACTCTGTTATCTCACCACATATATCATAAGCCTGTTGAGAATCCACTCAAAAAACCCCACAGCTCTATTGTAACCCATAACAGATCCCTATGATTTTGATGCCTTAATAAATGTCTCATAGATATGTATCTTTCCTTTTGCAATGTATTTCCTTATCTTCCTCTCTATTCATCTCTTTCTTGTGTGTTCACATTTTGCTCATTTCCAGAACCCTCCATTCAGAATGTTTCTATCTCACAAGAACTGGCAGCTGCTCTTCTCAGTTTATAGATGCTCAAATATGTGTTCTTTTTGCCTCTAGATTATGGCTGAAAGTAAATCTTTTTCAACAGTTCTGCTGCACTAAAGCCCTTCCTCATCTTGAAACTTTAATCAATAATTGCTTTTTTTGTATTGTGGCCTACTGCTCAACTTTTACTTGATATTCTTTTTATTTTATTTTATTTTATTGAGTTATAGTCAGTTTACAATGTTGTATCAATTTCCAGTGTAGAGCACAATTTTTCAGTTATACATGAACATATATATATTCATTCCTGCATACTTTTTCACCATGAGCTACCACAAGATCTTGTATATATTTCCCTGTGCTATACAGTATAATCTTGTTTATCTATTCTATATATATTCTTAAATGGCTCCAAGTGGAATGAGTCATTGACCCAAACTTGTCACATGGCCACAGCTAATTACAAGGACAACTGGGAAATGCAGTGTCTTTTGGGACAGTCAGGTGCCCATCTAAAACTGGCAGAGTTCTCTTATTTTAATAATAAAGGAATAAAAGGTGTAAGTTGTGGTCTCTGCCATAATTGTCCTTTTGTACTATGGACTAGACAAGACAAGTGGGGGCTTTTTCAGATGGGAATGTCTGAGATAAAGTAGTAGATGAAGTAGTCAGGGAAGACACAAGCCCTAACAACAACAAGGAGGCAGCCCCATAATAAATAGGGAATTAAAAACCAGCAACCATGATGGACCTAAGCGTGTTTCAAACTAAAGTTTTAATTCATGTTTAGTTTTTTAAATTGTTATAATATGTGATAATTTAAGATAGGTCACTAATAAAGCACATTTCTCCCTCCCCTTTGAGAGTCTCAATCCTGTTTACATTCCGTACCTGGTTGCTTTTAATACATCTGACACATAGTCACAGGGAAGAATTTATATAAGAATATATAAGAATTTGATTGCCTGGTAGAAACCAAATTCTGAAAGTCTGATGTTTCCATCTGTTTATCCAATCACCTCCACTTTCCAAACAGCAGTTACTATCTTCTTCACACTTTTTACCACCCCTTCCATAACCTAAGCTACTGGGCAGCTCCTTGGAGAGGCTAAGAGATTATGGAATGGAGAAATCTTGTTCTAAAGTAAATTAAGATGAACTTCTAAGTTTTAGACTCACTAGTCAGATGGATTGAATACAAAGCAAGATGTGTTTTGACATTGATTAAGAGGGAGGTAAATGCTTTCTGGAAAGGCATCTTGTCCTTGCCTGATTCTGGACCGTTGCCATGCATTTGATAAATTCAGGTCTAATTAAAACTGTAAGAAACACTACCTGAGGCAGACCTATAATCCATCTGGCCAATTGTTCAGGCTCAGACAGAAGCAGCCAAAGATTCTGGGTGAGCGGTTCCAGTGCCCAACCTGATTCAGCCACAACTAGGTAGGAACATTGCCCTAACAGCCCTGAATTTCCTCCACTGAAATGTGAGGCTGTATGTCAGATTGTGCTGTCATCTCCCCACTCTTGCTCTCTCCCAGGAGGCTGTCAACTGCCTCCAAGTCTGTTAGCATCCATTCATTAAAAAACAGACCTAATTCCTGACAATGATTGCAGGAATGTGTACTTCAGGGTAATGAGTGTAGATATTGGGGATAATTATGACTATAAACACCTTTTTCCTGGGTGACTTACGTCCTTGGAAAACACTGGGCTTATGAAGACATGACCTTCCTTTTCCTTTAGTGAAATTACATCTATTATTGTTTCTGAATATTTAATGATTATTTCTGAAGAGTAAAGTTTTCTATTGTCTTGCACCTGGATCATATCCTCTTCCTTCTAGAAGTTCCCCAGATAATTCATTTCATTAAATATTCTTTTCTTCCAAGTTCCCCTCACAACAGCTCCCATCCCAAAAATCTTTTAGCCTATAACCTGACCACAACTTTTTCAAAGAAAATTTTTATGTAAATATATTATAAACATAGCATGAGTAGATGGCATATGAAAGCTGAAAAATCCCTAGTGCTACCCAGATCTTCATTCTCCATTTGTCCTTCACCTCACCCACATGGGCTGGAGGAGTGGGGAATGTTCTGCTGCCTTAATGGACTTTCTTACAAACCTCAGAGCTGCTTAACTTTCCCTGACATATTCTTAGGTATGAGCTCAGCGCTTAGATTTTTCTGAAGTCTGTAGCTTACACATCCCTAGACTTTCAAATCCTTGAATACAAAGTGCATGAAAGAGAAGGGTGTTCACGCTTAGAAGCTTCAAGTAGCACTTTGCTCTCACTAACAAGAAGATAGAAAAGTATCCACAGTACACTAGGTGAGGCACAAAGGCATGGGAGTGTCCTTTGATCTAATAAGACCTTCCAGCTGGATGATGCTTTTGGAAAATAACTGAATTTCATTTTAATTCCAACCCTTCTCCATTTGAAAAAAAAGGTTGGGGGGACTCTGGGGTCCAGGAAGATTCAGGACTTGCCCCAAGTCACAAAGTCAGCAAAAGGCAAAGTAGTAATAAGACCAAGTATCCAGTGCCTTTTCTCTCCGCCACAGAGTTGTTTGTTGGAAATAGTATATTTCTGTTTTGGCATTCTTGAGTCTACAGATCCCCAGTGTAAGGTTTTGGCATAATATAGTACGGTGTTGTAATCTTCCTCCCAACCATAACATTTCTCCAGTCCTAAAAACCATGTAAGGAATTTGAATCTCTATCAAAGTTCCCAATTAGCTTTGACAAACTTGATGTTTTGCCAACCAATATACTACACACCCACTGACTCCAAAAGGCAAATGATTCTCTTAAATATCAAGACTTAATTTCTCAGTTAAAAATCACCATCTGTTCATACTTAATTACCATCTTTCCAAAACATATTTATTTGATAATCTTAAAGAAAAACTCCATTGTAGAGAGGACTAAGGATTTGAATTTTCAGGCTTTCTGCCGAAGAGCTGTCAATTAAGCTTAATATTATCTCAAACCTGGCTCAAGTCCTATTGGAAATAGAAGCACACATTTTTTTCAGATGGTTCCAAAAACCACATTCTTGCACTTATTTCTGAAAGAAAAATTTAAGAACAAATGTTTAAAAATAAATAAATAAATAAAGCAGGCTGCCTTTCTTGTTCCTTTTGGGGGGGGGCATTTTTCTTTCTTTCTTAAATATACCTTTCTTGAAAAAAAAGATGGGGATGGAAAAAATTCAGCTGCCAGGTATACCTTGTCATTAATTGGCTTAACCTGCCAGCCAAGAAGCCAGCTAGCTACATGCACCTCCCATCATCATGCCTGTATGTCTCTCAGAAGGACTCTTCTGGGTTCAATCACTGTATGTAAGCAGTCCTTTATTTTGTGTCACTCCTGTAGAGATCTGATTTATGGTCATTCAAAGCCTCTTTTGAATGTTTTAAATAGCCAGAATCTCAGTAGCTCTCAACTTTGCAGGTGGGGCTCTAGCTTTCATTATATTACACACCAGGAACTTTTACAAAGTTAAACAGACACTAAACTTGAAGAAATTTACAGCAGAAAGAGGAATGCCCTTCCCATTCAGAATAAACTTGTAAAAACTTAAAGTCACAACATTCACAACCAAGACTTTTTTGGATTAACTGTTAGTCAACCCACAAGACAAAATATCTCTATCCAAAAAAGTATTCTATTTTGGGAGTTATTTTCTGGCATGAAGAAGAATGTGTTGAGCCACTTCTGGCCATCTGTATATGTTTTCTCACTTTCATAGCCTTTGCTGTTTGGAATGCATTGTGGTATCTTGGCTTCTCTTGGGGAAAAAAAAACAATTAAGCTTTCCAGAGACCCACAGTTGCATAGGAATAACTTGCAAGCAGTATTTATTCACTTGTTTAAGAAATAAATATTATTGCTTACTATGTACCAATTTCTATGCTAATATCTGGCAATGCAACCATGGGCCAGGTAGACAAGTTTGCTATCTTCCTGGAGCTTACAGGCAAGAGAAAGAAAGAGAGAGAGACCAAAAACAGTTTAACTGATTACACAAATAGAATAAAAACTGCCTGTCTAAGAAGTCTGGACGTTTTTTAAATAGTTCTCAAAAAAGTGGTGAATATATTGTTTCAATGTTCAAATACTGACTTACAAAAATAAAGGAATTAATGTTTATTTAATTGCTGCTCTAAGTCAAAGACTTTACATATATTGTCCATTTAATTTTGACAAAGATCTTTGTGAGTAGATACAGAGGAAACTCAGGCTTAAAAAATGAAAGCGTCCAGAACAAAAGATGGCCTATACGCTATACAGTCAATAATCAGACCCACATTCATCTGATTCAAAATCTGTGCATTTATTCCCACACCTTCTGGCTTCCTCAGCCAAGTCTTTGGCATCTTAGTGGAAAAGCTCACATTGCTTCAGATCCTCTTCCATCAGTTAGAAGTAGGCATACACGTTTCTCTAGCTGTCTTTATCTCTGATAAGTATAATTGTGTAAGAATCAAAAAAAAAAAAAAGTCTCAACCTTATGTAAAATCTCCAAGGAAGACAACCTCTCCCACCTCCAGTGAGAGCATAATCTGGTGTTTCATAATTCCACCAGCATAATAATACTCAATAAGCTTCTACTTGCTTAGCATGTTCTCATTGCCAGATCAAGTTCCTGTGGTAATCTGGGATGGAGATCTTATAAGAATAAAGCCCGGAGTTAGTTGAGAAGTTGAATAGTTTATGTTTCTCAACATTCATTATTCATAAACAATGAACTAACAAAAAAAATCTAGCTTCCTAAGCATATTACAGTCTGATTGCATAAGGATGGTCCTGCTTGCATCTTGCTAGATAAATACAGCAAAAGAGGAGGGTTTACTCCTTACCAGTATTTGAGATTATCTGGAAATTTTGGCATCCCATATTCACCTACAGAGTCATTTGAATTTGATTTGTTTCCACATGTTCTATATAGCATCCATCATAAGCCAACTTGAGAGCATCCCCACCCTTGCCCTGAGTAAACTAAAAACTCTTGAAAAAATTTTAAATAACTACCAGAAGATTCTGAAAATATAGAATATAGATTTTAAAATTCTTAACAAAATATTGGCACATTAAGTCCAGAAATACATAAACAAATGTCAAAATACATCATGACCATGTATGGTCTATATCCCAGGAAAGTGATGTTGGTTTAACATTTGAAAACCAATCAAACAACTTCATCATTTTAATAGAATAAAGGAGAAAATCTATATGATCTATATGGAGAAAAGGCATTTGACAAAATTCAACACTCATTCATGATTTAAAAAAAAAAAAACCTCCCAGCAAACTAGGAATAACAGAGAACTTTCTCAAACTGATAATGGGCATCTATACAAAATCTACAGCTAACATCACACTTAATGGGGAAAGCCTGAATTATCATCTGAGATTGGAAACAAAGCAAGAGTGCCCACTTTCACTGCTTCTATTCAAGATTATACTGGAGATTTAAGCCACTGCAGTAATTTTTAAAAAGAAAGGGTGGAGAAAGTAAAAGAAAAAAGAAAGAAAAGGAATAAAGTAAGGAAGAAGTAAAACTATATTGCAGCTGAAAGAATTGTTTATGTAAAAAAATCTCAGAGAATCTACACAATAAGTATTAGAACTAATGAATAAATTTAGCAAGAAAACATGACTAATTTTTAAAACCATTATATTCTCATATGTGAGCAGCAAATAATTCAGAAGTGAAATTTTTAAAAATTCCATTTACAGTAGTACCAAAAAGAAAAAGATAGTCAAAATGTCTAAACTGAACAGTATAACACATTGCTGAGAGAAAGTAAAGAAAAGCTAAATAAATGGGAAGACATATCATATTCATAGATTGAAAGACTCTGTATCATTTGATTTTCCCCAATTGATCTATAGTAGTTTCAGTTCAGTACCAACCAAAATTCCAGCAGACTGTTGTAGAAATTGACAAACTGATTTTAAAATGTGTATGGAAATATCAAAGGATCTAGACTAACCAAAGCCAAAGAACTTTTTAAAAAGAAAAACAAGGTTGGAAGACTTTCCCTACCTGATTTCAAAAATCTCTATAAAGCTATAGTAATCAAAGTAATGTACTGGTGAAAAGATAGACACACTCATCTAGGAAAGAGAATAGAGAATCCAAAAATAAACCCATACACATATGGTCAACTGATTTTTTTTTTACAGAAATATCAAGGCAATTCTTTGGAGATAGAAAAATCTTTTTAACAAATGATGCGTATACACTATACAGAAAAAGAAAAAAATTAACATTGACTCATTCCTCACACCATACATAAAAATTAAAATGGATCACAGACCTAAATTTGTTACATAAAACTCTAAAATTTTCTGCAAGAAACTTAGGAGAATTATGATCTTGGAGTAGGCAAACATTTCTCAGCTAGCACACAAAAAGCCTGAGCCACAAGAGGAAAAAAATGATTCATTAATCTTTGACAACACTAAAATGTTTAAGATTCACAGACATAGAAGATTAACTTATGATTACCAAAGGGAGAAGGCGGGGGGTGGTATAAACGGATAATTAGGAGTTTGGGATTCACAAGTACAAACTACTACATATAAAATAGATAAACAACACGGATTTAATGTATAGTACAGGGAACTATATTCAGTATCTTGTAATAAGCTATAATGGAAAAGAATACAAAAAAGAATGTATATATATAAAAAACTGAATCACTTTGCTGTGCACCAGAAACTAACACACATTGCAAATCAACTGTACTTCAATAAAATAAATAAATACATACATATGTACATAATACATACACAAACTAAAGTGTTTATTTGAAAGGCACCACTAAGAAAACAAAACAGCAAGTGACAGAACCTGGAGAAAATATTTGAAAACAAATATATATCAGACAAGTACTTGTATCCAGAACATATAAGGAGTTCTTATCTCTCAATAGCAGGAAGATAATTGAATTTATAAAATAAGCAAAAAATTTAAATAGACACTTTACCTAAGAACACCTATATTTGGTCATAAACATATGAAAAGATCCCCAAATTATTAGTCACCAGGGAAGTGCAAATTACAATAATGATGAGATACCTCTATACAACCAATAGAATCTATATTTTTAGGCCAACAATACCAAGTGATGAGGATGTGGACAACTGCTGTTGAGAATGTGAAGTACTACAACCATTCTAGAAAACAGTTTGGCAGTTTCTCAATAAGTTCAATATACACCTACCGTATCACCTAGCTAGTTCCCACCTAAGTTTTTACCCAAAAGAAAGGAAAACATATCCACACTAAGACTTGTACACAAATGTTCATAGCAACCTTATTTGTAATAGCCAAAAACTGGGAACAGCTCAAATGTACATCAACAGGTAACAAGGTGTGATATGTCCATATAATGCAAAACTACTCACCAATTTAATAAAAGATGGGTATGCACAACAAATTTAAATTTCAGATGAATCTCAAAATCATTATGCTGAGTGAAGGAAGCATGGCAAAAAGAAGTATATACTGAATGATTCTAATTATATGAAATTCTTAAAAATTTAAACTAATCTGTAGTGACAGAAAGCAGATCAGTGGTTGCCTGTGGATCTTGGCAGAGGGAAGGATGCATTACAAAGGAGCTATAGGAAAATTTAAGGGGGGAGAAGTAATTGTTAACTTGATTATGGTGATGGTTTCATGGTTGTATTACATTTGTCAAAACAGATAAAACTGTACACTCTAAATATGTGCAGTTTATTGTACTTCAGTTTTACCTCAATAAAGTTGTAAAATAAATTAATACCCTTTGTCTAATTGACCTGACTTCAAGTGAATGCAGTGGACTGCTGCCTTTGCTCCATATTTATATGTACTCACATAACCCCTGCTCCTGAGCCCAGTTCCCAAGTTTGATCACATTAGATTGTAGAGTATTCCACATTAGATTGTGGAAGCATGAATTAACACAGAGAAACCATACACAGTGGTGAAGAAGAGGGGCCTCAAAGTTAGACCTAGCCAAGCTTGAATCTCAGTTGTCTCTCATTTGCAATGTGACTTTGCATAAAACTGAATTTCCTGTATCTCGGTTTCCTCACCTGTAAAATGGAGGCAGATACTATTCAGCCAATGAAATTATTTTGGATATTCAATAGGAGAGTGTGAGTGCAGCACATGCCTAGCTCACAAAGCTTTCTCATAATTGAAAACCCTGCCACAACACTCAAATGGTATTCCGAGTTTTCTGATTCTTTAAAATACTCCGTCATGTTACTGCAAGGTAATGAAACTGCCTGTGTGAACCTGCCTAGCGAGTTGATGGGAGTCCTAGGAGCCAATCACTGATCATATCTTGTTCAAATTTCCTTCACTGCTGAGTGTGTTTTCATGGGGATTTTACTGCAGTAACAGTATAATCAAGGCTCTGAGTTTTCTCTGTTTCTGCCCACCTCTTCTTGTTTTTGTAGTTACATCAAAGTCCTTTTACGAAGTTTCTGGTCTAACATACTGTATGTAGAAGTTTGCCTAGGAAATCTGTTAACTGTTTCTGTTTATAGATGTTCTATAGCAATGTTAGTGATCTGTTCCAATTTGGAAGTCCCTCCATCTGGTACATAGTTGAAACTCTGTAAATGTTAGTACTTTCATTTTTCTAGTTCAGGATTTAGTCTATCAACATAACTAAAGTACACACATCACAGAAGTCACATGGGACTCCCGGGTTCAGAGATAGATTCTATTGGAGGCTCATCAGGCTTGCACAGAAATACAAGTGTAGCAGATGCATCATTTTCATAATATAGCTGCTTCTGATCCTAACTTAATAGTAGCATTCTATTTTTATCATTCCGAGGTAGAATAGATGTTCACTTCATTGACCATAAAGAGACAGAAGCCTAAATTAAAAAGTGCCTACTTTTATATGCCAGCCACTGTGCTAAAAGTGCTATATCATTTTCATAAATCCTCATAATAAACTACTTCTGTTTTACACATGAGATAACTGAGGCTTAACTTGTTTAAGGTCATAGATATAGTGTGGAATAATGAAGCCAGGATTCCAATCCATAGAAGATTTTGGTCATGCAATCTATGTTCAGTACATTATTACCATATCACTTCTCAATGTCTGTGGGTTTAGAAAGGGTCACTTTATAATTTATCTTCCAAATGGAGACACTTCTAAGAGTGAATGCAGCAGAGGGGCTTCTAATATTATTCCGAGATGATAACCATAAACTAGAATTTGGCAAACTGAGATGAGTGATCACCCTAATCTGAATCATTCAAGCAATATTTCAAAGTAAAGAGATATCAAGCAAGGAGATGAAAAGAAAGTTTGTTGCATGCTGAGGGCTCGCTAAATAGACTCTCTACAAAGGAAGGTATGACCCTGATTTTAGGGAAATGATTTGGGGACATGATCTAGTTCCTTGCTACTTACTGTGTGATCTGCAGACCAGCAGCAGCATCTCAGACCTACAGAATCACAATCTGCCTTTTAACGAGATATCCAGGCGATTCACACACACATTAAAGTTTGAGAAGCACTGTTCTATAGGTCTACAAACTTGCTTACCATTTGAGTAACTTGGGAAGCTTAAAAAATGTATATATTCAAAGGCCCATCACCCAGAGATCCTGATTCTATGGAATTTTGGATGGACCCAGGAATCTACATTTTAAAAGAGCTCTCCACAGAAACCTTGGGAACAGGCAGGTTTGAGGTTCAGTAATCTAGAGTATCCAGTGTAAAGGTCACCCAAGTTTTCACCAGAAATCATACAGAGTTAGAATGAAAGCAGCTTGAGCTACTCTGAGATTCACTGTATTTACATTTTTATCAAGAAATTTATCTGTTTTCAGCCAGAAAGTCCTTTGAGAGCTACATTCCATAATAGGAAAGTATGTTAACTGAGGAATTTTCAATGAAGTGAAGCAAAGCATAATATTCCCAAAGAAGGCCTTCCAGCTCCTGGAGCAAACCCAGATAGCCATAAGCGTACCCAGACACAGACACAAACATAAAATGAGACCAAGAAGATAACCGAATGTTGCTTCCCAACACATTTACAGCACTGTGGCCATGATTACTTGGTCTTTGTGTGAACATCTGGCCCCCCAGCCTCATCCCCAGGCCCAGAGTTGTATGCACAGTCTATGTTTCTGTGTCATCTCTCAGGGTGCTGTCCTACTGCCAAAGCTAAGCCTGAATGATTACAGACACTTTCTGTGTTATACCTGCTCTTCCACCTACATTTCTTTTTGGCAGTAGATTTGTTGTTAAGTGTCTAATGGATCTTTACTGAAACAAAGTTCAGGCATTAAGGTTCATTGACTAGACTGAATCTAAAAACCCAGATCCTAATCTGTGGTGGAAAAGATATAGCATCAAATTCATAAATAATGTAGTCCAGAGTCAGGACAAAAAGTCAAGGTCATGAACAAGGTCATGTTCACATTCAAACTCGAAATAAGGACAGTCCAGAGAAGCAAAATAAGACAGAAGGCAAGAAGAGAGTGCTGATGACTTGGCCTTCTGAACCAGGTCCAGCAATAGGTCCCTACAGCTGCTGACCTAAAGTTGATCCCTTTGAAAAAAGAACTGGATATTTTAAATCTCTAAAGTGTAGAGATTCCATTCTTTATATTCTCTGCCCTTTAACATAATATATCATTAATTCTACTGCTTACTTTTTCAGTTATAATGAAAGAAAAGGACAATAAACATCCTAATATTTAAGGTCTAGATTCAGCAATTGTTAACATTTTTCTGTTTACCTTGTTATCTAAATTTCTGTTGAACCATTTCCAAATGAGACACAGACATCATGACACTTTACTATTATATATTTTAGCTCACTTCTCCTGAGAATAAGCTCTTATACGTAACCAAGATATCACTAAAATACTAAAGAAAACTGGCAAAAAAAAATTCCCTAGTATCACATAATATCCAGCCCCTATTCAGCTTCACCTGGTTGTCCACAAAACGTCTTTACTCCGTTTTATTTTGACAGTTGTCAAAGAGCAAAGTTGAAAGAATTTTACAGTGCACTCATATACTCACCACCCAGATGGTGCAATTAATTTTTTACTATTCTTGTTTTACTGTGTGTTTTTACATTTCTCCATATACATTCTTTATCCATCAATCAATATTATTTTTGACGTAGTTCAAAGTAAAGTATGTCAGTAGTTTACCCTTAAATATTGTGTATGCAGATTATCAGATAGAGCTCAGTATTTGTTTATAACTATTTCTTTTGGTGGAAAATTTACATACAATAAAATGCACAAATACTACATTACATTTGCTGAGTTTCAACAAATACATCTGTATAACCCAAGTCCATATCAAGAAATAAAACATTACCAGGAATTTCTTTCATGATCCTTCCCAGTCACTCCCTTCCCCCACGCCCCACTCTCAGAGGCAAGCACTCTTCTGATGTTTTTCACCATGGATTCATTTTGCCCATTCTAGAATGTTACATAAATAGAATTATGCAGTTTGTACTCTTTGGTGTTAGCTTCTGTCACTCAAAATGAGTGACATTTGAGACCCATGCATGTTGTTGCATGAATCAGTAGTTCATTCCTTTTATTGCTGAGAAATATTCCTCTGGATTGTTTCTAAGGTTTGGCTATTATAGATACAACTTCTATAAAAATCCTTGTGCAAATGCTTTTGTGAACATGTTTTCACTTCTCTTGGATGAATACCTAGAAGAGGAATTGCTGGGTCCTACAGTAGGTATATGTTTAGTTTCATAAGAAAGTTCCAGACCTTTTTCCATGTACCATCTTACATTCCCACCAATATGTAAGATTTCCAGTCGCTGTGTTTTCCCTTTTTTTCATTTCTGCTCTTATTTTTAAAATTCCTTCCTTCTACTTACTTTGGGTTTACTTCACTCTTCTTTTTCCATGCCTTTTAAAGTGGATTCTTATTATTAATTTTGACCTTTCTATTCTAATGGAAGGATTTCAAGCTATGAGTTTCTCTATGAGCATCACTTTAGCTGCTTTCTACAACTTTCGATAGATTGTACTTTTGTTTGCTTTTAGTTTAAAATATTTTCTAATTTGTGATTTATTTTACCCATACATTGTTTATAACTGTTTTGTTTAATTTCCAAAATGTTGGGGACTTCCTAGATATCTTATTATTATTGATTTATAATTTAATGACATTATGATCAGAGAATATACTCTGCATAATTTCAGTCTTATTTGAATCATTGAGGCTTATTTTATGACTCAACATATGGTCGGTCTATCTTGATAAGCATACCATTTACACTTGAAAAGAGTGTTTATTCTTCAATATTGGAGTATAATGTGTATAATGTTTTATAAATATCAATTAGGTAAAGATGGTTGATAGTCTTGTTTTGATCCCCTATGTCTTTACTAATTCTCTTTGTCTTATTTTCCTATTAATTGCTGAGAGAGGAGTCTTTAGTCTCCAACTATGATTTTAGAATCATCTGTTTTACCTTCTTTCTTTCAGTTTTTACTTCATACATTTTGAAGCTCCAGAATGCATTTTACAACTTTTCTTTTTCAAAATAGATATAGTCAAGTATTCTTATCAAAACGTCTAACCAGAATCTTCTCAAGCCTTTAGACCTATTTAAGTTCCCATCCTGAGGAGGAAAAAGTTAAATAATAATATGAGGAAACAATCAGGCACATCCGGAATAAGGGACAGTCTACACAAGATAACTGGCCAGTTCTCTTCAAAATGCTAATGTTAATGTCATAAAAAGGGAGAGATTAGGAGCACTGTCCTACCTAATTAAGAATTAGATATATCAACTGAACGCAATGCTCTCTTTTAAACAGTTGATCTTTTTGCATAAACAACGAAGATGACATAGTGTTATAAATGTTCCACTTTGAATATTAGGAAACAATCAGATTACATAGTGCTGAGTGCACAATGATGACAAGGCTTGTTGAAGGCAAAGAGATCAACCCAACCTGAGAAAGAATCCTTCTATAGCTTGCCTGATAGGTCTGTAGCATCAGGGTATAGTGGAACTTTGTCTGATGGTGCTGGAAATAAAAGAATTCTCACTCTACCCATCCATACCATAATTCTGTCTCCATCAGAAACCACCATAAAGGAAAGCGAAGTTGTTCACATAAGCTGCTTCTAGTTTGGTTTCTGTCATGTATACTGTGCTGTGCTGTCCAGAGTCCCACTTCAGGAATGGAGAATTGGTTCCCCACCTGCTGGGAAGATTGTCAGATGACAGCTCTCTATGGAGAGGCCTTCTTGGGAAGTGCCTCAGCAGAAGAAAGCCATGTCACCCAAAGTCACTGCCCCTTCCTAGAGCAGGCTGTATTCACTGACTGGTCAACCTAATTGGAGCCTACTCCCCTCATTCCAACTTGGCACAACTCCAAAGGACCATGCCAGCCTCAGAGCTTCCTAGGGGGTTGGCTGAGCCCTGATTAGACGGAACCACAGCCAATCTCTCTATTTGACACATCCTCCTTGTTCCATTCCTTCACACTTCCTGATCCCAAGAATACTCCCTAGTACCCCTCCTGTGTGCTGATTTCCTTCTCAGAGTTGGTCTCCTGGAGAATCCAGCCTGGTAAGTTTACACAGCCAGTTACCATTAAAGAGCTCACAGTGCTCTCATTGGTATTTCTTTAGAAACCAAACTTACTCAGATTTTGAAAAAGGAGAAGTCAAAGCCCAAAATTTCTGTGATTTTCTTGATTATCCATAGTGCCAGTATTGTGCAAAGGCAGTGTGCCAAGGCATGCTCAAAAGCCACATAAGAATGCTGCTAAGTTTTCTTCCCTGTATAAAATTTATTTTTGCTACAACAGAGTAAAACTCACCGTTCCAGCTATGTGTACCAGATGGAATGTTAAGATTCATGGGTTTGCAGAGTAGGGTGCAGAGTAGGGAATAACAAGTTTAGAACAAGTGTTATGAAGCACAGTATTCAAAGGAAGATAGTGTGTTTACTGGAAATGTGATCCCCTCTCCTCATGCGTATATATGAGAACATTGGCAGGACAGTAAATCTACTGAAACAGCAACACCATGTGAAGGGTGACAGTGACAATTGCAGTAACTGTGGATGGTTTCAGAGATGCTACAAAAAAAGTGGTTTTACAGTAGGATTAGTTATATGGATGTTTCTGCTGTGCAGTTTAATGTTTGGAGATTTGCCATCAAAACCTCCAGCTTTCAAAAGTCAGCACTGAATGCAAAAAAATTTAGACTCCTGAGCTGGGGATTAGAGCCCAGGAAATAAGCCCCCCCCCCCCCCCGCCAAGAGTTCTATTGGCACCCATAAGTTAAAATATAAGAATAGATATAATTTTTATTATCCCGAATTGAGAAGCTTGTGCCGTTTAATAATATTCGGCATATTGGCATTTGGAGCCTGTTATACATAGGATTGCTAATCAGAAGAGAATCTAAAGGAGGGAGCAGGCATTTACTTAAGAAGCCATACCAGCATTTTGATGTCCCTGGATCTGTTCGGCATAAAGCTGTGGGCCCACAGAGTGAATAAAAGCGTGGCAGTTCATTTTTTCAGTGCCAATGGTGCCTTTCTGTTTTCTTTTCTCTGTGAGTTTGTTGGCACATTTCTTCCAGCAGAGCCTATCAGCTCAGCACACAAAGGCCTCCTAGAAGTGAAGTATTGATAAGCTCAAAGGAATCAGATGAGACAGGTTTCTGGTTCTTTCAAGCATCAGTGAGGTTCACTTTTCAAAAGGTCTGTGGCTGGGGCTCCAGGTCACATGTGAACTACTGTATTCCATGACTTATTGGCAAATCTGCAACTGTTTCACACAGACTAAAGCCAAAAGTCTGCTCTCCAACATCAAGATTGGTTGCAGTAATGGCCCTAAATTCATCACATAACCACACAGCCCTTTAAGTTATGCAAGCTAGTAAAAAGTCACAAAATTCACTTACAGCTTGCTATTTAAAACAAAAGAAATATTTTAACTATGAAGCCAAAAGTTGAGGAGAGTTTTAAATCTCAATAATGTCTTATCTACAGCACCTCCTGATTATTCTTCTCCCAACAGGCTGGTCATTTTCATTAATGCAGCTGGCAGCTCTAACTTTGCCTGGAAGGGACTATAACCCAGAGCAGCCAACCAGAGCTTGAAATTCTCTGGCTTTTGTCACTTGCAGTTAGCATCGTAGCCTTTTCTAAATTTGAGATAGTGAATCTTACGAAACAGGGATCTGACTGCAAAGCTTCGTCAAGTTTGTGCAGGGGTGCAACCAACAACACATTGGATTGTAGAGGTCAACAATGTGAACATTTCAGAGCCTCCTCCTGGTTCAACACTAACAAAAGGAAATGACATTGTGAACTAGGCTTGCTTTGCAGGACAGAATACAGATGTGTTCACTAGCATTTTTTAGCTTCCTTTTCTAATGCTTCCAGTATTGTTTATGGATTCATAGCATAGGCATATGTCAACTTGTGGCTCTAAAGGATTAATTTCACTTTATCCAATATGTTGCTAAACCTCTCAGGGAATCTGTGGTCTAGTGTGATGGGCTGACATAGCACTAATTGAACTCAGATTCTGTTCTTTTATGCTGTCACAATTCAACTGTTACAGAGTTGTTTGTGGGAATTCAGATAAGGTTATTTAGTGAAAGGAAAATGACAAGTAAGACATCCTTTAGCTATCCTTGATCCCAGCCAATTCCTTACCCTTTACAACTTACAGGTTATCGAGATCTAAAGACCCTAGTTCAGTCCAGCAGCTGGCATCTCCTCTCTCCCCACTGCTGTAGCCTTCATTCAGATCTCTTCAGTTTTCCCCAGGGCCCTTATAGCAACCTCCTACCTGGTCTCCCATTTGCCAGAGTCTCTCTGCCCTGAAACCAGTGTTCCTTCTAATCTGATCATGTCACTCCCTTCCTAGAATAGAAAAAAAAAAATGTGGCTTTATGGGAATGCAAAGAAGTTCTGGCTTCATAATATGATTTAAATGAATACATTCACCAGTCTACAACCTTATCCTCAGATCCATAAGCTCAGAAACTCAAGTGGTATCTCAGCAGTGGATGCACATTAACTAATCCCACAAGATTCATGTAAGAACCAAAACTGTCAGCATATTAATTTTCATTGAAACATGACTGCTAGACAAGCTCTAATCCTCGTTTTGGCCTGAGCTGCATACTCCTCCCTCAGAAGCAGAGTTACATGAAAAGCCATTTTATAATAAGGTTCTTTATGGCCCTGGAGTTTTCTCAGGAGAGTAAGTTGTTTAGCCATTTGGAGCCTTAAGAGGATGATGGTTCTGGCTGTGGCCCCCAGGCTGATCCATGTCCCTGCAGGTATGTGCACCACATCCAGGGAGCTCTCTCCCATGACTCTGCTTTATTGGCTTCTATTTTCTACAATCCAAGTTGACCAGTCATTTTCTGTTGGCACAAAACAGAGGATTAAGTTCCCACATTATGCACAGAATTCACGCCATCTCCTAGATACTTCTTCTCCCTTGGAATTCTGGGAGATACTGTGGAACTCTTCAATAACAAACTCATTGATGGGCCCAATTGATTCTTTCTGCCTTCTCTCAATAACTGCAGACATTCCATCTGTGTCTTCTCAGAGAACAGCTTTATTTCCAACATCTTTGGGGTCTCTTCTTGTCACCCTTTAAAACCTGGCTCCACACTGTCTCATCTCCAGGGGCTCCCACAAATTGCGTTCTCTCTAGACATACCAAACTCTTCACCCTTCTCCTTTAATGCCAGAGTGGTAGGCTTCTCAGGCTACAAGCCACAGAAACTGTTTCTGGATAACTTAAGTAGAGAAGGGTTTTACTAGGGTATACGGGGTAGCTTAGAGGATCAAGAAAATCCAGTTGCAGAAAGGATAGAAATTGGGGCAGAGGTGAGAACCTGGGTGGCCCATCTCTCCAGAGAGACCCCATGAGGAGGAATCAGCTTCCTGTCCTGCTCACATCCCCCACTTTAGCTGGGGGAAGGCAGATCCCCAACACAGTTTAGAATGAGAAGGATAATTTCTCAAAAGAAAGACAGGGTCCCAGAGCTAAATATCACAGTGAAGAACGTGGGAGCAAGGGTGATTGAGAGTGAATAAACTAGGGAACTAAAATGTGGAGTTGGACCTAAAGACCCAGAGAGCAGAAATGCACAGGTGCACAGGTAGCTTGAAGGTCCAAAGAGGAAATGTCCACGGAGGTAACACACGGTATGGAAAGGAAAAAGGAGACATGAGAAGAGGGAAAAGAAGGAACATTTTAGTCTATGTAAGTGGTTCATGGAAATCTTACATGTGGTAAGAAAAGTGTAAGAATGAATAATATGTACATACTTAATTAAAAATTGGAAAATTGAGTGAATTTTAAAAAATAGTATCTTACACAAATTGAAGAAATTAATATTTGCAGGTGTATTTGAAGTCCCAGCTTTTCAAAAGGGCTTCACAACACAAAATTCTGGCCTGGCTACTCCTCCCACACTAGCTCTCCATGCTTCAGCAATAGTGCTCATTTTTTATTCCCTCAAACACTAGCTCCCTCCGACCTCAGAATCTTTCTTTGCACATGAGGTTTCTTACACTAAAGTCTTCTTCACCTCCTGTGTCAATCAGTGTTCCCCAGAGAACAGAACCAATGGGAGATAGTACTATCTTTCTCTCTCTCTCTCTCTCTCTCTCTCTCTCTCTCTCTCTCTCTCTATCTATCTATCTATCTATAGAGATTTATTTTTATTTATTTTAAGGAATTGGCTAATCTTGATTATTGGGGCTGGCAAGCCCAAAATCCAAGGGCAGGCCAGCAGTCTGGAAGCTTAAGCAAAAGTTGATGTTGCAGTCTCGAGTCAAAAGGCTGGAAACCTGGGAAGAATTTCTACAGTGCAGTCTAGAGGCAAAATGTTAATCCCTTCCTCTTTGGGAGAACTCAATCTTTGTTTTAGAAGTCTTCAGTTGATGAATGAGGCCCACTCACTATATGGAGGGTAATTTGCTTGAATCAAAATCTACTGATTTAAAAGTTAACCACATCTAAAATTAACCTTCATAATATCTAGATTGGCCTTTGACCAAACACCTGGGCCTAGTCAAGTTGACACATAAATGTAATTATCACATTTCCTCTTCCTGTCCCCCTACCCACCCACACCTCCACCAGCCTTCATTAATGCCACCTCTTTCATGTCTCAAACCTCAGCTCCCCAAGGAAGACTTCTTCAACCTCATCTTATAGGAACACTCTCTGAGCTCTCTGGACCTTTCCTTCCTGGCACTTTCCACAGCCAGTGGTTAATATGTGAGTGTTATAGGGGCGAAGTGGTATATAAAACTGTGTAACTGTTTACTGCTATCTGCCTCCCTCACTGAAATGTAAGCTCCATGAAGTTAGTTTTTTTCCTTATCACCCTGCCCCTAGCACCAAGCATAATGCCTCCACATCATAGCCACTCCATACAATTCCATTGAGTGAATTCATGAAGTAATTCAGGAAAATGGTACTGAGGTTTGTGATCATGCACATTTATTGAGTTTCAAAGATTAAAACAGCTGCAGACGTCAGCAGAAGCCTTTGCTTGCTCCTTAATTTTATCCCAACTTCCCACAAGGAACATCATATAAAATATTTTTCCAGAAGTTTAATGCAAGGTGCCTCATGGGACTTGTGCCCAGCCTGACAGGTAAATGTGCTCTAGTTTTCTCTTTCCTTTTACTCCTAATCCCAAGAATAGTAAAGTTAAGAAGGGTCATTTTGGATACCAAGGATCTTCCTGAGATGAGCAGTCCTCATTGGGATTGATAGGCCGAGATTCCATAGATTGAAGCACTCAAGAAAATACCTTCAACCATGTGCAGTGGAGACCACTTGGAATATTCTCCATTCTTAAACAGCTATGAATAATTGCAATATTCATAAATGACTATACATTAGCAGACTAAGCAAGAGCTCTGCAGTCAAATTAATTCATTAACTTTTTCCAGGACAGTGATCTTACAGGTTGAGATCCAGGAAGACTGAATTGATGTATCCATAAATGTAAATCAAAAACTTAATAAGACGCCTTCCTAAGCAACATACCACCAGCTTTCTTTTGCTCATGATGATTTACTTTGATGAGACAAAGGACACTATGAAAAAGAAATGAACAAGCAAATATGGATGTATCACATGGTTGGAAAACCTTTTATCCCTTTTGGTATCTTCCACGTACCCTGCAGCCCCTCCTTGACTTTCTCAAGACAAGATTTTCCAGCCTCCCCAGTTTCTCCTCCTGTTTTTTTTTTTTCCCCAACTTTTCCTCCAGATTTTTAGATAATGAGAAGGCAAGATAGTAATTCTAGACATGATATTTGAAAGACTACATCTGAAAACTTATTTTGGAATTGCCTTCAATAATGTAAGGCTTAATATACACTATAACAGTCATTTGAAAACAAAGATACATCAGACATAGATGAGACAATTAACAAAATATATGTACAGGCATGGATGCTAGAGTAATTTTTCAATGTGATATGAGATGCCTAAGCAATAAAAGCTATCTTTGTTCTTACAGTCCAGCTGGGATGGGCCAGAGCAGGGGTCTGGGAGTGCTGGAAATCCAAAGCTGTATGTGAGAATATTCTTCACATGCACACAGATTGATTTCTAAACTCAAGGATGTCTAGGTCAGTGAAACTGGACATGACAAACTTCTTGGGGGGTTGAGGGGTGGTGACTCGTCAAGACTAAGAGAATGTTTAGAGCAAGAGGTCAGAAGGGAGCTAGAGGTGAAAGTGCAGAGCTGGAAGGAAGGAGAGCATCAGACAAAGTAAGAGATCAAGAACAGGACAAGGGACTCTGGGGATGGTCCTTACACACCAGTCTGCAGAGGAAAAGGAGCATTGCTAGGCGGTTCAGAGAGGTATGAGTCAAAAACTCAGATGTGGAAGGTCTTGATTGCCGAGGGCTAAGAGGAAGTCTAATGAGCAACAGCAAATCAGCTCAGGGAATAATAGAAGCTGCTGCTGGGGAAGTCAACAGTGGAATTACTAAAAGATTCTTTACTCTGTCTACTATTAGTTTTTGACTCAAAAAAAAACCCGATAAAAACAATAACAAAAATGCTTTAGAAGCAGTCCCTGACTCAGGACCACAGTGAACCAATAAAAAAAATTGTGGGTTTTGCCAACAGTGGTGTAGTACAGACTACAGCTTGTGGAAGTGGGATGTGTTCTGGTAAAACAAATATTTACCAGGAAATGATTTGTGTTTATTTTCAAGGGCAATTACATATTTTATGGGTGCTTTCAAGGGGTTTAGATTATCTTCATTTGAAACATGATGGTGATGAACTGTATCTAAAGGTTTACCCAAGTGATTTCTAAATGCAGGCATGTCAAGTGAACAGCCATTTGAAAGAAACTCACCCTGGAGGGTTTGCAAGGCATCATGGATTTGAACACTTCTTCAAGAGCCTTCAGAACAATAAACCATGATGGTCTAATGCAAACCAGAAATTCACAAGTACAGGCTTTCTGCAGTTTACACACACTCCATTCGCAGCTGAAAAGCTAGCATTTCAAAAGCCAGGGTGGATAGTTCCAATTGGAAAAGCCTCGGTTCTGGACAGCAAAAGGAAAAGAGGTGGTGGGTAGTACAGCAAAAATGACATTGCAAAGACAATTAAAGGAATTGGATGAGACAATATGAATAAAAAAACAATTGATATTTAAGTTCCTCTTGCCCAGATGTGAAAATCAGATTTCTTTCATTAAATTTTATTAGAAAGATGAGAAACCAGCAAAGCACAGTCAGAGCTAAAATTTGAATTTCCTCGTCTAGCGTTCACTCTCAAAGAGGTTGAAATAACCAAAAAGGCATTTTTTTTTTTCATAGAATCATCGACCTAGACAAATCACTTGCTTTCTCAGGAGAAAAATCAAATTTTATTTCCCAAAAGGATGGTAGATACTGTTCCAATCATTAGTATGTTCATAAGAGCTATACTTCAGGTACTTAGAGTGTGTTTCCATGCAGAATATATGCATATTTAATTACAATGAATGATACTAAATGCTCACTACATGGGACACACATGCTTTCCATGTATATTCTAATCCTCCCAACTACCCAGTGAGGGTGTTACTCCTCTTATCTGCATTTTACAAAATGGGACACTGAAGCAACTTTGTCAAGGGTAACCTCTGAATATGGCAGAGCTGGGATTTGAACACAGACAGTCTAATTCTCTGCTTCACCACTGTGATAGGTGTCTTTGAGAGAGTGTTTCAAAATAGCTTCTTTGTAAAGCTAATGAAAGTAGTATCTCAGAAAGAGAAATTCCCTATACCAGCTGTCAAGTAGAGTGTCAAAAATTTTTTGACTAGCTGTGCACCCTGAATTCCGTGTAGTTACCCTGAAGAGCTAAAATAAGTAGAAAGTTTGAGAAGACATAATATGGCAAATTGCTAAATTGTTCATCTGCGTCAAATTATTGCCCACATATCCCAAAATTTATTTTTTCAATTATCTGATGATGCTTTAGGTCTGGCGTCATGTAGACCACTTAAGGATAGGTGAGCATACCTTGGTCACAGTGATGGTTGATTAACTTCTCCACCTTCACCCCAATCTCCTCTAAAGTCCTTTGGTTCAGTCAGACCAAAGCTTTTAACAGAAGGTAAGGCCACCAGTTTTGTTAGTTTCTGGTATACAACCAAGTGATATATATATATGGTATCATATATATATATATATATATATATATATATTCTTTTTAGATGCTTTTCCATTATAGTTTATTACAAGATTTTGAATATAGTTCCCTGTACTATATAGTAGGACCTTGTTGTTTATATATTTTACATACAGTAGGTTGTATCTGCTAATCTGAAACTCCTAATTTATCCTTCCCCACTCTTTCCCCTTTGGTAACTGTAAGTTTGTTTTCTATGTTGATGAGTCTCTTTTGTAAATAAGTTCATTTGTATCATTTTATTTTAGATTCCACATATAAATGATATCATATACTTGTCTTTCTCTGTCTGACTTACTTCACTTAGTATGACAATCTCTAGGTCTGTCCATGTTGCTACAAATGGCATTATTTCATTCTCTTTTTATGGCTGAGTAGTATTGCATTTTATATATAACTATACCACATCTTTATCCAGTCATCTGTTGATAGACATTTAGTTTGCTTCCAGGTCTTGGCTATTGCAAATAGTGCTGCTATGAATATTTGGGTGAATGTATCTTTTTGAATTAGAGTTTTTGTCTTTTCCGGATATATGCCCAGGAGTGGGATTGCTGGATCACATGGTAATTCTGTTTTTAGTTTTTAAGGAACCTCCACACTGTTCTCCATAGTGGCTGTACCAATTTACATTCCCACCAACAGTGTATGAGGGTTCACTTTTCTCCACACCCTCTCTAGCCTTTATAATTTGTAAACTTTTGATGGTGGCCCACTCTTTTCTTAATGACAAATATCCATCAATGTCAAAAGCTAGGAAGAACAATTAGATACTTATTCATTAGGATCCTGTTTGTATTTCCTTTACCAATTACTTAAAAGAGCTCTACCTTTTAAATGCATTAACATCCATAAATTTTTAAGCTTGCTAGTCTATTCCTTCTCATATTAGTTACCTTAACTCAAGTAACACCTTCAATTATCAGCTCAAATAATCAAGTTACTTATTTTCCCTAAACTGTCAAATTATTTTCACAACAAAACGATGAACAGTTCTGGTGTGAAAGTGAGTCTACTCATGGCCTCTCTGCTTTTTGAATAGAGTTTCTGTAGCAATGCAAAATGAAAAGTCCAGGAGTAATAAACATTTGAAAAAGGAGAGAGAATTCATGTTAACTTGAATGTATCAGCTAATATTTCAGAAGTGCAGTAGACAGGGCTTCTGGCCAACCAACGGAAATCTCCTCTGTTGCTGACAAAACTTCATCCTGTCAGAGAGAATCAGGCCTAGAATCAGGGAAAAAAATCATTCTTTAGGAAATAAATTCTTAGTATTTTCCATGTGGGGGAAAAAAGCCCATTTCTGTGTTTAGAACTCAGTGAAAAAGCCGACAAGTACAAAGCTTGTCAATCTATCAAAATGCCAAAATCCATCATTTTAGACTCATGAAACTACACACATCACTTTGAGCTTCTTGGCTTTGCACTGCCCAGCAGGGTCCAATTGATCTTGGTCCAGAAAATTAACAATGATGTAAATGTAAATATTCCTATAAATCAACAGCAAATGGAATTGTCTTTTCTCCCTACAGCCAGGACTCATCCATTTTTCCAAGGTTCTAAGACAACCTGAGAACAGAACTGTGATTCATACTTAGAGTTCCCTTCTCTACGTAAACTTGATTTAAAATAATTATGTGTACTCTGCTTTAAACAAAACTAATACATAAAGACAATTATTTACAAGAATAATTTCCTGTAGGTATGATAGTTTACAGTATTAGATAAGAAGTATCTCTAGCATACATTTATAAAATTGTACATAAATTGTAACAAGTTTGTCTCATCTGAACACACATCTCCTCCTACCCTTAGAAAATTATAAATTCCAAAATATAACCAAAACTTTTTTTTTTAATAAATGGCTGATCTCAAAAGAGAGTTACAGAAATGAAGTTACTAAGCACTACAGTGGTAAGAATGCAAGCTGAGGGTCTCAGTGGCCGAGAGGGTATCCTGGCTGGGACTGGAGTTTCAATGTCGACCCAGAAACATAAGACAATTTTTTTTAATCTCATGATAATTCTTATAAGAAGAAGAAAAAGTCTCAAACCTTTGACTTAGGTGAATATGGGCATGAAATTTACACTACCTATGTGATAAGGAAATAGCATATGAGAAATTAACAACAGCAACAACAACAACAACAAAAAACCAGGTCCTGGACCATTGAAACTCTGGGGCTACCAAGAGAAACAAATACAAAATATCCTGTAGAGAAATGTCCACAATCCAAGGCACAGGAAACCCATGTAAAACTACCACACTGAAGACAAGCTTACAATGAAAAACACACTTACACTTGGAAATTATTTGCACTGAGGGAAGACCAACAGACTTAACAAACAGGGTCAAGTTAAGAATCCTAGAACTAGAAAACAGAAGCGAGAACAATCTGAAACAGACATAAAATAGCAGCATTAAAAAGATTATAGAAGGCAATAAAATTAGAAAGGAGCAACTAAAAGATAGAGGAAAATATGCATTTGGAAATTTAAAAACATGCTTCTAAATCATTCATAATCAATGAAGACATCATGCTGGAAATTTTAATACTTGGAACTGAATAACAATAAAAACGTAACATGAAATCTCAGAAGTAGCCAAAGTATTCTTTAAAAAGAAAGGTATATGCCTTTATTTTTTAAATTTTTTATTGAAGTGAAGTTGATTTAATGTTAGTTTCAGGTGGATAGCAAAGTGATTCAGTTATACATATACATGTTTTTTTCTTTTCAGATTAGTTTCCATTGTATGTTATTGCAAGAAATAAGTATAATTTCCTGTGCTATACAGTAGGACCTTGTTGTTTATCTATTTTATATATATTATGTGTGTCTGTTAATCCCCCACCCCTAATTTCTCTGTCCCTTTTTTCCCCTTTGTAACCATAGTTTGTTTTCTCTGTCCATAAATCTATTTTTGGTTTGTAAATAGAATTTCTATCATTTTTTAGAGACTCCTAATATAAGTGATATCATATGATATTTGTCTTTGACTTACTTCACTTAGTATGATAATCTCTAGGTCCATCCATGTTGCTGCAAATGGCATTATTTCGTTCTTTTTTATGGCTGAGTAGTAGTATATACACCACATCTTCTTTATCCTGTCATCTGTTGATGGACATTTGGGTTGTTTCCATGTCTTGGCTATTGTAAACAGTGCTGCTGTGAACATTGGGGTGCATGTGTCATTTTGAATGATAGCTTTCTCCAGGTGTATGCCCAGGAGTAGGATTGCTGGATCATATGGTAACTCTATTTTTAGTTTTTTAAGAAACTTGCATACTGTCCTCCATAGTGGCTGCCCCAATTTACATTTCCACCATCAGCGTAGGAGGGTTCCTTTTTCTCCACACTCTCTCCAGCATTTATTATTTGTAGACTTTTTAATGATGGCCATTCTGACTGGTGTGAGGTGATACCTCATTGTAGTTTTGATTTACATTTCTCCAATACTTAGTGATATTGAGCATATTTTTATGTGCCTGTTGGCCACCTGGATGTTTTCTTTGGAGAAATGTCTATTTACGCCTTTAACCAGTTTTTTGATTGGGTTGTTTGGTTTTTTTGATATTAAGCTATATGAGCTGTTTGTACATTTTGGAAATTAGTCCCCTGTTGGTTGTGTCATTTGTAAATATTTTCTCCCATTCTGTAGGTTGTCTTTTTGTTTTATTTATGGTTTCCTTATACCTTTAAATGCATGTGTTAGGAAAGAAAAAAGACAGAACAGTTATGAGCCCAGCACCTCAAGAAGTGAAAATAACAACAAAGTAAGCCTGAAGAAAATAGCAAACATAAAATCAGACCTTAATAGAAGAGGAAACAAAGAAATATTAGAATTGATCAGAAAAATAAAAACTGATTCTTTGTGATAAAAAAAAACACACAAAGGAAATATGAATCTCTAGAAGATTCATCAAGGAAAAAAATATTAGCAATAGATATTAGGAATAAAGAGGGATACAACTATAGATAGAATGGAGATATTTTAAAGCATATAATATGTAAAACTTTCTGCCAATAAATGTAAAATTCTAGAAAATATTAAGTATCAACATTGACTAATGAAAAGATGGAAAACCAGCGTAACCCTATACAAAGTTTAAAAGTGATCGGTAAAGCTCCAACTACAAAACAAAAAATGCTGTCAAAGTTTTACCAGCAATCTTTACCAGGTAGTTTATTTTCTGTACAAATGATTCAGAGTTTTGAAAAAGATACAAAGGTCCACTACTCATTTTTTGAAGCTAGTATAACCCTTAATACTAAAACTAACTAAGAAATGTATGGGGGGAAAAAATCACTGATGGGAAAAAATCTCACTAATGATATAGATATAAAAATCCTAAATAAAATACTAGCAAAATAACTCCAATCGGGGGTGTCTGTACACATGTGCATGTGTGTATGTTAAATTTTGACCAAGTAGGGTTTATCTTAGATATGCAAGGATGATTCAATTATTGGTAATCTATTGATATGACTTACCTCTTAAAGAAGAAAAGCCATAAAATCATCCCAAATATATGTCCCCCAAAAAAGACATCCGAAAAATTTTAACACTGGCTTATGGTTAAAAAGAAAAACATACTCCTAGCAAATCAGGAATAGAGGAAATAACTTTAATCTAATACATGGTTCTTCATTACAGTGAAAATCATACTTAATTGTGAAATATTAGAGGCAATTTATTTAAGACTGGGAACAAGATGAGGATCTCTGTTATTATTCTTTCTGCTCATATTAGTGATTCTAACCAGTGCAAAAAGATTTTAAAAAATAAGAAATTAATGGGGAGGAATAAATTAGGAGTTTGGGATTAACAGATACACACTACTATATGTAAGATAGATAAACAACAAGGACCTACTATGTAGCACAGGGAACTATATTCAGTATCTTGTAATAACTTATAATGGAAAAGAGTATGAAAAAGAATCTAAGATATACCACATATATGTATAACTGAATCACTCCTGTACACCTGAAACTAGCACAACATTGTAAATCAACTATACTTCAATTTTTAAAAAAAATAAAGATTATATAGAAAAAAGAAAGAAATTAATGATTAGAAAGAAAAATATATAATTATTATTTGCTGACTATTTAATTACACAGAGAAATACAAGAAAATACACAGATAATTGGAACTTAAGCGAGTTCTGCAAAGTTGCCTGATAAAAAATTAACACATAAATTTTAGTAATAATCTTATTTACAAGCAACAACCAACGAGAAAATTTTAATTTTAAAAAAGGATCTATTTACAGAAGCAATAAAAAACATTAAGTAACAGAGAATGTATGTAAACATAAGACACAACATTTTTGGAGAAATTTTCAACATATTATTGAATAACAAAAAAAAACTAAATATATGGAGAAATATATAATGGAAATGGATGAGGGACTCAATATCATTAAGATAGTCTTTCTTCTCATGTTGATCTACAAATTTTAATGCAATTCCTATCAAATTGCCACAGGTTGTTTTTGCAGAGTTTTACAGGCTGAGAGTTATATGGAGAAGAAAAGGGCCAAGATTAGTCACGACTATTTGATGACTAAGGAGATGTGCAAGTATAAAAACAAAGTTATATTAACTTTAAGAAAACACGATATTTGTCTCAAGTCAAAGAAAAGAGACCAATTACAGAAGGGAAAGCTCAGCTGGGTGTGGGGGACACATGTATATGAGGTATCCTTACAAGTCAGGGGGAAAGGATCAATAATACAATTCAAGTAGCTGCAACTAAGGCTGTCTACATGCAAAAAAAAAAAAAACCAAGTACAACTTATTCCAACCCTACTTCATAGGCAGATTTAAAAAAACCCAAGTGTGAATATTGGAACTTTGAAATTAAAAAATGAGGAGAGAATATCTTTGTGAACATAGGGAAATTAATTATTTCTTAAGGCAAATGCCACAGGCACAAATCATAAAGGAAAAGGTTGATTTCCTTTTCTGACTCTATTGAATTTGATTATATTGAAAATTAAAATTTTCATGGTCTAAGATATGAACTAAGTTAAAACACAAACCACATACTTGGGAGAAGAAGCTATTTGTCACACATAAATTTAAAAATAAGTATAATTCTTGCAAATCAGTAAGAAAATACAAAGAATACAGTAATAAAATAGGCAAAGAATATGAACAGGAAATTCATAGAAGAGAACACTGAAATACCTTAAATTTGTCAGCCTCAGTTGCTATCAAGGAAGTGCAAGTTGATGTGAGATACCACTTCAGAACAAGAAGATGTCTAATTGTTGAGGAGGATAAATTAATACTAATTGTTGAGAAGAAAATGGAGAAACTGGAACTCTCCTATGTGGCAGGTACAAATACTTTGATGAGTAATTTGGCAATATCTAGCAAAGCTAGAGGCGCTTCATTATGGAATTTTACATCTAGATGCAAAACCCAGAGAACCATCCCACATATGCCCAAGAAGAGATGTACAAAAAATTAGAAGCAAGCTCAGTCACTGAGGAAAAAATAATTTCAAATAATAGGACACTAGATAATAACTTAAACGAATAGACTACTTGTTAGTACATCAATATGGCTAAATCTCAAAATTAATGCTGCATGAAAGGCAACTGCAAAAGTATTTTAAACTATTTCATTTATGTAAATATATAAAATTTGAAAAACAATACTATATATTGTTTAGGGATATGTGCATGTATAATAAATGTAAAAATAAGTTGAGAAAGATACACACCAATTTCAAGATAGTGGTTAACTCTGGGAAGAAAGGTTAACAGATGGGATAAGAAGCAATCAGCTGCATTGCTAATATTTTATTTCTAAAAAAAAGAAAAGAAGGCATAAGTTACTAGTTTTTAAATCTAGTGGTTGGTACATGAGTATCTGTTAGATTATTCTCTGTATTTTTCAATTTCATAATTTTTAAAAATTAATAAATAAAATTAACAAATCATTTACATATCCATGATCTCATTTTGATAGACCCTCCCAATAAGATTGTATGGTGTCCATTTTATAGGTGAGAAGTAGACTTCTCAAGGTTAAATCCATTACCAACTATCACAGAGCCAGAAAGGGGAAGAGCTAGGATTCCATCTTGAGTCACCTGAACCAACATGTTCCTCAAAAAATTCCTTATCTTGCAAAATGATTATCCAGAGTCCTGTAAAGATCAAGTTCCATTATTACACTGAGTATTTATTTTATATTTATTTCAATTTACCAAAATTTGACTGCCAATCAACCTCTTGGGGCAACATTGATTTTTTTTTCCCTATAAATTTGTGTGTACCTGAATTCATGGAGGTTGACTCTGTACAGTTGACAAAAATGAGTCTGTAACAACGTCACTGTCTGGTTCCACTTGGCATTTACATTTGAGGGCCTGGGATCTTGAGCCACTGTATCTCTAAAAACATCCCTTCCCCCTGCTCAATATCCTTCCAAAGGGGTAGAAAAGAGCCACCAAGAAACTCTTATCTGTATGGCTTTAAGCTATCTTGAGATTGTTGAAGAAAATCTGTGACTTGGCATTCATACTGACTTACAAGTTCAGTTTAAAAATATATTTTCAACAGTCAAGCAGCTGTTATTTCTCCTTCCTTTGCCAGCTGATTATGTATAGCAAGTTTTGTCATTTTTCCATTATTCACTACTCTTGAGTTATCAGTCTTCAGAACAAACGATAACATGCTTTATTGGAAGATAAACTGAAGATGGAAAATAAGTGATTCAGGGAAACTGAGAAGGGGTTTTTGTGCATCAGATGGTTTTAATTAAAGGAATGAATATCAAATCTGCTTCTACTTATAGAGGCGAGACACCTCCCAGGGGCTGAGATTAAAGCCTTTGTTCGTCTTTTCCACCAAAACTTTACCTGGATCTTCTGAAGCTTTCTCTTTTCCTGTTAAATGCCAGAGAATCTCTGGTATATAATCATGGAAGAGAATGGCTTGTGCCAGTGGCTTTCCCCAAAAAAGGGAGAGGGAGAGAGAATAACTATTACACTGTAATTTTTGTTTGTTTCTGGTTTGTTGGTTATGTTTATGCAAAATCTTTATCTAGAGTTGTTTAGCATGGAAAATGTGCATAAGGACCCTAATCTTCCTCCAGCAATGACAGTCTTTTTCCAACAGAGAGTACATTTCTCCATTTCTCCTCCTTTTACTATCAGGCAATGCTCTGGGCACCCTGCAGTTCATGATCAAGACCCTCTCAATGATCTAGAACATTATTTTAGGACTCAGTGTCATTTTTATGAAGATTATGAATCTCCAAGGTCACAATTTTTATCTGAGAACCTTGACTTCACCTTTTATGGAGCCTCACATGAATTTGTGACAAGTGCTCTACCTCCCCTGTCAAATTGCAGGCTTTTCCTAAGTTCCTTTAAAATAATATTTTAAAAACATATTTCAAGATAAGATAATTTATTTTATTTTATTTTTAATTTTTTAAATTGAAGTATAGTTGATTTATAATGTGTGTTAGTTTCTGGTGTACAGCATAGTGATTTAGTTATACATATGTATGTATATATATTCTTTTTCATATTCTTTTTCATTGTAGGATATTACAAGATATTGAATATAGTTCCCTGTGATATACAGTAGGACCTTGTTGTTTAACTATTTTATATATAGTAGGGTGTATCTGCAGATCCCAAACTCCTAATTTATCCTTCTCCCCCTCCATGTCCCCCTTTAGTAACCATAAGTTTGTTTTCTATGTCTGTGAGTCCTTTTCTGTTTTGTAAATAAGTTCATTTGTATCACTTTTTTTGGATTCCACATATAAGTGATATCATATGATATTTGCCTTTCTCTGTCTGATTTACTTCACTTAGTATGATAATCTCTAGGTCCATCCATGTTGCTGCAAATGGCATTATTTCATTCTTTTTTATGGCTGAGTAGTATTCCAGTGTATATATATGCCACATCTTCTTTATCCATTCATCTGTTGATGGACACTTAGGTTGCTTCCATGTTTTGTCTATTGTAAATAGTACTGCTGTGAACATCAGGGTACATGTATCTTTTTGAATTAGAGTTTTTGTCTTTTCCAGATAAATACCCAGGAGTGGTATTTCTGGATCATATAGTAACTCTATTTTTAGTTTTTTTAAGGACTCTCCATACTGTATTCCATAGTGGCTGTACCAATTTACATTCCCACCAACAGTATAGGAGGGTTCCCTTTCCTCTACATCCTCTCCAGCGTTTATTGTTTGTGAACTTTTTAATGATGGCCATTAAAATAATTTTTAATCAACCATTTTCCTGCTATCCAACACTGCATTTGACCCAGAGCTGTAGTAATAATTAAAGATTTCTTTCAAAATTCAAATTAGAATACATCGTGTTCTGACCTGTACAAAAAGTGCAATTCATCCATTAAATTTGTTGTTACATTAACAAATAAAGTCATTTATATTGTCTATTTTATAAATGTGCCACACTTAATTCTCCTTTGCTAATCATTTAGATTGTAACTTTTAATTATATAAGTAACTGTAATGCCTGTCTTTGTAAGTTAAATGTTTTTCTATATGAATAACTACTTCCTCAAGAGTAGAAAAAATTTGAGGCCCAGTACATATTGCCATATTGCTTCATGGATAAAAATTTGACCAAAGGGAAAAAAATGATGAAAGATCATAAATAAAAGCCCAGGGTCATACTAAGTTGACCCAAAGCAGAAGCAGGTGTACTCATATTGCTGCACAGAATAAGGTGTTTCACTTTGATGAGGTCAACAGTGGGAGCCACTGCAGGTCCTCATGAAGGGATTAATGACAAGAGTGAACATGATATTTTAGAACTAGGGGATACAAGAGACTGGAAGCAGGAGTCTAGCTAGGAGGTTGTGATTGTGGCTTTGGTTTAAGGTGATGAGCAGCTGGATTAAGGTGAAGGCAGTAGGAATAGTAAAGATATCTGAGACAGGTTATTTTGTGTGACAGAATAACAGTACTGGTTCTTTGCAAATTTATAATCCGTGGATCCATTAATTAAGTTTCCACAGCTAGGCTCAGACAGAGGAAAGCTTTTGATGGGCTTGCTATCCATTCATCAATTTTTTCAACAAAAAGAGGGGCCAGAACTATGATTCTGTTTAGCATCTGGTCACCACAAAAGCTAATAAGGAATTTTTCCAATTATCCACAGAATAACCTATTTTGTTGTTATTTTAATGACAGAGGGAATAGCAGTGTCCCACAGACCCTGAAATCTCACCAAATTACTGCTGAATCAGAAAATCACACCAGGAAATAACCCAGTCTGAAACAGTTCACAAAATTGTCCCAAGTAGGCCCATCCTCAGGATGAATCTGGAAGACTCTGAGAGATCAGCTTGCTTTTTTATGAATAGTCGTCATTTGTACTTAAGTTTGGGGAATTCTGGTTTTGAAGGACTACAACAAAATTAATTGATCCTTAAAAAGAGAGAGAGTGGAAGAATTTTACTATATTTTTTCACTAAAACCTATATACTACATGAAATTCTGATTTCATTCATGTGCAATCATTATGAAATATGAAAGAGAAACTAAACAGATGAAGAAACAATAGTGACAGCTCAGGAGGACAATTGCTAAATGGATGGCTTGAGCATGAGGACAAAGCCAGCAGCATTTTTCTTGAAATGTACACTGAGTTCACAGATGTTATATTATCACTTTTAAATTGGTGGAATAATCTTTTCATAATGCTTGTCTGTATAAGTTTTTAGAACTGCAACATGTCAGCCAAATATGTACCAAATGAAACTTCATTTTTAAGGATAAATGTAAGTCATTCTTGTAGTGTTGCATGACCGGGATATTGCAGACAGACAACTTTCGTCTGAAGCTCCAGAGGATATGGAATTGACATGAATAAGCTATTTTCAAATTTATCTAATAAAAATGTCAAAACTTTGACAGCCAGAATACCCATCATTTACCCATGTAAAAATAATAGCAGAAAAGTAGCAAATTAAAATCAATGAATTCAAATCAAAGCTAATCAAAATAGACCTTAGCTATGAAATGTTTTGGCCCCCTTCCTGGAAGTCCTAACCTTTACAGAAAGAATCCCAGAGATAATTCAGCAAAAGCATTTGTGTGTGTGTCCGTTCTTCTTACCTCAAAAAATCATTCTAAAGTTTAAAACCAGCTCCAGATTCTTTTAAATCATTCCTTTCTCAACAGAAAAATTGTTCCAATGTTTAAAAATATCTTCCATCACTTTAGTTAATTATATGTCATGTATTGCCTCAAAAACATGAATAGAATACAATGAGTAATAGCATCTAAGCTAAAATCACCAAAATCAGTAAATATTTCTACAGCTAGTTCAAAGTGTAAATATTTAGTTCTCAAAGAATCTCTATTATTGCCTGAAGACTAATCTTGTCTAATAAACTTCTTTAAATAAAGCAAAACTATGCTGGGAGAAAACTTCACTTAGTCCCATGCCTTTCTGAAAAAAACAAAACAAAACAGCATTCTATCTCCCCATCTTCCCCTCTAGTTAGGCACAGGGATGTATGGGGTCAAAAGTTTAACACAGTATTTTTATTCCCAGCCACACCAAAAAATAACATCCTTTAGTGTGCTGTTTCAGAAATTTAGGCGCACCATTCAAACACATCAGGTTATTTGTCGAAGAACATGTGCTAAAACCCTGGAACTTAACCTCAAAGTCCGTCCTAAAAAAAAGACCAAATATTGGGGCCTTTCCAAGCAAAATCAATTTATGATTAAAATTTCACCAAGAACAGGTCTAATATTTTGACAAGGAAAAAAATGTTTTAGGTATTTTCATGTGGTCAAGAGTTTCCAGAAATAGCAGCTTTGGGTGCATATCATCTGGTAGGTTGGCAACAGCCTGATCCCAGACCTTCTCCTTGGAAAACTATGCAAAAACAGGAAAAGGAATCCTAAAATTGGGTGAAGGGTCAACAATGTAATTTCTAACAAGTACCTGCTTCCTGGTGACATGCGCAGTAGAGAAATCAAGAGTGCAGGTTTAAATCCAGTGATCCTCTATTCAAACTCTACCAGGACCCAACCTTAGAATCTTCTTTCTCCCTGGATTGAAGGTATGCTTTGATAGGAGAAAAAAACCAACCCTTCCCAAAAGAACACTCCTAGTGAGACAACTAGGATTAGAGACTTCCCATCTGTAAGTCCCTCCCCAAGGACCACAACCACCACCTCTACTCCAGTACTTCTGCCTCTCATAACAGGCACTGTTCTCTTTCCCCCTTATCCCTAAGACTGTTTCTTTCGTTGTTACATCTCCCTCTATTACAAAACTTAGTCAAATTCAGCACCTCTCAAAATGAGTTTGAGAGGACCCTAGAGGACCCTCCTAGAGGTACACAGATGCTCACAGGTGTTCCTCCCCTACACACACAAAAAATGGCTCCATGATCCAATACTTTTGGGAAACTCTGGGGCAAATGTTTTAAATAGTTCCTTTCTTGCAGGGCTTTGAATATGCTTATTTCCTAATTTCTTTGACATGGATGTTTTTGTGGGCCACACCTATTAACATCGCTAAAGAGTTTCACTAGCAAATGAAATCCTTTTTGAGTGTAGTAAGAATCTAACTATTTGACTGTTTAGCTATTTGACATAAGACCAACCCTGGAATGTTAAACAATGCCACATTTGTTCTCCTTCCTCCAAGTCACCTTCCCATGGTCCCAAACTTGATAGATGTCTATTTTCCCTTCCCCACAATCCCTGTTGCCCTACAGTGGTGTTTTAACTCAAAATCAGAGGCAGAGAAAAAAACAAAGAAATATTTGAATTCATCGATTTTAGAGAGACATTGAATCATCCTTCAAGCAATATATGATGACATTTCAAGCACAAATATCAAGATTATTATTTTTAAAATTAAATAGTACCCGAGTGTTTAAAAAAAAATCAAAGGCAGGAAACTGTCAAAAGGCTTTCAATTGGTCTTTGAGGTCCTTTGCACAGTTCCTTTGCCATTGAGACTTAGGGGTCCTTCCTGCACGCAGTGTCCTGGGTCTGCCAAAAGTATCCCACATCTCCTGAGAGACAAATGTGTAAGACATAAATAGCTGGAGTGATATATTAAAGGAGAAAATGAATATGATAGAATTAACTGTCATAAAATGTAAGAGATTATTTTTATTTTCACATAATTGTCATCCCTTTCTGTATATCACCATGCACAATTAGGCACTCAGTAAATACTTTTTAGTATTGTAATGGTTGAGTAAACTGAATCCATGCAATTTCAGTCTTGCAATTAAGTTCCTGAAGCACAGCGATATGGAACGACATATAGCCAAAGTGGGGAGAGGTGGGAGCAAAGAGAGGTGCTGAAGCCAGTAATTAAGTAAATGAGTCTCTGACCCAGACAGACTGGTTTCACAAGTTGAGATTTGCCCCCACAGGGGCCAGAGATGACATCATGGGAATGCATATCAAGACCCATGAGTGATGAGGTTATGTGGCTGAGAACACCAAACCCATCTAAAAAGCCAGAGTACAAGTGGTTCATTAGTGAGCCAATGTGGCCAGGTATATGAAGGCAGAGAATATTCTGAATTACCCAGAAATGTGAGCAATGATGGGGGAAGGGGGTCAAATATGAGAAAAAAAATAAGGAAGGGGAAGTTAAAAAGGCAGGAGCTCTCCCAATTCAGTACCATCTGAATTTCTGCACTTGCATCTGAGTTTAGGAGTCACAGCTTCTGTGGGTCCCCTTGCTTCCTGGAAGGAGTATCCCAGGCTCTGTTGACTCAAGAAGGGACAACAAAGCGTCAGCAACCCCGAAGCATCAGCGGATGCTGCCAACTCCCAGTCTATCTGGAGATCCCACTGAAAGGAAGGAGGAATCAGGATGACTTAGGAAGCAGCTCACAGACTACCAAGGCGAAGAGGAGAGGCCAGATAGGGAGACACTTAACCTATACCCTCAATCAACTTTAATTCAAGGTACAAATGAGGTAGAAATTTCCCAGATACAACATCCTTTTGAAGGATGCAGCCTTCTAGGGGAGGTAATTAATATGAAAAAGCTGCTGCTAACTGGCTCTGGGAACTTGAAGCATTTTCTTCTCAGTCCATCAATGGCCACATCTGCAAGAAAGGAGGAGCAAGAGAGAGAACGAAGGTGAAGGTACTGTGAAACTGGGTGGCACCATGGCACATGAAAGGCCTATTCTAGCCATGTACAGCCTTTCTGATAGGTCTTTTGATTGGCTGCAGCCATCCTCATGTGACCTAATGGACCCAATTCCTTCTTTCATCCCCACAAATGCCAAAACCATCCTGGGTTTAATCAAGAGACCTATGTTTATTCAACATACTTAACTCAAGAAAGATAATCCAGGGGACCCAATGACTTCTTTTCTCTATGTAGCCACTTGCATTTTCTCAGTTATGTTTTTACTTTCTGTATGTGTCCAATTTTATTTTCAATGATTGACCTGGATTTTAGGTTTTAATAGCCTAAATATCAGGTTTTGTTAGTTCAGCTGTAGGTTAAAATGCTCTTACTCTTTTGCTCTTAATTAATGGATACCATTCAACAATGAAGGATTCTGTTTAATCTTTTTTTTTTAAAATGAGTTTTAAATTATTCTTTGTTTGCACATGGCCCAAGAGAAGCTTTTCTGGGGGGTTACTAGAAGAAGTGGTATAAGTCCATTTCCCTTAATAGTAAAAGATTCTCCGTGACTGTAAAATAGAGAGTTCCCCCACCTGGTAGTTATTTAAGAAACTGATTTTTAACCCTAATCACGGGATTTTTACACTTAAATTAAATTCCACCTTTGTTAGTTTTGACTGGGCAGTTCAGCCTGGACATCCGTTTTTAAATTAAGCTTTTACTGTGTTTTTTAAAGACTTTTTAAAAAGTAAAGACTTCAAAAGTCAAAAGAGGGTCTAGTACTCTCTTTCCCCAGACTCCTCTGTGTCACAGTCAGAAAACAGAGTTTTTCCCTATCTACTCCATATTCAATTTGGAAAGATGCATAGGAGGAATACCCTCAAATTTTGTCTTCTTAGCATTATATTATAGTATATTATTCTGACACTAACCCAAGGCCAGATGTTGTTGTGACCATCTGTATATTTCAGGATTGATGAGGACATCAAATAGAGCCCAACCCCCCAGCAAACACACCTTGGCCTCTAGACTATAAAAATTTATTAGGTGAGCCCACTTTAGGGTATTGCTAAATTCTTTAGCTGGCAGTGATCTCGGTTTCCTTCAGGGACAAGCTGCCTTAAAATAAGGCCCTTGAAAGGACTTACTCCAGACCCTCAGGGAGAGGAGCTGCCACGTAATTTCAGGAGAGAATTCAGTTGCTCTGGAAACAGGTTTTGACAATGGCTCTGTGTGCCAAAGGGCTGAGGATGTAGAGGGCACTGGGTTCCCGCCCCTTGAATGATACTTGAGGCTCTGCTCTTCAAACAGATGACTTCATTCTGACAACAATGCTTTTTTTTCCAAGAAGCTGCCAGTTCATACACATTATAAAATAAATTCTCTCATTGACACTGGAGTGGCAGGAACTACAAACATTGCTTTTTAAAAAGTGTGTGAGCTGGAAAAGGTAAGCTGGAAAAAGGAACAGAATTTCTCCCATAAAGAATTTGTGGTAACTATGGAAACAAATCACCGAATCAGCAATCACTTTGTCAACCCCAGTACAGATTAAGGAGGTGTGTGGAGCCATGCACAATGACTTTATCTTAGGAAATTTTACCTCAGCCTGGATAAGGTGTTTTAAAGCATGGGTCCCAGAAATACTGTGCCTTCTCTTCCTTTAGCCCTTCAGAAAGCCACACCTACTAAAAAATGAAAAGACCCATCAGATAACCAGTCCTTATCCAGTGGCTCACTGGTTTTTAATATCCCGAGTGCCCCATCTTCCAGGGGGTACCAGAGAACAGGGGTACAGGCAAGGAGGGGTCCTTGTAAATAATTATTCTCCCTTCAGTGGAAACATTGAGGAGTAAGAGAAATCAACCTCTTCCCAGTTATGTTCAGCCTGAGTCCACACATGCCACAGCTGTAAACATGTCTGGATGCCATGAAGAAAATGAGAGTTTGGACATAATAAAACTATTTCATTACTCCTATCACCTTAAACCTTTCCTTCCTTTCTCTATATCAGAGATCTTCAACTTTTTATATAAAAGCCCAGATGGCATATATTTTAGGCTTTGCAGGCTGTATATGGTCTTCCTCCTCCTCCTCCTCCTCTTCTCTTCCTCCTTCTTTTTATAACAGTACAGTGTAAAAACCATCATGAGCTCTCATATTTGACCCATGAACCATAATTTGTTAACCCTGCTCAACATTATGTCACAGAAGTTCTGACATCTCTGAATGTAGGTCACTATTTAGTCCAAGTTTCAGAAAACCAATCAAGCACACTGTCAGAACCACCTCAAGCTAGTTAAGCTAACACACTAAATCCAGAAGCTCTGATAAATGCGTCCATATCAATAAATTCAGCCTGACCTCCCATTATATTCTGTTCCCCTTGGTTCAATACACTTAGAATTTATTCCCACACATACTCCATAATCCCCAGGTTTCAGCTGATATAAATTAGCTAAATCATGCAGTTCTCTTGGAATATATGCTTCTTCTTCACAAGTCAGATTTACACTTGTATTCCTGTACATGGTGGGATCTGACTCTAGCTATATGTCTAGAGGCAATGAAACATAGGTCTTGATGCATCTGGGATAAATAAAAGACTCTCACAAGACAACAGGGTCAAGTGAGATTAGAGTTTTCAAGGAAGGGAGGGACCATCTCAGACTGAGAAGGAGGAACTCATTTTGCCAGGAAAGAAGGTTCCGAGACACTTGAGAGAGGTTCAAAAATTTCAACTTTTTCTGAGTCCACTCAGAATGTCCTCATTCCAAATCTCAGGGTCCCACTCCTTCCCAATCAAGTCCCTAAATTTCACATAAGAAATTTGGCAAGTCTGTGATTTGAATTTACATTGTAATTCTGCCAATCCACATAATTAAATTTGGGATTTGGCTTTCAATAATACTTGTACCACAACTATGAGAAATATAATAGTCTTATATAAGGCAACTGTAGAAATTCTCTGTCTCTCTGAGACTTAGGCAGATAATTTAAAGCACCAAGCTTTCCTTTTTCTTTTTGTTATTCCTTTAGTGCAGACTGAAAAAGCCATCATGCCCCAGTCCTTGTCCTCATTATTACTACACAGCAGTCAAATGCAGTAGTCCCTTTGTCCCCCAAGGAACTTAATTTAATAGGAAGTTTATTCCAAGTGACCATAGTTGATAATTTAATGATTATGCCACTGCATGCCATAGACTTAAGAGTACAATTGGCCTTTGAACAATACAGGGGTTAGGGGCGCTGACCCTCCCCAACAATGGAAAATCCGAATATAACTTGTAATCAGCCCTCTACATCCAAAGTTCCTCTGTATCTGCAATACCACATCTACAGAGTCAACCAACTAGGGATAGGGATGGTATAGTACTGTAGTACTTACTATTGAAAAAAATCTACATATAAGTGAACCCATGCAGTTCAAACCCTTGTAGTTCAAGGGCCAACTATATTCGGTGGGGGGGGGGGGGTTGTTTGTTTGCTTTGTTTTGTTTTGTTCTGGAAAGGAGCTTAGTGCTAAATTCAAGACCAAGTTCATAATGAAACCAAGCCAAGAATTCCATCATTTGTAGTATGTTTAATAGAACTATTCCTATTAGAAACATTCTATTTATTGAAGGAAGGAGGGAGGGAGGGAAGGAAGGAAGGAAAGAAGGCAGGCAGGCAGGCAGGCAGGCAAGGCAAGGCTGAGAAAGAGACAACATCTGGCGACCAACAATATCTCTGAGCAGGTAAGCTATAGCTGGTTCTGACAAAGCTAAAAGGAGTCAAAGACAAGAGTAAACTTCCAAAGTCAAGGCAAATTGGCAACACTAAATAAATATAAGAAGGAAGGCTTTATTCCCTTCACTCCCAGTCTAGTGATTAAAATTAACAGGACCTAATAGGATATCAGCTGGCAAAAGAGTCTAGATACGTGTTTGGCAGAATTCTAACCTCAGCATCACAGGGCAGGCTATAGAATTGTGGGTCTGGGGCTCAGAGTCAATAGGTAAATTATCAGCGCAGATAGTGGTATGTTTCTCAGTTCCTTCTGTTTAAAATGGTCCAGGTGGCTTCTGTGATGCCTTTCAACTCTGTATACCTTTCCCATTCAACATTTTACAATCTTATTCCTGTCTGTCACACCTGGATCCAGGTCTCAGACAGAAGAACAATGCCTACAAAGTGAGATGTCTTCTCCACATAACATCTATGAATGACCACAATTTAACTTGAATTTTCTTACCTCAATTTTTTGGGCTGGTTTTGGCTGGTAGATATTAATACACAGGTAGATTTGTTACCTCAGCCATCAAAATGTGTTTCCTAAAGTATATGTTAAATAGAGTATACAGATAAATACCACAGAAAAGCCAAAACAAGGCTAGAAAAGGGTACCAAGCTCATAACATACCCTATGGAATGAGTCTTGGGGTAGTCACAAAGCAATAGGTTGCATCTATAGTATATACTAATAATAAGAGTAGTGAAAAAACATACTGCACTAAAGCATTGTGTACTAGGCACTAAGTTATTTACATGTATTAATTCATCACAACCGTCTACCCTTTACAGTAAAAATTATCCCTATATTAGTGGATGAAGGAATTGAGAAACTAGGCTCCACTAGCTTCATCTATATATTAAAACATTATATAAACTGTAAATATATATATATTTATAGCATATATATATTTAGATAGATAGACAATGTATGTATGTATGTATGTATGTATATTTAAGTTACTAGGCTCACCCAGATAAGGAACCCAACAGTTTGACAAACAATGTTGCATTGTGTGATGGATGCTAGACACAGAAAGGCTTTGGCAGTTTCTTTGGTCCATTTCCAGTGAAAATAGAGAGCAATGAACTTGCTCCAGACTCTGATTCCAGAACTTTCAGAGGCTGGAGATAGTGGTGATCTGTCTGTGAGGCTCTGTGTTTATCATTTCTCAGAAGCCAGCTAGCAGACCAGGCCACCTGCCAGTATATGGTTAGCACATTTATGTCAACTGATTTGTCAGCCAGGTACCACGGCATTTCCTAAGTCATAGCTTAGCCTATAAAACCACAATGCCTAGCCAAGCCAAAACAGCAATAAGAGACCTTTCTATGTATACCACACTAGCAGCTCTGTGAAAAGGTATGTGACATACTTTTATGCACTGTAACTGGCAGACCAGAGCAGCACAGTCCCTTCTGATCTAATGTGTCTCCTCCATCTGTTTTGAATTCATTTTCTGTAGACAAGAACAGAGTGAGTGAGAAAATGAAGGATATTTTGATATTTGTTAAGAGAGATTGATGCCAAGTTTCCTCCAAAATCATGTTGGAGTCCTGTCCAGTGGGCAAAGGACACATGAAACTAATTCATCTCTAAAAGTCTAGTTCTTTTATTGGAAATTCTTAATTTTTAAAAATTGAGCTAAGAGGATTAAATAAATAAATAAATAAAACTAAATATGCCTATAAAGACTAATGGAAAAAGATTATTCCATTATCTTAAAATTCAGTTTCATAATTTCTACTTCTAGTGTATGATATAGTAACTGGTACTAGACTTGCTTTCCCACTACAAACTACTTTTCTTTAAGGACAAAATATATGAAACAACTCTTTTCAAACATGGACTGCAGACTCGACAAGACTTGATTTCTGAAAGAAGTAAGGCAAATGAGATAAATCCTAAAAATGTCCCAGCTTTCTACCTGGAGACTTGAGTATATAAAAATGAAACATAGGTCACAGGATCTCACTGAATTGAAGAGGTAATATTAGAATTTGGAGAGGCTAGGGCAAAATATCAGAGAGGAGAGAGAGACACAGAGAAAGAGCTCCAGAAATCTGCATAGGTGGTCCCTTGAGTCTTTGGCAGACTATCCAGTTCTACATATGTGTGGTAAGACACCACAAAACCAGGCAAAGAGTAACTATGAGTTGAAGAACAACTAACAAGGAGCTGTAAGCTGAACAATTCCCAGAACTCATACAGGGCTGGGAGTCATCCAAGTTCTAGCCACTGTGGTGGAGAAATCTCATTGAACAAGCAAGGCATTTAGAAGAGACTCAGAAGTATTAGAGCTAAATTATATTAGAGTGAGGCCACTGCAGACCTCCACTAAGAAACAAACCTCAAAAGGATCAAGCTGATCAGCAAGTGACTTAATTTTCTGCAGAGGAAAAAAAAAAAGTCCAACAAATCTTAAATGAAGTTATCAAAATCCACTTAACAGTATGACAATCACAATGTCCAGTGTCCTATCAAAAGTTACTAGACCTACTAAGAAGCAGGAAAATGGTAGGGGATATTAGTCAATAAACACACACACACAGAAATCACAGAGATGATGGGAGTCACAAAGATTTTTAAAGTGACTCTATACATATGTTCAAATATTTCAAGGAAAATATAAATAAAAGAGTTAGAGAAATTGAAGATATAAAAGAGAACCAAATGGAATTTTTGAAGCTGAAAAATACATTATCTGAAATGAAAATTTACTGAATGAGATTAACAGCAGATTACACACTAGAAAATATTAGCTAGCTTGGAGACATAAAAATAGAAACTATTAAATAAGAGCCAAAATTTTTCAAAATTTAATGAAAAATATAAAACTACAGGTCGAAGAGTATCAATACAGTTCACACAATACAAACACAAAGAAAAACCCTTTAAGGTACATCATATTAAAACTGCTGAAAACTAGAAATAGGGAGAAAATACTAAAAGTAGCTGGAGGGGAAAAGCACACATTTTGATACAGAAGAACAAAAATAAGAAAATCGCTGACTTCATATTAGAAATAAAATAAGACAAAGACAATTGAGTGACGTTTTTTAAGTACTGAAAGAAGAAAAAAAAGGAAATCCAGAATTCTATATCTGTCAAAAATATTGTTCAAAAATAAAAGGAAAATGAAGGCATTTTCAGATAAACACAGGTTGAAAGAATTTATGATCAACAGACCTATACTAAAATAAATGTAAAAGAGAGTTTTTCAGACTGAAGGAAAATGATAAAAGATAATAGTTTTTATTGTAGATTCTTTAGGTTTTTCAAAATGTACAGTCATGTCATTTTCCTTTCCAATCTGGATGCCTATTATTATATTGTTCTTGCCTTACTGAACTGGCATTGTAATGGAGACTGAATGAAAATGATGAAATCACACATCCTTGCCTTGTACCCATAATTAGGGGGAAAACATTCAGTTTGGCATTAAATATAATATTAACTGTAGATTTCTTTATAGATGCTTTTTATTGGGGTGAGGAAGTTTCCTCTACTCCTAGTTTGCTGAGAAATTTTTAAGATGTATGTGGATGGTTGTTGAATGTCTCCAATACTTTTTCTTCATCTATTAGGATGATTATAGTTTTTCTCCTTGATTTCATTGATACAATGTATTGCATTCATTATTTTCTAAGGGCAAACCTACTTGCATTCCTGAAATTACTCCCATTTGGTCATGATGTATAATCTTTTTATATATTTTGTAATATTTTGTTAATGTTTATTGCATATATGTTAATGAAGGATATCCATATGTTATATCTTTGTCTGATTTTAGTATCAGGATAATACTTCTCTCCTGCTCTGTTTTCTGAAATATTTTGTGTAAAATTGATATTATTTTTTCCTTAAACATATGCTAGAATTTACCATTGAAGCCACCTTGCCTGGAGATTTCTTTGGGGAGTTTTTTAAATTTCAAATCTAATGTCTTTAGGAGAAATAGGGTATTCAGATTTTAAATTCCTTTCTATGCCAGTTTGTGTCATTTATGGCTTTCAAAATGTTTGTTTTTTAATCTAGGTTATTTGATTTATTGGAATAAAGTAATATATAATAGCATATAATATTCTTTTATCCTTCTAATTTCTGTGGGATCTGTGGTGATGTCATATCATTCCTTATGTTGATAATTTGAATCATTTCTTTTTTCTTGATCAGTCTAGGTAGAAGTTCATTAATCTTTTCCAAAAAGCAGCTTTGATTTCATTGATTTTCTCTACTTTTAAAAGCAGTTTAAAACAACAAATGTTTATTATCTCACACAGCTACTGTTTGTCAGGAGTCTGGGAGTAACTTAGTTTTGGCTCAGGCTCTATTACGAGGTTGCACTAAAGACACTGGCTAGGACTTCAGTCGTCTGAAAGTGTGCCTTCAGTTCCTCACCACCTACGCCTCTTCTTATCAATGTGGCAGCTGAACTCCCTCAGAGTGAGTGATGAAATTGAGAGTGAGCGGAACTTCTCTATTGTTTTTCTGTTTTCTATTTCATTGATTTATGCTCTTTATTTTTCCTTTCATGTATTCACTTAGAGTTTAATTTAGCTTCTTGGGTAGGAAGCTTAAATTATTGATTTTAAAGCTTATTCTGTCTCATGTAAGCATATAAAGCTGTGTATTTCCCTTTAAGCACTGCTGTGGTCACATTCTATACATTTTGATATGTTGCATATTTGTAATCATTCAGTCAAAAATATTTTCAAATTTCCTTCATGATTTATTCTTTGACTCATGGCTTATATGGATATGTTTTATAAAATTCTAAAAAATGTGGGGATCCTAAGTCATATTTTTGTTATTTATTTGTAATATATTTCCATTGTGATCAGAGAATATACTTGATATGATTTCAGTTCTTTAAAGTGTGTTGTACATAGGTCAGTTTTCCCTAAATTGATCTACAGATTCAATGTAATTCCAATCAAAATCCCAGGAACCTTTTTAAAGAAATTAATAGGCTATTTTTAAAACATAGTGATATAATGCAAAGGACCTAGAATAGTCAAAGAAATTTTGAAAAGGAATCACAAATTTGGAAAACTTAAGCTATCTGAATTTGAGACTGTCTATAAAGTTATAGAAATGGAGACAGTGTGACATTTACATAAGGATAAGCAAAAAAATAAATGGAACAGAATGACAGTTCAAAAACAGAACCAGACAAGGTAATTCAATAAGTAAAGAAAAGTGTTTCAAACATAGTTCTAGAAAAACCAGATACCAGCACAGAGAACTATATTTAATATCTTATAATAACCTTTAATGAAAATGAATATATGTATATATATGTATGACTGGGACATTATGCTGCACACCAGAAACTAACACATTATACTTACTATACTTCAATTAAAAAAAGAGAAAAAGAAAATTCAGATACCACATTTTAAAAATAGGAATAAACCTTGACCCTTACCTCACACCATAACAAAAATTAACTCAAAATTGATTAAAGAAATAGAAGCTAAAACTATAAAACTTCTAGAAAAATACATGAGAGAACATCTTTATGACCATGAGATAGGTAAAACTGTTTTTAGATAGAGCAAATTAAAAGCATAAGACATAAATATATAAATTAAACCTAATCAAAGTTAAAGACTTCTAGTCCAAAGACATCATTAAAGAATTAAAAGACGATCCACAGACTGGTAGAAAATATTCACAATACATGTACCTAATAAAGGTCTTGTGTCAGGAATATTTAAAGAACACTTACAATTAGACAGAGAGAAGACAAAAAAATTTTAATAGGCAGAAGATTTGAACAGATACTTCACAAAAGAAAACATACAAATGTCTAATAATTGCATGAAATGATGCTCAACATCTTTCATCATCAGGAAAATACATATTTATACCTCTACACACCGTTGAATTATCTAAAAATAAAGACTGACACCATCAAGTTTGGTGACAATGTGAGGCTACTGGAACTCTCATGCATTATTGCTGGAAATGCAAAATGGAACAACCACTTTGGAAAACAGAATAGCAGTTATAAAGTTCACCATATGAACTTCCCATATGACCCCGCAATCTAACTCCTAGATATTTATCCAAGAGAAATGAAAACGTATGTCTCAAGAAAAATTTGTGAATGAATGGTTATAGCTACTTTATTTTTAATAGCCAAAAACTGTAAACAATCCAAATGTCTATAAACTGGAAAATAAACATTGTAGTATATACATAAAATGGAATTCTACTCAACAATAATGTTGATACATACAACAGAATGGATGAACTTCAAAAATATGCCAACATGTAAGAGTCCATGAAAATCTAGAACAGGCAAGACTAATCAATAGTAATAGAAAGCAGATCAATGGTTTCCAGGGGCCAAAGATGACAGGATTTACTGCAAAGGAGCAGAGTATCTGGGGGATAATAGAAAATTCTGTGTCTTGACTAGAGTGGTTGTCACAGTTGCATACATTTATCAAAATTTATTGAACTTTACACTTTTATTATGTTCATTTTATTGAATGTAAATTATGCCTCAATAAAACTTATTTTATATGCCAAGAAATCAGATTTCACAGACTAACAAATGTATATTTTACCATTCAAACTGATATACAAGATTTTGAGATCACAGAGCTTCCTAGAAAGGCCTGTTTCCAGTTGGACTGTCCTTATTGTGATCCTTTTGTCTTGAGTAGTGCTGTACCTATGACAAATTGTATTTTCCACACATGGCAGCACCCCACAGGCTATACTACAATATGACCTTGATATTTCTCTCATCAAAAAGTGGGGTATGTGTTCCTTCCCCACATTTCTAAGTACACTTGGATTTGCTTAGAACAAACAGAAATGCAGCAGAAGTGACACTGCTTGCCTTCCGAAGCTAAGTTAGAAAGTAACTTCCTCTGACTCATTGGCACTCTAGCATTAGAATCCTGAGCTACTATGTAACATTCCAACTCCTAAGGCCACGGTGCTGTGAGGAAGCCCGTATTATCCCAAATGGAGAGACCATCTGGAGAAGCTCCAAGACTACACAGAAAAAGACAGAGAGAGATACCCAGCCAGACCCTGGCTCCTACAGTCACCTGCTGTTCCAGCTCCAGCCACTGCTTAACCACCACTCCTTGAGAAACCCTATGCCAGAACCACCCATCATAGCCCTTCCCAAATTTCTGACCCACAGAAAATGTGGCATGGTTTGATAGTTGCAGCACAGGTAACTAGTATAACACCCCCAGCAATACCACACTTGACATAGTGCTGAAAGTAAATGGAAGGAGGAGATGTGGTACCACCGTGCTTTTTAATAAACCCAAAACTGTTCCCCTTTCTTCAGACTCAGTGGTCCAATGTCGAAATGAACACACTTTTTACTTCAAGGCCTAGCAAAATAAATACATGCAGTAAGTGATGCTCTGTTACTCGAGAAGAGTGGCATTGAATTAGTCACCAGTGAGACAGCCTGACTCTCTTACAGGAGTGGTGACAGATAAACTGCTAAATCCACAAGCACAATATGTTCCTCCTTTCTGCACCCTGGACTCCCTCGGAGGCTACTGGAAAAAGAATTTTACCAAAGGTAAATGGGCAAACAGGATTGCCCTAAGTGAAGGGCCTTTCAGAAACACAGGCCTGTTGTTACCTTCTCAGTGAAGGTTCATGATATATATTATTATGTAAGACCTGGCACTAAACCAGGAACTGGCCCAAGTAGACTTTGAAAAATAATTCCACCTCGAAACACATCAATCTTGCTGCATTGGCATGTTGACAGACAAGCTGAACTTCAGGGAGGCCTACTCACTGGTAGGCATAAGTCCCACCATGGCAGATAATGGGCAAACTGCCTTTATCCTGATCAAAATCCATCCATCCATGTCTGCCTGGCAGCCAGCATGAAATAAGTTGAAGCAAACCACAAAAACTGTAGCCACAAAAAAGCTCACACTCACACATACCTTTCTCACTTACTAGTGTATAAACAGAAATTAAGTATGTGTGTGTGTTTATTTTAAAGTTGATGTTTGTTTTCCAGTTTCCATAGGAAATAAGTGAGCTAATATTATCTTCCAAAAGTAAATACCTTTATGCAAAACTCCCTAAAACTGATCCCAGGCCAACATACTTGCTGCAGCCTCCTCTTGCCCTCACGCCTCCAAATCCTCACACTGTGGTCTAAAGCACAGAGGATCGTTAACAGAGAGACATGGCCTGGCTTCCTCCCCCAGATCTTCTGAGAGCTGAATCACAGTCCTTTGTATCTCTCTTGCCAGATCCTATTGCTTGAAACAGGAGATAAAATCTGATGGGAAACCAAAAATATGAGGAGTCCTGGAGGTTTGACCCCATCAGTTCCTCTTGGCCATGGACACTATATGCAGCCAGTTAATCTCCTTAGTGGATATTTTCTGGAATTATGTAAACCAGGAGGACTGGAGTTTGGTTTTGGTTGTATTCTTGTGGAACCCTGTGAGTTTTGTGTTGCCGTGCTTTTAGTAGTATTTGCCCATGCATTTTGTTTTGGGTTTCGTTTACTTGCCTCAGTAAAGGACAGTTACTAAGGTCCTTCTCACCAAACACACTCTTTCATCAACATCAACAGCAGCCTTTTAATATCATCTGCTTAGTTTTAAAAGAACTAGATATTTCAAATGTTCATGTAATGTATTTTTTTTAATCACAAAAGGCTACATTTTCTGGGCACCATCCTTTTTCAAAAATGCTGTAAGCTCTTGGCATTTTGAGGGGACAGGTCCAGAGTCCTTCCCCAACCCCAAAATCTCAGACATAGGAATGTTTATTCAGGCCTCTGGCACTGGGTCAAGAGTCCTGAACTTCCTCTCTATGTCATCATTCTAACCACATTTTGACCTGTATAAATGCATATAAATGGAGAAAACATAACCAACTACAGGCTGATACTCTGAAAAAATTTAATTATTGAAGATAACTAAGAAGGGAGACCTGAAAGGAATCCAAGCTTTCTGCTCTTAATAGGAATTAAGCTCATGTATATTAAAGATCAGTTGTTGAAATCATTAGGCTGACTACAGAAAAATTATTAAGACTTTTTATTATTACAAAGTGCATATTCTGTTGTTGCTCAGTATATTCACTGGGTGAGTTCTAGCCTTACTATAAATCTTAAAGCCTTTATGTGTCATTAGAATATAAATGTCAAAACACTGTACATATCATCCAAAAGACACACTTGCAAAGACTGTTAAACTAGCCAAAATAAGTATTCAGGAAAGTATTCAAAAGATCCCATTGATGATACAGAAAATTTGTACTCAACCAAAATGTCCAAAAAAGGCAAAACATTTAAGGCAATCATTGTTCATCCAGTTAATGAACTGTAAGGCAAACATTAAAATTATGAGTGTGTGATCACTGCATTGTAGATGCCATCGGCCCAGAGTCCTGGGTTTTTAGGGAGAATTCTTCCACTGACTCAGCTTAAGATCTCATTCCAGAAATAATCACCCTAGACAGCTAAGCGCTCCCTACTTGCAGGCACTGATTCTATTTTCATTTATTCTGCAAGTTTCAGCATATTGGTACTGGAATGCTAACCTCATGACTGAGTTTAGTCAAAAAAATAATATTATTGATAATAACAGCCACCATCTTCAGTGATTTACTTCAGTGATTCCAACCCTTGGCTTGGAACCCCAACTTTGCCACTGGGGGTGTGACTTTGGGAAAGACAATTAACATGTCTATTCTTTAGTTTCCTTATTTGTTAATAGAGATAACAGTTCTCTTGGAGAGTCATGAGGATAAAGTAAGATAACACATGTAAAGTGCCTGGCATGTAGATAAGGCTCTCTTGACAGGTATTACTGTTTTTCTCCTTACTTCAGCATAAAGCCATTGTGTCTGCCTACCATTCAACTACTCACAAACATACAAACTCAAATGTAATTTACACACATAAGAAACATGCTGTTTATCTCCCTTAGATGTTTATAATTCATGGTAGAAACTATGTGGTCTCCTTTTCCAAGGTGGAATTTCAACTAAGACTTGTATGCTCTACCCCTCCTCAAACCTGAGCCCTAAGGCTATGATGGATATGTCATCACAAAAAAGAGAAAGGAATATTCATCAAAAGCCAGTTATGCTCTAGGCACTACTTGATGCGTGTGTAAACTTTAACACATTGCTATCCCCATTTTAAAGATGAAGAAACAGAGGCTCAAAATGGTTGAGTAACTTGTTCTAGATCCTAATAAAGAAAATGACAGAATCAGGATCCATATTTGTGTCTGTTCAACTCCAAAAACTTTCGTTTATGTTCAGCTATCAAGTTTTAGTTTCTTACCACAATGTTATGAACTATTATTACAAGAAAATCGCTGTTTACTATCTGTCATGGCTAGGCTTTAAACCAAGCCTACGGATATAAAACTTATGACCTCTACAGCTTAAGTAAAAGCCCACTTGAATTAAAGCAAAACAATGGAAAATGCCTTTATAAAAATATCTGAAAAAATCTTCAGAATGTGAGCTATCAACTGACATTGTTCAGTGGAATGTCCTTGCTCAGAGATGGGTGGACATCTGAGGGTGTCAGAATGGTCAGTTACGCCAAAGCGGAGTATGTGAGTCTAGAGCTATGTGTTCTGTCTTCCTGGTCACCAAGCCATAAGTTCAAATCTGCCATAATTACCCTATTCTAAAGTTTGTAAACCTTCAGTGTAACAGGATTATAGATTCTGACTAGGCCTAATTTTAAATAGAAAAAGAAGTTTGTTTCATTCTTTAAGTATATGAGTCATGCAGGCAAAAAAAACTGTGGCTGGCAGTACCTTTGCTAGTTCTACAATGCTCTGACAATGCACACTTCTGCAAGGAGCCACTACCCAAGGCTGGGCCCCTGAGGGGGTGGCCCTCCCCCTATTACACCATCGCCAGCCCCTGCTGCAAGCCAAAGGCTAGCTCTTAACCAAGCACCTGGCGCAGCATCTGGTGCATAGTGGATGTTCAGTGAATATTTGTTCAATGAATAAATGAATGCAACTCTGTCTGCCCAAGCCAGCAAAGGAACCTAAAATCATTCCTTCCTGATTCCTCATACTAAAGTTGGCCTTTCTACCTGTACCTACTGGCTACCAACTGAAATTTCCCAACTCACAGGCCAAATGCAATCTCAGGTTTTCATCTGTAAAGTCACAGTACCTGTCTAACCCCCAGGTCTTGAGAGGATCAAAATGGATAAGGCTGTCGGAAGCTTGGGAATCACAGTGTATGCCTCACACCTTCCAAAATGGGGCAGAAGGAATGTGTCCAATTTTCATCTTTGGCAACATGTTAAGATCATTTGAGAAGCTTTCAAAAGATACAAACCCTAAGTCCTACTCCAGTGAAGTCAGAATCTTTGAGGATGGGCCATGAGCATTAACATTATGTAAATGTCTCCCCTGGCAATTGGAAGGTACAGCCAAGATTGAAGATCATGAGACCAGGGAAGGCCAAGAAGGGGAACATTAGCCCCAGACAAGCAGGAAGAACCATCTTCCTCTCCTAGAAGGGGAGGGTAAGAGGACCGGAAACATCACCTGGAGCAGCAGCTACTGCTGTTGTCAAAATGCCCTTTCCCAGCCCTGTAATCCTCACTGTTGCCCTTAGCCCACCTGCACCACCCACTCCTGCTCCTCCAAGTGGTCCTGGAGTGGGCTGTGGTCTCATCTTGGACTGGACAATGGGAACCCACTCAGACATCCTCCTCTTTTAAAACAGGACTAGCCCGCAGGTCTTAATCTCTACCCACTGTCCCAGTTGTAGTCCTCACAAGCCCTGTTCTAACTCTATCTCCACTCCCACCCCCTCCTTAAAACTAGAGGTTCCTAGTGACAAGCCCCAAATGAGTATGAATGGATGTGCATAAGCCCAGGATACTGTGGAAAGGACCACATCTCAGTAAGTCCTGAAGGCAGGCTGGAGGAGGGAACATAAACAGAGACCCTAAATGTCAGAGCTCTTTATATCCTCTGTACTATGAGTCACTGATTCATCATGGTGGAAAAAAATGCCTCTAGTGTGGTGTGGAAAATATACATGTACATATATACACACACGCTTTGGAGGCAGAAGCCCTAGGTTCACAGCCCAACTGTTTATAAATTCGATATGTCTCCCCAGATTCATATGATGAAGCCCTAAACTCCAGTGTGGCATATTTGGAGATGAGTTCCCTAAGGGAGTAATTAAGATTAAATGAGTTCATAAGAGTGGGGCCCCTGATCCAAAAGGATTAGTGTCCTTATAAAAAGTGACAACAGAGAGCCCAGTCCCTCTCTCTGCCTTGTGGGGACCCAAAAAGCCTGTAAGCCAGGAAGAGGGTTCTTGTCAGTAACCAACCCTGTCAGACTTTAATCTGGGACTTCTGGCTTCCAAAACTGTGAGAAAATAAATGACTGTTGTTTAAGCCATCCAGTCAGTGGTATTTTGTTATTAATACACCAACCTTAGACAAGTCACAACATCTCCAAGCCTCAGTTTCCTCATCAATAAAAGAGAGATAAATCCTACTTCTTCATAAACATTGAATGAGTTAATGCATATTTTTGACTTCTGCAAACAGTAGAGTATTAAATAGGCATTAATCATTCATTAATACCCTCCTCTGTGCTCTCATACTTTAATCCTTGCTCTAGCCGAACATTTACTACACTGTATTAGATTGAATTTTTTTTTCCTGTCTCCCTTGTTAGGAGGTAAAATCCATTTGGCCAGGAGCCAAATCTCACTCATCCTAGTATCCCCAGTGCCAAGGCACACAGTCACTGCTCAAGAAATGATTATGGAATGATCCCCAGGTGGCCTTGGATACCCTTTCTCTGTATCCCATAACTCCTCCGCACATACTTGCATCACTTAGCATCAGGTATTGAAGTTATAAATTTTTGTGTTTTTCTTCCCCACTGGAGTATGAGCTTCCAGATGGTAGAGACCTCATATTATCATTACTGTATCCCTAATGACTAGTTCAATACCTAGCCTGGTACCTAGTAGGAACTCAGTAAAAGTTGATGAAAAGAAAGGAAATAACACATTTCTTAAGGAATTTGCATCCTTCAGTTTCAGTGCTCACAGCTGCCCTGTACTCAGTCCACCGTCTTCAGTGGAATCAACTAAATGCCCTTCATCCCACTCAGTCTTTTTTCAAAGAACTCCTAAAAGGTCCCTGCTCGTGTAGCTCTTTTATCCTATTATAACCAGCAAAGGATCAAAGTGCACTGTTTTATTGTACAAACCAATATAATCCCCCAGAGAACCAAGACCAGTCATTTTCACCATCAGCAGTTGCTATGCAACCACCCTCCAGAGTTCAGGTTGAAAGATCCAGGGCTAAGGTAGTGATTTTTCCTACCTGGAAGGGACCAGAATTTCTAAGGAAAATACACTGTTATGCGGAGTCACTCAGTCTTCTTACAAAAGGGAATTTAACCACATCAGAAAAGTATTCCAGGTTTCCTAAACTATGCATGTATCGCCTTTTTATAAAGAGATGCATATATTTAGCTACTGGATCCCAAATACACACTGTATATAAATACACACTATATATAAATTTATAATATATATATGTATAAAGAAAGAGAGTAAATATCATTTTTTATTGCCAAAGTAGTTCCAGAAGGGTCAAATTATCCCATTTCTTTTTACAGAAGTAAACATTTTAAATGAATTTCTATTTTCTCATGACAAAAAGAAAAATCAGAAAATAGAGACATATTTAAAGAGAAAATAAAGAAGCCATATCAACAGCCTAGATGAAACCACTGTTAATATTTGCTATGTAACCTTCTAGATGTTTATACATGAGAACATTAAAACATATATATTTATACGTTATTATTGTGTTATATATAATGTTCTTATGTATGTATAAACATCTGGAATATATATATTATATATTTGGTTAGAATATATATTTTCTTACTAAAATAGGAACATATTCTATGCATAGTTTGGATACCTCTTTTCTTTAAACTTTATACGATTCTATGGATGTCTTTTCAAGTTAGCATATAGTTACAGCATTATTTTTAATGCTGCATAGTATGTCATAGTTTAAATATATCAACATCCATTTAATTATTTTCCTCTTCTGTCCATTTTTCACTGTTATAAATAATGCTGTAAAAAAACATCCTTATGCACACATCTTTGAAAACTCGCCTGATTGTTTCAGTAAGATTAATTCATGGATTGGATCAGAGATTAAACATTTATTTTAAGGCTTTTAGAACATTTACAAGTAAATTGCCTAATCCTAGGCATTTATCCCCCAAACCAGGATTTTAGGTCAATACAAATTTAATCAAGTCTTTGAGGAATTTAAAATATTTTAAAAATAATAATTCAAAGTTTTCAAGGATGTGGTATGATAAAGATAATTTTATTTCTCCTCTCATTTGACTATATAACAATCCACTCTATGTCCTGCTGCCCTTTGCTGAACAAACCAAGCTGTCTTTGCTCACTAAGTTGGTGCGTCCTGCCTTCACTCCTTAGAGTTCCTCCTCTTAATAGTACCTGTTCTTGTTACCAGCTGTATTTTAGGGTTGTCTGTGCTAAGCCTGAGGAATAGCTTCTGATACCCTATGTAAGATCTAGAACAGGTTCATGATTCATGTGTTTATAAAAGTTTGATATCCTAAAAACATTTAATTTGGAGTATATTGACAATTGTCTCCCAAAAGACATGTTGACTTCTATTCAAACTTCTTTCCTTTTTGTTGAGAACAGTTAGAGACTAATTTCTCCACTTTCAACTTTGCCTTGTTTTTCAAAGTCAACACACACCCATTTGCCAGAATAATCTTCCTAAGTATGCAACTCTGATCATTTCGGATCCTGTTCAAAAACATTAAGGTTTCCCACACCAATAAAATCCAAGTTCCTAAGAATAACATTCAAAGTCCCTCCAATCTCACCCCATACCAGTCTTACTGCTGTACCAGGTTATTTGCCATCTGTGAACACAATCTGTTTCTATCCTGAACATTTGCCCACACTACTCCTATTGCCCTATGTTTTCCACTTTCAAGTACACTTTTAACTTGCCCCCAAATCTGTCCATTCTTCAAAGTTTCTTTCTTATGTCACTTCCTTTAAGAAATCATCCCCATTTCCTCCAGTCAAAACAGAATCTCTCCAAGGAACCAGAATCAAGAAATACCTGAAGTATCTAGGACTAGGTAGCAACAATCCGGATCTACACTTGCTAATATATAAAATTTTGCTGTCTTGAAACAATACACAGTATTCCGTTGCATTAAAGACATTCTCAAATAGCACAAACTAAAAATGTCAAATAAAACCAAACTGAGTCAGAGAGAGGATATTGAGACTACAAGATTAATTCTCACCCCCTTCCCTCTGTCTCCTAATAACACTCAACAGCACCTGGCTTCAAAGGTAGGGGCAGAGCTTTAATAATTCCCAGTTGGTGCCAGAGCCCTCACTTCCATGCACTTCCCAGGTCCCCTCCTTGTTCCTTCTCCCCACTCAATCTTGAGAAACTGAATATACAGACAGATGATGGCCAGACTATATATAAAATCAGGACTGTGACCCACAAACTGCAGCAACCCACACAGGAAGCCAACCTACTATCTGTAGTAACAAGTCCAGAAGCTAAAAAATAACCCTTGTAGCCATCAATCCAAAATGGCCAAGACTTAATTAATAACTGATAGTTTCTCTAATTTTTGCTTCCATTTCTAACTTGAGACCAACCAGAGGAAGCCAAATGTGGCCCCCTAACTAATCACATAGGATGTTCCACTTTTAGTTAGCCCACCTAAACTTCCCTGTGCCAACAGTCTCCAATTGTGGCTTACCTACAACACTCCTTTTTTTCCACTATAAAGTTTCTCCACTCCTCCACCTGTTTCTTTGAGTCTCTGCCAAAGGCAAATGATGGTGACTGACTCCCTTGTGTTAGAAAGCAAGCTCTGAACAAATAGCCTTTGCCTGTTCTCATTCAAATAGCCTTCATTTATTTCCGTAATCTCAGCTTAAGCCATGGTTCTTAGAAGTGACTCAAAAAAGTTTTCTAATAAATACCCTTCATGATCTGGATTCAACTTGCAGCAGGTAGATTATTGTAACCAAATATTAAGAGTCTTTTTTCATTTGAGATGTCAAGGCTCTGAGGCTAGTGTGGCAACCCAGAGAGAGTTCTAGATCATAAGAGTCTAAACCCCTGGCTGGGAACCCAGAGTCCCCTCCTGGCTCTGCCATTAACTTGCTTTATGATTTCAGGCTTGTCTTTATGTTCCAATTCTACCTCTTTAAAATGGGGATAAATGTTACATTCATTCACAGGCTTGGCGTACAAATAAGACAAAATACAATATACAATTATACTTTGAAATGGTGACTAATTATGAAATGTAAGATGTTATCACGGACACATGCAGCCCCTCTTTCAACACCCCTGGTGTCTCAGACATGGGAGAGATCAAATAGGGATAAAGAAGGAAGAAAACAAAATGGCTCAGGGCACATTAGCTGGACCGAGTGAGGAAGCACAAGCTGGCCAGCGGCTGGAGCTGGTTCCCAGTCATGTTATTCTATGCCTTTCAACTCCCACACACACCCCATCCTCTGCCAAAATACATAAACCTCTTCGAATTACACTCCTTCCCTTACAGGAGCAGTTGACTACAGTTGGATGTGATTTTCCATTGTTTGTTTTAATTTATGGATGACCAGGAATGCTGCTCTGCCTCCTTTTTTTTAAACACCTACCACTCCTCCATCAGAGGACCTCTTCTGGGGTCTTAGTTTTCTGGTAAATTTTTTTGATAAGAATAGTTGTGGTTACATCTGAATTGTACACCTGAAATATGTATAGTTTACTGTACAGGAATCATACCATAACAAAGGTGTTAAAAAAAAAATGGTTGTGGTTAGAGGCAGCTCCAAGCATAGCCCCAGAGCCTAAGCCTCATTAAGGACTTACCTCAACTCAGCCTAAGGCAGTAAGTCACTGGTTCCAGGAAGAGTAGGTTGGGCAAGAGGGCGACTGGAGAACCCTTCAGCCAGCTTCAGGAAGGAAGGATGCCTGGGTCTCATTCCAGGATGACAGCCCTTAATAAAGGAGAAAGTTTGAGGAATATAAGAGGGAAGAAAACAAGACCTATAAACACACTTTTCATCTCAGCGAGCACCTGTTATTTTGGAAATTTTGCAGGCATGTAAGGGAGGGAGAGCCAGCGTGACTCAAAAATTGCTCAGCAAAGCATCTCAGCTTAGAGTTTCTCACTTAAAACCCCCAAGAATGATTTCTTCACATTCCACGTAGAAGGTAGTTTTGGACTGGAGTACCCTCTAAAAAGGCAAATTACGAGCTAACATCTCAATCCTAAGTAGAACAATGAAACTACTTTTGTTTTTTCCTGATTTCAGTATCACTAGAGAATTGTACTTCTAAGACTAGCATTTTCCAAAGTTGTTAATACGTATACACACAGCCTCAAAAGAGAGCGAGTGTATGAGTTTAAGAAAAGTTGACTAGTTCTCTCTCTTGGAGTGCCCCAGTACATATTAGCTTGCTAAATGCTCTGGGGAGCCCTGCACCAAAGAAATACAGCATTTCTCCAGTTTGCTTGATCCCAGAATCCTTTTTTGTTGTTACTGTTACTTATGTGTGACTCCTGTTAATATTCTGCAGAAAACATTGCCCTCAAAAAAGAGAAGCCTGAATTTGGTCCTTTAGATTCTGTTTGGTTTTAAAAAAAAAAAAAAAAAAAAAGGCAAATTTGCCTCCAAAGTAAATCTTCTCAATGTATGGTTCCTCGCTAGAGGAATGCTGACATTTGCATGAACCCCAGCCTCTGGATCAGGAACAAGAGGTGGTTATTCTCAACTCTTACCCTTGCCCCAACTCCCACCTTCCACCACCTCTCTGCTCGCTTCTACCACATATCCCCAGCGAAGGAGAGCTGATAGTTTTGTAGAGTCCACGTGGCAGACAGCAAAACAATTAAAATGGATACCAGCCAAAGAAATCTGTGAAGCAGATGATAACGTCAAATATACATTCAGAGCATTTTTATGTGGTTCTTAAATGGAAAGAAAGATTTCTCTTCTTTTGATCCTTCTGTTCATAATTTTTAACAAATGGGCTTTTTGGAATAAGCAAATTTAGAGGTGGAAGGGAAAGATTTGTATATGGAACTTGAGTTTTAATTGAGGAGAGCATCCCCAAGAAAAAAATACTAGGATATTTGCAAGACCCAGCTGAGGAACAATCTTAAGTTTACCACGGAAAATTGTTCACAATGTATTGTTAAATGAAAAGGCAAATTACAAAACTGCATATACAGAGTGATTCATTTTTGTAAATTCAGCAGACTCAATGTTTGTTGAAAGAATAAATATGCATAAAAAGTAGTCTATAAGAGTATATACCAAATTGACAGATCCAAGTGGAAATTTTTCTTACTTCCTCCTTTTTTTGGCTTATCTGTTCTAACTTTTCTCAAATAAAAACATTTTTAACAATAAAATAATATTTTAGAACTGCTCTAATCTATGACTAGTGTTATCTGTGGAAAAATATCTAAGGATGAAGGAAGCAGTTTCCCTCATGGGCACATACCTTCTTCCTAGCTGGAAGTCCAATTTTTTTTTGGAATTACTTTTCCAAATCAGTCCAAAGAATTTCCAAGGCTGTAACTCAAATGTCTACCGGTTGGTGGTGCCTGGACTGATTTCCACAGGAGCCACAAAGAAAGGGGTGGGGTGTCACATGTGTGACCATGGTCCCAGCCTGCCCTCTTCTGTCCTGCCCTGTTAGACACTATAGCTCCATCACCCACAGGCCACCACCCATTCAAGGCCAATTGGTTTCTTCTAAACCACCAAGCTCGACTATTCTCCTTCTCAAGACATTTGGAAAACATCTGCTTCTCATAAGAACTCCTGCAGAAGGGATTCCCAAGCAGAGCTGTTGAGTCCCTCTGGTTCTCTCTTTTGTATCACAGCCCCATTCTCATAGGGTGGGCAGGAACCACAGGGTTGGAAAGGCAGCCTGGTGGTGATGCAGGTGTATTTGGGGATGAAAGGCCATGTCTGGGCTGATAAGCATATCACCTCTGAACTTTAATATTTAGGCCCTGCTGCTCAGCTTGGCCCAAACTGCCAAAATTCTTCCACCCACAGAGTGATTTTTTTTTTTTTAAACAGAGGTCTCTCTCTTCATTCTGGCTTCCTGTAGACCACCTAAGTACCTCAGAAAGTTCAGTACATATTGAAACTCCAAAAATGGACAGTTCACATGTTTTTCCCAACCAGACTCTTGGGGTCCAAACAACTGAAAAAAAAAAAAAAAGGTTAAATCTCATTCCCTGAATAGTCCATGATAGTTGAAACATTAAGAAGTGTCCCCCAGGTTTTGAAAACCATTAGAAAACTGATCAGCCCCAAACACAAAGATACTCATGAAGAGTAGTATTACTAATTCCATAGACCAGCCTGACCCAGTCTTACCTCTGACTTGGCCAGAGGCCTGTCATACAGGTGACCGTGCAAAGTGAACGATTTACACTCAAAATTTCCACTCAGGGCTGGGAGGAGTTTTAGTAATCTCCTCTAACCTCTCCATATTACAGATGAGGAAATAGGCTCATGGTCACTCCAGCCAGATGGTGGTAAAACAGACTGGATTCTAAGCCCCCCAGCTTCTGATTCAGTGAAACAGAACACCAAACCCTAATGTTGAAAAACAACATGGTAATAGTGAAATATATATAATTAGGAACAGTTAATCAGCTCAGATCCAAGCTCTATACTTGTTCATATTTTTGTTTTTCTTTGACAAATATCATTCTCTTTAGCCCTTAATGTTATCCTCTTTTCACAGATAAATAAATTGAGGCTCAGAGAAGTAACTTTCCCAGAATCACACAGTTTGGACATAGTGGAGCCAGAATTCCAGCTCAAGCCAGTCTGACCCCAAAGCCCATGTTTTTTTACTACACTAAACCAGGGAAGGCAAAGCAAATGAAAGCACCTATATTTAAACATAAAAGGGTGATTTATCAAATGGATTTGCAAAGAAAATAAACCTCTATAAGTGTGTTGAGTGGCCTTGAATCCTCACATTAAAAACCAGTTCCAAATAAATCAATGACCTGTCTCAGTGGACTTCTCAAAACTACTATGATCTCTTCATTGATCACATGGAGGAGAGCTACCATGAGGAATAATAATATTATTATTCTATTCAAGTAACTCTAGGAAAAACAGAGAAATGCCTATGTTGCATGGGGCATTGCAAACATCAAGTAACAACTCATAAAGAAAAAGAAAATCTTTTTTTAATCAACACGTAAATAACTTTTGATTCCTAAAAACAACTAGAATGATGTTAGAAAGCACGAATTAATTACCATTTTATAAAATTTAGACCAAAGAAAGATTATTGTATTTTGGCAAAATGCTCTGGTGCACACATACCTTTCAAACTGCCAGATGGGAGCTTTAAAAAAAAAAAAATGGAGAAAAGCTTAACACTTCCCAATACTTGTTGGCTGGAAAACACATGAACAGATTATATGTGTGTATAGTGGTTGTGTCACCCCATACGCAGTGTGTAAAGATTTTGTTGCCACTAAATGAGTTGATTGAGAAAAATACGATTTCTTTGGGTGGGTGCATGTCAGTGTTGCTCTGGATGAAAACAAAACACCCCCCCCCCGCCAAAGCAACAAAAGAGCAGACATACTTTCTGTTGCAGAAAGCAAGAGAATCTTCTGTCTAGGGTTTCTCTCTAGTCCAGCCCATGCATTCAGTGAAATATGCAGCTCAGAGAGAGAGAGAGAGAGACCTTCTATATTCTCCTTGCTACCACATTTTTTCCTTTCCTCTTCTTTTCTAAGAGCATTTTCTAAGTAAATTAGTGATAGATTTAAAATATAGAAAGTTTAAAGAACACAGAAATAAAAAACAAAATCATTCAGAGATAATCACAGTGAACATCTGGTTGTAGTTTCTATTTTGAACATACTATGTATATAGCTTTTATTCTATTTTTATCAATATACCTTGTATGTTTTCCCCACCCTTAGGTATATTCTATGAAAACATCATTTTCTAATAGTAGCATAATATATTATCATATGAATGTCTAATATTAGGCCACTTGGCTATTGTGTAATATTTAGATTGTTGCCCATATTTTGCTATTATAAATGTAAAGATGTATTAAATATTCTTGTATGTACATTTTAATCTACATCTTGAATCATCTCCTTAAAATTAATTTTTGAAAGTATCAAAAGTGGAATTATTGGATCAGTGTTCTGTTTTTAAATTTTGTCTTTTTTACTCAAACTTACTTTCTTAAGAGATTCAAATAATATTGAAATATATAAAAGAAAAAATTAAAATCCCCCTTTCTGCCCATCTACTCCCATTCCCATTCCTAGATAACTATTTCAGTCTTGAGTTGAGGTCATTGTATTATTTATCCCTTCTGTTGAATTTTTTTTATTTTCACAATCCTATTTTCTATATTCATAAAACCTGTCATTCTCTGTCTTGCTACTTCCTTATAGCTGCCTGTTCTTTTTTGATGAATGCAGTATACTTTAGGTGTGTTTTTTTTTCCCAGATAGAAAATGGAATTGTTTTAAGAATGGGATTCTTTTTGGTTCTCTGAATTTCCTGTCTCCTCTAGAGTCCACTGATCTGTTCACTTATCCTGATCCTTCTCCTTCTTGGTGTTGGTCTTCTCCATATATACTGGTATTCTTGGATTTTCCACTCATCTCTATGAGTGAAGGCTTGAGAAGCTTTATTTCAGTAGCTTTGCAGTTGCAGAGGTCTTGCCTGACACCCACTCCAAATTGCCTGAATGGGAGAGTTGACAGTATGCTCTCTAGAAGGCTCCCAGATCCTAACAAGGAGCAGTTCGTGCCCTGGTGTTCATGCAGATCTCTGTATTTTAACTTCAAGTTTATGCCTCACTCCCTCTCCCTGACCCCTGTGACCTGTGGCTCAGTGTCAGAGGGTTTGGGGCACAACTGGACCCTGTTCAGTAATAATGACCCACCTATTGCCACATAGTCTCTTAAATGTTCTTTGTTCTCTTTAAATTTCACTCATATCTCCCTAGCACACTCTTTGTCTGTTTTAGGCTGGAGTTTTCTCAACCCTTATCAATTCAATCATGTTACTTTCCATCTTCCAGGGAATTTTTCACAATTTCTGATATGTTGATGTTGCCCTCTCTTGGTGGTCTACTATTTGGTGAATATATTTTTTCTTTCATTTCAAGGGACTTAGGAGGTGGGGCAGAGATGGTCGAGTGTGCCTAAACCACCACGTAGATCCAATACATCACACCTTTTCTCTACTGTAAGAATATTATTTTACATCTGACTTTCATTCCCTATCAAAACAATCATCACTGTCCATATTAAAGCAATTGTCTCATAAAGGTGTTAGATACAAGTATCAGAAAGTGCTGATCCAAATTGACTAGAAAAGTAAAAGAAATGCATTGACCCACATAACTGAAAGTTTCTGAGGTTATGTGTACTTCAGGCGAGGCTTGATCTAGAAGTTCAACATCGATGCCAAAGACTGCCTTCTTCGGTGTCTTCTTCATCCTAAGGTTTCATCCTGTGGTTGGAAGATGGATGCCAAGTGCTTTCAGAGCTACTTGCTTTCTTTTTCACCTCCAGCAGAAAGAGAGTGCCTTGTCAGACAGGCTTTGAAAAAGAAATTTTCCAAAGACCCCTAACAAATGTTTCTCCACAGCTCATTGGGCCAAAATGGGTCACATGAGTCAATCATTGTGATCAAGGGGAAAGAGTGTGGTGATTTTAAACGAAAAAGGGCACACTCCAGATCTGATCCCTTTTATTTTTTAAACTCAAAGATGCCACCACAGCAGGTGTCCTACTCTCTTGCAGGTCTTGAAAGCGTCTCTTTGTGTGAAAGGTCTCTGGGCAAGCAGGCAGTATTTGGTCTGCTGCCTGCTTCCCTTTTTCCATCAGAGATGTTGTAATCATAAAGTCAAAATAACAGCATATGCCAAAACTCAAAAGCTGTTGTGCCCTGAGCATAGCTGAAATCTAGCAGTTTTTCCTACATAGATCAAGTTAAGTCTTCTGCCTCTATGCCACCCGTAATTCAGGTTCTGCCTTTGCTTCAGAAGTTGAGCAGAAGAATCCTCATTTGGTGCTGATTATTGCAGTCATGATTGAAACTCATTTAAGGAAAGGATTTCCATATTAAGCTATATGGCTGCTTCTCCCTAGTCCCTTCCTAACAATTCATTGCGTGGACTTCTCTCACCTAAAAGGTTGGTGGCTTTTGCTTGGAATCAGTGCTGTCTCTGTTCATGTCCTTGCTGGTCCCTGAACACATTCCTGTTACATTAAGACTTGAAAGATTTGTAGATGTGTGATGTCCAGGCACAAGATGCTGAGAGTTTATGTTACTATTCTTCGTTTGTAAATTGTCCTTTTGATACCATCTTGTTTTCTTTTGTAGGTATAAATAAAACACTGTTGGCAATTTTTTAAAAAGGGCGCACTCCAGATCTGAAGTTGGTTGGGGTCATCCATCCCAGAAACAGAGGTATGAATGGAATGGGGGGATGTGTAAATTCTGAACAGAAATCAGAGTCTATTACAAAAAAGGAGGGGGTTGATTAGCTAAAGTAGCACATGACCACCACAGTAGTGAAATAACATGAATATTTACTCCAAAGAAGTTATCCAAGAGAAAGTGTCAGCACATTTGGGTTACAGAGCTGAGAATCTGCTTCTTGCTGGATGGTGGTTGCATTTGCCCATTGTATAAATTTTCACTTTCAAACACTTTTCATATAATAATGGATATATTATCTCAGGGACCTCTCCTAGGAATTTTCAAAAAACATTATATGATTTTTGTATTTTATACAAATGATTTTAAGTTAAAGTATTTACAAAGAATTTTCCAAACTAAAAATTCCAAGGACACAGTTCTCTAGAGGTCTGCCCTCACTTAAGACACCAGTCATAAGCTTAGGGGCTCCCAAGGCCACTCTTGTTTTAGACCAGCTGGCTACAAATTCGGGGGCCCCACAGACTCCCTCAGGTTTAACAATCCACTAGCATGACTCATAGAACTCAGGAAACACTATACTCACTGTTTTATTATAGCCAAAGGATAGAAATTAGAACCAGCCAAAGGAAGAGCTGCACAGGGGTAAGTCTGAAAGGGCCCAAATGTAAAGCTTCTGTCATCCTCAGGGATGTGTTACTCTCCTGACACTGAAGTGAGACAGTACTCAAAGGATATTGCCAACCAGGGGAGCTCACCTGAGCTTTAGTGTCCAGAGTTTTTATTGGCATTTCATTACATAGGCTGGTTGATGGAATCATTGGCCATGTGACTGGCCTCCCCTCTCCCCTCTGCAGAAGTTAGACTGATATGGAGGTTGGGCTGATATCAGGTCGCTCAAAGTCCCAACCCGCTAATCACACAGCTGGTCTTTCTGGGTGACCAGCCCCTGGCCTAAGTCATCTCATTAGCACAAGCTATTAGGTGTCAAATGAGGGTCCCACCAAGAATAACAAAGACCCTGCTATCACTCCAGAGATTCTAAGGGTTTAGAGGTTACCTCCCAGGAACCAGAAGCCAGCCAAATTATTTATTACACATATTTCATTTAGATCAGTGTATTATTAAAGTTGCATTTAAATAGATTTTATTACTATATTTAATAATTTTAGTAATAGAAGAAAAACACCCATCTTTTCACCACTTAACAAATAAGATAAAATGCTTAATTTAAATTAATTATATAACATAAAATATGATTCTCAACAAATAGATTTTAAAATGACTTTTAAAACATTCCAAATGATTTTTAAAACACCATGTTAGAATTAGGGCCTAAATATTTATCAAACTATAGATTAAATTAGATTAAATTTATCTGTGAGTTCTGGCATCAAAAACTTATTGTGACCCAATGTTTAAATTCTTATGTTTTATGTTTTTTTTAATTTCAGAATTTATTTTTGTGATTTGACGTTTTTAAAAAAAAACGTAAAAGAGAAGATTTTCAAGTACTATTTAGAAACATTTCTCTGCAAGTAATTCATTACAGGGTATTTAACCTTTATTCTCACTATATGAAGTCAATTGGTTTTAATCACCAATGTATTTTCTATTTTTTAACTCGAGGTTTTTTTTTAATTGAACTATAGTCAGTTTACAATGTTGTGTCAATTTCTGGTGTACAGCAAAATACTTCAGTCATATAGGAACATACATATATTCATTTTCATATTCTCTTTCACCATAAGTTACTACAAGATATTGAATATAGTTCCCTGTGCTATACAGTATAAACTCATTGTTTATCTATTTTTTATATATTAGTATCTGCAAATCTCAAACTCCCAATTTAATTAATGGTGGGGTTTCTATTATAATGTTGATAAAGGAGGTCATTCATTAGTTTAATTCATTAGTTTAACTATTCTAACATGGAACTCCATGGTATCAATGGTAGAAAATAAAAATGAATTATTATTTAAAGGACTGTGGTACAGATTCATCCATTTATTCTTTTATAAATTAATTGAACTACCGATTGCACTCTTTTTCAATACCTTCCTTTTCTTGAAGGATTTTTTTAAATCAATGTATTGAAGTATAATTTAAATACTATAAATCCATTTAAACTTTAGAATTGATGGTTTTTGACAGCTGTATACACACATGAAACCACCCCTATAATCAAAATATAAAACATTTCCATGACCTTCAAAAGATTCTTCCTTCTCTTCACCCTAGCCTCCACTAATATACTTTTCATCACTATAGATTTGTTTGCATTTTCTAGAATTTTATATATATGCAAGCATACCATATGCACTCTTGAATCTGGTTTCTTTCATTTAGCATAATGACTTGGTATCCATCCATGTTATTTCTTCCATCCGTAGTTTATTCTTTTTAAATGCTGAGTAATTTTTCATCATATTGATATATCACATTTTGTTTTTCCAGTCAGCAAAAGAGATGGACATTGGGGTTGTTTTCAGCTTTGGATGACCATGAATAATGATGCTATGAATATCTGTGTACCAATCTTTTTGTGTATATAAATTTTTATTTCTCTTAAGATAAATGCCTAGGACAGTTATCTGATTTGTATAATGAGTATATGTTTAACTTTTTCTTTAAAAACTACATACTCTTCCAAAATAGTTGAACCATTTTATATTTGTATGTGCAAATCTTTTGCTCATTTTTAAAACTGAGTTATGCATCTTATTATTCAGTTGTAAGATGAATTCTGTATATATTCTAGAACTGAGTCCTTGTCAGATATGTGCATTGCAAATATTTTCCCCTGTTCCATGGCCTGCATTTTTATTTTCTTGATGTCTGTGGATGAGCTGTTTTTCATTTTAGTGAAATCCAAGTTATCTTTTCTGTTTCCTTTGGTGGTTTGTGCTTAATGTGTTCTAACTGAGAAATTCTGTCTATCGAAATTCACAAAATTTTCTTCCATGTTTTCTTTTAAGATTTTTATACTATTAGCTTTTACAGTTAGGTCTATGATTAATTATATTTTGTTTTCTTCATCATTCCTTTTTATCTCTGGCAATATTCTTTTTCTTGGAGTCTCCTTTATCTGATATTGATATAGCCACCTCATCCTTCATATGCCATTTTTATGGCACATCTTGTCCTTGCATTTATTTTCATGCTATCACTTCTTTATATTGCAAGTGCATATCTTCTACTCATATAGAGTTGGGTCTTGCCTTTTTAGCCATTCTGACAATTTTGCCTTCTTATTTGGAGTGTTTAGTTCATTCATTTCACAAATGTGAGCTCAGCCCTTATGGTTACCTCAAAGACACAGAAATGAGGGCCCCCCACCCCCACCAGTTCTGGCAAAGGGAGCAACTATGAATCTTAGCACTGACAGCAACCGCAAAGACAAGCACGCAAACATGCACACTTCGGAAAGTGAATCAGGGAGATTTAAACTGACTTCATCGGAATGTTTGAAACCTCAGTAAATTTGAAATAAACCAGCTGTGAACTCCCTAGAGGATAAAATTTGCTTTGTGTTGCAACAATTTTGATATATTTAACTCCAATGTCATTGTCACAGCCCTAACAGCCTGACGGGTTTACTGGATTCAGGAACCCTTTCACTATTTAAATATTTTTGTTTTACAACTGGTTGATAATTTTTGTTGCTGTTGTTGTTAGTGGAAGTACTGGGGATTGAACCCAGGACCTTGTACATGCCAAGCACACACTCTACCATGGAGCTTTACCCTCCCCTGGATTGATAAAATTGAATAAATAAATTCCTCATGAAAATCTTCTGCACAAGAAATTCTAAAGAGACCAGTAAAAATATCAAAAGCCCATTTTTAGTCCTGACTAAAATATATAAAACAATAAATCAAGCAAATTTCTTCTCTTTTCCTAAAACTGTCAGGCAGTGAAAGTCAGAACTAAGTCAATGCCTTGCATTCTTAGGGCTTCTGTTAAAAACGTGATCCAAATCTTTTCTATTTAAAGATTCTTCAAAATATATAGCTAACCAGTTCAAAAAAGAATTGTCTAGTTCATTTTCTTGCCTAATAAACATTTTTCAAAACAAGTTGATAGCTAAAAAATGAATGATAAGATTTTGGGGGTAAGTTTCTGATTCTCAGTGAAAAAAATGCCTCTACCCATCTTTGAAGGCCCTAATTAAGACTTGTGTCTTTCCTGAACCCTCCAGACCATGAGTATCCGCTAGTCTGAGAAGGTGCTAACACTCAATAACCAGTGTTAAGCCAACTGACGATCGGGCTACAGCCCAGCCTCTCGGCAGTTAGAACTCTAGTTATTTCCACCATTAATTCATCATGTATAAAGCACTAGGCACAGTGCTATGTCTTAATCATACATTATCTCATTTACTCTTCCCAGCAACCCTTCACAGGAAACCCAGGTTCAAGGCTTGCCCAATACCTCACAGCCAGTAAATGGCAGAGCCAGGATTTAAAACCAACTGTTTTGTTTCCAAAGCCCATGCTGTTAATCTTCATGGTATCTAATAGATTTAATCCCTTTACAACTACTTCTCTGTGTGGCTTTGGAATCTTAGAGGCCAGAGTTCAAAACTTGCTTCTTCTCCTCTCTAGTTATTTGTCCTCTGGTTACCTCTGAACCTGAATTTCCCCATTCGTAAAATGAAGGTAATGACATCTCCTTTGATGGAACGTTTCAAAGATTAAATGACTTAATGCATGTAAACAATACATAGTCTTGACCACGAACTCCATTATTGTTCTTTTATTTCCTGATTCAAGCTCCCAGCTTCCAGCCCTGGGTGACCAGAATCTCTATAGTGTGGTCCATAATGTATGCTAACGAAGACCATCTATCCTCACTCTTGCACACTTTCCATATCTCAGGGAAGCATGGAGGAAATACCATGAGCTGACTGCTTTATAAAATTCTACAACCCATCTCCCTCAACTGCAACCCCACCCCTGCAAAGCCTTCCACTCCACCATGGAAGATATAGGACCTCAAGTGCAATTAATCTTGAAAGAACCAGCACAGAAAATACAAGAATTCCACACAAGTATTTAAGATGTAATATCTAATCATTTCCTAATGAGAACGTGTTGCAGAATCTAAGAGCACTAACACCTCAGAAGAAGGAGGGGAAGGGAGGAGAGCAAGCTTCAAAATTTGGCCCCATCTCAGCTCCATACCCTAAGCTGTGTTTCTCAGATCCTGTGACTCAGGTGGAGTCCACATCTGAAAAAAGGCACCCAGCACTTGGGGAACACCTCCATCCCTACACACACACACATACACACCACCTCTACAGCAAGCTTATCCACGGGGTGCAATTCACTTTTCTCTAGCCCTCAACTTCTCCATCTCCAAAATAAGGTGATTCTACTGAAGTGATCTCTAATGTCCTAGCCAATCCTGACATTCTATGCTGAAATAACCATTCCTTCAAACAGAGGATAAAAGCTGGACATAGTCTTATTCCTGTGGAACAACTACACAACTGTAGGACAATCTGGCCCCACTGCGTGCCTCCTCTGGCTGCAGTGAAGACAGAGCCCCCGCATGTGTGCTGAATTCTTCTCTCTATTTACTCTCACATTTTGGTGATCTCATCCAGGCTTGTAGCTGTAAATACCCCCCTCTCTGGCAAAGCATCATTTATCTCTAGCCCAGACCTGTCCCCTGACCTCCATACATGTACAAAATAGTCTCCATCTCCACTTGGATGTCTAGTAAACACCTCAGACTTACAAGTGCTGAACCAAGTTTCTGACATTTGCCCCGAAGTCTGCTCCTCCCCATCCTTCCCCTTGTCCCTTAACATCAGTTTCACCTTTCCTGCAGCTCAGATGCTTGACTCCTCTCTTTATCTAACATCCTCCATCTGATTTCTTGTGAAATCCGGTTGACACAACTTACAAAATGTATCCAGAATCCAAGTATTCGTCATCACCTCCACTGCTGCCATCTTGGTCCAAGTCACCGTCATCTGTCATTCCCAGTGTTACCGTAGCTCCTAACTGATCTCCTAACTTCTACCCTGGACACCCTCAGTGTCTTTTCTCAGCAGAGCATCCAGCTTTATGCTCCTAAAACAAAAGTCAGATTGTCACTCCCCTGTCCAAACCTTACAGTTGCTCCCCTTTTCTCTCATAGGAAAAGCCAAGGCCAACCTGGCCTTGCATGGCCTCTCTGACCTCCCTTCCCTCACTCTCCTCTGTGCTGTGCCCTCCTGGATACTTTTTTTTAATTATTTTTTTTTATTTTTAGAGGGGTAATTAGGTTTATTTATTTTTAATGGGGATACTGGAGATTGCACCCAGGACCTTGTGCGTGCTAAGCCGGCATTCTACCACTGAGTTAGACCCTCCTGCCCTCCCAGATGCTCCTTGAATATGCAAGGGGCCTTTGTGCTTTGCTCGTCCCTCAGTCCCTCCGAAGAGCACTGACCCGCTTAATCACCTCCTTGGGTGGCTCCCTATTCAAAACTGCAAATGTGCCCCTACCCAGAGCAGCGCTCTTCCCCTCTGGCCCTTTTTAAATTTTCTGCATCACACTTATCATCTAACATGGTAAGCATTCAACTGATTGAAAGATCAATTCTCTCTCTCTTACACACACATAAATGTAAGCTCCACAATGGCTTATTTAAAAAAAAAAAAACAAACCTTACTGAGATACAATTGACATGTACAATGGCTTGCATTTTTGCTCATTGCCGAATCTCCCGTACCTAGAAATGTGCCCAACACATAAGGGGTTTATAATATTTGCTAAATGAATGACTTGAGCAGTATACTTCCAAATTGTGGGTGATAAGTTGGGAGGAGTAAGTAACTACCCAAGTCTCTGATAACAATAGGCGTGTCAAGTGTGTACTTACAGGTCTTCTTGCTTGCATATCTCTGTAACTGGCAGCTAGATGCATTAGTCCTAGATTGCACATAGCTGACCTAAATAGTCGCTGGTGCCTGTGAACTCTGAGGGAAAGGTTGCATTCACACCAAGTCTCTGAGTGCTCTACTCCTTGGGTCACGGTGGGTCTATAGTAATTCATTAGGGCCCCTATAGAAGGCATGGTGGCGAAGCTAAGCCCGCCAGCTCATCTGGGAACTCCATAGCTGGGTGAACCAAGTCCTGTTGGCTCCCCAAGGACCCAGCCTGTCATCATCATATTTGGCATGAAACAGGGACTCCAGATCCAGAGTTACTTGAGGTTGAACCCATCAGTGTTTGAGTAGCTTCCTCCTCTATGTCTCTCCAAGACTGGAGGCAGCCAAGAATGTGGTGTGAGATCTTTGCATGAGGCGGGAAGTGTGTGTGGGTTTGGTTTTGCACGCAGCTTTGATTTCCTCATCTGAGCCATTTGCACACAGCATATAAATACTGACAGGATATTGACTCAGAATGAAGACTCAGCAGCTGAGAGGTTCTGTACTGCAACATCTTCCACAAGAGATGGTGCCTCTAGCCCTGTGAGTTCTTGGGAGTTAGAGATGGTGTGAGCTGGATGGTATGTGAGTATTAAACAGAGTTTCAAGTTTATCACACAAAGTGGAGCTGTTTTCACGTATTTGTCACGATCATGATCTCCTTTAGAATGGGGCGGAACTGGTTTATGTTTCCATCCTTGGCACCTAGTCCTGTGCCTGGCACATGAACAGGCTCAGTAAATCTGTGGCACCACTTTTAACTGCACACAAATCTCATAAGGATTCCTGTTCCCCCCTTTGAAATTAGGAAGAATAACTATGTGCATATTCTTTGTGCTTATCATTTCAAAATTGATTACAACAAACAGGAATTGATTCTGTACTAAGGGAAAAAAAGACGCAGTCCTTGCCCCTTTCAACTGAAATTTTTTGTAGCATAAGGAAGTATGTGGTGTGGTAGAAACAAATTACAGGGGCAAAATATTGAAAGTACAATTTCATAATAGTCATCTTAAGTAAGAGGTTTAAAGTACTGCTTCTGAAGCAAGAAACTATTTTGAGAGCCACTCTCAGGGAATCAAGCACAATGGCTAAGAGTTAGCCTGTGGCATTGGCCAACTTGGTTCCAAACCCCAGCCCTGATGCTTGCAAACTGTGATCCTCAGTAAGTTACTTAACCTCCCTGAGCCTCAGCGTCTTCATCCCAGAAGTGGAGATGAAAAGTGGTGCCCACTGTGGTGGGTTGTTAAGGTAAGTAAATAATGTCTATAAAGGGCTTACTTAGCACAATGCCTCAGTAGAATAAGTGATGGTTATTAGTGTCATTATTGTTATTAATCGAGCCCTCCCACACTTAATTAACCCAGTGGGAGCTCCGTAGGTGTAGTTCCCACTCAGTCTCAGAGGACGATGGTCCTTTTTGATGTCAGACCCAAGTTCTCTTCTCTGAGTGCACCGACGTTGTTGCACTCCCAGCTTCCTTGATCCTGAGGAAATTCTAACGTGTTGTTTTCTCTCCTGAGTAGGGTGGGTCCTACTCTCTCTCTTCAATGCATTCAAAAGTATCTCTCCTTCTTCTTTCCACCTTCCACTCAACTAGACTTAACTTGTTAGCTCTAGACAAAGGCTCTTTGCTTTCCCACAACTCTTCTCTTTTCTCGTAGTAGTCCTCCTCCTCCTCCTCCCCCTGCTTCTTCTCCTCCTCCCTCTCCTCCTCTTCCTCCTCCTCCTTCTTCTCTATCTCCTCCTCCCTCTTCCTTTCCCTCTATCCTTCTCTTTAATAGACTTTATGGAGGAGGATGTTATAGCTTTACAGAAAAATTGGGGAAAAGTACAGAGTTTCCATGTACTGCCTCCCTAGCTTTCCATAGTATTAACTTTTTCCATATGTTTGTTACTGCTAATAAGCCAATGTGTTATTTTATTATTAACTGAAGCCCATGGTTTACAATGGGCTTCACTCTTAGTAGTATACATTCTCCCCTCACATCTTTTTAACCGATTCTTTCCATGGATCTCCCTACTTCCTGCCCTGGTCCTTATTTTATTTGAAGACCCTGCTCTGCTCCATCATTTGCCCCAGCTACATCAAGCCCCTAATGCCTTTGCCTGATCCCCTCTACTTCACAGTACAATTGAGCTTTTCAAAGCAATGTCTTTCCACTTCCCTTTTAAAATAGTGGGGTCGCCATGACATGTATATTTAACACAAGCCTTCCTTGTCCCAACCGATATTATCTCCCCTCTCAGAGGGGATCTTTCCTCTGCAGACCTGCCCTGGGATTCTGAGTCCACCATCCTACGCTTGCTTTTGCACAAGTCAAGGGAAGAATCCACAAGAGAGGATGAAAGACACTGCTTTTCTCACTCTGCCCTGAGATGTGCACTCCCTGACCACTTACTCACCACCACTCCTGTCCTCGTCAGACCGGAAAAAGAAATAAACACCAAGGGCCTCTGGCCCCCATCCTCCTTCCTTCCCGGAGCCCACTTAATTAGCTTAACTAATAAGCTAATGAGAGAGCACACACTCAGCTCCCTAGGCTTGAAAGGAAAGGCCCATCAATACAAGGTGTTAGTGGTGGTGCTGTCACCACAAGGTGACCTCCCATTCTGCTCAGTTTCCTTGTCATACCTGATTATCAGCAGTCCAGGAATCCGTCCTCAGGCTCAGAGATGTCCCCCTAGCAACAGCTCCATTGCCAGCACAACTCAGATTTGTCACCAACTCCAACAAAGCTAGAATCTCAACACCTGCTGAAGTTGTAATAGGAAGCTGAGATTTGGGGATTGCGTATGGCTTTATTAAAGACTTTCACATCCAATTTACTGACTGAGTTTCAGGCCAATGGCATAGTTAGGCCACATCGGTATGAATCAGTTTGACTAAATTCGGAGAAATATGTGTATGTGTGTGTATGTGTATGTGTATTCAGCCAGATAGTGCATTTTCTTTATCCACATGACACTGGTGATGAATTTTTCACTCTTTAATCAGTTGTCTTGACAAGTGTAGTCATAGATTAAGCTACCATTTTGTTTTTCTGCTTTATAGGAGCTGGGTTTAAAAAAAAAAAAAGAAATCTTTTGGCACAATTTTTAAAATGGTATTTTCAAATCACAGCGGGGATTTGCCATTTCCTCACAAGTTAAAATGCCTTTAGGATGTGTGTTTAACTGCATTCTCACCCTATCGTACACAGCACAGAACTTACAAGCCCCAGTAGAGAATTTGGGGCCAATTTTATCGTTAAATAAACTCTGGAATGCCCCAGGCAAGATCGTTAACTTGTCTCCACTACAGACTAAATGTCCAAATAGCCACCTCCCTTCTGTGGGTTCCCACAGGGCTCTGGGTGTGCTCCATAGTCCACCCCCTGGCACAAGGAGACAATTGGGCCATTGTATTTATAACAAGAGCAAGCAGCCAGCTCAGTTCAGCTCTATACACAGGGATGCAAAAAAAAAAAAAAAATGGGCACCAAATATAGACCACTGGGACAATTTATTTGTCTTAAGAGTGTTTAAGACACACAAGCAAACCCCAGCAGGTTATAAATGGTCAACTTTGTACAACTGCTACACAAGTCTGAAGAGTATTCTATGTGGATTTCATTTAGAATCCCTATGGTAGGTCACACCACGTAGGTGGCCTTGACAAGAGTCTACTCTTTGCATCCATGAAAACCCACGAGATTGAAGACCCACCCCGACACCCTTCTCCACACTGTATTTTTAAAGATTTATATCATTGCCTTATTCAAAAAGTCAGTTTGAAATTCCCATTTGTTTCCCAAAAATAAAATGTTAGAATTAACGAGAGTCTTAAAAGTTCCAAAAGATCTTCTTGTTCAAGTCTCTAATTTTCAGGAAAGGAAACTGGCAGCCAGAAGGATTCATTCACCAGTTGAGCCAGCTCTGTTCTAATCTGAGCTTTATTATCAACTCAGAGTCCAATACTTTTTTAGGTTACAAAGGTCACCAAAACTGTTGACTACAACTGAAATATATACATGTGTGTCTATCAGGAAAAAAAAAAAAAGGAAGGAGGGAAGGAAGAAGATTTAGAGCCAGGTTTTCTTATTCGTGATTTGTAGCAGTTGTTCTGGGTAGAAATACTGGGGCCTCCCCTTTGTTGCCGCAGAGCCCACTCCTTTCTATCCCATCTATTCATCCACAATTTCTGAGGATTTCAATGAGCTGGTCTGGCCCTCATCATCTCCTAGAATGGTAAACGTGCCCTTTCTCCTTGCAGTTCAGTGCTGTATACTGCAGAAGAGGCCCCGGGGACAGTGTCTTACCCCACCACAAGAGGGGCCTTCACAGCTCTGCCAGGCTTTGAAGTCCTGAATTACACCCTTCCCTGTGAGGATAAAGTTTCCATGTAAAGGCAGCTGATGATGATGACAGGGATGAGCTGAGGTGTAGAGGTTGCCTGAGTGACAGCTGTGAGCCTCTCTCTTGAAGACAAGCAGCCAAGGGATAGAAGATTAGACAGAGTAAAACAAATCCATACAAGTGCAGGAGTCAGATTATAAGGCCATTTAGCTTTGTATTCTAACACTGCGATGGACAAAACCAAGCAAGGGTGGCAGAAAGGAACCCAAAGCACCTGTCCCTTCCAGGAAGAGATTGCTGCCACCCACTATTGGCAGAGCTGACCAGCCGGTTCCAAAGCCAGGATGATTCAAACAAGGTGACACCTTTCAAGCTTTCCATCCACCCCCAGCTTGCTCTGCGCAGCACCAAGAATGTAGACAACCTCTGATCAGCCTATGACCCAAGCCAGGGTCAAGGTGGCCACAGCCCACAAGGACCCGGAAATGGGAGGGTCTGTCACCTAGCAGGCTTCTACTTTCCCTCTGTGTTAAGATCCCCGCAATGTTTCTCCACCAAAAAGCCCCACCTCTTCCTCTTCCTCATGGCCTTTTTCAGATGCTGAGGCTGCAAAACACAGAAGGGAAATACTCTGGACCAGGAGAGTGAACACCTAGTCGAGGCATCTTCCTGAGCCTGCTGGGGCCTGGGACAAGTCCCTTAACTGGACTGACCTCTGTCAGCTAGATCCTCATCTGTCAAGTTGGGAAAATAACCAGGAAGTATAGTTCATAGTTAACCCCTTTTAATGAAGGTGTCAGAGATCTGGGGTCAGAGACCCTGAGATTAAATCGTAGCTCAGCTGCTTACTAGGTGGGTAACTGGGGATAAGTTTCTTGACTTCTCTGTGCTTCTGTTTTTTCATCTGCAAAATGGGGATAATAAGACTGTTGTGTCAGTGAGCTGAGACAATGTACATGGGAACTAAACGTAATAAAGTGTATAAGTTTGTTAGCATGAGGCGAGGTAAAAACACTATAAGTGTTAACCATTGCACTGCCATCATCATCAACCTTCTCCAGTCGAACAGAAACTGTCAAAACAGTGTTGATGTCTCCCTGAAAGGAATCAAGTGCTACACGTATTACTATCCTTAAAACACGGAGTCTGGTTTGCCATTTCCTTCAGTCTATTTTGCTAAGTCAAAGGAAGGGCAAAACCACTCTTTTTTCACTTTGGGGAGATAATGGGATCTGAGAAATGGATATTTTGCCCTCAATTTTCCATGGATTTAGAACAAAAGGAACCTGCAAAACTCAGATAAAGATGGAACAAAAATCACCTGGCTCTGCTCTAACTTTCTTGAGTCTTGTGCATCTCCTAGTGGTGGTCTCCTAGAATAACTCTGAAAACTCATCCTTCAGACAGAGTAAGGGAGAAATTGGAGGAGTCATCCAGTGTCTAGGATAATCAGAGCAAAGCCAAGATACTTCACTGTTTTTCAGTTTTGTTTTTGGTTTTTTAGATTGATTGCAGTTTCTTTCCAGCTTTACTGAGATATAATTGACATATAGTTGAGTTTAACGTGTACAATGTGATTATTTGCTACACTTATATATTGTCGAATGTTTACCACAATAAGGTTAATTTTGTTGTTGATGATGCTGTTGTCATTATGGTGAGAATATTAAAGGTATACTCTCATAGCTGCTTTCAGGTATACAACTACAGTATTGTTAACTAGAGTCACCATGCTGTACATTATATCCCTGGACCTTATTCATCTTATAATTGAAAGTTTGTACATTTTCATCAACGTCTCCCCATTTTGCCCACTCCTCGGTCCCTGGAAACCACCATTCTATTCTCTGTTTCTATGAGTTTAATATTTTTAGATACCTCTTATAAGAGATCATATAGTATTTGTCTTTCTCTTTCTGACGTACTTCACTTAGCATAATGCCCTCAAAGTCCACCCATATTGTCACAAATGGCAGGATTTCCTTCTTTTTATGACTGAATAATATTTCAGCGTGTGTGTGTGTGTGTATCTCACATCTTCTTTTTCCATCATTCATTGTTCGACATTTAGGTTGTTTCCATGTCTTGGCTTTTGAGAATAATGCTGCAATGTCAAGGAGTATCTTTATGTTTTGTTCTAGGCTTTATGGTCTCAGGTCTTATATTCAAGTCTGTCATTCATTTGGAGTTGATATTTGTGGATGATGTATCATAGGGGTATAGTTTCATTCTTTTGCATGAGAATATCCAGTTTTCCCAACACCATTTATTGAAAAGACTGTTCTTTCTCCATTGAGTATTCTTGGCTCCCTTGTCAAATATTAGTTAACCTTATAAGCATGAGTTTATTTCTGGGCTCTCAACTGTGTTCCATTAGTCTATTTGTCTGTTTTTATACCAGTCCCATACTGTTCTGATTACTATAGCTTTGTAGTACAATTTGAAATCAGGAATTGTGATACCTACAGCTTTGTTCTTCTTTCTCAAGATTGCTTTGACTATTCAGGGTTTTATGTAGTTCTGTATGAATTTTAGGATTGCTTTTTCTATTTCTATAAATAATGCCATTAGAATTTTGGTAAGTATTACAATGAATCCATATGTGGATTTGGATAGTATGAACATTTTAACAGTATTAACTCTTCTGAGCCATAAACAGATTTTCTTTCCATTTATTTGTATCTTCATCAATTTCTTTCACCAATCCAAGACACTTCTCTGTTAAATGGACAGATAGTAAGTCTAGCTTCTCTGTAAAGAGACATCAAGGAAATTGTGGGCCAGTGAAATCTCACCTCCAGCCTTCTGAGTACAAGAACCACAAGACACAGTGTTTTGTGTGACCCCCAAACGAAACTGTAAGAAAATGTTGTTGACTAGCAAACAGTCTCTAGTGCCCCTTTGCTGTCTCCTACCCTAACCCATCCCCACATCCCTTCCTAGGCACAATCAGAGCCCCATGAGACATTAACTCTGCAAGGACTGAGGAACTAGCCTTCACACGTGGGCTCCACATCGAAGTTGCTGTATCCCTTAAAGGATATTGCCTCTCAACACAGATGTATATATTGCCATCAAGTTCTCCAACTATTCAGTCTACACTGCACAAGGGTGTCCTTGGCAGTGTCCTCAATTTTGTTAGATGGCAAAAATAGTTGAGTGGTTATATAAGCAACCATGCACTCACATGATGGAATATTATGCAACCACTAGAATGTTTATAAAGAACTTGCTAAAAAATGGGAAGTGTTTATGCTATAACAAAGTTTATAAGGCAGGAAAAAAATTGTGTATGCAGTATAATCACAACTATATTAACAATTCAAAGAAAGGAGTCTGGCATAAATATACCAAGCTATTAACTATTTTTTTATGAATGGTAATACTTGGAGTAATTTCTTTCCATTTTTTAATCTTCAAAAATTTCTCTAATTGCAATGGATTAATTTTATAATAAAAATAATAAGATAGATTCAGAATTTAACAGGAACCAAAATGACAACACAGGAGGCTCCTGAAATTCCCTCCTCCCAGGAACACACCAAATTTACAGCTATACATGGAGCAATTCCCTCTCAGAGAAGTTGAGAAATTGGCAATGCTATGAAACTAAAAATCAATTCTAAGAAAAACTGGAAAATTCACAAATATGTGGAGATTAAACAGCATGTTCCTGAACAATCAGTGGATCAAAGAAGAAAGCAAAAAGGAAAGCAAAAAAATAACTTGATTCAAATGCAAATGGGAACACAACAACCAAAATTTAGGGGATATAGCAAAAGCAGTTCTAAGAAGGAAGTTTATTACAGTAAATGTCTACATTAAGAAAAAAAGAGAGATCTCAAATAAACATCCTAAGTTAACACCTCAAAGAAAGTGGTGGGGAGGGTATAGCTCAAGTGGTAGCGTTCATGCTTAGCCTGTCTGAGGTCCTGGGTTCATTCCCCAGTACCTCCTCTAAATAAATATGTAAACCTAATTATTTCCCCACCAAAAAAAAAAATTTTTTTTAAATAACTAGAAAAAAAAGAGCAAACTAAGCCCAGAGTTGATAGAAGGAAGAAAGTCTAATTTTAAAATAAATTCTGTTAACTCAGAAGTATAAAGCTCTTACATGAAATTATATTGGTAAAAATATTATTAAAACAAGCCAATTAGTCTTTATTCCCATTGGAAACTAGGTCATCTGGCCACTGAAGGATAGAAAAACAGGAAGGAAAGCAAGAATGGCCCTGGCCTCCCCCAAGTTGCTTGTCCTCTGGCGGTGGTATGTGTGAGCGTGCCCAAGTACCATGGTCCCCATGAGGAGAAAACAGCCCCATCCTTGCCTACCAGATGGCCAGGATGGCTTCCAAACTAAGAAAGCATCCATGAATTAGGGCATTCACCCCAGCTAGCCTGACTTAGAGCCTGGAGGACACTCTGAGAAAGGTCAGGCCTGGAGTAAAATAATTTCCCAAATAGGAACACTTAGCTCCCTTCCAGTGTTAACCCAGAACGAATGTGCCTGGTCTCAAACTCTCCTGCCCACTGCAGGGCCTCAAGCCCTCCCATTAGACAATAAATATATCTAAATCACATCATTTAAAAATTAAAATTAAAGATATTAATAAGATTTTAAAATATAATAAAATAAATTAACCTTGTTCTCCCATCAAGCTACTATAACCTTCCTTTTACCACTAATGTCTTAAAAAATTTTTCTGTGCTGACTCCTCTTCCTCACTACTTAGAATGATAATTTATTTAAATAGCTATTCCCAGGGGTGGTTTCTAAAAGATTTAACAACTGAAATGGCAAAATCAGAATGGGACACGCACCAGACTGGACAGCAGCCATGGAGAGGTAGTATGGTTGTGGTGGGGGTGGGGGCACCAGTAAATGGCAGCCCCTACTCATCCACTTGCAGACAAAGCTTCCAGGACTCCACAAAGTTCATTAACAAAAACATCCAATTTAATATAAACGTGATGGCTAGTATTGAGTCTGGGCAAATTCTCCCTAATTCTCCACAGTATTCTCCAGGTCTTCAAGTTCATGTCCTGACTTAGAATGTCTAAGGAATAGTCATCCCCACTCCATTCCCATGTTTTGTAGTCCACCTCCCACCCACCCTGGACACGCCAAATCACTTCATGATCCCTCCTTCTCTCTTCCCAAGAAACTACAGGACACTCAACAGCTATTTTGGGTTGGATTTTGTACCCCAGAAAGATGTATTGAAATCCTAACGTTGCCGATGGATGCAACTGGTGTTCCAGGTTCTTGTCCCATCCCAGAAAGAATTCAGGACAAGACCTAGTGGTTAAAAAAGGTAAAGTGAGGATTTATTAAAGGATGGATAGTACACTCGTAAGGGGAGAGCGGGCAGGCTCAGGTGAGCGGCGGCCCTGAGTTTCTTTGGACAAGTTAGCTACATAGGGTGTAAAAATGAACGGGCAGAATATTCACTGGGGAGAGAAGGGTTTGGGGTTGTATTCCCTGGTTATCATCCCAACTCCACCTTCCCAAAGGGAGGAGGGATTTTTGTCCTTGTTTAGTGTGGATCAGAAGTGTCATGGCGTTGGTGCATGATGGGTACTTCTGATCTGCAAGGCTAATTTTATTGAAATGAAGGCAATGAGCAAAAGGTTACATTCTGACACTGGAAATTCCTTCCTTTTCTCACCTTTTTTTGTTCTTCTCCAGGCCACTTGTCACCCCAAAAAGCATGATCCCTGATCAACCCAAAGGTTCCTGCTTTTCTTTCTCTGCCCAGGGACCCCTGCTGCTTACATGATGTGTGGTTTCCTGCATTTGGCTTGTGCCCCTCCTTTCTGCCCAATTCCTGCCATTTGGTCTGTGTCCCCCTTTCTCTGCTCATTTCTGGCTATCTGCCTGCTCTAACACTAACACCCCAAACTTCAGAATGACTTTATTTGGAAATATTGTCATTGCAGACGTAATTAGCTAAAATGAGGTAACACGGGAGTAGCATGGACCCCTAATCCAATATGACTGATATCTTTATTTAAAAAAATGAAATTTGAACAGAGACAGCGAGGAGAAATAGCCAGGAGGGAGAGGTTGGAGCAATGCTGCTATAAGCCAAGAAACACCAGGGGCTACCAGAAGCTTCAAAAGGCAACAAAGGATCTCTCCCTGGACAGCTAAAGGAAGTTTGGCTCCACCAACACCTTGATTTCAGACATCCAGCCTCCAGAACTTCTAGAGAACAGATTTCTATGGCTTTAAGCCACCCAGCTTGTGATACTTGGTCACAGCAACCCTAGGAGACTAAAATAGCATCTATCTTGAATTCTCTCACATACCTCAGACCATCTTGAATGCTCTCTTGTACTGCAGAGTCCCTTAAAATTCCCCAAGAAGGTTTGAACCTTGGTCCTTTTTCTTCCTTCTATGACTGTCTTCCTCTTAATTCTACTGAGTTATCTTTTCTCTCCACAAGGAATCACCTCCCGTCTTCCTTGGGCCCTCCCGTCCCCACTTAGAAGCTTGAAAGAGAGAATCCCTCTTTTGCATACTGAAAACCAAAATAGACTTTAAAATGGAAGTCTGTTTTTAAGTTAGGATGTGACGTTTGAAAGTTCTATGTGAACCTCTTACACACACATTTCATACCACCTCGGGATACGTCATTTTAGGGAATAAGTCTTAATAAGTCGAATGTTGTATTTCCCCTTAGAAATCTAGCTAACTAGTATCTCTGAAGAGATTTAGTCCTATCTCACTTTTACTTATGTTTTATTCCATTTATTTATTCCCACCAAACAATATAGGCATGTTCTAGACATGATTTTACAAAAACCAAAATTTAAAAATTTGAGTAATAGAAGTTCAGCTATTACTGAATATAAATGATGTATAAACTTCAGATAACTTTGTTACTAAAGATGAGTTTTGGCTTTAATATACTAAAGTTAATAATTATTAAATCTGCAAATATAATCTATACCAGTGGTCTCCAAATTGTTTTAATTACTCTCCCATCAGTTAAAAAAAAAAAACTATGTAGGTACTCACAGTATATGTATATTATTTTTAAAATATGTACATGTACAATGTACTTTAAAATATACTAAATTTAGAATTTTTAAAGGATGAAATTAAAAACTAAATATAAATAATAGTTCTTTTGTTTTCACATAGAAAACAAAGGCTCATCTTGAGAGCCTCACTTTGGACACCAGTCGCTTACATAATAGTGCATGTGCCATGAAACAGTAAACTCCAGAGTTACTTCAGCACTAATATAAGGGTGCTTGGAGGTATTTGAAGGTTATCATAGGACTGGCAATGGGGAATCCTTTTCCCACCCTGTTACTCTTCCTGTCACCTATACAAAACCTTTCCTGCCATCATAGCACAAGTTAGCAGGTTAGCAAAGTATAGAAATGTCAGAACAGAAATTTCACCAAAAGATTATATTTGAAGCCAATGATATGTTGAAAAAGAACAAACCTTAAATTCCAGAATTATATGGGTCTGTACAAATAGAAATAATAGTAGCATAGCCATACATTGGGAGGAAATATAATACTTAAGGTTCTGGTATTAGACCAAATTGAAGGGGAGGGGAGGGGGAGTCAAAAATATTGAGAGTCATCTCTTAATTTTAACTTCTTAATATTCAAACAGTGAATTCATATGACTTGGAATATGCCATACAAAACCCTATGCAAATGTCTCTTTGGTCTTTTCTAGGTACTAGTAAGTCCATTGGTAATGCACTTGATGAGAGGTTACATCGTAGAGTAATAAGTCTTTACTGCAGCTCCAGTTTATTGAGTGCTTGATAAGTACCTTACAGACGTTATCCCACCCAGCTTCTCAAGGTCGGTGTTCTCATCTGCAAACAGTAATAACTATCCCAAATAAGTAATTCCAGGGTCGTACAGCAATTAGGCCAGGGAGAATCTCCAGAGAGGATTCTGGGCCAGGGCCGACAAATGCCAATGGGCTTCACTACTCCTATACTAATTGTCAGGAAGAAAGACCGCCTCATTCCACTAGTCACAGAAAAGACATCAAATTGCCTTTTCAGCAATCCTAGTTAGTCCATTAAATCTTCTCTCCTACTCGGCAAATCAGATAGAGTAAAAAATCATTAAGCATTGGGCTACTCCATTCTTGACTTTTTCCTTATCAGCCTCAGATAAGGAAATGCTTGCCAGACAAAGCATTTGAGGGGCATCCAGAATCTCTTCTGCTATCAAAAGAGACGTCCTTGAACTCCTCTTGAGTTCATGACTGACCTTGTTGTTGCTGATAACATCCTCTAAACTGATAATACTTTTGATCTTATTTTATTATATTGAAAGGATGCTACTAGACAGTTTCTGGAAGGAATGAGCCATTGACTTGGAGTGCTTAAGATTTTTCTCTCAGTTTAATAATTTAAACCTGGGACTGGAAAATGGGGGATGGAGTGGGGAGGTAGTCATTTTAAATGTCCAGATACTAACTGAATAATAAATAGGGACTTACTCTTAACCAATGTTATTATATTGTTGGGTAATATACTTATGAAAAAATATTGGAGTTTGAGAGGACCCAATAAATCACACTCTCTCCTCTCTCAGAGAGGACAGAGAGACAAAGGAGTAAAGCAGATGGGGAGCATATTAGCACCTCTCTTATTAATAAAGGCTATATTGAACAGTGACAATTTAGCCCCTAGAAGTCTCTAAAATAACTCCTAGGAGTTCATCAGTTAAACTGATCCCAATACTACTTTTCATTCAAGGGAGAACATTCATGCTCTACTCTATTTTCCACTTTAGTCCATTCACAGTGGCCAAAATAGCTTATCAGCAGTTCTGCAAAAAAAACAAACAAAAAAATCATAAAAAACACTCCAGTGATTATATGCTAGACACCTTATGTAAATTTAAACCTGCTTACCATGAAGTTCCTAGGGAGAAATTAAAATCCTTAAATTAAATCCATTTACAAATTTAAGTTTTTTAAAAAGGAAAATTCCAAATGAATTCAAGGCTAACATCATATTCACTTTCCTTTATATGTTAAAAATTTAAAGAAATCCTTCAAAACTTTTCTTTCTGGCAATATAGCTGACTAGTATAATGAAAATTTCTCCTAATAAAAGATGTTTAATAATGCTGGCAAAAATATACAAAGCATTTCTTTAAATGCCTAGCAGCTGAGTAGGCAAGAAAGTAATGGAAATCCTTCATGGTCAAAGTTTTCTTAAAAAAAAACAAAAAAAAACAAAAAAAAAAACCAGCACAAATCCAGCATGATAATTAAACATTGAAGCAAACAGCTGCCCCCAAGGATCTGCTGATTTCTGGTAACCTAGAACATAAGTTTTAATGAGCCATAAGCAACAAGGCTATGACCTGAGGAAAATAAGATGACAGATAAAGGATTCCTGATAAAGGCTGGGCACCCACAGGATGATATCCTCAGAGAAAAAAGAAGCAATAACTCATAGAGACCAAAAGAACCTTGACTCTTATTAGTGGATCTAGAGGGGAAAGGCATATTCTCTGAGAATTTACATCCATAAATTGGTTCCCAGTTGGGTCTAGGACTGGAATTTATAGGATGCATGTGAACAAACAAACAAACAAACAAACAAAACAAGTTAAAAATTTAAAGTAGTCCCATCATGAGAGTGCCACTAGTCACATAGAAGAATCAAATACCAATCCTCTCTGAAGGAATGAAACATATTTTAGGCCTCAAAGAATTTTCACATATAACAGATTTCAGGAACATAAGCTCATACTTAAAAATCACCAAAAAATAAAATTAAAAATAAAATCAAGAAAACAAGCCAATGCAATTGAGAGTTGATAGAAGAACAAACGGTTGATTCATATCCATAATTAATATAGACATTGTAATTATCAAATATACAATATAAATTATGTTAAATATATTTGATGAAATGAACAATTCTGAAATTATGATAAAGTGAAAAAAAAAGAGGTTAGGCAGGCTTGAAGATAAAATGGCTATTATTTAAAAGACAAGAGATAACTAATGCCAGTAAGTATGCAGAGAAAAGGACACCCTTTTCTTGTTGGTGGGAATGTAAATCGGTGGAGTTACTATGGAAAACAGTATGGAAGTTCCTCAAAAGATTTTTGTTTTTAATTAAAAATAGAACTACCATATGATCCCGCAATGTCATTGCTGGGTATATATCCAAAGGAAATGAAGACAGGATATTGAAAAGATATCTGCACTCCCACATTCACTGTAGTATTATTCATAACAGCCAACACATGGAAACAACCTAAATGTCCATTGTGTCCATCGACTGATGAGTCGATAGAGAAAGTGTGTGTGAGAGAGAGAAAGAGAGAGAGATAATGGAATATAATCCAGCCATCAAAAAGGGAAATTCTACCATTTGTGATAATACAGTGGACTTCCAGGACATTACGCTAAGTGAAGTAAGAAGAGAAAGCCAAATACTGTATCTCACTTACATGTGGAATGTAAAAAAGCTGAACTCATGGAAGCAGAGTAGAATGGTGGTTGCCAAGGCCTGGTGGGTGGGGAAAACAAGGAGATGTTGGTCAAACAATACCAACTTCCACTTATAAGGCAAATAAGTTCTAGGGATCTAATGTACAACACAGTGACTATAATTAACAATATTGCATTCACTATGTATGTGAACATTGCTATGAGAGTAGATTCTAAATATTTGCCATAACAACAATGACAAAATGGTAATAGTGTGAGGTGAAGGATGTCTTAACTAACCCCTTTTTATTGAGATATAATTGGCAAATAACATGGTACTAGTTTTAGGTATACAACATAATGATTTGATACATGTATATATTGAAAAATGATTACTATAAGTTTAGTTAAAATCCATCACCAAAGATAGTTACAAAATATTTTTTCTTGTGATGAGAACTTTTAAGGTTTAGTCTTTTAGCAACTTTCAAATACATAATCCAGTAGTGTTAACAATAGTCACCATGCTGTACATTACATCCTAGGACTTATTTATCTTATAACTAAAAATTTGTATAGTTTGACCATACTCACCCATTACACCCCTCCTCACCCTCCACCTTCGGCAAACACCAAACTCTTCTCTGTGTCTATATATTTGTTTTTCTTTAGCTTCCACATATAAATGAGATCATACAGTATTTGTCTTTCTTTGTCTGACTTATTTCATTTAGTATAATGCCCTTAAGGTCCATATGTTGTCACAAATGGCAAAATTTTCTTCTTTTTTATGCAGAATGATATTTCATTGTATCTACATACTGAATTTTCTTTATCCATTGATAGACACTTAGGTTGTTTCCATGTCTTGGCTATTGTAAATAACACTGCAGTGAGCGTGGAGGTATAGATATCTTTCTGAGATAGTAATTTCAAATCCTTCAAATAAATGCTCAAAAGTGGAATTGCTGGATCATATTATAGTTCTATTTTTAAATTTTGGAGGGACCTCCATACTGTTTTCCATAGTGGCTGCACCAATTTGCATTTCCACCGTGTACAAGGATTCCCTTTTCTCCACATCCTTGCCAAAAACTTGTTGTTTCTTATCTTTTTGATAATAGCCATTCTAATGGTGTGAAGTGATACCTCAGTGTGCTATTGATTTGCATTCCCCTGGTGATTAGTGATGTTGAGCACCTTTTCATTATCTGTTGGTCATTTGGGAAAATGTCTATTCAGTTCTTCTGCCCATTTTTTAATCAAATTGGGGGGTTGTTTTTGTTTTTGTTTGCTATTGACTTTATGAGTTTTCTTTATATATTTTGGATATTAAACCCTTATTAATATATGATATGCAAATAATTTCTCCCTTTCCATAGCTAGCCTTTTCATTTTCTAATGGTTTCCTTTACTGTACAGATTTTTAGTTTGTTATAGTCCTACTTGTTGATTTTTGCTTTTGTTGCTTTTGCTTCTGGTGTCAAATACAAAAAAAAAAAAAAAAAAAAATTCATTGCCAAAATCTGATATAAAGGAGCTTATCCACTGTTTCTTCCAGTTTTTGACTAACCTTATTGTAGTAAACATTTTGCAATATATACATATATCAAATCATCACACTGTATGTTTTAAACTTACTCAATGTTACATATCAATAACATCTCAATAAAGCTAGAAATAAAAAAGATTTAAAAATCAGTTTAGTCATTTTACATAATTTTCCCATGTAAATTACAATTTTGAAATTATAAAATTGGCAAATTTTATTACTGACATGCCTGCAAAATATCTTAATGAATGCCATACCAAATGAATAAAAGTTTATCTTACAAAAAAAAAGTGGAAAGACAACTCAGAATAAGGCGATATACTTCCAAATCACATACCAAGTAAGGAATTTGTATTCAGAATATCTAGGGAACTCTAACTCAATTTAAAAAAGAAGATACATAACCCAATGAAAAAGTTGGCAAAAGAAATGTGTAGACATTTTTCCAAAGATAGATATATATACACACACACATATATATATATATGGCCAATTAGCACATGAAGATGCTCAACATCATTAGTCATTAGTAAAATGCCAATCAAAACCACAATGAGATATTGTTTCTCACCTCTTAGGATGGTTGTAATCAAGAAGAGAAATAATAACAAGTGTTGGTAGAATGTGGAAAAAATAGGAATCCTCATATATTTCTGATAGGAATGTGAAATGGTCCAGCTGCTTTTGAAAACAGTTTGGCAATTCCTCAAAAAGTTAAATACAGTTTTCTTACTATCCAGCAATTCTACTCCTAAGTCTGCAGCAGAACTGAAAACATGTTCATACAAAGTCTTACCCCCAAATGTTCATAACAGCATTATTAATAATAGACAAAATGTAGAAACAACCCAAATGTCTACCAACTGATGAATGGCTAAACAAAAATTTGAATATTCATACAGTAGAATATTAGTCATAAAAAGGAGTAAAGTACTGATACATGCTACAACATGAACAAGCATTGAAAACATTATAAAGTGAAAGGAGCTAGTCATGAAAATCCACATATTGTATGATTCCCTTTTTATGAAATGTCCAGAATAGGCAAGTCCATAAAGTCATAAAATAGATTTGTGGTTGTCAAGGGATAGGGGAGGAGAGAATGGGAAATGGCTGCTGATGGGTATGGGGTTTCCTTTTGTGCTGATGAAATTGTTCTAAATTTGGATAGTGGTGATGGTTTCACAACTCTGTGAATACACTAAATACCACTGATTTGTACACTTTAAAATGATGAATTTGTAGTATGTGCATTATGTCTCAAAAAAACTGTTACTTAGGAAGTTAAAAGAGAACTTAGTCTTAAGTTGTCAGGTGCTAAAAAATTCAAAATAATTTTAATAATAGTTTATTCAATAGCCTATACATGGGGAAGAGTTCAAGAAATTGAGTGACATGGCTATAACTATACTTGATCCATTCCCTTCTATCTACTTACATGAACAAAGTTTCCCAGCATTAAAAAATTTTAAACATTTGCTCCTTCAAAAGACTTTATTAATAAAGTCACAAACTAGGAGGCAAAATATTTGTAAATCATATATCTGGTAAAGGATTTGTCTAGGATATATAAAGAACTTGTATAACTCAATAATAAGACAAACAGCCCAATTTTAAAATAGGCAAAAGATTTTAAAATAGGCAAAAGATTTCAACAAACGTTTTGTTGGAAAATATAAGTCATGCATGGATAAGCAAAATCTGGTATATCCATACAATGGAATTTTATCCGACAATAAAAGGTAAAAAACTGACACACACTACAACATGGATGAACCTCAGAAACATTGTGCTGAGAAGCCAGACATTAAAGACTACATATGGTATGATTCCGTTTATATGAAATGTCCAGAAATGGAAAATCTATGGAGACAGAAAACAGAGCAGTAGTTGCCTGAGGCTGGGGGTAAATGATGGGAACAGCAGAGGGAAGGGTCTGAGGTGATGGAAGCAGTCAAACTCTGGGTCATAGCAATGGTTGCATAACTCAACAAATTTATTAAAAATCATGAAATTGTATACTTACAATGGGTAAACTCTACAGTATGTATATAAATATACCTCAATAAAGCTGTTTTTAAATAGCTAGAAAAAGACAGCTACCTATGCTTAAAATAACTTTTTTCTTCTCTCTGTTATTTAATCAAATGGTAATTTTTTCCCATTATTTCCTAATCTACCTATTACAAGACAGTGCTAGATATCTCACTTTTACAGTTAATAACATTTAGTATTCACTTCAACCTTATGAAGTTGGTGTAAATATATCCATTTTTCAGGGGAATACTGAGACTTCAAGCTTAAGTCCCCTGGCCAGGATCAGACAGAGATTGTCAGTAGCAGAGCTAGAATTCAAATCTAAGTCTGTCTGACTTGGAAGCACAGATCCAGTTTGTAAGCCACACTGCTGCTCTGCTAAGGAATGAAAAGAGTTTCAGAGAATCTTTATTTAGGAAAAGAAAGGAGAATGGTTGCCCAGGCTACAAAGCTCTCAGTTTCAAAACATATCATATGCTCTGAGCAGAGCCAGTCCTAGAGTACTTCAAGACATTTGTTTCTGACCTCAGATGGGGACTGGACAAGTGACTCAAGACTCAGACCACCCAAGATCAACCCAGCCTCTCTAGTCATGACTGCTAGTTGGTTCAGTTGGTGACAGAACAGATAAAATGGTGTCTCCCTTTAGTGCACATATCAAGATCCCAAGGAGGTCATTTAAATGCAAATTCTAAGCCCTTGTGCCCGGATATTCTGGTCCAATAGGCCTGGGGCAGGGCTCAGAATCTAAATTTTAACAAGCACAGGAAAATTGTTAAAATCAGAGGCTTCAGAGATAAATGTTCCTGGATTTGAATGCTGCCTTAGGCCATTAACTATTCATGGTACCTTGGCCAGGGTAGCATCTCTGAGCCTCAGTTTCCATATCGAAAAAGGGCTGTTGATAATAATACTTTTTAATTGTTGTGAATTTTTAATTAACCCTATGCTTTAAGAAAGCACCCAATCAGCAGTAGCTTATTTTTTTTTTTTTCACTTTCCTGTGTGTGTGTGTGTTTTTTTTTTTCCTAGAGAGTCTAAAAGGATGGAATTTTGCCAGCAATCTGGATTGAACACGTTTTCTCAGAATCAGGTCAGCAGCAAAGATGCTGCTGGGTTGGATAAAAATCAACCCAACAGAGAAAGCAAAATAACCAGGCCTGCAGCCCTCAAGGCGCTGTTGATTTGTGTCTCTTGTGGGAGACTAGTATTTGGAGTTGAATTCCATTGACTCACAAATGTATTCTATTACTGGCCTTCAAAAACCATCCTGAGGAAAATAGGTAAGAGCAGAAACCATGAGGCAAAGATGACACCTACTGGCAGAGTCAGGCCCCTGCAAAACCCATTTCTGTTGTTCAGTTGCTTCCAACAAGGATTAATCCTTGCTATTCATTCTGCTGCCCTCTTACATAGGAAACATTGTTGTCAAGGAAATAAACAGAGATGTAGACAAAGTTTACATGCAAAAATCTTCATCAGGCATTATTTATAAAATGAAAGATCGGAAGGAGTCCAACATTTGGGAAATGGATTAAATACCTTTTGGTATATCCATATAATGGACCATTAATCATCCATTCTTAGGTATGTTTTCAAATAATTTTAATAACATGAAGAAATGCTCACAAAAAGATTTTTACATGTAAAAAGAAGATTATAAAACAAACATATCTAGAATGTGTATATTCATAGAAGAAATCTGGATTGAGATGTAAAAATGTTAATAGTGGTCATTTCTGAGATTAGTATTTTCTTCTTTAGGCACTTACGTATTTTTCAACATTTCTGCAGTAAGCATGTATTACCTTACTGAATAGAAAGCAAAGGAATAAAATTTTTAAAATTTTTTCCAGCCTTAAGAGATATGATTGACCTATAACATTGTGTAGGTTTAAGGTGTACAACCTGATGATTTTATACGCATATATATTGCAAAATGATTACCACAATAAGGTTACCACTTCCATCACTTCACATAATCACAATTTGTGTGTGTGTATGTTGTGAGAACATTTAAGATCTACTCTCTTTAAAAAGTATTTTTTCAATGAGTGTGTATATGTCCATGAATGACTGAAAAATTGTGCTGAACACTGGAATTTGACACAACATTGTAAAATGATTATAAATCAATAAAAAATGTTTTAAAAAGTAATTTTTATAAAAGAAAAAGAACCTTAATGCCATATTAAGTGAGAACAGGGGCCCCAGAACAGATGTGGGTGGAAAAGTGGTGAAGATCAGAGGTAAAGAGTTGAGACTCAGAATCCCAGGAACACGATCAGAGAGGCTGATGAGAAACAGAGTCTGAGCCCCATGATGACGTTAGTAACATCCGATGCTGCAACATGGTTGGATAGTGGGACAACAGAAACAAGAGAATGAGCTTTCATTGTCTGAAAAGTAGAAGGTGTTTCGTTCTCCCTGGGATCGTCATCAGGCTCTTTACAACTGGCTCTCCTTTGGTATTATCTCTGGGGAATTTTCTTACATAAATGACTGATTTAAGGTCTGTCCTGCTGGGTAGGTGACTGCAGCTCTGTCTCCTCAGTGAATGTCTGACTGATGCACTTCTGCTTCCCCCACTGTGCCTGGCAAGGCCCTGGCACTATCACGCTCCAGCCCTGTGAAATCAGCTCACTTCTCTGTGCTTCACTCTTCTCGATAAAATAAAGATGACAGTAGCCACCCAGTTGTCTTCCCACAGTTATGAGCTTTGAATGAGATCATGTTTTGAAAGCAGTTCCATGTGAATCACTTCAAAGTCCTAGTAACCAACATCCTCATTGAGTGATCATGTGCCAGACACTCCACAAGGTTTTTTCTCACTTATTTCATTTAGTCATCATAAAAAGCCTGAGTGAGCGTGGTCCCCATCTTATCCACAAGAAAACTGAGTTTATATCCTGCGTGAAATTGAGTATCTTTTACATTGCAGAGCCAGGATTCAAATTCAATTCCATCTCCAAAGGCCAGGCTCTTAAACACTATGCTGTCCTACTGCATAGAATCTTAGCACCCGAAGGGACCCAATGGGTCATTAGGTTGAATCTCTGTGGTTTGTAGATGAGGACACCACGGCCCAGAGAAGGGACATGATCTGCCCATACAACCAACACAAATACCACGAACTTCACTTCACAGGACACTAAGATCCTCTGCACAACCTGCCAGCCAGTGTGGTTCCTGGTCACCCAAGCCCAAGGAGTGGGCTGAGGTTTTTGTTCTCAGTTAGCTCTGCTTCTCTATTGTGGTAACCAGAAATTTTTGTATCCACCCTGTTATTCGATGGCCAAATTATATATTCTGAACTGAGTAAAATTCTGAACTTCTGGGAAAAGTGAACTTCTACACAATGAAGGAAAATTCACCACAGCCAAAGCCAATGGGATGGGGCACAGAGGTAGAGGCAGAGAGGCTGCCAGCAGAGGGTTCCAAGGTCACCAGCCAATCTGAGCCCTAGATGTAGGATGTCACCCCAAATTGTCGCCTTAACTAGTACCCTTGAGAGTGGAAGAGGATGCTACTGATAATTACAGTCACCATACCATAGGGTAAAGCCATTGTCAGAAGCATGAAGTTGAGGGAGAAGGTAACAAGGGGCAGAGTACCAGAAATCAGAAAATCTGAGACTAGAAGCAGAAAGATGAAGCTGAGTTTGGACATCCCAGTGGGTTGTGGTGCTGAGACAGTCGAATGATTTGCTCCTCACCAGTACCCCAGTGTCACTTCTCTGGTGCTGTGCCTTAGCTCGTAGGCTGTGATAGAAGTGGCTGCAGTATATACAAAGATCACAAACAACTTAGAAGTCAACCTACATACCAACTTACCACCCAAATTTTCCCATTTAGCTCACTTCAGCTCCAGTTCTGTAAATGTAGCATTTCCCTCTGAAACATTCACTTTCCCTTCCATCTTGTATGTATGCATGAAAGAGAAGATATATAACAATTATCCATTTCCATAACCTAATCAAGAATCAAATTATTTTGCATCATGAAGTATGATACAGCAATTCAATAACCAGGGTAAGGATTCTGAAGGTACTTTAAAAGTAAACTTGACCTGGCTGCTTCCGACTAATTGGATGTGGACTATGAAAGAAGGTGAGAAATCAAGAGTGACTCCCATGTTTTTAGTTCAGCTACAGGAAGAATGAGGCTCCCATCAACTGAGAGGAAGAAGACTATAGGTGGAGCTGGCATGTGGGGAGAAGATCAGGAGTTCAGTGAAGGCATGTTGAGTGTGACCTCCAAGTGGAGCTATGCAGTGGACAGCTGGATACACGAGACTGGAGGGCAGGTAAGATCTCTGGAAGTAATCAATATGTAGGTGGTATTTAAAGACTTGAAGCTGGATGAGGTCAAGAATGGACTAAGGAAGCTAGAGAAGAAAAGAGGACCAACAACTGAGCCCTGCGCCTTCCAACGTTAGCCGGTCTGGAGATGAAGAGGAATCAGCATAAGAATCTGGGAACGATCCAACTGAGTTGAAGGAGAACCAAGAAAGTGCAGTAAGACAGATTCTAATTTCAGTGGGCACACAAGCCAGGAATACTCTGTCCTCCAATAACTTTTTTCTTTGGTTCCCTGAACCAAAGTGAATAAATTCGACACCTCTGAGTGCTTTTTCCTTTGCACTTGATGCCCAACCATCTCAAACCCTCTTCCCATGAAAACTATTTAGGTCTGATAGCAGCCAGAGCAGTAGCCCTGATGTCAGGAAAATGGCTCAGCCTGTCTGCTGCTTTGATACGCCCCATATCCAGAGGGAGAACTGCCAATCCAAATAGATCCCACAGATAGTGCCCTTCCCAACACTATCAAAGCACAGAATGAGAGAACATTCAAACCAGCCTGTCTGGGGCAAACTGGCAAGGTGTCATGCAGCTTGTGGGAGCTCAGCTGCACGGAGAAGGTGAAGTACTGAATCCAGAGAAGGAGACAGACTCAGGGGACATGTAGCTTGAGACGTGTAGCCTAGTACCTCTGCAAGGCTCCTGCCCTATATCCTTGTGGGCAACATGCTGAAGTTGCCCTAAGGAGGAAACAATATCTAGAAATTCATTTCTCTGGTTCTGAGAACATGAAAATAGCTATAAAGCTTCAACTCTACAATCTGATTAATACACTGACTCATATATGAAATTCCACCATTATCAAAATTTAATCTCTTGCTTTAAAAATATTTTCAATAAACCCTGCTATCCATCACTCTCAGCTCAAAATGGAAACATTTTGTTTGGTAGAGAGAAATGGGAAGAAGGGAGAGAGCATGAGATCATGAGGATGGAGAAAGCCCCCTCCACTTCCACCCCACCTCCCACGGAGGAACTTTGTCCAAAACAGGGAGGTAGGAAACAACCTCATTGCCTAGAGTTTCCCCTGTAGACAGATGTAGGAGGGAGTCACAGGGATGAGTCAGAAACTCTTCAGTTGATGGTTTAGAACTGCCTATGCAAATTGTCTTGGACCTTCTTTACTATCCCAGAGGCCTTGCTAGTACACAGACGCCTAATGGAGACAGAGTGTGATTATTCCGAGGATCCAAGCGCAGGTTTCTCACTTAAAGCCTGAAGGAACCTCAGCTGTCCCTGCCTCTCTTCCCTCCTCTATCAACTTCTTCTGGCCTTTTGCTCCCCGGGTATCATCCGAAAACTTGATCCAACGTGGAAAAATACTCAATACTATGATTCTTCATTCCACTGTATTTATATCCCATATCTCTCATCTCTTTTCCTTGCACTTTCTTAAAATACTTTTCCTTTTGAAGGAGAGAGGGTAGAAGAGACAGACCTAGGGAGTTCTTTTCTTTCCCCTTGAGAATTCTCTGGACCCACTGAACCTTGCTGCTGTTCTGTTCCTAAGTCAGCCTCATCTCTAAGGGCAGCACTCAGAACCTGCTGGAAACTGATGGCCCAACCTCACCCTTGAGCCCAGAGCCTCATTGGTTGGACCTGGGAAGTGAGGCCAGGTGCAGACAGCTCACAACCCAGCTTCAGGCTTCTGATTCATGAGACTTCAGTTCATTGCTACATCTGCTCCCCCAGGTGATTCAGGAATATGCTCAGCTTATTTGGGAGAAGCCAGGAGGTCAGCATGACCAGGGTGAAGTGAGTAAGGAAGAGAGTTGTAGGAGATAAGATAAAAAAGATAAAAGAGGTCTGGTCATATGGGGCCTGGACAGCCGTTGTGAAGACACTGGATTCTATTTCGAGAAATGTGAGAAGCCATTGGAGGGTTTTGAGCAGAGCAGTAGCATGACATGAATGTAATTTCAAAGGATGGCTCTAGGTCTTGTGTGGAGAAGAGTCTAAGGAAGCAAGGATGGAGCAGGGAGGCGAGGTGACAGAAGGATGGTGGCTTGACCCAGAGTGGGAGTAGTATTCAAAAATGGGGAGATTTGGGGACATAGTAGAAGGAGAGTCTACAGGATTTGCTAGTGTCCTGAACTGAGAGAGGAAGGAGTCGGCAACTGGGTAAAAAAAAAAATCCATTTACTGAGATAGGAAGGAGAAGATTTGAGGGAATACATGGAACCATGAGTTCTGTTTTGCATATCTTCCTTCGAGGTGACTTTGGGACATCCTGATGGAGATGTCTAGAATTCAAGGAGAGATTGAGACTGGAGATACAAATTTGAAAGTAGTCTGCACATAATTTTAGAGCTGTGGGGCTGGATGAGATCACTTGGAGAGTGGATATCCCTAAAGAAGAGGTCCATGAACTAAGCTCCAGAATATTCCAATTTTTAAGAGTCAGGAAGACAAGGGGGACAGCAAAGGAGACAGAGAAAGAGACAAGTGAGGTGGGAAAACCAAGAGAAAGTGGTGACCTAGAAGCCAATGAGTGAGTGTGACATTGTGATTTATAAGAAATATATATTTGGCCATTCAGATGACCAAAATATATATCTCATATATATTTGATCTTCATTGACAGTTTCTGGCTCATAGCTCCCAAAACATTTGGAATTTCCTGAACATATTTTGACAAGAGCAATGTGAGCATATTTTGTCATAATATTTGGTCTCTTGTCGTCAGTGCCTAAAAGCTCTTTAAAGCCATGAAGGTGAAATAGGTGTCTTGTTATTCATAACACATCCCTTTCCACCATAACTGGGTTTATATTAATGTGGTGACTTTTGGAGAGCCCTAGGTAACCAAAGGATGGGGAATAGTTGCCAGGAGACCCAACCAGATGATTAAAGACTTGGAACTTTCCATCCCACTCCCTGACTTCCTCTGGGGAGGGTAAAGGGCCTGGAGGATGAAGCAATCACCAATAGCCAATGATTTAATCAGTCGTGCCTATGTAATGAAACCTCCATAAAACCCCTAAAGGGCAGGGTTTGGAGAGCTTCCTGATTGGTGAACACATGGAGATTTGGGGAGAGTGGTGTGCTCAGAGAGGACATGGAGGCTCACACCCTTCCCACATACCTTGCTCTATGCATCACTCCCATCAGCTGCCCACAGCTATACCCTTTTAATAATATACTTGTAATCTAGTAAGTGAAATGTTTCCTGAGTTTTGTGAGCCATTCTAGCAAATTATTCAAACCCAAGGAGAGGGGTCACTGGATCCTTTGATATATAAGCCAGCCGGTCAGAAGTACAGGTAACAACCTGGACTTGCAATTGGCATTCTGAGTTAGAGGGTGTCAATGGAACCTCCAGTCTACAGCCAGTGGGTCAGAAGCACAGGTGATAATATGGGCTTGAGACTGGTACCTGAAGTGGGGGAAGAGCGGGGGCAGTTTGTGAGACTGAACCCTTGATCTGAAGCTATCTCCAGATAGATCACGTCAGAATTGAGTTGAATTGCAGAACTCAGCTTGCATGCAAAACATTACTTGGATGTGTGGGGAGCTCCCCCTTTCACCCCCACACATTGGAATTGGGTCAAGAACCCCAAGTAGTGGGTGATCAACCGAGTCATTATCTCTGAGAACTGAGTCAAAGAAGACTGAGAATTAAATCAGAGTTCCAAGCTATGTTCTTGCAAAACCCTAGGTTTCATGGAGTCCCTTTGGGGGTGAGTAGGGATCTGGGGAGAGGCAAGGTTACTGAATAAGGCTTAGCCAACCAAGGTTCCAAGTCTCTCTCCCTGCTTCAACCAAGTCTGCTCTCTTACCTTTGGGGTTCCATGTGAGATTTCCTCTGAAGAAAGTATTCTACTACTTAAGACAAAACTCTGAAATCTGCTGAAGCACTTTCTACCACCAAGACAAGGGCAAGAACATGGTGAGGAACTCTTTCTGCAGCACCGCCTCCCATCTAAAGCTGAGGGTCAAAACTAGAGCTGATGATTTCTAAGGCGTTTTTTCAACTCCAAAACATTTGAATTCTACTCTCTTGTTCCCAGCCCCTGAACAACAACCCCAGCTCAGACACCACCCATGTTCTGGTCTGATAATGACCTTTATGGAGATATATGACCTGGCTGGCGCTCATACATGGGCCTGATAACATTTATGGCCCTTTGAGGAGTGATATAAGAAACATCTATCTGATCACAGTGCCTTGAACTTTTTGATTTTGAGACTACTGGACTGAAACATGCACTTTGAGTTAGCAAACCCTTCCTCCTGCCACCCCTGATCTTTATCAGCTCTACAATCTTTCTGGCCTCAGGCAGTGTCTGGACAACATCTCATCCATGACTGCCAGCCTCCTATAGCAGAGAAGTTTATCTTTCTTGGTCAATGTCTGAGTATTCTCAATTTTTCTTGGTTTCTCGGGTGCTGTCATCTCTCTGTTTTCTGCCCAGGTGAAGATTAACCAGTTTTAGGTATCCAAAGATGCTCTTCCCTTGAATGTAACTTTCTAAGCTGTATCAACCTGCAGTAAAGGTCTGGGGAAGAAACACAACGATCCTGAAGAAAATCTGATTTTAGGGGAAGCAACTTTGTTTTCTTATGACAAAATCTCATTTCCAAGTCTAGGATCCAATTGCAAGCAAATGAAGCATGAGCAGCTGGATTTAAGAATCTTCTAAATTCAGATTTTTAAAGCCTGAAGTGAAACCATGCCCCACAGAGTTAGCAGAAGCTAGTAACTAATAGAAATTCTTGAGCTTGTCTTACAAAACAACAGATAAGGGAATAGCTTGTTAAAACCTCTTTGCTTGTAAACTGCCTTCATTGATTAAGCTCGCTTTAGTTATTTTTCTTTCTTTCTTTTTCTCTTTAATTACATACCTTCCCAGCTTCACACAACTCAGTTGTTTTACAGCAACTTGGGTCAACTCTTGCCCAATGTGAGCCGGCTGGAGTTGATTGGGGCCACAGACCCTAAAACTATGCCTTCGAAGGTATCTTGTCTCTTGATGTCAGGAGGCTGGAAAAGTCCACCCTCTCATCGAGCTAAGCGCCTGTATTTTGAATATGCAGAAGCTTGTAACCCAGATGCACCTGCGCAGAACACCAGTTACCTCACTTTTTCCCTACCTGCAATCACCTTTCCCCAAGCCTGACTCCCTGCTAAGGTGGGGGAAGGGTATAGCTCAAGTGGTAGAGCGCATGCTTAGCATACATGAGATCCTGGGCTCAAGCAAAAATCAATCAATCAATCAAGCTTTAAAAAAAGAGAGAGATACCCTGCTTATCCCATCAGTATCCCAACCCCCTCACCTTCAGAGAGGTGGACCTGAGACTTACTCTGCAGTCTCTTTGATTGTAAACTCTCCTTGTAAGTAAACTTTCTCAGCTGTAAACATTGGCATCTCAGCGTTTGGCTTGCTGCATGTCAGACAAGTTGACCTGGCCCAGTAACAGAGGCATAATATGCTTTTATAATACCTACGCTCTTCTTCCAAGATTTTGACCCTGTATTTTAAGAACTTTCACGGAGGGTCAAGTACATCTTCATTGTAAGGGAACATTATACTACCACATCCTGTGTAAGGTAAGAAAAAGGCAGCATGGTACCATGCCTTACAATTGTGCATAAGTTACCCAACTCATTTGCTCACCATGGTGGACATTTGTTGCTCTTGTATGCACAGCATCCTCTCTCTAAATCTTCCTTTGCAGAACAACCTCGACCCCACCTTCAACCTTATAATTTGTTAGGGTAACCCTCCCCCAGCTTTGTGGGTGGGCATGAGCCACAGGACAAAGTCAATCACTGCATTCCAGTCCCCAGCCCGGAGACTGAGTCATTGGACCTAGAACACCACTTGAGCCAACAGCAATTAGGCCTAGAAATTTATAGAAATGTTGGACAGCAGATGGACACTCTCCCTAGAGTTGGAGTTATAGGGATATGAACCTGGGGCTACTAGCACCCATCTTGCCCCCAAGACAAAAAGCTTACCTAAGTTTGGAGCCTACTCAAAGAAGGGCAGAGCAGAGGGATAGGGAGACAGGGTTCTGGATTCAGCTATGCCTGAAACCAGAGACAAAATAAATGTCCTTTTTTGCTCAGCTAAGTTTGAAATGGGTCTTCTATCACTTGTAGCCAGAAGAATCTTAAGAGATCCATTCTCTTTGGATCTTGCTATCTGAACCTTTAGAATGAACATGTTGAAAACTAGTCAGTGTTTCTCAGTGGAGGCACTAATGGCATTTGGTGGGACAATTCTTTATGGTATAAACTATTCTGGACATTCATTTTGGCCTCTGCCCACAAAATGCCAGAAGCACCCCTCAGTTATTATGACAACCAAAAATCCACCTCCTATCCCACTAGACACACACACATGCCTCCTAGGAGCATGTACTACCCCCTGTTGAGAACAAATGAACTACAAAAATCTCTCATTCTCCTCCTAACCAAGCTAAAATTAGCCATGCCATGTACCACAACTCAGATTCCCTGGGGTCCAGCATCAACTGAGAATAATTTAGTCTCTGTGTTCATTTATTTTTCAAATGAAGACACTAAGATACAGCTCTATGGTTAAACCTATCAAAGGATTATTGCAATTAATTACTCATATGAAATAACTCTAGCATAACCTCAAATGGATCTTTAACATTCCCAAGGAAAATATCTGAAATACTTTTGAAAACCATGTAGCTTGTAATTTGTCCCGTAAAAAGATAATTTTTACAAAACCCTGAAGTTTTTTAGTGGTCTTTTCATATGCTTAATTTGTCTATCGATAAAGGATTAAAATAATTTATAAAGCTACTCTGTGTCACCACCAATTTTCTGGACGTTTTTAATTACATCTTTAGCAAGAGCAATTGGCCAAAGAGATGGAGGTGGCGGGGGGCAGGGGTGTTCATTTTTTACAAACAAATGGGTCTTATTACTTCCCAAGCGTTACTGCAAGGATGACTACAGGATAACAATGAAATTGATGGCTGGCAGTCAGCTAGGATCATTCACTTCTCCACTCCAATCTCTTAGCTCAAATAATTTACTACATGTCATTCTTTGTTAGCCAAAACCACAAATGTTAAATCCTTGACTGCCAAGGACCCCTTGTATCTCATAGTTCTGTGTAAATGTAATAGAATAAAGTTTTCCATACTATTTATAAGTTATCAGTTTTAAAATCTATTTTTAATGACACCCTCTGTAATCTTTGTAGGGTTTTATTTGTTTGTTTCATTGAGGACTTTGCTTGTCTGGTTTTTGCGTTAAGCCATGGTTTTTTTTTTTGTTCTGTTGTTTTGTTTTGTTTTGTTTTGTTTTGTTTTTCTCTTCTTGACAATTCTGTGCTCTTAATATTAATTCTCGAACAAATGGTCTAAATTCTCCTTGGCATATTTGGATATGTTGGAGAGTGGGCTACGTTCCATGTGTTGCCTTTGAAATATGAGCACAATGAGATGACTTCACATCGCGTGAGCACGCCAACCACATTCAGGCTGAGGGCTACAGCCATGACACAGACAATCCTTTCATCTCAGCTCTCTTCAGAACTGCCGTAAATTATTGCTGCTGGATGTAGTGCCAGGATTGCAGGGCCAATTTTCATGTTTAGGAGGATTTGAGGGGTGCCCCGTACCACCCTACTGGCTCCGTTAGCTAATGACCTCCCCTCTCCACCTCAGCCCTTCTGTGAAACATGGTGGTGATTTTACACAACGGGATCTGCTCCTTGCAACAAAGCAGTAAGTTAGCTATTTGAAGGCTGAGAAAGAAGTACAATAGAAGTCACAGAAGTGAGACAGAAGGGAAAAAAGGGGGGAGGCCGTTAAACCACTTCAAAACTACTTTTAGAATTTCAGACTGTGTAGAAAGTGGCCCTGAAGCTCAGAGCAAAACCTCAATCTGTCATACGTTCATCTTTGAAGCCAGAAGTTGTTGAAAAGGCTGGCTATGAAAGCACAACCCCACACCTTCATGAACAATAAAATGGAGGAATTTCCTATGTTAGCTTTGCTTTAAATTACTGTGGCTGTCGTAAGTTGTCTCCCTCATCTTCTCTTTACCCCTTTGTCCTTTACCCCTACACCTTCATTCTTCAGATTTGGGGACATGCAAAGAAACTGAGATTTCATTTTCAGTAGACTACACCACGACCAAGCCCCACGTGGGGCTGTCTGTACATCAGAGAAATAGAAAGCTCTTGCATCTTGTCCTTCCCTCCTTTGTTGGAAGTAATCACCTCCAGCTGAGCCAAGTTGATTGCGTGATTGTTCAGTTTTCACATGATTTGGGGGCAGCCTCATCATGAATGTACATCTTTGATGGAAGAAAGAAGCTCCAGGAAATAAACAGTTTAAGGATTTGGAGTTGGAGCTGAAAACATGGATGGCTTCGTTCTTATGCCAACTGCTTCACCATCTAAAACATTTCTCCAGTTTGAAGGATCTGTCTTTTCTCTTCCAGCCACAACCCTCAAGCTACAATAACAGACTCAACGATTTTTTTTCAGATGCCAAATTTATGAATACTCTTTTATGAATATTTTCCTTTGAACTCATTTCTCTTGAAGAAGATAAATAGCCCTATGTATTGCAGGGTTGACAGTAATAGACAAAGAATACAAATTGTTCTCTTAGGGGCAGTAAAATTCACCAAAATGCATATAGAAAAATTCCAAGTACAATATAATGTTTATGGAGCCCTGCTTTTGCAGCTATAATTTTTTAAAAAGCAGTATTTCTGACTGGCATGTATTATACAGAACTATTTCAAAGATTAATATCAAGATTAATACCTTAAAATGTCTCCTTTTATGGGGTATCATGATTGCTTTTCCCATATAAGTACAAACTCTTAGTGAGTAGAATTTTAGGATGTGCCATTTAGAAGGAAGGAAATTTCATTGAATTAATCTGCTTATGTTTTTATTTTTCCTTTTATCTCATTTCAACATATCCTCCAACTTCCTCCTCTAAAAATAATTCAACTAATGTCAACTCAACAGATCTTCTTATTTCAAGCCGCCTCAAAAAGAACTTACTGTTTAGGCTTATAAATTATATATAGTACTGTCAACTAATTTTTAGGTTCCTTATTAAAATTTCTTTTCATTCTGTTTTAATACCATTAGTTAAATCATTTCTTTTCTGGTATTTTTAAAAAATGTGTTTTCCCTGAACCCCTCTCAAATGTTTTTTCTCATCCGAAAGCTAATCCAGAAAACTCAGCCCTTTTTAATCCTGCTTTGTGGCTTAGATTCTTTTCGCCCTAGAACCACTCATGTTGATGTCTGTTATACCCATGCTGATGTAAAAACAGCCTTTGATTTGGCAGAGAAATAATTCTGCATGTAAATGATGTGCCTCTGAAGCCTAATAGTGTCAGGTGAATCATGGCAGCAGTGATTTAAGAATGTTCTCCCAGGCTGAGTGAACGCCCTATAAAAATTTCAAGATAACGATTGTCGCTTCACGCCTGTCATTAATAATTTTCTGCAAAGTTCTTTTCATGTAAAGAGGCAGTACTCTACAGTGGTCAGAGCATGAGCTTTAAAGCCAGACTACTTGAGTTATAACCCTATCGTTGCCACTGAATAGCTGCGTGACCTTGAAGAAGACACTTAACCACTCCAAGCATCACAAAATGGGGTAATATCACCTACCCCTTAGGATTGTTACAAGGATTAAGTTGGTAAAAACACATAAAGCACTTATGACACTCTCAGACACTGAATTATTACTCAAGTGTTAGCTCTTAATAGTATTTATCTCACAAAGGCACAATATCCCTTAACATAATTTTAGAAGCAGGTTTGTAAAATAAAAAGAAATTTTAGAAAAATCTAGTTCTGTAAAATATATCAACATGAAATTATGAACAGATATTGTTGCATAAAATTATATATAATCCTGGCTATTCATTTATATAATTATATAAAGGCATATAGATAAAATTATATTTATCCTTTTCTTTAACCTGAAGATATGTTTTAGTACGTAAATTCCTTTTCCAGTGACTTCCTTTGTCATTGAACTTGAAATTGCCATTGCTTCCCCTCTCAGCTTGTCTGTCTCACACCCTACCTGGCCCCAGAACATGAATCCAGTGAGGATTTATTAAATGTCTGCTCAGAATGGAGAGAACACAAAAAACGGCAGCCCCAACTAACTTCATCTGTATGGCAGGATGAATTTCCTAATTGTTTAATTGATCTAGTTTGTGTTTCTAGATAATTGTTTCCTACAGCTACAGACAAATCCATGAATTCCTGTTTCCAGCTCAAACAAATGTGCATCCATGAATCTCCTGAGAGAAACATGCTTAATTAACCAAACTTGAATACTACATAATTTACCTACGCAAAAATGATCATAATTGTTCTGCTCCTGTGGTGTTACCTTAATATTGACTCCGGAGGACTCACTGAACTCAACCCAAGATCAAAACAGCAAATAAGTGTCTAGTAATTATATAATTCAACAGAAAAAAGGCAAAAAAACTATAGCTACAGTTTGATTCTAATTACATTAAAAACTGCATTGAAATTATGTGAGAAAAACTAGAGTAAATGGTGATTCTGTTAATATAATGAAATTACAGTTTTTTCTTTTCTCCATTTTCTATATTTTTGGTGCTGACTGTACTATTTTATAATTAAAGTGTTAAATGTGTAACACTATAAAAATTTAGCTATATTTTAAATTATATAATTTTAAATTTATATACATGAGAAAGAAATTCACAGCATGGCATTTAATTCTGGTTTAATTTCCATGAGATAAACCATACAAAGATTTCTCAAAGAAATGGGAATCTTCAAACCACATTTCTATTTTGGATTATATGCAACAGATTCCCAAGTATAAAAAAATCATAAAACTAAGGCTACACATTGCACATGACCATCATATTTAAGTATTGTTTAGAAGACCATGATACTGACTTATATGAATCTGATTTAGCTTCATAGTTTCTTATCTAAAGGAGTTTTTAGAACATAGTTATCTTCAGATTTCTTACATTCTCCTTACTTTATTGCTAAATAAAAATTAACAAGCAATTTAGGACAATGACATAAATCTAGGATATTTAAAAGTACGTACAGAATGAACCTATAGGATAGAAGTTTTCACACAGCATTTGTCTGGAGTCAAATTATTTTAAATAAAATTGAATTATTTTAAATTGAATTTGAATGTGATACCAGATGCAATTACCATAAACTAAATCAGGTTATTACAAATGAAGATACTCTAACACAAAGACTTGTAGGATTTTGTTTAGATTGTCAATGGTTGCTTTATCCAAATTTTCTTCATTGTCATCCATAGTGTGCCAGACTTCAGGGAAAGGAATTGGTATCAGATGCAAAACTGGAACTCCTAACAAGAAGAAACAACTTGAAATTAAGTGCATAGTTCCAGTAAGTAAACTGAAAAGTATCATTCATCAAAGAAGTCTGAGTGGGAGCTCTGTACTATATAAACATAGCTGATAATTCATCATCTTCTGTGTACTTCCGTGTATCTTACCCATATGCTCCAAAGTCATTCATTCATTAAACAAATGTTAATTAATTCAGTTAACAATTATAAAGCACCTCCTATGTACCAGTCCCTATTTTAGGAGTTGAGGTTTCATTTGTAAAAAGGCAGAGCCCTGTCCATATGGAGATACATTCCAGTAGACAAAGATGCAAATAAACAAATACAAAAAACAGTTTTAGAAAGTGATCAAGCTTATAAAGAATAGTAAAACAAGGTAAGGAACTAGAGAATGAGGAGCACACAGCAGGGCCAAAAAAGAGATATTTAAAGTCAAGGAAGACCTCTTTGAGAAACTAACATTTAAATAGATGCAGCAAGGGAGAAAGCAAGCTGTGTGAAGATCTGAGGATGAGCATTCCAGGCAGCATTAGCAAGTGCAAAGGTCCTGAGGCAGGAGTGTGCTTAGCCTGCTTGAGAAACAGCAAGGGGGCTGGGTCAGAGCAATAATTGGAGAGAGAAGCAGGAGGTCATGTTGGAGAGGGAGAAAAGGGTCAGAAAATGGACGCCCTTGTAGGCCACAATAAAGGCTCTGGGTCTTATTCTACATGATGGAAAGTCACCAGAGCTTTAAAGCAGGGAAATAACATAATTTGATTTACATTTTTAAAAGATAACTCCTTTTCCTATGTAAAGAATAGGTAAGCAAGAGCAAAAGCAGGAGATCAGTTGGGAGGCTACTGCAAGAATTCTTGGGTTAATTTAGACTTCCAACACTGATGGAAAGGATATTGCTTCCCTAGTAACGGAAACACCAGAGTTACACTAAGTATAAGAATACGACCTAGCTCTATGAAAAAGAAGGCAGAATGTCAGAGGTATATGAGTTTGATAAATATTCCATGTGTAGGAAAAAACATAAAAGTGTCCTCAGGGATTTAGAATGACTTTCACGAAAAAATAGAAGCCATGAGATAACTGGTGAATAATTTAGTTAATCAATTATTAATTTAATGGTTCCTCACACTTCTAGATTGTTGCAAATGCACATAAAACACAATAAATATAATAGGTAAAACACACACATGTGCACACATGCATACATATACATACACACACATTACCTTTTCTTAAAAATGGAATATGATCATCCTGAATCACACCTCCATAACCATAATTCTGGAAATACCGCCCCTCCCAAGAGTGATCCTTGAGCAAACCTAATTCATGGAGTTCTTGTTCTGTGGATGACAGAAGCAGATAAACGTCTACTTTTATCTGATCAGTAGTCAGAATGCATAAAGAGTTTGGAATCCTGACCCATGTGGCCATTGTTTTTAAAACAGTATGCAGTAGAACACCCACGACAATAAATATCTGAGCTGAACTTGGGTGTAGACATTTTGCAGTAGTTCTGAGAGAAGAATCATACATGACTCCAGCTTTATAGGTGAGAACCCCCTTAAAGTCAGAAACTTAACAGAACAAGAGAGAGAAAGATAGAGAATGAGAAAACTAGAGGGAAATGGGAGACAACACAGGTGTAGATACTTAACAGATCCTCAATCCTGCACGAAGAATGCCTTAAGAGGAGATGTGGGGCCTGAAAGGGGACTACTCTAACAAAATAGGTATGGAGTAGTATGCTGAGTGACCCCTCGACGGGAAAGGGATACCTATTATGACTTGCACCATGGTTCTCAAAGTGTGGTCTATGATCAGCTGCATCAGCATCACTGGGGAACTTGCTAGAAATGCAGATTATCTGGCCCACCTCAGACCTACTGAGTCAGAAATTCTGGGGGTAGGGCCCAGCGATTTGGAGTGTAACAAGCCCTCCAGGTGATTCTAATGCACACTAAAATTTGAGACCCATTGGCCCACATTCCATCACTCCTGTCATCTTGTAACATAGAACCCATGTGTTACATGGTTACATATACCATGCGTCTATGTTACAAGACGATAAGAGATCACAAGAAGAGTTTAAGACAACTGAATGAAACTTCCCAGGATAGGGTTCTTTGAGTTGCTCAATTTAAAAGGTAAAACTAGACCAGGTGGTAGGCATTCATATGTAATATGATTTTAAGAACATAGAGAAAGCCTTTACTACCACCAAAACAATATTCCCATCTGTTTATTGATAATTATAACTCTTATATCTTAGGATACAACTTTTCCTTATACAATTAGAGATACGATTTGAAGTGTAAATACCACTCGATGAGGCAGCACAATGAGTTAAAATTACATTAGGATGTGAGTTACTGATATAAATTCATTCTGGTGGAGAAAATGAGAGAAGTGTGCAAAATCCTTGAAAGAAGGCAAAACCCAATTTCTTGAGGCTGCCATCAAAGTGAGGAAAATATGCTGTAAGGAAGTGGCCCAAGAAGCTTATATTAATACTATTATAGCAATTCTTTCAAACTAGGAATTGAAATTTGCCAAAGAGAAGCATTTGAGGTTCAGGTAAAAGTTTCTTTGAAAATAGTCTAGATCTAGAAATCGGCAAATTCTGAACTCACGGCAGAAGCATGAGTCAAGATGGCAGTGCTTTTCCCACTGCTTAGAAGAAATACAATTCTATTCTGTTCCAGGAGGCTTCTGTGGCTGGGGAGGAATTCCTAGCCTGGTGTTCTTGCCTCAGTCCTGGCTTGGATGCTACAGTAAAAGTTTATCTCATGTTCATCTCTCCCTGATGCCAGTTTTTGTTTCGTTTTGTTTTGTTTTGTGGTTGTTGTGTGTGTGTGTGTGTTTGGGGAAGTAAGGAGGGGCGTATGGAGTGGAAGTACAAAGGAAAGAAGTTATCCTTTTTTCCCTTCTCCAAGTCCCAAGCCTCTCTCTTGGGCTGTGGATATCTTGGTTGCCTGGCCTGGCCTGGCCTAACCTAGTCTGGCCTAGTCTACTCTCATTTATTTGACACTAAACCTTCTCTTAAATGACTCTTAAAGGATTTTGGCTTTCTCTTGCATCCCCATCTCCTACTCCTTTGGGAAATAGGCAGAGATTGTACTAGAATTAAAGGAAAATCATGTCTGCACAAGACAGAAAATAGAAGATGACAAAGGCAGAGATGGAAAAGAAAGGAACATTAAAGAATATCTTTAGGTATCATTATAAGGACATAACACTCATCATCGTCCAACATGCTTTATTGAATTTTCCCTAAAAATGCATTCCATATGCTTTAAAAAGGACTGTGGAAAAATATTTTCAAACTATTTCTAAGGATATGCAAATATGAAATGTAGTATTTTATGTTTCCATTTCAAAATGCAATTTCATGCAGGAAAATGAAGTGGGCCTTCTGAAAGAGATGAATGGGAATAATATACTAATCAATAAAGCAAGGAAAAAAGCCAGTAAAGTATATTACGTATTCAAATCACACACCTAAATCATAAATTCTGAATTTTAAAATGCAGTGTTTGTCAGTGGGAAGAAAACAGGTTTTATTTTTTACTAACAGTGGTGCTTACCAATTGCTTTAAGTCTATCAAACCATCTGGCAGTGTTTGGGAAAAAACTGGGAAATGTTGGGTTTGGAGCTCCAATTAAATCCAATAAAATCAGTAAATCCTAAGGGAGAAAAAATACTGTATAATCACTGTCACCAAAACACATTTCATAATCATCAATGGAAAAATAATCAGTCAAAACTAATTGCATTTTAATAACTGAGAATAAAATAGGGAGCTGTATAAACGAACAAAATGTTTAATAGCATTGTAAGTGAATCATTAGAGGGAACTTTTTAAATCTTGCTACACAATGTGGACAAATAGCAAATTATAGATTCTTCATGTAACCTTCTGTAACCCCAGAAGGATATCACTAAGGATAAACTAGAAAGAGGACATTAGGTTGAATATTTCATAGAAAAAAAAAAAAAAAGAATGCATGTGCTTTATTTTCAGATGGGAGTCCAAGTCTATCTGATCTTCTATTCCATTCCAATTAGCCATTTTATCCTTAGTCTGTAATGACATAATTGCCAAGGAGAGCACTTGGATAGTAACCATTTAGTCCTTTTAAAGCAGCATATAAGAAAAATTCCTCACATTGTAAAATGATTATAAATCAATAAAAAATGTTAAAAAAAAAAAAAAAAAGAAAAAAATTCCTTGACTGGGGCTCTGTGAGCTTAGTCTCTGGATCTCCATTTCCTTTTCTATCAAACAAGAAGCTCAAACTTGCTGATCGCTAAAGGTTCCTTCTGGTTATAAGCCTCTGTAATATACCAGAATGTATATATAACTTGTTTGAGCCATAAAACATCAGCAAGCTTGAGGACTCCCCAAAGACTCCCCCCATATTAAGAACTCCTAATTTATATAATCGAGATAAGGTGTGGGTAAATTTCTAGCATTGATCCTGACACATCAATAAGTATTTTCAGAGTCTATGACTCTAAAGATAATAGGAACTATTCACTCATAAATGATGATTAAGTTATTCATTAGCAGAAAAATGGTCTTTGAAATAGGAGTATATTCACAAGATTGGGTAAGCACCTAAGAGTTTGTTTCTGGGGAAAAATGGTCTTAACTATCACTATGGATTCATGTATTCAGATTGATAAATAACTGTGTTCCTCCTGCTGATCAACCAGATCTCTCCTCCTCTTCTGAATCCTTTTTAGTCATTTGGACAAAAGTGACTGGATCACATGCCAACTATGTTCCCCTGACCCATTATGAGCTGCCAACAGACAATGGGACGGAGAGAAAGCCAACATGTGATGTGTCGGAGTCATGGAGAACACTGAATATGGCCATTTGGACTCATTTGGTGAAGGTCAGTGATAAGGCAAAGGACAGGGATGAGTGGAGAGAGTTAGGAATAGGCTATCACTTCACAGGTAAGGTAAGGGTCAGGGATGGATGGAGCCACAGGGAAGATGAAGTCTCAAGGGTTCCAGGCAAGAGTTAGTGAGGACTCAAGTACTGAGTGAAGGTCAAATATGGGAAGAGAGTCAGAATAGGGAGAAAATTCAAAGGTGGGATAAGGGATTAGGTATGGGGTATGGACCCAGCAATGGGGATAAAAAGAAAAGGGCATGAAATGCACCCATTACTTGGTAATAGGAGCAGAGTTTTAAGGAGCATTGAAATATCTCCACCCCCATGTTGAAAACACCATATCAAAACAGACCCATCAAAATGTCCTATACACACTGGAGTCACTATAATGCTTTGAAGCTACCAGGAAAATTCTTCACTCCCATCTCCTTACTATGTTCCACTCTTACTCCATTTCCCGGGACCCAGCCTCCTCAGGCTTGATAGAGGCCTCAGAGAAGGGACTTGCTCTCTCCACCTCTATACTTACTGGGGGAGTGTGCTCCCGTGGGACCGAACTGAACCTGATGTTTCCTTATTTTGATTTTTTACATCATTCTAATTAAGCTCAGTTGAACACAACTTCTAACCCAGAATCATTCTTTTTAGCTCTGGGATTCCTCAAAAACCCAAAGCCTGCCAAAAAATGTTCTATTATAAACACTCTGCTCCAAGCATGCCATGGCAATTTTAGGTCTTTAATTGGCTTTCACTTTGGTTCCCTTTGAAGCAGAAGCTGCAGCTGCAGCACCATGAAAATTACCCGGACTCACCATGCCGTGCAGTTGGTTGGTGTCCCTCGCTCCAGGTGGGTGCGGGGTCGATGCCATCTTTGGAGCTAAGTGCCGAGACCCATACAGAGAGTCACGAGGAGACCAGTGAAGAAAAGCCTCTTCCCCATCAAAGAAAATTAGCTGGAGTGAGAGATCTGGCTTTGAGTCTGAAATGTTCTAGTTAAAAAAAAAAAAATAGAAAGGTAGCAAAAATGTTGAGGATTAAAAAACAGCATGCTTTCTTCTTAACTGGACAAAGAGATAGATACGCCACGAAGAAAAGGAAGAAGCCAAAGCAGGTGAAAATATGCCAAAGTTTATTCTGTACCATTACCTCTCCGAAAATCACACCTCCCAAAGTCTTCTTCACCCATATAAATCTCACCTTCTCCACTCCCTCTGAAAACAGAAGTCTCACATCTTTTTCTTACTCCTTAGAGAACTTTGAAACTATGGAACTGCTATAGTGGACACTGTGAAACAAGACCCAGTTCCCTTTCAGAAGGTGTGTTGTCCCTGCCGCCAGCAGAGGCGTCAGCAGAAGGCCTTCAGCTGTTAGTCCCTTTAAGGAATGGCTCGGCCATGGGGGCATCCTATATTCATTGACTGGCCTAAGCAGGTGCTGGGGGCTCTCTAAAGGGCCCTTCTACCTCCAGAGCTCCCTGGGGTTGGCTGAAGCTGTTGTTAAACCTGCATAGCAGACCAACTACTTCCTCTGCCTGATCCCATTTCCTTTCCCTCCCTGCCACAGGGGTTGAGCCAAGGCCACTCCCTACTAAGTGACTGAAATGCTAACTTCCAAGTCAGAGTGTACCGCCCAGGGAATCCAACTTGAAACAACTGCAGATCTTTCTTGCTTCTCACCTTATTTAAGTCTGCAGAGTTGTATTGAGTCTAAGTTCAAGAATCTGTCCATGGGATGCAACAGAGACACAAAGAATAGTAATTATAGCCTCTCCCTCAGAAGACCCTACACTTTAATTAGGTTAGAGAAAGATAAAACAAATACACGGGCATGGTAAAATGTATCAAGGATCTCAAATGTAACATAAAACTTCTCTAGCAGTTGGATAGAATGAGAGGTCAAATCCTTGGAGTGTCAAGGAAGACTTTACGAAAGAGACAGTATCTGAGCATAACTTAGAAGGGTGAGAAGGATTCTGATCAACTGTATACTTTCCACTGTCTGACAACAACTCTCACCTTTCAGGGTCCTTCTGGTACCCTAACCCCACAATCCTTCAACCCCATTGGAATCCCTAATCTACTGAATTGTTCACCTTTTCACAGTCCTTCGTTTGCCCAATGATGTCCTCATTTCACTCTATATTCAGCTTAAATTCCAGAGTCAATCAATCTAATTGCTCCCTGCATACATGCTCAACTCTCGTGCCTCTCTCTGCATTGGTCAAACTCATATGGCAGAAACATAACATTAAGTCCAACTCTCTGCCTGCTTTGTGCCTGCACTCATGCTGCTGAACCTGGATGAAGGAAAATGCACAACCATTTGCTCTCTCCACCTCTCTACAATACTGGGGAATGTGTTCCCATTGGACAAACAGAATCTGATATTTCCTTAGTCTTTTGTGGACAAAACTCCTCTTATCTCTCCAAGGATATTAAAATAGTGTTCTTTAAGTTATCTTCTGCTCCTGTACCTTATTTCCTCTGCGTTCATTTTTCAGCTTGTATTATATATTTTACTTTCTTTCTTTCATGCTGGAGACAGTCCTCAAATATCTGATCATGCTTTGTGTTCATTTATTAAACAATAAAATACAAAAACACTGATTAGAGACACAGATTGGTTGGCTTCACTGCAGGGCAACATGATGCCCAGTCAGTGTTTTCACTGAGGCTTCCCAAATGTCCCTGTCTATGGGTCTTTTCTATGAGGTGGTTCACATTCTCCAGAGAAGGATCCTCCAGGTTCCTATCTGATGGGTATGAGCTGGCTGCTGGCTTTCTCACGCTGGAAGCTAGGGGAGAGGATGGGGAATCTCACTGCTCAGAGTGGAGTCTTTCATCTAATACCACCTCAGTACTGCCCTCCGCTATATCTGGTGTCCCCACATCCAGAAGCTCCCTGGTTCAGTTTCTCCAGAAAAATATTCCGTCATCTCCAGCAAGGGTACAGGTGGGACACTCACTTTTCTGCCAAGTGTGGGGTGGAAATCTTACATCTCTAAGTGTTCCTTACATAGACTTTAAGAACTCTCCTACTCTACCCTCTGCCTCCTTCTGCGTTCCTTACCATCCCCTCCCATTCCTGAGCCATTCAGGATTTTGTCAGGGGACCACTGGCTTCTTCCACTTCCTTCCCTCTCTGGGGAATGTGACTTCCCTCCACTCTGATATGTCATTTGCCTTTTCTCCATTGACCTTCCATCTTCATATTGTGGTTCCCATTAACAGATGTTCCCTGGTTTCTTCAAAGATGGAATTTTCCTGATTGTTTTAGGGTGATTTCATAAGAAGGTGAAAAAATGTCTTTCTCATCTTAAAACTAAGTTATCGTTGTATGGTAATCATGTCAATTGTCTTAATATTGCTCCTTAACTAGGCCACAGGAAAAGGACAGTTTATTATATTTTGAATCTCTCGTAACTCCTGATAGTATTAAGCATAGGCTGTGTCTATCTGTATAATATGTATGTACTCAGGGCTTAAGAAGAACTACATAATTAAACAGATTTTCTCACTGGCAAAAAGTGTAAGGTACACACTTTAGTGGAGACATTCTAAGTTTCCAGTTGTCTAAGGGCCTTGACTGGTTCCAAAGTTCTAACTCCCAATCAAACAGCATAAGCATGGAATAGCAGGGCAGAGCAAGACTGCTTGGGACCAGAGACATTCTGTTAATGCCCAGGGAAGAAGCAAAAGGAGATAGTTTTCATATTCTGAGAGCTTGTAAGTTAAGGTGTCTCAGAAATGGCAATAGCTTGGTGACCCCAGTGTTCAAGGCAGTGATTAACTATCATTCTGGTCTCTTTGCACCATTTCATGTAGACAGGAGTTCACTGTTGTCGGCAGTGATCTTGAGTCCTGCAAGATCTTTTCACCATTTTCACCATTTCACCATTTTTTAGGATTGACAGGAAAAAAAAGTGACCTTCAATTTCCAGTGACTCAGCCTACGACCTTGGAGCTAGAGAACTGTGTGGTTGGATTTGTAAAGGTCTTCTAGTCTTTCTTTGTGGCAGTATGACAAATGCGTTGTTCCCAGTGTTAACAGAGTTAGTAAATTGTCTACAGTCTTTCTCCATCCAAGGCTGTATCAGCTAATGGCTGATATCAGCTAATGCCATAATAAAAAGGTGTGAAAAATCACCCCAAACTCAATGGCTTAAAACAACAATCATAAGTTCTTCAGGGTCTACAAGTCAACTGGGGACAACTGGTCTAGGCTGGGTTTGGCTGAAGAAGCTCTGCTTCACCCTGCAGTCATCAAGGTAGGCTCTGCTCCATATGCCTCTTCTCCTCCTCCTAGGACTGGCAGGCCAGCCGGGACATGCTCTTCTCATGGTGATGGCAAAGGCATGAGAGAGGAAACCCTATTGCACAAGCACATTTCCAGCCTCTGTTTGTGTCATCTACTAGCATCCCATTGGACAAGGAGAGTCAAATAACCAAGTCCAGAGTCAAGGAATGAGGAGATACCATCTGCTAAGGTAGGAGGGCACAGCAAAGTTACAAGACAAAAGAAGTGAATGTATAATTATAAGCGTGTTCCTGGAGGAGGGAAGACTACAAAGAATGGGAATGATCATCCAGTCTCCTATCCAGTCTTCTCCCAGGTCACATTCTACCACCACTTACCTAATCCATGACAGCTGAAGAACTAAAATAACTCCTTAATACAAATCTAGGTAAAGTACGACTGGAAGAATAAATCTGATACTCTCAAAGTCTGCATTCAAAATCAGTCTTTATTTTCAACTGTCCCCATCACTGTTTACTGCTATTGGAAAGGACAGTCAAAAGAATATATGTGTATCTTGTTATTGGCGATCCCCACCCAACAATTCGTTCAGCCCTTTCTATTTCTGGTCACCCAAAGCAGGTGTGAGTTGCATGGAAAAAGGTAAAGGAGCTCACCAAGAGAAAACCCACCCACCAAACAGACTGTGTCTTTAAGTCATACTTCACTTCATTTCATGTCCTTCCACTAGAAATGCAAATATGAAATGTTAATCTTTTACATCAGCTTCTGAATTCTCTCACCCAACTGCTGGGAAAGGATGTCAGTTCAAGCAGGGCAGAGCATGGGACAAAGACATTATAGAAGGTTCAGAAAACAAAACAAAATGAAAAACCAGTGAAAAGGATACCAAGAGGTTATAAACAATTCTTGCTCTCTTCAAGTTCAGCATGTCCAGCAAAAATAGAACCAAATATCTCTATTACTTGCATTACAAGATAAACCTTTTATTTCTTTACCGCCATTGTATCAAAGGCTAGCGCCTTCGTAAAACTTTGAGGGGAAAAAAAGGTATCCGTTGCAAGTGAACAAAGTTTTTTGTCTTTGCTTTGTTGTGTTTACTTAGTTATGAGAGATAGCTGAACAAAATGTCTTCGTCTAGCTTAGCACTTTTTTCCAATATACCCTTAAGAACAGAGACTGAAATAACATCTGAGAGTCCCAGAAGTATTTTGAGCTGAGAACGTAACAAAAGCTTTGCTATGCTACATAAAATTAAGCCGAGATTCACAGATAATAACAATAATGCATTTCTGCTTCATGCTTTTCATCTTGATATGTCTGAATTACCTACTCTCTTCTTCCAAACCACTTGGCAGAAACTCCCTCCCCCAAATCAAGGCCACCATCTCTCAGATTAGAAGGTGGTGATGTTTCATGACTATATAAACAAGAAGAAATAAACGTAGTTCTCATACATATTCCTGTATCAACCTTCCATATTCTTCATTTTCCACAAAAAAAAAAAATGTTGCTTTTAATTTGATGTGTATTCCTAACTAAGAAATCAGGAACCAATTAATAAATACAGTCATGGATCTTAGGTTATTGCCCATGGTTGACATTTTAAATAATGTAATCTCCTAATTAATATTATTTCAACCTCATTTCATGTTGCAACAAATTAGTAAAAAATGTATAGGAAGTCTACATTTCTAAATGGCTTTCTCACTCCCCCAAGGATTCTAGAATTCACTCTGAGTTTCTGCTAATGTGTTTTATCCCAGGAATCTACAAGAGGGAAATAGATACCTTCAAGGAAAGAAGTTGCTTGTCTAAGGCCCGGGCAAGTTCCAGCATCATCGCACATGGCACGGCTGAATCAGTGGCTCCCACAAACACTCTGTTGTCCCAATGGGGAAAATACTTGGAGTCATAGTGACAGGCGAGGACCAAGTGTCTTTTAGCCATAGGATTGAGGGTGCTGATGATGTTTGAAAAAGACCGGTATCCGTAGGGTGTCTGACTCAAGAAGGTGTCTACTTCTAAGACCCAGCCAGCTTGAAGTCTCTGAATTCTCTGCATGATGTGCTGATCAAAACAAAAACAAAAATTTCAGATCTAGACAGTTTTCATCTGAAACATTTCAAATGTTTCAGAGATTTTTATGTAATGCCTTTCAAGTTAAAAATGCAATACATGCTTATTGTATTAATAGCAAGGATGTTTCAAGGAAAAAGTTAATCCTCTCCCTCTTTCCTAACCTCCTGCCAGTGCAACCTAACCAGTTGTTAATAATACCAATGTTAATAATCTGATATGTCTCTTTCCACACCCTTCTTCTTGTTTATACAAACATGTACTAGCACACAAACTCATATATTTGGCAGAGGAGTGTGTATTTTTATGGGAATAGAATTCTACTTTACATATTACTCTGTCCCTTGCACTTCTCATTTAATAATGTATCGTGGACATTTATATATGTCAGGAGCTAGAGATCCAGCTCAGTGTATATTAAAGCCCACCTTTAATATTTCTAGGAAGATAACAAGGCAGGTTTGAGAAACTAGATATACCAGGGTGGGCCCTACAGGTCATAACTTCCACTCTAAGCTCTTTGAGGGTGAGACTTGCACACTGTTAGCTCTTTTTGTCCCAAGCACTTAGCGTGTACCCCAAGTTCAGCAAATACTTCATAATGTAACGAAACTGACAAGAGACACTAATGCTCAGCTGTTAAAGATAATGTACAGGGAGTCCCATGACAAGGGGACGGCTGGGGGACATTTGAGGTTCTGCTATGCTAAGAATCAGTAAGCAACTCTGAACCATAATCACATATCAAGCAGTTTTCTCTTTGTGTTCAAGGCAGGTCCAGAGCCACTGCAAACGCTGGTGAAAATAAGAAAGAATCTCTTTTCCCAACTTTACTGGTCATTTTGGACTTTGTGAGCAATATAGTGGCTGATAGGAAGAAGCAGCAGATGGAAAAGAAACACTGTTTCGGGGACCAGAGGTGTCATCCTAAACAATCTAGAATTTGTGGTGTGAGAAGTTACAGGTGAGTTCATTGCTGTTCCATTTGCCCTTTCCTATCTTTATTTTCCCTTTGCTTCATTTCCCTCCTTTCCTCACTACATTCCATTTCTTTTCTTGACATATTATGCAGATTTTTGTAAACTGCCTTAAAAATTTTTTTTAAGTCACACAACAAACTAACCATCAACATATCCGGCAATTTGTTCCACAATGAACATCCAGTGGGGATGGACCTTGAGGTGATAAACAAATAACTTATAATGACTGGAAAAGAATGGGAGGTTTTTTTCCCCAAGGAAATACAGGATTTTCTAGCCTAGCCAAGTTTGTGTGACCTGCCCTAACTAATGTGACATGACACGTAGGCAAGGGCCTTGGAACAACTGTGGCAGGAAGCTTCCAGGAAGAGGAAAACTAAGCCAGAAGGAGGACAGTGATTCTACAGTCAGTCCTGCAAAAGCCAAATAAACAAACAGTTTCCCAGATATTCACTCCTCGCTTTCTGTCCGGAGGTGGACTTTGGCCTAAAGAGCATGTACACACAGTACCTTACCTTTTCTATTCTACATTACACGTTGTCTTTTCATGTGATAATTTTTTAAAAGTCTTTATAACCTTTTTGAAATCATCACTTGTATCTTATTTGTTTTGTTACTCTCCACAATTCTTAGTACCGGGCTTTGTTCACAGTAGGTGATCACTAAATACGGGTTGGTTATAACTGAGTTATTTTCCATGAGAATATACAAAACTGTATGATATAGAATATGAGTAGTCTGACTAGAGAGAAATCACTGCTCATTTAAGACAAGTTTTCCACTGAATTTGAAAATAAGTTATCCCCAGACTTTGGGGAAAAGAAATTTTTCCATAAAAGGGTCATCTGAAAAAAAAGAAAAACATATCCTCCAGAACATCTGGTATCCAGATGATGAACTGCTTCACAAAATGTCTTTAATACCAATAGCAGCCTGCACACTTACCAAATGAATTGGGATTTTTAAATATATATATATATATATATATATATATATATATATATATATATATATATATATATCTGTTAGCTTTGCTCAGTTGAAGTCTCACACACAACTCATTCCTCAACCTCACTGAACAGATCTTGGCCATAATTTCTGGTATCTGTGTTGACATTAAAATCCACAAAAGCATCATCAAATGCCCCCCAAAAGAGTTCTCCCTGAAATAACCTTTTTTATTCAGTATAAATATTTTTATTTATCTTAGCAACTGATTCCTTCATAAACAATCAAATTGGCTGCATAATCTAATTATGTCACCAATAGGCCTTATTGTTGTGCTTTTGGCTTTCAGATTTAGTCTGCAAGTTCCCACTATAATTCTCTAGAGTAGGCTCCAAAAACTACTGCTCTTCTCACTAGACTGCTCCTAAACAGGGAGTGCTTGGCTGTGAGAGAGAGTCTAAAGCAGCTGGGCTTCCCTCACTGCGGGTAGCAAAAGCCTGGGCCCACCAGGCACACTAAAATGCAATTTAGAATATAGATCATATTTTGGATTACTATGCATCTATCTTTTTAAGTGGGGAAGGGAGAAAAGAGACAAATAAGGAGAGACAGACTGAGACAAAGAGAGATGCAGGTTGAGTAGAGAGAGAAAGAAGAGGATATAAAGAGTGGTGGAGACAGGGAGAGAGAGATGGAGGGGGAGGGTGGAGAAAAAGAGAGGAAGAGAGAGGAAGATAAAAGTAAACATGACATTCTACTTCCTGGGGAGGAAGGCCCCAGGGGATTTTAGGTTAACATTGGTGAATGATCCTGGGTTGAATTAATTAAACTTAAATTCTCATCTCCAAGTTCTGAAAAACAATGCCACTAGTAGACTAGATTTGCTTGGAGGAAGCAAATCCTGCAGTATTTGCAATAAGTCTGCAAATAGACCATGATCAGGATGCTGAATCCTGCCACTGGGGACAGGTATCTCTCTCCTTTTGCGTGGATATATTAGTCTCTCTGGCTCCAAGCTGAAAGCCCGCCATTCAGGGTCCTCCGTTCAGGGACACACATCCTTCACTGAAGAAGCCAGCTTCAGCCACTCAGATGCACTGGACATCTATGGAGGGTTTTAACCACCAAGTTTCTAGCTTGCCTCTTTTAGACAGTTTCTGGCTTGCTCCTTAGTGAGACTCTGTCATCCTGATTTTTTAAATTTACTTTTTATTCCTCTCTCAACTATAAATCACTGAAATCCTCCAAAATTTAATATCTTCAAAGTATTAAATTTACAAATAATCTTCTCAAGCAAAAATATTCTAAAAATCCAACAGGCAGCCTTAGACCCATTGATGAGAGACAATAAAAATCCAGACTATGGGATATTGTTCCCATATTATCCTCTGAAAGGGAATTCATAGCAATGCACATCTTCATGGATAACTGCAGATGTTAATCCACTAATCAATTTTATATCAAGTCCACATTTTTCAGATTTTACAGTTTTTTCTAGTCATAAACACTGAAACTGTAAATTATAAAATATCTGATCTATTGCTCAGAAATGCCTTGGGAGAAAAAAATAACTTTCCACTGTTCTTGTTTAAAATTATTTCTGAGTGAAAGGTACTAATCCTAGTCAAATTAAAGCCATTAGTGTAGTTTCTGCATAATAACTCAGTGTCATCTACCTCCTCTTCAAAGGGGAACCCTGTATCTTCCACAGCCGAGGAGACAGCTTTCTTAAAACTCATGGTAATTTTCCCCCTAAAATTATAAAACTGAATCTCTTAAGTGAGATTTCTAACACAACCATCCTGTTAGGATTACTGCTGTGTCTACCAGACCATGTATAGGCAGCCAGCAGCAGTGCCCAGCACATTCCCAAATACTGTCAATAAACTTCTCACTTGCCTCCTCCCCACATGACACGGAAGCTGCCATTATGGATTCCGTAACACTTTTAAATGCATATGTATTTTAAAAATCACAATGGAATCTATGTAGATTATTTGTGCAATTGATTCTGTTGAAGCTAAATAAAAATACTGCCATCAAAATAGCAATATTCTAGGGGGGTAGGGTATAGCTCAAGTGATAGACTGCATGCTTGGTATGTATGAGGTCCTGGGTTCAATCCCCAGTAACTCCTCTAAAAATAAATAAATAAACCTAATTACTTCACCCCACCAAAAAAAAAAAAAAAAATAGCAATATTCATTGTGCTTATGGGTTTTTAGAAGCCACAGGCAAGGAACCTCGGGTCTGAGGTATGCATATATATTTCTGGGTACATATTTGGGCTTCTGAGCAAATGGTATGGGGAAATGAAAAAGGTGGGGCTGAGTGAGCACTATAGACCTAGTATTTTTCTAATCAGGAACTGAGGGTTTTGGAAAGATCCAGTAAGTTCCCTGAGCTTCTTTTAAGAAAATGCTTGGGAGATGAGACCCAGGGGATATCACTGAAATGAGTGGTATGCGCCTCACTCTCCAACTTGGGCTGAGAAGACACAGAGCTGGAGACATTTGTGAGTACACACTGCAGAGCTGGTCTCTCCCAGCCACCACTCTCCAGTGACTGGGAGATAGAGGGTCAAGCAGATTGGGGTCCAGATTCTGGCCTCATCACTACCGTGTGTATAATCTCGAGCAAGTTAATTCCTATGCCTAAACCTTAGGTCTTTTAAAATGTGTAGCACTGGAAAAATAATTGTCTCCACATGGTGGCATTATCGTGAGAACTGAATAAGATGACCTGTGCAAAGAGCCCCATAAAGTGCCTGACCTGAAAAAAGTGCTTGATGAAAGTCAGTTATCATCACAATTCCTCACTTGGCCTAAAGCTTAAAAAGAACTAAAGTGCCTTTGGGTTTCCACCACTGAATTCCTTAGGAGACGTAGAAGCTGTTTGGATGGAAGACAGGAGGCTAATGGGGCAACAGACAATGGTGTCTGGGCTAAACTTGAGAAGCAGAAACCTTATACTGGGTAGAAGGGAAGAGCCCAACATCTGTGCCTGCTGGGCCTCTCAGGTGTCACTCTGTCCCAGCAGTGGAGGGCCAAGGTGTTTGCCTGAAGAATTAGGCAAGTGGAGTTGTCTCAGAGAAGGATATGAGAGGCCAGTCTCCCAGTCCCTTCCCAAGCTGCTCTTTGAAATGGAGCTACTTTGGGAAAAAACGTCATTCAGAGATGGGGTTTGAGATTGCTTAAGAAGACTGTCACTGAGGAGGCAGAGACATTCAAGGTCTAGCCTACTTTATGGCTTAATATACCCTGTATAGCAGTCTTTTCCAAACTGGTAAAATCAGTGGGTCTTGAAATCAGCTTAGTGGGTCATGACCAGTTTAAAAAAAAAAAACAAACTAGTAAAATAGAGTTAACAATATCAGAGTAGATTGCAGGTAATAGAAGTATTTTTCATGAAACTTCTGGATCAGTTAAATCTATCTTTAGGTTTCTGTGTATAAAATATAAAATATATGTGCGTGTATATATATGTGTGTGTGTATATATATATATATATATATAATTTTTTTAACCATACATCAGAGTCAGAAGTATAAGAAGCACTGCACTGGAGAAAGTAACTTATCACTGTTCTTGACTCTCCTTTTAGGAAGAAAACAATTTTCCAAAGGGGACTGAATGCCTGTAAATACAGTAACTCACTCTTGACCCAGAACTGTTAAGCAAGGACTGTCCAATTCTGTTGATAACTGGGTGTTGAGGGTCCAGGAAAACATGGTTGGGTGCCTGGGGGTGTGTTAGAGAAATGATGAAGAGTTGAGTACTTAGTACCCTGTCTGAAGACCAGACAGAGACTTGACACACTAAATTGGTTTAGGTTAACGTGCACCTCTTAATTCAGAACAGATATTTACTCTCAGTTGTTTGGTTTTTTTAGATTGCTTATTCTGGTGAAGAATGAGATGAGATGACAGATCTGAATTTTAGACAACTCAGACCTTCGGGGACAGCATTCTCTCTGGCATGAAAGCAAAGTATTCAACAACCTTTGGGTTTGCGCACTGCGTTCTCACCTGGCGAGCAGCGTAGCTTCCAGGGGATCCGGGATACCGCTCTATCAGCAGTGGCCTGTAAGTCATTTTGCCACATTTTAGAAATGCTGGTGCCTTCTGCAGCTTGCCGAAGAGATGACACATTCAGAAGGGCTGGTTGGTGATAATTCTGAGGATTAAATAAAATTATTTAACTGGCTATCATTTCATAATATGTTGAAGACTTACTTACCCTGAGACATTTGCGATTGTGAAATAATCGCTTTGAACCACAAAATAAAGGGATAGCTCTTAGATGATGCAAAATAAATGAAACCGCTCAACTTTAAAATTTAGCCCCTTAGATCTAGAAGTTAAACTAATTGTTTTGGCAGCTTGTTTTTAAAACAGAATTAAGGTCATGCTTTGAACCTGAGAATTAATAGTTAACACTTATATCCTGTGTAATAATTTTGGAACAATTGCTTTGTAAGACTAAAGTTTAAAAATACCAGTTGTTGATATCCTAGTCTTAAGAAAACTCAGTATTTCAAAAACTACAGCCAAGAAAACAATATACTTTGTTAGCATAATTGCTTTATAAAAGCCAGGGTGCTTTTACAGAAGAAGCATACTCTTGGGGTGAAAAAAGCTGGATTCAAAGTTTTCAGCTGCTATTTATAGGCTCTATGACCTTGGATAGGTCCCTTAACTTCTCATTACCCTCAAAATACTAATAAAGTAATTTCAGTTAGATCTGCAATGCCCAATCTGGTAGCCACTAGCCACAGGTGACTATTAAGCTCTCAGAAAGTAGCTCCTCAAAAGGAGGTGTGCTTTAAGTGTAATACACATACTGAATTTCCAAGACTTAGTATAAAAAAAAAAGTAAAAGTAAAATATCTCAATAATTTTTATAGTGATTACATGTTCAAATGATAATTTTTGATATATTGAGTTAAATATAGTATTAAAATTAATTCCACCGATTGCCTTTGACTTTTTTAATGGAGTTACTAAAAAATTTTAAATCACCTATGTGCTTCTCATTATATATTTCTATTGAACAGCTCTAACTTAGATGATTTGCAGTTCCTTTCAGCCGGAGCTTGATGATTCTGTACCCTAGTAAATATCACACTTTTTATCTCCAGTTAAAATTATTTTAATATTCTACTAATGCTCATACTCTTTGGTATACTTATATATTAACTAAGTGAACCTTAATTTAAGTAGCTAAATAACATAACATTCAAATTTGTATTTTGGATATTACTTTACACATGCTGTATTTTTTTTATGATACTAGTAATGTTGAATCATCCATTCATTACATGTTTCTCAGGCACTTGATGATGGAATGTGTTACTCCTGCCCACTGGGAAGTGAGTTGTTGATCAGATGATTTCTTCCCTAAGGGGGATGATGATGTAACAGAAATTCTTTAGAATGCAAAACAGAACAGACAGAGTAAGCCCTGTCTACTTTATAGCTCTTTCCAAAACCACTGTAAGTTGAATATGTCTAAGTTATCATTTGAGAAACTGTGGAATTAGAATGCTTACTGCTAGTTACTTACACTCATCTGTACTTGGATACGCCTCAGCATTACTCTCCAGTATTATCATGCAAAGAGCATGAGCTGTGGGTTCAGACAGACCCCTTTTAACTCAGCTGCTCAACTCAACTTCCACCATTTACTAGCTGTAACTCTGGCCAGGTTACTTAACCTTGTTAAGGCTTAATTTCCTCATCTGTAAAAAGGAAGTAATAACACTTGCTTCCTAGGGTAATTATAATTAAGTGAGCTAATATATGTAAATTGCCTCAGTAAATATTCAGTAAGTTTTATTGGTTCTGTTACTGTCCGTCGAACTCTAAAGAGCTATAGAATTTCGAGCTGGAAAGGCCACTTAGAGATGGTTATAATCGAACCTCCTTGATTTATGTCAGTGGAAGCTGAGGGTCATAGAAACCAGCTGAGTTTCCCAGTGTCGTAGGAGACTTACAGGTAAGTCTGAGAAAAGATCTTGGTTCTGTAGTTCCCAAACCCTGTGCTGGCTCTACTCTGCCTCCCTGCGTAATCCATGAACTTCCAGGGCACTCCCAAATATTGATGCTGTGCCTAAACAGCATACAGTTTGTGTTTATTTACTGGTTATACATTTTAAATATATTTCCTTAATAAATTTGTTGCTGCAGCCTTTAAATTCCTTGGTACCTCCAGGATCTAAGTCCTCGTGTTAACTCTCAAACAGCACTTTGAGAAGAAAGAGGGAGCTAAAAGACAAAACAGTAAAGATGTGAGAAGTGAAAAAAAAGAAAATGGAGGCAAGAAGTCAGAAGACTTAGATGGTTAATTATTGCTTAACCCAGCGAACAAGAGCCAGCTGGTCTCTCCTGCTGCCTCACCAGCCCCATGCAAGGCCACTCGCCCCAGCTCACTGTGCTTCAGTCACCCTGGCATCCTTCCAGGCCCCAAAGCAGTGTGGGGCTCAGCCCTCCTGGGGCCTTTGCAGTGTGGTGCCTTCTACCTTGAAGGCTTTCCTCTTCCTCCTCAGCTGGCTAACTCCTGCTCACTTCAAGATGTAGCTTAGAGGCCTTGTGTGTTTACTTGTTTAAAGTCTGATTTCATGCAAGATGTCAACTCCAGGAGGACGAGAACTCTCTTATTTTCCACTCTCTCCCAGAGCCACACAGTGCCCGGCTCATTTGGCACACTCAACAAATATTGGATGAATTCATCAAATATAGAATTGACAGATGAATGATCTTTCTACAACAAACTTCACTAAGATGATGTTTACATAATAATAAGTAAAACGGGCATGTGTGACATCAGAAATATGAAATCAGTTGAATGCACAGAAATTATAAAAGCAGGAAAGACAAGCGGCTGCCTGCTGCAAAGGGCCAGGAAGTGCCGTGGTTCAATGCTGGTGGGCTTTATTCTTTTTAAATTTTTGAGAGTTGATGCTTGTGATGACTGAAGAGTTGGGTTGGCCCAGGGCAGTCACTGTGACAGTCAAGAACTATCGTGTCAAAGATTGTTTGACCAAGGGCTCCTTTCCTATTTACTGTCCATTACTCTATCCCAGAACCTACTTCGTCCCTGTTGTCCTTCACTCACAGTGAAAGGAAATCAAGCTGATGTTTAAATGGCCAATTTATGGAGGCTTGAAAGAGTTCCTAAAAGATTTAAGAAAAAACGGGAACAAAATAAATAACCCTCCAGCATTTCTACCTGTAACAGTCATCGTGGATGAAACATAGTCGACAAATAGCACCAAAAAACACTTAACTGATGAATAAAGGGTAAGCTCATCAGACAGGCCCATTAGTGCTCCTGAATACAGACTTACCTGTGTTGATCCTCAATCTCCTGGGCTCACCTATTTAATTAATATACTTCAGTAAAGAGCCCTCCTCTCCCTGCCCCTCTGGGAATGAAGATGCCCCTATGAAGTCACAGAGATTAAAAGCTTCCCAATCAGTGAAGGACACAGAGAGGGAAAAAGCCACACTCCGTTAATTACTTAAGCCTTTCTCCTCATTAAAGCCCTGTATGGAGAAGCATTTGATTTTCCCAACCTAAATGGCAACCATTCAATTTTTATGGAGGCTGACTCTCAGAACTCAAAACATACAACTATCTATGTGGAGATGAGAAGAAGGAGTAAGAGCAGAAACCTGGAAAGATATGCGGGCTGGGCATGAGGACAGAAAATGAGGCAAAAACTGTGTAGCCCAATGTTAAATGCCAACCCCAAATTATTCTAGGTTTATTTCAGTTAAAAAGCATGTAGACAATTTTCTACTGGTACAGGCATTCTCAGAGGAATGAGTCTCTATTACAGCCCCTGCTTTGTCTTTTCATCCAGGCAGAAAGGACAATAAGTCTGCTTCAGGTGACAAGAATCTCTCCACTAAAAAAAGTATGAACCAGATATCCTACAGCATCTCCTCTGGACTAATCACATGGTGCCAGACCCAAGAGGGGTTTAATTACATAATTTGTAGAGCTGACCCAGCTTGCAGAGGGATTTGAAGTCCCAAATCATTGAATTCAAGGGCAATCATTACAAAAGCACAGCCAATTCAATTTCAGCTTCTATTCCATATAAGCATCTCCCAGACAGTACTCAGATTAATACCTGTGTCTACTGCAAATTCAACCCAGCCAGCATTTACTGAACTCCTTCTGTGTTCGATGCCACTGACATTACAAATGCAGTTGTGGAACAGTTGGGAACTGAATAAGATAAAGTTCTGACTTTAAATGCTAGCAGCCTTCTATCTAAAAGCAAAATAGTGCAGGCTTTGAAAACAATTTATGGCCAAATCCTAGCTACCTCACTTACTAGCTGTGACCCAGAAAAGTGTCCTTATCTGTATAATGGATGTCATAGTACTTAACCTGTTGGAAGAAGCTCAAAATGGCACATTTTCTTTATCCCTCTACCAACACCCGGCCTACCACTGGCTCCCTGTTCTTGCCTTGGAGTCTCCGTTGCTGCTTCATGATTCATAAGAATCATGATGGGTAGAGAGGTGGATAGCCAAGGACTTTTAGAACCATGGAGGAGGGGAACCCTAAGGACTTTTAGAACATATGTGGCTCCAGAAAGCAGAAGAATGTGAAATGCTAGAGAGAACAGTAACTGTCTTCCAGAACTACCCTGGAGGAGGACTCCTAGATTTGGCCAACTCTCCTGTGCGAGGATCCTCTTTTCAAAAAATCTGCCCCTCTACCCTCAATGTGACTTGAATTTTTCTACTTTGCCTTAGTTATAATAAAGGAAAATTCTACCAATTAAAATACATTGGGTCCTGGTTTTACGATAGACAAAGCTGGGAAACAACCTAAATATCCAACAATAAAGGGAGTTTAAGGAAAGATGATTTTCTACTGTAATCATGGTCAAGTTTCCTCATCTGTAAGTTGGATATGAATGTACCCTCCTCACAGGGGCACTGTGAGGTTCAAGTGAGATGCTTTTATAGAGAATACCTGGTACCCCTGATGCCAATGCTCCTAAATAGACACCTGTGGGCCCACCTATGAATCTAACAACTGAAAATATTGCTTTTATGGAAAAACTATTTACAGGTTTCAAATAAGCAAATCACAGTCTTCTGAACACAACCATAAGCTAGAGTTGAGCTGTTTTTACATATTAGATCCCACTGGAAGAGGCATACCTTTATTTCAAAGCAAAGAAAATGGATTTCAAAATTCATCTTTTACCACCCCTGACCTTTCCAGCAGACCAGTGTACCAAGGGCACACCTTACACGATTAAAATAGCTAAATGCCAGGTAGTACAGGAAGGCATGTATTTTAACGTGGATTAATTAACCTCCAAGGCTGCAAACTGTACTGGCCACCTGGAAGACTTTATGAAAACTTGGAGAGTAAGGCTCCCTCTAACTAATCTGGCTAATTTTGTCACCTGCCTCATTTGCTTGCACCATATGAAAGGATACAGTTTCCCAACAGAATAGTGATTAGAATATTAAATCACTGTTCTTAAATATAAAAGGGATTCCTGCTTTAAAAGACAAGTCTCAAAAGTTAGAGTCTCATTAATTTAAAACATTGTGAGAATCCAGCACCTTCTCCCACCCACAAATTTATCCTGCCTGTAAACAATCCCTCCAGAGTTACTCCTTCAAACAGTCCCTACTTTACTTATTCCCATCCATTTCCATGTATCATAAAGACATTTGGCACAGCTCCACATTCTGGTAGTTGATGCCCCATTCCCCATTTCTGGCTAGGAAGTTACTCATGATGGAGTAAAGGAGAAGATTAAGTTTATAACTCTGTTTCTTAATGGACATCACTCCTGCTGAACCCCAATGGGAAATTTTTCTTATAATGAAGTTATTCTTGAGTTGACTTCCTCATTCTCATCAGGTTCCCTACAGCTGGTGGTGTCCATGTGTAAGTGGGGTATGTTGTGGTCCTTGAATGGTGAAGCTGTAAGTATAGCTCAGAGAACTGAAATGGGCCATTCATATACATATGTCTGTGGCTGGGGAGGATGAGCATGTGGGTCAACAGAGGGCCTGTGCATTCACAGAGTGTCCTGTATTTTAAACCTGTGAGTCAATACTGTGGCAGGCTGTAAGCGTTTAAAAGATCTGTTCAACAACATTGTCAAATTTACAACCCTTTACTTTGCTGCTTTTCTTAGTATCTTTAAAAGTATATTACCATTTTACTCCCCTTTACTTTGCTGCTTTTCTTAGTATCTTGAAAAGTATATTACCATTTTAGTCCAATACTATTAACTTTTGCTTAAGTCCCTAGCAATTTCAGGATTTCAAAACTATCACACAAAAAAAGGAAATTCTTGTAAATACTTCACAAAGACGGAACTTGCAAACCACTTTCACCGTTAAGTTCCTTACATGAAATCTTCACCTACAACTCGATACATTTATCTGACAATTGCATTTTACTCTTTTAAGGAAAAAAAATATTTTAAAGTAAATCGGGTCTCCAGTTAAGCTCCTTCATTCGGAGATGATCCACTTAAAAATCTAAAAGAGACCAATAGTAATACACGTCCGTGCCGAGACAGCATGGAAACTTCAACGTCGCGAGGACTTCCGTGGATGCCGGGGCGAAGGAGCCGTGGGCACACCCCCCAAGCGCGCCCCGCACCCTGGCGACCCGGAGCGCAGAGACCGCCGGCCTCGCGTGTGCCGAAAGGGCGGTGGCGCTGCGATGCGCCTTCACCTCCCTGCGCGGCCACCGCCAGCGAGTCACACTTCCTGTGCCTATCGGTACCCACATCAGACCGCAGCCGAGAGGAGGCTGGTGACATCACCCTGCTCCGGTGGCGTTCCCAAAGCAGCCCCGAGGCCAGCGAGGCCCCCAGGCGAGGACGCAGAGCTCCGACTTCTCCGGACGCCGGGGCCACGGGCTCTGCCCCGCCTCCCATCCTGCCTCGGTGGGGCTTGCGGGACCCCGCAAGAGCCGCCCGCGTACAATCACGCAGCAGCAGCTACTCACCTTCTCCTGTGTCCAGGCTGCCGCGCCCCGACTGATCCCCCAAGCCGCCAGGGGCAGGGCGGTTACCAGCAGCAGCAGGTGGAGAGTGCCCAGGACGCGCCGGTCCCCGCCGCCTGCCATCTCTCCTGAGCTGTCTGGGCGCGGGTTCCCAGAGCTGCCGGCGGTCACGAGCTCGGGAACGCGCGTCCTTCGCCTTCCCCCGTCTCCACCCTTGGGTCGACTGCGCCCGCCTCCCCATCGTCTCCTGGTCGCCTCCCCACTGCGCTGCGCAGGCCGTAGCCCTGGCTCTCTCCACCCCCACCCCCTACCTTAGCTGTCCTGGGAGGCACAAGCCTCCTGAATCCATGGGAACAGAGACGACCACTTTCTTATCTAGGTGAGGAAGAAAGGAAGGAGGGAAAAGACATGGAAGAAGCATTTTTATGATGTCCAATGCCATGACTGGGCATAGAAAGGGGAGGGAGGGTTCATGAGACCCTGTGGTGTTTTTAAATGTTTTCCCGTAGCTCATTAAAAGCGAATGGACAGGGACAAACATTTACCGAATACTTCTGTACCAGCCACTGTCCTAGGTGCTTTCCTGATGTTCCTGTATTTAATCTTCATAACCATTTGAAGTAAGTATTAATCCCATTTTACAGATGAAGAAACTGGTATCCCCTATACAAAGCCTGAATTGGAACCCTTAAAGTATTTCCTTTATAAGAGCTCATCATATCTTCTCTCTCTCTCTCTCCCACCCCCACTCTTTTTTTCCTTACAAATAGTTACCTTGCTTTGTAGGGGACAGACTGAGAAGTGTGGTTGAAGTAATTTTCTGAAATAAGTAAGATCTAGAATGTTCACAGTGGCTGTTTAGGCAGCCATGTCCTCCAATCCATACCCAATAGGAAAAGCTAAATACAACTGTATTTACTTCGTAACATCAAAGATCACTGTTACGGAGATAATCTTAGAAAAAAATAAAACAGTATCTCAGTTTTATCTGTAGGTTTCTAGTGTAAATTGTCAGGACAATTATTTCACCATCCTCTTTTTCTTCCACAGTGAGGATCAGGGTGTGGGCTGCCCTGAGTCATCCATCTCCTGGTAACATATAGATCCCAGAAAAAAATCAAAACAAGAACACTGAAACAGACGTGTTTCACAGAGAGCAAAGGTCTGAAGGTAATGGAGCCTGCCAGAAGGCTCACCCACTCTATCTTCTTGAGCTTGGCTGTCAGAGTGAGTTTAAAACAGGAGAGGGCTGACCTGGAAAATATACTATCTGCCCTCCTCTGGAGCTACAGGGGAAGACAGGGTGGAAGTACCTACTTCCCTGATCTTCAAAATTACTAATCTTATTCATGTCTGAGAGTTTTGTGACAATTTAAATCTTCAGGCTCAAAGAAAGTTAAATAGCTTCTTTAGTACATCCATGGACAGTTCTTCTGATAATCGGAGCACCTCAGAACTTTCTGTTGGTGTATATTGAGGACAAAACTGCTATCACAGCTCCCAATATATTTTCTCTTTTGCTGCTTAGACCAAACTTGAAATAGTGGGTTTCCTGAGTGGCTGGGTAAGAAACAGCACGATTGTTTTTCTTACCCTATTACCTTTTTATCTTTCCACAGCATGATTTCTATAAGAAAGGGAAGGTAGAAATAGCAAGCCTATATGAAACAAAATGTTAAAGATGATATGCTAAGTATAAGCAATTCAAAATAAGAAAGAAAGAAACGCATGAGTTAAAATGTTAACACATAATTTTGATGATTATCTTCCATTGCTTAGAGATCTCCAATTTTCTCCAGTTTTGGTTATATTTAAGTCAATAAAATGCTGTTGCAGTTTGGGATCTACAGGAAGTGGACTCTGAGACAGAGTTTAGCATTCAGGATGTGTATTAGGGAGTGCCCTTGGGACAAACCCCTGTGGGAGGGGAGGGAGGAACAGGACCAGGCAGAGGGAAGAGTCGGCAGGGAAGTAACCCTCCACCCTCACCCCACAGCCTCACCCAACCCTGTGGAGAGCCCTGGAGCTGAAATGACTGTCAGAGTTGTCCCAAAGTGAGCCAAAATGGCTGGAACTTTATACCCTCACCTCAATGGGGTGACTTCCTACAAGCAGCAATCTGCAGCCAAAAGACCTGACAGCTAGAGGCTGTCAGCCAACAGCACTCCAACAGCTGGAACAGAGTCCTTCACTGAAGGGGATCTGAATAGTACATCTCTGTATCTGCTACTAATGCACCCGTATGATGTAAGGCATACAAATCTAAAACACTTTGCATAGTAGGTGAAGCTGATTTTAGAAAATTGTTTTTTACACCAGTGGGCTTTTCTGACAACTTTCCATAAATCTACAGATCCAATACAACTCTATTTATGTGTCCCTCCCTTCTTTATTTGTATCTTTTCTTGTGCTTTATACCCTAAATATCCATCTTCCCCTTTTCTTCATTCATTCTTCTTTTCTGTCCTCCTTCATTCTGGAAACTTTCAGAAATTCCTCCTGTCTGATATTTTTTTCCCTACTGCAATTTTTCCCATCTTCAACTCCTTCTACTGAAGGTAACTCATAACTATTACATTTAATTTAACAATTCCAGGCCCTGTTTTTCATCATGTAAAAAAATCACTTGTGTATACAGTGACAGCATTAATTACAAGTGGAGTGGTTATCATCTTTAATATGGTATTGAGAAGGAAAAGCTTGGGCTGGGCCAAGACTGGGCTGGGCTAACTCATAAATTTTAAGTTAACTCATGAATTTTAAGTTTCACCTTGCTAGACTGGTTTCGGGTTATTGCAAGCGACCCTTTGCTTCCGCTTTTATGATACTGCCTAGCTGTACTCACCCTATTGGCTGATGGACCCCGAGCTTGTAAGCGACCTTATAAAACCTCACACACTTCCCGGAGGCACTCAGAGCTCTGGAGCAATAGCCCCTCTGAGCTCGCCGGTGTAATAAACCTGAGTACTCCAACCCTCCCTCCGAGTGGTGTTTGTTTCTTGGCTGGCCTGCCATTTCTGTAACATTTCTGGAGGCCCCAGTGAGATTCAACAATATGCCAGCCCCTTGAGCTGCTGGACTGGTGGTTCTGGCCAATCAGGGGACAAGACTCTGGCGACAAACAAGGTGGCACCACCCGACGGTATTCCAGGTTCTCTTTCGCCACGGTGGCTCAGCCCCCCGTGAGGCCAGACCTCAGCCAGACTCGGTGGAGGGACAGACAGACTCACCAGGCAACCGTCCAGACAAGGTAGGACCCCAGGATTAAAATCAGGTCCTGTCCCAGTGGACAGAAGAGGAGGCTGATCCCTTCCTGCACCCGAATGGTGCACCAGGTTTCAGGATAATGTGGGAGGACTGTTAACCTCTATATATGTGTGTGTATGTGTGAATGTGCAGCCTGAAAAGTGTGTGATCAGGCTCAAGTTTGTAGCTCCACAGCTTCTGGCTACAGTCTGAGTGAGTCCCAACCTGCAGTTCTGTGGTGACCTCATACACCTCAGGGCGGTATCGTCCCCTCAGGGATCGGAGTCAGAAGTTTATACTGACCCACCAAAGCTAAGAGGCACCTTAGTCCTCACGAGGGGATCAGCCAGGCGGATGCAGCGAAATCCCTCCCTTGTCTTGTCTGCGACACCGGCACAGGGTGGCCACACCGGAGGGAAAGGGACATAAAACGGCCAATGAGTCAGTGCCTCCTGTGCCCCCGGAGGCTAGGATGCCATTTCTTTGAGAAAGTCTCTTACCTATCTCTGTCACAGAACACCTGAGACTTGCTGTCCCAGCTCCTGAACTGACCTAATGGGTGTCCCTTTTGCCTAACCTCAGACTCTCAGGACTTGAGTTTAGAACAGAGATTTCTTCAAGACTGGGCTCACCTGGCCTTAGAAGTCCCCTTTCTAGTCCATTTGTCTAGCCATCAACCATCAGTCCCAGTCCTTGGTATGTTAGTTCAGGATATAGGAAGGATTTGGTGAGGAAGCCGCTGGAGCTAGCTCTTGCCTTAGGCTTTAGTGACGTCAGCCATGGCTGGAGCCCTGACTCTTTGACCAAGTTAGCCTTCAAATGACTCACAGAGCCAGCAAGAGAGCGGTCCTTCTGAGAACTCCAGTGCTTTGAAGAGTGGAGAAGGAGGAGATATAAAGGCTACCTTCCCAAGCACCCAAAGCAACAGACTTACCATCCTTAAAACACCTAGACAAAATGGGAGGCTCAAAGTCAAAACCCACCACCCTAGACTGCACGATTAAGAATTTCAAAAAGGGGTTCTCAGGAGACTATGGAGTTCGAATGGCCCCTGGCAAGCTCTGTACTTTGTATGAGCTTGAATGGCCGGCCTTTGGAGTCAGATGGCCCTCAGGAGGAACTTTGGACCTAGCAACAGTGCGAGCAGTCTATCACATAATTACTTGAACCCCAGGCCACCCAGATCAATTCCCTTACATTGACTCCTGGCAGAATATTGCCCAGACTCTACCCCCATGGATTCAGTTCTACTCAAATGGACCTGGACAGTGCAAGATACTAGCAGCTCAGCCGGTGCAGGCCAAAAAGACAGATAGAGAAAAGCCTATTCTCCAGGGAGACACAGAAGATGAGACAGGCCTGCCCCCTCCATATGTCCCCGGGGCACTGACACCTCCAGTCCCACTGGAGACACTGCCACCACCTGTATCACCAGCTCCCCAGTCTGAGGACCCAGAGGCAGAGCCTGACCCCTAGCCTGAGCCGGTAGGAAGGAGACTGCTCAGCACAAGCTGGGAGACCAGCACCATGGGCCCTCCAAATGCCACTGCGGGAGACACATGGGCCACAGAAAGTTGGGGAAGACAGGACTGTTCAACCCGGGCGCCCCATATTCTACTACCAACCCTTTAGCACTACAGACCTTCTCAATTGGCGCCATCATACTCCTTCCTACGCTGAAAAACCACAGGCTATGATTGGCCTTGTAGAGTCTATCTTTTATTCTCACTGGACCATCTGGGAAGATGTTTGCCAGCTGCTTCTGACCCTTTTCAATACGGAGGAGAAGACGCATTCTCACTGAAACACAAAAATGGCTACAGGGCCAAGCCCCCGGGGACACACTGGATGTTGAGGGGTGGACCATGACGCGGCCCCTGACACCAGACCAAATTGGGACTTTAACACCCAAGAAGGAAGAGAAGCACTGCATGAGTACCGAGACGCCATCCTACAAGGACTAAGAGCAGGAGCCAAGAAGCCGACTAATAGTCTGATACAACCACGGTGATCCAGAGGCCAGACGAAACACTCACTGACTTCTATGAGAGACTCTGTGAAGCATTCCGAGTCTATACCCCATTTGACCCTGAGGCCCAAGAAAACCAGCGGATGGTCACCGCTGCCCAATCGTGCCCAGATATACGCTGGAAACTCCAGAAACTGGTTGGATTCGCAGGGATGAATGCTACACAGCTGCTGGAAGTAGCAAACAAGGTTTTTGTAAACCGAGAACGGGAAGTCAAACGAGAAGCAAACCAGCAAATGAAGCAGAAAGCAGCACTCCTTGCAGCAGCCCTGGGGAAAATAGGCTTCGACCAGAATCCTGCACCACCTGGGATAAGGGGACCCCGACCCTGGATGCCCTTGAGCCGAGACCAGTGTGCATACTGCCACGAGACAGGACCCTGGAAGAACAAGTGCCCAAACAGAAAGGATGGGAAGAGAGCACCCCTCAAGAAGCCTACCTACCTACCTACCTCATCAGACTGGCTGGAATCGACTCAGAATAGGAAGGACCGGGCTCCCTGCCCCTGGGCCCCCAGGAGCCCAGGGTGAAGATGTTGATAGGGAGCCAGCCAATGACTTTTATGGTGGACACAGGAGCAGAATATTCTGTGGTGACCCAGCCTATAGCCCCCCTGACCAAGAGAAAGGTGACCATTATAGGGACTACTGGGGACTCAACTGCCCGCCATTTCTGCCAACCACGATCCTGTCAAGTAGGGGGCCATCTAGTGACACGTAAATTTTTATACTTGCCTGAATGCCTGATACCATTGCTCAGAAGAGATCTTCTATCTAAATTGGGGGTTCAAATCAACTTCATCCCCGGAGAACAGGCACACCTGACCCTCCAGGGAGAGTCCATGATCCTGGCTATCTCCATTCTCTGAGAGGAGGAATGACATTTGTATGAAAATAGTGAATCCCAGAAAAACCCTGATGGGCTCATGAAAGAGTTCCCAATGGTCTGGGCTGAAAATGGGTCACAGGCCTAGCATGTAATCAGGCACCACTAGTAATTGACCTCAAGCCTGGGGCTAGCCCAGTCAGGCAGAGACAGTACCCTATGCCTTGAAAGGCACACCTAGGAATCCAGAAGCACATACAGCACCTACGGCAAGAGGGAATATTAACTGAATGCAGATCTCCTTGGAACACGCCATTGCTCCCAGTAAAGAAAGCAGAAGGAACAGACTTTAGACCAGTACAGGACCTACGGAAGGTCAATGAAGTAGCCATCACTATACACCCAGTGATGCCAAACCCATATACTCTCCTAGGCCTCATTCCCACAAGTGCCAAATGGTTCACATGTCTGGACCTTAAAGATGCTTTCTCCTGCCTTTGGCTCTCACTGGTGAGCCACCCCATATTCGCATTGGAAAGCGAGGATCCTCATGCAGGGAGGAAAACCCAACTGACTTGGACGCGCCTTCCCCAGAGGTTTAAAAACTCACCCACCCTGTTTGGAGAGGCACTAGCCACAGACCTTGTAAAATTCCCTGGGGAAATGCTGAACTGCACCCTGCTCCAATATGTGGATGATTTGTTACTAGCCAGTCCAGGAGAAGAATACTGTTGGAGAGGAACTCGAGCCTTTCTGGAGTTACTCCAGACGACGGGATACAAGGTCTCGTGGAAAAGGGCCCAAATCTGCAAGAAGACAGTCAAATACCTGGGATTCATTATCTCAAAAGGACACCAAGCCTTGCAGCCAGAACGAAAACAAGTTATTTGCGCCACACCAAGACCACAGACAGAAAGGAAACTACAGGAATTCCTAGGTGCAGCCGGTTCCTGCTGGATCTGGATTCCTGGATTTTCAAGGATAGCCAAGCCCCTATAAGAGGCTACTGCTGGGTCAAGGAAGGAAGCCCTCCAGTGGGAAACTAAACAAGAAAATGCCTTCAGGCAACTAAAAGAATTATTGATCCAGGCTTCGGCATTGGGTCTGCCAGATGTGACACGGGATTTCAACCTGTTTGTACATGGAAGAGATCAGGTCGCTCTCGGAGTCCTGACTCAGAATGTGAGACCATGGCAGCGCCCCGTGGCCTATTTGTCCAAAAGACTGGACCCAGTGGCATCAGGATGGCCACCCTATCTGTGGGCCCTCGCTGCCACAGCCCTCCTGGTCAATGAGGCAGACAAACTCACGCTGGGACAGACTTTAAACATAAGAGTGCCCTGCTCCGTGGTGACACTGATGAACAGCCCAGGTTACAAGTGGATAACGAATGCAAGGATGACCCACTACCAGGAGATATTATGTGAGAATCCAAGGGTGTGCCTGGAGACTGTACGAACCTTAAACCCAGCCATTTACCTACCTTAAGAGAAAGGACAGCCTGACCATGACTGTGAGGAAGTCATTGAAAAAGTATACGCAAGCAGGCCTGTTCTGACTGACATGCCCCTCCAAAACCCAGACCTGGAGCTCTTTATGGACAGCAGCAGTTACGTGCAAGATGGACAATGGCGGGCAGGATATGCCGTCACAACAACCTGCGATGTGATCAAGGCAGAACCCCTTCCCCCGGGATGGTCTGCCCAGCAAGCAGAGATTTGGGCTCTGGTCCAGGCACTAAGAGAAGGAAAAGGAAAGCGAGTCAACATATATACAGACTCCAAATATGCTTTTGCAACCCTTCATGTACATGGAGCCATCTATAAGGAGAGAGGACTTTTGACTGCCGGGGGAAAGGAAATCACGAACAAAGAAAAAAATCCTATAGTTACTGGAGGCAGTATGGGATCTGAAGGAAGTGGCCGTTATCCATTGTAAGGGACACCAAAAAGGAAATGACCCTGTGAGCCAAGGTAACAGGCTGGCTGATCAAAAGGCAAAAGAGGTAGCTGCCTGGGAATAGCCGGTGACCACAATTATGGCAGTGCCAGAGTTACCCACTTCCCCAAATATAGCCAGGATGAAAACAAGTGGGCACAAACAGAACAAGGTAAAAAAGGAAAGGATGGATGGTGGGTCATGGCAGGTGGGAGAATATTCATCCCAGAGCATCTGGCCTACTGCATAGTCAAACAAAAACATGAAGCCACCCACATGGGAAAATGGCTCTGGAGACCCTCTTAAAGTGATATTTCCTGATTTCTAGACTCCCCACTTTGCATCAGTCTCTCAATGCTGTTTGTTCTGTGCTCAAAACAACACAAAGCGAGGACCTACTGGGCCAATGAGAATACAACAATGCGGACTGGCTCCCTTCGAAGACTTAGAAGTAGACTTTACTGAACTTGGGCCCAGTAGGGGATATAAATATCTACTGGTTTTGATCTGTACCTTCACAGGATGGGTAGAAACCTACCCCATCAGGACTGAAAAAGCAAGAGAGGTCACAAAGGTTCTCCTCAGGAATGTTATCCCTTGATTTGGAATGCCTACCTCCATCAGGTCCAACAGTGGACCCGCCTTCATGGCAGAGGTTGTACGAGTGGCAAAAGCACTGAACATCCATTGGAATTTACACACAACATACCGACCCCAAAGCTCCAGGAAAGTGGAATGAATGAGCAGGACTCTGAAACAAATTATAACCAAAATCAGCCAAGAAACTCAGCTCCCTTGGGTGGACATTTTGCCCTTGGCTCTGTTGTGAATTTGATGCACCCCAAGATTTAACATCAGGTACTCCCCATTTGAGATTCTCTATGGGTGGCCCCCGCCCATAGTCAAAGTAGGAAACACCACCCCAGAGGCAGGAAATTTAGAGCTCCATTGCCAGTTACACGGGTGAGGACAAGTCTTACAGGAGATCTGGAGTTGGGTAATAGAAAGAACCCCCATCTCACTAGGAATCCAGGTGCATCCCCACAAACTGGGAGACCAAGTATGAGTGAAGGACTGGAAAAAGGAACCCCTGAAACCAACGTGGAAGGGACCATATTTAGTTGTACTAACTACCCCAACAGCTGTTAAGGTTGCAGGAATCGTCCCGTGGATCCACCACTCCAGGGTTAAGAGAGTGACTTCACCTCAGACAGAGTGTCCCTGGAAAATTGAGAGCGTCCCAGGGGACCCGCTCAAGATCAAGATCAAGAGAGATCAGAAAAGGATCAATAAGCCCTGCTCTAGACACACCCGGAAGCTGGCTAGTCAATGCATGGCTGAAGCCTGAGGAAAACTCAGCGAAACTGCTGAATGTATTCTTCTTGTGCTCCTTTGCCTTTTTCCTTGTTTGCTGTACTAGCCTGCTTATTGGCAATGGAGCCGGCCAGCACCGCCTCACCTGACTGGAATATAGGCCATAAGATCCTGATAGCTATTTTATACCTTGTTATAACTAGTTTCATCACTGAAGCATTATGTCTAAGATAATCATAGGGTTAATGCTACTGATGTTACTGGTGTCTTTGACCAGTGGGCACTGGGATGAGGAGATAGAAGACATGAGAAATGAATTAAGCAGCACGCCCCAGAGAACACAACAGGGTAGACAGTATCCAGATCCCGAACTAGACAAGGAAGATTTTGATTTTGTGGGCCCCCCTTCTCCACCACAGAGGGGCCCACTAAAATTACCATCTCTGACAGAGCCCCAAAGCCTAGACCCACATATAGATGGGCTGTTGGCTGCGGCCCATGGGATTCTCAATCACTCCAATTGAACCTGGCACAAGATTGCTGGCTTTGCTTGCATCCTGTCCCATCCAGCACCTAGCTCTGCCTGTGGCAAACCTCACTAAGGTTTTCACCACGACTAACGGTGATACCACTTCTACCGCTAGGAGTCCTAGGCTAAGCTGGGTACAGCTCGCCTACAAGGCACCAGAATGTTATTTCAGCAATGGAACCAGTCTATTAGAAGGCAATCTGACCGTAAATCAATGTAATAAGACCTCTCACTGTATGGAACAGGGCTGCCAACCCACCCAAGGTTGGTGTTCAACCCCCCAATGTTGGGACTTATCTCGTGTGTGGCAAGCTTGCCTACCGATGCCTTCCCGCAAATTGGACAGGGCTATGTGCGTTAGCCTATCTCACCCTCTGGATAGATATTCTGCCCAGCAACCAGAGCCTTCCCATCCCAGTTGTTGCTCACCAACAGCCAAGAAGAGTGAAGCGGGCCATACAACTGATCCTCTTGCTCATAGGACTTGGAATAGCAACAGGGGTAGGCACTGGAATTGGTGGCATAGCCTCATCCTCCCATTACCATTATTAGCATTACAGGAGAATTTACTCAAGACTTCCAACATGTGGCAGAAACTCTGGGGGCTCTGCAAAATCGGGTTGACTCCTTGGGCAAGGTAGTACAGAACAGAATGGGTCTAGACCTACTCACTGCTGAAAAGGGGGGACTATGCCTCTTCCTTAACGAAGAGTGCTGTTTTTATGCCAACCAATCAGGGATCGAAAGAGGGATGGTCCAGGAGTTGCAGGACTGGGTGGAACAGAGAAAATATATTTCGGACAAGGACCCATGGACAGGCCCCTGGAGCTGGACTTCCTGGCTGGCACCATTCATAAGTCCCTTGCTCCTAATTTGTGCAGCTCTACTATTTGGGCCCTGTATCTTAAATTTTTTTGATCTGTTTCGTCAGTGAACGGATAGAGGCTATAAAGCTCCAGATGTTAGCTTCCAATTATGAGCCTCTACAACAGATGGAGGATGATGCTTACCCCAACCTGGGTTGTAAAAGCATCAAGAGAGGGGAATGAGAAGGAAAAGGTTGGGCTGGGCCAAGACTGGGCTGGGCCAAGACTGGGCTGGGCTAACTCATGAATTTTAAGTTAACTCATGAATTTTAAGTTTCACCTCGCTAGACTGGTTTCGGGTTACTGCAAGCAACCCTTTGCTTCTGCTTTTATGGTACTGCCTAGCTGTACTCACCCAATGGTTGATGGATCCCAAAACCCTCAAAACCCTAAAACCCTCACTCACACTTCCCGGAGGCGCTCAGAGCTCTGGAGCGATAGCCCCTCTGAGCTCGCCGGCATAATAAACCTGAATACTCCAACCCTCCCTCCAAGTGGTGTTTGTTTATTGGCTGGCCTGCCATTTCTGTAACAGTATAGATTCTATACTGTGATTTGAAGCACATTAAGGACCCAACTGCTAAAAAAGCTCTTCACCATCTAGTTCAGTGTTAGGATTTTCACACACCTAGTCTTACCTTTAAAGTGACACTATTGGACTAGAGCAGTAATGACCAGAAAGTTGTATTAAAAAAGCATTTCTCAAAATATGATCCGTGGACCTCTGGGGATTCCCTAAGACCCTTTTGGAAGTCTGCAAGGTCAAATCAATTTTTATAATAATACAAAAGCAAGGTTTGGTTTTTTACTATATTAACTTGCACTGATGTTGCAAAAGCAATAAAGCAATGGTGGGTAAAATTGCTAGCATCTTAGCACTTGTCAAGATAGAACACAAAATTGTACTGTTAAAAAAAAAACTGTGCTTGTAATCCTTGCATTCTTTACTGCCCTACACATTAAAAAAAGAAAAGAAAAAAGACAGACAGAAAGACAAAAGAAAAGAAAAACAGCCAGTCTCACTTAAGAATATCAAATGGCATTATTTTATTGTTTTTTATGGCTCTTTGTTCATTTTTACCACTTTTTCTCATTTATCTTGGATTAATTGATTATTGTGTTTCTGCTGTGTACTGACGGACAAGTCTCAAGGAAAAGCACTTGAACAATTGTTTTGAGTTGCGTGGTGAGCTCTCTGCTTTTTTCCATAAAATTCTACTTTTACTTGAAGGAATAATCGACTGATACTCGGCGATTATTCAGGCTTGGCTATTTGGCAGACATTTGTTCAAAATGAATAAAGTGTGCCTATGCCTTCAAGGACAATAACTGATAGACAGTATGTGTTGCCAAGAATAAAACTGGATCTTTCAAGCGAAAATTGGAATTTTATAAAATTTGTATCTGCTATCATAAGCTTAACAGTTCCCTGATATGTAACAGCTTTTCTGACAAAGTCAGTTATTTTAACAAATGTGATTTTTAAAAATTATATATAATGAAATGGCCAACATTTGGAATACCTGCATAACTCAGTGAACCAATATTTTCCAAATGCTCCATCACAGAGAAAAGATCCATTACCGCCAACTTTTATGACATTACCATTCATCATGTTTTGTTTCAATAGCAAAGAAGATTATTCATAATTATCTGAAGAGGCTATTAAAATACTCTTTCCTTTTCCTACTATATATCTGTGTGAGGCTACAATTTCTTCATATACGTCAACCAAAACAACATATCACAGCAGATTTAATGCATAAACAAATCAAGTTGTTTTCTAATAAGTCAGATATTAAAGAAAAAAATTTAAATGTTCAAATATACCAATCTTTTCATGAAATTCTTTTTGTTTTAGAAAACACAGCAATTTTTTCCATAACAATGCATTATTTAACTTGTAATACTTCTATGGTCTTAAAACAAATCCATAATTAAAAATTTATAAAATGCCTGTTTTAATTTTCAATACAATAAGTATTAATAGAAATAATCCACATAAACAAAAGCTATTAGTGGCCCTCGATAATTGTTACTACTGTAAAGGAATCCTGAGACCAAAGCATTTAACCTAGGAGAGATAAAACATTAAGCCAATGGTTTCAACTGTAACTACATACTAGAATCATCTGAAATACTTTTTTTGTTTAAACGAAGTTGCCTAGGTGCCACGCTAGAGCTTCTGATATGATTAGTCTCATGTGTGCCCTAGATATCAGGTTTTTTTTAAACTCCCCAGGTGATTCCAGCAGGGCTGAGAACCACTGTGTTGATCACACACTCTGAGAAGTACATTAACAAAAACCACAGAGAACATCAAGAGGCCCACATTACATCCCTGCCCAAATCTGTCCACCACTGCTTTGAATAATGGAATAAAAAATTAAGATGTTTGCTTCCGCAGTACAGAGTCAGACTTTTGCTGTTCCCTAGAAATCTCAGGAATCCAGATTTCCTGTAAATCTTCCCAACTCCTTTCACCAGATCAGAGGTCAAGTCACGGTGGCAATAAAAGTTAGGAAAAAAAATCTCCTTTCCTCTGGTTTTTGGCCCTCTCCCTTCCCAGCCCTTTAGAATAACAGTTCACTCTCCTCTCAAAGAAGGGAAGAACATTCTCCGTAAACCCTGATTCCTTTCACCAACACTAATCTTGGCCCCAAATAAAATTCCTTTCACTCCTTTACTAATTTTGTCCTGCTCTGGTTTTTTTGTTTTTTGGTTTTTGGTTTTTGTTTTAAATACCAGTTTTTCCCTGTGGGCTCAGAAAACCAAAAGTCTTCAAAATCCAAAAGAAAGATGAATCTCTAGTAAGGAATTTTAATCCACTTAAGGAGATAGTGTCAGAGAGAATCAAAACACAAAGAACCAAAGAGAAATTTCATCTCTTTCCAGCTCACAGAATAGACAACTCTGATCTATACAATGACAAAATTGACTGTAATGTGGAGTTACAACAACTCATTGTTATGGAAGATATATATACATACTGTGTATACATTTTTACTTTTTATTCAAAAAATTGTGTCTATATATTTTTTTTGCACCTTAGGATACCATAGGTGAAAAGGCACCAATTTCTGTAATATGTTAATCAATAATACATGAAAGACAAAAAGTTGTTAGCTCAAGAACTTGCTTCCAAAGATACTAGCTAAATTTTTATGATATAAGTTAAAACTGTGATCCAAGATGTTCGGTGTGTCAATAGCACATTTTAAAAAATCCTCTAATTCTATAAATGAGTACAATGAGAGATACGATCCTCATTGCTACTGTTAGGAAAATTAAAGCACAAGGAGGTTAAGTAACCTGCCCAGCAACACGTAAAGCTAACTTAATGCAGGCAGCATACTTCTACGCTAACCTAAAGGCTTTTCCAGTTTCAAAGGAGAAAATTTAAGCAGCTAGTAAAATTTAATTTTGAATATCCTGAGATAAGCTCTTACTGAGTGTAAAACCAGACACCTTTGAAATTATTTTATTTCCAAATTTTAAGCAGAATACTTGTTTTGTATTGCTTTCTCTCTTTTAATCAGATTATTGAATACCATATGTGTTAGAAGGGGAAAATGTGGATTTTTCTCAAAAAAATTAAATACTAAAATGTAAATTAACATAATCTAAAGTCAAGACTGAGGCACTTAGTTATCTTTTGCTTTGGGGTCATTTATGGATTTTCCAAGGTGTCACATTCTATGTATCTATGTTTTAATGATATGGAATTGTGAGTTTCTTCTACTGATGAGGCTACACAGACCACAGATAGATTTAACTGTAAAAGCATTCTTTCTTTCAAATTTGTAATCTTGAAGCAGTATTATAATTGTGATTGTTAATTAGGCCCTTTCTGACTTTTCACGAAAGAACAATCACTTGAAGAGTAATTTTCAAGTCATACCAAAAAAAAAATCTTGTCTTTAAGATTCGGTGAGGCCCAACAGTCTTAAATGAAAGAGGAAGAAAGACTCTAAAATTTCTTTCCACGGATTCAAAAACAGAATGTTAAGAAAGCAAATAAAATGACACAAATTCACGGAAAACAGCAGCAGTCATTAAAAAAAAAAAAATGCTGACTATGCCACACATAGTTGTTAATAATAATAATAGAAAGTTGCAACAGAACCCAAATTCTGCCTTAAACCACATATATTCCTATATATATATTTATTTTTGCCTAAATTTAGGATAGGATGGATGTTTGAAAAAGCATTTCAACAGAGCTCAGCAGCAGCACCAGGCCAAGAATATGCCTAAATTTTCCTTTAAAAGAAGCTTAAATTATTCAGCACATAATTTTAGTAAAGCTAATCCCCTTCTGTCACTGGCCAAACCTTGATCTTTTGCAGTCCTCGCTCAGTCAGGCACATATATCTACTATGGAGAACACTGAAGTTTGAATCTAGAGATCTATAAGAGAGCAAAAGAGATTGAATAGATTTCATAATATATTTGTTTAGTCCTTGAAGAAAATCCTTCTAATAGCTGCAAGTTAAATATGTATTACAAACTAGGAAGAAGTAAAGATGTAATTTGAGAAAGTGTGCTGTGAGAAACTCAAAAGCAAAGGAAGCGGCCATAAAACTGGGCATCTTCATTCTACTCTAAGTCAAAATGGTGACTTTCAATTCTACTCTTAGAATAGAGAAGATTCTTCAATTGGAAAAAAAAAATGTTAAAAAAAATAATAGAGAAAATGAACACCAACCAGAAAACAAGCTAATGGTTCAGATAGGAATGACATTCAGGCCCATGCCGTATGTATAGGATACAGTAAAAATTATCATTCAGGATTTTTAGAGACAGAAAATATAAGGGGAAACATGGTATAGTAGCTAGATAATAGCCTGATTACATATATCTCTGTGTGCTACTATTTCGTATGTTTACTAAGTTATGCAGCAAGTTACATAACACTATCATTTTATAGTACACACACATGCAGGCACACATCTTTAGCATATGCTTTACATGTGTGAAAGACTTCGATGATATAACCCTTAGAAGAGCAGGGACCTGGCAGCATCCTAAGTTCTCAGTAATATATTGAATGTCTGAAAACAAATACCTCATGATTATTCAAAGTCGTGCCTGCCAGAAATATGAAAAAATATGTGACTCATCCTAGTGTGTAACAGTACAGCCTGACCAATAACAGCAGGCAGGCAATGGTCTTCCCTTGACCCTGCCCCCTTCTTTAATTGTTGCCCTCTTTCCCTTTGCTTTTATTTTTAATGTTATTAGCACCATCAGTTCTCAAGTGCCAGTTCCGTATTAATGCCTGCCCATGACTATGCCTATTCAGTCTGTCACAAAATGAGAAAATTAAGAAAAATGTTTTATTAATAAAATAATTGTATTTAATCAAAAAGCTTTAGTATTTTTATAGTCATCCTTCATATTTGATGTTACATATTTTAATTAACATAATAATTGGTGTAGTTTCCTGAGTTTTTTTTTTAACTGTCATACTCTGTTGTTTAATTGTGGCAAAACACACATAACATAAAATTTACCATCTTGATCATTTTAAGATTGTAGTTCAGCGGCATTAAGCATATTCACGTTGTTGTGCAACTATCACCTCATCCATCTCCAGAACTCTTTTCATCTGGCAAAACTGAAACTCTGCACTCATGAAACAATTCCCCATTCCCTCCTCCCTCCAGCCCTTGGCAACCACCATTCTACTTTCTGTCTCCATCAATTTGACTATTCTAGGTACTTCATGTAAGAATCATACAATATCTTTTGTGACTGGCTTATTTCACTTAACATAATGTCCTCAAGGTTCATGTTGCCACATGTATCAGAATTTCCTTCCTTTTTAAGATTAAGTATTATTCCATTGTATATCTACACCACATTTTACTTATCCCATTCGTTCACTTGGGTGGCTGCTATCAACATGAGTGTACAAATATCTCTTTGAGACCCTGCTTTTTTTTAATTGAAATATAGTTGATATACAATATTATATTAGTTTCAAATGTAAAACACAGTAATTTGATATTTTTATAGGTTTTATAGGTTCTTTTTAAAGCTATTATAAAATCTTGGCTATGTTCCCTGTGCTGTGCAATATATACTTGTAGCTTATTTATTTTATAAATGGTAGTTTGTACCTCCTAATTCCCTACCTCTATTTTCCTCTCCCCTCTTTTATCTCCCCACTGGTAACCACTAGTTTGTCTCTATATCTGTGAATCTATTTGTTTTGTTATATTCCTTCACTTGTTTTATTTCTTTTGGTTCCACATATAAGCGATAATATACAGTGTTCATCTTTCTCTGTCTGACTTATTTCACTAAGCATAATACTCTCCAGGTCCATCCATGTTGCTGCAAATGGCAAAATTTCATTCTTTTTATAGCTGAGTAATATTCCACTGTATATAGATACCACATCTTCTTTATCCATTCATCTGTTAATTGACACATAAGTTGCTTCCATATCTTGGCTATTGTAAATAATGCTATGAACATTGGGGTGCATTTTTTTTTGAATTAGTATTTTCATTTCAGATATGTGCTCAGAAGTAGAATTTCTGGATCAAGTGGTAGTTATATTTTTAGTTTTTTTGAGAAGCCTCCATACTGTTTTCCATAGTGGTTGCTCCAATTTACCTTCCTACCAACAATGTATAAGGTTTCCCTTTGCTCCACATCCTTGCCAGCATTTATTTTTATAGACTGTTTGAGAATAGCCATTCTGACAGGTGTGAGATGTTATTTCATTGTGAGTTTGATCTGCATTTCTCTAATGATTAGCAATGTTGAGCATCTTTTCATGTGCCTATTGGCCATCTGTTTATCTTTTTTGGAAAAATATCTATTCAAGTTTTCTGCCCATTTTTGAATCAGGTTATTTTTTTTTTTTGATATTGAGTTTTATGCACTGTTTATATGGTTTGGATACTAACCTGTTACCAGTCATATAATTTACAAGTATTTTCTCCAATTCAGTAGGCTGTCTTTTCATTTTGTTGATGGTTTCCTTGAGACCCTGCTTTCAATTCTTTTGGCTATATACCCAGAAGTGGAATTGCTGGATCATATGGTAATTCTAATTTTTAATCCTTTGAGGAACTGCTATACTGTTTTCCATAGCTGCTGCACTGCTTTACATTCCCATCAATGGTGCTCAAGAGTTCCAGTTTCTCCACGTGCTCACCAACACGTTATTTTCTGTTTTTTGACAGTAGCCATCCTGTTGGGTATGAGGTGGTGTCTCACTTAGTTTTGATTTGCATTCCCCTAACGATTGGTGATTTTGAGGTCTTGCTTTACTTTTATGTTCTCAGTTGGTAAAACGAGAAGTTGGCACCTCAGTTAGTCTCTGGCTTTTTATGAATTGACTTGTCCTTGAAATCTGAAAATTTGAGAACTACCAGTGGACTCTCTATGTCTTTTTTTCATCATCTGTTTACCTCCTCAATTCACTGCAGTTTGGCTTTAGCCCTGAATCTTCTCTTGACACCTCTCTCACCAGAGTCAACAAATTATTAACTTATTATTGCCAAATAGGTTGGACCTCCTTCAGTCCTTATATGATTAGTGAAAGGTGCAGAGGCTCTGAAATCAAACCTAGAATTCTGCCTCCTTCTGTATAGTAGGACCTCAGTAAATGTTATTCCTGCCCCCAGGCCTCCCATGGGGTAATTTCATCCCTTCACGTATTTTCATTCTCCACCCTATGCAATAACTCCCAGATCTCTAGTATTCAACCCTGTCTGTGCAACTAAGACTGTGCAAGGCACTCTGCAAGGGATATAGGGAATTAGGTATGGCCCCTGCTCTCAAGGAGCTTACAGTTTAGTAAGAGAGACTGTGGTGTCATAAGGCATCACGGGTGCTATGGAAGGATTATGTTTGGAGCACAAAGAAAAGAATGGTTATTCCCATCTGACCTGAAGTGGATAGGAAAGGCATCTTAGAGGACAGCTTGAACTGAATAAGTCTTGGAATTGCTTACCAGGTAGAAAATGAGAGACAGGTATCACCTCAGCAAAAATATGCTGGGAACAGCCAGCAGTCTGCCACTGCTTAAGGTGCTAGGTATGTGAGAAATGAGGAATAGCAGTAAGAGAAAGCAGGAGGAGGTCCATTATATGCCGTGCTAGAGAGTCTGCACAATAAAGACATTGGTTAGCTATTGAATAATGTTAGGCTCAGAAAATCATATGATCAATTCTGCATTTTAGAACTATCACTCCGATGACAGAGTGGATAATGAATTACAGAAGATTCAAGCAAGGAAAACTCTTAGATGGTCATTTCAGTGGATCAGGTGAGAGCTAACGAAAGCCTGAACTAAGACAGTAGCTGTGGAAAAGAAGAAAGGGCATACAACACAGAGATGTGATGGTATGAAATTGATGGGACTTGGTCACCAATTGGATTTGGAGAACAGGGAAAAGGAGTTTAGGTGACTAAGAAGTTTCTGTCTTGGATGACTAAACAGATGGTATTACTATGCACTAAGACTGGAAATACAGGAAAAGGAAAAGGTTTCAAGGAAAAGGTGAGTTCATTTAGGGACACTTTGAATTTGTCATCTTTCTGTGGAACATTCAAGTGGTTACAGAAAGAAATCAAGGCTAGAGATACAGATTTGTGACAGAGGTTAAAGCCACATGTGTCATATGTAGTAGATTCCCTGCCAGTATCCCCTCCACACTCACCATGCTGTGCTTGTCCACACAAGGGCTTCCAACAGCAAGCACCTGTGACTCCACTGGGAGCTCACTGGGTGGGCCAGCCACCCCTGAAGTAATGGGAAGTGACTGCAAAGAGTATGAGGTTTGTTTTTGGGGTGATGAAAATATTCTGAAATTAGATAGTGTGACATTGTGTTAACTTTGTGAATATACTAAAACCAGTAGATTGTACACATTTAAAAGGTGAATCTTATAGTTTGTGAGTTATATCTCAATTTAAGAAAATTGTGGGAGGAAAAAAAATCCAATCACTCAGCCTAACTGAACTATTTGGTCCACAAATGTGCCCCATGTTTTCACATCTGTGTAAGTTTGCTCTTGTTTTTTCCATCTAGAATTTTTTTTTCTCCCATTTCTCTCCCCTGTATTTCCAAATCCTGTTCTTTCTTCAAAGCCCACTAAAATCTTCTTTTTCTATGCATTTAAACTTCCCCTGGTCAGGGGTATGTCTTGTAACTTCCCAGACATCTTCTGTTTATTTTGCCTTTTACTTATTTTTTTACTTTTTTCTCTATATTATAGATTTTCACATATCTTATTTAATAAACTTTAGGTTCTTGAGAACAAGAGTTGTTTCAATTACAGATCCTATCAAGTGCCTTGCCCATAGTAGCCTTTCAAAAATACTTATTAAATCAAAACATCAAGGACTGTAAAGTTTCAAGGGGTATCTAGGAAAAAAAAAACAAGCTAAATTAACAACCTTCAGCTCAACACTTCACCATCATTCAAGTGACCATGAGACAATTTAAAGGCTAGGGTTATATAAGAACAATTCTTTCTGGAGACACTTGAGATTTTGAAATTTGAGGTTCATGAAACCTCAAATCATAGTACAAATTATAGTAAAATGTTCCAGTCATTAAAGTCTCCCTACTATATTAAAAATAAAAGCAACAAACATAAAACTATTCAGTGACTTTATCCTGCAATTGAACACACAAAGCTATTACGTCAGGAAAACTTGCAGTGATGGCTTATGGTCAGTTAAGGATCTGTGCAGTAGGATCTTCCTTTGATGATGTAAAAAGAAATTCATTCTATAGCCAGAGAGATTTCTGTTCCTTTTCAACTCTTTGTTATCATTTTAAATTTCCCTCCGTAGACACAAGCTTAGCAGCTTTTCTTCTTCTGTGCTGCCAGAGCAGAAGTTGTGACGATGGAAAAAGCTCTTTTTAATGTGAATAATAATAGCTAACATTTATTGAGCATTCACCATATGAATTATTTTAAGTGTTTTCCCTGTGTTAGCTCCTTTAGTCTTTATACAACTCATGGAGTAAAGACTTCCATTATCCAAGTTAACTGATGATGAGGCTGAAGCACATGGAGGTCAACTTGCCTGTGGTCACACGATGCCACCTCAGGCAGACTACCTTTAATGCCCATTATATGTGTAGTGCGCTAGATGTCCCCCCATTTAATTCGTACAACTCTATGGGATGAGTAATTATCTCCCCTCATTTTACAGGTAAGGAAATCGATTCTTAGTGAGATTAAGTAGCACGTGGTTACTAAATGGCAGAGTTTAGGTTAGACTCTATTTTCAAAGTCCTATCCCAACCCTTCCCATCCAGTTAGTTCCTCAGGCTGGTGCAGTTTCCCATAGATCCCTATGCTGGATCATAGGATAACTCTCTTTTTAGTTTTTTAAGGAATTTCCATCCTGTTCTCCACAGTAGCTGCACCAATTTACATTCCCAACAACAGTGTAGGAGGGTTCCCTTTTGAGAAAGGACATTTGGAAGAATACATCAAGGTCATGTCTGTTGACAGAGATAAATCCTGAAGCATTTTCCCCATAACTATTTTACAAACTATATTGAAACCCAAATGCTTTCTGAATTTTTCACGTATGTTTCAAGGTCATGGGGAAAAAAAGACAAAAAAAAAAAAAATCAAAAGTAATTTTCCAGTAATCATATTCTTCAAATTAAACCCAGTTCAAGCTTAAAAATAATGACTATTTCTTCTCCTGGGGACTTAGCAAGTCAGATTTTTCTACATTTAGGGTCTGAATTAGGTAACTTGGCTATCTTAAGTCACAAAGTGTTGACTCTTTCTGCTTGTATTAGGTAATACATGTGAATGGTTATGTTGTGTGTCATTAAGTACAAGGTGGGGGGGACCCAAGAAATGTAGGTCAGGAAGATTCACAACTATAGCCTCAGAAGAGGAAGTTTATAAACTTTATTTCATAAAACATCACCAAGAAGAAAAATCTTTTCCATAGGGGTCATTCTAATTATATTTTCTCTCACGGATAAAATTCTCATATGGTAATACTCTTACTTATTAAACCTAATCTTTATCCCTGCAGTACTCTTGAATAGGAATGCAGTGTCTTGAGAAAACTGTAGCTCATGTCAAAGAAAAAAATTACCAGTACAAAGACACTCTTACACACTTAAATATACTGTTGAAAGATTCATCTGAAGTGGAGATGATTTTATTTTTAAAAAGAGAAGCAGAAAAGTGGAAATGAAATGAATATATGTGTTCTCACACACATACTCAAATCCTTACACCTCTATAAAATAGCAGCTTGATTCATTTAGAAGTTACTTCTAGAAAGAGTAACTTCCGTCTCTTTAAGGACCACGAGAGAAAATGGAAGTCACTACTGAGATGGGACTGGCTGTAAGCTGCTCCAATGAGGTCCTGGGAATCTTGCTGAGAGAGGATATTTGGGGTTGGACTAAAACGTCTGTTGGGAAGTGGAAGGAAGAAAAAGGCAAAGTTAGGTAAGAGTACTTTTTAAAAGGAACTTAAACTTGAGGGAATTTACTTTCAATTTTAAAGTAAGAGAATAGCAGAATAAGACTCAGTATAAAATGTTAAATTGAATTAGGTATTAATGAATGTGAGACATTTAGTACCTTCTAATCCCAAGAAAGTTTCAGCAGTGTTTTCTAAAAAAAAATATCGCTTTGGAGTAGATCAGAGTTATACACAATTTTACTTGCTCTATCTTTAATATAAATTATTTTAAAATTCTCATTTAACTTAAAATTCAAGGACATACACTAAGGTTGATGTCTTGGTATAAAAAGTAGGAGCCCACTTAGGGTTTTTTTTGTTTTTTTTTTTTTTTTCTATTCTAAAAAAAAAACTGCCCTCCACCTCTGCATGGGGATGGATTGTTAGACCATCCGCTTGTCTCAAGATATTTGACTTAAGTACTTTGGGATGAAATTTGTACATAAGGAGAATTAGGTCGTTTCTGGGACAATGGGTGTGTCAGCTGCTCACGTTTTTCTCTCACATAAAACATGTATAATCTAACACCTCATGTATTTTCCCTCTGGATCTCACCCCCTCTGCCACCCCCCCCCCCACATTGTCACTTTTGTCAATGTCACATGGAAGCCTAAGTTGGTGATTCTTGGCTGCACTTCACTCTTATGGTAGGGGACAAACTCGAGTTTAAAGATGGACAAGTAGGAAACAAAAAAACACATTGAAAGTAGAGACTTCAATGTACTCTGCTTTAGGTGAAGGGCTCTGGATGTATCTGCCTTGGTGTCCATTGCCCGGGGCTGTTACGCTAGACGGCCACCCGGAGGGCAAGCACTCGGCAGGGAAACAGGAAGCAGAAAGCAGATATCTCAGGGGGAAATTGCACTCTGCTGTAGACCCCCTACGAGTTCTGCGTCCAGCTTAACACCCCTTGCCCTTTGCCTCCATCAGAGCAGACGACAAAAGAGAAAGAGGCAGTTCAGTAGCAGTAACGGGTATCAAGTACAGTGTATAACTGAAGTAAGTAGACGGTCGCGCCCCGCTCTCCTGAGCTCACGGAGACGCCGGGACCTCGGAGGGTGTAGAGCGAGCCGCAAAGCGCCCGGAACTCCTGTTGCCCCCGCGTGGTGTCAAGACAGTGAGCTACATACCCGCGACGCTACCACCGCGCCGGGCCCGCGGGGAGACTACAGCTCCCGACAGGCCCCGCGCGGGCCGCGCGCCCCCGCCCCTCGCGCGCCCCCGCCCCGCACGCCCCGGCCCCCCGCCCTCGGGCCTCAGGACGGGACCGGGAGGAGGGAGGAGCGGAGGAAGGGGCGCCTGCGGCGGGCGGGATCCTGCGAGGCGCGTGAAACCTCGCTGGCTCCTGGTTTGGGACACAGACGCTGGCGGGCGCGGAGTTTCTCACGACCGGCCGAGCCCGCCTCTGTAAGTAGTCGCCTCAGGGGGCGCGGAACAGACACCGAAAAAGTTAGCGCCGCCGCAGCCGCCGCTTTGTTCTCCCGGTCCGTCGGGTGAGGCGGCGGCGCCCCCTCCCCCACCCGCCCTCCGGCACGCGGCGGCGGCGGCGGGACTCGGACCCTGCAAGGGGCTGGGCGGCGGCCGCCGAGGCTGGGCGGGAAGTTGGCGGGGCGCGCCGCGGGAGGAGCGGGCGGTGGGCGCAGCGGCGAGCGGGGGCGCCGGCGCTGCCGCCAGATGGGGCCAAGTTCCGGCGTGGGCGCCGACGCCAAGTTGGAGTCGCGCTCCGCCGGCGACCACCGCGCCCGGCCCCTCGGTCACAGTTTGTTACCGGGTCCCCCAAACTAGCTCCCGACGCCAGACCGGCGGCACTCAACGCTGCGGAATTTTGGATAAGCCTCTTTCCCTTTTCACTCCTTTATCTTGTAGCCGTCTGAAACGAGTGAGGCAACGGTGCTTAGAGAACGTAAGCCCCTACACCTCAGTTTCCTGACTGTGTTGAGTTTTGCAAGTTGCAGCGTAGCTCCGAGTCGTTCTCACCCCCTGGAGGTTTTTCTTAAGATGAAACACTGAGGAGCGCGACTGTTTCTTTGAGCAATAAAAATAACCACATACCACTCGATTGCCCGTTGGATATTTTATTTGAAGTCATCGCAGTCAGAAGCATAGGCCTTGCCGTGTGCGGGCACGAATATAAATCGAGCGACAGCGTGTGTGAGACCTGCAGACTTTTCCATACACAGATTGATGGCTTGGACGTAACTGTCTCTTCAACCACACCCTTCCCCACAGGAAATAAGACTATCAGTGTCATCTTTGATTAGGAAGGATAAGTTACACCCTGTACTACTACTTTGTTCGACACAGCCTTAATGAGCTGTAGCCTCAAATGAAATGAAAACTTTTAAAATACCGTAATTCGTACCCTAGAAACTATGATTGTATTACTCTTACACTATTTCTACTTTGTACTTAATGCTGCAGTTCTTTAAATTTTTAACAGCTGTGATTTTGCTTAGACCAAGCCTACTTATCAACTTTACTGCAATATGGAAGGGGAATACCTGTGGATTTGCTGCTGGAGGCATCCACAAGTTCCCCAGACCGAGGTCAAGGCCAGTTTTGCTTTGTAAAGGAACCCATTCTTCGTCCCGTTAGGATCTGGATTGAGAGCAAGCATGGAAATTCAGCCAAAAAGAAGTTACAAATTTTAACGAAAGTGTTTGAAACGTGTCACAGAAGCCATCATGTTAGGTTTTGCTTCGGTAGGTAATATAGATGTGGTAGGCCTGATCCTAGGAGCCTGGAGTATTTGACAAGCCGGTTTTCCATCCTAAGTTATATAATTTGGTATATAGCATTTAACTTTTGAGGATGACTCAGATTTAAGAATGTTGACTGGGTTATTATCTTGAAACGAATTTTTTAAGCATCCCAGAGTGAATCTTTTAAATATACAAATTAAATTTTGTACGCTTTCAGTTTCATGGGATGACTCTTTGAAATAGAAATTTCTCTCAGTGAATTGTTTTTAATGTAAACACTGCCACACGAAAAAAAAAGCTTAATAAATCAAGTAATCAAGTTTTTGGATATTAACTTTTTAACAGTTGTTTAGGAACTGGAAAAAATACCATAAAGGATTGGTCATTTAAATGCACTTTTCTTTAGGGACGTTTTGTTCTCGTTTTTAAAAAGACTTTCTAAAGTTGATGAAAATATTACCATATTGGAGTTAATTGCTTATTTTTAAAAGAAGCTACTTTTATGGAACTTGATATATGGGGAAATTATTGGCTAGCACAGTTTTTAATTTGATTTAATAATAATCAGAGTCTGATTATGTAATTCAAGTTGAACTTGTATGTGCACCTCTTTGGAGCAGCTGACTCGTTAATGAAAAAACTTAAGATAATGTACTTAGGAGATGTTTTACTTTTAATTTCAGTGTAGAAAAAAGTTTTCTCCACTTGTGTGGTTAATTTATAGTGGCCATATGTGAGAAATTGCTCATTGGCTGTCAGCCAGTCAGATTTCTCCCATACCACTGGTGCAAAGAGAGGTGACGAAGATACATCAAGCTCAACATAGAGTCATACAGCATTGCCAGACTGGCAGTCTGTAATCTTATTACTGGATGAACTTGTTAGTGCCTGAGCAGAGAGCAGACATGGTGTGCTCTCTCTGATTTTCTCTGACAGTGGAAAAGACTGAAATTCAAATGCCCTAGGTCTAGATGAGCAGAATTTTAGCAGCAACAATTTAGTTGAATGCTAAGCTCTTAGGAGGGAAAGTATTATATTAATCTAGGGTAATGGTTACATATTTGAAAATATATAAATGCTATGAACTATGATTTTTAAAAACCAACAACAGTTCATTTGAATTTTTTATATAATATAAAAGCAACATCAGGATTATTCAGCAATTTAAGCCTGTATCAAAGCAGAACATGGAAACTGACTTCTGGATACTGGTCTGTACTGCACTGAAAAAGGCCACGTGCTTTTTTACATACTAAAATAATATAGTACATATTAACAGGAGGGAAAAAAAGACCCTGAGTTTAATAGCATTCCTAGCACACAAAACTAAAACCAAGAAAACCCATTACTGGTAGGGAGTTACGGTAAATACTATGAATAGGAAAAAGCGTTTTACCCCTTCACTTTATCCTTTACTGAGTACAAAAATGATGCTGGCCACACTCTATAATGAACTTCCTTTTGAAGTATTTACTAGCTGGATTTGTTTTGTCTCTCTGGAATCCTCTTTGCTTCTCTCTGCTTCCCTGACTCCTACTTATCCTTTAGGTCTTAGCTTCCTTAAAGGCACCTTGCCTGTGACCCCAGTTGAAATTAGTTCTTCTCCATATACTCTGTCATATCACTTTTCGTAATTTGTAATTGCCTTGCTATTTATGTAACTATTTGTTTAATGTTTGTGTCCTACATCACTTTGTAAGCGCCAGGGACAGCAGCAGCCGCTTCTGTTTTGGTCACTGCTGTAAAACCCCAGTGTGTTTCATAATAGTCTAGCAAATAATGGGCACTCAGTAAATATTTGTTGAATGAAAATGCTGCTATTAGAGCTTCTTATAATTAGAGGCTTTGCTAAGAAATGAGGTAATGTACATGTAAGGGGGAGTTAAGGGAAGGGGAGAGAAAGAGTAGATCAACCTGTGATGTTACTATGAAGTAATTTCGGTTAAGTCCCCTAACCTCCAGAGCCTTTGTTTTTACCTTGTCTTTAATAAAAGGGCTCAGATTCATTTAGTGTACCATCTTTTGATCCCATTCAACAATAGTGACAGATTGTATAAGCTCATTTGAATGGAATATATGACAGATAACTCCCCAAAAGAATATTTGAGATGTTCCAAATAAACATACTAGAAATGCTTGTTAGCTCATAGCCATTAGCAACAAACATATCTAATTGATACATAATTTATAAATTAGTAAGGTGTACTATTCTTAGTTTTCTGGTTGAAGCATAAAGACAAAATTAATTAGAGTTATTAGATTCTTTTGATATTTAGTCTTAATATTTTGCACCCTATATCTTGTTGCATCTTACAGATCAAATCAGTGTTCCATACGACGAAACAAAGAGAAGGAAAACAGATGGGATGAGTGGGCAGAAGCTAATAAGACAGCTCAATTAGTTTCTTCTATTTGTGTTCATGCTGAAACTTTAAAAAATATTTTTATGCAAAAGTATAACACATGGTTTACTAATAATTATCAATAGTTCTGATAGTCGATTGTAATTCCAAGACAGTTACGGGTATTTGGTTGATATTAGCAGATGTTATAAAATGGAAATACAGTGGAAAGATATCTATCAAAAATAGATTATTATTGAACACAGAAGTGTCTTGTATTTTGAAGTATTTAACCTGTATACAGTATTATTCATAGATTTACTAACTTTTTCAAGCTTTTTTTCAGCTTTTTAAAACTACTCAGATCAGATATGTTAAGGACCTCATTACCTCATGAGAAAACCTGTTCTCGTTAGATTGTTGGAGGTGAAATGAAGTAATATAAAGAATGTGGGCTTTGGAGTCAAGGAAGCTTTTGTGTGAATCCCATTCCATCACTTATTAGCTGTGTAGCTGTGGGCAACCCACAATTCCGAAACTCTGATTTCCTTCTTTGTAAAACTGAGGTAAACAAATCTAGGGTCACAGCAAGGATTTAATGAAGTATCATATCTCAGTTGCAGTGTTTAGTGTAAAGTAGGAGCTTGATTGTTAATTCCTTCATCTAATTACTGTGGGAATTGCTAAAACTTACTGAACACTTACGGTAAGCCAGGTACCATTGTACGTATTGTACATGCAGTAGTAGCTCAGTCCTTGTAATATCTTGTGAGGTAAGTAAGCAGTGCTGTTATCTTCATTTTACTGCTGTCCTCTGCAGTGATATTGAATAAAACCAATTGTTCTCTTAACACCTTTTCAAATATTTGAAGACCATTATTCTATTTGGTTTTGTTAAACATACTTGTCACATGACATTGTTTTCACCTTTATCTGGATACATACTGTATCATTTTTTTTAATCAGTATAGCACTAAAAAATGTGGACTGTAAAAATAAATACGATGGTAATATATGCTGACTTGCAGCCAATATACAGATTGACGCTGATGTGTTCACAGTGTCGTGGGGGTTTAGGTTTACATTGGTTCTTTAGTCACCCATTATGTTAGCAGCTCGTCTTAAACTCTTGGGTTGATAACTCCTCTAATGAACAGGCTCTAGGTCAGCATTTCTCCATTTCTATATTGCACGTTTAACTTTTTGAACTAAATGCCTAAGCTTTACACTCATCGTTGTTACAGTTTGCTTGAATTTTCGTTTATTTCTCCTAGATTGTACAATCTGAAGATTTTATAAGCATATCTTCCATGTATTTATTGTCTTATGAATAATCAAAAACAATATAGGGCCAAGGGCAGGGTTCCAAGGCACTCCCCTAAGGACTTCTCTAAGTTGATACAGAGCAGCAAACTTACCCAACTACAGTATCGTGCAACTCACACCCAAGCAACATATTTACAAAAATAGCATGGAATACCATCTTGAGTACTGTTTCTGCCAGAATACACTATTTTTTTTCCCTGGCTTTGCTAATTGTGTGATCTTGGGCAAGTACTTTAATCTCTAAGCCTGTTTCCTCAACTATATAATAGGTTGTTGTGAGGATTAAATGAGGAGATACATATGGAGTGCTTAGAACAGTGTCTGGCAGATAGAACTCAGTTACTGTAAGTTATTATTTCCTCCTTCTGAAAAGGCTAATAACCACTTTTTCCCAAGGTAGAAATGTAGTTGGCATTATTTGTTCTGTTTAAATTCATGGTGACGTGAATCATTAGTGATCATTGTACTCTTTTCTAGGTATTCAAAACCCATTTGCTTTCATAATCTGTTCTCAGCTTTGGCTGAGGGTTAATGTTAAGTTTATATGTCTGTAGTTTCCAAAATCTGTTTCCCAACTTCTCCATGCCACAAAACTTGAAGCACCTCTTACCCATCTCCAGGCCTTGATTATTTCTCTCTTTCTGAACTCTTTCTCCAAGCTTATAGGAGTTAGCTTTGTGATTGCACTTGCTAATTGCTTTAGCAATAGTGAACGGATTGCATCTTGCACTCAAATAAAGGTGTTTTGTCTCTGTTACTCACCAGGCTTAGGTTTCAGTTCTCAGTGCTCTTCCGCAACTTTAGTTTAAAAACCGAAGGAAGATAAGCAAAATATAAGTTGAGCAAATCTGCCTTCTCTACATGCTCTCTCAACCTTAACAACATCCTCTCTGAGCAGTGATTCTCTCAGTTCCTTGTTCTCTTTGAGAAATAGTATGTTATTGTGAAAACAGCACTTGGTAGGAAAGTATGAAACTTGGGTCCTAATTCTCTACCTCTTAATAGCTGTTGATGCTGGGAAAGTTACCTTATCTGCTTTGTGCTTTAGTTTTCTCACCTGCAAAAATAATATTTGTGCTGTCAAATTCCAAAGAGATACCATGAGGTAGAGTGTATGAAACATTTACAAGATGTTAAGTGCTATACATTATAAGGTGGGATAAAAATGTAGCTCTAAAAGCTTTTGTTATCTTTAAGCAGTTTTTTTCTAAGCCTTAGTTTTTCCTGAACTTTCTCATTCCTAATACTACATCCATTTGTTTTTGCTTTTCTATTAATGTTCATCCTAATTTGTTTAGCTCCCTTAACTATTCTCCAGAGATTCATTCTACAACCACACTGGATGTTTCACTCTTTTTCATCATTGGAATTATTTACAGGTCTATAGATAGAATTTGAATGGAAAGATCCATCTCTTGTGAGTCATGTCACTTTGCCATGGGGGGCATGTCACTTTGCCATGGGGGGCACTTAAAAATTTTTTCTTTTGAACTGTCCTTATGTAAAACTCATTCATATGTAACTGTGCTAAGTGTTCTTTTTTACTTTTAGAAACTTTTTATGGGGAGATCGAAATCGAGATCGCTTTCCTCCTACGTTCCTGCCTTAAGTATGTCTTCTGCAGTTCTTTGTATGCCTTGTAACTGTTTAGTATATGCCCTCCTGCTCCCTTAGTTTTCTGAAAGAAATCTGTCTACAAAGCAAGTCAGGACTCATGTTTTGGCAGAATTAGGCTTTTAGTAGAAAGAAGAATACTTTTATCTATGTTAGGGCAATATTATACATCTTTTTTATGGCAGAGTGGTATATACTTTATTTCTATGAGAATGTCAATTTTACTTTTTTTGTTCCCTTCCATTTTTCTGTTTTTGTCATAACTCAGTTGTGTATTTGTGGAATGAAAATGTTTTGATCTGCAAGTTTCAGGTAATAGGGAGGAATTCCAGGGATACTCTCTTTGAGCAGGAGGCTCTCCCTGAAATTATGCCTGTAGTGAAAAGTGGCTCTGATAACTAGACCAAAAAATGGCTACCCATTAGGATTTATTGGTGAATTATAAACATACAACCAAAAATTACCATTTTTAAAAAAAGTATAGAGATTCTTGCATTTTTGAAATAATATCAAGTGAGTATAAAGTATTAAAATTTTTTTAAAAAATTTATTCCAGGCTGACTACATTTCAGAAAGCATCAACTTTTCATGATGGACCCATTCATCAAATGGAATATGCCTGTACTATTTTAAAAAGCTTTGTGCTTAATCCTGGAAAATTTACTCCCCTAAAATGAAAATGAAGACATTTGAGAAGGTGATTTAAGGTGTGAACATTTGAGGAAGTGTCCCATTAAATCAGTGAACCAAAGGATAAGTACTGAATAGATTAATCCTAAACACTTACTATTTTTTAAACCAGGAAGATTTCATCTTGACAGAAAAACAGTTTTTATTCATTATGTATTTTATGAAACTAAAAGAGAGAGATAAGAATAGACTTAAAAGAAAATAGATGAAGATGTTCAGTAAATAAGCAATGTCAGCTCTCTTCTGATGAGAATAATTCCGTGATGTTAAATCCTTTCCAAATCCCTGGTTGTGGTCCTAAAGACAAGATTCTTTTTTGATGGGACTGATATTACGGGAAGTAGGACCTTTTGTGAATTCAACTCACAGTTGAAGAACTTGCCATCATCAGCATGAGTGGTTTAAAAGAGGAAATAAAGAAGCTTTCAACTAAATCGAAAAGTACAGTCATTTTTTTACTGCTGTGATTTTAAGGCCTCCTCATAACCATTGAAAAAGAATTGACAACTGTTTTAAAAGACTTAAAAAAGGCAGATGTCTGCAAACAATTCTCCTCCATCAGCCCAGAAGTCTGTATTACCTACAACTCTTCCTGCTGTGCTTCCAACTCCTTCTCCGTGTTCAAGTCCTAAAACAGGACTCTCTGGGCGACTCTCTAATGGAAGTTTCAGTACACCATCACTCACCAACTCCAGAGGCTCAGTGCATACAGTTTCATTTCTACTGCAAATTGGCCTTACACGGGAGAGTGTTACCATTGAAGCCCAGGAACTATCTTTATCTGCTGTCAAGGATCTCGTGTGCTCCATTGTTTATCAAAAGGTACTGTGCATGCTATTTTTGTCAGTATTTCTAATTAATATTGTTTACAATGCTTTCCTATAAATTATACATGCAACAATGAGTTAACACATATGGATCAATCAGTTGTTTATTGATTCTGAGCATTTTGGGAGAAGTCCTAATAGACTAAAAGCCTGAAGTCTGAAATTTCAGAGTCTTAACAGCTGGAGCCTATATCCCAGCTTTAAAATACTGCTTATTTAGTTTGTCTCTTTAATAAAGCAGGAAAATCATTGTGAAGTCAAGAGGACTTAAGAAATCTTGTTTGTTTTCAGAGAAAACAGGAGGTAGAAGGAGTAAAGCATCAAGGTGGCTTACTAAAAGGATGGGACCTAGGAGCAGCTGAGGCCAGGTCCATACCTTGTTCTTCCCGGGTTCCCTGTATTCTGCCCTTTTGTATATCCTCCTCTTTCTTCCCTTTAGATCCTGATTTTACTTAAACTGCTGAGGGCCACTCTCATTGTCTCTTAAAAAATAAGTAAATGAGCTTTTAGTAAATATCAGAATATGTGAAAATTTGAAAATTGAGGGTGATTTTGTTTATTTCCCATCCATCCATCCCCTGCCTTGTATGATACCATTTTTTAAAGACTCTTAGCTAAATATCTTTAATAATTTGATGGAAGAGTTGGTATGTTCTGTATTATCAAGAACTTATTTATGTATATAGGTAGTGTGAATCAGTTACATTTTCTTTTTTAATGGACCATGCCTGTGTTTCAAATTTGTTTCAGACAAATTAGCATACTTTGTTTTAAAAATCATATCAGTAAGATTAGTATATTTGGATTCATGCCCCTCATTTTACTGTTTTTATTTCAGTTCCTATGCTTTGTATAGTTTTACCTTATCTTTTGTTTTTATCTTCTGGTTTTACCTTATCTTATGTTCTGTTGTAATTAACAGTCCAAAAATATTATGTGGTTCGTAAAAATGACCTGTGTCTTCTGCGTGTTAGCAGTGACTTATCTATTTAAATGTGGCCTAAAGTAAGGTTAAATTTCCTTTTGTAGGTCTGTAGAACCATCTATGAGTCTTTAAGTAGTCTTTGCTTTCAATTTCCCTTTCATCAAATATTAGCAGGGGTTTTTATAAATATTTTTGCAAAAATGTTTTTAATTTAAAGGTAAGATTTTAACTTAAATAGCATTTGTAACTTTAATGTTTCTCTTTTTGAGCCCACTAAAATTCATAACTAATGTTTTGGTAGAGTCTATATTATTTAGTTTTCAATCTTTGGGAATTTCACTTCCTTCTTACATTTGTACAGAGGCATACAAATTTTCTACAGGATTATTTTAGAATTAATATTACTTCCTCATTAATATAGATGTGAAAAGTTGGTCAGGTGGGTCACGTTCTTGGGAAACTAGATTAAAAGTCATAATCCATGAGAAATTCATATGAGGTAAAGAAAATAAACAAGGTATGGCTCCAGAAAAGATAATTCAGGATAAACTTTATACAAATATAAAACATGTTGATTATGGAGGTAACCAGCATAAAATGAATATCATAGTGAACTGAATTTGAATCAGTACTATAGTGGTATGGGGATATATTTGGCAAAAATATATAATATATCTGTGGCATAAACTTACTACACACTTTTACATGTGCTAGAATCCTAACTTTAAGTGTAGTGAAAAAGAGTATTGAGCTTGTAACTAGGTCAGCTCTGTTGTTTATTAACTGTATAACCTTGTATATGTGACTTGACTTTTCTGGATTACATTTCAAGGTTTATCAGATGATTGAGTTGGGATGATTTCTGGTGTGTATTTCCAGCTGTGAAATTCTGAATCATTTAATCTAAATTTAGGAGTTTCAAGGGATTGCCTGCTCAGGTCCTAACTGGAAAGAAATCTTAAGGGAACTAGCTCAGATTCTGGAGTTTAATAGAGAGTTTCATGGATCCCTAAGTCATCAGGGAGATGGAAAAACCATGTCAGAAGTTTTTTTTTTACCTTTTTACCTTCACTCTTGTCTTTGGTTCTTGCTAATCATTACCTATTACTTGATTACCTATACATGCACAGCTCCAGATTAACTTCCAGGACTCTCATGGGCATACTTGCTTTTCTTATGTCTGTTATTAGTAAATACATTTATTGACCTTTTAAAGATAGAGCACTGGCTAAATTTTAGGAAATGAATTAACCAGATGTTGTCCCTTCCCTCAAAAAGCTTATAGTCTGGTGAGGGAAACTGTCACCAGACTAAAACATGAGAAGTAAAAAGTGAAGTTGAAATAAAAAGTGCTCTTCTCAGGTTGAAAAAGAATGTGGAAGGCTTCATATGAAAAGCAGCATTTCATTTGATACTTAAAGAATGAGCAAGATTTCAGTAATATGAGAGGTAAGGAATACATTCCAAGGGAAAAATATCAGGATGAGCAAGGATATGGGAGAGGGAAGGAGGAAAATTATAATTGACAAACGTTGAGTGCTTATTCTGTGTCAGGAACCTAACACACACTTTGTACTTAATCCTCACAACTGTTTTTGGTGCATCTCACATAGTTAATTTTTTTTCTTGTAATGAGAACTTTTAAGATCTATTCTCTTAACTTTCAGATATAGAGTATTGTTAACTATAAATTTAATGCTGTATATTACATTGCCAGAACTTACTTGTCTTATAATTTGAAATTGGTATCCTTTGACCACCTTCACCCATGTCTGTACCGTGTACCCTCCGTCTCTAGTAATCACCAATTCTAGTTTTTCTAGATTCTGCATGTAAGTGAAATCATTTCAATATTTGTCTCTCTCTGCTTGACTTCTCTCACTTAGCATAGTGCCCTCAAGGTCTATCCATGTTGTTGCAAATGGTATGATTTTCTTCATTTTATGACTGAATAATATTTCATTTTGTGTTTATATACACACACCCCACATTTTCTTTATCCATTCTTCTGTCAGTGGACACATAGGTTGTTTCCATGTCTTGGCAATTGTAAATAGTGAAGCACTGACACAAGGGTGCAGAATTCATTTAAGATAATGATTTCATATCCTTTGACTGTATACCCAGAAGTGGAATTGCTGGATTGCTTGATAATTCTATTTTTAATTTTTGGGGGAACCTCCATACTGTTCTATAGTGCATGCACCAATTTACATTCCCTCCAACAGTGCACGAGGGTTCCCGTTTCTCCACATCCTTGTTAACACTTGTTATCCTTTTGACAGTAGCCAATTCTAACAGGTGTGAGGTGATAACCTCATTGTGGTTTTGATTTGCATTTCCCTGATGGTTATTGGTGTCGAGCACCTCTTCATGTTTCTGTTAGCCATTTGTATGTCTTTTTTGGAAGAATGTTTAAGTTCTTCTGCCCATTTTTTAATTGAACTGATAGATGAGTTTTTGTTGTTGTTCTGTTTTTTTGCTACTGAGTTTTATGAGTTCTTTCTATATTTTGGATTTTAACTTTTTGTCAGATATAAGATTTGCAAATATCTTCTCCATTTCCATAGATTTCTTTTTCATTTTTTAATGGTTTTCTTTGCTGTAGAGAAGCTTTTAGTTTAATTTAGTCACACTGGTTTATTTTTGCTTTTGTTGCCCTTGCTTTTGGTGTCAAATCTGAAAAACCATTGCCGAGATTGATGTCAAGGAGCTTATGCCTCTATGTTTTCTTCTAGGAGTTTTATGGTTTCAGGTCTTATGTTCAAGTCTGTAGTTCATTTTCAGTTGATATTTGTGTATAATGTAAGACGGGTTCAGTTTCATTCTTCTGCATGTGACTATCCAGTTTTCCCAACACTGTTTATTGAAGAGGCTGTCCTTTCCCACTGTATACTTTTGGCTTCTTTGTTGTAAATTAATTGACCATAAATGCATGGGTTTATTTCTGGGCTCTATTTCATTGATTTTTATGTGTCCATTTTTGTGGCAATACCATATTGCTTTCATTGCTACAACTTTGAAGTATAGTTTGAAATCAGAGGTGTGATGCCTCCAGCTTTGTTCTTAAGATTGCTTTGGCTCTTTGGGGGTCTTTTGTGGTTTCATGCAGATTTTAAGATTATTTTTCCTATTTTTGTGAAAAATGTCCATTGGAATTTTGGTAGGAATTGCATTATTTGTAGATCATTTTGGATAGTATGGACATTTTAACAATATTAATTCTTCCAATCCATGAACATGGAATATCTTTCCATTTGTTTGTGTCTTCTACAATTTCTTTCATCAGTGTTTTATAGTTTTCAGTGTATAGATCTTTCACCTCTTTGGTTAAATTTATTTGCAAGTATTTTATTCTTTTTGATGCAATTGCATGTGAGATTGTTTCTTAATTTCTCTTTGCAATAGTTATTAGTGTATAGAAATCCAGCTGATTTTTGTACATAGATTTTTGTGTCTTACAACTTTACTGAATTTTAAAATTAATTCTAACAGTTCTTTTGGTGGAGTCTTTAGGGTTTTCTATGTACAATATCACATCATCTGCAAATAGACAGTTTTGCTTCTTCCATTCTGATCTGTGTGCCTTTTATTTCTTTTTCTTGCCTAACTGCTCTGACTAGGACTTCCAGTACTATGTTGAATAAAGATGGTGAGAGTGGGCATCTTGTCTTGTTACTGATCTTAGAGGAAATGATTTTAGCTTTTCACCACTGAGTATGATGTTAGCTGTGAGCTTGTAATATATGGTCTTTTTTATGTTGAGGTACATTCTTTCTACTCCCTTTGTTGAGAATTTTTTATCATGAATGGATGTTGAATTTGGTCAAATACTTTTTCTACATCATGATTATCATGGTTTTTATCTTCATATGGTTAATGTGGTATATCATTTATTGATACTTGTATGTTGAAACATCCTTGCATCCCTGGAATAAATTCCACTTGATTATGTGTATGATCCTCTTACTGTGTTGTTGAATTCAGTTTGCTAATATTTTGTTAAGGATGTTTGTATTCATGTTCATCAGGGATATTAGGCAGTAATTTTCTTTTTTTGTAGTGTCCTTGTCTGGCTTTATTATCAGCGTAATGCTGGTCTCGTGAGTTTGGAAGTGTTCCTCCTCTTCTATTGGAAGAATTTGAGAAGGATTGCTATTCTTTTTAAAATATTTGGTAGAATGTGAAGCCATCTGATTCTGAGCATTTGTTTGTTGAGAGGATTTTGATTAGGTTATTCAGATTTTCCACTCACAATTCAGTATTGGTAGGTTGTACGTTTCTAGGAATTTATTTCTTCTGTGTGTCCAATTTGTTGGTGTGTAATTGTTCATAGTAGTCTCTTATGATCATTTGCTTTTATGTGGTATCATTTGTAATGTCTTCTCTTTGTGATATATTTATTTGAGTCTTCTCTCTTTTTTTGGAAGTCTGTGTAAAGATTTGTCTATTTTGTTTATCTTTTCAAAAAAACTAGATCTTAGTTTCATTGATCTTTTCTGTTGTCTTTTTAGTTTCTATTTCATTTATTTCCACTATGATTTTTGTTATTTCCTTCCTTCTACTACTACTTTTTCTAGTTCCTTGGGGTATAAAGTTAGGTCGTTTATTTGAGATCTTTTTTCTTAATGTAGATGTTTATTGCCATGAACTTCCCTCTTAGAACTACTTCTGCTGCATCCCTTAAGTTCTGGTATTTTATGTCTCCATTTTCATTTGTCTCAAGGTTATTTTTTTTTGTTTCTCTTTTGATTTCCCTTTGACCCATTGGTTGTTCAGTTTCATGTTGTTTAATCTCCACATATTTGTGAATTTTCCATTTTTTTTTCCTGGTAATTGATTTGTAGTTTCACACCATTGTGGTCAGAAAAGATGTTTGATGTGATTTCGGTCTTCCTAAATTTATTAAGACTTGTTTTATGGCCTAACATATGATCTGTCCAGAGAATGTTTTATGTGTGCTTAAGAAGAATGTGCATTCTGCTGCTTTTGTGTGGAATGTTCTGTAAATACCTGTTAAGTGTCTAATCTAATTTGTAGCTTAAATCCAGTGTTCCCTACTGATTTTCTGTCTGGATGAGCTATCCTTTGTTGAAAGTTGGGTATTAAAGTCCCCTATTATTGTTGTATTGCTGTCTGTTTTTCCCTTCAGATTTTAAAATATTTGCTTTATATATTAAGGTGTCCCTGTTTTGGGTGAATAAATATTTACAAATGTATACCCTCTTGTTAGATTGACCCCTTTGCCATTGTATAATGACATTCTTTGTCTCTTAACTACAGTTTTTGGCTTTTAAGTTTTTTTGTTTGATTAAAGTTAGCTTATGTACTTTTAATTATATTACATTCTTACTCTTTGTTCTCTTAAAAGTGTTATTTACAGAGCCAAAGTCCCTAATTTTGATGAAGTATAATTAATTTTGTCCTGTATGGATAGTGCTTTTGTTTCATATCTAAAAAGTATTTACTTAACTGAAGATAAGGTTTTGTCCCATGTTTTCTTCTGGAAGTTTTCATAGTTTTAGTTCTTACTTTTATGTCTGTGATCTGTGTATTAATTCCATGGGACTGCTGTATGAAAGTACCACAGCTATGTGGTTTAAATAACAGAAATTTATTTTCTGGAAGTTCTTGAGGCTAGACATCTGTAATCAGATATCAGTAGGGTTGGTTCCTTCTGAGGACTGTGAGCAAGAATCTGTTCCATGCTTCTCTCCCAGCTTCTGGTGGCCTCATGTATTCCTTGGCTTGTATATGGTGTTCTCCTTGTGTCTTCACTGTTTTCCTTTTATAAGTGGTAGACTCTATATACAAATTTCCCCTTTTTTGAGTTAAAGCCTACCTTAATGACATCCTAACTTGATCATCTGTAAAGACCCTATTTCCAAAAGTCACATTCACGGGTACTGCAGGTTAGGACTTTAACATCTTTGTGGGGGGCACAATTCAACAATCCATTTCAGAATAATTTTTGTATATGGTGAGATTATGGTCCAACTTTATTTATTTACGTAGGAAATCAAATTTTCGAGGATCATTTGTTGAAGATTATTCTTCCTTTATTGTATTACTTTAGTACTTTTGTTGTAAATCAGTTGACCACATATATCTTGGGCTATTTCTGAACACTATTCTGCTTTACTGATCTATTATATCCTTAAACTAATCCCACATTATCTTGAATTCTTTAGTTTTATAAAGATAAGAAGTCAGATGCGTAAGTTCTCCAACTTTGTTCTTTTCTTCAAAATTGTTTGGCCCAATCTGTGTTCTTTGCATTTGCATAAATACTAAAATCAGGTTGGAGATTTCTGCAAAAAAGCCTACTGGGATTTTGTACATCATTTGTTATCTGTAAGTGTTTCATGTTTTTGATGCAACTGTAAATGGTGTTTTTTAAATTTCTAATTTCTGATTTTTCATTTTAGTGTATAAAATACTGTTGATTTTTGTGCCATGACACTATGTCCTGCAACCTTGCTAAATTCACTTCCTAGTTCTAGTAACTTCTAAAGTTTCTTTAGGATTCTCTACACATATGATCTTGTCTTCTGTAAGTAAAGATGATTTTATTGTCTTACCTTTCCATATTTTGTTTCTTTTTCTGTTTTTTACTGGAGGCTAGAACCTCTGGTACAGTACTGAATAGAAGTGGTAAGAGAGGACATTTGTGCCTTGTTCCCGATCTTCAAAGGAAAGCATTCAGTCTTCCACCATTAAGTATGATGTAAGTTTTTTAAATGTTCTTCATCAGGTTGAGGATGTTCTTGTCTGATCCTAGTTGGCTGAGACGTTTTATCTTGAATGATTGTGAATTTTATTAAATACTTTTTTTCATCTATTTTTTTTTCTGTTTAGTCTGTTTTCGTTTACGTAATGAATTGTGTACACTTTGTAATGTTAAACCAATCTTGCATTTGTGGAATAAACTCTTGGTCATCATGTATTATCCTTTTTATACTTTGGTTGTTTCAGTTTACCTATATTTTAAGATTTTTTTCTGTCTATGATCATGAGGAATATTAGCCTGTAGTTTTGTTTGTTTGTTTGTTTTCTGTTATCTTTGTGTGGTTCTGGTATCAAGTTTGGAATTATTTCTCCCCTTCTGTTTTCTGAATAAATTTGTGTAAAATTGATATTACTTCCTGAAATGTTTGATAGAATTCACCAATGAAGCCATCTGGGCTGGCATTTTCTTTATGAGGAAGTTTTAAACTCAGTTCCTATTCTTTAGTGGACATAGAGCTATTCAGGTTGTCTGTTTCTTTGTGAGTAAACTTTGGCAATTTGTGTCTTTAAAGGAACTTTTTATTTTGTCTAAGTTATCAAATCCATTGGCAAAAATTGTGCATTATGTTCTCTTATTATCCTTTATAATTTGTAGGATCTCTAGTGATGGTGTCACTTTCATTCCTGATATTAATAATTTCTGCCTTTCTTCCCCTCCCTATTCCCTTGTTCTTTCTGACTAGAGTTTTTATCAACTTTATTTTCAATGAACTAGTTCCTGGTTTTATTTTCTCTATTGTCTCTACATGCCACCCTCCCCTCCTTTTCTACCTCATTTGGATTTAACTTGCTTTGTTTTTCCAGTTTCTTAAGGATGAAGCTTAGATTATTGAGTTGAGTCTTTTTTCCCTGATATAAGTGCTGTTAAGTCTATAAATTTCCCTCTAAGCACTGCTTTAGCTGCATACCATAGACTTGATAGGTTGTGTTTTCATTTTCATTCTGTTCAGATTATTTCCTGATTTCTCTTGTGATTTCTTCTTTGATTAATGGGTTATTTAATTTGGAAGAATTTGTAAGTTTTTCAGGTATTTTTCTGTTGTATTGATTTCTATCTTTAATTTGGCTCAAGAATATACTTTGTATAATGTCAATCTGTATAATTTATTGAGATTTGTTTTATAGTATAGGACTCTGTCCTTCAATATATTCTGTGTGTTACATTTGCAATCTTTAAAAATGTATATTATGCTTTTGTATAGTGGAGATTTCTATAAATATCAATTAGGTCAAATTGGTTGATAGTGTTTTCTATATCTTTATGGATCTCTTTTTACTTGTTCTGTCATCTACTAAAAATGGAGTATCAAAATCTCCCATCTATAATTTTAGATTTGTCTGTTTTCTCCTTTCAGTTTTAATCAGTTTTGCTTCACGTTTTTGGAATTCTAGTATTTGCAGGCACATTTGGGATTTTTATAGACTTTGATATATTGATCTCTTTTTCAGTATAATTTTTCTTTATCTCTGGCAGTATATCTTGTTCTGAAGTCAGCTTTGGTATTAATATAACCATTCTTGCTTTTTTGATTTTTTAGTTAGTGTTTGCATTGTGGTATCTTTTTGTATGTTTTTGCTTATAACCTCTCCTGTGTCTTCATATGTAAACTGGGTTTTTTGTAGAGTGCATGTAGTTGGATCATGCTTTTTAAATTTAATCTGTCAACTTCTGCTTTTTAAGTGTTTAGACCATTTATATTTAACACAGGTTTTAATATAGATGTATTTAAATACATTGTTTTGTGTTTGTCCTTTCAGGTCTTGAATCATTTTCTCCCTTTTTTTCTGCCTTTTGTTTGTTTGTTTGTTTTTAATTTTACTAACATTTTATTTAACTCAATGTATATCCAAAATTCTACCATTTTAACATCAATCTAAAAATTATTAATGAACTGTTCTACATTCTCTTTTTGTACTGTCTTTGAAATTGGGGTTATAATTTTTTTTTAATTGAAGTATAGTTAGTTTACAGTGTTGAGTTAATTTCTTTTTCTGCCTTCTTTTGAATTGAGTATGTTGTATAATTCCATTTTATCTCCACTGTTGGTTTATTATATGCTTTTAAAAATTTGTTCTAGCAATTGCTGTAGTGCAAGGGTCAGCAAACTACATTGTAGGCCAAATCTGACCCATCATCTACTTTTGTAAATAGAGTTTTATTGGAACACAACTTGCTAGTTCATGTGTATCTTGCCTGTGGCTGCTTTCATACAACAACGGCAGAGTTAAGTAGCTGTGACAGAGACTGTATGGGCCGAGAAACCTAAACTATTGTTCTGGCCTTTTACAGAAAAAATTTGCCAATCCTTGCTGTAGTTTATGTGATATGCATCTTAATCTTATCATAGACTACTGTCTATAAACAATATCATACCACTCTGTGTATCATGGATACTTCAGAATAACATGTTTCTGTTTTCTTCCTATTGTCATTTGTGCTATTTTTGTCATATACTTTATTTCTGCATACAGATGACTCTCATTATTTGTGATATTTGTGTTCTATAAAGTGACCTCAAACACCAAATTAGTGAATACTGAACCATTGCTCCTAGAAGAAATACAGGATTAGGTTCCTGTGAGCATTGGGTCACATTTTCATCAACCAGTAAATGCATAACCTTTTTTTTAAAAGTCTGTTTCTGCTTAAAGAAACCTTATTTAATATGTACTGTTGATTCATTAATATTGATCTCATGGCCAGAAGCACTGTAATTCATCCCTGAATGAAGCTTATCTAACACATATATATTCTCCATAAGGCACATCGTTGCCTTCTTACACTTAGGAACACTATACATCATATCAGCACTATGCTTGGGGGCCATTTTAAACAGAGAAATCACCATGAAAAAGCCCCAGAATTCAGAACATTCAGAACACGTGGCACTAAATAGACCGTGAAAAGGACTTGCATTTTACACTATGAGAGCTGAAAAAAGAAGGCAGAGCATCACCTTGTTCATCTTAAGCTGGGAACATGCACAGAGTGACTAAAATTTTTCACCTTCTCTGCGTGTCTGCAAGTGACTGCAAAAACACAAAAGTATTGATTTTTTGGTTGCAAATAAATTTTATCAAGTAGGCATATTATAAAGACAACAGAATCTGCAGATAATGAGGATCGACCATTGTTACAGATCCCACAACACGTTATTCTTGCTTTTAACAGTAAATTGTGTTTTTTAAAAATTAAAACTAAGAAAAACGATCTTTTATATTTATCCACATAATTAGCATTTTCAGTACTCTTCATTATTTTGTGTTAAATCTGAATTGTATGCAGTTTCTGTGTCTTCATTTAGATTTTTCTCTTGGTTTTCAGCAGTTTGAATATCATGTGCCTTATTGTGGTTTTCCTTCTGTTTTGTTGCTTTGTCTTGAGACTAGTTTCCTCAACCTTTGAGACTTTTTATATTCATTGAAGCTTCTTTTAGTCTTTTCCTGTGTGTCATTTTTACCACCCTTTAAAAATTCTCCTAAACATGTTACTTGCTTTCCTCCTCATCTTTCTATGTAATCCAGACTTTCACTTGAAATATGTAGTGCAATAGAAAAGTTTTATTTGAATTGCCTCCATGTTGTGCCATGACCACATCTGAGCTATTGCATTTTTTAAAAACCATTTTCAATCCCAACCTACTATTGAAAAAGGATTAGAGTGTGAACTAAGCTCCTTGTCAAAGTTTTCCGTGATTCAGTAATTTTTGATAAGTTTGGTTATCAATTGGTTGGTTACAATCAAATGAACAAGCACTACATATACTTTGACAAATGCAAACTTTAATGTTTGTGTCTTTTTCCTACAAAATCTTATCCGGTCTACTTTTAAACAGTACACAGGAATATTTTCTGATTACCCCTCAGCATTTCCTGATGACCAGCTTTTTAAAAATTTAGGATCAGAATTTTCAGTTTGTCATATTTATGCTAAAATGGCTAAATTTTCAAAAAAACTTATTACCAGGTCATATGTTGTAAAGGATCAAGATTCTTAAATGTTTACAAAGTCAATGTATGTGGTTGCAAGCTTATTTGCAACTTAAATGTCACTGACTTTGTAACAGTGGTTTCAGCAGTAGCTGCACCTGAGAATAACCAGGGCGCTTAACAGACCCTTTCCTAGACTAGTGAAGTCATGCTTTCTGGGGGTGGAGAGTTTGTCTAAGAGCTCTATCTGTGTTTCTGAAGAGCAACCAGAGTCAAGAATCTCTCTACTCCAATGGAAATCAACAACCATAAATGACTAGATAAATAATAATTTGAAGCTATTTTTTCAGGTATTTAAATTGCATATTTTGTTGTGTGAGTTTGCCATCAGTTTTCCACATACTGAAAATACAATACTATATTTTTAAAACATTTTGTAATTAAAAATTCAGTAAGATCTACATCTGATTATATAGATTAATATGATAGTTGAAATTTTTATATTAAAAAATGCTAGAGATTTTATTTCTTCACCTGGGGAAATAACCTGAGTTGCTAGTACAGTGCCCCACCACCACTTTGATAGCTTGTAGCATGAGTAAAGCAAGATGCCTTTAACATTCTCAGTAGTCAGTGGGAGAGCAGAAACCCATCTATTTATGCATATATGGACTCTTCTTTTTGTTCATGGTCAAATGAATAAAGCTTTATGCTTCTACTTCCTAGTGGTGCTCTAAATTTTATATGAGCTAGACCAGATCGTTCAAGAAATTCATGGTGATTTCTGTTCTGTCCTTGGCATTTCACCAGACAGACGTTTTTGGTTGCTTGCAATGAGCAGGTGACAGAAATATGTGATTACTTACGTAAGGTATTATTGCAGGAATACTTAGAAAAAATGCTGATAATTCCCAAAGGTATGTCTCTGGTCCAGATTCCTTCCTAAGCTCCCGGAATGCCATATTCTGTCTCATTACTTGGTCTTTGTGCCTGCTGTTCCTTTCCCTGGAAAACCCTTCCCCCGACACATCCTCTGCTTAAGCCTCCAGGAAGTCTTTTCCTGACATCTGGGTTAGGTGCTGGTATCCCGTATAGCCTGTATTTTAACTTTCATCATATTGATTGCAATTGTCCCTTTACTTGAGAGTCTCTGCTGTGAAACTAAGCTCTATGAGGTCAGGAACCATGTCCATAGTAGGTGCTCAATAATTATTTCTTGATTGAATAAATAAAGAATCCATACGAACCAGTATACTATGGTAGTTAAAAATCGGAATTTTAGAGTCAGTCAGATTTGGTTTTATCTCCCCCACATACTAGTTCTGTAACCTTGGTTTCTTATCTGGAAAATGAGGTTCAAAATAATACTCGTGGTTTTGTTGTGTGTAAGTGTGTACACATAATTTCGTGGTTTTGTTGTGTGTAAGTGTGTACACATGTATGTATATTAAATGATATATTTATAAAATGCTTAGCCCAGCACCTATCACACAATAAATGTTAGCTTATCAATAATATTACTTGTTAGTCTCATCATAGTGGCTTCTAAACTGAACAAACAAAACCTTAGCCACACTGTACTTTGGAATCTTCCCTGTTGAGAGTTTGTTGGAAATTAGTAGTGATCCAGAAATAACTGAAGCTACTGCCAGTTAAGTTTATGTTAACTTTTGGTTTTGTGCTTTATAGAATATACATCCATGTCATAATCTATTTTCTACTGTGTGGAAGACAGCTGATGCCTTCCTTGATCTATATGGGTAAATTATTCACAGTTTTCTATTAGTTCTACTAATGCTTTTTATTGATGCAGAAAGTTGGAGGTTAATGATGTATCAGTTCTGTGGTTTATTTAATATTGGGCTATATGTGTTAATTTCATTGCACTCTTTTAGATCCTGAAAACCTGTGACTTCTGTCTTAGAATATTGTATATTATATTTCTCAGGGGATAAGGTAGTTCTGTGGTTCTTTAGATCAGTTACAGATGTGACTTCAGAATCATGTAATTTTGAGTTCAACTGATTTAACTAGTTAGTTAATTACTATTCTTAAGCAGTAAGTGAGTAAACATGCTGTTCTGTATTTCTATACACTTGGGCTGTTATATTATATTCTAATATAATAGAATTGAGATATTCCTGGATTGTATAGAACATTCCCAGGGACTAAACTGCCAGAAAGAGCCTATAAAGTAACTATAAAAGTACAAGGAGAGGGGAGTTCATTGAAACTGATCTTTTGATATCACAAAAGGGACATGAAAACTGAGTACCTAAATATTTATGTTACTGAGCCAATAAATCGGGAGACAAGGTGTTGGGGCAAAGAATAACAACTTTATTCCAAAAGCCAACAGACCGAGAGGATGGCCGACTAATGTCTTGGAGAACCTATCTTCCTCAAGTCAGAGTACAGGGCTCCTTAAAAAAGGGGAGGGGAAGGGCTGTTGTTGTTGCAAACTTCTTGGTGTAGGAATTCTTTGTTCTTGCAGCTGTCCACCTGGGTCAGGTCCAAACCTCCAACAAAACACATGTTATTTTCTATACTGCAACTTGTTATCTTTATATAAGTGCATAAGTGTTAATATCCTTTTACAGAAAGTGCAGAGCTAGCAAACACTAAACCTACAAAACAGGGCACAGGGTTAAAGCCAAAGGAACAGATCTAATATGGAGTCAGATTTGTTCTTTTCTATTACATTTCCATTAGGAAAAAATAGATTTAAGGTATTTATTGATAATTATCTTTAAGAAATGAATGAATCCAAATATGAATTAAATTTAAAATTTTTTGTGGAATATTTAAGAAAAAGACTTTGTGAAATAAATATATTATCATCTTCCTGAAAAAGGAAGGAAGACTGATAATGTATGATTTTATTTCCCAAATTAAATTACTTTTCCATTCAGAACTTTATTGGGAATCTTTTTACCCTGACAATGTTTATCTGAAGTTTATTGCGGAGAAAAAGTAAAACATTAAGTTAAAAATCTGAAAAGTAAGAGAGAAAGGGAAGAGAAAAACTATAATAACTGAAACCAAATACTGCTAAAATAATAATAGATTCATGGTATTTCAGTATATGCCAACGGAGGCATGAGAAATAGAAGAGGATGATTTTAAATCTGAGTTTAGAAAATTTGTTGAGAGTTGAAGGGTCATTAACATAGACTTCCACTTAATACCTGACACCAAGATAAATTTCAAAGGATTAAAAATGAGAATTCAGATTAAAGGAAAATTAGAATAAAGTAAAATTGAATATTTATCAGACTTATGGAGAGTGGGTATCTCACGTTCAGAACAATAAAAGAAAACAGAAGGGAAGAGAGCAGTTTGCAAATTTGAATATTCCAAACTGTAACATTTACATCTATAAAAATAATAAACAGGAATAAGTTTGGGAAATGTTTACAAGTATTGTATAATTTTAACATCTTTAATTCTGTAAAGACTCTTATTGGTAAGAAAAACAATAAAAATATATTTCACAAAAATATTATATTAGTAAACAAGCATGTGGGAGAATGTTCAAAACAGTAGTAATTAATACAGAGTAGGTTTTATGTGTTCAATAGGGGAGAAATGAAATTGGTATTTCCAGCATGGGTGGGGGCATGGTAAAACCTCATAGACATAGAGAACAGTCAATGATTCCAGGCTTATAAAAGTTAAAAACAGGGTCAAATTCTAACTAACACAGATAATAAAAAACTTATACACTGAGATTTTTTTTTTGTCCCCAAGAATTTATCTCTGTAACCAACAAATCATTTATAGTAGAGCTTTGCTTAAAACTTGGATGTGACCAAAAGTGGTCACTCTTTGAATTCAGTCCAATTTCATGACACATCCTGAGGGTGGAGTGGGTGGAGTTTCTTTTGTTGTTGTTGTTGTCTTTAACTTAAGCCAAAAAGTTAGCTTCCTTTTTTTTTTTTTTTTTTTTAAGATTTGAAATGCTTCCAACATTTGTTACATTGAGATTGTTGCTGTCTTATTCCTCTTTCTGTCCCCCAAAATGCCTTATACTCAGTAGACATCTAAGGACACATTCTACCTGCTTTTGCTGCTAAAAACATGATACTGTAAATAATCTGTGGTGGTAACTACTTCCCTTGATGAAATGATTTATAGTTGTTAGAGCTGCAGAGAGAAAGGAATGAGCACATAAGCACCAGTATTCTTTCCATCCTGTTTGATTTATCAGTGTCTTATTTGTGCCCAGCCTGCTCCCACTAGTTTAGATTGTCAGATAGCTAGTTTCTAGAGTTCTGTTTTCCTGGGATTGTGCGAAAGGCCAGGTTCTTCTGGAATACTCTGAAATTCTCGAAGTTATTCATTCGCTCTCTGAGGATATCAGTGAACTTTTTCCTTATCCCTTGTAAGAATGTAGATTAGTTCTATTTTACTGACAAATACTACAGCCCTAGTATCTAATTCTAATGTATAAGATTAAGCCAGTGGTTCTCAACTGAGTTGACCCCTGCCCCTCCCCCGCCAGGGGATATTTAGCAATGTCTGGAGATGTGGTTTTTTGTTTGTTTTATTTTTTGGTTGTCACTGGGAGGAGAGGGAAGTGCTACTAGCATCTAGTGGACAGAGGGGCCAGGATGCTGCTATAATGCACAGGAGAGTTCCCCTCCCCCCAACAAAGAACTATCTGGTCCAAAATTCCACCAGGCTAAGGTTGTATATCTCTAAGTTAAACTATATAGAAATAGAATTTCTAAAGTTTGGAGAAACCGAAAACTTCTGTTAGTAGTATTGTAGGATCTTAGGAAATTAGTGGATGTGAGTATCTTCTGGATGTGATTATCTTCTAGATGTGAATTGTAGCTTTAAAATAGGATTCCTAGTTCAGCTTGGATGTGTTTATTTTAAGAATAGTACACAGCCTCCATTATGGGTATGGATATAGTTAAACAATGGAAGTAGATTTTTACCTGTGTATATTAGATTTCTGTATCTTCATACTGGTTTATAGAGCAAACTTAACAAGAAGTAGGATCTCTTCCTTCTAGGAGTTTATAGGCTAATGGGAGTGCTTTTTATACTGACGAAACCCAAGGAACTAGTGGGACTGGCAATCAGGAGAGCAAGAAGGCAGGCAGATCCGAGCAGTAGGTAGAACTGGGATTGAGCCAAGCAGAAATTGGCTGATCACATCTCTGCTGGGAGGCTACTACCAGAGAATCAGATGACAAATGAGCCACATCCAAACTGAGAGAGCAGGCCTTGCCCATCTAAACAGAGATTTGTTCGTGCATGGATTCCTAATGTCAAAATTACATTAGCATTTAAATCCTTACTCTTATTTTTTGCTATTGGTAGATATTAAAAAAATAATAATCCGAGAAAGATGTAGCAGTGTTTTCAAATCAAGAGACCCAGGTGATTTTGATTCTTTAACTTTCTTGAGGGGTGTGTGTGTGTGTGTGTGTGATTAATAGACCCTTTTCTAAGTCACTGAACTTCTGATCCTGATCTGTAAAGCTAGTGTCATAATACCTACCACCATTTTTTTTAAACCTACCTCCATTTAAAAATTATAGTAATTAAATGTAAAGCCCTTAATACATTGTCTGGCACATAATTAGTACCCTCAAAGTAGTAATATTCATGGTTTTAAAAATTTCTTTAAATCTGTAAAGATCATTGATCCTGTAGTGTTCTTAAAAGTTTAATAAATACCAAAGCATGTATAGCATTCTTCCAACACAGTGACATTGCTTTACTCTTGCTCTTTGATTTTAGTATTAAGCACATGACAAACTGAAAAAGAGATCAAGAGTTCATTTTGTTAGAGGACTGGGATTACTTGTTTTAGGAATTTTGAGGAAATTAAATGAGATAGCCTGTGTCCACTGCTTTGCATAATGCCAGATGTGTAGTAACTACTACCCTCAATGAATGTTAGTTTCCCATCTTCTTTCTCTCATACTGCCAAGAGACTTAGAAATACCACTATAATGCTACTGCTATTGTGTTAATTTGTTGAATGGACATAGTAGATGTAATTGGAGGGAAAAAAAATTGGCAGACAGCAATTCATTTTAAGCTATAATGGTGTTTACTGACATTGAAATGATTCTAACTAAGCTGACGGTCTGCTTTTAACTAATTTAAAGCGTTTGTTTTTAGTTTTGACCATTTACATGACACTAGACCTGAAGGCTCTTTGTTTATGTATCCTAATTTAGGAGTGATTTTGGTCTATTCTTTGACTTGAAAACATTGTCTCTGCAGACAGTTAGTAGGTATAATTTTTAGGTCCTGCCAAAGTAGAGGGAAAACCCCAGCTGTATCTTTTGTGTTCTAGAAACCAGTTGTCATTCTATGTTGGTTTTTTTTTTTTCCAACCCATTCTTTCCACTACAGCTGTGTTGCAGTGGCTAGGTGACATCCTAGTCTTTACCCTAGCCCTACGTTTTTTTTTTCTTGGCAGAACAGTGTCAGGCAGCCATTAACTAATCTGGAGGCTCAAACTAAACTGGAAGGTTTTTTGTTGTTGGTTTTTTGTTTGTTTTTAAAGTGCATGGTATTCAGGTTAAGACCTTGGCTAGAATAGAAAGTTCTAGAAAGTTTAAGTTAAAGATATTCAGAGCTAATTAAAAACAAAGAAAACGGGAAAAGATTGCTCTCTTTGTGTCAAAGAGAAATGATGTTAAATGAAGCAACTTCTCTGATATGCCATATTCAGAAAATCCTATTAGAGATCAGTGATGAAATTCAGATGAAATTATTATATTGAATAATTTTTTCATTGATTCATCTAGACTTCAGTACCTTCTAATCTGTTTATAGAAACAGTCTTTGAAATTCTTCTCTTCAGTTAGATACTTTACTAAAAAGTGATGTTAAGGTAATAATTATGTTTATTTCTGGGAAATCTATTACTGTTAAATTAGTTACCTTTGCTCCATAGTCAACAACTTTTTTCAGTAAGTGCCTGTTAAATACTAAGTCCTAGGTGCTGGGCATCCAGTAGGGAACATTGACAAAAGAGAACGCCCTTGCCCTCATGGAGCTTATTTACTGTTATCTGGTTTATTATTAGAAAGACTTTTGGTGAAGATTTGCATGGCTTCAAATTTTAAAATGACTAGTATTCAGTTTTTTAAATTAAGTAAATATGAAAAACCTGTGGTGCTAAAAATGTTCTATATCTTGACCTGGGTGGTGCTTACGTGGGGGAGACAAGGTGTATAGTTATCTGCCTTCTAATTAACATTAGTGTACTTTACTCATACTGTGATTAAATTTTTTAAATAAATTAAGTATACATTTAAACTCTAATGGTTTCCCATTGCACTTCTTTTTTTCTTTTTTTTAATTGAAGTGTAGTCAGTTTACAATATTGTGTCCCATTGTACTTAGAATAAAACATATATACCTTTTTTAAAAGTGTATCGTGGTAAATTACTTGTTCAGATAATGTTAAATTCTGAAGTTGTTTTGTTACTATGTAAAAATTGTATTTGACCAAGTAGAATTACAAACTTGAAAACTTTCTACCTTATCTAACATTTTATTGACAGAATTTTAATGACATGGACTTTAAAGCTGTTCACATTAAATAGCTCTCAAAATACAGTGTTAATTTGGAGAAATTTTATTTGCAAGTATTAGAACCTTTAATTTATGACAGGTGTAAGTTAATACCATAAAAATAACTTCCACAAAATGGTTATAGAAAGATAAGATGATCTGTTTTTTATTCTTGAAGCCACCTTTAATCTAAAAAAAGACAAGTCTGAAGTGGGCAAAGTGAGTGCGTAAGGGGTGAGAATTTGATAACATTATGATGAAATTCTGTTGCTTTCCCATATGGACTGGGAACAGACTTCATTTTGCACAGTCAAGAGAACTCATTGGCACAGTTTATAGAAAGCAAATCCAGAAAAGCCTGGGGAAATTTGGAGAGAGGCCAAACCAAAGGCCTCTTTGCTTCTACCCTGCTCGCTCTTTTGCTGTTTCTTTCATTTCCTCTTTCTTCTTTTAATCAAGGCTGAGGTAGGCTAGGGAAGGAAATACGGGCATGTCTAGTTTTCAGAAGGTTGTCAACTTCCTTCCACATTTTCTAGTCCCTCTGTGTTCCTGTCTCCTTCATTTCCTAGAGCAGGATTTCTCAACTTGAGCACTGCCGACATTTTGGGCCAGAGAATTCTTTGTTCTGTGGAGTGTCCTGTGCACCGTAGGATGTTTAACAGCATCCCTGGCCTGTAACCACTGGATGCCAGTACCACAAGTTGTAACAACTAAAAGCATCTCAAGACATTGCCATATATCTTCTGGGAGGCAAAATCACCCCAATTGAGAACCACTGTTCTAGAGGAAGAAACAACCAGTGAAAATTACTGACAGTTACTAAGCGTGTTACCACCTCTGTAGCTCTTCTACTAATCTTGTTCCCTATCACAAGTAGCTATTTTTTCTTTTTCCCATGAGAATAGAATGTTTAGAAGGTATTATACCATTTTATTAGGTAAGACTTATATGCTGAGATGATTAGTAGAAAGGAGCCCATTGAAAGTTGAAAATTCACAATATAATGCAGAATTGATTTTCTTCATTAGTTTGCTAGAATATTTCTTCTTCTTAAAAGTTATTCACCTGAAAGAGGGAAAAAAGTTCTTTTCCTTTGTTCTTTATTCTGCTGGAGTCTGGCTTAGGAAAATAAGCCATTATCTTAGAAAAGCTCCCTTCTTCTGCCTAGGGATTTTTACTGGCATGTATCATTTTGAGAAACCCAACATATATTCTGTTATATATATAGGGTTTTGTTTGTGTTTTTTGATAAGTTGTTTAAGACTTATTAAGGATTTCCCACATAGTGAGAAACATTCTGAAGAACTGTTGGATTTGGAGTTTAAAGGTCATCAGTCCATTAAACAGGCAAATATAAATAGCTAATTTATTAAAAGCATAGATGTCTCGTAAGCATATGAAAAATGTTCAACTTCACTTCTTATAATTAGAACTATACTGAATCACATTTTTAACCTAAAATCATCAAGTTTGATAATATACTTGCTGCAGACTGAATTGTGCTCCCCCTCCTCCCCAATTCAGAGGTTACAGCCCCAACCCCCAGTGTGAATGTATTTGGAGATAGAACGTTTAGGGGGTTATTAAGGTTAAGTGAGATCATAAGGTTGGGGTCCTAATCCAGTAGGATTGGTGGCTTTAGAAGAAAAGAGAAAGAGATTGCTCGCTATCCCCAAGTGCATCTGAGGACACAGTGAGAAGGCTGCTGTCTGCAAGCCAGGAGAGGGTTCTCACTAGAATTTGACCATGCTGGTACCCTGATCTTCCACTCTAGCCTCCAGCAATGTGAGAAAATAAATTTCTGTTTTTAAGCCACTCAGCTGTGGTATTTTGTTACATAGCCTGAGCTGACTAGTACAACACTAAAAGAAGATGATGTTACTTTTGGAAATATAAATTGGTATAGTCTCTGTAAAGAACGTTTTGGCAATGTCTAAAAATGTCAAATATGCATGTCCTTTGACCTAGCAAATCTACTTCTAGGAAATTATTCTCATACACTCAAAAAGTAGAAAAAGATATGGGTGTATAAGATTATACATTGGGTATTGTTTGTAATAAAAGATTTGAAACAGTAGCTATGATTCATATGGCACTTAAAACTTACCAGGAGTTCTAAGCTCTTTACATATATTCACTTAATTTTTATAACAGTCTTGTGAAGTGGGTACTATTGTACAGATGGGGAAACTGAGGTTAAGCAACTTAGCCAATGTTGTATACCTAGTAAGTGAAATGAATTAGGATCTGAAATGCAGTTTAGCTTTAGTTTTACTCCTTAACCAATATCCCATCAGGGGGGAACTGGTAAAATAAAACTGCAGTTGTAAAAAAAAAAAAAAAAGAATAAGAACGTTCTTTATATACTGTTATGAAATGATCTCTAAAATTTACTGCCAAGTGAAAAAAAAAAACAAGATGCAGAACACCTTTTAATAGTGTGCCACCATTTGTATAAAATGAGGAAAAGATACATCCATGTCTACTATCTATGTATAAAACACTTTCAGAAGGATACTGAGAAAATTGATAACATTGTTGACTGTGGCAGGGATAACTGGGCAACCAAGGCATAGATTTTGCATTCTGCCCTTGTACTTTTAAAATTTTGAACTGTGTCAGTAAATTGTGTGTTTAAAAATAAAATTATATTCTAAAAGAGGGTATATTATATCTCAGAGTATAAATGTCCATGAGTCCATACTGATAAATGTATTTTATATATGAATAAATAAATAAGAGAAAATAGGAAAAAACCCCATGCAGAAAAATTTCAAGCAATTTATGTAGATACTCTGCTTTCAAGGAGAGGGAACATACATAACTTGTCATTCCTTAAGTGTGCGTTGCACATAGTGATTTACTTCCAAAGAGTAATGGTATCAGTGGGAAGAGGGAATAGTTCTGTAGTGAAGAAACCTGGCTATCTCACCCAGATGATCAAGGTCTACATCAGTGGTGGTAAATCATGTTCGTAGTAGGTACACTTGATATGATGTGATAAGGATGGCATTTTACCTCTGTGGTCTTCTTCCCCTAACCCCGTAACTCTAATGAGAAAAAAATCAGACATGTGGGGGAGCTGACAAAATGGACAGTACTCCTCAAAACAGATTAAGGAAATCTGAATAAAATGTGGACTTTAGTTAATAATAATGTATCAATATTTGTTCATTAAGTATAACAAATGTACCATAATGTGAGATGTTAATAATAGGGGAACCTGGGTATGGAATATATGGGAACTCTGTACTGTTATCTCAGTTTTCTCTGTAACTCAGACTATTAAGAATAAAGTCTAGTTTTTTAAAGAGTATATCATAAATGTACTGAACAATATAAAGGTAAATTTAAAATTCAGGTGTCTGTGTCCTACTCCCCTGAGCTTAACTATAAACCTGGGAAGAGGGCCTTAGCATCTTTTGTTGAAGGTTTCTAGGTACTTTGCGTAAGTGGCAGACGTCTTTGCCACAGGCATTTTTACTACATTTATTTTGACCATGTGACTAGTTGGCAGTAAGGCAGTTTTGCTGGAAAAGATAAAATAACAAAAAAATGAAAGACGTTAATAGGGACAAAATGAAACATGAAAAATGAGTAACAAAATTAAAAAGACTATTATGAAATATAAATATTTAATGCATTTCCAGTGTGTGTAAATTCATGACATTTCCGCACAAGTAACTGCTTTTATTTTGTGAGTTGTGCCTCAGCACTTGTCTTCTAGGTCTTTCATTCACATGTACTATAGTACTATGTGATCGCAGTTGGTTGAGTCTGTGGATGTGGAACTGCAGGCACAGAGGCAGACTGTCAAGTTATATGCGAATTTTTGACTGGGCAGGGGTTGGCACTCCTAGCTCCTGCATTGTTCAGCTGTATTACACACGTTTTTGCTTATTGACTCATCTTCTTGTTCAGCATCATACTTTTTAGCTATAATTTCTTCCTTCCTTGAGAGAGGTGTTAGTTTCCAGATACTAGGATGCTTGTTTGCTTACTGTGCTTTGTATTGTGTTGTGAAAGCCTTCTGCACTGTTACTTGTATCATGTCTATTAATGGATATTCCAAAGTTCAGTGAGAAATGGGGGATCAACTCTGCACCTTTGACACCCTCTTAAGAAGTGTATTTCAAAATAAACCTGCTCTTGGGGCAAATCATTCTCATCCATCAGCTCGATAAAGACATCAGTAATGTTGCTAACTGGAAGAGATGCTAATGCATTTCAGCCAGTTGAAACCAACCTGTCAACCAGTTACTTTATTTTCCATGGCAAATTTGCCTTATGGCCAATTAGTTAAGTGGCAAAAATACTTGCTGCAAAGATGTCTGTGGCAAAGATACGGTGAAAATACCAGATGTGGTTTTAAGCTTCACAGATGATTCCAGTGTGTGAGCAGAGCTGAGACATTGTCTTAGGAATTCACTCCTGCTTAAAAAACAATTTCTGAATTAAAAAAGATAATGAACAGTCAATTCCTGTATATTCAAATCATTAACAGAGTTTTGTTTTTTGGTTTTTTTTGTGTTTTTCCTCAGTACAGTTGTTTAGATTTTTTAAGGTGTGTGCTCATGGTTTGTTTCCTTATTTCTTTTTAGATGTTCATCTTTAATATACTGATGCCTCATAATATTTTTAAAGCTTGGCCACATTGTTTCTTGATGTCCAGTGGCAATGTTTAGTAATCTCTCTGGCTTTTTTTCAGGCCACATTTTCTGTTACTTCAGTTTGTGGGGACTCTCATTGTCAGATAATGTCTAAATATTCTACCAAACACACCTATAGATCATAATCATGAATAGCAGCAATCTCTTTTTCATAGGCTAGTTATTACATTTCTGCCCTCTTGGAATTCTGTAATTTCTCAACCATATAGTTGAATATAGTCTGTAAACATTTGCTAGTCTAGAAAGTTACTTTATTCCTTATCACTGAAGTCTTTCCAGCTTGGTACACAAATGCTTATCTTAAATAAATATCCTTAATACTTTGTATAATTCTTTTTGTTTGCTCTTTAGTCTCTTAATAATGCTAATAGAATTCATTAGATCATGTTTATCAAGAAGATTGTTTTATATCTACTTTTTCTAAGCCATAAATTTTTTTCTTTTAGTATTTTTCTTCTCTCATTGATGTGTTTATTTAATTTTTTAGTTATAGAGACTTCTAGTTTGGTCAAAATAGCATTAATGATGCATATAATTTACCAAAAGTAAGTTTCTAGAAGGAAGTATCCCTTGTTGCCTTGCTTTCCATCTTACTCTGTAATCCAGACCCTGATACCTCTTTCCTGACCGTTAGCTTCTGCCTTCTTTAGGAGCTTGCTCTGGTTTCTTCCTTTTCCAGTCCCTGCTGTACATTGCTGTCAGCTTTATAAAACACAGTTTGATCATGTTACTGCCTTGCTCTGGGAGCCTTTGTCTCTCCTCCTTGGATATAGGATAATATGAACCACTAGTGTTTATTGATCATACAGAGTACTGAATGTTTTATAGCCATCAAGTAATTTAATTTTGACAAGAACTATATACAGCTAGTACCCCTGTTATTCTCAATTTATAGAGAAACTGAGCGTAGAGAGGTTAAGCAGTTTATCTAAGATGCTATAGTTAATAGGTTGCAAAGCTTGAACCCAGCTCTCTTGAGTCCAAGTCTTTGTTTGGCTCTTGCTGGGCTCCTGTGTGCATTTTTGCCCTCTTTCTACCCACTGTCCCTCTGCCCCCACTACCTCCTTCTTCAGTCGTAGGGGTCCACTTACTTACTTTCTCTTACCTACCTTGTATTTTCTCAGTGATGACTCTTACACTTCTACTTTCACTTTCTGCCCATGGAAACCTTACTTCTCTTTTTTATGATTCTGCTTAAATATCACTGTTAAAGTGATAGTCTCCCTTCTCGATTAAAGTTTTTTATTCCCTCTTCTAGAATTTTATTTTTCATTCTTGGCATTTCCTTATCATGTTATATATTTGTTTTTATTTCCATCTTTCTACTAGATTGTAAGCCCCTGGAAGGCAGGGACTGAGTGTCTTACCTTTACAAACTGTAGGGCCACTGCCTAACACTTAGAAGATGTGCAAAAATATGAATTTTTAAGATCAGTTTTATTCATATGAATATTTTGTTAGAGATTTTATACGGATGAGATGTGGGGTTCTTTATTAATCCTTAAAAATCATTGCAACCAAGTTATGGGAATGTTTTCTAATTTAATAACAACTAAATAAATTAAATTTTAAATTAAAAGTTACTGAAAATTTTTTGATTCCATATTTTTACTCTTCAATGGGAAATTCTTACGCTGTTGGATATATGTTTAAAGTATATTATAAAGTTTTATAAATATTGTTGGTAACTCAAATAATTGAAAGAATTAGTCTTGTAAAACTAAATATTTCTGCACTTTTCCATTATGTACTCAGGTTTAAAAAATACAAATAAACTCAAATTTCTAATTGTCATTACTTTCAATTTTTAAAAATTTAACTTTTTCCCCCAAATTGAGACCTTTTTAGACATATATACTATAATTTTTAATGGGAAAATTAAGGTCAGAAAATAAGATGAAACTCAGTTGGTATCTACACCTAAAACACGTGCCATAAGATCCTAGACTGATGCTAGAAGTGGGCTACAGATTTGGCTTGGCCTGTTTCAGTGGCCAAAGTAAACAAGTCACATGATCAAATCGTTCGTATTATAAAACCAACCGGAGAAATTTCTTTTGTGGGTCCGTACAAAGTAAGAGCTACTATGTGAAGTAGGTGGACCATCCTCAGCAACATCACTGCAATAAATGTGGTTACAGTTTAGTGTGATGGGTACATACCAGGCCATTCGGTGTAGGCCAGTGACACAGTTCATTAAAGGATATGCTATGAGGAGTCAAATAAATCAATGAGAATACGCAATTTTGAGATCAAATAAAGAAATCTGAAATATCTAGAGCAGCATTTTCTAAGACACTGGGAGTTCAGAAAATCATCTTGTTTTTTAATTGTTTTAAAAATTAAACATGTATTTTGTAAACCAAGTACTTCAAATTTTCTCTTAAATAACTTTATTAACTATAGAAACTTACAGAACTCACCTTCATATTTTAGTCTTTCGCATACTAATCCCCAAAGTGTCTCAGCATTGTCGTCACAAATTAGTAGAAGCCTTGATATAGTATACACATAGGGCATATGTGAGCAGATCTGCAAGTCTCCTACTCTCACCAAAGTTTTTTTAAAAAGAAAGATGCCATAAAGAATTATGTATTTGTAATTACAATGAGTAGATTAAAGGAAATACTAGATAAATGCTACAGACTATAGGTGCATTTGGCAAAAATGTTACAGTTGGTACTCTTGTGACTGTAATTTGGGAATTACTGATCTTCTACCAGCAGTATTCAATAGAATTTACTGTGATGATGGAAGTGTTCTATATCTGCACAGTCTAAAATGGTAGCCAGTAGGAAAGGGCAATTGAGCACATGCAATGTGGCTAGAATGACTGAGGAACTAAACTTTTAATTTTATTTAATTTTAATTAACTTAAGTTTAAATAACTGCATGTGGCTGGTAGCTATAACCATATGGGAAGCTCAGTTCTAGAGGACAGGAAAGACTTCCCATCTCTCAGGCTTTGTAAGAATATCATTAGTAAGTTCAAGATTGTATTCTCCATCAATAACTGAATAAAGAAATTCTATACTTCTAAGAGACATGCTAAGATAATAATTATTTATCTTGCTTACTTTTATGTTTTTGAACCTGAAAACTGATCAGGATGTTTGAGTATATGGTTGATCTTTTTGGGTATTAATAGAATTGTTAGCAAGTAAACAGTGTTAGGCTAAAAACTACATTTAAAATTATTTAAGATTGAGACATTTACTTACTAAAAATGACAAGCTGTGGGTATACTGATATAGGACTATTTTCCTGCAGTTTCCAGAGTGTGGATTCTTTGGCATGTATGACAAAATCCTTCTCTTTCGCCATGACATGAACTCAGAAAATATTTTGCAGCTGATTACCTCAGCAGATGAAATACATGACGGAGACCTAATAGAAGTTGTTCTTTCAGGTAAGTAAATAGCTTCTTTTATTTTGTTGCCTTTTTTTTTTTTTTTTTTTAAGTGAGCCTTACTTTTTGTACCAAATGCTATGTTCAGTTTACTTAGTCTCTGTACTATAGTTGCTTACTTCTTTCATCAGTATTAATGGTTACTATATGATTTTTACTTTCAGGAAAGTTATATCACAGATGAGAAAGTAGGAGAATAAGCCCTGAATTACTTGAGTGTTACTAAGCTAAGGGAATTATCAGTTGAACTGGAAGAAGAATATATTCATCTTTGAGTCAAAGAAATAAAACAATTACACTGAAATTCTGTTCCGCTTTCCCCATTTCTGTGAAAAGCATAGAAGAAGAGAACTAGGGTTTAGGAAAGAACATCAGAAAAAAGGAGAAATAATGAAAATGTGAAAGAGGAAACTGCAATACTGGTTAATCCCATAACTTAATAATGCTTTTTCCCTTTTTGTTCTTGATAGACATTTTCTTCTTCTCTCCTTTCCCTCTCATCCGTACTTACCATCAATCCTTCCTTAGCTCCTGCTGTTTCCGATCTCATCCAACAACAGGTGGGCAGGATTGCTAGTGAGGAGTGTAAAGGAACAAAGAATGCATATAGTAGGACTGCAAAATTTCTTGTTTGACAATAAAGGAAGGGGGGAGGGAGAGAAAAAGCAGGAGGGAGAGTGAGAAAGAAGAGATGGAAGAGAAGGAAAGGAAGGAAGCCCAGCCAAAAGTCCAGAGTCCTGCCACCTTTTTTCCCTCTTTCCGAACTCATCTATGCCACCTGTTCTTGAGATCCTCTCTGACCATCACCTTTCCTTATTAGTCCCTGATCCTTCCCATTCATCTCGCGCCTTCACTGATCATTCATCTTCTCCACCAAAACCCCAGATTCTGTACACTTTCCAATCCTTGTCTTCCTTATCACTCCAGAGGAGCTTCATTCTGTACACTTTCCAATCCTTGTCTTCCTTATCACTCCAGAGGAGCTTCACTCCCTGTCCTCCCTGGTGGTCATGCTCACCTCTATTTCTTCTTTGCTCTGGACCATTCATCAGGACACAGGAATATCCACTAATGACTTGCAGGTGGATTTGAGAGGATATCTGATGGTGGACGTATCTGCTACTGGGGGATACAGGGGGAGAAGAGTCTCTTTTTCCTAACCACTGGGGCTATGGAGAACAGACAGAGTGTATCCTGGGATCCTAAGTTAGAACTCAGTGCATTTTCCACAGAAACATTGTTATATGTTAAGTCCCACAGTTTTTTGTTTTTAACTTTAGTGTTCTATTTCCCAGTATAAGTTAAATAGTTCTTAACTAGCTAAAATAGATCTAACAATTATTTACAGTCTTGTCACTGTGAGAGAATGCTTTTGGAGGTCAAATGCCTGCCTGCAGACCTACTTTTGGAGCTCAAATTAATTGAAGCCGTTGAACTTCCTGAAAGAGTTTGAAAACCACACTATTAAATGCTGAAAATTTTATACTTTGATATAAATGAATATGGTCAATGGTCTTAATCTCATCACAATTACAAGCATAGGGTTTATTTGAATGTTTTTCTGTTTTAAAAGCTTTGGCCACAGTAGAAGACTTCCAGATTCGTCCGCATACTCTCTATGTACATTCTTACAAAGCTCCTACTTTTTGTGATTACTGTGGTGAGATGCTCTGGGGATTGGTACGTCAGGGACTGAAATGTGAAGGTATGTGTTCCTAAGTTTTCTATCATTTGAAATAGGATTTCACATTTACATTCTCTAATTATCAGTGAAAGAATAAAATCATTGGTCAGTGACTAGGTTTAGAATTGGAGTGATCTGGTTGTTTTGAATTAGAATTGCCAGGGGGTCGAATGCAGGTGCACATTTCTAATTAGTTCTCTAAGGTCAATAAACTTTTTCTGTAAAGGGCCAGAGAGTACATAGTTTAAGTTTTGCTGGCCATGTGATCTCTGTTATAGCAACTTAACTGCTGTTGTAGCATGAAAATAGACATAGACAAGTTGTAAACAAATGAGCATGCTCTGTTCTAATAAAATTATTTATGAACACTGAAATTTGAGTTTCATATAATTTGCACGTGTCATAGGAGGAATTTTGTACACAGTCCACAGTTTGCTGAAGTTCTTTAAGACAGTGGTTCCCAGACTTCACTGTATATCATGGTTCCCAGACTTCACTGTATATCAGAATCACCTTGAGAACTTGTTGGAACATACTTTTCTAGGTCCCATGCCCAGAGTTTCTGGTTCAGTAGGTCTAGGGTAGAGCCCAATAGTTTAGATTTCTAAAAAAATTCTCAGGTGTTGCCCTGGGGAGCACACTTCAAGAACCACTGCTCTAGCTAACTTAACCTTTCTAAATAAACCTTTCTACACGTTTGCTATTCTTAGCTTGTCTTTTGGGTTCTTCGCTAGGATAACTGTTGCTGCCAGAGAAAATAAAAGAAGAACCTATTTTTCATGTACACATTTACATAGTAAAGTTTTTAATCAGTGTATTTTGTATTTTTTATTTTTTAACCTTTTAAAATATTTTTAGGCTGCGGATTAAATTATCATAAACGATGTGCCTTCAAGATTCCAAATAACTGTAGTGGTGTGAGAAAGAGACGTCTGTCAAATGTATCCCTGCCAGGACCTGGCCTCTCAGTTCCAAGAAACCTCCAGCCTGACTGTGTACCCCTTCTCACTGAAGAGGTATGTATTCTAGGGTAGTAGAAAGGCATTTTACTACTTACTGTGTTTTTGCAGGGTATATGACATTATCCTAAAACCTAAGTTGTGTACTAAAGAATAGTAACATTCCTACACTTAAGAAACTTAAAAGGTATTACTGCAGACAGGGCTTACCAATAGTAACGGACTGCATTTTGTGTACTTTGGGATCACGTCATTACTTGGACCACAAGATCGGTCTCCTAGCCAGTATCTTGACTCCTGGGCTCCATACTTTACTATAGCTTAGTGTAGAACTCTGATTATATCGCTCCCCACTAGGAAACCCTTAAAATCTGTGCTGTTCATCATTCCCTGAACACGCCCTCTCTCTCCTATGTTTGCTCTTGTTAGTATTCATCATATGTAGTTTTCCCAGACCTAGCTCAACAGCTATCTTACCTGATTTTCCTCTTGTCTAGAAGTTATTTTTCTGAATGCCATATCACTTTTCAGACCTCCCTAATGGTATGTGTGGCATTCTACTTAGTATCATAGTGTTTATGTACTAGATTGTCCTCAAAGAGTTCACAGTCTGTTTAGAGAGGACAATGCTCATGTCTTTGTTTGCCCCACCATACCCAGCATCATACCTTGTTCTTTAGTAGGTGCTCAGTGATGAATGGGCATTTGAATGACCCCTTGATCCTTAACAGTATTCCAGTGAGATGGATTAGTAGATCTGTATACCATCAGACAGTTGGGACTCAGAATGGTCAAGTGACTTGACTGAAGTGACATAGCAAATTAGTAAGCAGTATTAGAATTGAACCCAGATCTGATTATTTAAATCAGTGACCTTTCCTAATAATATTGTACCCCACAAAGATAAATGTAATAGATAGAGAGGAAAGAAATAATTACCTTACTCATTTGGTACTACTTTAAATGACTTCCATCCATAGGTTGCAGTCTTGACATTTAGTTATTTCTGTAACCCCTTTGGTCTTTTTATATTAATAGCAAAATCAAACATTTGGACTGTTGTCTTGACACCCTTGTCACAAGATTTTGCTAAACTGAAGCACCAGAGTAAGGAGCTTCTGAAATTCTTTCACAAAAATCCTGTATTTCCATGGGGTGGGTATAGCTCAGGGACGCATACATGCTTAGCATGCACAAGGTCCTGGGTTCAATCCCCAGTACCTCCATTAAATAAATCAATGAATTATTCATCAATCAATCAATCTTAGTCTAAAAAATTAAAAATAAATTAAATAAATAAAAATCCTGTATTTCCATATTGCTTAGCCCTACTATGAGATTTTAAAAATAGAAGAAGAGTGCTGTGGCATTAGAAACTGAGAGCAAAGAGTTATTATATACATATGTAAAAGATTGGTAATAGAAAAGTTAATGCATTTTATACATAAACTGCACTGGAAACTTAGCTGGGATTGGGAACTGAAGGATAAGACATGTTGTTTTGAGAATCCCACAAGTATTATCCATGTGTCTGCCACACCCACTGAGTATTACAAGATTAGGAAATAGCAGGACAGAGCAGATGAGTAAGGTATTAAGTTTTAGTTCATTCGTTTTTATTTTATCCTGAAGATGAAAATTCCTTAGGAAGTGTAAGAAGTCTAGTGGCATGTTTGAATTAGTTATATTGTGCAGAGTATTTTAGAAAAGCAGAAATTGTAGAGTGGGATATCTCAAGGTTACTTTTGTCAGTCAAAGCATGCAATCTCAAAAATGAATGTGTAGTTAGAGACGTGCTAAGAGCTCATGAAGGGAAATCAGAGGGAAAGGAGAATGGGAAAAGAGGACACTTTAAAGGAATGGAGGAGACAGCAGTGAGGAGGTGGGAGCAACCTCAAATCTGAACCAAGTTTGGGGAAAAACTCAAAAGTTCTCACTTGCCAGTCTTCATCCTGGATGCCTGACTAATCCTCACCACAGTCCTGGAACATATAGCTGTTATCCTGATTTCATAGATAAGGAGCGAGGAGGAAAAGTTTCTGAGGAGTCAAGATATTAAACTTCACTGACTGCTGAAATAAGAAAAGGCCAGTTGGGAATAGAAGCCTTTGAATCTAACTCTGAGGTTGTCATTGTCTACATGTAAGAAGGTAGTTTCTGTTAGTGTCTGAAGTCAGTTTAAAGGGAATCAAGTACAGATATGGAAGAGCAGAAGATAGACTGTTCACTGAATTTGTTTGAAATGGGACCACTGAGAATAGAGAAACCAGAATTGAACGATGGCTATTCGGAGATGAGAGAGACCAATGTTCATTGCATACATTTGGGAAAATTCTTGAGGGGACAGGACAGAATCAAGGTACAAAGAAACTGTTGGGTCTAAGTGTACATATTAAAGTGGAGATGTTTCTTTCACTGAATAATATTACAAAGTCAAATGTATATAGTTAGGAAATTGCTACCTTTAAATTCTTTTATTGTCTTTGTAATTATATATAGCTGAGAGTTGGCAATATTTTATAAATTTTGGGGGGAGAAATTCCTTCAGTCAGTGTTCGTTTATACAACCACACTGTGGAAATAATCAGATTACTTTTAGAAAATTTCTGGCTCACATGAATAAGAAAGAAGAATTTAAGCTAAGCAGTAATTTGTAAAAGGGGACATTAAAGCCAGGTAAGCAAAGAACTTTCACTCAATTCTAGTTACTCTAATCTCACTGGTCTCATTTTAACCAAATGCTCTAGATAATTTTACCAACATCCTCCTTTCTCCAGATTTTGATTAAGTCTGCCATCCCCTTCCTGCCCTCCTCCCTCAATACAGTGGTGAGCCGCTGTATTGATGAGATTGTCGTATATGCCCAGGTGTGCTGAGACAGGGAAAAGGTTAAAAATCACTGGACTGCCATATAGAAGACTTTGGTCTAGGTCTTGATTTTAATACTAATGTTTAGGATTATTAATCCTTTTGAGCATATTTTTTTCATATTTAAAGTAGGGGTAACATGAATAACTTCTTGTACGAGATATGAAAAATTAGGTGGTTGCTTCAGGCACAGCCCTCTGAGTATTTCCTTGCACACATGCTGTATACCATGTCCCTGGTACCCTGATCCCAGCAGGATTTGACAAAAAGGTCCATTGGCGTATGAAGAGATCTGTTAGGGAAGTTCTTCCTTACAGGAGTACCCTATATATTTGATGACTGGCTAAATCAGTCTTACTCCATAGTGTGTGTTTTAAACTTGAGACAAACTGAAAGTGGTAGAAGCAGGAACAAGAGAAGCATGGTGTTGCATCACCACTAGACTAGGGAGCCAGGGATGAGCAAAGGCCTCAGACATCCACTTCTAGTTGCCACCGGCTGCTTCATCAGCTCTGTAGAATCACGGTAGTGTTCCTTTTGCTGAAGGTGCTCTGTACGTGGAGGCGGGGTGGGCCAGACCAGAGCAGGACAACTGAAGCATGCAAGTTTGGTTTGGGTTTTAACATTCTTTTCGTACTTTCCTTAAACTTCTTCATAATTTGCTTTAGAACATTTCTGGCTACAGGTTAGTGAAAAGCTATCCATCAGAGACTGTATTTGTGTTCTTTTTATATAGTATTCTCCTCCATTGGTCTGTCTTTTTCTTTTTCCTTCGTTTCCTTCTTTCTGCTTCAAAAAGGCCTTTTATTTTCTCCTCCCTACATTTCTCCTGTACACTTCTTTGTCTCTTGGTTTCTTCTGCTTTCTTTGCTTCCATTGGTTGAATATGCCAATGTAGCATGCTTCAACTCAGAGTTAACAGTCATTACTGGTTATAGGAGGCAGTTCTGACAGTAAAGGTGCAGGCAGCTACAACAAAATCTGTAATACATCTAGATGGTAGGTAGGTATTTGGATTTTGTTCTTGACATGAACTGTATTCATTTTTGTATCCCCGATATATAGTATAGGGCCTGGCCTACAGTAATCAGTGAATGTTGAATGAATGGGATGAGCCACATTGATCTGACTGTAATCTAATTTGGTTATTTCCTTTGTATACATAGAAAGGTCCATAGTTTAAAAATCCACTTATCCCTCAGATTACATAAAAAATTTTAACTAACACTTTCTTTACTTTTCGTTTTTGCTCACCTGAGAGAAAAAACCCAAATAATTAGAAAATACTTTAAATATCAAGGAACTTCTTAAAGCATAATTATTAAGGGTAAAATTGTTATAGCTTTTTATCTGCCATCATTTCATCATTTATATCATCATCATTAATTAAACTTAGATTTTCACATACATACTTTAGTATTTGTTAAAATAAATTTGAAAAACTAAGACTTGTTTTGAAATATTTTCAGACGTTATGTTCAGCATGAGCAGCAGTAACACTTTCTGAATTTACTTTTCCTGTGATTAATTTCTTGGTAAGGTTTTTGAAGGGATTTGAAAGTGTCATAAATTCATTTTAAGATTTTTGTTTTTTATTTGCAAAATGCTGTCTGTGCCTGGCAAATAATAGTTAATCAGTGAATATATGTATGTGAGGATGAAAATCTTTTTTTTTTTTTTTTTTTTAACACAATAGCAAAAAATTCTGCACTTTTCTCATTCAAGGGCTGGGAAATTCAGCTTCCAAAGGAAACTGCTGAGATCCACATTTTTAGATTTTTGGCTTTAGTGTTTGAAATAAATGACTTTTGTGGTCAAGTATTGCTCTTAATACTTTCTTTTTAATACTGACTTACACTTCTGGAAATTACTTATGTTTTAGTCACATGTTCAAGAACCTAGTAAGAGAATTCCTTCTTGGAGTGGTCGCCCGATCTGGATGGAAAAGATGGTAATGTGCAGGGTAAAAGTTCCACACACGTTTGCTGTTCACTCTTATACGCGCCCCACAATATGTCAGTACTGCAAGCGGTTACTGAAAGGCCTTTTTCGCCAAGGAATGCAGTGTAAAGGTAGGATTGGATGTTTTTCTTAAGTAAAATTCATATCTTTTTGTTAGCCAATGTAGGTTTAAAATATTTTTATTTCAGAAGCATTAAGCAAATAAATTGGTCTCATAGTTGTTAACTTAGAAAAGAAAAAATACACATACACAGGTGTTTATTAACGACGACTACTATCCACAACATATGTATTGTGTACCAGGAACTATGCTAAACAAAAATTAGAATGTAAAAGGAAGAACTAGAATTTGGATCTGTAGGTGTGGCTGCTTAACACTTGGCAGTATGGAATGGTTAGTGAGCAAGTAAGCTGATATCTGAGCTTAAGTCCTTTTGATTCCAGAGCTAGACACTACCGAAAATACAAAATAATACTTTCCTGTTTCCGTTAAATAGTCATACATGCACACGTATTCCAAGAGTTTTTTGTTTTTGTTTTTAATTATGTAACTATCAGAGCTATACAAAAATTGTCATTCCAGATAATAGTTACACTGAAAGTAGACAGAATATATTAGAAGCTACTGGAATTATAGTGGGTCACTATGGGGAATTATAAGGACCATCCATATTTGGATACTAACCCAGAACACTATCATAGTATTCTAAAAACATCTCTTAATGAACTAGGTTTTTTAATAGAGTAATGGGATTTTTCCTATAGTTATATAATGTTTTAATGCTTTTTAAAGATAATTTTATCTTTTTGTCTCATAGCTTCTCAACAGTAATGCACAATTATGTGAAAACCAAAGCAGAGAGTTTAAATGTGTTATTAGGCTTTGAGCCAGGATAGGGTATAAGTAATCTGTCTGTAATATTATGTACTTATTTTTCATCTGATTACTTTAACAGTTCTTAATACCATACTTTTTATATAGAACTATTTATGGAATTGAATTACCTATTATCTAGGTAAAACATTAGAGTTGAGGTCTTTGCAACAATAAATCCTGCTAACAATATAAAGCCAAGTAATTATATGTAGATTTAACTTGAGCATATAAGAAAACTTTCCTTGGCATTATATGGCTACACAGGAGACCATCAAATAGAGAACAGGTGGTACATTTGTTGCCAGGCATTTAATAACCATCACACAGGCTTAATGAAATGTTGAAATTTTATTTCAACAGCTTACTTTTGAATATGAGTTAATATATAAATTAATACTTTTAAATACCAACACTAAAGTGTATTGGCAAGCAACCACTAAGGAATGTTTTGGGAAAGAACATTAAGAACAGATGTACAAATTCTAGCCAACAGATAATCTTAGTCAAGGTAGTAACTGGTGCTGTTCTACTGAGCAGAATGGAAGCATTCTAAAACCATGTGCAGAAAAGTACAGTATTTTATACAGAAACTAAAATATATATGTAGATTAATTAATTTTGAAATAAAACCAGTTAACTCTGCCACTCTTTTATTAGTTTAACTTCTTAGAGTTCTGAAAGAATAATGTTTTATGCTTATATTGGTTTAGAAAGAAGCAGGTTATACTTCTGTACAGCTAAGCTGTTTTAGTTATCCATCAAAATAATTATAATTTACTTCAGTGATTCCTATATTTTTATAATATGAATTAAGGTATTTAAAAAGCAAAATAGTCATTTTCATTCAGTTGTCAAGCTACGGAAAAAAAGAAATAGTTAAGATAAAACAGTTACGCTGAATCATTTGAGAAAATACACATTTCTAAGAACAGCTATTCATTCATTCATCTGTTTATTTTCTACTTTGTTACATTAAAATTTCAAGTCTGCTAATATAAGCATATATAAAGTATAAGAAATAATTTGTAAATTAATTAAAATGTGGGTAGGAACACAGAGGGGTAGAAATGCCTGTAATTAGAACCTACATACTTGCTACAGGTGGGCCACAGATTTGGTTCTACATTTGAAAGGGAAAATGGAAACCTTGTTATTTTCACAATTTGCAAGCCTCATGAGAGATAAAGAACGAATTAATGATTTAATGTATGCAAGATATTAATACTGTATATGACTTTTCCTAGGTCCTCTTATTTTAAAAGACATTATTATATAATGTAAGTTTTATCATCCACCAAATTATTAATTTCTTGGAGCTTTTCTAATAATGACCTTTTACCCTGTGCTTTTGGCACAGTACCCAGAATTTTCTTGAATCACAAGGGTTACAAAATTACTCTTAAGTCAAGACATGAAATGATTTTTACCTAGTTATTGCTGGTAGAAGTATTTCAAAGGTAGTGTTTAGACAGTAGTTACAGCAGTGGGTCTCAATTTCAGTGTTACCTAAAGAAGATATTAAAGCACACATTTCATTTCCCAGCTCCTCTCCCAGAGCTGCCAATGTAGTGTTCAGGAGTAGGGCCCAAGAATGTGCATTTCTATCAAGTTCTCAAGTGATGCTGAAGCTGCTGATCTGGTGACCACAGTTTGAGAACCACTAAGTTATACAGATGTACTGAGCAGCTTGGACCTGACTGACAGATCTGCAGTGCTGTCAACTCTGAGGTTCTTGCAGGCTGAAGAACCATTATGTACTGCAAGTGAGAGACCTTGTGCATGGGAAGCTCAGTCCTTCCTTACAAGGTTGTATGGGAAAGCCCATAATTCCTAATAAATTGTTGTAGAATTGCAGTCTCGTTTCTGCTTATGCACCAGGTCCTATTAACTAGGAATTGAAAGTAAGTGCCTGACATATGTTGGAAAAGAATTTAATCAGCCTGAGAAACTCTTAAGGAGGATGTGGAAAGAAGAATGTGAGGTAAAGAAAGGAAACATGGTGCTGCCAGCAACATTTTGGCAAAGCGTTATACAAATAGTATAAAATGTCATTTTATAGATAAAGAAACTGAGCCCTGACGGCTTGAACAACTGTTAAGAAGTTGTGTCGGAGTTTAATCTAATACCTGGGTTCTCGTAAAGGAAAACTTAATTATTTCATCATCATTATTAAGAATACTCTGTGTGAGTAAAGAAAGTCTTTAACCATATTTATTACTGCATGACTTTTTTACATAAATTAATAAGCTGAGTATTTTATTTTAGATTGTAGATTCAACTGCCATAAACGTTGTGCATCAAAAGTACCGAGAGACTGCCTTGGAGAGGTTACTTTCAATGGAGGTAAAAGTCTTTCTCTTAATTTCCATAAAAGATTGGAAGAGATCAGTTTTTTTGTATATTGTCTTTGTATAAGGTTATATTTGTGTATTTTATTTACTTTCTTAACTCTGGCCTTTTTTCAGAGATCAGGAATGGTACACTTTTATTAATTATGCCTTCTTGTCTTCCCCTTAACAACGTACCACTGTAGTCTTATATGGTCAGTCGTGCTGCATAGCTTCTTTTATCTTAGCCATAACAAAACTTATTTTAAAACCCTGCTGTTGTCCCTAGAACTATTTCATAGTTCTAATAATTATTGACTACAGCCAGGCACTGTTCTAAACTCTTTACATATATTGACGTTTAAACCTAAGAAGGACCGTTTGAAGTAAGGACTTACAGGTGAATAAACTTAAGCACAAAAACATTAAATGAATTGCTCAGGAAGTACAACCAATAAGTGGTAGAGTTGGGATTTCAGTCCGTAAGTTCTGGCTTCTTAGTCCATATTAACCTTTAGAACTGTTGTACTATCTCACTTTTTCTTTCTCCATCAAATAATCATTAAACATTTTCTCTTTTTTGCCTATTTTTTCTTTTCAAGATTATATTAATCACAGTGATTACCTTTTTTAAAATGTAAATAGTAATGAGTTTAAACTTTCAGCATAATTTTTCTTTAACATTTACGTGACTAGTAAAAATTGAATATAAGTAGTTTTATAGGAGGAAAAGCATCAGGAATGAAAATTAAAGTCCTTAAGAGTTTACATTTTCTCTTATGGCATGTTTTCTGTGGTTGCTGTGTAACACAATTGACAAAGCATGTCTTGTTTTCTCATTTCAGTTACTTCGAATGCAGTTTTTCTATATGACTGAAGCCTTTTCTAGATTTATATAGTTTGTGTATTTTTGTACTTTTCTACCTTTTGACAAATGGATATGAAATACTGTTTATTTTAATTTAATCTGTATGTTAATGAGTTTGAGCATCCTTCAACTGTTTACTGATTATTTAGGGTTTTTTCCCCCTATATATTGCCTATTTACGTGTTTTGTCCATTTTTCTCTGTTATTATCAATTTGCAGGAGTTGTCAGTAGTTCTACTAAGTCTTTGTCAGTTTTATGTGATACAAATACCTTCTCTCAGTTGTGATTTATCATTCTTAAGCAGCTTTATTGAGAAATAATTTGTATACCTTACAATTTACACATTTAGTTTACTCACAGAGTTATGCAGCCATCACTACAATCTAATGTTAGAACATTTTCATCACCCCAAAAAGAACTCCATATTAGTCACTCACCATTTACTCTTTCCCATTAGCCCCTGACAACCACTAAATCAGCTTTTATCTCTATGTCTGTGTTATTTTGTCTCTATGTTTTTGTCTATTCTAGACATTTCATATAAATGAAATCATACAATGTGTAGTCTTTTGTTACAGATTTCTTTCCCTTAGCATAATGTTTTCAGCATTCATCCATGTTGTAACATGTACCAGTACTTAATTCTTTTTTATTGACAAACAATATTCCTCTACGTGAATATACCACACTTATCCATTCACCAGTCAGTGGATATTTGAGTTTTATCTACTTTGGGGTTATTACGAACAATGCTGCTATGAACATTTGAGTGCAGTTTCTGTGAGCATGTTTTCATTTCACTTGGGTAGCTAGCTGGTAGTGGAATCACTAAGTCATGTGGTAACTCTGTGTTTAACATTTTGAGGACTGCTTAACTGTTTTTCAAAGCAGCTGTACCATTTTACATTCCCACCAGCAGTGTGTAAGGACTCTAATTTCTTATCTTTGCCACCACTTGTTATTGTCTGCCATTATGATTATGACCAGAATCCTAGTGAGTGTAAAGTTATGTCTCATTGTGGTTTTGATTTGCATTTCTGATGGCTAATTGATATTGCACATCTTTCTATGTACCTATTGGCCATTTTTACATCTGCTTTGGAGAAATTTCTATTCTGGTCCTTTGCCCATTTAACTAGGTTATTTATCCTTTTATTATTGAGCTGTAGCAGTTCTTTAAATATTCTGGATATAAGTCCCTTGTTTGATATATGATTTGCAGATACTTTCTCCCATTTTGTGGACTGTCTTCACTTTCTTCAGAGTATCATTTGTGGCACAGAAGTTTTTAATTTTGATGGAGTCCAATTAATTTTTTTCTTTTGTCACATATTTTTGGTGGGGTATCTAAGAAGGCTTTGCCTAACCCAAGGTCACAAAGCTTTACTTTTATGTTTTCTTCTGAGAGTTTAATAGATTAAGCTCTTTTTCTTTCCTTTTTTTTTTTATTGAAGTAAAGTCAGTTTACAATGTTGTATCAATTTCTGATTTATAGCATAATGTTTCAGTCATACATATGCATACATATATTCCTTTTCATGTTCTTTTTCATTATAGGTTACTACAAGATAACGAATAAAGCTCCCCATGCTATCCAGTAGAATTTTATATACAGTAGTATCTGCAAATCTTAAACTCTTAATTTATCCCTTCCCACCCCCTTTCCTCCAACTGGTAATCATAAGTTTGTTTTCTATGTCTGTGAGTTTGTTTCTGTTTTGTAAATAAGCTCTTTTTGTCATTTTTTAAGATTCTACATATAGGTGATATCATACGGTATTTCTCTTTCTGGCTTACTTCACTTAGAATGACAATCTCCAAGTCCATCCATGTTTCAGTGTAGATTAAGCTCTTACATTTAGGTCTGTGATCCACTTTAAGTAAACTTTTTAGTTTAAGGAAGGCATCCAGTTTTATTTTTTTGCATGTGGATATCCAATTGTCCTAGCACCATTTATTCAACAGATTGTTTATTCTTCCTTCATTGTATTTTCTCAGACCCTGTGGGAAATCAGTTGACCAGATGTATAATAGTGGTGGCTTATCTTTTACTTGGCTTCTAGTATCTTTTGTCATATCAAAATTTGAAACTCTAAGTAATCAAATTAATTTTCTGCCTTATGGTTTGTGCATTTCATATCATCCTAAGAAATATTTTCTTATCCTGAATCATAAAGATGTTTTTCTATATTTTCATTTTTAAGAATTTTAAAACTTTTTTTTTCTCACATTTAATATACTGTTTCTGTTTAGCTGTATTGATATCCCATTAATATAAAATTCTGAATTCATTTAAAACTTTGCCAGAACCTTCCAGTCTGGGAACAGATACAGATATACCAATGGATATTGACAGTAGTGACATGAACAGTGATGGTAGTCGGGGCTTGGATGACACAGAAGAACCGTCTCCCCCAGAGGATAAAATGTTCTTCTTGGATCCATCTGATCTTGATGTGGAAAGAGATGAAGAAGCTATTAAAACAATCAGGTAATGCATATGTATTGCAAGCTACTTCAAAATGCAAGTTCAATCCAGGAGATCTGTTAATAAAGAACAAACCACATTTCTTTAAGTGGAACCTAAAATCTAATTAAACGGTGGCTAATTCTTTTACATGCACCACAGTATTTTTCTGAAATATATCACTCTTGCCATCTACTCAAGATGGGAAGATTTGAGAATCCTTTTTTCTTAAAGAGAAGGTCCTTTATAGTCTATGTCTAGCTGTGGAACAGCCACCACAAACTGCCAGAATGGAGCCACTACTTAAAGCTTCCTGTTTCTTCACACAAGCAGATTACCTGATGTTAGAAACACCAGTAAGAATCTGTACCTGAGAATGTTGCACAAAAAGGATAGTGGCGAATTTGGGGACAGTTTTCATATTACCACAATTAATCTGACTTATTTGCACTTTGTAAAAATGCTGTTGGACTATAAAACTTTCATGTATCCTCCTGTGTTTATAGAAATACAGTATTTTGTAGATACGGCCTATGTAGGATGTACTACTTTGTGATAAAATGTTGACATTTTAGCAGGTTTTGTTTTTCATTGGCAACAAAGAGGCATTTAGAGAAAATAGATCATATATCAGTCTCACATGACTGAGTCATCTTTATTCCATTTGTCTTATCATTAAACTACAGCTACTATTATCATCGTCATTTTAAACTAAAACTCAGTGTTTACCCAATTTGGAGACTATTAAGAGAATTTAGCTAGTTTCCCAGTCATAGGTACTTTATAATTTAAGAGAAAGTATTTAACTATTTGAGATTCAAATTGAAAAACTGTGTTTTTCACACACATCCCCCAAATTATTTGTTGTTTTTGCTTTCTTAATCAATATCCGTAAATGATTTCTCTTTCAGTATCTTCTACTATAAGTACTTTTTGCTAACAACATGAATAGTGGAATTTGACATTTGAACCATGTGAATTGAGGTATAGATATGCTTACTTTTTGCCTCGTTATGAATTTACTGATTTATCTTGCTGCCTAGGGCAAGGAGATTCCTCAGCAGAAGTCCCAAATGAGACCCTCTCCCAGGCTCCAGATTTTCCATTTGGGGAGGATTCTTGCTGCTCTCTTTGTTGTTTTCTTATATCTTGTGACCCTCCAGAAAATATTGATGACAAATAATGATGACTTACAGTAGAATCTTGGCCTTTTATAAATTAACTATGTATCATCATAACAGGATTAATTTATTTTCTTCTTAAGAAGAAAAATTGTCTTCCTAAGATATTTTAAAGAATGTTAGCCTAATTATCTTTCAAAAGGCTTGAGCAGCTTACAATATTTATGATTTTTTTATTGAAATTATAAATATTTGCATAAATTTTAAATATTTTTTAGTCCATCAACAAGCAGTAACATTCCACTAATGAGGGTCGTCCAATCCATCAAGCACACAAAGAGGAAGAGCAGCACGATGGTGAAGGAAGGGTGGATGGTCCATTACACCAGCAGGGATACCCTGGTCAGTAATCACAGATGTTTTATTATGGCAGTGAGACTTTGTTATCTGCTTTGTTTTGTGCATTTTTTAAATCAGAATGAGAATGAGATATATATTAACGCATCATAGATATATATTAATGCACACTGAAACTGTGGTTACATTTGTAAAGAATTTTTTAAAGGTGGAATATTTAATGTATTATTTTTATATACTGGTAGAGCAATAGAGATTCAGAAAAGGTCTGGATGTACAACACCAGATGTACAACCCATGAAAAAAAATGGCAACATTGGACTTTATTATAATTAAAAACTTCTCTGCAAAAGAATGAGAAGACAAGCCATGGGCTACGAGAAAATATCTGTGAAAGAGACATCCGATAAAAGATTGTTCTCCAAAATATACAAAGAACTCTTAAAATTTGGTGGTAAAGAAACAACCTGATTAAAAAGTGGACCGAAGCCCTTAACACATACCTCACCAAAGAAGTTACACGGATGGCAGATAAGCATATTGCTCCACATCACGTGATCAGGGAAATGCAAATTAAAACAATGATATACCACTACACATCTGTTAGAATCCTAATATCCCAAATCCTGAAACCCAAAATCCTAAACACCAATAACACTAAATGCTGGTAAGATGTAGAGCAGCAACAGGAACTTTCTTCGATTGCTGGTAGGAATGCAAAATTGTTTAGCCAACTTAGGAGGACAGTTTGGTAGTTTCTTACAAAACTAAATATGCTTTTTTCATATGATTCAGTAGTTGTACTCTTTGCCATTTACCCAAAGGAAAACAAACTTACGTTCACACAGAAACCTACATATGGAAATTTATAGTAGCTTCATTCATAATTGCCAAAGCTTGAAAGGAACAAAATGTCCTTAGGTGAGTGGATAAATAAACTGTGGTACATGCAGACAATGGAATATTATTCAACACAAAGAAGGAATGAGCTATCAAGCCATGAAAAGATATCTTAAATGCATAGTACTAAGTGAAAGAAGCCAGTATAAAAAAAGGGTTACATACTGTATGATTCTAACTATATGACATTCTAGAAACAGCTAAACTATGGAGACAGTGAAAAGATCAGGGGTGAGGGCAAGTAGGGATGAGAACACAGGATTTTTAGGTCAGTGAAAATACTCTATATAATATAATGATGGATACATGTCATTATGCATTTATCCAAACATGTAGAATGTACAGCACCAAGAGTGAAACATAGTATAAACTGTGGACTTCTGTGATTATGATGTAGGTTCTTCAGTTGTAACAAATGTACCACTCTGGTGAGAGATGTTGACAATGGGGGAGGCGTGGGGACAGGGGCATAAGGGAAATGTCTGCATCTTCTTCTTAATTTGTTAAGAACCTGTAACTGCTCTAAAAAAGCAAAGTCTTTGTTTTTACATATCTTTTAAAACTTATATTAAAAAAATTCTAAATGGCAAAAAACAAAAGCAAAGACAAATGACAGACTGGAAAACATATTTTCAACTCATTCTAAACAAGGATTAATTCCATTATATGTAAAGAGTGCCAACAAATTGATAAGAAAAAGACTACCACAACACAATAGAAAAATGGGCAAAGAATATGAGCAGAGTTCATAGACAAGGAAATACAAATGACTCTTAAACATAATATCTTTATCTTATTAATAAAAAATTTCAACTTAAAATTTTACCAAAATACCAGTTTTTACTTATCAGTATAGCAAAGATCACATTGATCACAAATGTGACAGTGAATAAATGTATGTTCATGTATAACTGAAAAATTGTGCTCTACACTGGAATTTGACGCAACATTGTAAAATGACTATAACTCAATAAAAAATGTTAGAAAGGTTTATTAACATGCTGCATTAGTGCAGGTTTGCATAAACAGACACTCTCATGTTGCTGATGAGACTATAAATTGGGTCAAATCTTGTGTAGGGTAATTTAACACTGTCAGTAAAATTACATGTGCACATATCTTTTGACTCAGCAAGCCAACCTTTAGAAATTTAGCCTATACTTAAATTACATATCTATATGTGTATAATACACATGTATTTGTGTATGCGTGCTTTTATATATTTTCCAAATGTTGAACCCTATGAATTTTAAACCTATTCAAAAGTACAGGTTTATGAATAGAAAGGAAAGAAAAAGGAAAATACAAGCACTTTGGAGGAGTCATTATTTTTGAACCTCACCGTTTTATGCTCTTTATATAGAGAAAGAGGCATTATTGGAGACTGGACAGCAAATGTCTAACATTGTTTCAAAATGAATCCGGATCAAAGTATTACAAGGTAAAGATTTCACATTTTAAAAAATGTACATTAATATATTGTATGTTTTCCAAACATAGCTAAATAATCATTAATTGTTATATTGGAATATACCTATTACAGCTCTGCCTAATATAGTTTATAGATGTTACTAGTAAGTGCCTTGTTGAAGCAACTGTCCCCACCCCTCTATTTCACCCCCCACAACAGACCAAAGAGAGTTTTCAATGTGTTTTCCTTTGTTTTTGGCCTGCCTGTCAGATTGCTGCTGCTTTCCTTCTGGATACAGTTCGTCCTCTGTATCTGTGGATGCCTACGTTGTTTTATATAAGGGACTTGAGCATCCATGGATTTTGATATCTGTGGGTGTCCTGGAACCAGTGCCCCTTGCATACCGAGGGACACCTGTACTATGATTTAGATTAGACTGTTTAGAAAGTCCCATGATTATTGCCTGTCCAGAAGAGGCAATATGTGATAGTATTTCTCCTATCTTCCATCTTACCTTAGACCTCAGTTGCCATATTTTGGCTCTTCATCTCTTTTGCATAGTCCTCTTTGCTCAGCTTGCTCCACATTTTGCATGTCACAGACTGCCACCAAACAACATTGTCATTGTTTGTATCAGTAAGAAAGAAAATAGAAACTAATGACTTGCTTTGACCTGGGTGGGTTTTTATAAATAAGTTTTTTGCCTTAAGAAGTGGACTAAACATAAATGATGGGCAGAACCAGAATGGAGTTCTTAAACAATCTGCAATGACATTCTTCTTTTGCTGCTGTTCCTTCTTTGTACTGCTTTGGGATTGTATCTTGCAGACAGCAGCCCCTAGAGAAGTAGTTGTTGAGTTGGTTTAATGACAATTGGAAAATGATGAGTGTTTGATATAGTGGCAGTTGTCCTCCTAAATCCTCTCCTTCCTTGTGTTCTAACGACCTGCTACAGGCCTGAATCACTGCCTTGGTTTACACCCCATGCTCTGCCTCTGGCGTTGCTGGACATGCAGATATTGTCATAAGACCTTGACTATGCATTCTTTATGCAGCATACTTGTGTATGCCTTCATGGCATTTATTAGGAATGCGTATCTTTGATTCTTTAGTGTATTTGAAGATAAAGACAAAGACGTATTCATATTTTCCAATGCTTAATTTTTTACTTCAGGAAATTCCACTTTCAGAAATTCTCCGCATATCTTCGCCACAAGATTTCACAAACATTTCACAAGGCAGCAACCCACACTGTTTTGAAATCATCACTGATACTATGGTATACTTTGTTGGTGAGAACAATGGGGACAGCTCTCACAATCCTGTTCTTGCTGCCACTGGAGTGGGACTTGATGTAGCACAGAGCTGGGAAAAAGCAATTCGCCAAGCTCTCATGCCTGTTACCCCTCAAGCAAGTGTTTGTACTTCTCCAGGGCAAGGGAAAGATCACAGTAAGCAATAAGCTTGTTGATGGCTTTTTTACCCTTTTATTTCTTTAAGCATTTTATGGGTGTGGTTGTGTTTCTGTATTTACTTTTAATGCTCATTTTAAGCTTCATCTGTAGTAACCAATACCATTAGTTAATTCCTTTATAAAATTATGTTGGTTATAATGTATACATACAATCCCCAGAGCTAGACTCCAGAGTCAGTCTCCCTGCATTTAAATCTAGGCTCTGCCAACTTGTTTAGTGATCTTAGGCAAGTACCTTATTTACCTCTCTGTACTAGTACCTACTGTATAGGGTTGTCAGCATTAAGTGAAAGAGGACCTATAGGTGTTTGGCATCCATGACCTCTCATTAGATTACGTAACTACTAGCATTAGTATTTTGCTTCATGGTGAGATTGTCAGGCTATAAAGTGTTACAGTTCACATCACATTCGTGAAATCTATGAAGTCAGAAATGCTGTATTTCTTTTAACTGAATTAAAACATTCAAAAACACACACACACACAAACCTTGAAACACATGATCTTTGCACCAACAAAATTCATAAACTAAAACCTAAATTTCATAAAGGTTCAAGTGAACACTTAATCAGAAAGCCACAGTAAAATGCCACTTTCCCCCACTGGCATTGTGTTGTTTGTGGGGAACCATAATTCACTCATTAGACAAATACATTTAAATTGAAATAGATATCAACCAGTTTCTAAATGCACTTTATTTCAGTTCGGCCAAGCTACTTTGGACACACCTATTCTTGGCATTATGCTAGGCCTTGAGCTAGAATACGAAAGAAACACAGCAATTTAAAAGCTATTAAGGGAAGTAGATGGTAGCATAAAGCAGTAGAGTGCAAAAACGAGTGCTGCATTACTCAGAACTCAGATACGGACAGGAACAGTAAGCAGAAACTTTACGATAGAAGAACCTGGTTCAGACTTCACCTTGGATCTCAAGTAGGCTAGGATAGGCAAAGCTGAGTGGGAGGGGTGGAGGAGTAGTGTCACTTGACGAGATGAGTGTGATCAAAGGGATGAGGATAATGATCATGAACATGTTTGGTGTTGAATATTGATTCTTAAAGGGTAAATAGATGGATATTCACAGTGCTTCTTAAATTTGAGGGGATTTTAGACAGAACTCTCTGATACTGTAATTAAAACCTCAGACCCTTTTCTCCAGAAAATAATTCAAGCACATAACACACAAATTTTATGTATAATTGGGTTTAGGGACCTTCTCAAATCCATCCATGGACCTCTTCCCTAGGGTTAAGTGTCTCTAAAGGCAGATTGCAGAAGGGCTAAGAGTGAGCATTCTGGAGAATGACAGCCCAGTTCTGCCACTTCCTAGCTGCATGATCTTGGCCTCTTCAGTTCTCTACCCTAATAGAGGAATAACAATACATGCATGTAATGTACTTAGCACAGTTCCTGACACATTAGTGATACTATTACTGTGTTGTTGCTGTCCGTGTGACAACTTATCTGGAGCGGAATTCTTCTGGGAGGCAATAGAAGTTAAAGCTAGATGGAGCTAGATAGCGGAGGCCTTTGAAACAAAATAAATACCGACTTAAACTAAGAAACTGGAAGTACTGAAAAGCAGAATTTTAGACTCATTAATTTTGTTGATGCTGTGCCTTTTTTGTTTGTTCAATATTTAATTTTTTGATTATTTAAAATATTTTCAAATTGCCTTACTATTTTAAAATGGAGTCTTTGACAGTCGTCCTACTTATGTTTGTTGTATAGTCTGCTTGTATTTCCTGGTTAATGAAGTTTTACATTTTTATATTTGGGATTATAAAAGAAATGTCGTATCTTGTTTCTTGAGTTGTCTCCGAGATTCTAGATGTTTGACACCTGTTCTCTTGCTTACTTTCCATATTTCCCCTTTTTCTTTTTCTTGTCAGTTACTTTCTTTGCTTGCCAAAGTGGTACAGACATTTAAACTGTATAGAAATATGTGACATAAAATGAGAATTCCTCCCTATACACATATGACACCCCCCACTATTCCAATCATATCTCCCTTCTCAGAAGACCATTGTTGACAATTTGGTGTGTATTTCTTGACTTGAGGACGGCTTGGGGGAAGGGGACACTATAGTACCTGTATTATTTTGCTGTCTTTTTATTTTTAGACACAAAAATGTGGTCTTCTGAGAAGGTTCTTACATTGTTGTTGTTGTAAAAGATGTGTGACCTTTTTACAACTTGATTTTATCAGTTATTTAATATATATCATATTTCAGTATATACATTTATCTAATTTTTAAATTCTTATTATGAAAGTAATGCATGCTTTTTTTATGTTTTTTTAAATGCAAGCAATCTAAAAGTATATAAAGACTAAAATCTTTGTTCTTCAACCCTACATCTCTCACTCACCAGAATTAATCATATATTTTTTTAATTCAAATGCCACTACCCTGCAACTTGCCTTTTTAACTTCCTAATACCATAAATAGCTTTCTGACTCAGTACTTACAGCCGTACATCGTTAATGTTTAGGTAGGATCCTTTTGTAAGGACTTATCATATTGTATTCACCCAGTTTCCTGTTGATGAATTAGTATTGTGTGTGGATAAATCTTGTTTTAATGAATGGAATTATATTAACTATATGTTAGTAAGTTTTTAAAATTTAATATACTGTGTGCATTCATGTGTCAGTAAATATTAAGTTATATACTAACATTTTTGTTTTTTTCTCATGCATCATTCTTATATTTTACAGAAGATTTATCTACCAGTATCTCTGTATCTAATTGTCAGATCCAGGAGAATGTGGTAAGTAAAAATTAGAGCTAAAATATGCAAATTGGTGATTAAGGAAAATAAGATGTGAAAATCTTATTAGAGAAGTAAGTATATAGCCCAAAGTATTGTGCAGTTTGCCTAAAGATACTAGGCTAGACTCTGTGGGTGATAACTTCCCTGAGGAGTTCTGCTTTATGAAGAAAACTGAGGCAGTTTCCTTTTAAATTATGAAAATAAAGTTAATGTTTTCATAAGTGACATTAGAATATTACAACATGATAGGCTAATTCAAAGAGAAGGAATAGGCTCCTTCCTGGGTCAGCAGGGAAAGCTTCCTAAAGGAAGTAAAACTTCATGTCTAAAAGGATGGAAAAGACTTGACAGAAGTGCCGAGAGGATGAGGGTAGGGGAACAACATCTCATGCAAGTATAGGGAAACAGGAAATGCAGGACCTTTAAGGAACAGTGAATAGATTAAGTTTAGCGATTTATTTAGGTACAATGTAGAGGGTTATAGTAGGGGGTCAGCATATTTTCTGTAAAGGGATAGATGGTAAATATTTTCGGCTTTGCAGACCATATACAGTTACTAACTCAACTCTGCCATTGTAGTGAGAAAGCAGCCACAGGCAGTACGTAAGGGAATGAGCAAGACTGTCTTCCAATAAAATAGTTGTGAACACTTACATTTGAATTTCATATAATTTTCATGTTTCACAAAATACTGTTATAATTTTGATTTTTTTTCAACCATTTAAAAATTGGTTGAAATTTGTTAAAAATTGGTTAAAGTCTGTTCTTAAATCAGGAGCAGTACAAAAAGAGGCAGGAGGTTGGATTTGGCCCACAAGCCATAGTTTGCCAACCCCTGGACTATTTAAAAAAAGGCTAGAAAAAGAAGTCAGAAAGTTTTTCATTAGCTATATGTAAATTTCTCTGATAAAAATATCTCTTCCTCTTCCACATGGGGCATCTCGCTGTTACCAGTCTGTAACAGGTAAATGTTGTTGGGTTGCAGACTTTCTCACACATAACTCTTTTCATCAGTCTTTCAAAGTTAGTCAATAGTATGAACCTTTGAGTTTTTCTTTCAAATTGAAGATGGCAAATCTCTTTAGTGGCAAAGTAGATAAAATTTTGTTCTTAATTTTTATGTTAATTTACTTTTTATAGCTCACGACTTAATAAATATAAGATTTTTTTTTAATTTAAAGCATTTTCCCCCAAAGGTCTTCTTATGGAATACATTATGGTTGCACATTGTCATAGTATTAAAATTGGGCTTTTTTAGGACATAGCCAATATTTCATAAAATACTTCTTGAAAATTAATTCCCTCAGTCATAAAAACAAAAATGTATTTAAGTATTGGAATAAAAACAGTCAGAGATGTTGATACTATTTTATAGCGATAATAAAACTGCTTGCTCTTTCCTAAATAGGACATCAGCACTGTTTACCAGATCTTTGCAGATGAGGTGCTTGGTTCAGGCCAATTTGGTATCGTTTATGGAGGTAAGCAACTATAGCCTTTTGCATATTGTAGATAATATAGAAAAATTGTGAAATTTAAAAACATCTGCCAGCTGTTATGTCTTGTCACAGTTTTGTCAAGTGACTTTTTCTCAAATGCTGGCCTGCATCCTGTTAGCTAAGCCCTTTAACTGTAACTGAGTAATCATTCCTAATTTAAACAGAAAACTTTAGAAAGTAACAGAGAAAAAAATCAGAAAATTCGTTATAGTCTTCATCTTTTCTTGAAGCTGATACATAAAGATGTTCGTAGGGGAAAATAAATGCTTTGAAGTTTATAAATTGTTGGGCTGCATGAGTTTGTTTATTGAAGTATATGCCCTACTGGTTTTCCAACACAGATGGCACCATTTGTCCACTGTTGGCATGAGTGTCTGTCAGCTCTGATGACCTGAGACCTTTCCAGTTCCGTGACTTACACTGGCAAAGTCGTTTAACCTTACTGTGCCTCAGTGTCTTCATCAGTTAAATGGAGCTAATAAAACTTCACCTGCTTATTAGCTCACGGGGTTGTTAATATTAAACCTAATATACATAAAAGTACTTTATAATCTGTGATACAAGGTATAAAAGAAAAGTAATATTAAACCTTAATTATCCCTTGCTGAGACTGTTAACGATAGTCTCCTAGTTGGCCTTTCTGCCTCAGGGATGGCTCTAATATGTGGCTAAATCACTCTGGGCTGATCCAGTAAACCTAGAATAAAATTAGTTCATTGGTACAATGTTTATATCTTGACAGAGTTTCTGAACACTGTCACATAGTTAACTATCATTTCTTTAATACGGTAGATTATTTTTCAGCAAACAAATTCATTCAAATTTCCTGCTGTTTCAAATAATGAAAGCCTTTATTTAGGGGCAACTACTATAAGGAAAACATAATTTATTTCTTAAAATTAAAGGTGAGTGAAGGAGAAAGAACAAAATGAGCCAAAGAAAAGAAATACGAGTAAATACATGTCACTTTTAGTTTATGAACAACTGATAAAGCTTTTGTGTTGTATGTGGGATATCAGTTTGCTTCTTTCTTTTTTGGTTTTTTTGGGGGTTTTTTGTTTTTTTTGTTTTTTTTAATAGGAAAACACAGAAAGACTGGAAGGGATGTGGCTATTAAAGTAATTGATAAGATGAGATTCCCCACAAAACAGGAAAGTCAACTCCGTAATGAAGTGGCTATTTTACAGGTAAAAAAAAATTGCCTTGTATTGGTTTTAATCTTTGATTTAATTTTTAAATCCAAGTCTGTTTAATGTGCTAAGAATAGGATTTGTTTTTTGTTTTACCTGTTTTCGTTTTATGACCTTTTGGCTCAGAGTGAGGTTGGTGAGCATCTGAATTCACTCCATAAGTCTTTTTGTTTTAAAAAGGCAAAATTAGGCTACAGTAATCTAGGAATTAAAAGGACTGCTATTATGGTGGTAGTTTGTTTAGAACACATTTTCTTAAATAAAATCTTTAACTAAAAACACTTCTCGGCTTTTGTCCAAGGTCAAGTATAAAATCTTAAACTAAAAAAAAAACCCTAAAATTTCATTATTAATTCATTACTCAGGAGCCATACTCGGACATACACTTACTCATCCTGCCCTTTGGTCCCTTCCTTCCCCCTCCCTGTATCATCTTTACTTTTGCCCTGGTTTATTCTTCTATATGGTCCTTATCAAACAAACCTAAAGGGCAGGCTGAACCCAGCCTGGTGGTTGATCCTCGTACTGTAATCTTCACCTGCAGCTCTGTGATATCTATAGTTTTTCTTTCCCATGTCTGCATCCTTGTAGAGAAAAGATAGGGTAAAGACTAAGCGTATTATTGAGATCACAGCTTTGGCTTTTCTGGTGACAGGAAGGATAAATTATAGAATAAGAAGTAATCTTAAAGCTTCTCAGGAATGTAACAGCCTCTCTCTTGAGCTCTTGGTGATAGGCTCTATATTTCTGTCAGTTTAACAGAAATGAGGACATTTTTGGACATCTGTGACTGTTCCTTATTATGCTAAGCAAAAATCTCTCAGAAAAGGTTCCACTGCAGATATTATGCTCAATAAATTGGATCTCTTTTCCAAATGATGGCCTCTCTGACTTTCTTAGTGTTCCTCAAGCATACCAGATGTGGTCCTGTCTCAAGCACTTTGCATTAGCTGTTCCTTCTGCATGGAATGCTTTCCACCTCCGGTATCTGCTCAGCATATTCCCTGTCTCCTTCAAGATTCCGCCCTAATGTCATTTCCTCAGTAAGGCCTTTGCATTCTATTCAGCATTAAACCCACTCTCCTTACCCCTGCACTCCCTTACCCTAACTCTATTTTTCTTTTTTCCATAGCACTTACCACCTCTGTACTAGGTAATTTCTGAGTTTGTTACCTGTTGTCTATCTCAATTTGCTAGAATTAATAAGCTTCATGAGACAAGAGATATTTGTCAGTTTTTACTGATGAATCTTCACTACCTTCATAGCATGGTACTAGGCACATAAGTCACTCATTTAATACTTACTGAATACATATATTTATGTGGGGAATAATCTATAATATATTGTTAAATTTTACCCAAAAAAAGTGTGGAATGACTCCATTTGTATAACTTGTTAAGGTGATACTTTATTTTATAGGCATATAGTAACATAAAATGTTTCTTTTACTGTTGCCTTAAGAGGGTAGTAGAGTAGTGGGAGAAAAGGTGTGCTCTCATGGCTCCCTCTGTAAATGGGAAAATGTTCTCAGAAACTTTAGAGCAAAATTTCTAGTTTGAATATTGTTGTATAAATACAGTATTTTTCCCTTGTCTTGGAAATCACTCAAAAGCTACAAGAAAAAAAAATGATAAACAGAAAAGCATACTCTATCTTTAATAAAAATAGAAGAGAATTTAGACCTACAAAATAGGTAGAAGTTTTTCCAAAAGCAGTGGGGATGGAGCAGGGGGTGCGTGTAGGAAGAGGCACCACAACTAAGCTCTGTTTTGCTGGCTCTTTCTTGGAATTTACAGTTGTGATATCCTCTCTAGGTTCCTCTCAAATAGAGGACAGCCAAGGGGGTCATGATCTAATAAGATTTAATTCAAGAGAAAACATGAAGTATGAGTTGAAGAAGGACACTCCTACAGTGGAAGAGTACAAGTCACACTAAACCAAATGATACCATCAACATTTATTGAGGAAAACTAGAGGTGATACAGGAAGGAACAGACAAGCACAATAATAGCCCATGACAGATGAAGGAGCTAAAATTAAGTAAGAACATAGGGGGCCTAAAAAGTTTAAGGTAGATCTAACCATTTTATATTGAACTCTGTACCCTAAAAGCAAAGAATAAATACCTCATTAATTCAAAAATACAGTAGTATAAACAGTAGTCTTTGATCTTAATGCAGTAAAACTAGAAATAAATTATAAAATCAGAAAACAAAAACTCCCACAACCTGATAAAAAAAATTTTAAGGTCTTAATTCTTGAACCAGAGAGCAAAGTAAAGATCAGAGTATTCAGAAAATAGCAGTGAAAATACTGTATATTACAGCTTTTGGACAACTGCTCAGAGAAAGCTTGATAACCTCAAATATTTAATCAAGAAACAATGAAAATAAATGAATTAAGAATCCAGCTCAAGCAGTTGCAGGATAAACAGTCAACCTAAGGAAGTCTGAAGGGATTGATGAAGATAAAAGTGGAAATTAATAAATTTAATACAGTAAATCCAAAAACTGGTTTGCTGGGGGAGTGGGATAACAATGAAATAAATAATTAAAATATAAGAAATTGTAAAAACATTTTGAGATGATCACAAGTAAAAAAAAAAAAATTAAGGGAATCTTAAGCTAGTATCTTGTGCACCTCTATTAGATATACTTGAAAACCTGGAGAAAATGATTAATTCTTTATGAAAGTTTAATTTACCAAAACAGACTCTGGAGGAAGTAGGACGTGCATGTATGGTTTTTAAGGATGGAGGAGGGAGAGGGAACAGGACACCATCGCCATGGGGTATTTTTTTAACTTTATCTACTGTAAAATTGTGACTTTATTTTACTACTTGGAACACCATGTCATTAAGTTGTTTTAAGCTGATTAGTAAACAGTATTAATTTTATGCTTGCTATTCATTTTCTAAACATTTTTTTTAAACACTAACTATGATTCAGATATTGAGCTAAAAAATGACTAAGACACAGTCTCTTCTCTCAGGGAACTTCCCAGGCTACAGTGAGATACACAGACACACAGAACAGTACCGTGGGATACGTACTGCCGCATGGAGTGCAGTGGCAACTACTCCGGGAAATTAAGACATTACAGTGGGAATTGAGAGATGATGGTGTATTCAAAACACATTTTAGAGATGGAGCTCAACTTCACATAGGCCATAAAAAGTTTGCCCTTTTGGTGTAATTAGATACCCATAGTAAGAAAAAAACATACTAATAAGGATGAAAAGTTTAACATTGGGCCAATGTTTAAGATTGAATAAGGAGAATGAAAGCAGATTTTTTGAAGATACTAAAATCCAAGCAGAGGAATTTAGATTTATGTCCAGAAATAAAGAACTATTGAATGTTTTTGGACATGGGTGACTTCTCAACTTTGCTTTTGAGGAAGGTTTTTTTTTTTTTTTTTTTTCAAACCAGTAAGATAGATTGCTTTTTTAGCAGCAGAAACAGTATTGTATTTATCGTTGTATTTCTCCTAGCCTGGTAACCTAGTAGTGCTCAAGAAAAAGGGATGATGGTGGTAAAGAGATGCTAAATCTGAAAGAGGGAAGACCAAATCAAGGTGTAATACAGTGGGGTCAAGGCTCAGATAAATAGCTATCTTAAAGACTACACCACCTGTTGAGCAAAGACCTTCACAAACAGCCCCAAAGAACCAAAGCTCTGTCGTTAGCTGAGCTTTGATTGGCAAATGGTGCCTGTTCATGGACAGCATAAAATTAGAGGAGTATCAGAAGATTCGAAAGAGGAGGAGGAAGGAAAAGAAGTAGTAAAGGACCAGGACAGTTACACAGTGAGACTGAGAAGACATCCTTTCTCTTCACTGCATCCACTCTCCAGTACAGAACTTGAAAATCAGAATCTATGATCCTTTTTGTTTTGTTTGCTTGTGTTTATTTTTCTAAGATGTTTTTTCTTTCTGTGCCATTTTCCCTGTACAATTAATTGCAGCACATTGTTGGATATTTGCATAGTAAAACTTTACTCAGGTTGATCACATAAATGTCTTGCATCTCTTCAGAATTTGCACCATCCTGGGATTGTAAACCTGGAATGTATGTTTGAAACCCCAGAACGAGTTTTTGTAGTAATGGAAAAGCTCCATGGAGATATGTTGGAAATGATTCTGTCCAGTGAGAAAAGTCGACTTCCAGAACGAATAACTAAATTCATGGTCACACAGGTATTTTAAATTTTTTTGAAACTAGAAAGTAATTTAAAACTAAAAGAATTAAATAGCAGTGCCTTTACATAACGGGGTATTGTGGGAATTTTTAACCTTAAACAGAATAACACTTTCTAAATCTTGATGAACTTTAGGCATTTAGCTGTGATTTTTCCAGGTGTTGAAAAAATTCTTCCTTTTAATAACAGATACTTGTTGCTTTGAGGAATCTACATTTTAAGAATATTGTGCACTGTGATTTAAAGCCAGAAAATGTGCTACTTGCATCAGCAGAGCCATTTCCTCAGGTGAGATACGTACTCTTGGCAGAAACTTTTTAAAGTATTGTTTTAAGTATCTGACAACATTACGAAGTACCCACATAATTAAAGGCAGTGCTATAGGTTCAAATACATAACCATCTTATAAGAAATAAGATGTTTAGCCTGTAATTGCCAGTAAGGATTTATACCTGAATAATTTGAATTCAGATTTTACTAATTGTTTATTTTCATTAATACTTTTTAGACTTAACCAGTTTCTCAAGGAATGATTTCTTGCACTTCGAGTGTGTAGTTCACCTCTCCCTGTGGGAGGGGAATGAAGTGGAAAGAATCAACTGTAGTTGGTGCTTGGTGCTCAGGACAAATTCCCCTTGAAATAAAACAAACTGAGGGATAACCCTGAAATGGGAGACAGTAGGTTTTGGTTGAGGCAGGTAGCCAACTCCTCTTCCTCTTTAGAGTACTATATTTCAGCCATTTCACCAAAACCTATGGAAGAATTCCACTTCCCATCCCATCACACGTACTCAGATACGTATGATGATGTGTTTGTGTGTGTCTCTCCCATTTGTGATGCACTGATTTTGTTTTTTACTTGGTCAAATTTCATTTCATTAGAAGTGTTAATCTTGATCCAGATTTATTTCATAACTGAAAATGGTTCTTAACCCAAAGGTTGAAACATTTGTCCTGAGGAGTATATGCATTGGCAGTACCCATGAATGTTTTCCATGATTGTCATTGATGAATCCTCCAATCAGCCAGAATATCTGTTGCTAAACTTGTTTATGTACATTTAAAACATGTACAATTAAGCTAGAATAAGGACAGCAGATGGCTAATTCGCTTGGTATATATAACTCAAATTCTTTCAAAGAAAAAGATAACATTTTTTAAATTATTCAACTCTTGTTTTCAAGGAAGTAATCATATTTCTTCTATAATACCTGTGTGATTTAAAGTAATTCCACTATCTCTGTGAGTTCAAAAGGTGCTCTAATAATTGGTGTAATATTTTAAATAAAGTACTTCCAATATTTGATCTTAAAAAGAGTATGGGCAAAGGATTCACACCCCTACAGCTCAGGGTAAAGCTCCAGCTTTCTTACCTCTGTTAGGAACAAAGGGAAAATAATGTCATTTACTTGATACTTTTTTTGCTGAAGTGCTAGCCATGGTCACTCTATTCAGTTGCCAAACTGCCAAGTCATTTTTACTTTATCAAAATGTTAGCTGAAATATTGCACTTAATGGAAAAAAAAAGAGAGAGATTTCACATTTCTTCATGGTCAATAATCCCATTCTTCAAATACTCAATTAGAGAAGTAGCCACATTCAATAATGACAGAACAAATCATCTTAAAAACATGTATGAGAGTCCATCTCCCAGAAGTAGCAAGCAGCATTTGAATATACTCATCTTTGCTCTCCAGTCACTGTACTGCTGGTTTGTAGAGGCCCAAATCTCTTTTCTCTCAGTTTATCTTAGTTCTCTTAGTGAAGATATTTTGTGAACCAAGGCATTTCACCCGGAAAGGACTTGGCATTTGCTTGTTCAGCATGGATGCATCATTAATCACCAAAATCTGAACCTCTTTTAGAAGACAGGCAGCAAGATAAGTATTCTGAGCTCTGCCAATCTCAAATTTCCAGAACTCTTTCCCCAAAAGGGCATGGTAGTGACTGCAGCTACCTTCAGATACAACTTTTTAAAAATCTAAACACCTAACTAGCAATAATCTGTTCCATAGTCATAGAAAACACTGTTACTCTTACTCTTTCAAGCAGTCTCTAATACTACTCTTCTGCTGGCCCCACTAATAGTTACCTTTAATATACCTCAATTTTGTTTACTTGCTGATTTACAGTATTCTTGGGAAAGAGATTCAAGAATTAAGCAAAATAAAGGGTAAGTTTTAAAATACTGTAACTTTTTCATTCAGCACACATTTATTATCTTTATCCAGCTACTGTGAGGCCATTGAAGATTTAAAAATGAAACATAAAATTCCTGCTTACAGATGATAGGAAGTGATCTCCTTAAAAGCCAGATGATAAAAGATCAGTACTCTCCATTTCATCAAAAGACACTGAGCACTTACAGCACCAGTCTGGTATTTGGCATTCTGGAAGCTAGAATTCAAAAGTGGTTATTTGAAATGAGCACTAGCAAAGCTCTTCATACTATGTTAGCAGTGATCACAGGGTTATAAATGTATCATCTTTTTCGGAAAAGGGCCTTTTATAATTTCCCTGTCTATATTCATTTAACATTCATACTCAATACAGTTGGCAAGTGTGTTGAAATGATACAGTATCATATTTAGGGACAAGTGTGTATATATAAATGGATTTTAAAAAACTATAAATTAACATCATCCTTTAATTTCCAGGTGAAACTGTGTGACTTTGGTTTTGCACGTATCATTGGTGAAAAGTCATTCAGGAGATCTGTGGTAGGAACTCCAGCGTACTTAGCCCCTGAAGTTCTCAGGAGCAAAGGCTACAACCGTTCTCTAGATATGTGGTCAGTGGGAGTTATCGTCTATGTGAGTCTCAGTGGCACATTTCCTTTTAATGAAGATGAAGATATCAATGACCAAATCCAAAATGCTGCATTTATGTACCCACCAAATCCATGGAGAGAGATTTCTGGTGAAGGTAAAAAATACATATATATATGTTTTAGCTCTATGTCCTTTAGCCTAAAGGTTTTCGTGATCCCAAATCACTGTCTCTTCTGATTTCTTTTCAGTATTTCCCATTCACCCTCCAAATTCAACAATTTTTGAGTACTCTTCCTTTTACATTGTCTTTTCTGTCTTCCTTATAGTTCCAAGGCAGGGCACTAATCCGGGCCCCAACTGCCTCAATTTTAAACTACTGAAATGTCTTTTTAATTGCCCAGTCACTACTGCCAATTCCATCTTCAGGAAACCCTCCTTCCATCTTACTCTGCTTCCAAACATTTCTGCCTTTTAGCCACGCTGCAGCCGTAGGTCTCTGTGGTATGACCCAGGTTTACCTTCCAGCCTTGTTCCCACTGCTGCCCAACACAAGCCTACTCACTTCTGAACTATTTTCTGCATTTTACTTAGTCCTTTCCCTACTGTCTTCTCTCCTCATTGCTGTTGAAGTCCTTCCAGTCCTTCAAAGGTCCCTTAACTTGTGGCTTATCTATGAAGTCTTCCCTGAACCCTCCAAACTGTCTTAAGATCTACTTAGGCTGCTAGTTGGGTGTATTCTTAAGTGTTCTTTCTTTCCACAATTACTTTTCTTCAGAACTAGACTGTAGGCTCCTTAAATGGAGACCTGTAACTTAGGTTCTTTATACTTAAAATGAGCTTTATTTTCAGCTCACATCACACATTTTTCTTACTTGGTGAAACCTTTTGAGTTTGCAGCCCCTAGTTCTGTACCCATCAAGAATGACTTGGTTGGCCCTCTTTAGTTTACTGATACTAATAGGAAGAGGACACCACTCAAAGCATTATTTAATATTCTCATTGAATTTGATAGAACCACTATTGGGGAATACTACCACCTGAATTTAGCCGACCTTTGGAACAGGGGGGTCTTTTTGGTTTTACTAAAAGTAGCAGACCTAATCATAGGGATTAATTGTCAGTAGTCCATTGAACTGGGAAGAGTTTGAGGAACAACATATAAATACCAGGCTTACTTGGTAATGAACAGAGCTAACTTAAGTACATGAGGGTTCTGGGATGTTACCAGTCATCTTAGAGCTTCTGGGACAGTGTAGTCTGCAGACCTCTTGTATCATAATCACTTAGTGAGTTTATTAAAAGAAAATCCCCTGGCTTTATCCCAGAAATTCAGACCCAAGAATGCATTTTAATAAATAACACTAAATGATTCTGGTGCACATGTGGACTGCCACTTAGGGAACAATGGGTAAAAGTTTGAAGTATTTGGAATACAGAGAATTCATAATTAAAATGCTCATGGAAAATCTTTGCTAATTCGGTGGTATACAGAAGAGAAACATAACTGGTGTAGTATGTCTTTCATTCGGCTCATCCCTGGGTCCAGGCCTTAGTATCAGTATTTCAAATGTATTGTTATATGGCACTGTTGTCAGTGTGTAGTAGTTAACATTGTTCCTTTGGTTTTGCGGTTGGTCTGTATCTCCAAATAACTGGATAAAATATATATATCAATATCTCACCACATACACCAAAACACTGTGAACCTATTTGTCAAAATCTGTTGAGTATGAACTTTTGTTAATAAGTTATCACCTCGCTCTAACCACATCTGTAGAAGCAAGGCATCACTGGAGAGGGAAAAAACAAACAAAAAACCCAGCCTGTAATCAGTGTGTGTTACTCATCTTGAAAAACAACAGTTAATACTTAGTACCTATGTGCTGATAAGCACAGTTCTAAGCCTTTTACATGTATTAAATTTATTTCATCTTGTCAACAACCTCATTTAACAGATGAGGAAACTGAGGCACAGTATTGGTTAGTAACTGACCTCATGTCACACACAGTAAGTGGCAGAAAAACTTTGGCTCAGGCAGGCTGGCTCCAGTCTGTACTTTTAACCTGTACTCTACTGCCTTCTTAATAAACCAGATCCACAGCAAATTCAGTAAACATTTATGGATCATTAACATGTTAGCATAAAGGCCATGTGTTTGAGAAGCAAAATACCTCAACCGTTTATTTCTATGGATTGAGCTGCCTTCCAGGCAGAGTTGCAGGTTTGGGGTACACCACAGACTCAAATTCATGTACCTCATTTTGTCTTTTCCTTTAGCAATTGATTTGATAAACAACCTACTTCAAGTGAAGATGAGAAAACGTTACAGCGTGGACAAATCTCTTAGTCATCCCTGGCTACAGGTAAAGCAGTGTGTCTCTTTGGTGATCCTCATTTGAGCAGTTCATTGTGATTTGTCTTACTTAATGAAACTACTCGTAAGAGCAGGAGATTCTACACATCTAAGGATAATGTAAGTGTCCTTTGGTGACTGATGTGTCCTGTGGCTGAACCTCTGTTTTGCAGCGTACCATTCAGATGCAGAACTCCGACAGGCAGTTAAACATCCATGAACGAAAGCAGTGGTTTAGCCCTGTACTGGGCCTTAGGTCTTCATTTCACCCTTTGTAAGATGAGCATGACACATTATGTTGTCAAATATATTTTACTCTGAAAATGTCAACTAAAAGGTTTATATTTGCATTGAAGAGATCAGATACACCATTTTAAATGTTCGACTTAATCCCCCCAAAAGCTATTGCATAGTTCTGTCAAAAAGATAACCCAAACGTCAGAGTAAAGTGAAAAGCTTCAGAGCTCTTTTAAAGGGAGTAGTAGAAGTAACTTCAAAACAGATGTAATCATGATTTGTCTCAGCATTTATTACATTATCCTGATGATAGATTCTAATCATTTTCCCCTATTTTTAGGAGTAAGGCATAGGCCTCTCATATAGAACAAAATATTTTAGTGGTTATTATTAGCCACCTCAGAAGCCTAAGGCAAATTTTTTAAGTTTTAGAAACTAGCTACTTTCTTCATGAGACTCTAAATTTGAAAAAGCACTTATCTTTAACTTAACATTGATAATTTAAAATATTACAAAATAGAACTTATTGTATAACAAGTGCTTAGGAGGAGGGGCTGCCAATTATATGACTAGGGTGCTGAGCAAAAAAAAAAAAGGTTGACAGTAATTTGTTTCTTTTATGGTTCATAATCACTTCAATTTTTTTTCTAGGACTATCAGACTTGGCTTGATCTTAGAGAATTTGAAACTCGCATTGGTGAACGTTACATTACACATGAAAGTGATGATGCCCGCTGGGAAATCCATGCATACACACACAACCTTGTATACCCAAAGCACTTCATTATGGCTCCCAATCCAGATGACATGGAAGAAGATCCTTAGTTATCAGTGAGCTAACTTCAGCAAGGAAGGATTTCATGTTACAGACTGATACTTGCTGCACAACTTTTGTTCTCTGTAGGTTGTCATCTGAAAGGATGCAAAGATATGAGGAAATATGGTAAAGAATTAGTGACACCAATACTGTAGTTTATAATGAGCAGGTACAAGAGGGGAGTCTGAGTAATAAAAACACATAATGGAACCCAAGGTGAAGCTTTTCATAAATTTTTATAGCATAAGCAATAACTGGTTTTTGTATTTTTTCCTAATCCTTCACTTTAGTACAATAGTGGCACTTAATTTATCTTCCCTTTCCTGTTCTTGTATGTTTTTAAAGGAGGAAAAGGCAGGCTGGAGTCCAGTTATTGCATAGCTTGACCAGATCATACAAGAGTTGCAGGTTGGTTATTAAACACATTTGCATTTACACGATAACTGAGAGGCTGCCAGCATGCCATTTCTTATAAGGACTTTAAACATTTGTTTAACTGACCATGGAAGCATCGAGGGGATTTTCCTAGACACCTAGAACAGGAGTGCTGGACTGCTTTACCTTCTTTTACCAAAACAGTGATCCTTAACCTTTTTGGAGTTGGAATTCTGAATATGCTCCTCACAACATAAAAACTAAGTTGTCATCTTTTTGTATGTTGCAACAGTCTCTAAGATAATTTGGGACAACTGATTGTACAAAACCAGGAGTAGGAAGTGCTGGTCTAAGTGCTGAGTTGTCATGTATGCTTTCTTACAGCTCAGCTCTGCTGCTAAAGACTCACACTCCACTGATGCCGCTGTGATGCCACAGTGGGATTCCAGCAGTCAGTGGGTATCGATCTGAACTCTAAGTACACAATTTATCTGTACACGGGGTTGAATAACTTGAGGAAGAAAATTAAATACATGCTAAAAGTAAGGCCAGTGCAGAGTCAGTTAATGCTCTAGAAAAGAACAGCAAACAGTATCCTTTCGTTCTTCCCTTAGCTTACAGCTTGGAAACGCTTGGAAAGCTTTACAGATATTTGATAAAAACATTAAGCAGTTTGAGGGCATGGTTGGGCTGAAACATGGAACAGTTTATAAGAAAAGGGCTATATTATCAGCTGAGCAAACGGAAGAATAAGTTTTTGGGTTTCTTTAACATTTCAACTCCAGCAGCCAGCGAAAGAATCTTTTTTTTTAACCCAGATATAGTATTTAAGAGATTAGACTTTTTCATAGTTTTTTTAAAGGTTACTAATAATTCTCCTCTCCCATAAAAAAAGGTAAAGATCTGGGACTATCCACTTATAAAAAGCCTAGTAGTCTTTTACTTCTTCATTCCTTATTAATCATTGTAAACTATTTTTCCCCCTCCAAAAAGAGCAAAAGATGTGGAGTCGAAAAATTCCTTACTGGCTACGTTGGCCTGGGCAAGTGACGGTCTGTCTGAGCCTCAAGTTCCTCAGTCTATAAGATGAAGAGTGTAATTCTTGCCTCTACCTTCTTCACATTTGTTGTGAAGATCAGGTATTTATGAACATATTCAATAAACTAAAAATTATAAAACTGTTAACTTGTCACTGACCACTTAATTGGAGCTAGCAAAGGAAAGGAATGCTCTTCTTGTCAACAGACTAAGACTGAGATGGCCTCTAGAGAGCCTTGAAACTACTCCCCGTCTAGGAAGAAAAACGTAACTTGAGAGAACACAAGCAAACATGCAGTGCTCCTCTGTGAGCGTCTTACACGTTTTAATTTACCTCACAATAGCCATGAGGTAAGTGCATTGTGAACCCTATCTCTCAGATAAGGAAATGGAGGCACAGGGAGATTATGTAACCAGCTGCTGAAGGTGCAGGTGGGATGTGGATTTGAACCCGGGCATTGTAGCTCCAGAGTCCCTCTTACAACCCTGATAACCATTCTGCTATACTGCCTACCCCTACATATCTCTAGGTGACATTCCACAATGTCTCTCAGTATTTCATTCTCATATAGGAATTTAAAATTTTTGGAGATGTATTTTCCTTGTGACAGAGGATGACTTCTCCAAATTTCTCCAAAATAATAACTATTTATATCAGTATGCTAAAACAAAGTAATTCTGAGTCATTAGGCACCCTGTTGTGGTTTTACTGCGTAAGATGAAAATTAACTGGAATGATGTCTGTTTGCTATACTTACATAATCAAACTTTACAAGCCATGAAATTAATTGCACTCTTTTTTGTTTTTGTTGTTGAATGCCTAAGTTTTCTTTAAAAAAAAAAAATTGTAAAAGCACTGTCAGATAATTTGGAGTTGAGTAATTTCTCCAGTTACTGTATAACCTGCATAACCTTTTTTTGTCTTGAAGTCATGTTCTATTTGTATAAGAATTATTGTTAGAAACATTTGATAATGTACAAAGTAGTCTATAATGCAATGTTTAGTACATTTTTATTTTTTGTTACATCCCACTTTTTGTAAATATCCTCAAAGAAGCTTGATAATAAAATGTATTTCCAGAAATATCACCATACTTTTCCATGAGAAAACGTGAGCCTATCTCTAGTAGAGGTTTCCAAAGAAAATTTTATTTGGTTGTGTTATTTTCCCAGGCCTTGGTAAGAAAACTCTTTTGGAAATAGTATTTGTAAATGGAACTAATGCTATATTTAAGAACACAGATTTTTTTTTTTAACTGACTAAAATAAAAAACAATTCATTATTACAATTTTATACAAAATTTGAGGTAATTATCTCAGGTCTCATTTTTTGGAATGAAAGTTTGTAATAATTTATAACTGTAAATTTTTCAGAAACTGCCATCAAATATTCAACTATTGCAACTGCCAGAAGACTTAAACAAGCTAAATACATAGAATCAAAGTAAAATTTCTAGGTTTAAGAAGCACTGCCGGACTCCTCCCCCTTAACCATAAAAAGTATTAAGAATTGGGAAGGGCCAACTATGGGCATTTTCATCTTCCAAAAATTTTCCAACCAAGTTCTCAAAAGAAGAAAATAAATATGGGAATAGAATAAGGGTGGGTAGGAATGGTCCAAAGCTGGGCAGCACCTGAAAAATAAGGCCTCCATCTTCCTTTACTTTAGGGTAAGACACAGAATGCTGGTCCTGTTCCCAGTTAAGCAAAAGAAACAATATAAAGCAAGCATTCATCATTCTGCCACTAAACCCCCAAAACAGTAATGCTATAAATTCAAGACATATGGCTAATATTCTTTTCCTTTAATCTAACTTATAAATTTGTGTTGCTAATGTAACAATTCTTTAGAAAGTCCATATATCTGGTATTAATATAAAAGTTCTGTGAACCAAAAAATGAGAACTTACAGAACAAAATCTTGACACTTATCGGGAAATAAGAGAATTAGCTCAATTTAAAAATTATTCCTCCTAGGTAGTCTGCATTTACTCTGATGTTTTAAGTACATGTCAGGTTTAAGTCTCTTCCCACCCCTCAAACCCATTTCCAGATTTGGAAATTTAATAATGATTATTGGAGTTTATAGCAATATAAGGCCTACCTCAAGAAACAAGAAAAATTTCAAATAAACAACCTAACCTCTTATCTAAAGGAATTAGAAAAAGAACAAAGCCCAAAATCAGCAGATGGAAGGAAATAATAAAGATCAGAAAGGAAATAAATAAAACAAAATAAAAGATAAATGAAACCAAGAGCTGGTTTTTTTGAGAAGATAACATTGACAAACCTTTAGCCAGGCTCAAGAAGAAAAAAGAGAGGACCCAAATAAAATAAGAAGTGAAAGAGGAGAAATAACAAGCAATACCACAGAGATACAACCTAGAAAAAACAGACAAATTTCTAGAAACATACGACCTGCCAGTACTAAATCAAATAGACAGTCTGAACAGACCAATTACTAACAGTGAAACTGAATTTGTAATTTAAAAAACTCCCAGCAAACAAAAGTCCAGACAGGACAGCTTCACAGGGGAATTCTACTAAACATGTGAAAAAGAGCTAATACCTCTCCTCAAACTATTCCAAAAAATTGAAGACTGAACACTCAAATTCATTCTGTAAGGCCACCACTATCCTGGTACCAACACCTGGTAAAGACACTACAAAAAAAGAAAATCACAAGCCAACAGCTCTGATGAATACAAATGCAACAACCCTCAATGAAATATTAGCAAATTGAATCCAACAATATATAAAAAGAATCATACACTATGGCCAAGTGAGATTTGTTCCAGGGATGCAAGGATAGTTCAGTGTTCGCAAATCCATCTATGTGATACACCACATTAACAAAAGGATAAAATCACATTTCAACGGACACAGAAAAAGCACCTGACAAAATTTAAGTCATTCATTGATAAAAACTCTGATCAAAGTTGATAAAGAGGGAACATATGTCAACATAATAAAGGCCATTTATGACATATCCACAGCTAACGTCCTTTCCTCTAAAATCAGAAACAAGACAAGGATGCCCAGTTTCTTCACTTCCATTTAACACAGAATTGGAAGTCTTGGCCACAGCAATCAGAAAAGAAACGGAAGTAAAAGGCATCCAAATTGGAAGGGGGGTAGTCAAATTGTCCCTATTTGCAGATGACATGACACTATATATAGAAAACCCTAGTCTCCACCAAAAAACTACTGGAACTAATAAATGAATTCAGGAAAGCTGCAGGGTGTAAGATTAATATATAGAACTCTTGCTTTTCTAAACACTAATAATGAACTATCAGAAAGAAAGTAATAACACCTCATTTAAAATCACATAAAAAAGAATAAAATACCTAGGAACAAACTTTACCAAGTAAGTGAAAGACCTATACTCTGAAAACTATAAAATACTCATGAAGGAATCTGAAAATGATACAAAGAAATGGAAAGATATCCTGTGTTCTTGGATTGAAAAAATTAATACTGTTTAAATGTCCATACTACCCAAAGCAATCTACAGATTTAATGCAATCCCTATCAAAAAAAACCCATGATATTTTTCACAGAACTAGAACAAACCTAAAATTTATATGGAACCATGAATGACCCCAAATTGCCAAGGCAATCTTGAGAAAAAAGAACAAAGCTGAAGGCATCATTCTCCCTGACTTCAGACTATACCATAAAGCAACAATAATCAAAACAGCATGGTTCTGGCACAAAAGCAGACACATAGATCAACGGAACAGAATAGAGAGCCCAGAAATAAACCCACACACCTACGATAACTTATTCTACAACAAAGAAGGCAAGAATTTACAATAAAGAAAGAACAGACTCTTCTATAAATAGTGATTACTGTCCATCCTTTCTTTCCTTTCATATACAAATAAATACCATAGAAGAGAAAACAACTAGTTTGCATTTAGTGTTGTAATTGCTATAAATTACTTACAAGCACTCCTTTAAATGTAGCTTTTTCTCCAACAAAAATGGAATCATAACTGTGAAACACTTTGTACCCTACTTCTTTCACTTACTAAGTCTTAGAGATCTTTCTATGTCAGAACATGTTGCTCTACCTCATTTTATAAATAATATATGATAGTTCTATTTAATCAGTCCCCTGTGAATGGCCAGTTAGGTTGTTTCCAGTTTTTATTAAACCAATCAGTATTCATGTTTACTTTTTAAAATAACAATGCAGTAAGTAGCCTTATTAGAGGAAACTCAATAATATGTTTCATTAAATTGAGAACACACATTTGTACCAAGAGTCAAACACAATCTTAAAAGATCACTGTTTAGTTGTACTTTAAATAAGATGGGCTATTTTTATTGGCTGTGAAGCAATAAAATATTTTAATACTTATTTTACCTGTGATACATATGTTCTCTTTATTCTGGTTTCTTAGGCAGACTTGAGGGTAAAAAGCCCAAATTGAAATATCATCGCCAAACAAGTTCACTAAACCCAGCAACAGGTGATGGAGAGGGTTCTGACTGCAATGCATTTATCTGATGATTTCTACCATGAAGTCTCTGATGAGGTAGCAAGGCAAAAAAGTTAAATCTTTCTCCCATCTCCTTAGGGTTCATTAACATATCATATCCCTGAAGTAACTGCTGCCTCAATGATGGTTCATCTGATTTATCTAAAAGGACCTGAAAAGAAAAAATTTTTTATTAAAAATAACCAGAAGAAAGGATTCCTAGGTATATGCAAGCAATACTAATGACTATTAGTATTTCTAATATTAGCTATTCAATAAAGTAGTGCTTAAAATGTGATTTCCGATCACCTGCCTCAGAATCACAGAGTGTTTATTAAAAACACAGGTTACTCTGACCCAAACCTATGGATTTGTATGTTTAACATATTCTCAGATGGGCTGATCTACACTGAAGGGTTAAGATGTCATCAAAATAGTTATAAAATTCATACTTATACACACATTCAAATTTTCTTAGTGAACATAAACACTATTTGGAAGTCTTAATTCTACCTCATATGGAGAGGCATAAAACTTACCAGGCAGCTCCACCCCCAGGCTGTCTGGTTACACTGAATCCCATACTACTGAAAAGACTGAAACACCAGGGATCTAACCACAAGAGCATTAAGGCCAGGTGAACTTAATATTTAAAATACGTATTGAAATACTATGAAATTAATATATAATGATAGTGAAATAAAATAAATGATTACCTTCAGCCGGACATCAATGCCCATATTTTTTAAAAATGTTTGCTGTTTCACTGGACCCAGAGAAGCTACTTTTCCCTGTGCCATTCGGCGCAAGTAACTGAAGTCCACGTCAGCTGTTAGGTCTGCTGTTCCTGGGGCAATCAGGACGTCGTGAAGCTTGTGGCCACAAAACCCCTTGAACATAATTTTTTAAATGATAAGTTTTTGTCTTTATTGTTATCATTAAAGATTAAATAAATGCTATCATTTTGGTACATTTTACATAACTGTTAAGGAAAATATGGCCTAAATCAGTGGTTTACAAGCTTAATGAGGTAGCACCCTTTCCTCAAGTGAGATGCTATGTGGAAAAGCCAACATAAAAGTGCCTGGAGATGCTCCTTTTGACAACTGTTAAACATTTTCAATAATGCCCACGGTGACAAGATAGAAGAGATAATTTTCCAGATGAATCCAGGTTATCAGAACCTAGACACTGTTACACAAAGTGTATCCATCAACTATATGCATCAGAATCACCTGAGAATATATCACTGGACTCCACCCAGACCTCGTGGATCAGAATCGTGGAGGTAAGGCAAGGGAACCAGCATTTGTAATAAAACTCTCCAGGTTTTTCTTAAATAAAGTTAGAAACTGAGAACAATAGATCTAGAAAATGACTAATGGCATCGAGATAAATGTATTTCAACTAAAGTGTACTGAACAGAATTGATCGATCATATTCAAAGAACATAAGAAAGGATGTATAGGAAGGATAGCAGAATACACCAAAAGAGGAAAAAAAAGTCGAAAACATGATAGAAAAAGTTAGAATGACTACAGTAGCTAGATCAAACCTTCAAAGTAGTACCAAATCTTTTTTAAATAAAGGAGGAAGAGAAAATTCTAAGAAAATCCATTTGTAGTAGATGCTTACTAGGATATATGCAAACCTAGGTTCTGCAACTTAAGAAATAATGTAGACAATTCAGACTCTGTTCAAATGATAGGTGGACAGTAAGATACAGGGTTAAGGGTAATAATAAAAACATGGATTAATTACAAAACAGTATAATACAACAATGCTAGGCACTGTGGAAACCAAAGAAGATAAAGATCTTCAATGAGTTTCAAACCTAACAAACAACTATAAGTAAATCTTACCAATTAAATTCTGATAAATCATGGGACTGAATTATACATACTCTGAAGGTATCGGTCTTCGTTCCATCATGACCATAATCAGCAATCAGAGCAGCACCTCCAGTTACTGCAATGCGTTCAGAAAGTTCCTGAATAATAACACCTGCATCAGGACACACTTCCACGTGATCCCTTGTTTCATCACACTAGTAAGGGAACAGTTGAATCAAAATACATCATTCAAAAGACCTACTTCCTTAGGAATTTTCAACAATGAGCATTTCTCAGTTATAATAAAAATAAATTTCTTCTCAATATGAATACATTGTCTACACTCAACTTTTCACATGATGTCCTTTATATTATACAGAACTCTTTGGTTCTCAGATGCTGTCCACTAAGTTTACAAAGATATTTTAATTTTAATGCTGTCTATAAAAGGCATGTATCTTCCCAGCCCCCCCGATGGCTTAGTACATTATCATTTTTTATGGTGACTATACTTTTATATCAATTCGTACAAATATATTCTACTAGGTTGAACTCATGGAAAAGGAATTTTTGTCTGCCTAGAACAGTGCCTGGCACATAAGAGACACTCAAAAAATTGTGCAGGTAGAATAAATGATATAAATCCAATATAACAAAACAGATCCTATTAAGCAAGTATATTTGCCTTCTTTGGGGGCAAAAGGTACCCCAACGATATGCCCTATATCTAATAATATCAGCTTATAAACTAGCGTCAATATCCCCAAGGGCCTTATTTCTCAAGATGTTCAACAATTAACTAAGGGTCCTCAGTAAGTGCTTATTAGCTTAACAAGTGAAATGACAGCAGTTAATACCTGTCAACTTGACTCGTATTAGTGTAAAATTTCACTAACTCCTGTGATAACAAAAGAAATTTTTCTTCATCATTTAAACATATATTAACTTTTGCTCCCTCCTAACACCCTACTAAACGCCAACACCCTCCTGCCCTGCCCCGATGTCCCTGACTATAATGGCACAAGTCTACCAGGTACAGTCTACCAGACTCAGCCCCTGAGTCTCAGCTCTCCCACTGCTATTACAGACAAGTTACCTCATCTTTCACAGTCTGTTTCCTCAGCACATATCCTAGGCTTACTGTGAGGATTAAATGAAACAACAAACCACTTAGCCCCCAGGGCTATTAAATAAATTACTGTGATTTAACTGTAACAACCATGGGGTCAGCTGCTTCAGGCATAAGCTGGCATGCCTCGGCATCCCATACCAACATTGTTACCGTGAGAATGCCCTTCAAGACAACAGATCCCTTTACCACTGGCCCCATCCAAATGACAGGGAAAATCATCACTCCCTCCCTCATAACTGTGTACCATTCAAATCAGGAACTAAAAAGAATCACAATTCCCAGGGCCAGTGGGTTAGCTCTTGGTAGCTTTATGAATTTGTCTCTCACTCAGGTAAAATTAGGTAGCCAGAATATACAAAAAGAAAAATGCTCACAAGCAGTTAGGCCGATATTTTAACCTTATCCTTTGCAAAAGAAAACTTAATTCATAGGTTTATGTTTAAAAGCTCTTTTACATTTAAAATCGGTAACTTCTGAAGCAGAAGTTCTTAGTTATGGTCCAGAAAGTAGAAATCTTTTTTTTCTGAGCTGGAAAAAAAGGAATAAAACAGGCAACCTAACGTCCAAACATTCCTGAGAAGGACAGGTTTTTTTCTGAACTTTTAAACACAACCCCAAGATATATCTGATAGGCTCTTGTAGTTATTCCTTGAGGACAAGAGAAAGCAGCAGAAAATGTACCATTCTGGCAGTCTAGAATCAAATTTAGATCGGGGTGGAAGCCTGAGAAAAAAGGCATGCTCTGATAGTCGCTCAAAAAGAGTGATGGTAAAATTTACCTAATAGACTTGTTTTGAGAATTAAATGAGAAAACAGAGTCATACATACAAAATACTCAATAAATGTTATTGTTACTTTACTACACACTGTACTACACTGTTTTCACAGATAACAACTTCTTTCAGGTAGACACCATTGTGGCCATTTGATAGGAAACTGAGGTAGAGACAGTCAGGGACTTGCTGAGTGAGTGCTGACTTTCTCACACAGCTAAGAAATTATTTGAACCCAGTCTCCTGACTTTAGAGCCTGTGCAATTTTCACTATTAATAAAAAGCACCTCACACGTTGCAAAGAACTCTAAAATAGTAACTCAGAAAATAAGACTGAAGAATTGGTTGGCAATAAACTAAGAAAAAAAACTTATTCCTACTTGTATGAAGGCTTCTGCTGGGGTGGCACAAGGTGCCAAAACAAACCTCAGCTTATCAGACACGTGTGGATCGATATCAATGAGGACCTCTCGCCATCCGTGTGGTGTTTTCTAAACACAAAAGAACAAATTTTTGTAAGTTTGTTCTCAAATTACCTCCACCAAAATAATTTAAGTCTTCTCCCTTACCATAAATAACTAACATTTACAGAGCACTTGACCACTTAAAATTATTTAAAGGCATTAGTTCATTTCCTTTGAAAAATATGAGCAGACTGACAGATGCAAACTACTGATGTTGTTTAGATGAGAAATGGAGGAGAAAATTAGCAGCATGGAAAGTGCCCCCAGAATGGAAAACAGACTTAAGAGGACTAATTAACAAATGACTACATACTAGTATGTACTTAGAAGTCACCAGTATACACACACTACCACTAAATCTTACACCTCCTCACAGGAAAAAGTGACAAAAAATTTTAATATTTGGAATTTAAAAATATTTGCTAGAAAATAACCCTCTATTTCCTATAGCCATATAACCTCTTACATCCCCACACGTCTTTACCTCAGGAGAATTAATAATTGTTAACAATAATCCTAAGAGAATTAAGATTTTTTTTCAGTTATTTGTATTCATCAAACTTCCAAATACAGCTAACTTCGACAAATAATACTTAAATACCATAAATGTTTATTCTTACAACATAAAGCTGTTATTCAATTATAAATGTGACTTTTTTCCCCATCAATACCTGAAACTTATGCACAGGAAGAACATCAAAAAATTCATGTGCAAGATAAAAGCTGAACCCTATTTAAAAACAGAAGAAAAAAATTAACATTTCAGCATTTTCAAGGCAATCAACGGCTCTAGTGAACACTAACAAAAGAAAAATGCATAGTTCTTCGTAACTGAACTTGTGATGCTCCTGTAATCATCACTACCACAGAATCATCCACGTCCTCATGGCAAACCCACTCTGCAGAAAGTACGAAGGAAGAATTATCACTATTCTCATTTTCCCCATAGAGAGTCAAAAGACAAAATATCCCAATTATCAGCTTAGTCTTTTATTTATCAGTAGGCCTGAAAGAAATCAGAACTCAAATTTGTTAGCTGGAAGAGGATTTGAATTTCCTGCCATCAACCTAGACGATTAAAGCCAGGAACAGCTGAGCTGCCCTGCCAAGGTTGGACAAGCACCTGTGATTTGAGCCGATTTGAGCCGGGGCTCATCAATACAAGAGTCCCGAAGGCTGCGGGGGATTTTCCCACCATGCTTGCTTGCCTTTAGGCCAAGGAAGGGTTATCGAAAGATGAGATAATTAAAGTAAACCCAAGAGTAACACTTCCTTCAGCCCCCATTGCCTTGGGCTGCTTCATCATCCTATCTTAGGGGTAGGGAAAAGCAAAAAAGCACAACAAAAATCTGTATATTGGTTTTGGTTTGGTTTAGTCTTTGTGACACCACATAAAATCACTGCTCCTCAATGTTAGGGGATTTTGTTTTCTAATACAGCGCTCTTTAGGAAAAAGGCTCGCTGTCCTCCACAGGTAAGACACTTGGCAGCACTAACTCAATCTACTATGTTGCTCTACAACGTTGTGGTCACCAATCACTATTGTGAGGAGGTGTGGTCAAACTTCTTTCATTAATCAATGTAAAATAATTACCTTTTGGAATATCCTGCAGATCTCGGTACCAGGAAATTGGAATTCCAGACTTTGTGACACCTTTCATGTATACTGGGGCTCCAGCATCTCGCTCTAATGGGACCTTCTCTTCAGTCAATGTTAATGCTTGAATCTCACTTAATTTTTGGCTCACCTCTACCAGATGTACTGAAATGTCACAGTTTTTCAGCACAGATCCAAGCTGACTAAACACCTAAATATAAAAAGAAGAAATTAGCAAAATACAATGTGCTGAGTAGATCTGAGGTTTTCTAACCATTTATCTCAATAATTTGCTCATGTCACAGTAGAAGTAATAATTGGTTTCAGAGAAATTTCTTCCTTACACAGCCACTCTCCAGCAGTCTATGAGAATCTTGACTATAAGTTATTAAACATGGTCTATGTAAGAAATGAACAGTACACACTTTGGTTTCCCACTGATAAAAATTAGAATTATGATTAACAAATGAAAATAAAAGCTTTAGCTTCCAATAAAAACAATGATTCATATTAGGGAACCTAAAAATAGATGAAGGAAATAAAATGTATGTACCCTTGATTTTTTTTTTTTTATTTTGAAAAAATAGAGGTTTATTATTTACAAGACCTGGAAATTACATATCACACCTGGGGCCACACAGTGAGCTCAAGGGCAGAGAGAGAGCTAGGCTTCATTTTAAAAAGCTGCTAAGTCTACAGAATAATCTCTCCTCTGAGGTGATTAAACGTTCCCAGGAAGTCAGATATGAATGGCACTAATAACCTGACAATTTAATTTTGGAATTCTTTCCCACATTCAATTTTTTCTTAGCTACACAATTTTTTTTCTTCTGTGCTATTGTAAGCATGAGAAAAAAAAGGAATATACTAATGTTGTATTATTATTTTAATGCTAAAAATTCAATGCCAATAACATAAAATACATCAATATTTTTTATTTGAATTTAATTTTCACTGGTGATTTGCCTCCTACTCTGAGATCTCAACACACAGATACAGACTGAAAATAATGACTTTTCCAAATTTAGTTTTGAGATGAAACCACATATGGAAGAACTTCCCAAGACAAAAATACTTCATAAAGTATGATTTTTTTTAAAAAAGTCTGTAATTACATCTTTGGCTATTTTCCTTACATTCCTTTACATTCTTTGGCTTTTTAAAGAGTTCTTAGGACTTAATGTAGGGAAGCATCCTTCATACATTTTAAGAGCTGTGGGCTTAATTTTTAAAGTACTTGAAACAAAAAAAAATATTATTTGAGAATCTTGTTAAAGATTTTTATATTCAAATAACTTTGCCAATTAAGGAGCTAAATAGAGCCCTGGAAATTTAAATCAGTGGGGCTTTTTTCCCTCCAGAATGCAATATAATCAGGAGTCAGATGTTTGTTAATTTTCTTTTTGAAAAAACCCTTCAATTCCTAATTTCAAGCAAAAATCAGATAGCAAAAGAAATTTTAATTTCTTGAAACTGAACATATGATTTTCTTATTCGGAATTGCCAAGTATACCCAAAATGAACTCAAAAAAACTACTGGGTTCCAAAACAGTGTAAACTACAGAAGTTTATTAAATACAATTATTTGTCACATACTACAAACAATACTCCTTCTTTTTAATGCTTTTATAAAATATCTATTAGGCAGAAAGATGGAATGATACATGTAATAATATCCACTGTCTGGGTAAAGAAACAGGACATGACTCTTACCTTTAAAGCCACATCCTCTCTCAACCTCAGATCTCACCACCATTCTGAACCTCGAGTGATACTAACTAATCTGTACCACCAAACATATTATTTAATGTTAATTATTTTTAGATTTTATATAAATACAATCAAATGATATAAGTTCTTTAACAGATTGCTATTTTCAAGCAATAAAATATTGAGTTCCATGTTGAGTATTATTTCTTTCTGCTGGATTTCATGCATTTTCACAGCACTTGGTATTCCACTGTGTGACTGTACCACAATTTGTTGACCTGTTTTCCCACCAATAAGCATTTGGGTTGTTTTCAGTTTTGGGCTATTCTAAACAATGCTACTATCTTCTTGCACATGTCTCCTGGTACGTGTAAGCACTAGTTCCTCCAGGGTACATGCCTAGCAGTAAATGCTGGGCCATAGAATATAAGTAACTGATGTTAGAAGATAATGCCCAGTAGCTATTCATAGGGGCTGCACCAGATTATACTCTTACAAGTTGTATGTGAGAGTTCCCCACACGCCCCATCCTCAGCACACCTTCATGTTGTCAGACTCTAATCTTGAGGGTGCAGTGGTTACTCATTGTGATTTTAATGTTCATTTCCTTGACTCCCAATGAGTCTGAACATCTTGTTTTTATTGGCCATATTTCCTCTATTATAATGGGCCTGTTCACATCTTTGGCCTGAATTTTTCCATTGAGTTATCTGTCACCTTCTCACTGATTTAAAGGAATTCTTTATGTATTCTAACTACCATTCCTTTGTTGGTTATATGTGATGCAAGTAACTTCTCCCACTTTGTGGCTTGTCTCATCATTTTCTTTATGCTGTCTTGAACAAAAAGTTTGTAGTTTCTTTAAAGGACAAAAAAGTTCTTAATGTTAATGTAGTTGAAATTATTCATCTTTTCCTTTATGGATTCTGCTTTTTACATAATTTAAAAAACTCTCTCCCTACTCAGAGACAAATATATTCTCCCATAATGCCTTCTAAATGTTTTATACTTTTAGCTTTTACATTCTTCCCTTGCCCCCATTTTTTTTTAAGATTACAAACAGACAACAGTAGGTAATGATTCACTATATAATTCTGAAATTATATTTTAGCTGAGAAACATGAGATTAAGGAGGTAGGACTCAAATGCCAAGGAAATAACAAAGTTTTCAAACTTAATCAAAAGGAACAAGATTCATGTTCATAAGACTTTAAGACATTCTTTTATTACCTACCCTCAAAATATCTCCTGAGAGGGTACCCCTGCCTGGGCCCAGTTCCACCAGTTGGAAAGCTGCAGTTTTTCCAGTGGCTATCCATTCACTAATGAACCATATTCCTAGAAGCTGTGACAAGGAAAAAGCTACATTAAAGAGTTATAAATCATAAACGTATACCACAATATAAAATCGTATACGCTTTACGCCAGAAAGCAAAATGTTTTCGTATGTTGTTTAATATGTTCACATATGTATAGACACACACACAAACTTCTGGGACTACATCACAACAGACAGCACTAAGGAAGGAACCACTTAGTAACAGAAAAAAATATCTAGTTAAAAGGCAGCCTCCGCTACAGGAGGTCCTGTGTCACAGATAAGAGGATTATCACTTACAGAAAAGTACTAATATTTAAAAGCAGACAGACCTATGAAATATGATTAAGCCTTTTCTTCATATTCATGTGATTTCAATAATTACATAGCTTTTAGGCGTAATTAATATTTTTAACACCTAGATTCTTCTTCCTTTTGTGTACTATTTTCTATTTCTAAACTGATCAAAGGTTCTTCTACGAAAGTAAATGAACTAGAATTCCTGAAAAGAATTCAGAGATCCTTAAAGGGAGACTTCTACTATTAATATGGCTAAATCAGGGGTGGGGGCTTTAGAGAGCATCTTGACTCCACTAATTCCTCAGTGTTCTGTATCTTTTCTCTCTTCCTTCTTGGGAACACTCAGCCTCCTTCTTCACCTTGCCTTTTGTCTCTGTCCTCCCATTCTCATTGTTCATCTGATTCTCTTCTTTTCCAACATCTTTCCTTCCATATCTTTTCCTTCTCTTTCCTTCTGTCCCTCACATCTCTACATTTCCTTTTTTATAATAAAGGACTTTTCCAATGTCCTCAATCCTTCAGTATATAAACTACTAAAAACTTAAAACTTTTGATGACTAACAGAAACAAAGCAGTAGACCAGTATCGTAGAACAATACTACTTGATCTGCTCTCAAATGTTGGTGATAATTAGTTTCTCTTACAGTTTTACACTGAGTATTACCTCCCCAAAGATCTGACTTATTTCAGGTGAAGTAATAAAATCTCCTTCTTCTCCTAGCATGTCACGGTGCACATAATATCCCTATGCAAAAAGAAAAAATGGAAAAAAAATTGTTTTCAAATAACTTTTTAAAACAGCCCTCCAAAATCTTACATAATGTATATGATGAAATAAACAGGTATTTCAACCCGAAATAAATAATGTCTTCACATAAATTTTACAAAGTAACAGTCATTTTGCAGAACTGGTAGGAAAACAATTCCCTGACTGTAAAGGCAGAAGCCATGCAATGTCCATCCCTACCCTCCAGCCCTGCCCTCCCCCTCCTGCTCCCACAACCCAGCACAGTAACCCTCCAGCCTCCTCTCCCAAATTCTCACTTTGTTTCAAATTAGCCCTTCCTGCTGCTGTTGTTTCTTGACCTGGGTGCTTTTTACATGGGAGTGTTCACTTTGTGAAAATTCATCAAGCTGTATACATGTGATTTATGCATTTTTCTATATGAATGTTACGTCACAATAGAAAGTTTGTTTTTTTAATTGCCCTGCCTGTCCACATCCATGCCATTGCAATGCTTCCCCTTCTCCACCTCTCCCTGGCAAGCTTATACTCAGTAAGATTCAATCCGCTCAAATGCTAACTTCCCTGACCTCCTCCTCCAGCTCTCTAACCTCAAACTAAATCCAGCAGTTTCCACCAGAAGGATTAGGCATTTGAGGGACAGGACTATGTCTTCTTTACCTTCATATCCCAAGTTTTAGCATAATGTCTAACCTCCAAGAAACACTTGGGAATTGTTCTTAAAAATTCCCTATGCTCCTCAAGCCTCTTCTTCTCCAAAGGGACTCTCAGCAGGTGACCTGGGCTCCTGCCCACACGAGATTAAAGAATGTTATTAAACAGACTTCCTCAGGTTCCTGACCCCATCTGGCCTCCACCTGTTCCTCTTCTTTGCTCAGGACTCAAGAGCTGAAATGCCTACAGCTTCTGCTCTTATCCAGACATAACCCTGGGCTCCAGCTGGATCCCCATTTCTCACATGACCCTGATGGGCCAGGATCTTTTCATCATCGCCTTTCTCTCACAGCTTCAACTTTTCCCCTTCAGCATTAGAAACATAATTAAGTCACTTCCATCTTTAAAAAATTGTTTTCACTCCATACAGCATCTCCCATCTAGCCTTTCTCTTTCCCTTCATAAGTAAGCTTTTCAGGGGTGGTTTTCTGTGTATGTGTATGAGAGATGAACCACTCCAGCAGTCTAGTGAAGACCACGGACTCTCCAAAGAATGTTTTTAAATGCACAGGACTGAAAACACACAGGATTAAAAATGAAATCAATTGAAAAATACTTTTCAAATATTTTTAAAACAAATTTGTGATATAGGAATTTACAAGCATCTTCTTCTAGGTGTACTAAAAAACAAATGTGAGCTGAAGTTCTAATAAATAATGAAGTTGTGAAGTGCAGAGAAATACAACAGTATTTTGCGATACCTGTGATCACTCTGTTGTGATATGACAGTATCAGTGATTTCTAAGTAGTGCTGATGCTATGGTTGTCACCTATGTTTATAATCAGAGAAATACTGAACTTCAGTTAGAAACACATTAATGAAGACTAAGTGCAATTTTTATTCCCATCCAAGTTCACAAACCCCTTGATTTCTATTCAAGGATCCCTAGGTTAAGAACATCTACTCTAAATTTGACAGTTACCTCAAGGCTTAATCCTGAAAAACCTCCTTTTCTCCGAGTATACTCTACCTGATTCCTTTGATTTTAATGTCATCTATATACTGATGATGACCAAATTTTTATATGCATACTGAATCCTTCTCAGGAACTCCAGATTCTTACAGCCATCTGCTCACTTACTATCTCCATCTTGATGTCACTGCCACCACGATATACATGAAATGCATCTCCTGAAGGTTTCCCATTGCACAACCCAAAAATGTAAATTTCATGAAAGCATTGCATGAACTCGCTCCTGCCAAATGCATCTCATACTGCTTTCCTCATCATCAGCACCACTGCCCAGGCACAGCCCTCGAGCCACACTGGCACATGCACTCTTCTCTGCATGCACCAAGACATTTCCCAGCTTGAAAACCTTGTGCCTCTGGATCCTCTGCTGGGAACCTGCTTTTCCCAGTCTTTTGCCAGGCTGGCCTATCCCCATCCCTCAAGCCTCGCTCGGCTCAAATGTACTGGTTTCCCTGACCATCTACCTGAGGAACGTCTACAACCCCTATTCCCACCGCACCACTTGCTTTCAATCCTATCAACCTGTTTTATTTATTTGTTTCCTTGTTTACAGTTCATTTTCTCAGCAGAACATAAATGCCATGCTCTACTGTCCACTGCAGTATTCCCAGTGCCTGAGACAGTTTCCGGCACATTTGGCGCCTCAATAAATGGATAAATGATGAGTGGACCTCCACTCTAACCCGGAGATGTTTGTTCTAAAGTTTCTCTCTATATGAACTTTCAGCACATTGTGACACTGCATACAGGTATTAAAGGATCCCTGCCATTACTAAACCCCTGGACCCTGAGTCACTCCATCACATTCAAGATCAAAAGGCCAAACGAACCCCAGAATTCCACAGATCTCGTATTTCAACCCAACTAAAGGCGAAACATCCTAAAATAAAAGGATCGCAGGCTTCCATCAAGTGACTTTGTAGAATAGAGAAGGAAACGCAGGTCAGAAAGCTGTGACAGTGCTTAATACTAAAAGATAAAGTCCCAGACCTCCATTCTCAAGAAGAAAACCCAGAATGCTTCCGGTGCCTGCTGTCAACCTAAGACAGCTGTCCACGCATGAAACTCGTATTTCCAGTTGCTTATCGGACATTTCCACCTGAGTACCACATTGAACTTCAAATTCACACATCGGACTTAACTCTGTCCTTCCTGTTCCTCCTAAAACACTTAACTGCTCTTCTTCCTTCTGCATTCCCTTCTCCCAGAGAAATGACTCAGTATCTGCCATCAACCCAGGTACTCATCTTTCCCTCATCTTGTAAGTCCAATCAGTTACACTGTCTCCTGAACATCTTTGAAATCTGTCCTCTCTTTAATGCTACTGCCGCTGACTTGACCTGGCCCAGCCCAAGTGACAGATTCATTTATCTGTCCCCAGGTCTTCGAGCGTGGCTCTCCCCTGGCCTGGAAGGCACCTGCCAGGGCTGAGGCTCCTCTCGGCGCACACCCTCCCGGTTCACACCTGCGGCGCTGATAGAGCGGGCCTTGTCCTCGGGCTCCCCGACCCATACCTTGGCTGGGTTGGTCAAGACCTCCTTCATGTACTCGGCCACGGTGATGGGACCAGTAGACTTAATTTTGTATATAAGATGCCGCAGCATAGGAGTCACCAGGTTGTTTTCTGCAGGTTCCTTCCCGGAGCTGAAGTACTTTCCTCTCCAAAAACACGGAATGACTGCAAAAAACACACATTAAACGGGACTCATTAGAAATATTACTATTTACAAGTGCATAGCAGCCTGAGTGATTTCAAAGCGGCTTCCTTAACACTTCACCTGGGCCAAAGCCAGGAACTCGGGCTCCGGGCCGCAGCACGCCCACCGGGCGCAGCAGGTCCGCGCTTGGCCCACGACCACGCAGCCACTTCGTGTCTGAGGCTGAACTACAGTCTGCAGCCCAGAGCTCCTCGGAGGCCCCCAAACTGAGGAAGGCGCCCCAGGCGGTTCCCACGACAACTGAGGCTCGGACACGGCGAACACATACCTGAGCGCGCGGCTCTCAGCGGCCAGACGCCGGCCCTCACGAGGACGCTCATTGCCGAACGCCGCACGCAGCAGCCCGCCGTCCAGGTGTGGGGATTGCGCCCGTTTCCGGGTGAGGACCCGCCCCCCGCAGGAAGTACGTCACCCGACCAAGCGGAAGGAAGCCGCAGGCTTTGCGCGCGTGCTTTCCTTGCTATGGCGGCCTCCAAGAAACCTTTGGAGTTCCATGCCAAGCATCCCTGGCGACCGGAGGAGGCGGTAGAAGATCCGGATGAGAACGATGAGGATGATAACGATGAAACGGAGGATGGGTTTTCCCTGGAAGAAGTGTTACGGCTCGGAGGCACCAAGGTAATGGCCTGGGACTCCTGGAGCAGGACAGAGGCGCGTGGAGTGGTCACTCGAGTGGCGTGCAAATGACTCCGCAGCCCCGGCGCTGCGGAGTGGGAGGGCGTCATGGACCCCGAGTCCAGCTTTGAAATGTGTTCTGTGCGCTTCCCGCACTTCTTTCCCGTTGCTCTTTACAAGAGAAAGTCGTTTAGAATTGAACATTTTTGTGCTTTGTTCTTTCTTAGGATGTAGGTGATCTCATTTTATTGACGTAGTATACCTGGCACTCCGTCAAGTCAGAGAGGACTGACTTTTTGGTCTTGACCTCGTGGCATCAATGTTTGGAACTCCAGTGGTGTTGGAATTTTAACTTCTGTTCTCACATACACGCTCACTACACACTCATTAAGCTCTCTGCGCTCTTGGATTTTACATCCTGATTAAGGGAAAGAAACAATAACCAAACTTTGGAATACATAGTATGTTAGTCGCTGACTACAGCTATGGAGGAAAATAAAACAAGTAAAGAGGATGATGAGTAGGGGAGGGTGTTAACAGTTTTAAACAAGGTGATCGGGGAACGCAGCACTGATGTGTTTGGGCAGAAAACTGAAGGAAAGAAAGGAGTGAGCCTTTTTTGTTCTGTTCCGTAAACAACAGAAAAGTAAGTACAGCTAAGGCAGAGTGAGGTGAGAGGAGGACAGTGAGAAATGAGGTCAGAGAGGTAAGAGGGTGGACTTATGCTCTGAATTTGATCGGAAACTAGATTTGGAGCAAGTATGTGATGGAATTTGGCTTTTTATTAAATATTTTATAAAAACTGGGCGGGGTGGGATGAGCGAATAGAGGGAAGAGAAATGCAGTTTACAGAGACATATTCACAATTTGCTCTGTACTTGGGTTATATGTAATTTTTGAGTAGGTAGTATATGTACATGTTACAAAAAGGTTTTTTTTTTTAAAGGAGGGGGTACCTGATGAAAATTCTTTTTTACCACTTTAATCTCCATGCAGTTTCCCTTCCGAGAAAGTCATTTTTATGTCTTTTATATATTCCAAGCAAATACACACACCTGCGTTTGTTACTTTTTACACAAAAGGTACAGTACTATGTCTATAATATTTTTTAAACAATATTTTAGGTCTTTTTTTTCCTTACTGTTTTAGAGAGCCATCCATATCAGTATATAAAGACTGTCATTAGTTTTATGCCTGCATAAATCATTATCTGTCTTAATTTATCTAACCAGCATTTATTGTGGATGTTTAAGTTGTCAATCTTTGCTATTTTAAATGATGCTTCAGTAAATACCTTGAATATATATCTTTTTCCACATTTGTAAGTGTGTGTATAACCTAAATTTGTAGAAATGGAATGGCTAGGTGAAAGGATTTGTGTCTTGTATTTTGTTTTTAGTTGGCAAATTGCCCTCCATAGAGGATGTGCCAGTTTATACTTAAATCAGCCATGTAGGAAAGTGCCTTTCCTCACCCTCTCCCAACACTACCTGTCTTAAATTTATCTTTGCTCATCTGACAGATTAAAAAATGAACGTATCATTGTGATTTTAATGTGGACCTTTTTTGGGGGGGATAGAGGGGAGGTGATTAGGTTTATTTATTTATATATTTTAATGGAAGTATTGAGGATTGAACCCAGGACCTCTAAGCACACGTTCTACCACTGAGCTACACCCTCTCCCTAATTTGGACTTCTTTAAATGTCAGTGAGGTTGAGCGTCTTTTCATATTTTTAAAGAGCCGCTTTTTTTTTCCTTCTATGAACCGTATGTGTATATATATCCCTTGCATATCTCTGTTGGGTTGTCATTTCCTTAACTGATGTGTGAGAACTTTTATATTAAATTGAGCCCAATTACTTTGATATGAGTTGCCAGTTTGTTTTTCCAGTTTATTATTTGTCTTTTGATTTTTGTATATATTTTGAGAGAAAGTGATACATTTATTCATTCTTTCCTTTATGGACCCTGAGTTTTCTGTCAAGTTTATAAAGATTTTTGCCTACTCTAGAATTTTTTTTTAATTATGCTGTGCTTTCTTCTGTTTTTTGTTTTATTTTTCTCATTTAAATTTTTGATCCATCCAGTGTTGTGAGTGTAGGTGGGAGCCCAGGCAATACCATGATAACTCAAATTAATTGATTTCAAGGATGTAGATATCAGCTTAACTTTTGAAGTTTTAACTAAACTGTTGGATTTGTAATTTATTTTAAACTTTCTTATGTTTTTATGCAGCAAGATTACCTTATGCTGGCTGCTTTGGATGAGAATGAGGAAGTGGTAGATGGAGGCAAAAAAGGAGCAATTGATGATCTTCAGCAAGGTGAATTGGAGGCATTTATTCAGAATCTCAGCTTGGCCAAGTATGCAAAAGCTTTCTCAACTGAAGAAGAAAAACCAGCTAAAAAGGAAGATGCAAGCAAAAACGAAGCAAGAATTCCTAAAGTAAATAATAAAAAGCAAAATGTAGCAGAAAATGAAAGTAAGGTGAAAAATAAGAAGAGAACAGAACAACATCCTGCTGAGAACAACAGTGCCATACCAAAGGTAAAGAGAGATAAACAACAGGACATCTTTGAATTTTTTGAGAGACAGACATTGTTACTTAAGTCTGGAGGCAAATGGTATGATCTGGAGTACAGCAGTGAATATTCTTTGGAACCCCAGCCTAAGGATGTTGTGTCTAAATACAAAACCTTGGCCCAGAAGTTGTATGAGCATGAAATCAGTTTATTCAAAAATAAGACGAATAATCAAAAGGGAGCCTCTTCTACCTGGATGAAGGCAATTGTGACATCGGGGACACTTGGTGACAGGATGGCAGCCATGATTCTTCTTATTCAGGATGATGCTGTTCACACACTGCAGTTTGTAGAAACTCTCTTGAACCTCGTTAAAAAGAAGGGCAGCAAACAGCAGTGCCTCATGGCTTTGGATACTTTCAAAGAGTTACTCATTACAGACCTTTTGCCAGACAGTCGAAAGCTACGAATTTTCAGCCAGCATCCTTTCAACAAACTAGAACAGTTGTCCAGTGGCAACAGGGACTCAAGGGACAGAAGGCTGATATTATGGTATTTTGAACACCAGCTGAAACACTTAGTGGCTGAATTTGTGCAGATCTTAGAAACTTTAAGTCACGATTCATTAGTAACCACAAAAACACGAGCCCTTATAGTGGCTCATGAGCTTCTTTGTAACAAACCTGAGGAGGAAAAGGCCCTTCTTGTGCAGGTGGTGAATAAACTGGGAGATCCTCAGAACAGAATAGCCACCAAAGCATCCCATCTGTTAGAGACATTACTTTGCAGACATCCCAATATGAAAGGAGTTGTGTGTGGTGAAGTAGAAAGGCTGCTCTTCCGCTCAAACATCAGCTCCAAAGCCCAGTATTATGCAATTTGCTTTTTAAATCAAATGGCCCTCTCCCATGAAGAAAGTGAACTGGCTAACAAATTAATAACTCTTTATTTTTGTTTTTTTCGGACTTGTATCAAGAAAAAAGATATTGAATCAAAAATGCTCAGTGCCCTTTTGACAGGAGTGAATAGGGCATACCCTTATTCTCAGACTGGTGACGACAAAGTGAGGGAGCAGGTTGACACACTGTTTAGAGTGCTGCATGTTGTGAATTTTAATACCAGTGTGCAGGCTTTAATGTTGCTTTTCCAAGTGATGAATTCTCAGCAGACGATATCAAATCGATACTATGCAGCATTGTATCGGTAAGTACCTACCATTCCAGTATGTGAGTGAGAAATAGCGTGGTCTAATACAATGCTGTGCCCCTTTGTGGGGCAAGAGAAAGACTTAGGAAGTGGGATTTTAGGGCCTCCTCGGTAACTTGCTACTACTCACCACCTTTGGGTGACTTAGTCTTTGTTTCCCTGTTGGACAGCTAAATTATGTGCTTTGAATATGTTGTTTATTATTTTTTTGTTTTGAGTAGGCCCCATCCTCAGTCCTGTATTTCTTCCCTCCTGTCCTTCACACAGCCATTTAGTCATTCATTCAACAAGAATTTTTTGAGTGCCGAGTATGTGCTGGGCACTGTTCCAGGACTCAGGACATAGCACAGTGAACAAAATTCCCACCTCTAGAGGCACTTCCGTGCATATTGGGGAAGACACATGGTAAATAAGAAAGCTTTTTGACACAACATTGTAAAATGACTATAACTCAATAAAAAAAAGTTTATATATTAAAAAAAAAGAAAGCTTTTGGATAGGAGGGTTGGGGGTTACAATTTGGGAATTTTTAAAAAAATATTATGATTAAGGCTTTGTTTACTGAATTTTGCAGCTATCCTGCAGTGCACCCACTGAGGGCTGATATTTTGAACAAAGTGTATTTAAGTACAGTTCTTCAAGTACACCAGCAAGCTATATATTGCCTTTTTACGTACATATATCTCTTGAAAAACGTAATGTATAGTGGTTAATATCTTAGACTTAAGCCACATTGCCTGGTTTTGGGTCCCAGCCATTAGTTTGCTGTCTAACTTTGGATAGATTACTTAATCCTCATTAAAACCCCATTGGTAAACATGGTTGATCCCATTTTACTGTGCTTTTATTTGCCTATAAAATGGAGAGGCAAGCATCTATCCCATAGTGTTATTATGAAGATGATGAAATTTCCCCACAATTACACAGCTAGAAAATGACAGAACTGGGAATTTAATAAGGTTAATGAGTTAATGTATATGTAAACCCATGTAATCTTCATGTGTGGTGTGTATTTAACAATGCCCAATACACACTAAGTGCTCTGTAAGTGCTGCCATTATTATGATGATGATGATGATGATGATGATGATGATGATGATGATGATGATTTCCTGTCCTCATCCTCACTTTTTCAGTTTAATCCTCTTTTTTTTGTTGTGTTTTGTTTTGTTTTTGGAGGGGGAGGGAAGTAATTAGGTTTATTTATTTATTTACTTTTTTTAGAGGAGGTACTGGGGATTGAACTCAAGATCTCATACATACTAAGCATGTGCTCTACCACTTTGCGCTATACCCTCCTGCTTAGTTTAATCATCTTAACAGCTCTCCGGTCTCTGAGGTACATAATTTGTGCAAGTTCACACAGACATTATGAGGCCAAGTTAGGTGGCAAATCCAGATCTATACTAGCTTGGAATTGATGGTGTTTCATGGCACTGATTGCGCTGGTACACTAAAAAAGAATCTCAGAGGTCTTCCCATAAGTCTTAAGAGTCTATAATCTTTCAAAGTAATAAATACTTAAATGTTTTTAGTTTGGGAAGACTTCTGAGACTGAAAATGTAGGGGCTTCAGTGTTTGGGGTTTTTTGTAACTTTTGAGGGTAATAGAATTTCTACTTCTTAGGAAATGTTTGGAAACTATTGGAAAACACGTTTTTCTAATATCTATTTAACATCTCAGTGTTTAAAACAATAGTCTAACATCTCTGAGGAGTACATTCCTAAATTCTTTAAATTACTGCTTGCCAAGCACTCTCACAGATGAATTTCCTCAAAGGGCTTTTAAGCCTTCTTAAAGTATTTATTTTCTCTTGGTTTTATTAAGAATCCTTTAAGTAAAATTGAGGGATAAAAGAAATGAAGAAATGATTCAGTTTACAAAAACATGATTTATCAAAATCTTCAGGAACATGTTCTCTGTCAAATGGTGGAGACAGCCATCTAAATTCTCAAATGCTTCTATTGACATGTAATGGAGCTTATGATTAAAAATAAGTTGCAGAATGGATGAAAATGTTGAAAAATGTAAATGGGAGGAGAGAAAGTGAGATGTCAAAGATTGAATAATATAGACTATTTCAAAATATCACCAGTAGGTACGAGAGTTGTGGAACTGACAAATGGAGAAACCTGGATATGTAGAGCAATATGAAAATGCCTCACAGGGTTAAATATTTTCATTTCTAGTGTTAGTGAAAAAAAAGTAATAAAAGTGCTTAGAACAAAAGTAATAATTCCACATCAGCATATCTGGAGGATTTTGTTAATTCTGGGTGTCCTGATGTCTGGGGTTCTAGACCAGCTGGAATATCCCTGGGATTCAGCAAGCACAATAAAGAGAGAATTTTAAAATTATCATAGGAAATAATAGTTCAGCAGTCAGCAGAGGAGACCCTTGAGGGGAGAGAAGGACACATAATTAGCTATAGTATAGGGTCAGGTATTTGAAAGGCTGTCATGTAGAAGTATAATTAGGTTATTTTGATAAAATTATATATATTTAAAGCATATAACAAAGATTTGATCCATGTATACATTGTGGTAATTACCATAATCAAGTTAATTAACATCTTTTCTTGGTGACGATGCTTAAGATCTGTTCTTAGCAAATTTCAAGTATACAGTAACAGTATTAAGTATATTCATCATGCTGTATGGTAGATCCTCTCAGAACTTACTCATCTTATAATTGAAAGTTTGCACCTTTGACCAGCATCTCATTTCTTCCACCCCAACCCCTGACAACTACCAGTCTGTTCTCTGTTTCTATGAATTTGATTTTTTTCAATTCCACGTATATGTGAAATCATAGAGTAGTTGTCTTTCTCTGTCTGACTTACTTCACTAAGCACAATGTCCTCCGGGTTCATGCATGTCACAAGTAGGATTTCCTTCTTTCTCATGACTGAATAATAATCTGTTGTGTGTTTATGCCACATCTTCTTAATCCAGTCATCTTATTGACAGACACATAGGTTGTTTCTGTACTTTGGCTGTTATGAGTAATGCCGAGAACACGAGCGTGCAGATTTCCTTTGGATATATGCCCAGAAGTGGAATTGCTGGATCATATGGTAGTTCCGTTTTTAATTTGTTGAGGAATCACCATAGTGTTTTACACAGTGGCTGTACCAACTTATATTCATACCAACAGTGTACGAGGGTCCCACTTTCTCCACATCCTTGTCAGTGTTAGTTATCGCTTGTCTTTTTGATAATAGTCATCCTAACAGGTGTGGTTGATATCTCAGTGTAGTTTTGATCTGCATTTCCCTGATGATTAGTGGTATTGAGCATCTCTTCATGTACCTTTTGGCCATTTGTATGTCTTCTTTGGGAGAATGTCTATTCAGGTCCTCTGTCTATTTTTTAATTGAATTATTTGGAATTTTTTGCTATTGAATTGTATGGAGTTCCTTATATATTTTTTATATTAACCTTTTATCAGATACATGGTTTGCAGATACTTTTGTTCATAGGTTGCCTTTTCATTTTGTTGACTGTTTCCTTTGTTGTGCAGAAGCTTTTTAGTTTGATCTAGTCCCACTTGTTTATTTTTGCTTTTGTTGCTTGTATTTAGGTAATCTTGTGTTGCTCCAGGAGGCAGTAGTAGAATTGATGGTTGGAAATTACACAGAAACAGATTTCAACTGTGGGTAAAGAAGGTATTTTCTGGCAAAAAACGAGTTGTCCAAAGTTAGTGAGCAGTCTGCAATCACTAGAGATACTGTACAACCACTTACCATGAAGTGAATCACTTATTATTCAGCAAATATTGAGTACTTATTAAGTGCCAGGCACCAGCTTTATAACAGTGAATAACACAGACACAGGTCCCTGTTCCATTGGACTCTAGGGGTGAGAGGGGGAGGAGAGAATGGCAGAAGAACGAGTTAAACTGTAACGAACATAAATATGGGACTGAGAGAGGAAATAACGGAGGAACCTGTGCACATGCAGACAGCTGGAGAAGAGCATTCTGGGCAGAGGGAATAGTGTGTATGGGAAGGATACAGTCATACAGTTTTACATTGAGCTGGAGAGTCTCTGAAGTCCTCACAATTCAGTTTCCTACTCCACGTGTATGCTTCACCAGAACCATGTGGAGGCAGCCTCTGGTCACCAGATAGTAGGGAGTGATGCAAGGACAAGAACCTGGTCTAGTCCACTGCTTACACAGGTCAGTTTTCATCGTTTGGCTTTGGATTAGCCTTTCATGCACAGTTCTGTATCTATATGAAAACTACACTGTTAGGGCTGTGCCCTGTTGGTCTGGAGAATGGAAAACCACTTGGGAAAGAGAAAAGGAACCACAAAAAAAGGTCTCTTGATCCTGTGTATTTTTTCCCCTGATATTATCATCATTCCTTCTATTCTGATCATTGACTTCCATTTTACGTCTTAGGGCAGAAATGGTCTCTTGTGTATAGCACAGGGAAATATATACAAGATCTTATGGTAGCTCACAGTGAAAAAAAAATGTGACAGTGAATATGTATATGTTCATGTATAACTGAAAAATTGTGCTCTACACTGGAATTTGACACAACATTGTAAATGACTATAACTCAGTAAAAAAAAAAAAAGAAATGGTCTCTTATTCTAAAATAAGCAGGAAGGTTATCTCTAACTAAGATTACGTTAGTAGTTGACTCTAATATGTGACTGCTGGTTATGGGGGTGTTTTATGAATAAACGTGTGGTCTTTTTTCTATTTTGCAGGAAGATGCTGGATCCAGGCTTGATGATGTGTTCTAAGCAAGCCATGTTTCTTAACCTTGTCTACAAATCTCTGAAAGCGGACATCGTATTGCGGAGGGTGAAGGCTTTTGTGAAGAGGTTACTTCAAGTTACTTGTGAACAGATGCCACCATTCATATGTGGAGCTTTATATCTTGTGTCTGAGATCCTTAAAGCAAAACCAGGTTTAAGAAGTCAACTAGATGATCATCCGGTATATTTTATAGCTGCTTTTTAAATCGAGTGGGTTCTGAAATATATTTGGTATTTTCCTTCTTTGCTTTCAGTGACAATAACTTACTTAGTTCTCTGGAGCATGTAGTATGAGTCTTGGAAGCAGACGGACCTGGATTTTAGTCCCAAGTGTACAGTTTACTAGGTGGGCATGTTGCTTGACCACTTTACTTGTAATAAACTACCCTAAACTGATTATATGAAATAGTTGTAGACATTTGTAGAGCTAGTGGGTCTCTTACCTGTCTCCTCAGTTGTGAAGTGGACATAATAGCACCTGCCTGATAGGGTTATTTATAACAAGTCAGAGATTTACATGAGGGCTGAATGTTTTGAATGTCTCAGGGATTCTTGGCTCAAAACTTTATTACATTTAAAAATAAGAATATGGTCTCATTCTAAATTTCATTGATGGAACTTTCACGTTTCATCAGAGTTGCAATAAGCAAATCTTCTTCAAAACTATCTCATGTAATTGAATATAGACTTCCAGTTGATTAACCCAGATTCATTAAACCATTTTTTTTAGGAGTCTGATGATGAAGAAAATTTTACTGACATAAAAGATGATGAAGAAATAGAAACATTCACTGATGCAGATAAAGAAACAGAAACAGATACTGTGAAAAAAGTTGAGATGGAAGAAACTGTGTCTGAAAGTCATGTGGAAACCAAAAAGTTAAAATCTGCTTCTTGGGTGCACTTTGATAATTTGAAAGGTGAGTTTCTTAAATATTAAATTATTCTCTTGAATCTTTAAACAGAGGAATTGGATTCCCCTTTGATCTTAATAGAAGTAAATATACCATTTTAGAAGTCCTCAATATTGCTTTCCTTTAAATGGGAGTTCTCATAACCAGATATATATAGGAACTTAGAAGTAAATTTTTAATATGAATCATTGATTTGTTCATTAACAGTACTACAGATAATAAATACATATTTTTAAATAAATCTTAGAAATTAAAGTAGATCTTTTTGGAACTGTGAAGATTTAGTGAGAAAACTGGACACGTTCGATGCACAACAGATCTCTTTTTCTTCAGGTATAGATTTAATAAGTTTACACCTTTGAACCAGTTTTAGTTTCTTGGCTTTTATCTGTACATGTAAAACCCTCCTACATGAAACATATATGAAAACAACAAATGTATGTACACTAAAGTTTGATTTCTAAACAAAAAAATATCTGGTTACATATTGTGAATTGTGTGGAACTTGTAGTTATTTTGTTTGAGCCTCATATTTACCCTCTATAGTTCCTCAAAGTAGTGTTTTAGGATTGAAAACTTTCTGTGAAATAGAAGCTTTAGGTTTTCCATCCACATACACAAATTGAATTAAGTCTCATAACAGAATATTAGAGCCAAAAGAAATCTTAGAAGTACAGCCTCTTCATTTGAGGCTGTAAAGAAAAGCACACTAGCCTTGAGGATCAAGAAATGTGACTGACCTATTTCTTCCAGCTTGTTGTGGGACTCTTGATCAGATGATTTTCTCTCTCCAAACTTCAGTTTGCTTGTGAAGTATAAAAGAGGAGTATGGCAGCCATCAGGAAAGCTTTTAAAAGAATCCATCAGTTGCCCTGAAGGCCAACCCAAGTATAATCCTTTAGAGAGATGATGAGCAGGTGCATTGTGAAGGAGACAGTTCCTGTTATGTGCTCAACTTTTCTTGCTTTAATTTTTTAATCCAGAGGGTTGCTGAAAACATGAAAAAGATATTATAAACCTGTTCAAGTGAGACTTATTTCTGGGCATAATTTAATGATAAATATTCAGTGCACTCTAAAGTTCCAAAAGAATTTAGGCCTGTTTCATCCTCAGGTTATTTGCCATGTTACCACTTATGACCTAATTGACCAAGAAATGGGTGCCTTTTGTTGCTATTTGAAAAGGGAATAAAATCTGAAGGGGAGCTTTTAGTAGTTGGAATAAACATGCTGCCTGGTTTATTCAATAGCAAATACTAGCTTGGGTACCATGATAAATTCTTGACAAGGCTTGGAGTTTTTGATCTAGGTAGGATACCTGGCTAACTAAGAGTATTGAAAATTATAGGTGTCATTGACATCAGTAGTTTTGGTGGTTTTAGTGACCTCTTGGTCTAGGAATAAAACATTTGAGAAATACTATTTTATATTTTTGTTCTCAGGTGGCAAACAGTTAAACACATATGATCCATTCAGTAGAAACCCTTTGTTCTGTGGAGCTGAAAATACAAGTCTTTGGGAACTCAAAAAGGTAAAATAATTTCAAATTGTCTCTTAATTCATCTGTGCTGTATTTTGTCCCCATGGATTTAACACCTTCAAGTTTCCTTTTTTTGTGTGTGAATGATAAATATAGTTTATTTATTTAGACATTAATTGGCATAAGGAAGCAATTTGAAGTTTGTCACTTGGCTGTAATACCTTATAACCCATATTTCTGTTGCCTCTGATAAACATTGAATTTATCTGTTTCTCCATTCACATGTAGAAAATCTTACATAATAATGTAAAATCTTACAAAATAATGTGCATGCAAAATAAGGATGTTAATACATGGCTAGAAACAAATTTTGCTTTTTGTAAGTAGATTATTGCATATAATGGCTCTATATAGGGATAAGTTTTGCTTTATGTATTAGGTATGTCTGAAAAGTTTTGTGATGACAGAACTTTTTCCAAGCAAAGTTACTTTTTAAACACATAAGAGGTATTCATATTTATAATAACCTTTCTATGATTCTTTTGGGAAAGCAAGTAAATGACTTCCTATACAGACTTGTTAGCAAGTCTGATAGGTCATAGCTACTTTCATAGTGATACCAAGACATTCTTTGCCTTTGTCACTGTTGACAGTGGCACTGATAGTAAAGAAATGATGGATAAAACTGCTGATTCCTTAGCACAAATAAAACAGTAGAACCAGGCTGCATTCATGGTCATTAAATTCTTCATTGCCACATACTTGTAGGGAACAAAAAAATCAAGTATCACATAAGAATGATGAAGCAGGAAAAAAAATTGTTGATTTTATTATCTTGACCCCAAAATACATACATTTCTTTTTACTATTCTGTGTGCATATATAACAAGAACACATAAGGCTCTTTGCTGCAGACCGTAAGTATGAGGGTTGTCTGATGTCTTGGGAAAGTGCCTGGGGAGTTGTCGGAAACGCCGCTAGCTGCTTTTTTCGTGAAAGGCTGGCTGACAGACTGGTGATTCAGACTTGGGTATTTGGGAGATTTTTTCTTGAAAATGAATGAAGTGAACCTTTTGCTTCAAACAAAACAGCTGACAGTGTTTGTTGTCAATGATAAAATTCAAGCTTTTAAGCACAGATTAAAATTTTAGAACTCCTATAACCACCATCTTGAACTTAACAGTTTCTCAGTAGATAAAAACTTTTCTGATGAAAATCAGTGGTGATACTAACAATGTGATTTTTGTGATGTTGAATGAAATGTGACTAACATTTGGAAGATTTGCATAACTCACTGAGTCAGTATTTTCCAAATGACCAATGCACAGTGTTACAGAGTCAAGCATGGATAAAAGATCCATTCACTGTAGACTAGTCAATTTTAAGTAGCAAGTACCAAAAGCTGATTGATGGGGTTTCAGATTCCATATTGCAGCTAATCTTCAATTTCAATATAGTAGCAAAGAAAAAAACTCCACATTTATGTGAAAGACTATTGGTTAATCCTCTTTTTTCCAACTATATATCTGTGTGAGGCCAGATTTTCTCCATATACTTCAACTAAAATAACATGGAATACAGAAGCAGATATGAGAATCCACTGTCTTCTGTTAAACCAGACATTAAACAGATTTGCAAAACTGTAAAATAATGCCACTCTTCTCAGTCATATTTATTTGTTCTGAAAAAGTTATTTTTATGAAACATTTATATCAATATATAATGTGTTTATTGCTATTTTAAATGAACTATGTTTAAAATTCTTCTGTTGTAATATCTAATGAAGTAAATATCAATAGATATATCCCATTTAAATTAAGAAAGCTCTTGAGGTCCTTGATTTTTTAAATTTATGTATTTATTTAACAATATCATTTTTTAAATTGAAGTATAGTTGATGTACAATATTATGTTACAGGTATACAATACAGTGATTCACAATGTTTAAAGGTTATACTCCATTTATAGTTATTATAAAATATTGGCTATATTCCCCATGTTGTACAATACATCCTTGTAGCTTATTTCATACCTGATAGTTTGTATCTCTTAATCTTCCAACTCCATCTTGTCCCTTCCCCTTTCCCCCTCCCCACTGGTAACCACTAATTCCTTCTCTACATCTGTAAGTCTGTTTCTTTTCTGTTATACTCACTAGTTTGTTGTATTTTGTTAGATTCCACATGTAAGTGGTATCTTATAGTATTTGTCTTTCTCTGTCTGACTCATTTTACTTAGCATAATGCCCTCTAAGACCATCCATGCTGTACACCAGAAACTAATACAACATTTTAAATCAACTGTACTTCAGTTAAAAAGCAAGTAAACAACACAATTATAATATGTGCAGAAGAACTGAACAGACATTTTTCCAAAAGAGGAAATGCAGATGGCCAACAGGAACATGAAAAGTTGCTCAACATCACCAGTATCAGGGAAATGCAAGTCAAAATCACAATGAGATATCATCTCACATCTGTCAGAATGGCCATTATCAAGAAGAACACAAATAATAAATGTTGGCAAGGATGTAGAGAAAAGGAAACCCTTGTACACTGTTGGTGGGAGTGTAAATTAGTGCAGCAACCACGGAAAACAATATGGAGGTTTCTCAAAAACCTAAAAATTGAACCACCATATGGCCCAGCAATTCTACTCCTGGGCATCTATCCAAGAAAAACAAAAACATTAATTCAAAAAGATACATACACCTCACTACTAACAGTTGAGGTCCTTGGTTGTTAAGTGTGTAAAGTGCTGCTGAGAATCACTTTTCTGATATATTGGATTAAGTTTCAATTTTTTGGATTTTCATAAATAATCTACAGCTATAGTAAAAGTTCACCTAATTTCACATTTTTCTTTTTAGCTGTCTGAGCATTTTCATCCCTCTGTGGCCCTTTTTGCAAAGACTATCCTTCAGGTAAGTCTCAAATATTCAGGAGACAAAAAGTAAGTAATCCAGTTTTAGAGAATCAATAATTGGTCAAACAGTGCTTTCTCCACCAGAAAGAATCATGAACATTCTCTGCTATTGTAAAGGAAGATTGCCCTCCCTTTTCCCATTTGCTGTGTTGCCACTCAGGGTTTGTTTCCTGGTTAGATGACCTGCAGTATTAATACTATTTGCCTATTCATAAAATCATCAGTGCATCTTAGAATGTGTATGAGTGTGTTTAATTTCTTCAGGAAGATAATAATGTGCATGAGAGGGATGTTTGAAGGGTCTTTTATTGCATGTTTGTGCCTTCGAAGCAATGTAATAGATGCTTACATTTTTCTTTTTGTTTCTCATCTAGATGCATACATGTAATTTGAGTTAAGTTCTTAATTCCTTCTCCCCTCCCCACCCCTCACCTTTCAGGGAAATTATATTGAGTATTCAGGGGACCCACTACAGGATTTCACACTAATGAGATTCTTGGATCGATTTGTATACCGAAATCCAAAGCCACATAAAGGCAAAGGTATGCTTCTATTTGATGAATTTTTCGGTTGATGCTGCTGTAATATGAGCATATAACTAGGTTTTACATTATGCTGTCATGATTTTACATTTCAGGAAACACAGACAGTGTTGTGATGCAGCCAAAAAGAAAACATTTTATGAATGATATTCGTAGTCTTGCTGGTAAGTATAAAGCCTGGACAGTTGAAACTGATAAGACAGTACAAGTTAGTAACACATAAATTGTGTTATTCTTTGCTCTACTTTATCAGAATAAAACTTAAGCACCAGAGATAATTATCCATCTCTGTTCTGAAGAGTGTATGCATTTTCAAGCTTATTGTGACTGGGCTGTTTTGTTTTTTTTTTAATTTTATTAAAAAAATTTCAAACATATTCAAAATATATACATAAGTAGTATGATGAGCCCCCTCCCTCAACCCATAACCATTACCCATCTTCAACAATTAACATTTTGCCATTCTTTATAGCTTTATCTGGCTTCTCCCCTCCAGCCTATATATAATTACCTTTTACAGTTCAGACCATCTTAAGCTCACTACTATGGGCTCGGCAGAAAACCCACAACAGATTTTGTCACAGAGCATCTTTTTAAACTCAATTGATAACCTACTTCTATGGGTATTTAGTACCCATCTTGTAGATCTGATTCTGTCTTTGTATTCAGAGCAGACATTTCTTTACATACTAGATTTAGCTTTTTATTTTTCTTAGTTTTCCCTCAGTATTAAGTAAAATTGTGGATACTTCTATCTTTACCTTTACTTCCTATTTGCAGAGTGGCAGGCGTTATTGTCATTTTTCCAAGATGAAAATGACAAGTTTAAAGTTATGATTAAAAGAACTCTTTTAATTTTTTGTTTTTCTCTTGAAATTTGGATCCTGGATGCAGTTGGAGGACAGTGAGAGAACCCTGTTCTTTCACTGTGATGCACTGATGGCTACCAAGTTAGATTGTAGCCCACAAAGTTTCAAACGTTGGGTTTCCTCTACACAGATTTTTCCAGAGATTGTCCTTCATACTATAAGCTGCCTTGTGTCCAACTTCCTTACATTTTGAGACTTTAGAATTATAGGTATTCTGCACTTAGTCTGAAGAGCTTGAATAACATAAAAAGGATTACTTTAATAAATTAAAATTTTTAACTTCTCCTAGTTAACAGTAAGGAGTTCCTTGCAAAAGAAGAAAGCCAAATACCAGTGGATGAAGTGTTTTTCTATAGGTAATATATCTAATGGTTTCATTTGGGGAACTGTTAAATTTAAAATTTTTAGATTCCGTAAATGGTTTAACATATGCCTATCTTGAAAAGATCAACGGTTATGTCAATATCCATTTTTGTGAGGGGAATTTAGAAATGTCAGTTTGCTAATATTAAGATATCTAAGTGAAACTAAAGCAAATTTGGGGGCTTTGTTTTTAATAATTTAGTATCAATTTTAAGTATCTTGACTTTGTGAAATTTAATCTTTCTTTTTTTAATATAGTAATTTTCTTACAGGCTTTAAATCTGTATCAGTCTGATATAATGATAAATAATTCATGAGTAATTTGTCCAAAACATGGCTCTAAACAGAATTAGCAAAACTGATTGCACTACCGTGGAGATAAGTCCTAAACCTACTGGAATTCCTACTAATGCCTCGTAGTAGTAAAGGAACTGTTACCTGTTGATTGATTAATTCAGTTGTTTTGTTGTTGTTGTTTTACATTTTGTGTAAAGAATTTTGAGGGTACGATCCCATCTGCAAAATGCTAAGTTTCACTGTACCCCAATATAAGAATAAATCTAACTGATAAGTATTGTGATTAGTGGTCATTTAGAGCCACAGTTTATAATATTGGAATACTTGCATCATTTCATTAGTTTTAATGCTAAAACAGCCTTTTACTGTGCCATTTAATTAAGATGAGTTAAGGTGTTTTTATGAAGAACACCCTAAATCGTTGAAATTTATTCTCCACATTTCAGAAGTTTCCAACTATTTTGTTGAATTCAAAACTTTTTTTTAAATAATAAATACAAACTTTAGTCATTTATATCCAATGGAATTAACTGCTTTTACACTTGTTAGTGTCACTGGTCATGGGTGTTTTGATTATAGTAAAATGGGCCTTTTAATAAAATTATCAAATATGTAACATGCATTTTATTTTAGGTACTATAAAAAAGTTACTAGGGTTAAAGAGAAACAAAAACGGAATGAAGATGAAGAAAGTATAGAAGATGTGGATGATGATGAGTTTGAAAAGATGATTGGTAATTTTTTTATCTATATAATCCACAGAGCTAGAAATATTTTAATTGGAATTTAGACTGAAACAAAAACCATGCGAAATTAGAAAAAATTACATTGAGCTCACCTGTTAAATATTGAATTACACCTACTAAAAAATAAGCACATAAGTAGTTCTAGTGTAGTAAAAAGGGCTGTAGTTGCTAAATACTGTTTTATTTGATATTTTCCCTCTTCCCATAAAAGAACTGTAGAAAGAAGCTAAAATTAACTGGAACCCATTTAGTTTAGGGAGTTAGTTAAGGCCAGTATATTCATAGGTTTATGTAGTTTAATAAAACACACCAGCGGTGGTCAGACGTATATCATTTTGGTGTTCACTCATGAACAGCAGGCTCATGACTGTGTTAACTGATTCAGACATACGACACATTACTCATTGCTGTATCTCATCATTTGTGTGTTGTTCTCTGGCAGACACTTTTGAAGATGATAATTGTTTCACCTCTGGAAAGGATGACCTTGATTTTGCTAGGTAAAATACTTTTCTTCAGTAGTAGGGGGTTTTTTGTTTGTTTGTTTTTTCCTTACTGTTTTCCCAGCATTTCCCAAATTATTGTCCCTCAGAACAGTAGAACATGAGCACAGGACTCTGTGATGTATAGGAGAAAGGTATTGAAATAAGTTTGGGAAATAGATACAGTACTTTCATTTTTAGACTCTTATAATGCTCATTAGTATAGTAAATAAAGGCTCGGAGCTGAGTATAGTAAATAAAGGTTCATTAGTACAGTAAGTAAAGGAGAGGCTCGTACCTCTCTTTTGAATTCTGTTAATAGCCTAATAACCTGCTGTTCACCAAAATATACTTTAGAAAACAGTGTCCTCTCCTACATTACAAGTTGTTCTTTTTCTGCAGCAACGTGAAAAAGAAAGCAAAAGGAGCTAGGGATGACTCAGAAGATGACGATTCAGAAGATGATGACCTTGATAACCTGGATGATGATGAAGTCTCCTTAGGAAGTATGAATGAGGAATTTACTGAAATTGAGGAAGATGGAGGAACATTCATGGATGTGCTTGATGATGAAAACGAGAGCATTCCAGGTAAACATTTTAAAATAGAAGATAGAAACAAACTCTTTCTTCCCCAGCATAGGCTAGTTTTTCAGTTGAAGGGTTTTGCTTTTTGGTTTTTTTGTTGTTGAAGGTTTTTTTTTTTAACATTACCTTGTATTCAAATAAATACCCAGATCAGCCATTACTTGAAAGAGGACCTTTTTCCCTCTCATTTGAAACTGAAGCTTTGCTTTGCTCTTTTCTTTTCTTTTCTTTCCTTTTCCCTTCCCTTCCCTCCCCTCCCCTCCCCTCTCTTTTTTTTCTTTCTTTTTTTTTAAGCAGTTGAGTTTTCAGTTTCAGGCTTTTATTTTCATTAAGGTCAGCTGTATTATACTGCACCTGCTGAGTACCTATACTATACTCAACAAGTCTGTACTATACCTGTTAAGCTGTTACACTGCCTTTTAAAAATGTTGCAATAGTAATTAGCAGTTTCTTAAAAGTTAATCAGTATTCATCATTATAGCCCTATAGCAGCTCTGCTGTTTTTAAATTGCTTAATAACAGCGTTTTTTTTTGGCAACAGAACTTGATGATGAAGTCAGTTCCAAAGTCAACAGTAAGAAAAACAAGAGAAAAGGTGCAAATGATTTTGACTTTGCTGGGTCATTTCAAGGTAAGAAAATGAATTTAATCTCTTTTAAACCTAAGCATTATGCACGTGAAAGCTATTGTTCATTATCATTTGGGGAAATTAACTCCTCTAAATTGGTTAATACAATTTTTGTTCTTATAACGGATTAATAAGTTTTATGTATTTTTAATATATGAAGATTGCTGTTTCCCACATACACCTTCAATTATTTTCTCTTCCTAAATTCCTTCCTCTTTTTTAAATAGATCTAGATCATCTTTTCATTCATGTTTAAACCATTCAGTAATATGTAAGCCCTGGATTTTCCAGACATCTGTTGCCTTTTTCCTTTTCAACCACCTCTTACCCTTGCCATCTGACCCATCTGAAAACCTATGCTCTTTATTAACGTCATTTTCCTTTTTTATGAGATTTCCCATTTTGCTGCCATGACAAAATGATTGTAACCTCAAAAATATATAAAATAGAACAAATTAGCAGAATTTGACTTTTTTTAAAGCGTATTAATGGATTATGCCTTTTAATGTTCACACTTCTGCAGTGCTAAAAAAAAAAACACTATCAGTTGACAGTTTTTAAAGTTTTTGATAAAAACATAGAAAGCACTATAATATAAATATTTTATTCCTTAATTTGTGAATAAATTTGCACGGGCTCACTTTTTTTTTTTTAATGCTTTGCTTCTGATGCCTCTTTAGTTTCTGCAAATACAGCTGACCCTTGAACAACAACAGTTTAAACTGCATGGGACTAGTACTACATGGTCCATAGTTGGGTGAATCTGAGGATGACTGTAAATACATATGCCTGTTTTCAGCTGCACTGGGGATGGGTGCCCCTAAACCCCGTGTTGTTCAAGGGTTAGCTGTAAATACCGATGAATAAAAATAGACTTGCAAATTTAGAAGTAATTAAAATGCTTGACAATATTTTATTAAAATTAAACAATATTAAAAATGTTTTTTGACAGTAAATATCAAAAATAATAACTATATATTGGTAAAAGTATATAAAGTATATATAAAAGTCCCTGAGAGACTTCTATGCCTACAAAATTTGTATTAGCCCTTTGAAGTACGGCTGACATCAAGTCCTTTTAACTAGATTGATTCAGCTGATGCATATTTACATCATAACATGTTATTTTCAAAATTTCATCCTTCATCGAGGATGTAAGGTCACACTTTAATAGTAGCCTATGCTCTTAAGGCAGAGTTTTCCTCAAAGTCTCTCAGAAAAGAAATACTGCTTTGTCTTAAGTCCTTATGAGCCTGCCATATTAAAAGATGCTCTCTCATTGACCTTATTTTGAATAATAAAGTACTATTTCAGAAGACATTAGCCTGAAAGGATCTCAAATCTCAATGGATAATAGTTTTGGATGCAGATTAAAAGATACCTGATTTTTAAAAAAGAGGCAAAGATATTTGTAACAGACTTATTAATTGATCCTGGGGAGATTTCACCCTACATTTGCAAATGTTGGATATCCCTAAGAATAAACAAACCTTAAGGAAACTTTAAGAAGGCAGTAAAGGAGAGGTGCTAGCTAAAGGAAGTTTTAGATACATACCCAGAGGATGAATGAAAACCAGAAAACCCTTCCTGATAATACACAAATGAAATGCTCTAGAAACTGTTGTCAAAAGTAGGCCTCATCTGTCCATGCAAAGGCTTGTACACACTTGTTCTTAAAAGCATTTTTCTTAATAGCCAAAAAGTAGGAACAACCTAAATATCCATTGACTGATGAATATAGAAGCAAAAAATGAAATCCCATATAGTGGCATATTTATTATTCAGCAATAAAATGGAATGAGGTACTGATAAATGCTGTAATATAGATGAGCCTCCAAAATGCTATGCTAAGTGAAAGCACCTAGATACAGAAAATCACGTATCACATGATTACATTTATATGAAATAGCCAGAAAAGGCAAAGGAGAGAGCATGTAACTGCAGAGGGGCAGCAGGAATCTTTTAGAGTTGATGGAAAATGTTCTAAAATTGCATTGTGATGACAGTAGAACAACTTTGTAAATTTACTAAAAATTACTGAATTATACGCTTAAAACAGCTGAATTTTATTCCTTAGTCAAGTTGTTTTTTAAAAGTGGTTCTAGTAACACTAAAGACATTGATGTCAATAGAGTATTAATGTTGTTTCAAGAAAATGGATAAAAGCAGTATTTCTAGTCAATATATTTTTAGACAATGTGATTTTAAATGTGTGAGTTAAAATGTAATGAGTTAAAATGTAATAAATTAAAATGTAACAAATATTAAAAATAGATGTTTTACTATTATCTATTTTGAAACATTAGATATTCAGAATTACAAGGGAGTTTTTTTGTTTTTTTTTTTTTAAGGAGAACAACTTTATTTTGAGTAGTATAAACAAAATTCCATTTATAACATAATAAACAAACCTTCCATCAGTTTCTTCCCTGTATTTAACCTTAAATATTCTAAAATCCATCCAAGTCAACTTTGGAATTTTAATCTTGCCTGATACTATGAAACAGGGCAAACCTTGATTGATGGTCAAATCTGAAAGGCAGCAAGACACTACTGTCATCTGAACAGTTCTATTAGGATATTAACTTTTTAAATAATACTATATACTAACTCTTAAATAAGTTAATTTCTGTCTTTAAATGCCAGCTACCTAATGATGCTAGAAGATAACTGTAATTGTGTTTTAACCCATATATATATATTTTTTTTAACAAAACCATGTTGAAAGATTGTATTTTTTCCAAAATAATCGGATTTACAATTTAATAATCTAGGTTTATACTTTTTTTTTTAAGGACAGAGAAAAAGAAAGAAAAGAAACCTCAATGACTCCAACCTATTTGTATCTGCTGAAGAGGTAAGGCTAACCTGCTGTCTTAGGCAGTTAGCTCTTGTACATTGTTTTAAGTTTTCTAATAAATGTATTCTCTCCCTCCACTCCCTCCACCCCCTCAGTTTGGCCACCTATTGGATGAAAATATGGGATCCAAGTTTGATTACATTGGAATGAATGCCATGGCTAACAAAGATAATGCAAGTAAGTAACTTGAATTTTTATTAAGGTTTTAAAATAGCCTTAACTTAGAATTTCTGAAGATATGAATATTTTTGGAGGACCTTTTTATAGTAAGAAGGGGTAAAATGGTTCCTTAAAACCTAGAAGGAATAGCTTTTTTATCTCACTGTTAAGGGAGCACACAGGATTAAAATGTATTTATAGACTATAGCAAAAAAGGATTACAGCCTATGAAAATTAGGTTTTTGTTTTTGTTTTGTTTTACAAAGGCAGGCTATTTTTACGTGGTATGAATTTGCTAGCTAACTTTATAAGTGCTTTAAAGACATTTTAATTATGTCTGATATTGATAGTTACTGGCTTCTCTTCTTTCACCAGTAAAAGTGTTCAGGGGAAATAAAATCCTTAAAGCATTTGTTCCTTTCCTGTCGTCTTTGATGATAAATATGGAAGGAAAGCAGCCAACAAGCAGGGGGTTTGCATGGTGGATGGGAAATGACTGTAGGCCATGGCAGACCGGAAGTTCCTATTACTCAGTAGGATGTTCCATGGGGCCTCCAAGAGTCTACAATGTGCTCACCTTTCTTCTCCTCTCCAAAGGTTTCAAACAGCTTAGATGGGAGGCTGAACGCGATGACTGGTTACACAACAGAGATGTGAAAAGCATCATTAAGAGAAAGAGAAATTTCAAAAGGAGGCCAAAAACCACTCTGAAAATTAAAAAGCAAAGAAAATGAGTGTTTTCTAAATAAATTACAAATCAAAATTCTACTTACTCCTAATTTTTGCTGTTCAGCCATTTTTCTTGATCTTGCTCTCTAATTCCATATATTCCAGACTGTTCAATGGATTTGTAATAAACTATAAATAAAAACAGCTGTCATTTACAAAATCATGTAAAAGTGTTAAAATTAAACTATATTGAGAAAAACCAAGCTTTTCTTCCTTATTTCTGCATAGTAAAATGAAAAAGATGATAGGTAAAGATGATGGTAGAATACATATGCTGTGTATAAGCTCTAGCATCTTTAATAATCATTGTAAAGAGAGCTATTTACTAAGCATTACTTTTGTACCAGATAACTGTGCAAAGTAATTACATGATGTCATCTTGTTTAATCCTCATAACAGTTCATGAGATGGGCATTATTATCTCTACTTGACAGAGACAAGAAAAGCTCCAAGAAGTTAGCAAACCAGAGATTGCTCTTAAATTTTAAGCTGTGGTTTGATTCCATCACCCTCAGATATGTCTCATTCCAAAGTCTACATTCTTAGACAGGAAGAATTAAGAACCCGCCCATTAGCTAACTACTCTCATCCCTGGATAAAAGTTTTCTCCACTCTGTATTCTCAGAAGTGAAAATGGGGATGAACAGTAATTTTGGAAATTGACATCACAAAATTAAAGTCATTTAGCCCTTAACTGGTCATAAAGAAATTACTTAATTTATAGGTTACCTGAGGAAGTTGTTTTGTACTCATTTTTACTTAAGGAAAAACATACCTTCTAAGATGAAGGGAAATTTCTTGCTCATTGTTTGCCTGAAATCTAATGAAAAAAGTCAAAATTAGGCATGATTAGAAACTTATTATATTAACACATGGAACCATAATTTAATGCTACCTTTAGAGTCTATAAGATAGGAATCAGACATTTGTGTTAAAGTCTTCCTGGTAATGTTTTCTTTTATACCTTTACTTACAATTTAAAAGTATAGAGACTTTGTGAATATCCACCAGCATCCTGGAACAGTGTTCCAGTGAAGTGCTTTAAGACAGACAACAAGTTTCAAAGATGGCCACCACCCCAAGACTACCATTCCCTGCTTCAGAGAAAGAAAACATTTCCTGATTTTTATAGTTGAGGGTTCTAACATAAAATTTCCCCCACAAAATGTCAAAGCACTTTCAGTGATGGCCAGTGGCATGGGAAAGGCTCTTAGTGCCCCCAGTACTGGTTCAAGGAAGAACTCTGCTAGCCTGAGAATCTGGTTACTTGACAATTCAGCTATGTTACTTCTTGCTTTCTCAGTCCACCAAACAATGTGGCATAGTGGACAGGCTGAATTTTCTCTGTGTTCCCAAACTGAGCCAGACCAGGGACACTTGTTTATTCCTACCCCGCACCTAGTAAAATCCATGGAGGTGTGAAACATTTTCCCTAGTCTACAATTTTTTTTCTTCAGGGAGAAGTAAGAGTCATTTATAACACTTAGCTTCTCCCTCATGTGCCCATAAAATGCTTAAATACATTGAATCTGAAGACGCAGTTTCTCTAAAAAGGCCATTTAACCTAAAAGGCATTAGCAGACTATATAGCCCTCTAGAAAACACTAATTTCTGAAGTATGATTACCTTGGCTTGTGTTCATCTTTTTAAACAAAAAATAGGCTCCAAAAATGCCCACAAGTTCAGCTACTAATACTCCTTTAAAGATCTTCTTTGCCAGTGGTTCCATAGTGCGGGCCATCCTAAATTTAACAATAATAAATAAGTGAAACCTGAATAAGCATATTCAAACTTAATACCACATCTATAAGAATAACTCCAACTGATTCCCATAGTTTGAATTATTACACAGGAATAAAATCCCAAAGTTACCGTATACTTCGTTGTATTAGACATGGCTCACATTCCTAGTTTTCAACCTCCATGCCTGAGGGCCACAGTGAACCAGACATGATTGAAGAAAGCGCAGAGAGGAGACAAAATTGAAGAAGGCATTGTAAAAAGAACTAGCGGTTTATGGAACTAAGGTTTTTAAATTGCCTAAGAATATAGAATAGTGGGAGATAGAGTAAATACTCTTTTTAGCTGAACTAAGAATTAAGTAAGATACGATCTAATGGGCTTGATATGTGAAAGTTCTTTGTGAAATGCCCTATTCTGTAAGTGGTTGTACATGTTTTATAGCTGGAGGTTTTCATTTATTTATACAACATATATTCAACTATGTGCCATAGTCTAGGCATTTTATACAAAGTTGAGTAACTAGTTCCTGTTCCTGAGGAGCTGTTCTAACAGTTTTTTCAAACTAATCACATCACCCAAGAGACTTGTTAAAAATGCACATTCCTAGGCCTCAATGGGCAATCCCGCAAACCCTAGATTCTGATTCAGCGAGTCTAGGGTTGGCGCCCAGTAATCTGCCCTTCTACAGGCAACCCAAAGTGACTTTTATAGAGGCCCCTGGACCACATGAGGAGGAACACTGACCACCATCACCCAGAAAAAGTCAAAAGCAGACTTCAAATCTTGATTCTATTACTATAATGAAAATAAAAGCCAACTGGAAGAAAAGGCTTGAGTCTTTATTCTTTCTCTAAAGTCAAAGCTAACAAGGAAAGTGCTATATAACAAGAAAATAGTATGTATGACTCTTACTGAATATATGAAATATAATAAACCCACGTTTTTACTCTGCCTCTCCCTAACCCCAAAATCAAGAACGACAGGAGAACCAGTGGTTTTTAAACTCAGGTTTTCAATATTGTCCTATGTATGCTCTTCGTCGCACTGTGAGACGGCACGTCCTCTAATACTCGGCAGTCCTTCTCTCCGCTCACTCCATTAGCTTTATTTATTTATTTTTTTGGGTGTTTAAAATATGTTTATTACAGCTCTTGAAAATTGGGCAGCCAGCAAAAAGTACTAATACATTTTAGCGTTTGCATTTTTTTACCTAAAAGCTGTGATAATGGCTTATGTGGATACTTGCTTTTTGAGACAGGTTGAGGTTCAATCCTACGAATGGGAAAAGTAAACATCATTTCCCTCGAACATTAGAGCTATTTTTGGAGGAGGTTGATTTAATCAAATTCTTTCCCCATTTTTAAAATAATTTTTACTGAGTTACAGTCAGTTTACAATGTTGTGTCAATTTCCAGTTTAGAGCACAATTTTTCAGTTATACATGAACATACATACATTCATTGTCTCATTCTTTTTCACTGTGAGCTACCACAAGATCTTGTATGTATTTCCCTATGCTATACAGTATAGTCTTGTTTATCTATTCTACATATGCCTGTCAGTATCTACAAATTTCGCTTTTGACTCCTTTTTGCAATGTCTGAGGGTGGAGATAATTCAATACCCTACTTTGGTAGGATTACCTGACTAATATCCTTACCAGGTGTCCCTTCCCTGCCAAATTCCCTTCTCTCATTTTGATAATGTGATCACCCTGGGGACTAAGAGATTAAAACTATCATTCTTTCCTAAGAGAAATGAAGCAGAGAAAGTTAAAAAAGAACTTACACATAACCGAGAGGCGGTGAGAGGGTTGGAAGGGAGACTTGTTTTGCTTTGTCTACTGCTATGCTGTACATTACTGACAGGAAATAAGCCACGATCAGTACAGGGAGCTCTCTTGCGGTTGTTTTATTATGTTCAAGGGGTGAGAAAAACAAAACGAAGCCTGCCTACAGCCAGATCTACGGTGCAAGGAATCCAAACAGAATTTTGTTTTGTTGGGAGAGAGTGAGGATAGGGGTTCAAAAAATAAAGACCGAGTAACACTGTATAATAAAGCATTTACCTTTCTTAAAGACATACATACACATTTTACAGTCCAAGTCCCTCAGCTTCAGGAGAGATGTTTATGACCGATAAAACCCACTTGATAAAGACCACCAAAGGCATACTCATCCACGATAAAGTTAGATTACTAACAGGCAGAGGAGGAACAAGATTATACAAGATTTTGGAGAAGGATGGAACTCAAAGTTTAAAATAAAGCAATCTTCTGATGGGCTGGAGGAAAAGCAGGGCTCTGCCATGGAGTCAACATCACACTGAGCTGAGAAGCTGATTCAGGGTGCACAAGCTTAAGACAAACGTGCAATGTTGCATCCAAAATCCTCTCATCTGTGCACCAATGCTGAAATTCGACACGGTTCAGCATCTACAGGCAAAACGATTTCTAACAGCAAGGTCTTTCCTCACACTCTAGATATGGGACAACAAGGTTTCCCAGCTACGACCCTGGGTTCAATTAACAACAGCAGTCTTTCCAGGTTCTCACAATCAAGAAGAGCTAAGCAAAAGCTAGGCCTCCGAGATGGGCCTCGGGCTGGCGACCCGCGATCCTCATCCCCTCGCGGCCCCCGCACCCCGGCTGTCCCGGTTCCAGCCATCTCCCCAGCTTCCCCGGGTCCCCCGCGCATCCTGGCTTCCCGACCCGCCGGGCTCCAAGGACGCTCGGCCCGCGCGGCCACGCAACCAGCATGGCCGAGGTCGCCGAGCGACCCGGAAACACTCGGGCCTGTCCCGCACCCCTCTGGCGAGACACATATAGCAACACCGAGTGTTCTCCGTATGGCCCCAGAACTCTGCCCAGGCTTCCCCCCAAAAGCACGCCCCACTCCCCGCTCTAGGCAGCCCAAGTCGGCGTCCCAGCGAGAGTCCCGCGCAGGTGTCTTACCTGAGGCGCGTACACGCGGAGCTGCGCATGCGCCAGGGCTGGCACAGCCTCACCCCTTCCGGCGTTGGCCCCGCCCACACACCGTAATTACCGCTTACTGTGCTCTTCCTAAAAGTCGATCCTGACTGCAGGCTACTTATATTATTCCATTGAATCCTCAAAACAGCTCTGTGTCATAATAGGTGCTATGTGTATTTTATTTTACAGAGAAGGTGAGAGGTAGCCTCCTTCACCCCCTCCCCACAATGACACAGCTAGTAAGGGCCGGAACTTGGGCACTGAAAGCCTGTGCTCAATCATTTTCCTACAACCTACAACCCAAAGTGTGAATCAGCAATACCGGCATCACCTGGGAGCTGGTTAGCTGTGCGGACCTACTGACTCAGAATCTGCATGTTAGCCAGATTCCTATACAATTCGTTTGTAAATCAAAATTTGAGAGTCACTGCCTGCCTGGCCCACTAGATTGGAGGAGGATGAGGGGGAACCGAAAATGGGGAATGGGAGGAGGAGGAGAAAAGGAATAAAAAAGTCTATTAAGGTTCCATGTTGTTGGGCTACACCCTACAGGCCTCCAAACCTTGTATTTGCCCAGGCTTGAGAGCAAAGAGCGAGCCTGGAGACAGCGACAGAGACACACCCATGGCTTATTGGGTGCGGGATGTTACACATCTGAAGCAAGGTCCTGGAGCGACACCCCACCACATATGGCAGACAGCAGGCAGGACAGGGCAGCAATCTTCACGTTGTGGGGAGCAGGTAAAGGAGGCTACCACTTATAGGTGGAATTGACGTTAGGTTGGCTCATCAGGCTACTCAGCAACTGGGGCAGGGGGCAAGCAAGTAGGCAGATACTAATTAAGCCCCATAATTATGAGGATTGGATAGTCATGTGAGTGAATCAGGGTCTGGTCAGGAGGGGGAAATGTGCAGAGAACAAGAGAACAGTGATCTTGAATGGCCTGACTATACCCATGTGCATGACAAAGCCTGAAACACACAAAACAGTTAGACACAGATCTACCTTCACTGACATTATAGTGTAGCAGGAGGGGTGGAATATATCCACAAATAACTAATAAAGAGCACACATGATTAGGGCCTTGCTTCTGATTTGAGGGATCCATGAAGGTGTTAGACAAGCAGTAACAGTTGGAGCTTTGCTCCTGACATGTAAAGAACATGCCCCTGAGGAGCTCTCTGTACCTGCCCCAATTTTCCTGGCCAATCCTGCAAGGAGATAGGGTAGGGGATCCTTGAAGAAAGACAACTAGGCATGTCTTTCTTGACATAAGAGAAGTCATTTTTGACCTAAGCCATTTTGTAATCTAAACCTGGCCACAATGCTTATCCTTGAACTGGTCTCAGTAATTAATGATCTTAAGGGAACAAAAGAATTCAGGAACAAGAGAAGGAACAATATCAGACAAGAGAAGGAACAACAGCAAAACAGTAAATCAGGCTGCAAAGACTCCCAGTTCTGTTTCAATGGTAAAGATTAGCCTGAAGTACATTCTTGGCGTGTTTTGCAGAATTCAAGACCCACTCAACCACCAGATTCAACAGGAACCTAAGGAAGATGATTCTGACCCTTTCTGACCCTCATGACTTCAATTAACTAAAGCTTGGATTCTGTCAACCTTTGCCCCAATTCTATGCTGAATTCTCTTCTGCTCAAGCCCCTTTATAAATATGCATACACCATCCAAACCTCTTTATGAATATACATATATCCTTAGCTTAAAACTTCCCCAATTTTGCTGTTCAGGGAGACACTGCTTTGGAGATCCCCAGGGTTATTCTTACTTGCTACATGTAATAAATCCTTCCTTCTCCCCAACTTTGGCTTGGTTCTGTCTTTTGGCCTGACATTCATCAAGAGGCAACCCAGTTTTTGGTAACACCCCAAGTCCAGCCCACATGGTTCATTTGCACAACTAAACTATCATAAGTGTAAGAAATAAATATGAGAAATATGGATGCATAAACTATACTCATTTAAAGCATGTCATTATTAGTCAAAATCACTCAGGTCTAGACAGATCCAGAGCCCCAAACCATCTCTCTTACACTACATCAACTTTACTGGTATGTTCTTAACGTCTGGGTTTATACAATCTTTTAGTCTCTTCTATCTGCTCTATAGAAACTACCTCTGGCTTGAACCTCCATTCTATTAATATTATGTGTCTAATTTTCTCTCAAGCGTTTCTCATAAGATCTCTTTTTGCACTCTTGCTTTTTATTTTGTCTGTTATTATTTTTGCTGTCATAACCTATTTTTCTCAAAACTTTTCAGACCTCTACCCCAGGTATTACCTACTCTGTCAAGGTTTCCCTTTCCCCTCTAACCAGGACATACACAACCTTCAGCCATTCATTCCCATTTAAAGATTCATCCACAATAAATATGTCTCATTTTAAAAGCAACCCCAATGACTTCCAACAATTTGTTTAAATATAAATACAGATATTTAGATATCTGTATATATATCACTCTAGGCACTGCTCTATGCCTTGAGCTGCCAGGCCCTATTATGTTGTTTTGAAATACCGGAGCATCAGTGTTAAAGGTACCAGGATGACAAAACAAGATAGAAAGGTAATCAGAATGATTCAGATTGAAAAAAGAAAAGAAAAAAGCTTGCTAACAAAGACTGAAATTATTGCACAGAAACTCAATCACTTCCACTGGGGGATGTATATAACTAATTAATGAAGGTTGTTAATTGGGGTGGAAGTTTCCCAGTATCACACAAAACTTGACATCCTCACATTCATATCTTACACATCTTGGACTCCACTATAGACTTCACAAACATGTTTTGAGGTAAGGATCATTTAGCCACAAGATTGAGGACAGGAAAAGCATAGATTCTGGTGGAGACTCATCAAGTTGATTTGAGCAATGAGTGGGGGTAGAAGACAGAGGACACTGGGGCAAGTGGGAGAGACTCTGGTGGTAGGTTTCCAAAGGAACACTGATTTTCACAAGTGTCAAGTGGAGGCGCTCACTGATAGCAGGTGTACAGGCTGTGCTTCTATATAATTGGGGTAAGGGAGGTACCTGACCCCCAGCCTCAACCCCCAGAGGCAAATGCTCAAGCTCTGCAGTTCAGAAGTCCCATCCATCTTCCTCCAAGCCTGCAGCACCCCTCCCAAAGGGTCCTTTGAGGGCTGTACATTCCCCTTGTGGTCCTGATTTGTTAACTCTAGCAGAGTGATGCAAGTGGCCAGGAGGAAGTTCTCCTTGCTGCATCATGCCCAAGGCACAGAAGCTGGCTAAAGTCACAGTCGGCTGTGGTGGAAAGGCAGCAGGGGTCTCCACATTAACAAGCACCTAGGAAGTTTGCGGTCCATTCTCCCACAGTCACATTAGAGGAAGCCAATCCGGTGGGATTCTCAAGGTAAAATCTATTACCTGACATGAGGCAGCAGAGATTAGTCTAGATGACCCATTGCTGCCGGTTGCCAAAGGGCACCTACTAGACAAGATGGGCTCAGTATCTTGGTGATGGCCCAGGCTTCCCTTCTGATGGCCACAGGACACAGCAGTGGAGACCTGCGACCTCTGGGGGGCACTGTACCTGAAGAAGGGGCGGTGGGGGCAGGACCCCTGCTCTGCTGACTGCTGGGATCTGGAGTGGAGTGGTTCTCCATCACCCTCAGTCTAGGAGACCAAAATGTTACCAGATAAACCATACTGGATCCCAAATATTTCCAGCATCCATGAACTCATGGACTCCATCCCTGTCTTCCTGGTTCAGCTTCTGATGAGGGGAGCCAGTTTCTAGCAAACTCCCCAAATACAAAGGTTACACCCCTCTCCCTACACATTGGATTGCAAGATAAATTTCAATCCTGAACTACACTGAGAAGTAGCACTTCTCTTGCTAGAGGAGAGGGAAAAAACACAACTTAATCCCACAGGGGTACCCCACAACACAGAAGGGAAGATGGCACAGGAAGGGAGAGTTTACACACCACTAAAAACCAGCCTTGGCCAGTCAGCACCCAGGAGACTTCTGCCACCTAAGACCTGCTTTCCTAGTCAGACTTCATTTCAGTCACCTTAGACTTTTTTTATTACCTATTTTCTCCCTCTCTTGCTTTTTGGTATAAGTTCATAGCCTAGAAAATAAATTAAAGGTAAAGAAAGTAAGAGGGAACAATCTCTTTAACCTCAAGGAAAGGAGCTTTAAATAAGCCTCCCAGGCTGCTGCCACCAGAGGCAAGAGCGAAGCCAGGGCAGCACCATCTGAGGGGTCCACCAGCACTTACCCCAGGCCTGGGTAGATCCAGGAGCCCAAGGGAAAGCTGGGATTTCACAGAATGTGAGCCCCATCTGCACCCAAAGGCTCACCAGTGCAAACGCATCATCCAATCTGGGTTATTTTGCAATCATTCATGCTACCGTTGCCCCCCATCCTGCATGCGAGACAATTAAGAGAATTCAGAATTGTATGGTTGACGGGTTGCCCTGTATCTAGGGAGACTAACAAGAATCAGAGTTCACATTACCAATTCCAAACAGTCCCCAAACCCTCCTATCATTACAGGCATTAGTGTCAGAACAGGATCCAGCCACATTGTCTTTTTAAACGTTTTACTTACTAGGAAGCAAGCACAGGACGACAACACTGTTTGAATTAGTGTCTTAAATTCTACCTTCCCCAGGCAAACAAAGACACTTTACAATACAAGGGACAATCCCCCTAAGCAGCTTGGCAGGGAGTCAGTCCAGCTTTACACCTTTTCTTTTTTGGGAGAGAGATTCTGAAATACACAACCACCCCACCTACAATGAATATCGTCCTATTATTACGTAAGGTAACAAGACCTTCAAGGGGCCGTGCTGCATGGAAATAGAAAAACAGTAAGGCACTCAAATATTTTAATTTTACAAACATTTTTTTAAAAAAATAAATAATCACAAATATAACAAAACCCAGATACTCATTCCTAACTAGGAACCTCTTTGGTCAGTTCTTCCCCCTCAGCAAAATGGAGATGAAAATTTCCTCTCCCACAACCATCAAAGGCCTCAGTAAGACACTTTCTGTTGACGGGTAAAATTTCCTCAATTCCATGATGCAAATGTTTCCATATGTCTGCATTTCTGAAAGAGGAATGCATCACACAATAGATGGATAGTCCCCAAACACTATATTAAATAAAATGTTCTAGAATCCAGGGACTTTATTTCTCTTGTGGTCATAAAAATCTGTCTCCTCAGAAGGTAGGATATTTTTTTTTTCAGTGAAAATTTCCCCGGCCTTGTTTCTCATAGCAGATAAAGAAGCACCAAAAATGCAGTGGTCCTGATAACTAAACCCAGGGCCTATAAGAGAGAAATTTTTGTAATTATCTTTGTGCCAAGGGACTCAGCTGCACTGCCTGCATTCCAATGCCAGCTCCTCAAAGGGCTGACTCTATACGGCTCCTGTAAAACTACAGTTAACCCACCTGTAAAGTGGTAACAATAGTAACACCGAGGATGGCGGCGTCGGCGGAGTGACAGGGGTCCCTCCGGGCGGGAGCCGGCAGCAGTGGTGGCAGCGGTATCGCCGCCCTAACTCACCGCGCCTCTTTTCCAGCCTGCGATGTCACCGTGAAAACGAGGCAGTGGCGGCCACCGAGAAAGAAGTGGCCTGGCCTGGTAACTGCCAGAACCCCCTCAACAATCTGCAGCCTGGCAAAAAGAAACCTGACAGAGGCGGTGATCACGTTCCCTTTGGCCGATCCTGGTCCCTGGAGCGCCAAGAAAGAGCCAACGTTTTCCATTTCCGCCGCCCTCAGCAGCCTTGCTTGGTGGACAAGCTCTAGTGGCCTTCGTCCTCCCCTTAGAGGTGTCAGGGCTTAGCCCCAGCCTCCATCTTCGTCTCTCAGGATGGCGAGCAGCAGCGGCTCCAAGGCCGAATTCATTGTTGGAGGGAAATATAAACTGGTATGGAAGATCGGGTCTGGCTCCTTCGGGGACATTTACCTGGCAATCAACATCACCAATGGCGAGGAAGTGGCAGTGAAGCTAGAATCTCAGAAGGCCAGGCAACCCCAGTTGCTGTATGAGAGCAAACTCTACAAGATTCTTCAAGGTGGGGTCTCGGCATCCCCCACATACAGTGGTATGGTCAGGAAAAAGACTACAATGTGCTAGTCATGGATCTTCTTAGACCCAGCCTCGAAGACCTCTTCAATTTCTGTTCAAGAAGGTTCACAATGAAAACTGTACTTATGTTAGCTGACCAGATGATCAGTAGAATTGAATATGTGCATACAAAGAATTTTATACATGGAGACATTAAACCAGATAACTTCCTAATGGGTACTGGGCGTCACTGTAATAAGTTATTCCTTACTGATTTTGGTTTAGCCAAAAAGTACAGAGACAACAGGACTAGGCAACACATACCTTTCAGAGAAGATAAAAATCTCACTGGCACTGCTCGATATGCTAGCATCAATGCACATCTTGGTACTGAACAGAAATGCTGAGATGACATGGAGTCATTAGGCTATGTTTTGATGTATTTTAATAGAACCAGCCTGCCATGGCAAGGACTAAAGGCTGCAACAAAGAAGCAAAAATATGAAAAAGTTAGCGAAAAGAAGATGTCCACACCTGCTGAAATTTTATGTAAGGGGTTTCCTGCAGAATTTGCCAAGTACTTAAACTATTGTCGTGGGCTGCGCTTTGAAGAAGCCCCAGATTACATGTACCTGAGGCAGCTATTCCGCATTCTTTTCAGGACCCTGAACCACCAACATGAATACACATTTGACTGGACAATGTTAAAGCAGAAAGCAGCACAGCAGGCAGCCTCTTCAAGTGGGCAGGGTCAGCAGGCCCAAACCCCCAAGGTTTCTAAGCATGAATTGAGGAACAGAAGGAGCAGAGCAGATGAGCGGAGCAGCATTTGTTTCTCCCCAAATCTAGAAATTTTAGTTCATATGTACGGTAGCCAGTGGTTGTGGACAACCATTTACTTGGTGTAAAGAACTTAATTTCAGTATAAACTGGCTCTGGGCGGCATTGGTGATGCTGTGTCCCGAGTTGCAGCTGCTGTAATTGTGAATATTAACTGAGATAGTGAAACATGGTGTCCAGTTTTCTATTGCATTTTTTCAAGTGGAAAAGTAAACTAAATGGTTGACACACAAATTGGTGGAGAAATTGTGCATATGCCAATTTTTTGTTAAAATCTTTTGTTTTGAACTATACTGCTTTGAGATCTCCTTTCAGAAGAATGGCATGAACAGTCTTCAGCCACAGTTGTGATGGTTGTAAATGCTAACAATTGTGCGTTCTTAGGGTTTGTCCTTCCTGGGGTTTGCAAGTTGTTCACTTAAAACATTCTTAAAATGGTTGGCTTCTTGTCTGCAAGCCAGCTGATATGGTAGCAACCAAAGATTCCAGTGTTTGAGCATATGAAAGACTCTGCCTGCTTACCTGTGCTAGAAATAACAGCATCTAAAGTGAAGACTTAAGAAAAATTTAGTGACTACTAGATTATCCTTAGGACTCTGCATTAACTCTATAATGTTCTTGGTATTAAAAAAAAGCATATTTGTCACAGAAATTTAGTTAACATCTTACAACTGAACATGTATGTATGTTGCTTAGATAAATGTAATCACTGTAAATATCTATATGATCTGGGATTTTGCTTTTATTTTGAAATGGGAGCTTTCTTGTTTATAAGTTCATTAAAAACTAAAAACTGTTTCTGTAAAAAAAAATAGTAACACCGATCTCATAGGGCTTTTATGAAGTTACATTAAATCATCCACGTAATGTTACCAACTTGGCAGGATGTCTGCTACAAATAAGTGATCCACAACCTTGGCTACTATTTTAACTGATACATGAATGGCTGTAGCAGCTAGGTAACCATGCACAGTTAGGAGTTAACTTCTTCACTGTTAGCATTAGTTTAGAGAAAGGTAAACATAGGTTTTTAAAAACTGTGCTCATAGGGCTGGTGGGAAAAAAAATGGAGGAGGAGTAAGGAGAATGACGTGGAGAAGAGAATGGGAGAAAGAAGGAAAAAGCTCACAGATGTTTATGGAAACTCAACTTAAGAAGAGGCCAAAGAGAGTACATTTTGACTCAGAAAGTGCACTAGATAGGATATAGGCAAAACTGCTGTAACAAAGGGACTGCAAAAGTCCAGAGGCTGCAACAAGATAGACCATTGGAGGCTTTCACACAGCGTTCAGGAGGTTTGGTATATGTGGGGTGGGTGACAGGAGGGCAACTCATTGAGTGAGCCAGGTTTCCTCTATCTTGTTGGTCTAGCATCCCCTGGAGTACTGCTTTTTGGTCTGGCTGGCCAGCATCATGTCTGTCCTCCAAGTGTGGGAAAGGGGATAGAGAAAAATAGAGAACAATCAACTTCTTGTGTTGTGTCATGACGATGATTTTGCACATGCTACTTCTGCTTACCTCCCACTAGCCCCAGAGCCACACGAAGCTGCAAAGAAGGCAGGGATCGTAGCCCAATTTACTCAAAGGGAAAAGAAGAGAGTGGCTGCTGGGGAAAGACTGTGTCGCAGAGAGTGAGCATCTCACTCCAGAGACCTTAAATCAGCAGGGCAGGAACTCAGAGGACAGGAGACACCACTGCATTGTGTTCTCCCCATGACAAAGCATCTCCTTTCTAGGAACCATACAACCCTATAGTATAGGAAGGGCAGCTATCATTATTCTCATTTTACATATACCTTGGAAGGTATATTATGAGCTCAAAATAACACAAATACATCCACCACATTATACATCACCAAAAAGACCAAAAAGTCTACAAATAATACATACTGGAGAGGGGGTGGAGAAAAGGGAACCCTCCTGTACTGTTGGTGGGAATGTTAATTGGTGCAACCACTATGGAGAAAAGTATGAAGTTTCCCTAAAAAACTGAAAAAAGAGTTACCATTTGATCCAGCAGTCCCACTAATGGGCACATATCCAGAAAAGATAAAAACTCTAATTCGAAACGATTCATGCATCCTAATGTTCATAGCAGCACTATTTACAATAGCCAAGACATGGAAGCAACCTTAATGGCCATCAACAGATGACTGGATAAAGAAGTTGTGGTATACACAATGGAATATTACTCAGCCATAAAAATGAATGAAATAATGCCATTTGCAGCAACATGGATAGGCCTAGAGATTATCATACTAAGTGAAGTAAGTCAGATACACAAAGGCAAATATCATATATGTGGAATCTAAAATATGATACAAATAAATTTATTTACAAAACAGAAAGAGACTCACAGATATAAAAAACAAACTTATGGTTACCAAAAGGGAAAGGCGGGGGGAGGGATAAATTAAGAGTTTTGGATTAACATAAAATAAATAAACAACAAGGACCTACTGTACAGCACAGCGAACTATATTCAATACCTTGTAGTAACCTTTAATGGAAAAGAATATGAAAAAGATTGTATATACATATATGTACACACACATACATACATATATATATATATATCTGAATCACTTTGCTGTACACCTGAAACTAACACAAATCAACTATACTTCAATTGAAAAAACCATACAACTAGTAAGTGGTAGAGCTGAGATTTAAACTCAGGTCCGCAGACTTCTAAGTCTACTGAGGCAGTAAATGACAGTTATGAGCCTGGTGCCTAGGACTGCTTCCACATCCCGGGTTCTTTTCCACGTCACTAAATCACCTCGCAATTCCATTGCTTCCTTGTCACGGAAGGGGACCAGGTTTTGACACCCCAAAATATGCCACTTAGGCACGAGGATTATTTTGAGCTAAAGGCAATATAAAAAATCCAGCAGATTCAGAGAAAGCTTTTTACTTCCCCCTTCAACTGCCTAAATTCTGATTGGAAAGAAGGGTTTTACCAGGAAGAGACCTATTACCAGAGATACACTTTTACTTAAAAAACTTATCTGCATAACACAGCAACCCTAGTTTTCCAAACATCTCCTCTACCTACCTGTGAGTGGCTTTCCCTTCCTTAACATCCCCAAAACCCTACCCCTTTCCTAAACTCAGGATGTTATATAAACTTCAATTACCTGGTGGCCTTTGAGTCTGCATATTATAATGGAGTCCCCGTTAACTACATAATTTTGTTTTTCCCCCTGTTGATCATATATTAATTTAATTATTAGACCAGCCAAAGAATCTAGAAAGGAAGAAGGGACAGTTTTTCCACCCCTACATCACACTTTGGAGGATGTATGTGCAAAACTATCAACCAAGGAGAGAGATTTCATCAGTAAATTGCTTTTAGCTAATAGGAAAATTATATACCTGATTCAATTAAATACCTATGTGTTAGATATTTAAGATCTATTATCATCAAAAAAAAAAAAAGATTATCGTCTATTAAGAGATTCTACTCTGACTTTCCTTGGGAGGATTGCCTGTGATGGTAATATAATCCAGCCATTGGGGTAACGTTCCCTGATCCCCAGCCTGTTCTGCACCTGTGGTGTGCCTTTTCTCAGAGGTAGGTATGCAAAAAGCTGGAGATGGGGGTGGATGAGAATTAAGTTATTTCTTTCTCATGTGAATGGGAGGAGCGCTTTATTCCACTTTCTGAGAAACTCCATTAAAAGCCACCACTGCCCCTGGGCCACGGAGCAGGTTCATTAGCAGGGAGTCAGCATGACTGCTAACTCCAAATTTATTGACTACATTGATGAAGCTTTGGAAAAATCCAAAGAAACGGCACTATCTCATTTGTTTTTTACCTATCAGGGGATTCCTTACCCGAGTACCATGTGCACCTCAGAGACTTTTCAAGCCTTGGACGCCTTGAAGCCAGAAGCGATGACATAGTGCTAGCATCTTATCCGAAGTGTGGTAAATAACAAATTCTTTACTACAAGGGCACTTTTTCATAGTGAATAGGTGGGGCAGGTGCAAGGCGAAGGTGGAAGGAGGGCAGTTCACCTCTGCACTAAGCCAGCCAGAAATCCGTGAGGATGGCCAAGATGGGTCAGAATAGAGCTTGTAAAATCAGTGACTAGAACTGCCAGATTGAGAAATGCCAGTGTCTGAGGGAGGAGGTCCGTGTGAAAAGAACATGATAGCTGATGGGTGTAGAAGTTGATGCATGGTGGGGCTAGCAAACAAAAGTAGGATGTAGGAAAGTCCAGCTGCCACAGAGCATTGAGAGTAGTCAAGATTTTAATCTTGATTTTTGACCAAAGACAAGCACAGCCACATCTATTCACTTCTATGATTTCCATGTAATAGATTATTTTTTAGGATCAAATACCAATTCTCAAGTTTCCCAGTCCAGTTTTACAACGTCCTTCATCAGTGGAGAATAAGACATTAGGAATCTAAATTACTCTATTTTACATAATCTACTTTTGATACTTCAGAACTGTTATTTCATCTCTATTAATGCCAACTCTATTTCATATTTTTCTTTTTCTTAATCAATGCTGTATTTTTATAAAATCAAAATTATATACTCCTATAGAAAATGCTTATTAATTTAAGGTAAAATAACACATGGTATATAATAAACGATCATGTCTATAGCATAATATTGTTCTATTAGGAAGATATTCTAGATTCAAAAAGATGCACTGCCTCTTGTTAAAGGAGAAATTTGAGAAAAGAGGTAAATTTGATTTTTATACTAACGTTAAGTAAAAGCTATTTTCCATAAAACTCTGCTTTTTTCCATAGCCCAAGTTATTCTGAATGCAGAAGAACCAACTGTACACATCAGGGAATAGTTGTAGATTTTCATCTTTATGACATTTATGCCAAAGTAGCATGCCTTTGTTATACCAAAACTCCTTAATTACTTTTGATTCTCTGATTTTTCGTATAGGTTCCAATTGGATTCTCCATATTATTAGTGAATTAATATTTGCTGATTCTAAAAAAAAGTATGAATATCCAGAGTTCCCAGTTCTTGAATGTGGGGACCCAGAAAAATATCAGGTTGGTACAAAACAGCCTTTAAATTTACAGTAAATGCTCATAGAAAGGTTTCTTCCCTCTGGACAATTTTTTTAGTTTTGAGTTCAGAAAATACAACACAGATACATATGCAATTTATTGTGTGCTTACCATGTAATCCCAGCACTTTTCAAGAATTATCTCCTTTTACTGCAAAATAATATTATCACCATTTTACAGATAATTAAATTATAAGAGTATGTGTGAAGGTTATAACAGGTCATCCATCCTACCTTTTATTACTTGCCTTACCACATGTTAAAACTCACCTTATCAATATAACTAACTGGGGCTTGGATGTCACCCAGGATGTTGGGCTCCACGACAGGGAAGGCAAGGACAGGGTGAGAGGAAGGATCTGCCTCAGGACTTCAGTGCTTGGACAGAACAGGCGAGAGGAGGACCACTCCCTCCACACCTAGACACACCAGAAATGCATCTGGGACTGTATTCAAGGGGGAACAACAGTCTCCATGAAACTTTCAGACTTGTTCACCACCAAGACTGCCAACAGGCAGACAGAAGAACTGTTACTAAAAAAGTCACTTAGGGAGTTAGGAAACAGTATCTGAAAAGAGACCGAGACACTTGGCATGATGACAAATACAAACTTAAAAGTTGGATCCTAGGTAAAAGAAAACTCATTTCCATGGATTGGGACAAAGCAACAGAAAAATGCATTGTAAATGAGGTGTTCAAGGACTTGGGAGTAGGGTAGGGAGTTAAGTGTTGACCCCTGGCTCTGGTTGGCTGCAACCTCAGAAGGCATCAGAGCATCAGAGAACAGCCACATTAGGGCCTGGAGGTCATAAGTACAGCAGAGGTAGGCTTGACCAGGACCGGCTCAGGACGAGTGCACAAGAGTTTTAAGAGGCTTTTACCTAGGTAAGAAATGGACAGGCTAATGAACAGCCTCATTGATTTCTGCTATCCAGGCCACTGGATAACTTTTTCTCTAAAGAGTGTTTAGCATCACCTTTAAAGATAATGCTAACATTTATCTAGCTTTCCAATTCCTCTTTTAATAATGTGTTACCCTGTGGGTCACAGGTGATCTTACCTGTTGTTACTCACCTTACCAAGATAACCACTATTATTTTATTTGCCTGTGTTGTCACCCATCAGAGATAAACAGGTTTCCCTTATGATTGGAACCGGGTTTGGTATGCTGGCTTATACATTTTTACGTTGTTTATATGATTGTTTCTCCATTTTGATTTCCAAACAAAGCTTTATAATACAAACCATTTGTAAGGAGGGAACTTCCTGGGATATTGCTTACTGACACTGGGAAGAATTTTTATTCCTGACTAAGATTTTGACATGCCAAGACCTGACTCTGAGCTTGAGCACCCAGTACTCTTGGAACCTCTCCTTCACCTCATGGAAACTTGGTGCTCCTGCTCCTTGACCAGGTTTCTTTCTGTTTCACCAAGTACTTCAGTGTGAAGGTAAAACAAAGCCCTGCTTCTGTCTTCGGGTGCTTGCATTCTAAATCTTAGCTCTAATTATTAAATAAAAAGTTGGGCTTTCCAGCCTTGGTAAAAAGATCCAGATGATTTTTAAAGCCAAGGGATTCTTCTAGAAGCATCTAAATTAGCATTAAAATGTTCTACAAGGTGAGTGAAACATAGGATTCTAGCTCCAGGGTTCTGGAAATGTTTTAACTCGGTATAGTATTTTGGGTTTTGAATTCTTTTGATATCTATAATGTATCAAAAATGTTTTTTTCTCTTTGGGTATTTTTAAAGGCACATTTTGTATTTTAAATGCTATTTTATCATACACAAAAATACTTTTCTATGCAATATGCCTTTTATTTTAAAATGGAAATCAGTGAGAAGATGAGCATCACTTATTCATTTTACAGAAAAAATTTCTAAAATACACGTATTTTCTCAAGATATATCTATATCTAGTCTCTACATTGCTTAGAGTTTCGCTATATCACACATTTTCACGAACATACTGTTTGTTTATCTAGCTTTGTTATAATGAACTTCCATTTTCCCCCTGGATATTTTTTTAATCCTTCTAGGAACTTTGCCATTTCTCACATGTCTTTAAGTGATCTTTGGCTTTTCAGTTTAGTAGAAACGGCACTCCTATCACTTAATCTGAAAATTACCATCTGTGTGATTTTGCACAAAGTACTTAAAACCTCAAAGCCTATTTTTAATCTCTAAAATGGGGGTTACAATATTTACCTGAGAAGATTGTTGTGAATGAATGTAAAAGCACTTCCAAAGCTAAAATTGTAATTCGATGTAAATCAAGTATCATGATTACTAATCAATCACCACTTGGACCCATAGCATTGATTTTTTTTTAACATTTTTTTAACATTTTTTATTGATTTATAATCATTTTACAATGTTGTGTCAAATTCCAGTGTTCAGCACAATTTTTCAGTCATACATGGACATATACACACTCATTGTCACATTTTTTTCTCTGTTAGTTACCATAACGTTTTGTGTAAATTTCCCTGTGCTATACAGTATAATCTTGTATATCTATTCTACAATTTTGAAATCCCTTCCCACCCTCCGCCCCCCTGGCAAACACAAGTCTGTATTCTCTGTCTATGAGTCTATTTCTGTCCTCTATTTATGCTTTGTTTTTGTTTGTTTGTTTGTTTGTTTGTTTTTTAGATTCCACATATGAGTGATCTCATATGGTATTTTTCTTTCTCTTTCTGGCTTACTTCACTTAGAATGACATTCTCCAGGAGCATCCATGTTGCTGCAAATGGCATTATGTTGTCAGTTTTTATGGCTGAGTAGTATTCCATTGTATAAATATACCACTTCTTCTTTATCCAGTCACCTGTTGATGGACATTTAGGCTGTTTCCATGTTTTGGCTATTGTAAATAGTGCTGCTATGAATACTGGGGTGCAGGTGTCATCCTGAAGTAGGGTTCCTTCTGGATACAAGCCCAGGAGTCGGATTCCTGGGTCATACGGTAAGTCTATTCCTAGTCTTTTGAGGAATCTCCATACTGTTTTCCATAGTGGCTGCACCAAACTGCATTCCCACCAGCAGTGTAGGAGGGTTCCCCTTTCTCCACAGCCTCTCCAGCATTTGTCATTTGTGGATTTTTGAATGACGGCCATTCTGACTGGTGTGAGGTGATACCTCATTGTAGTTTTGATTTGCATTTCTCTGATAATTAGTGATATTGAGCATTTTTTCATGTGCCTTTTGATCATTTATATGTCTTCCTTGGAGAACTGCTTGTTTAGGTCTTCTGCCCATTTTTGGATTGGGTTGTTTATTTTTTTCTTATTGAGTCGTATGAGCTGCTTATATATTCTGGAGATCAAACCTTTGTCGGTTTCATTTGCAAAAATTTTCTCCCATTCCGTAGGTTGTCTTCTTGTTTTACTTATGGTTTCCTTTGCTGTGCAGAAGCTTGTATGTTTCATTAGGTCCCATTTGTTTATTCTTGCCTTTATTTCTACTAGGAGGAAATTTTTGAAATGTATGTCAGATAATGTTTTGCCTATGTTTTCCTCTAGGAGGTTTATTGTATCTTGTCTTATGTTTAAGTCTTTGATCCATTCTGAGTTGATTTTTGTATATGGTGTAAGGGAGTGTTCTAGCTTCATTGTTTTACATGCTGCTGTCCAGTTTTCCCAACACCATTTGCTGAAGAGACTGTCTTTATTCCATTGTATTTTCTTGCCTCCTTTGTCGAAGATTAGTTGACCAAAAGTTTGTGGGTTCATTTCTGGGCTCTCTATTCTGTTCCATTGGTCTTCATGTCTGTTTTTGTACCAATACCATGCTGTCTTGATGACTGCAGCTCTATAGTATTGTCTGAAGTCTGGGAGAGTTATTCCTCCAGCCTCTTTCTTTCTCTTCAGTAATGCTTTGGCAATTCTAGGTCTTTGATGGTTCCATATAAATTTTATTATGATTTGTTCTAGTTCTGTGAAATATGTCCTGGGTAATTGGATAGGGATTGCATTAAATCTGTAGAGTGCCTTGGGCAGTGTGACCATTTTAACAATATTGATTCTTCCAATCCAAGAGCATGGGATATCTTTCCATTTTTTAAAGTCTTCTTTAATTTCCTTCATCAATGGTTTATAGTTCTCTGTGTATAATTCTTTCACCTCCTTGGTTAGATTTATTCCCAGATATTTTATTACTTTGGGTGCTATTTTAAAGGGGATTGTTTCTTTACTTTCTTTTTCTGTTGATTCATCATTAGTGTAAAGAAATGCAACTAATTTTTGAACGTTAATTTTGTAACCTGCTACCTTGCTGAATTCTTCAAGCCCTAGTAGTTTTTGTGTGGACCTTTTAGGATTTTCTATATATAGTAACATGTCGTCGGCATATAGTGACACTTTTACCATAGCATTGATTTTAATGTTTTTCAAAGTCATTTTTTGCTCCTTTGCTTGAGTTGGGAATCTCCGCTAAATTTTTACAGAACACTTGGCTAAATGTCTGAATATCATTTTATCATTTGAAATGATGTGACCAAGCAGTGAGTGACCTCTACAAGCATGGAAATGAGTTTTTGAAGCTTTTACCCCTGACATAACATGTACTTGAGATAAAATCCTTCACCATAGCAGATTAAACAGGTAACTTCATTTTTTAATGAAGTTAATTTTTTAAATTACCAGTAGAAGTAGATTACAAAAAAAAAATCAACCATAGATTCCTTATGACAAGAATTTCTTCTGTAAATTATTTCTCAGATATTTAAGTGACTCTGGGCACTTTCAGGTTCTGTTGGGATATTTGATTGTGTGGAGTTTTATTGGTTAAAAAAAAAAGATCTAGATGTTAAACATGGACTTGGAGGAGCTATAAAGACGTGAACATTTCTGTTAATGACTTTGAATGAAGAAAAGATCTGCATTAAGTGAAAGAGTAGATTGAAAATTTTGAGCTTCTTGAAGAAAATGAATTTGGTATGGTTGTGAAAAATGAAAAAGACCAAAAAAAAAAAAAAAAAGATTATGCAGTGGGAAGAAGGAAGTTCAAAAAGAAGTTATAAATTACTTATGATTCACAATTCCTCATTCCCACAAAGTAAGAAAATAGAAATAAAAACTGGAGGAGAATGTAGAAAAGGAGAAGATACAGTAACAATAATGATTTAAACTGACATTCAGGTATTAAACTTAGGAGTAATTCACTATACACACACACAACATGTATGCTTTCACCTTATTGTATATATTTTTAAGAGAATGAAACAGTTACCATCGCCAAGGATTTTGGCAACTCACCTCCATTATGACAAATTACCCAGGTCCATCTTCAAGAATAAAGCCAAGGTGAGTGTGTCCTTTCCTACTGGTATTTCAGTCTGTAGTTTTAAAAGTATAAATATTGGCTTTCTGAGGTTGAGATTGCTACTCAGCACAGAATTTTAATAAATGATGTGTGCAATTTGGTGTTTCTTTTGTTGCTGTTCATTTCTTCAGATGTATTTGTTACATTTGCATTCAAATCAAATGCATTTTCAGCCAAGATAGAAAACATATACATAGAGTGGAACCTACTTCAAAATCTGTTTTTAGAGTGAATAGATTTCAGCATTAGGATATTTAGAGTGTTTAACAAAAGGATACAACCCAGGAAAATGAGCAAAAATTGTTCCTTCAGTTCTTTCTGGTGAGCACTATTTACCTGAGGTCCAAAACTATTTTATTTCTGAATTTCACATGCAATATCAAACTTCATATCAAGCATACCTAAGTATAGGTGCTTTGGCTGCTCTTATCATTCATTTGAAAATCTTGTTTCATTAACCAGTTTTGATCAATTTTCATAATTAGTAGTTTTGACCCAATCCTTTTTTTGTTTTCTGTCACCTCGTTTCCTCTCCATTCTTTATTCTCCGTCTCCAGAGGAAACAATCAGAATTAATTAAAATAAAATTTTAAACTCCTGAGCTCCACAAACAAGGAGGACAGTGCAGTAACAGCAAAGAAAAATAAAGGAAGAAAACAGTTAAGATAACTACACTGGTAAGAGGAAGGAGGGGAAATAACAGAGGAAGGAAGAATAGGAAGTGGAGGCTTAGAATTAGCAGCCTCCCTGGTACAAGAATTCTAGGAGCAGAATTGGAAAATGCCTTGAAGGTTGCCTGCTCTAAGCCCCATTAGGTGTTTGAATGCTGCCAAGTGGCTGTCTGGACCACTCCACACCTCCAATTGTAAGAGAATCCTCTATCCCCTCTGCCAGCTGCAGACAGCTCTGTAAAATGGTTTTTCTTTACACTGAGAATCTCCCAAATCAGAAATATCACTTTAACCTATAATTTCCCGAGTTTAATACAGTTCAGTAGAATCACAAATCTCAGTGACTCTTTTTTTCTCCCTTAATTATTCCATAAGACACAGAGCTAAAGTAATGTAGAAAGCATTTAGATTTGGAGCATGCAGGCTTCTGAACAAAGCTTTACATTTGCAAGAACAGCAGGGCAAGAGAAAAGGGACAGCCAAGGTAGCAGGCTGGTGCTAAGCATCTGTCCACACACCCCAGCCTGCTGGCCCTCACCATTCAAATTTATGTCTGTAAAATTATAAATTGCTATGAGCCAGGGCAACTACTGAGTGCTAATCACAGCAGCAAATATAAGACCCTAAGTGACAAGGATCTGCTGTCTTTGGATTGGGGCAGAGGTGAGTTTTAGAGCTGAACAAAGGCACAGACGCAACCCACTCATCTCTATTCCACTGTCTCCTGTTAGCGTTAGTTCACGTCTTTAGACTGACGAGGTATTTTGGGATCTTGATTCCCTCTCAGTGTCATGTCATCTACAAACTTGATAAATACAGCTTCTACATCTTTCCCTAAAATCACTCATTAAAACGTCGACAGTGGTCTAGGCAGGACAGTGGAAATGCCAGTAAAACCCCCCGGGCAGGTTTACATTAGGGATTCAGCCTCCTATGTATCTGAATACTCAAGTCAGGTTTACACGCCTAACTGCTTCCGCTTCCAGCTTAACCTCCTTCCACTTTGCAGAGGAAGTCAGAAGCAACAAATCTACTAAGTTAGAAACTATGTTCAAGGAAAACCTGGCATCAGTCAGAAGCGACTTGTTCTTAGAGAACCCATGTTGCCCTGTGGTGGTTGCTAGTTCCTCTTTTATGTGACCCCCCAAATCATCCATTTAGCCAATTTCAAAAACTTCTCCCAAATGGAGGTTGCGTTCACAAATCTGCAAAACCCAGACCTTGCACCTTTCGGAAAGGGGAGGGATGGCTGCCTGTTTTAAGCCTTCTGAACTCCTGTGCATTATCTCCACTTTCTCAGAGCTCACTAAGAGTGCTCAATACTAGTCTCCAGTTCCCTCAGTTCTTGAAAAGGAGATCTTCAGGCCAGAGGTGGCAGACCCACTTGGAGCAGCCAGGTGGTCTACTCGGTTCTCTTGGGTTTCAATTTGCTTTTTTTTTTTTCAAATTGAAGTATAGTTGACTTACAGCATCGTTTTAGTTCAGGTTGTCAGTTTGCTCTTTACACTCCCCCCCCCCCCACACTTTTCATTCAGGAAAGTGAATCCATGCCTCCTCAGAGCAGACAGATGCAACATGGGAAGCCAGAGGTTCTGCTTTCTCCGCATCACCCATCACACCTGAAGCCTGCCCTTCTCTGTTCTTCTCCCACCAAACTCTAAACATTATTTTTGTTGTCCTTAAAGTTGCTTGCAATTTGTGCTTTTGGGAGGAGGGTTAACTTTTCAGATCACGCTCTTGTGAACTTGCTCTTTCCTCCTTCTCACATTGCCCACAGACAACTTTTTACTGTCTAAACTCATAAGCGTAAGTTCTCTGCAGTAACGTCAGTTTTCTTTTTCTTCTTTTCTTCTCCTTTCTTCCCAGACTTCCCCATCTGCCACCTCCTGTTCCTCAATTTCTTTCTTTCTCTCTACACTAATCAAGTTAGGTGGTCTACAATACGGCATAATGCTCATCCTTTCACTCTTCCAAAGTACAAAACTTAAACCTAAACAACTTAATTTTCTCTCCTTAGATATTGGTGGTATTTCGAAATCCTAAAGACACAGCAGTATCTTTTTTCCATTTCCATAATGATGTCCCTGATATTCCAAGCTATGGCTCTTGGGATGAATTCTTCAGACAGTTCATGAAAGGACAAGGTATGGCTGTTGGTAAAAGAATCCTTCTCACGTCAACAGATGATCGCATAAACACAGAAACTCAAATGTGTTTTAGGATAAAGAAAGAAAGGAGATTAAGGTAGATCCGGGAATCAGAAAGTTACGAAGTTTTCTGTGCATCAAACGATACATTACTATTTTAAAAAATAATTTGGACAATTCATACGTTGACTATGAGTATTAAATAACCATTGAACAAAGGACAAACAAAAAAGCCTGTAACAGATTCATGTACAAAAGCATTTCTAGTTATCGTCCCATAAGCCTCAGTATAACACAATGATAAAAACCAAAAAATACCACGACAATGGGCAACTACACTGAAGATACTTGTTTGCCAGAAAGGAAATAAGTTTTTGTTACACCGTGTTGATGTTTTACCTTTGGTTATTGATAACTATAATTTTATAAGTGCCTACAAATATACATACATACTTCATTCAAGACTGTAACAAACTATGAATAAGGCAGTATTTACCAGCAGAAAATTTAAATCATTTGCCAATGGTCCCAATGCTTGTAAGTGGCAGGGACTCTACTTCCATGGGTAGAGTGACCAGAAATTAATAAGTGCCTCCTTTCACAGTGGCTCTGTTGAGTCTTTATGGTGTGGTACATGGAAGAATTAATGCCAAATGACTCTAGAGAAGAAGTTGTTACCAAGTCCCTCTAAAAGGACGGACCACTTTTAAAGTTGATCAGCACAGCAATGCCATACCATCCCACATGCATGGACACTGGATACAACACTGAGTCCTTAACAAAGGTTAAATATGGGGACTGGAATGTAAGGGAGATAAATGCATGCATACAAGGTGCTTACGAAGCACTGGTAAGAAAGCTTTGGTTTGTCTAGTAGCTATTCACTAAGACTGAATGGAGGCAGTTAAAGCAAGTCTGAAACGTTACCCCATTAATAACATAAGAGAACACTCAATGATGAGAAATCCATCATCATTGGTTCAGCAGCCCAGTGATGTCGGGCCTGCACCTCTGACATTCCTTTGGCCTCTCCTTCATGCTTTTTGCAACATTCTCTCAACTTGGCTATTGTCCCTCTGAGCATCACCTTCACATCATGAGGAAGTCTCATCAAGACAGCAACAGTTTGCACGAAACCTTCCAGCAGACCCCTGCTTGTGTCTCACTGGCCAGAATCATGTCATATGACCAATCAGAGTCCTAAGGGAGGCAAAAAAGTAGAAAACAGACTTCTCTGATTGGCTTAGACCCAATTAATCAGAGTTTGGTTAGCAACAAAGAAAGGGGTGTATTGGATATTGGGTAGGAAACCTACAATATTTTCCACAATAAATAAGGTATGTAGAAACTGCCTGGCTCAAAGCAACGGCTTCATGATAATGATGTTGATGATAATAACTGTGACAATATTATTATTATTATTATTATTATTATTATTATTATTATTATTATTATTATCATTATTATTATTATCATTATTATTATTAATGGTACAATATTAGCTAACATTTATTGAGTGAGAACTATTAATCAGGCACTGTTTTAAGCATCTGACATGTGTTAATTCACTTAAAACTCATAATAACCCCATTTTACAGATGAGGAAACTAAGGTACAAAGAGGTTTAGGGAGTTTCTCAAAGTCACACAGCGAGTAAGCAGCACAGATAACCAGGTCTAGATCTGCACTGTCCAACATGGTAGCCACTAGCCACATGTGGCAGCTGAGTATTTGAAATGTGATTAGTGCAAGTGAAAAAGCAAAATTTTAAATTTTATTTTATTTGAATTTATTTACATTTACATTTTAAAACAGAGACTCAGTTCAGTTATTGAAAACCTTTAAGTATGTTTGGCACAAGCTGAGTGTGAATTTACTTTTTCAATCATAGGTTTTATAAAGTCTAAATACACAACAAGTATTTTTAACAAAATCTTAGAATTCAAACTCAGATTTTCTGTATGTATAAAAAACCCACTGGCTTTTGTAGACTTAAAATATAAAAATTAATGTGTAATATTTCATTAATAATTACTTATGCTGATTACATGCTGAAATGGTAATATTTTTGGATCTACCGGGTAAATAAAAGAAAACATTAAAATTAATTTTACCTGTTTCTTTTTGTTTTTTTTAACGTGGCTACTAGAAAATTTAAAGTTACAGATGTGGCTTGCATGACACTCCTATTGGATAATGCTGGTCTAGAAAACACCTGTCTCATTTCTTTCTGTCATTATTTCTACCAGCTTTCACGTATTATTCACTATTTCTGAATTATTTTAGTCACCTAAATGTTCATGAATGCCTTACAGTTTTTGTGAAACCATTTTTACAACTTGCTCAGTTGTGTTACTATTTGTGAGAATAAGAAAATGAGTAGAAATCTGACAACAGGACCAGCTTTTGCCAGTTCTTTTGGAGCAGGGGTTAGTAATCTCATAAATACCCTGTTTGATCATATACACATATGTATATTTTATATTTTAGTGAACAATTAAGCACTTTATCCTCATTTTATTCTTTCTTCTATCATTTTTAACCTCAATTATTTAAAATCCCTTAAGAAGTTATTTTTTTCCCTGTGTTTTTAGTTTCTTGGGGAAGCTATTTTGATTTTGCAATTAATTGGAACAAACATCTTGATGATGAAAATGTGAAGTTCATATTATATGAAGACCTGAAAGAGGTGAGATTATGCTTACTGGTATTCTATAGCAAGATTTATTATGAACTACAACATAGAGCACTTATTCATAAAGCCTGGCTGTATGAACAAATATACTCAATTTTTAAAAAGAATGTTCTAGATACGTGGTACAGTGCTGGGGGAAAGAGACAGTGCATATGTGCTTAGGTTGTTTATTTAACAAAAATAAAATAACACTTAACAATTTATTACTAACAGTGACTCCTTTATTTTCCCCTCTATGATAGATGGTCCAAATTTAGGCATGGCAAAAACAATGAATAGGCCTCTACTGAGGTTTATTGAACATGGCTTTGGCTGTGAATTAATTTTTCCATATAGTTTTTTTAAATTATTTTTTCACATTTAATGAGTGATTGTTCAGCACAGTTCTAGGCTCTTGTGATATGTCTGTGAACTGACTAGACAAAGTTCACTGCCCTGGAGAAGTTGACATTCTAGCTGGAGTAGGTGGGGAGATAGAATGATAAACAAAAAATACAATAAAAAAATTTAAATGTATGCAATATGTGAAGACGAAGAAATGGCATAGCTGATTAAGGAAAACTAGAAATACCAGGGAGAGGGGGATTGGGATGTTGGACAAATCCCAGTATAAAATAGGGTGGTGGGCAGAAACCTCAGGGAAAGGATGTGACCTGAACAAAGATAAGAAGGAACTGAGGGAGTGAGTCAAGTAACCGAAGTAAGAGCTTTCCAGGCAGAGAGGACCAACTGCAGCAAAGGCCCTGAGGTAGGAGTGTTCCTGGAATGACTGAGGGACAGAAAGGAGCAGATGTGGCTGGGTCAGCAGGGATGAACCAGAAGGGACTAACCAACGAGGACAGATATAACAGGGTGGGGTGGGCTGGAGCATGAGGAACAGCATGGCAGGCCACTGAAATCACTCTGCCTTTCACTCTGAGCGAAATGGGAAGCCACTGTAGGATTCAAGCAGAAGAGGTGCAAAAATTGATGTGTTTTTAACAGGATCATTCTGGCTGGTGTGTGAGAATGAATTGGAGAGAAGCAAAGATAATGCAAGGAAACCCATTCGGAGGTTACTGCTCTAGCCCAGGCAAGGGAAAATGGTGGCTCAGACCAGAAGGGGCAGCGGAGGTGAAGAGAAGTGGTTGAATTCTGAATTTATGTTGAAGGAAGAGCCAACAAGATTTGCTGCTGGCTTGAAGGGGGAAAAGAGCAGTGAGAGAAAAAGAGAAGTCAAGTAAGACCCCAGTATTACTGGTCCAGGCAACTGGGAGGACTGAGTTTCACCACATGAGTAAGAGATGGCAGCAGGTGAAGCAGGACTGTGGGAAGACCAGGAGTTGGTTTTGGACATGCTAAGTTTGAGATGTTTATTAGTCACCCAAAGGTGAGAGGTCAAGTAGGCAACTGGGTATTGAAGTCTGACGGCAGAGAGTTCTGAGCTACGGATATAAATTTGGCACGTAGACAATAATTACAACCGTGAGATTACATACCTGTGTATGTAAGCATATGGATCGAGAAGAGAAGACTACCAAGAACTGAGCTCTGCAGAACCTCCTACATAAAGAGTTTGGGGAAAAGAGGAGGCTTCAGCAAAGGAGACTACAAAGGTGGCTAAGGACGAAGGAGGGAAACCAGAGTCCTGGAGCATTAACGGTCTCTGGAAAGTGTGTTCAAAGGGAAGGAAATGTATCAAATGTTCTCTAACTGAACTGAGTTTTTATAACTAGTGTCCCGTGTGATTTTTATCACAGGAAAGTATAATTAAATCCATCCCTTTTGTTTAGAGTATGTACTTACATAACATGAAAGAATATGCTGATTTAGTCTTTTCTCCTTCTAGTCTAGAATGTTTCTAAAACTTGTGCTCCATGGGATATTAATATTGTCCCAGATGTTAATACTTCTCTCCAGGGGTAGGAAGGAGGTTGCTGGTTCAAGTTGACCTGGGGACTGTTTTATTTAGCCTGCTCCTTTGGGAAATTCACATGGCACATTGGCATATTAAAGAGAGATTCTGCAGGGAAAAAAAAAGTTTACCTTTATTATCCCAAAAGTTCCAAACTTACCCGACCTTAACCCTTTACCTTTCTTTTTTTTTCTCCCAGGAAACATCTATAACCACCTTGAAATATATTAGTGTTTTGCAGAATACAGTTTAAGGAACTGTTCTAGAAGATTTATAAACCTCCATTGGTCAGCAATACTGTTGAGGGGGTTGATTATTTACAAAAGTATTAAACATGATAAAGATTCCTTCCAGTTTTTGTAATTCCAAAAATTAGACTTTCTTGATAGAATTAAACATTATCTATAAACAGGATTCAGAAGAAAACAGAATTTGAATGAGTATGTACAAATAAATTAATTTCCTCACCTGGTATAGACTGGTGCTTTTTGATAAAATGAATTACTATCTTAGATAAAACTCTAACCTGCTAATGAATGCTTATTTTCATTATCTATACCTTGACTAGTTAAACAAGAGTCATAAATGGAAACTACAAAGTGAAATTAATACAGAATATCTTACAGGGATGTTTCAAATATTTATAAAGAAGAATCAAAGTAAGTCTGAAGAGAGAGACACAGAGATGAATTAGAATTAGGCTTAACAAATCCATTCTGTCTAAGAAGCTTGTCTTCACTTAGGGTCCAATTCCTACAGAAAGAAGTTTATCTTTTAAAATTTTGTTTTCAGAATCTGGCCGCTGGAATAAAACAAATTGCTAAATTTTTGGGATTCTCTCCATCTGGGGAGCAGATTTCAAACTATCTCAGCCCAGAGTACCTTCCAGGCAATGCGAGCAAAGTCCCAGGAAACACATGGCGCCGTGGGCCCATTCCTGTTCCGCAAAGGTGAGGTTGCATTGTTTTCTGGGACATCTGTCAATCTGCACCTAACAGGCAATTCAAGCAGCTTTATCTTAAATCAGACAGGATTTTCTCCTTCTATTCCTCGACAAGAAGTCTGGACACAGATCAGAGCTGGAACTGGCAGCTGCACACTACCTTTTAGACTACTAAGCTCCTTTTACTTTTCTGCTTGTCACCTGTGATGACAGGAGAGCAGCCAGCGCTGCACCATTATAATATAGTTACAGGATTCTTTTATTAAAATAAAAAGGGAATGGCAAGAGATAGAATCACGTGTATTTGCTGAGTGGGCCCCCTTTAAAGAACTTTGTGGGAAGCCTCACCTCAGTGACTTCTTACATCTCATAGACCACTTCTCACTGTGCTGCTGGCTGGAGAATGTGATTTTTTTTTTTTAAGGTGGCTGCATTATTACCCACTTAAAGTCAAGGTTTTGTTAATAAGGAAGAAGGAAAAAATGAGTACGGGATAGGAAGCCAGCTGTCTCTGTGTACTGATAATTTTACTAAATTTCACCAAAGCATTCTAATTTCTTATGGAAATTTATGATAATACAGCTCAGGGACTGCCAGTTTTCCTTTTTATTGCATGTATAATGAAAGCTTAATGTGATTCAGAGGCAGCACATACAACAAGTATAATTTATCAGGTATCCATCATGTGTTAGACCCTTTGCTGGGCTTAAACTTTATAGCCAAAAAGATACTAAATCCTTAGTTCTACAAATGTGGGCACCAAAGCTCAGAGATATTAATTGGTCCATTGTCACAAAGCTAATAAGTGATGCCGTCAGGATAGGAACACAGGTTTACTTGACTCTACTACACTTTATCAAATGCAGACCCAATTAAAAAATGCACTGTGAATGGAGCACTGAATGCAAATCTGTCTTTAACTTGAGTCCTGACTTTAACACTTATTTTTATGCCTAATTTTTTTAGCTTTAAGAAGGGGGAAAAATAGAAATTTTAAATATATTGTCAATCAAATACTCTTCAGAATAGAAACATTCTAAAATAAACTAGTAATTTTAAAGTTTAAAAATATTTTTTAAAATATCCCTTGTAGAAAATTCAGAAAGCACATAAAGATGTGGAAAAGCATTAAAAATTACCCACCGGATGCAAGTTCAACTTTTTGGCAATTTCTTCCAGCCTTATTCTGTAATGTTTTATATAGTTGATAACATTTGTAAACAGTTGTGCTTTTTCATTCCCTTCATATGTCTAAGCATTTCCTCATGTCATTAGGCCACTTTATAAATATACATTTCAATGGCTATGTAACAAGGAACTTACAACTTTAACACAAATCATCAAAAGATTTTAAATAAAGAAGCAACTTCCTTTACTTTCATTTATTTTTATTTTTTGTTTTTTGGGGGGGTGTAATTAGGTTATGTATTTATTTATTTTAATAGAGGTACTAGGGATTGAATCCAGGATCTCATGCATGCTAAGCATGTGCTCTACCACTGAGCTACCCCCTCTTCCCTTCCTTTACTTTTAAAACGAAATAAGAAAAACATCCCAATCTCAAGCAAATATAATTATTCTTGCTATAAAATATTAATATTAAAGGAAATAAGAAAAACATCCCAATCTCAAGCAAATATAATTATTCTTGCTATAAAATATTAACTTCTCAAGGGGTATTTAAAGAATTATAAGACTTCAGAGAGGAAAAAAAAAAAGACTCTCAAAAAGTGGCATTTTTGGTCCCAGGTGTTAGGAGATGGGTGGGGATGGGAGGTCATTGAGGTCAAGGTCCCCTTAGTGATGTGGAGAAAGCGTGTCACCTACCACACCACAGAAATGGGGAAGCCCAAGTGGATATTGTTAATTTTACAAAAGAAATTACATTAGTTTTTAAGGCTGTCTAATTTTTTTCACATGTCCATTTTCACATTTCAGAGTGAAACTCTGCACTAAAAAATAGTAAAATCAAGAAGAAATATTCTAACAGGTGTCTGGGTCTACTGTTTTTTCTGTGTTGCAGGTGAAATTGGTGACTGGAAAAATTTGTTCAGTGAATCTCAGAACCAGGAAATGGCTGAAAAATTCAAAGAATGCTTAGCAGGCACTGCCCTGGGAACAAAGTTGAAGTACAATTCATATTGCCAGGGTTGATTCTAGTCAATTCAGCCTTATTTTCCTTAACAATAATCAAATTTAAATAATCAAATGACAATTTAATCAAATAATGATCATTAAATAAAGTTTAGATATAAATGAGACAAACTTAGTAATAATGAGAACATCTGAAATTTCTGAGGACAAACTTAAGTTTTGTTCCATTTTGGAGAAAAGGGTAGTTTAGCTGCCCAAAAGGGATACTATTGCTAATGCAGTATCCTGGGGTTTTAACTTCTTTCATGCTCTGAGTTCACACAAGAGCGTAAGTCGACACTATCAGAGACATACCTACATCTGTGTTTAAGCATAGATGAGACCGGCCTCCAACTGATCACAATGCTTTGTTCTCTCATAATTATTATTCTCTTTTTCACTGTGGATCAGAGCACTTGTGGTGCCTAATTCAAACTTACTCTGGGGGAAATTTAATTCCAATTCTGCACTGAAGTAAAATGAATAAATCTTATTGTAACTTGATTCAAGAAAAATCCGTTGCTCGTCTACTCTGTGTGTGTCATTGCAGCAGGCCCACTCTCAAGGGACTTTATATTTCTACTTAACACAAGCTTTACTTCAAAGCTAAAGATTAGAAATTGTGTTATTCTGGCATAAAGGCTTCCCTCCACCAGAGACCCCCAAGTAACTATGTGGAACTTACAAAAGAAGGTAGGGAATGTTCTGGGGGAAAAACCTATTAACAATTTCCTTAATATGTACACTATAGTTAGTTCTACTCTAAAGGTAAGTTCTGTACAGTTAAGAATAGAATAATTTGTAGAAAAAGATAAAATTGCTTTGAGAACAATTAATTACAGGACTACTATTTCTGGTAGTATGGTAGATTAGATGAATTGAAAACCTTTCCCTCAAAACACCGTATAGAAAGACTATATAAAAATTACTTTAGTGGCATTGCTCAGCTCCCAATAAAGTAAGCAGACTCATTAGGGACCAGTACCAAAGAGGGAACAGAGAACTGAACGAAGTAAGAATCAGAGATGACACTGAGATGCCAATGAGAAATCTGCAGTAACAAAGGCTTAGGTTTTAATGCCCAAAACCATATTATCGGTTGCAGGAATAAACAACTAAACCAAACCAACAAAACGGAACAAAATATAGCTGCCAAAATAACCTATGAATGTAAAGAAAGCTCAAACATGACAGAGGTGGCATTGCATGTCGTAGGAAGAAGTCAAATCCTTCAAAATCTGGTGCTAAGAAGATTATGAGATAGAAGAAATAAAATCAGATTCTTACTTTATATCACTCAAAAAATTAATTTCTTATAAATTAAAAAAATGTCAAAAATGATTTTTAAAACTTTAAATTTTTAGAAGCAGATACAAGATAATATTTTCATGACCAGAGTAGGGTTTATTAAACAAGAAATAAAAAAGCACAAAAAATTTATATTTTTGGCCATGTTAAAATTTAAAATGTAAAACAGCATCATTAAGAAAGTAAAACCAAAGTGAAACGGCATGTCAGAGACTTAGAAAAAATACTAACTAAATAAAAGACTAACATCTAGAATATAGAAAGAACAATTAAAATCACTAGGTGAAAGAAAGTACAACCCAATAGAAGATAAGTGTAAGGGATACAGACTGGCAATTTACCAAATAGGAAACCCAAATGGCAAATACAAAACATGTAATGAAGAAAATGTAGTAATTAGGAAAATATAGATTAAAAAAAAGTGAGAGACTTTCATATCTGGCCATGAAGGATTAACTATTATGGGAATTGTCCTCTCACCATATCAACCAGAAAACCAAAATAATACACGAAATGCTGTTGTCAGACACTGGACAACAGGCAACGCAACACTGGGATTCCCTAGAGGATGTAAACAACTGAGGTGAGCCCTAGAACTGTCCCAGCTTGCTACCTATAAGCAAGTTCCAGGCTGTAGGCAGGGAAAGGGAACTCAGAGTACAAAAGGCTTACTGAGTTGGAACTGGAGACTGGAGGTCAGCAGGCTGAGGATGCTAGGATTTTCAGAGCAGAGTACTCAAGAAAATGCAGGTGCACATAGAAGAAATAAAAGCAAGAATAAACAAATGGGACCTAATGAAACTTACAAGCTTCTGCACAGCAAAGGAAACCATAAGTAAAACAAAAAGACAACCTACGGAATGGGAGAAAATCTTTGCAAATGAAACCGACAAAGGCTTGATCTCCAGAATATGTAAGCAGCTCATACGACTCAATAAGAAAAAAATAAACAACCCAATCCAAAAATGGGCAGAAGACCTAAACAAGTAGTTCTCCAAGGAAGACATATAAACGATCAAAAGGCACATGAAAAAATGCTCAATATCACTAATTATCAGAGAAATGCAAATCAAAACTACAATGAGGTATCACCTCACACCAGTCAGAATGGCCGTCATTCAAAAATCCACAAATGACAAATGCTGGAGAGGCTGTGGAGAAAGGGGAACCCTCCTACACTGCTGGTGGGAATGCAGTTTGGTACAGCCACTATGGAAAACAGTATGGAGATTCCTCAAAAGACTAGGAATAGACTTACCGTATGACCCAGGAATCCCACTCCTGGGCTTGTATCCAGAAGGAACCCTACTTCAGGATGACACCTGCACCCCAGTATTCATAGCAGCACTATTTACAATAGCCAAAACATGGGAACAGCCTAAATGTCCATCAACAGGTGACTGGATAAAGAAGAAGTGGTATATTTATACAATGGAATACTACTCAGCCATAAAAACTGACAACATAATGCCATTTGCAGCAACGTGGATGCTCCTGGAGAATGTCATTCTAAGTGAAGTAAGCCAGAAAGAGAAAGAAAAATACCATATAAGATCGCTCATATGTGGAATCTAAAAAACAAAAACAAAAAAACAAAGCATAAATACAAAACAGAAATAGAATACAAACTTGTGGATGCCTAGGGGGCGGAGGGTGGGAGGGGATAGACGGGATTTCAGAATTGCAGAGTAGCTGGACAGGATTGTACTGTGGAGCACAGAGAGGTGTGCACGGGATCTTGTGGTAGCTCACAGAGAAGGGAATGTGGCAATGGGTGTATGTATGTTCATGTATGGCTGAGGGATTGTGCTCTACACTGGAATTTGACACAACATTGTAAAATGATTATAAATCAATAAAAAATGTTAAAAAAAAAAAAAGAAAGAAAATGAAGGTGCACAGGGAGAGAACCTCAAAGATCTGCAGAGGGAATCCCTCAACTATTTAACTGAATGCAGATATGTGAATGCATGGAATAAAACTCTGCAGACAGTTTATATCTCCATCAAGAAAGGGAAAGGAACACTGAAAAGTAGTAAACCAAACAATCTTCCTGGACCTTATTCAGAGATTGGAATAGTTTGTGTTCCCACCAGCCAAGCTGGAGAGACCTTAATACCCAGGGCATTGGGTGGATTCCCTGGTATGGCCATATCTTAGCAGTGGGGCTAAATTATCCCTAGTGTAAATTACCCTACATCTCCTATCAAAAATTAAAAGCGAGCCTTGAAGGGATTGGAATGGACCCAAGTAATGTATTACTTAACTTACTTTGCAAGTGCATGATTAGGTTTAATTGTGGAAGACAACCCTTTTACGCCTACGGCTTCCTGGGCTCATGTATTCTGGCCATGGAAGAAACAACAACCTGGTTAGTACCTATATGGCACCTGAAGCACAGTACACCCAGCTTGCTAAGTGTTATCTCCCACCTGGGGCTGTAACTGAGTCTTCAGTACCTCATCCCACTATTCTATAAGGTCAGCTGTTTTGGGGTGATAAGGTTCGTGATAAAACTATTGAATATCATGGTAGCCAGTGTACTGGCTCACTTCTTTTTCTGTAAATTGGGTTCCTTAGTGAGGGACAGCATTCTGGTGAACAAGATGCTTGGAAAGGCCAACAATGATGGTGCTGGCAGAAGCACTAGAGGAAGAAAAAGCAAGTCCACACCTGGAATAAATGTGTACGCCCCAGAGCGCAAATCCCTGCCCATTCCATGGTGGAAGGGCTCCACATAACCAATCAGCCACCAAGTGGCAGGCTGGTCGCCCTCGGAATAGGCATTCTGCACTGCGGGCTCAGTGTTGGTTCTCTACTGTCGGAATACTGGGTGCTCAGCAGCCAGCTTAACCCTGACGAGAACTGTGTGTTGATGAACTCATACACGTCATCCATTCCTACTGCCATAGCTCTTCGTTTGTTTTGAACAAGCACTGAGTTGCTGGGGAAAAGACTGGCTGGCCTCTAAAGAAGTTTTGTATATTTGCTCTCAAAAGTCTCCACAGGAGTGGGTAGCTTTGATGAATCTTCACAAGAGAATTCAATATGCTCATACTCTGTGTCCATTCCAAGAGATAACTCACATTCCTTTCCCCAGACCTCCTTATCATCATCCCTCAGATCTTGTTCCTTCCAAACCTCTGAATAGTCACGTAAATTGCTAGCTACTGGTACTGTCCAAGCCACTAGCTTCCCCTCCTTCCAAGTGACAACTAAATGTACCACTCAAAGTTCCGACCACTGGGAGGAGTTCCTTTCTCCCACTATCCTTTAGGGCCACCTCCTTGAGGGATTGTTAGAATTCATCAATCCACTTTCAGTTAATGCCAGTGTATTGTGCTTCACCTGAATTTTTCTTTCTGTCACCTGGTCACAAGGAACTCCCCATGAGATCAGAGAGGTGGGTTGACAGAGCTGGTGTGAGCGCCACAGGGGTCTTAGATATCTGCTCATGTAACACACCTATGGGCTGTACTACAAATGCCAGGAACAGTTTACCTAAAAATCTCTGGTGATCAAATCTGTTCAACTAGTTCTTTGACCCTGCTGCCCTTTTTTGGGGGGAGGAGGGTAGTTCAGTGTTGCCACATAGCATTTGCTTCTCTGGGAGCCATAATCTCCATGGAAATCATGTAGTTTTTCAATGGCAACATCTCCCATCAACATTCCCCACCCGGAGTGGGCAGCTCTTATGGATCTTTTCAAGGATGCTAGTACATCCCGTGCCAATATATTTCTGAATGCCTGGTGAAGGATGGTCCTTTGAATCTTCTAGACAGCATGGTTAGAAAGTGGAGGAAAGGTTGCATATGACTAATCTACTCCAATATTCTAGACGCCTTAAGTATTTTTTTTTCCTTAAGTATTTTTGATTTCTTCATCTGTTTTACTTGGCACCACAATTTCATTTAATGTGGACCACCACTGAGCCCAGGTTATGGTAAACCAGCTAAACAAATTCTTAGAACCATTCCTAGCTGCTGGAGCCAGCACACTGAGTGCATAATCTAAACTGTGTCCCTTATTTCATGTCACCTTTAGAGTCATATTTATGCACTTTTCTTGCATTCCTGCTGATAAAAATGAAAAAAATCTTACAACTCATTTATTGTGTGAACTGTATCCTCTGGATCAGATCTTATCTGTATCCTCTTAGGGTATTCTAGCATCCGATTCTAGTTCTGAGAGTGAAGAGATGAGGTAGGCATGGGGCATTTGGAAAATCAGCACCTCTTTGCAAGGTCACTACTCCAGGCCCTTCAAGCTTGGCTATAGCAGCCTTATCCAACAACAGTAGAAGGACTGTGGAAACTCAGCAGAATTTGTGAGGGCAGTGGATTCATTCAAACCCACCCAAATTCCCAGAGCCTCATTCTTTCCCAGTCCATGGCCTCAGTGTTCATAGATGAGACCTGGTGAGCATGCAAATTAAAGTTGTATAGTAATTTTGCTACCTGCAGCACTGGATTTTGTATCTGATTTTTGCCATGTCAACCCCGAGGCTACATGAAGTCAGAGGTTCATCTGGGGCAGCCGTAAAAGCTTGTGTCCTGACCATGCTTGACCTTGTCATTTTCTTTAAGCTGTCTTGGGCAATTCAGGGCTTTCAAAGAGTCAGAAAATTTCTCATTGCTACTGCCACTGATGCTGAAAAAAACCACCTCACACCCACGAAGCTGGTAGATTCCTGCAAACAGCCACCACAGTTGGAGCTTTGTGACCTCAAAGGGCCACAGAAAGATGGCTCTGCCTCCTATCTGCCTTCCAAACCTTCTATCAGTGCTTCACTCTAGGGAACTTAAATCAAGGAAAACATATACAGTGTTTGGTCATGGATACCCTGCAGGTGGGGGGGGGGGTGTAGAAGAGAAGTGGGAAAGGACACCTAGAGCCAATGGCCAATATGTAATGTATACCTTAAGTCCATCTTGGCACCTCCCTTCCTCACCCTAGCTAAGATGTTGAGGTCCAGACTCCTGGCTCTACCTCTAGTTACCCTGCTTACTAGCTGTTACTTAACTTCTCTGTGCCTCAGTTTTCTCATCTGCTAAATGGGCATAGTCATGGCACCTACCTTGTGGCATTGCTGTAAGTCCTCAGCACACCTCAGTCACTGTGTCAAGGCACCAGGATTACTCTGGTAGTGTGTCATACTCCACTAGGTGAGTAGGATTTCTTATAAATCCAGGACTACTGGCAAGGGCTTTACTCGTAAACTCCAGAAGATTCCACAGGGAGCAGGTGGCCCTCCTAACTGCTGGACTGGCTGGAACTTGGTACAGCGGCTGGCAAGTATCTGTTAATGAATGGATGGATGGGTGGAAACAGACTGAAGTGAAATTATGTCCCCAGGCCTCTTCAGCCTTAGACTGGTACAAGTGAGGGGGGAAGGGGTGCTTTGGTGGTTACGGGCAATCGAATCCTGGCTTTGCCCTAGGAGAGTTAATTTACTCAGTTTCTTCTACTGTAAAATGGAGCTGATGATATCCACCTCCCCAACCCCATCCTAAATGTTTGCGTTGCAGAGGAAATGCAAGCATTGACCGCAGGGCCTGGTTCCACGAGCGCCCGCCACGCCGCGGGCCTCAGAGACCTCCATGTAGTCCCCACCTGCCCCAGACAGTGGCCGGTAACAGCCCCAGAAGCCAGAGCTGCGCCGCACGGTCCCTGCCGCGCCCCGCCGCGCAGCAGCAGCCCGCGCGTGCCCAGCCCGCCCCCGCAGCGCTTCCCGCGCCGCCGCCGTGTGGAAGCGCGATTTCCCGCTAACCCGGAGCCTGTGCGGACCTGTGAGGGCGCGTGCGGGAGGGGCCCGGGCGGTCGGGCAGGAAGGCGGAGTCCGCCGGGAAAACGAAACCGAGAGCGAGCCGCCCGGGCTGGTCGGGCTTCGCCGACAGCAGCGCGGCTGGTGAGCGGCGAGGGGCCTCCAGCCGGCAGCCAGCGCGGCGCGCCCCAGCCTCCTCCGCAGCCCGGGACTGGACGCAGGAAAGAGGTCCCTGACGTCTGCGCAGCCGCATCCCGAGCGCTGTCCGAGGCCCGCAGCCGAGGTGCGGGGCCTTTCCCGGATCTAGAGAAAGGATCCTGCAGCGCGGTGAGAACTAAAAGCCATTTTCTTCCCGCGAAGAATTTTTAACGGAGCAGGTAATGACTGGACCAGGCCCAAGTTGGGAGAGGAGTGGGGCGGGTAGTAATGGAAAACGGAAAATGGCTTGACAGATGGGAAATAACGGAGGCCTGAATTGCCCAAAAAATTGGCTAAATAATCCCCCGCCAATTTAAATTCTATTTCCTAGACAGTTGGCAAGGGTTTTCCAATTGCTCATCTCTAAATCCCCGCCCAACTCTATCCCCCACCCCCACCTCTTCCCAACACCGCAGCAGCACAAGGGATCCTGTAAGTCAGAACAGGACACTCCTCTATCTAGATCTCCCCACCTCATCAGAACCCTTCATGCAAGGCCCGTGCTCCTTGCATTTTGACCACACAGGCCTCTTTGCTGTTCTTGGGGCACAGCCGAGCACTGTTGTTGCCTGTGGGCCTTTGCACTGCCTGTTTCTTCTTGGAAAGCTCTTTTCCTGGGTACTTGCATGGGCCAATCCCTACTTTACCCTGCACTTCGTCTGATGTCACTTTGTCAGAGTAGCCTTCCCTGAATAACCTGCATGTAAAAGAAACCTCACCCTTCCCTCACTGTCCCCTGTTTTAGTTTTCGACATAATACTTATCTTGTGACATTTTTCATGGGTTTGTTCGTATTCCTCCACTAGTTAAGTTAACAAGAGTAGGGTTTTGTTCCCTAGTGTAACCTAGTATATAATAGGTATTCATTAAATCTTTGTTTAATGAGTGGTAATTCATAAATTCTCTTGAATCCATTTCGGAATAATAAGACTTTCTATTGTCTGCCATTTCTTTACTACTAAAACGCCTTGCTGGATGGAAGCTAAAAGATACACTCTCTGCTGGCATTTAGGAACTTAGAAGCTTGGGCAGATTACGTTCTTGTTGTGTTTGCTTGTTTGAACCTGAGGACCCATAACACTGGATCTGTAGTTTATTCATTTAATTCGTCAGATGCTAGTTGAATCATGTTGTATGCCAAGCATTGTGCAGGCCCTGGAGGGGGCTAGGCTCACAGGGGCTCACAGTCTGCCCTAAGGAAATCAAGGCACAGCCAAAGTCACTTCTGGGCATGAGTAGGCTGGCTACATAATGTTTGTTAGTGATTATGATGGAGATTTCTTGTAGGAAAATGGTAACATAGTACTAAAATAAAATTTATTAAAAACAGTTGAAAAGAAAGCTGCTATTTCTTTTTTCCATACTTGAAAGTGCTTTTTCAAACATGCCAGCTTAGCACCTTGTAAGTTGACACATATATTTCACTTAAATTCAAACTGGCTTGTCATTCTGAAGATCAGCAGTTACTTGGTTTTAAAAGTGCTGAAGATTTAGGGCATTTGATAGAACTTCAGGTTAAATAATCGCTAAGGACTCTTCTGTAACTGCTTTTCTGAGATCTATTACCTCCTCCAATTGGATGTATGGTCTCATGGTTGTGACTAAACTAAATGACACTTTGGTTCCTGAAAACAATCGTACAGCTGCAGATCTTTATCTGAAACCCTTGGGCCAGGTACGTCCTGGGACTCAGAGATTTTTGGATTTTAGAAAGGCCAGACAGCATAAATCCTGTGTATTAAGTAATGCTCTCAGTGGGGTTTGGGGCCAGCACTCCATTATAAAATGTGTTTCTGCAATAAAATGTGTAAGTAGACAACAGAGTATGATTAAGACTCTACATAGCTCCTGTCAGTTCAGGTCTAGATGGGGGGCTACACGCCGACCAAAAACAGAACAAAAGAAAACAAAGTAAACCTCAGTTTTCAGTGCTTTTTGGATTTTGGAATTGTAGACCAGAAGTACCATTCATTGAGGGCCAGTGGTGTGAGAGACCCTGCTGGATGCTTTTTGTCCAATTTATTTCTTACAGCAACCTGTGAATCAGGTGTTTTCATTCCTATTTTTGGATCACAAATCAAAGTTTCAGAGAGGTGCTTAGCTCACTGTGTGGCCCTGAAGCCTAGCTCCCTTCGTACACTAAGTGGTGATGTGAAGGCGGCACCTTTCTCAGGTCTGAGCCCTTCTAGCCCCCTGCTTCCAGGCACCAGCATCGCTCACCCAAACCACTGCGGCAGCCTCCACTTGGTCTCCCAACTTCTACTCATGCTCCACTTGTCTTTTCTACACCCGCCGCCCGTACTCTGTTCTTTACATCCCATTGGAGCAATTATTACAAACATAAGACCAATCATATCACCCCTCTGCTGAGAACCCTCCAATAGCTTCCCATTGCAAGTAGAATAACACCCACAGTCCTGACCGTGGCCTTCAAGGTCTGTGTGCTATGGCACCTGCCCACCTCTCTGACTCATTTCCCACTGTTTGCCCTCATTTACTGTGCAGCAGCCTTCTTGGCCTTTTTGTTATCCCCCCAGAAGCCATGCTGGGACCTACCTCAGTGTTTCCTCTGCCTCAGATGTTCTTCCCCCATATCTCATTACAGGCTGGATTTAAATATTGCTTAAGAGTCATTTCCTGCCCACTGTATCTAAAATCACCTCCCTCATGTCTCTGCCCCCACCTGCTAACGCCCCTTCTATCTCATACCCCCATTTCATTTCATCGTAGCATTTCCAGCCATCTGGTCATCATATTATGCCCTCCTGTTATTGGTTTCTGGACTTGGTCATTTTCTTTTTTTCTTCAGTGAAACGGGGGTATGGACTTGATTTGTCTTGTTCACATCTGTACACCGAGTGGCAGAGCAGTGTCTGACACTTGCTAAGCATTTATTGCCTAAATGAAGAAAGGATGCATGGGAAACAGATGACAAAAAAGGAGAGGCGAGGAGGATTAAGTGGAGTAAGTGGAGAACTCAATTTTAATAAATCATTCTCTCATTTCCCTGTATACCATTTAAGTGAGTGTCAGTGATACAAAGATGAGTAAGACATAGAGCTGGCTCCCCAAAGAGCTCACTGACCAGTTTAAAAAGCAGTTGGGACTATGATGGGAGTTGGGCCAGGTGGGTTGCAGGCCCATAGAGGGGTACTAGCTGCTCCCTCAGCATCAAAGAAGGATATATCGATCTTCACACATGAGTGAGAATTTCTGGGTAGACAGAGGGTGAGGATGTGGAGAAACTGGAACCCTTGTGCATTGCTGGTAGAAATACAGAGTGGTGCAGCCACTGTGGAAAATAATTTGGCAATTCCCCAAAAAGTTAAACATAGAGTTACCATGTGACTCAGCAATCACCATTATTCGCAATAGCCAAAATGGTGAAATAACCCAAGTGTTCATCAACAGATGAACGGATAAACAAAAGACGGTATATCCATACAGAAGAATATTATTCAGCCTTAAAAAGGGAAGGAAATTCTGACACGTGCTACAACATGGAGGAACACATTGAAGGCACTGGGCAAAGTGAAATAACCAGACACAAAAGGACAAATATTGTATGATTCCACTTATATGAGGTACCTAGAATAGGCAGATTCAAGAAATAGAAAGTAGAATGGTGGTAACCAGGGGCTGAGAGGGGAAGGGAAATGGGAAGTTATTGTTTAAAGGATACAGATTTTCTGTTTGGGGAGATGAAAAGAATTTTGGAGATGGATGGTGATGATGACCTAACAACATTTTGTGAAAATGCTATTGCCTATAAATTGTACAGTTAAAAAAAGGGTAAATTTTATGTTACATGCAAATGTATACTGCCTTGAATTGCACACTTAAAAATGGTAAAAAGGATCAATTTCATGCTATATATATTTTACAACAATGAAAAAAAATTTTTTTAAATCATGATGAGTGGGGAGGATATAGCTCAAGTGGTGGAGTGCATGCTTAGCAAGCACTAGGTCCTGGGTTCAATCCCCAGTACCTCCACTGAAAAATAAATACGTATATACGTATATACATACGTGCATACATAAATAAAGATAGCTAACATTTCCATCACTCCCCAAGAGGTAGGGAGATTTTTCATAGTATACATTTTGCACTTTTTGAATTTTAAACCACATGAATGTTACATAATGATTAGAAACAATTTTTACTAGTTGAATTATTTGATGTTTAGACTGCTTATAGAAAGCTATATATGCACAGCTTTGATTAACTAAAAATTAATTTAAAAGATTCACCTGTTACATAAGAAATAAAAGAACAAATTGTGCAATAAATAAATAAATAAACCTAATCACTTCCTCCCTGCACTAAATAAATAAATAAATAAACAATTAAAAAAATTTTTTTTAAATTAAAAAAAGATAAACAACAAGTTTATATTGTATAGCACAGGAAACCATATTCAATATATTGCAGTAACTTACGGTTAAAGAATACAAAAACAAATATATGTATGTTCCTGTATGACTGAAGTATTGTGCTGTATACCAGAAATTGACACAACATTGCAAACTGACTATACTTCAATTAAAAACAAATCATGATGGCTGCAACATAGAGAAGGAATTGCAGTGGCTGTGAGGAGCTGGTTCTGAGGTTCTTGCAGCAGTCCAGGAGTGAGATGGTGATGGCTTGAACCAGGGTGGTGGCTACAGACATTGTTGAGAAGTGGAAGGATTTGGGGGGAATGGGACTTAGGTATAGATCAGAAGGTAGGGAAAGGACATGTCAAGGATGCTTCCCAGACTCATGGCTTTCAGACATGGTGGACAGTGGAGTCATTTTCTGAGAAAGAAAACTCCAAACCAGCTTGAGGGAAGATTATAAATGCAATTTTGGATCTTTTGAGTTTGAAAGTCATTCAAAATGTCCAAGTGGAGAGATTCAATAGAGAGATCTGAAACTCAGAGAGAGATTCATAAATGATATATGAACTTTAGCGTTAATGACAAATAGATGATTGTTGAAATCATGGCCATGAGTGAAATCACCTTGAAGAGAAAGTATAGAATGAAGAGAATAGAGTCTTTGGACCAAGCTTTGGGGAAATCCAGCATTTAAAGGCTGTGAAGATTAAAGAGTGTTAGAAAGAAAGTGTGGCCATGAAAGAAGGAAAATCAAAAGAGCTTTCTAATAAGAAATGAGAGGTCAACAAGGTCGGCTTTCTGTCTCTATGGATTTACCTATTCTGGATGTTTCACATAAATGGAATCATACAGTATGTGATCTTTTATGTTTGACTTCTTTCATTTAGCGTATTTTGGACATTTAGCTATATTGTAGCATGTTTCAATACTTGCTTCTTTTATGGCTGAATAAGATTCCATGTGTGCATATATAATGTTTTGTTTATCCTTCATCAGTTGGTAAGTATTTGATTTGTTTCCACTTTTGGGCTGCTGTGAATAGGGCTGCTGTGAACACTCCTGTATAAGTATTTGAAAACCTATTTTTCAGTTCTTTGGGTATACACCTAGGAGTGAAATTGCTGGATCATATGGTAATTCTAAATTTAACTTTTTGAAGAACCACTAAATTCTTTTCCATAGAGGCTGCTCTGCATCGCTTTACATTTCCGTCAGCACTGTATGAGGTTTCCAATCTCTGTATCCTCACTAGCACATTTACTTTCTGTATTATTACTGTTACCAGCCTAGTGGGTGTGAAGTGTTATCTAGTTGTGGTTTTGATTTGCATTTCTCTAATGACTAATGATATTGAACATCTTTTTCATGTGGTTGTTGGCCATTTGTATGTCTTCTTTGGAGAAATGCCTGTTCAAGTCCTTTGCCTACTCTTTCACTGGGTTGACTCTTTGTTGTTGAGTTGTGAAAGTTCTTTATATACTCTGGATACTAGACCTTTATCAGATATGTGATTTATAAATATCGATTTCTGTAGATTATCTTTTCATTTTCTTCATAGGGTCCTTTGATATACAAACATTTTTAGTTTTGATGAGTTCCAATTTATCAGTTTTCTTTTGTTGCTTATGCTTTTACTGTCATACTTAAGATTTCATTGCCAAATCTAAGGTTGTGAAGATTCACCCTTAGGTTTTCTTTTAAATTTTTATAGCTTTGGCTCTTATATTTTAGATTCTATATTCTTTAGATTTTGTTTATAATTTAAATCATTGCTACTATCTTGGTCCAGTGGGAACCATAAACTGGGGCCATAATTTGCCTGCCAGGTAAATTGTCCTAAAACTGACTTCTGCAAATTTCAAAGGGGGCACTTGGGGGATTTCATAGGAGAATCCATACAGCTAAATCCTTCATGATTTCATAAACGCCACTTCATATATATGTATCCTCAACCTCTTTCTTCTGAGCATAAAGAATTCTAGTTCTACTCCTGCAGGCTTTTTAACCTTCTCAGGCAGGTGGACAGACTTGCATTTGACACTCAGGGGAAGCAGAAAGCAAAGTTAAAGAGACAGACCGCCTGCATTTTTTGGCTAGGTGAGTTTTGAAAGTAGAAAATTTTGGAGAAGTTACATTGATTGTGCCGTCCATGAGAGAGGAAGAAAGATTTTGTAAGAAAGTTTTCTCTGGGTTTATGGGGGGCTGAGATGGTTCATATAAAGTAGGGTCATCATACCCTGTTTAGTCTCTTAAACTGAATTGGGAAAATTCGGTTAAATATGTTCTGAGCGTATCACCTCTTTCAAACATCCTTTTTATTATAGTTTACTGGAGGAAGAAATGGCCAGTGGACGTTCACCATGTTTCTACATAGAAGAACTTAATAAATACCAACAAAGGAACAATGCAGTACTTAGGTATTGTGAACTGTCTAGGACAGGACCTCCACATAACTCAAGGTAAATTGCTATTTAAAAAAAAAAAAAAGGTATATCCCTAGAAAATATAAACTGGGAGAATGGCAACTCTGGCACAATTCTGAAGTCAATTATTTAGCTTGAGAACAGAGTTGCTAGAGAGTACTCTGAGAGTCCTCTTGACGTAAAGTGGTGACTTCAGAGGACTCCAGAGGAAAAAGAGGGCATAAGCCTTTCCATGCTTCAAGGTGATATGTTACTTTGCTGCTTGGGGATGACTGCTTAAATTCTAAATGGAACATAGGCTAAACTTTTCAAAGGGAGTCATAGGAGGCAGTGATGATTGTAACACTTGTTGTTCGATCATGCATGAGTTTTATAGTATTTTGTGAATATTTTCTTTGTAATCAGGTTTACATATCAAGTTATAATAGATGAAAAGGAATTTCCAAAAGCTGAAGGTAGATCAAAGAAGGAAGCCAAAAATGCTGCAGCCAGATTAGCTTTTGAAATAATTAACAAAGAACACAAGGTGAGTAATTGCCTTTTTGTTTTTCCTGGTGAAAGGGAACTCAAATATATTTTGTATTTTTCTCTCTGAGAAAATGCTCACATACAGAACTGAAGCCATTTACAAGTTGTCTTGCTTTCGGACGTTTAGTTCAGTGTTTTTTGCTGGCTCCTGAATGAGAGGTACATGCGGAAAAGAGTGGGCAAAAGTGGGCAATAGCTTTAGAGTGTCAATAGCAGTGATGTACCCTAAGGAAACAGTGAGAAATGAACTAACAGGTTCTGGCAGGAGCCCCTCCACCTAACTGAGGGGATGCAGTGGAAAAGGACAGAGATGGAAGTGACTGTGGGGAGAATGATGTATATGGAGGGCAGATATGACTATATCCCTGAAGATGAGAGTAACTAGTACAGAAAAAGCTATCTGAAGAGATTTCGGTAGAAATATTTCTGAAATAAAGAAAGACCTGGCTGCAGATTTTTAAAACCCAGCAACTCAACAGATACAGAAGAATACAGAACCACCAAGAGCAATCTTGACCCTTGTGAAAGTACCGAGCTCCAGGGATGAAGAAAGAATTTTACAGATATCTGGACAGAAGAAATGATATAAAAATGTAAAAATGAAAAAACTATCATGCTGTCCACAGCAACATTAAAAACCAGAGTGAGAGTGAGCAGCAGCTGTAAAATGAGACAAGAAGTCATTTTACATGTGGAATAAAAGAGGATCATTCTCAGATTTTGAAAAGTTTGGAAAACTTTGGTATTCAAGATACTTTCCTAAAAAAATTAAAATTAAAAAATAATTTTAAAAAATCAAAAAATTTTTGAAAGATACTTTCCTAAAAAATCTTACTTGAAGATGTCACCCTCCTGATCAAAACTGAGAGAAAATAAATCAGGCAGAAATCACAAACTCATAAATTGTGAACGAGCCAGAAAAGCAAGTCAAGAAGTTAGAAAAAGAACAACAGACTACCTCCTCCTCCCCCAAAGCAGAAATAAGACAATGGTAACAATAAGGAGAGAGATTGATGTGAAAAAAAAAACAACAACAAAGAAATAATAAAGAAAATCAGCAAAAGCAAAAGTTAGTTCTTTGACAAGGTTAATAAAGAAAAACTTTGGACAAGATTTTGTCAAATTAAGAATTTTAAAGGGGGCAGATAACAGTGGGGGGAATATGCTATTATGGTCATGTTTCCCATTAAGTTGTGATCCAGAATAAAGCTTTACTTCAGTATTTGATACCTTGTTCTTTGAGATTTACAAGGGGTACAGCAAACTAGAAAGTGTTACAGAATTCCATCTGGATAAACAAGAACATTGACTCTTTTCTTTTTCCTTATGAAACTGTAAGAGGAAAAAAGGTGATTTCTTTTCTATTGGTAAAATTTATCTTTGTGAGTTTTTTTCTGGCAGAGAAAGGTTTATACTTACACTTCTATTAAGATACTATAGTCAGAAAATCTATAAAATCTAAGTTGTCTTTCAAATTATTCATTTAGTAATTTCATTAGACAAAAAAATAGAGAGTTAAATCCTGGTTGTCATCTGTAATAAACAAAATGTCATTTTCATTTTTTTCTTTGTAGACAATTAATCCTTCATCAACAAATCGTTCAGAAGGACCACCCATCGAGAATTACATAGGCCGTGTTAATACAATTGCCCAGAAGAATAACCTATCTGTAAATTATGAAGAATGTGAGTCGAGGGAAGATGGGCCCGAAAGGTGAGATGTCGTGCTTTTCCTTCTGCTTCATTCTATCTAAGCAACGGAGCAGGCTTATTTTGATGTCTCATTTTCTAGAAAATATTTGTCCTTTTTGGTACATTCTACAAGGAAGGTTTTATCAGACTTATAAGCAATTGGACATCTTTGTCATTAAAACATTAAAATGCTTAATTGCTGAAGACTTGGGGCCCACATCCCATAACTGATCAAATCCAGGGAACCCTTTATTTCTGAGGTATATCTGGGTGGTTAAGTCCTCAGGAAACCTAAGAGAGGGTGGGATGCCCCTGCTCCAGGGCTGTGAAGGTCGTCCCATCCCTGAGGTCCCAGCAGCAGTGGCTGTGTGCAAACATATCTACCAGACGTGTGGAATAACAGTCTTTCCACTCTTGTCAGAGTAGAGAGCTGTTTGACCAGGTGTTTGCCCTTCAGATTTGATTAACCCTCTAGACAAATACCATGTACTAGAAGGAATGGGTTTCGCCCTGGGCTGTGAAGAGACCAGGATGTGAGGAATGCGATGAGGGGGACAGGTGAGACCATCAGTCAGAGACACTGAGGACACCACTGGTGAGCTAAGACTTTGGAAGTGAGGATGATGAATGGATTGGAACTGGGAAAAGCAGAAAGTAAATAAGCATGAGGGAGATTGTTTCTCAGCTGCAACCAACCAGTTAAATGAGGGAGAAGGGGGAAAAAAGTCTAAATAGCAAATAGTTCAAACAACCACTTTAGGATATGGGCCTCTGAATTGACTCAGCTATTGACATTTTACTTTTCACCCTGACGGCTTTTAGGCCAGAACCAGAAAGAGAAAAATGTGATAGGATTCATTGGAGCGAAGTAGTTAAAAGTGAATTCTGTGAGTCAATCTCAATAAATTAAGAGGTTATTTTATTTTCCCATAGCTCACCTGTCTGGCTCCTTTGAATTAAGGGCATTAACATTTGATTGTTAAAAGAGAGAAGTCTACTTAGGGCATGCCTGAGAAGAATGGGAGCTCTAGAAATAATCCAGAACAGCTCCCTAATTTTCCTTTCAGAGCCTAGCGGGGAAGACTCACCCTGGAGTCTACCGCTATAGCAAATAATACTGCAGTAATTCTGTAGCACCACGTGGTAACACCATGATATATATTGCCATATCCGTTGCCACCTTTAATATAGTTCTTATATAATTGTTCTAGGTTCCTTGCCTAACCGCAAATATCCTTACAGCTCTCATGAGAAGGGGGTCAACTTCAACATGGAGCTTTTGTGGGGATTTTCTTAGGTTTTTGTGCACACGAGCAGGAGGCAGAAAATGCTAATGTTAGAGCTGAAGTTGGAGATGCTTTGCCCATCCCCTGCGAAACACGAAACACCGTAACATTGTTTCTCCTGCATAAGCTCCACTTCCTCTACTGACTTTTTCTTCCCAGTTGAACATCTCTGAAAAATTCACTGGATCTCTCTTTTACTTCTCTACCTCCATATCTTTTGACTTTTGGGGAATTTAAAAAAATCACCACTTGGTACCTTAATGCCATATCTTTTAGTGATGCAACAAAGAGTTAGAAGTTACCTGGAAAATGTAAGCTGAGACGTCAGCCAATCCTGGTTATTCTGGCAAACTGGTTGGCCATCTCATTGGAGATTTAAATTAAAGAAGATATGAGCTATGAATCTACCTATTAAATTAGTGTTATGTTTAGCCTTTGTCACTGTGTGGTTTTTTCCAACTCATAAGTTAGAGTTAGTTTTTTGGTATTTGGGTTTATACTCTTTATGATTTCTCCTAGATTTCATTATAAATGCAAAATTGGACAAAACGAATATGGTATTGGTGTAGGTTCCACTAAACAGGATGCAAAACAATTGGCTGCTAAACTGGCTTATGATCAGATACAATCAGAAGGCCTAATGGTACGTACTGCCTTTGGATTTAATTTTTATATTTTAAAATTCTCTCTGAAGTTGATTTGTGGTTAGACACTGTTTGAATGATGCCAAGACAGCCAATCACAGAGCAAAAAGATTCCTCCATTCTGTGTCCCACCAATGAGCTATGAACCACGGGGCCATGAGGCCCCAGAGGGATCACAGTTCTGTTGACAACTCAAGGTTGTTTTTTAGTTAGTTTGTTTATTTTTGGTTTTCTGGGGGGAGAGGTAATTAGGTTTATTTATTTTTATTTTTTAACAGGGGTACAAGAGATTGAACCCAGGACCTCGTGCATGCTAAGTATGCACCCTACCACTGAGCTATATTCTACCCCCAGGGTTGTTTTTTTTTAAATCCAGATCAAACATCCATTAAAAAAATGTATTAATCTCGTAATTGTTTATGGCTGTGAATTTGGTAAATGTGGGGGAAATAGATGGTATTTAGTTCAGAGAGACTGAGCTGCTATGGAGAAGTAACTGAGTTGCACTTAATCTTTCAGAAAGCTGATTCGCCATCCTCTGGTTCTTTCCATACTCTGCCTGGTGACACCAAAAGCAGCTCTTCGGCAACAAGCACATCGTAAGTGTGGACAAATAACTGTGTTCTTTTACAAATTCAAATTGCGGCCTGAAAGTGAAAATTTTTGTGAAAACGTTTAATGTTTATGGAGAATTTAGATAAAGCTATTAATGATCAACCAAAACCAGGCAGAATTCATAGACTAATAGTTGTCTCCTTTTCTTCTAGACCTTCAGAATCAACATCTGAAGATGGATCTGAAAGAAACGATAACAGTGACAGAGTAAACCGTTCTTTCCTATCTCCATTGGTATAGTATTAGTCTCTAAGCTTCCTAGTTAATCTTATCTTCCTATGTGTTTCCTCATTTAAAAATGACTGCCAGTACCCAATCATAATTTTTCTATTTTTTTCTCATGTATTCTTACTAAACCATAGTATTTGGCTACCTTTTCACTATCTGCTTTCTTTATTAACTCCTATTCCTCACATGCAAAATTTTTCTGCTCTTCTCTCCCATCTTTCTCTCCCTGCTCACCTTTGTATTTTCATATATTCCTATGATCTGGCTTCTGCCCTTTTATCAATTGGACAGTACTTGGGGGAGGGGGAGTGTATAGCTCAGTGGTAGAGTGCCTGCTTAGCATGCATAAGGTTCTGGGTTCAATCCCCAGTACCTCCATTAAAAAATAAATAAATAAAAACCTAATTATCCCCAAAGCAAAAAACAAAACAAAACAAAAAAATTGGAGAGTACTTAAAAGTTTCATTAATAGAGTTCTACTTCTGTTTAAAAAAAAAGAGAACTAAACTTAAAAACTAAACTTAAAAATCGGATAATTTTTGTGGTGATGATTAGTGTTACCAAAGTATCTTATTTATAAAGAACTACAAACAAATCAATAAGACAGAGACAAGCAACTCAATAGAAAAATGTCCAAAAGATCTGAACAGGCCATTCAGAGAAGAGATACCCGAAGGGAAAACAAATACATGAAAAGATGCTTTACTTCATAGTAATCAGGAAAATGCAAACCAAAACAACAGTTAGGTATCATTTTAAACCCATCTGATTGGCAGAATTTGAGTCTGACAGTGCTAAGTGTTGGCACAGGTATGTTCCAGTAATAACTATTATATGCTGCTGGTGGATGTATAAATTGATACACCCCTTTTAGAGGACAATTTGGCAATGTGGCAATATGTATTAGAGTTGAGGGTGCGCTGGCCGTACCATTAAGCAGCTTCATTCCTCGGTATGTCTTCTAGAGAAAGACATGTATGTGTACACAGAGAAAACATGTGTAACTGTTCTTCACAACATGTTTGTAATAGGAAGAGGTTGGAAAAAATATTGTCAATTAACAGAATGTCTAAATTAATCATAAAAAGACATCAAAATCATAAAAGTTTGGAGAGGGGAGCAAGAAAATACAGATTTTTTTTCTCTTATGATTTTAATGTCTTTTTTTTTTTTTACATCTTCATGTTTATTCTCTTGCAAATCATTGTAGTTATCACATTTCCAGTTATGGTTTTTCTCATTTCTGTAGCTTCCTGATTCATTTCTATTTAGACTAGATCTTTCAATATTTCTTTTAGGATAGGTTTAATATTGCTGAATTCTTTTAGCTTTTGCTTGTCTGTGAAATTCTTTATCTCTCCTTCTGCTCTAAAGGATAGTCTTGCTGGATAAAGTATCCTGGGTTGCAGGACTTTTTTTCTCATTCAGGACTTTGAATATATCTTTCCAATCCCTTTTGGCCTGCAGTGTTTGTGTAGAGAAATCAGCTGAAAGCCTTCTGGGGGTTCCCTTATAACTTACTCTTTGTTTTTCTCTTGCTGCCTTTAGAATCATTTCTTTATCTTTAACTTTAGTCATCTTAATTATAATACGTCTTGGTGGAGGTCTGTTTAGATTCTTCTTGTTTGGGACCCTCTGTGCTTCCTGTACTTGGATATCTGTTTCCTCCTTTATGTTTGGAAAGTTTTCAGTCATGATTTCTTCAAATACCTTTTCAATCCCCCTTTCTCTTTCTTCTCCTTCTGGAACCCCTATTATGCATAGATTGGCACGCTTCATATTATCCCATAGATCCCTTATATTGCTTTCATTGGTTTTTACTTGCTTTTCTGCCTGCGATTCTGATTGGGTGACTTCTGTTATTCTGTCTTCTAACTCACTATTTGTTCCTCTGCATTATCTGATCTGCTTTTGACTGCCTTTAGCTTGGCTCTTATCTCAGCCATTGAGCTTTCTGTTTTTAACTGGCTCCTCTTTATAGTTCTGCTTCCTTTTTACAAAATTCTCTGTCTCTATTCGTAATCTCTCTTATTTCCTTCAGTGGCTTTATCACCCGCTTTTTGAAGTCATGATCTAGTAGACCGTGGAGATCTATCTCATTGTTCATTCTTTCAGGGGATTTCACTTGTTCTTTTAATTGGGAATGGTTCCTCTGCTTCTTCATTTTACTTTTGTTTCTCTGGCTCTATGGATTTAGAGTATCAGTTATCTACTGTGGTCTTGAAGGGCTGTTTTTTGTTTGTTTGTTTCTATTTAAGGTAGGAGCATTCCTGTGTAGACTGTGTGCATCTAATAGTTTTGTTGTGATGGCTGTTCTTAGTATGGATGGTTGCCACATCTTTCTTCCATGTGTGCTGCCTGTTATCCCTTTGATTGGGGGTGTGGTTGGTGGTGTGATCAGAGCCTGCCCTGATTGTTGTTGTTGAGTGGGGCCTTCTTTTTCATTCTGTGGTTGTCATAGCCCTGACAGGGGCCGAGTCTGCTCCCCTGTGCTGGAATAGAGGCTTCTAGACCGGTTTCTGAGCTGTGGTGTGTGGTAGTCGGGATTGGAGTGCTTCAGCTGGGAAGAAGAGTTGCTGAGTGTATCTCCTCAGGAGATGTCCACTGGGAAGTGCCCTCTGTGGTGTTGTCTATCACTTGTTATGGAGGCTTAGAAAGTACTCTTTGTTGACGCTGCCTTTGTCCGCACCTTAGCTGTGGGAATGTTGGCCACCCACTCTGGTGTCCCCCAGGTTCTGGGCCCCAGGAGTCACCAGCATAAATCTGCCAACGTCAGGCGCTAGGACCCGCCATAGCGAGTGTGCAGTCACACACGTGAATCCGTGGTGAGCCACAGGGTCAGCGCAGACCCCAACCCCACCTCAGCATACGGTATAGTCCACTGGCCTATTGTAAATACAGGTACTCACCCCTGCCATGTGCCAGAACTCCACTCACTGCCTGTTCGTCCCAGAGGCAAGGGTCCACAAAGGGTCCAGAGAGAGCAAATCCACCCTTTCTGCCTGGGGCTGTATCTCAGTCCTGCCTGTGTAGTTGCAGGGCCATAGGAAGTTGCAGGGCCGCGGGTGTGGATTCAGCTTTCAGCCCCGCTGTCGCACCAAACCCCACCTCTCTTCTCGTGAGAACATACCAACAATGGAGCCAATTGGAGAAAGCAGCTGTGGCGCGGCTGCATTGTGCCCCTCCTCACCGTACACACCAGCAGTGGTGCCTTTTTATGGGGGTCCCAGGCTGTTCTGTTCTGCACACCCCACCAGCCAGAGCTCACACTGCCCTCTGGCCCCCTGAGGCTGCCTCTGTGCAGTGGGCCTCAGCCCTCTTCCTGGGCTCCTCACCAATCTCCAGCAGCCGGTCCCGCTCGTCCCTGCCAGCTGGTGTCTAGGGCCGGGGATTGCAGGGATCCTCTGTGCCAGTTCCATCTGCCAAGCACCTGCCACTTTCTCCTCTGAGCCTTGGAAGCTCCGCTTCTGTCCCCGCTGACCTCGTGGCTGGATAGGGGGCGTCCCATTGTTGAGTGTACCTTTCTTCGTTTGTCACTCCCTCCCTGCAGAACCGATCCTGCACTGATTTTTTTTTCCTTTTTCTTTTTCTTTTCTTCTCTTACTGGATTTTGTGAGAATCCTCCTGTATTTTGAAGTGAGAGATACTCTGTCAGAGTTCAGTAGGTGTTCTGTGTGATTCAGAGGGTTTGTAGGTGTAATTCTGGGTGTATTTGTTTGTAGGTGTAATTCGGGGTGTATTTGTGGGAAAGGGTGAGCTGTCTCTCTACTCTGCCATCTTGGCACCTTTCCCACTGAAATTAATTTTTGAGAGATATATCAAAGACTCTTCTTTTTTTGGCTAAATATTAAAATTAAATTATTAATTTGCCCTAAAAGTGAAAATATTTTATACTGGATCCCTGGGCTCTTTATTAGTGAATGACTGTGATGCACACCATCTTGCTGAGATTCACTGGCCAGAGGATCACCAGGGAGGCTGTGTTCTATACCTGGAGAATCAGCACTTCTGTAGCACATGCCCTACAGTTTGTCTTTTTTGTCCTTCCTGCTGAGTCTGTCTGGTTAGCTGAGAATTTTGATAATAGCCAAGTACACTGAAAATCAGGGCTTGGTGAGAGCATACAGATTGATGAAACTGTTTATCTAAGGACAAAGGAATGTGGTCACAGAACCATCTAGAAGTACAGGAGAAAGGATGGCAAGAAAAAACAAGATGATTGACTTAATCACCTGAAACCACTTCCCATTTCCTTTTCTTTTTTTTAAAAATGGAAATAGAAAAGAGTTTATTAGGGTACACCGTCATAGATAACAACGGGTCACACAGGCAAGGGGCACCTGCGTGAGCACCAAGGGCCGGTTGTTGGGGTGTTCTATAAAGTAGGGTCACAAGGTACCTGATCGGCTTGTGCACAAGCCTCTGATTGGTTGCAGGTGAGCTAAGAAGTTTAGAGTCCATGAAGGGCGGTGGGGTTTGACTCTAAGGTAGGCATTACCTGGGGCTATTAGTTTGTTAGGGGAAACATGCCCAGTAAAGAATGTCAGACATCTGAGAGCCGAGGAATGGGGGGTTGTTGGACTTTGGAGGACGTCGGTTGGCCCAACACTCTCCCCCATTTTCTTTTGTTTTAGAACCATTTCAGAAATAATTCCAGGAAGGTGCAAAGGTGAGTATCATGCGTTGAACACGTTTGGAAATGAAATTTTATCTCAGACTTAGTGTGTTAATCTTATTACGTCTTCAGCACTTGTAGAGTATTGGACACCTTTATTTAAGTGGAATTTCAGGAGTAGAAAACATGGTTAATGTGCATAGAAATTTTGAAATCTACAAATAATTTTAACTACGTAGAGAAATCTTTGAACAAATACATAGTCATAAAGGCCTGTGGGTGTATTGGTAGAGTAGTTGGTTGGGGCATGACGTTGGGCAACAGTGACAGGGAAGTGGGCTTGGAGAGGTGTTTTCAAGAGAAGTGCATTATTTGTAGACAAGCAGATAGGGTAGAAATGAGGCACCAGTGTATTCTGAACAGTAGGTGACTTTTACAGAAAGATGATTACTGATGCAGGTGTTTGGATGGAGAAGGGAGAGGTGTGTGTGTGAGATGATCAGGCCGTCAGCTGTGGTTCCAGTGGCAGGAGGAGGGAGGGGGAGACTTTGTGAGGCAGATTGTGAAGGAAGAGTAGACTGACTTGAGAGAATAGACTTAACAGAACTGGGTGAAGAAGATGCACAGGAAGAAGGACTTGAAGATTGCTCCTTGTGGATGAGATGCAGACATGCATGACGGCACTGGTGATGTTGAGGGAGTTGAAGACTTGACGGCTTAGAGGGAAGATAGCCATTGGATTTGTTTCATTTTAGGTGGCATGTGGACTTCCAGTTGCAGGGGGCTTTGCACCAGCAAGGAATAAAGGACAAAGGAAACACAACCAGAGTGAGAGTTCAAGGAGATATATTTCCTGAGGTTTTGAGCCTGGGGGAAGAAAAGGAGAGGCTAGTGGCATGCTGACAATGAATGTGTTAAGGCCAAAAAAGGAACCGAGGAAGGAGTGAAAAATTATTAGAGGGCAGAGAACCATAAGTATATTGTTTTTAAGGAAAAAGGTTAGCATTTACTACCCTGTTATTCTAATAGTTGACTCAAAATACAAAAAGCCTAGTGCATGGCATAAAATCTACTCTAAACAAGTTACATTGGATTTCACTTTTGAGTTTTATGTACCTCTCTTAACTTTTAGATTCTTGGCACCTACATTTGACTCTCCTGTGAAAAAGGAAGAAAACCAATATAGTGTGGACTCCAGGTAAGAGGGGAAAACTATAAAAAAGAATTTGTTTAAGGATACGTTTGCTTCTTTGACAAAAGTTTCTTAAAGGTCTGTTGAACATCAGGCAGGCAAAATTATATTTCTACCTGAACAGTTTAATTATTTTAGCACAGTCAGGCCCACAGACGATCTTGATCTCTTGGAGGAGTACAGTTTTGATGAATTTAAATGGAATGTGATAAGTGTAGATCTGTGTAATACTCATGTGGATTTCTCTGACATCTATGAATGGTTTTAATATTGAAAGCAAATATTCCTATAAACCAGTGATTTTTTTTTCAACAAAAGTACCTCTGCAGGAATCACAGTCAATCCACGTGCATCTGTTTTCCATTTTCTAGCTCCATACCAGGTATCACTTTGAAAAAGGGTTCCTCTTGTGGTAGATCACGTGTTTGGGCTTAAATATCTGAAGCAAAGGAGGCCTATTTGCAACAGGGGGACGGTGAAAATAAGCTTAAAAAAAATGAAGAGTCAACAAGTATTTAATAAGTACCTAATATATAACTGGCACTGTACTGGGCATTGGATTTATGGCAAGAACAAATAGAAACAGCTCCTGCGCTCATTGAGTTTTGTGGGGATGATAATTACATGAAAAAGTCTGTAATTATAAACTGTGGTCAGAGGTCTGAAGAAAAAGCAATGACATGGTTAGAAATGAAAACAGGACCCCTGGATTTAGAGGGAGAAGTGAGGCAAGGCCTTCTCTGGGGTCACATTTGTGGGGAGCCCTGAGGGATGAGTTAACTCAGGGTGGTGGGGAGGCCCCATGGCTCTGCTAAAAAAGATGGGAAAGGTGATGTAAGGGTGCAGGGAGCAGAGAGAAGGCCATGTGCTGGGAGGAGTGAGCAAGGGCCATCAGACAAGCTGGACAGGGAGGCAGGGCCAAATCAGGGGGTCCCTTGTAGCCCATGGAAAGGCTTTCTGATTTTTGCTGGATTCGAGGGTAGGCTATGGGAAGGTTTGGGCAACAGACAGACTTGGTCAGACTTAGTATTTATCACACTGGTTGCTGTGTGGACCATGGATTGGAGTGGAGGAAGGAGAGGAAATGGAGTGTCCAGTGAATAAGGTTCTGCAGGAGTCTGATGGAAGCCTGGACTGGTGGGAAGCTGTTGAAGATGGGGAAAGTGGGCAGATACCAGCAGATGTGTTTTGGAAGGAGAATTGGCTGGGCTTAGTGATGGAATCTGGGGCAGGAGGGACAGGGGAAACCCAGGGAGTTACAAACTTAGGCAGGCTCGGAGCACATGCTCATTTCCCTTATCACAGCCGGTAGCCAGGGAACAGTGTGATGCCGCTTTCTAAAGTTTTATACTTGGGATAAGATTCTTCGCCACGGCTTTTGTACAACCAGGAGGTGATTAACTCCCAAGAGTGATCTGTTATGTTAGGTTGGGGAGTGGGAAGAGCTATCCTTTGTGATTTAAGAGTTTCTGTGAAGCAGACCCTTCTTATGCAGAAGGGGAGAGTCCTGTTTGTAACACAGTCCATTTCACTAGCCACATTAAAAGAAAGCAGAAGGCTGGGGTTGGGTCGGGGAGCAGCAAACACTGAACCTCAGAATAACAGTAGCATTTATTTTTAAGGTTTGTCAGCGATTTTACAGAAGTAGAACCAATTGGCTCAGGTGGATTTGGCCAAGTTTTCAAAGCAAAACACAGAATTGATAAGAAGACGTATGTTATTAAACGTGTTAAATATGATAGCGAGTAAGTAGTAAATATTTTATTATTTTGAATGGGAAGGTATGTTGAACATGCACTATTCTTTTTTATATATCTCTCTTCTTCATTAGCATATCATTTACTTTTTTGTAGTCCTCCTTAAAAATGTCATTCTACCATCAGGAGCTTGGCTTACTCTGAAATGATCTTACTTTACCATGGTTATTCAATTAAAAAAATGGATATACCATTCATTATCCTTTTGAGGCCGTCTTGATGAAAACTGCAGCCATAAAATCATTTAACTTAAGATGACCTTTGAGATTTTCTAGTCTCATCTCCGTATCTTAGAGATGAGGAGCCTGAGATCCAAAGATGTGAAATGATTTATCAGAGGTAAAGACTAGTTGGTAATGTTCGGATTGTCTGTTACTGCATAATATACCACTCCAAAATGTAGTGGCTTAAAAACACTGAGTTATTGCTATCTCCCACGGTCCTGTGGGTTGATTGTGCTCATCTGGGCCATTCTTCATGCATTTGCAGTCAGGAATCATCTGAAAGCTTGACTAGGCTGGACATCCAAGATGGTGCTCTCACATGGCCAGCAGTTGATGCTGGCTGCAGGCTGCAAGTTCAGTTAGGACTATTAACTAGAGCGCCTCCACATGGCCCCTTTATGTGGTCTAGGTGTCTCACAACCTAGTGGCTGGGTTCTAAAGACTGTCCCAGAGCAAGTCATCTCAGGAGGGGAGCAGCAAAGGCTGACGTAGTCTTCGAAGTTCCACATTATATGGGTTAGACAAAGTCACTAAGGCCAGCTTAGATTCGAGGGGAGGGCAAATAGACTCTACCTCTTAATCTGAGGAGTGGATGTGTGTATGGGGAGAGAAGGAATTAATGACGACCATTTTTGGACACTATCTACTGTGTTAACAAGGTGGATATTTAGAATCATCCTCTGGAATACCAATCTACTGTCTTTCCACTATAACCCATTGCTTCCCATGTTCATTTTATGTATTATCTGTACCCTGCCCTGCCCCCAATCTTGCCCCCTAATTACTGGATAGCAGAACTCTTCAGGAAAGGACACTCATAAGAAGGAGGCCTTAAGTCATATGTTCACTAGTTCACCAGTCTTGCTTGTTGTTTTCTGGCAGTTGTTACTGTTCGTATCGTGGCCAGACTGATCCATCAAGGACTAGAGGAGGAGGTGGAAAAGGGATATATAGACTTGAGCGCAGGAGAAGCAGCATGGAGTCCTAGGTGCTGGGTCTCCAGTCAGACCAGCCTGCCTTCTGTCCCGTGGGCAATGCCTTGCCGCTGAAACACCTTCATACTCAGCATCAAAAGAAGGCTTTTTCCTTCTTCATTGCTTTGCTTAACAGGAATGAAATACTATTGTTCCTTCCATCCCATAACACCTTTTTTTTTTTAACGGTAATACTTAATAAAGGTACAGTATCTTGAACATTTCTAGTGGCTTCATAAATTGGTACAACACCATTAAAAATACAATTAGAGATATTAATCTAGACCCATAAAAACGTTAATATGCTTTGACCCATGGATTTCCTATGTGGGAACCTATTCTAAGGATATTACCCAGATTCTGGAAAAAACTCTACGAGAAGATATAAATCACAGTGTCTTTTCTAACAGCGAAAAATTAGAACAAACAAAATGTTCAGCAATAAATGATTTAAGTGTGTTTTGTTCTCTCCCCTGATCAGTGGCTATTTTGCAGTCATTAAACATGAGGATTATACACTGTGAATATTTATACATGAAATGATACGATGCTGGAAGTTATTTCAGAATAATCCAGGGGAAGATGAGGAAGTGGGTAACAGTATAAATGAAACAAGATGGCTAGGAGTTAATAACTGGTCCATCTGATGAAGCAGCAGTATGGGTCCATTCTACTATTTGCTCTGCCTTTTTATACTTTTGAAATCTTACATTAAAAAGTTTATAGATGATGGTTATACAGATTGTGCAATAACAAGGAAAATTGTAAAGATCATGTTATGTGGAAAAAATAGGATAAAAATTATATACTATAATTACAAATATATAAAAATGTATCTGAAGAAAGCTTGTAAGAAATAATCTAAAATAATAACTATTTGTGTTAGGACTGTTGATATGAGTTATTTTTAAAATTTATTTTTATAAATTTTATGTCATATAGAACTTTTCAAATTAAAAAAGAAATTATAAAATGTTTGTTTATCCTTTCTCATCCTTGAAGTCTCAGATTTATTTACTCCATTTAGCATAGAATTGTCACAGCTCTGAACTACACATCCCTGTAAAGCTCCCACGCTGTGCAGTGAAATTTCAGTTTCTCTGCATAGATTACCCTCTTTGTATAATTTTGCCACACACTGAAAATTCTGAATTAGGTTCTTCATGTTGCTTGGGTTACCCACCCTTGCTGCCCAAATGGGGTTTGCTTATGAAATTGGAAGTGATTTTAACACAAGTCCAAACAAACCACAATGGATGAGTTAGCACTAAAAAAAAAAAAAAAAAAAAAAAAAATTGCATCACTGTCAGTTCAAAGACTACTACAAATGACTTTTAAATTGTTTGATGTTTGGAATAATTTAAGCTACTGTTATTTTCTTGTATGTTGAAAGTGAGAACAGCTCTGTTTTTTCTGTGTGTTCACTTTTTCTTTTTGACTGTTTCTGGCTTCCATTCTGAAACTCAGTGTGGGAACCATGGCAACTAGTAGGGGAGTGGAGGTAGCTGTCTCCTGTTGCTTGAGGTGTTTTGCTGTTGTGATCAGGGTTGGATACTGATGCTTTTATGTTCCCTGTTTTTTTCTTTTTAACTAGGAAGGTAGAACGTGAAGTGAAAGCTTTGGCAACGCTTAATCACGTAAATATTGTTCACTACCACAGTTGTTGGGATGGCTATGATTATGATCCTGAGAAAAGCATAAATACTTCAAGGTAACTAAAAATAAATTCAAATAAATAAACTAATAAGTAATTAAACGGGAAAAATTAAGAAAAAAATAAGTAAAAAGAAATTCTCATAGCCGTAATAGGATGAAGGAAACTCATTTACTATCTGTGGGCCACCAGATGAGGCCATTAATTATTACATTTAATAATAACTAGAAACACTGTTTGAGACACTGTTATGCCTCCATTCTGCAGGTAAGGAGACAATGAATAATCTTTTCCTTCCTTGTCTCCGTGCTCCAGACTTGCTTTAAAACCCCTTTATTGTCCTCTGCTGTTTTCAAAATCTCAGGTTTAGCTTTTCTGACTCCACTATTGAAGCCCAAGAGCTCAACTGAAAATGCAGTCTTGGGAATAAAGTTTGAACATGTAGATGCTGCAGTTAGAGGCACCCCTCCCTCCTTCGCTGCCAACCCTTTCCTGTCCCTCTCACCTGATTGGTGGGATGCAGTCAAGGGTGGGGGTCTGTTTCGAATGCAGCTACACCACTTATGGTGAGGTGGTGGGCAGTGAAAATAATTTCAAGACCCTGAGTGGTGATGGGGGCACCCCCACCTTGCATCACTCATGTTTTTCCCTCAGGTCAGCCACTGCAAAAGGACGGAAGGATTTTAAAGACCTGGCACCTCACTTTGAAAGTCACCCAGTGTTTCCTGGGGACAGTCCTTTCCATGCAATCCTGAGGCCACTGTGGGCCTGTCCATTCACCATCTCCTGAGTCCTGACTCCAACCCCATCTCCACCCAGTTTAACAGCATCAGCTTTAGGAGTACCATCAGCATATGGACTTCTTCAGCTTTCTGCAAATTCCTGGCTCCCTTTTTCTATTTTCTAGCCAACATATGCTCAAAGAATTTAAATTAATATTGAGGCCAGCTTAGTTCAGAAAAAAAACAACCACCGTGGTTAGCAGAATCAGTCCTCCCTGTTAGACCGCATAGCAGTTTGTCAGCTCTTCTCTTGGGGTTCCTATCCCTGTACTATTGTTTTAGGTTTGTTTTTCCTTTATCTCTCTCCTGTTAAACTTTATATAATCCTCATGACAGCAAGGATAGTATCTAATTCATTTTCTTATCATTAGGTGCCTATTCTGTGGCTTTCACAAAATAGATACTCAGTAGAGCTATGGTCAATTAAAATGTTTTAAAATTACTGTATACAATAATGAAATTCGGTTTTCTGCAATTCCATTGTATTTATACTCCTATTCCCATTAGCAAAGATAATCAAGGACCTTTGGCATTAAATAATAGGTAGGCTCTTACTTTATAACCTAGCTAAACGAATAAAGCTTTGGATAACTTATGGTTTAAATAAAAAATGGTCTATTATGTTTTGATTCAAGTTTATTATCTTTAGATTTCTGTTGTGAGACGTTTTGGCATTTTTAAGAAGGTGTAATTTTTTAATGTATTTTTAAGTGTATTTTTTATAAATTTATTTATATTGCTACTTCTAACATAATGTGAATTTTATACCCAGATCAAAGACTAGGTGCCTTTTCATCCAAATGGAATACTGTGATAAAGGGACATTGGAGCAATGGATTGACAGTAGAAGAGGCAAGAAACCAAACAAACGTTTGGCTTTGGAATTCTTTGAAAAAATAACAGCAGGAGTGCACTATATACATTCAAATCAGTTAATTCATAGAGACCTTAAGGTAAGTGGAAAATGTGCTTTGTTAGAAATTGATAAATATAATTTATTAATTTAGAAATCTGATTTTAGAATCAATAGTCATGAGGAAGTAACATGTCTGATCCTCTAAGGTTAGGATGTATCTAGAACCTGCCCCAGATGCCAGTCTGTAGAACCACTCAGAAAATCTCCAGGGCTAAGTGAACTTAGTGAGACCCTGAGTGCTGTAGGAAGCAGCTCATTCACTTCCAGTCCTGTTTGTCATGCTGGCTGATAGTCATGCCCCAGTTGTAAACACTAACAGCTTTAGTACGGGGAACATTTCCATGCAGATAATTATTATGGCTGACACAGCCAGTTGGCCACTCTGTCTCTCCCTCTACTGCCACTCAGGCTTGTCTGAGAGGCAGAAGGGATGCTAATGACTGGGATTTTGGGAACATGTTTCTCTTAATCTTTCAGTCATTACTCTGGAGAGCAGTCATTACTGGGTCCAGAGTCTAGAATTTTTTGGCATTTGGTTAGACATCTCTGCCCCATGATGGGAAAATTGCGATAATCCAGACTTTGGAACACAGAGCATAGCTTCATATTTTCGTTTTCGTCTGGGTTCCCAGCTTCTTCCGTGGTCTGGAAGAGCAGTTTTCCCATTTCCTCCTCAGAATGAAAGGAGAGAGACAGAAGCGCTCTCCAGTCTGTCCTCCATGCCCTGCTCCCTGTGACTTGCCTTCTCTCATTACCAACTGGCCAAGCTGAATCCTGTCACCAAACCTGTGCCCCTGTTCTTGCGTGGGACACTCTTCTGCCTGTCCCCTCTGGTCCCGAATTCTTTACGTGTCTTTCCTGATCACTCTGGATCAGCTAGGAGCACTTTGTCTGAATGGACCTCGGCTGTCTGCTTACCCTACCTTTCTAAAACAGCCAGGAATGAGAAACAAACAAAAAGTTCTTTGAGAAAAACAGGCACCCCTGTACATAGTTGTTTATTGTTCCTACGTAGGAAAAAATGGCCCTTGAGAGGTATCGCATCCTTGGTCTGCCTAGGGGCTAGACGTCTTGATGCCTTCATGTTGGAGTCCACCTGGTTCCAATATCTCTTTTTAACAGTATCTGAAGGTGTTCTTTGAAGTTGGAATGATGGAAGGACTATGTTCAAAATGGCATACTTAGAATGACCGTACCTTCACTTCGAAATAATTCAAATATAGAGTTAAAGAAGAAATAAGGCACAATTATCTATTTATACAATCATTTGCAAATAAATTGTCTATTTACACAATCATCTCCTCTGCTTATGCAGAGGTTTGGGTATGACCTCCCAGGTCCTCCTCAGGATGAGTTAGTGAAGTTCTGATAGGGGTGGAGGGGACGCTCCCTTCTCCCACCGCCTGGTCGGCCAGTTCCCTCCCGTATCCCGCACCGCCAGCGCCCGTGACATGGAGTAGTCTTTTGTGTCTGTTCGCAGATAATGTTTGCTCTATGTCTTCTGGTGCTCAGAGGTCAGACTTTAATACAACTGAGCCTTTTTTTCATCTTCTACAACTTTTCTAGCTTCACTGTTACAGTTACTACTTTCTCATATCTGAGGGAAGATACAAGCAAGGGCACACACTTTATTTCGTGGTGCTTTGCAAAATACCAGCTACTGGTAGCTTTGGCAGAGAACGGTCTTTACCCAACAAAACCCCAAATTCCATCAAATCAACCACCATTTACTGCTTTCTGTCAGAGTCTTAAGAACTAGACCAAAGATGCTGGTGAGGAACACAGAGGTTTCTGAAGTGAGGGCTTACTGTCTGAGGAAGTGCAGTCCCCCAAGGCCCAGGCTCCTTGGTCAGCCTCTGCCCAGGCATTAGCCATTATTCCTGTACTTCCTGTATAAAGTTTGCACTCTTTTTTTAAGCTCTACCACCCAACATTTTGCCTAATGACACCTTAACTGATTAGACAAAATATGACATCACTGTTTTCCTTTTTCTTTTTAATGACGATAAACAAGCAAGCTAATGTTTTTACCAGACAGTCCTGTCCAGCTTATATGTTTAGACAGTATCGTAAGTGCAACCTCCTGTTTCTCAGAGTCAGCTTGTACCCTTGTGTGCACTTGCAAACCAGACAGATTCCTACACTGTGACGTGAATACTGCAGAGGCACTGGTTTCTCTCCACCCCACACCCCCCAACAGCTTTCCATCTATCTGTGTTACTGGCAGTTGGTTCCAGTCTAACCGTTGGTTCTAATTGAACTGCTGATTTCTCCATGGGCTGGTTCTTGCAAGCTCCTCGTTCAGCCTGCTTGGGCTTATAGTCGCTTCTCTTTTAATTACTTTTCTAGACCCTCGTAAGTGCTGTCTCCTAGAGTCTGCAGTGCATGTGTGTGTATAGCTCAACATTGCATTGAATATAGCCTTTTTTCGAGGATGGCAAAATATTAATTTCCTCGTTAGCAACCTTCCTGTTTTCAGAGTCTTTAGACTATGGGTCAGTACCTCCTACAAAGTTGCATAATAAGATGAATTCCCTTCTTTCTGTTCTTCCCTTTTTTCAATCTGCTTGAAGAATTACATAGGGAAAAATATTTCAGTCCTAGTTATTAGCTCCCAGTTAACTTGGTTTGCCTTCAAGTACAGAGGGGGTGTTTTTTTGAGGAAGTTGTCAGAGGCCTGGATAAATGGACTGTAAAGGAAACTCCAAGAGGAAATTCTGCACAGGACATTCGGCAGCATTACTGGAAATAGCTTCACTCTGAGAATTTCAAAATTGGAAGGGATCTTAAGGGTGTCTACTTCAATCCCCATCAAACCCTGGACTCGTATTGGCAACATTTCCACCAAGTGGGCAATCTAGCCCTGTCTTGAACACTTCCTGGGATGGGGAACTCTCTAACTCCCATTCTTTGGACCGCACGATTAGTATATTAGGATATTTAATAGCAAATCTTGTGGTCCTTTTCACCCTCGAGTCCTGGATCCTGAGACCATGCAGAGTGAAGCCACCTTCCACTTATCTTCAGATATTTGAAGGCAGCTTTGCCCCAAGCCTTCTCTGCTGTCAGCTAAAAAGTCCTTACTTCCTCGGCTAGCATTTAAAGACTGATAATATTAAATTTCCTGTTTTGGGCTACCTGTGTAAGGTAAATATAAAAATACGTAAATATAAAAATAACTGTTACTAAGTATGATTTGGTGATAAGTGATGACAGTGAATTGGTACTTAAAAATCAATTTTTTTTTCTGTAGCCGAGTAACATATTTTTAGTAGATACAAACCAAATAAAGATTGGAGACTTTGGACTTGTAACATCCCTGAAAAATGATAACATGCGGACAACTGAAAAGGGAACTAAGCGATACATGAGCCCAGAACAGGTGAGATCCCCTTCCTTTCTGCTTATATATTATTTTACCGCTTTCATTTTCTTAACTATAAAAATAATAGACACCTCTCATGAAATTAAAACAGTACAGAAGTAAATTGAATAAAAATGAAAAATTATTCTTAACCTTTTCTTTGATTCCTGCTCTTCTTGCTATAGTTTGTGGCTTATCCTTTTAGATCAGTTTCTGTGAGTTATAAAGAATATACAAAAAAAAAAAAAAGAATATACAGACACAAATAGATATTTACAGAGACTTTTTTTACATAAAAATATACATAAATACATTTTTATAAGGATGCTATAGTGTTATTTTGTGACTTGATTTTTTTTAACTCAACAAGGTATCATAATGTTTCCATATCTGTACAAATAGACCTGACGCATTCTTTTTAACAACCTTATTGTATGCCAAAGTATAGATATACCACAACTCATTTAACTATTTCCTTATTGATGGGCGTTTATTTAGGTTGTTTCCAATGCTTTATTTTTACAGACATGTCATGTGTCTTCCCCCTGATCTTTGGGTCTAAAAATAAATATTTCTATGATAATCAATGATAAATTCTTTGAAATTAAATTATTGATTAGAATGACAGATGCAGTTCAAAGTTGACAAATGGTGAAATTGTCATTCGAAAGAAGTGATTGCTCCCCTGCTGAAGTATATGAGAACGCTGCTTCCTCCCTCACATTCTCAGTCAGACTAGGGTATTACCAGACAGGTCAGTAAGATGAGTGAAGTGTAGCTTGCCTTTTTAGTTTGCATTTTCCAGGTTTTTAGTAAGGTAGGCCATTGTTACATGTATTAACTTAAAATTTTTCTGCAAATTCTCTATTCATACCTTTCCTTATTTTTCTTAATTAAGTTATCTTTTTCTAATTTATTTGTAAAGAATCTTTATATATTTGGGGTATTGATGAGGTATCTGTTAATTATGTCACATAATTTTTCTCCTTGTCACTTTTTATTTCTTCATTTATAAGGTGGCATAGAAGCTTTTAAGTTGTCACGTTTATCAATATTTCTTTATAGCTTCTAGGTTAATCATTTTTATTTTGGAGATCCTTCCTACCATAAGTCTATAAAAACAGTTTGTATTTTTGCTAATACTTTAGTTGAATTAATTTTTGTATATATATATGTGAAGAAGGGATATAACTTGATTTTCCCATGTGGTTATACAGTTACTTCATCCCCATGTATCAAAGAGTTGATTATTTAAAATAATATTTTAAGGAAAATTCACAAAGACAAAAAGTAGAACAGAGGTTACCAGGGGCTGGGGGGAGGGAGGAATGGGAAGATGTTATTTAATGGGTACATTTTCTGTTTGAAATGATGAAAAAGCTCTGGAAATAGATAGTGGTGATGGTTACACAACATTGTGAAGGCACTTAATATTCATCCCTTCTCCTGCTGACGGACATTGGGATTGCTTCCCGTTGTGGAATATGATGACTAAATCTGATAAGAACATTTGCATGCAAGTCATTTACTGGGCACGATTTTAACTGCTTTACCTGCTGCGTCTCATTTAACCCAACAGTCAAACTCTGAGGTTAAAACTGTTACCTCCATTTTATGGTTGAGATTATTCCCACACTGATGGTTAGGTACACAGATGATACAACTACTCAGTGACACAGATTTGAAGCTGACCATTCAGACTACATATCTTGCTAATAAACATACATTGTTGTGTGATATATTTTGGTTAGATGACTTTTTTGGCCTCAGATGGCATGAATATTTATATCAGTTGAGTCACAAATGTGACTATATTTTGATTTTCTTCAGGATTCTTCAGAAGACTATGGAAATGAAGTGGATATCTTTCCTTTGGGGCTAATTCTTGCAGAACTTCTTTATATATGTCCCACTTTTTTGGAAACAGTGAAGGTAAATAATCTCACAGAAAGAATTAAGCAACAAAAATTATTGGCCATCATGTCCAAGTGTTGCTGCAGACAGCCATTGCCTTCCCGTGAGAATGGGCGGGAACCTATGAGTGTTGTATGTCAATGAAATAGGAATTTTTATCTCTTTCAAGTTTGAGCAACCAAAACTTTTTTTTAAAGATCAAAAACTTTGGTCTTCATTGGGAAGTGTGTACGTCTCATAAAATTGTAGTTGTTTCTTCCTATTTGAATCAGTCTGTAAAATTTACTGGATTGCCTGCTTTGCCTAAGACCCCATGCCAAGCGCTCCAAGCATTTTGAAAATGAATAAGCCTTGTTCTCAAGGAGCTTACATTCTAAAAGGGAAGATAATGTAAGAGAATGCTGTAAATGTTTTAGGAGAAGGCATGAAGGCTTATGAAAGCAGCTATGAGGGAGGTCTTGCCAGATGGAGGGATTTAGGTTAATGGGAGGCGTTTAAATTGGGCTCTGAAGAATCGGTTGGCTTCTAATAGTCCAAGTTTGAAAGATGGGGATGCTAGCATGGAGACAGGAATGTGAAGAGTGTGTTTGGGAATAGCTGGCAGTGTCATTTTCATTGGAGAGTATAAGTCAAGGAAGTGGTGGCTGGTGTTACTGGAAAGCTATATTGCAGCTAAGCTAAGGCAAGAATATGCACTTTCTTGGGGAGGCAGTGGGGAGTCATGAAAGGCTTCAGGCAACTGGATATCCTAATCTGAAGCTCAGTAAAAGGGGCTCGCCTGGAGTCGACAGCCTCTTCCTCTATGAAACAGGGATAATGAAAATACTTATTGCAGAGGGTTCCAAAAAGAATGAAGGAAGACAATTCATATGATGCTCCTAACACTTCAATATGCTGTAATGTTCAGGATGGTTATTACACAGGGTGGGTGGGGGAGAGGATTCCTGCTTGCTTCTTGGCTACAGAAATTTCCCGATGATCTAGAAATAACCTCTATTTAGGGTATCCCCAGCCTTTAGTGCTTTCTCAGTTTGCTTTTTTTTCCCTCCAAAGTATATAACTTCCTAATGAATGTATATATGTTTAATTTTTAGATGTTTGAAAACCTAAGAGATGGCATTTTCTTAGACGTATTTGACAACAAAGAAGTAAGCCCTTAAAAATCATTGGAATTTTATTTATTGAAATGTTTTATTTCTTAGTATTGACTCTCACTGTCATTACAGAAAGATCTTCTACAGAAATTACTCTCAAAAGAACCCAAGAAACGACCTGACACATCCGAAATACTGAAGACTTTGAAGGAGTGGAATAATGTTACAGAGGAAAAGAAACGAAACACGTATTAGATGCTTAAAAAGTATCCTGCTTCTGGCTTTGATCCTGTAACTATCAAAAATCTGCTAGGGAATATTGTTGGCATTTACCTTCTATTTTCATCTTCCCTTAATTTCTTGCCACATTTGCAGAAAGGTTTCCATTTTTTTCTTATTTCTAAAACATTCTTACGTTTGACTTTTTCTGGTTCATCTCCTTATTGTGGAGATGGAGAAGAGAAAAAACAAATCCCTCAAATTTTCTTTTTCAAATCAATTAGTGGATCAATTAATTAATAAATATTTATTAAATGCCTACTGTTCCTAGGCCAAAAAATATAAGATCTATCCCTGTCTTAAATAGCTAACAATCCAGTTGGAGAAGTATGGGTAACATGAAAAGACAAGTGAAAAAGATAAATACAGTCACTTTGGAAAACAACTTGTTATCATCTGGCAAAGTTAAGTGTATATAGCCATCCCTGAAAAGCCATCATTTCCATTTCTACATACATGCCTACAAGAATGTTCATAGAAACCCCATTTACAATAGCCAAAAGAACAGGAAACAATGCTAATGTGCATCACAAGAAGAATGGATACGTAAATTGGATTGTATTCACACACTGGAATACAATGTAACAGTGAAAATGAATAAGTTACAGCTAAATGTATTAACATGCCACATCTCTCAGGAGCATAACGTCAAGCAAAGCAGGATACGGAAAATACATACAGAATGAATCCATCCATATAAAGTTCAAGGACATGCTAAATGAAGTAAGTTTGTTTAGGTATCCAAACAAATGTGGTAAAACAATAAAGGGAAGGAAAGGAACGAGAACTATTACTAGATTCTGATAGTGGCTGTCTCTGAGGAGGGACGGGAGTGATGTGATTGGAGAAATGGACTTCAGAGGTAACAGTTAACTTTCTTCCCTTAAACTGGATGTTGAGTCCACTAGTGTTTACTACATAATTATTCTATTTATCTTAAATACATTTTATACCTATTGTAACAACACTTTAAAGAGATGATAATCGTGCTGTAAGGCGGTAGCTGAGCACAGAAAACAGTCCATCTGAAGGGACGAGATCACTCTCTACTGAGGTATAGTGGCACAGGGCTTAGAAGTCATGCTCCGGGGAGACTTTCAAGTGTATGAAAGATTTAGGTGACTAGAGAGGAGACCATGTGGGCAGTGTGGGCAAAAGGCACTCGAGAAAAGATATATTTGAGGAACACTGAGCATCCTAGTTTGTTTCCCTGAATTGCTGTAGGGAATGCTGGAAGGTAATTTGGGCAGTATCTGAGGGTTACTTTAAACTTTATAGCAACCAACTACCATTCTAAAATTGTCGTGTAATTCTACAGTTTTTAAAATGAGCCAAATTTAGGCTTAGCAGAAAAATCACAGTAATAGAAGATACTTTTGTAAAGGCTTATAGCAATTTCTAAAAAGTGTTACTAAAAGCAATTAATACAGTTTTCAACTTCTGGTGCAGTATTTGATTAAGACAAGGTTCATCAATTGTTGCTAAAACTGTTGGTTGAAAAAGTGTTGAAAAACAGGGGCTTTAGACGGATTAAAATATAATCCCACAGATGATATTACGAAAGGAAAGATGTATCTTTAAAATGGAAAGAGCTCATCTCCACAATAACCAAGTGATTAAATTTAGCATCGCTGAAAGTGGGATGACCCGACATCATGCCCCTCCTAATGTGATGCAAGGATTATGCACTGTCACCTATTCAGTTTTCTTGCCCAAAGTGTTTAACTGAAATTTAATCATGAGGAAATTATTAGACAAATTCTGAATGAAGTCATTTGATAAGGTAATTAACTTGGGCTTCTCAAAAAGTCAATATCATGGAAAAGAAATGTAGGCGAACTCTTCTAAATGGAAAGAGACTTGAGAGATATAATGACCAAATGCGGTGCTTGAATCTTGAATGTATCCTGGCTATATTAAAAAAGAAAAAGTCAGAAAATAGCTGTAACACGCATAAAGACTTTTTTTTGAGACAATTGAGAACATTTGAATATAAACTGCATATTAAATGACATTATAGAATAATTCTTAATTTTCCTAGGTGTGATAATGATATTGTGGTCATCCTGGAAAATGTCTTATTAGGCAATGTGTTCAGAAATATTTAGGGGTGAAGTGGTGTGACATTTGCAACTTCCAAATGTTCACTGAAAATCAATTTTTATGTGTATCTATGTGTGTGTGTGTATATATATAGAGAGAGTGAGAAAGAAAATGTGACAAAATGTTAACAATTGAAAAATTGATAAATTTCAGTGGAGGATATGGAAGTGTTTCTTGTATTATTCTTGGAGTTTTCTGTAGGTTTGAAATTTTTCTGGGTGGAGAGAAATCTTAAAAAAAATCTAGTAGTATCTGGATTTTAATGAATAAGTCTAAATTCAAAAGAAAAACTAATGAATGTGGCAAGTTAGTGTGAATGTGGCCTTATTTTTACCTTTTCTCTTTTTTTAATTGAAGTATAGTTGATTTACAATATTATGTTAGTTTCAGGTGTCCGACAGTCAATATTTTTGTACATCCTTCTCTTGCTTTAATATTTCTACTACTATGAAGCAAATATAGCATCCTTAGGAAGCTTTTGTTTATTTGTGAGTATATATTTTCTCTGCCTCAAAACTGTAGTAAATAGAAAGTATCCTCTTAAACAGAGGATGTGCAGAGGTTTTGAAAGAGCTATTTTGACCTAGTTGCTTCACTAGGAACAGAACTTCTAGGAAATTTTTATCACTAATTACACATACACTATTAGATATACACATACTTAACATAAATACATATATATGTAATACACTCAGCACATATATATATGTTATTGTGTTAGGTATATTTAGCATATATACATAAATAAGTGTGTGTGTGTTTGTATGGCCAGCTACATAATTTGTGAGGCCCTTGTTCAAAAATTAACGTTGGGGGAAGGGTATAGCTCAGTGGTAGAGTGTGCTAGTTTAGCATGCATGAGGTCCTGGGTTCAATCCCCAGTAGCTCCGTTAAAATAAATAAACCTAATTACCTCCCCTGCCCACAGTAAACCAATAAATAAATAAAACATTAAAGTTTTTTTAAAATTTAATGTGGAGGTGGGGGTATAGCTCAAGTGGTAGAGTGCATGCTTAGCATGCACAAGGTCCTGAGTTCAATTCCCAGTACCTCTATTTAAAAAAAAAAAAGTTAAATAAATAAACCTAATTACCCCCTCCCCAAAACAAACAAAACAAAAAAATACGTGGGTCTTCATACAACCACACAGGTTGCATGTTCATGAGGTTAGATGTGTATGAAATGTTTAGAAGACTAAATACGAGCTTTTCCAAGACTCCATTTATCCAGTCTATGTTCTTGAGAGATGAACTCGTAACATCAATTTCCCACAACTTCCTACACGTTCACCACAACTTAAAGTTCTTAGCATGTTAACTTTTCATTATGAAATATGGCATAATTCCAACATTATTTATTTTCGGAAGTTTTTATCTTAAAACATACACAGAAACAGAAACTCGAATAATGAAACTGTGTACCGATGACCCGGCTTCAACAACGATCAATTTTCTGCCTTTCTCATTCTATTTAACCTTTCCTTTTTTAAAATATCTTTTGCTGGAGGATTTTAAAGCAAATCTCAGGCATCGTATCATTTCACTTGTAAACTCTTAAAAATGTATTTTTAATAGGTAAGATCTTTTTAATTTTAACCAAACCATGATATCATTGTCACTGAACAAAATTAATAAGATTTTATTAATTATCATACACTAATCAGTCTGTATTCCATTTTCCTGTCTCAAAAATGTCTTTCTGCAGGTTGTTTACATCAGGATCCAACATTGCATTTAGTCGGTATGTCTCTTTTACTTTATAACATTCACCCCATTTTAATTTCTTTCCTCTTGCTATTTATTTGAGGAAGGAACTAGATCATATATCCTATAGAATTTCCTTCACTCAGGATTTTAGCTGATAGTATCCCCATGGTGTCTAGTTAGATCTAGAAACATGATTTGATTCTGCCCCCCCAATTTTTTCCAAGAATACGCCATAGGTGATTCTTTTGCCTCACTTCAGGAGGAACGTGATGTCTAGTTGTTCTACTTTTGGGGATTTTAAATTTGATTGGTAGTTTGTGGTGGTGTCACTCTTCCTTATCAGTCTTTCACCTAATGGTTAGCAGCCATTGATGATTATTGCCTGGAGCCATTATTTCATTAGGGGTTGCAAAATATTGATTTTTTTTTTTTTTGGATTCTATCAAACCTCTTGCATTTATCATCTGTGATTCTTCTATAAAGAAGAACTTTCTCTAAAGCTGAATGAGAAAGGTGGGATAAATATTTCTTATATTTCTTTTATTTATTTTTTATTCTTTTGGCAGGGGAGGTAACTAAGTTTTTATTTAGTTATTTTAATGGAGGTACTGGGGATTGAACCCAGGACCTCATGCATGCTAAGCATGCACTCTACCACTGAGCTATACCCTCCCCTCAATGTTTCTTAATTTTTAGGATGAGCTGGCATCCCAGCAACCTCCAAAGTGATGAAGCGGGCTTTGTTTTTTTGGCAGGGGCAGGCCCTAACCTACACTTTGAAATAGTGCATTTAGAGTGGGCTGGAGCAGGAAAAGACTGTATTTCTGAGGCTGAGAGGCTGAGAAGGCCTTGTCAGTGGGAGGGGAGAGAACCAAGAGGAACTGGCAACTAATTGGATGTGAGGATTTAGGGAAAAGCATCCCAGATAACCTCCAGGTTTGTTTGATGGTGAGAGCCAGGAATATGCCATTAAAGGAGGTACAAGTCTCAATCAAATTAACCCCTTTAAAGAACCACATGTATTTGAGAGAGATTTTGTCTCACACTGTTATCTATTACACAGTTTTTAGTTAGGATTTCGGCCAATGGTGGGGCCCCTGTTCACATGTCAGCAGCGTGAGATGAAGCACATCTGAGAGGGAAAACGCTGAATCTCATTTGGAGATGCCGCGTTTGAGGTGCTGCCACTTGTTTGGGGGAGGACATAGAGCAACCTCTGGGAAATGCAGGAGAGGCACTTGATAGAAAGGATGAACTGGACTCATACACAGAGGAGATGTGTATGTTTTCTGGAAGTAACCCCTGATGCTTAACTTTGAATCCAAGGGATTGCCAAGGGGGAGGTTACACAGAGGAAAGAGGGCTCAGAAACAGAAGCATGGGAGACACCTCCATTTAGATATTCACTCTTTACATCTAAATGTCAGTCCTCCCTAATGTCTGTGATTCGATGTCTGGGACTGTGACCTATACCTATCCTGCACTTTCTCAGAAGGGTCACCGAGGAAGGGACTGCAGGGGATAGATGGCCTGCCCTCTGACTAAAAACTGTGTAATAGGTAAAACTCTGAGGCAAATCAAATATCTCTCAAATATGTGTGGTGACTGAGGGGTCAATTGGATTGAGACCTGTATTTGTTTCCTGTGGCTGCTGTAACCAGTTCCAAAATTGGTGGCTGACCTGTCCCCATGGGATCCTGTGCAAGTCACTAACCCTGTCGGGCCTCATTTTTCCTCTCTTGTGAAAGGGGACCCTAATTCCTACTCAAGACTGTTTTCAGGATAAAACAAAATAACACAAACCTTACACAACCAGAAAACAAAACAAAACAAAATTGGTGGGTGAAAACCACCCACTTTTATTTTCTTACAGTTTGGGAGGCCAGAAGTCTGAAAAAGGGCTCTCTGGGCTCAAGTCAGGTGTTTGCAGGGTTGTGCTCCTCTGGGGGCCCCGTTGTGCATCCCATGTTCAGTGTTACATGAATAAGCCCCAGCCACACAGGTCTGCTCAGGCTTAACTGAATAGGCTTTTTCGCTCCATGGCTCTCTGCTATGGTTTCTGCCTGAAATTCCCTTCAACCTACTTTTTTTTTGTTTAAATAACAGCTTTATTAAGACATAATTCACATACCATAAAGTTCAACCCATTTAAAGTATACATTTGGTGGTGTTTAGTATATTCAGAGCTGTACAACCATCACCACAATCATTTTTTTAAGAAAAAAATATGGCTTTAATAACAATAAAGACATGATAAAATAGCCCATATAAGTACTAGATAAAATGATAGAGTAGGAATATGGATGGATAACAAAATAAAAACCACTATTGGAATAAATAATAACAGATTAGACTTACATATAAATTTTAAAAGTAGGAAATATCCAAAATTAAATTATGAATAATACCAAAATCAACTGGGGAGAAAATGAGGAAGTCTGGTATTTTCACGAATGTGCTTCACCACAGTCAATTTTATAACATTTTTCTCACCCCAGAAAGAAACCCCGTACCAATTAGCAGCCATTCCTTATCTTCCCCCAACTTGAGGCAACCACTAATCTACTTTCTATCTTTTCTATCTGGACATTTTATTTAAATGGAATCATACAATATGTGGTCTTTTTCACTTAGTATGTTTTCAAGTTTCATCTGTGGTACAACATGGATCAGAAATTCCTTTCCCTTTTATTGCCAAATAATATTCATGTATGGATATATCACATTTAATTCACCTCTTCAATGGCTGATGGACATTGGGGTTTCTACTTCCTGGCTATTATGAATAATACTGCTTTGAATATTCGTATACAAGTTTTATGTGAACATATGTTTCCATTTCTCTTGGGTATATACCTAGGAGTAGAAACACTGGTCATATTATAGCTCCTTCCTTGTAACTCTGCATAGCAAAGTTATGTTCAGAGCTCACATTCAGTGCTGTTACCATAGTGTTCCACCATCTCCCACTTGGAATGAAACTTCTCCCTAGTATTCCCGTTGTGTATTACCTCAGTATTGTACTTACCAGTTTGCCTTGGAGCTCAGTTATTCCTGCACAGGTGTTTCCCTCCTTGTGAATTTCTGGAACGCAGGGACAGGCTCTCTCATTTTGATTTACCCCAGGGCAACAAGTGTGTTACCCTGCATAAAGCAGGAACTCTTTTGAATTAGTGGGGAATAAAAGTGTTAAGAATTTCATATGCTTGATCCTATAAAATGTGTCTAATACTAAATAATAATTATGTTCACTGTAAAATTTCAACAATCAAATGTTGGTAAATAACAGTTGGAGTAAAGGTGGGTAAGGTAGATCAATTTTGTATGTTAAAGTCTATTTATTTTGAACTTTAGAAGCTCCAGTATTTTGGCTTCATAATTGGAAAATGAACTATTATAGAAATTCTGGATAGGACTTTGAGAATAAACATAGTACAATATAAACAAAATTAAATGATGACATGTTAAAATTTACTTTACATTTCAAATGTCACATATGTTCAAAAGCCAATTTAAAAATTCTTTTTTTTAATAAAAATTCTTTTCAATGTTTTGCTTCCTTTGGTTTTCATTATTGTCATAAAGTTGTAAAAGGCTTATATGAATAAAAATAAGTTTTTACTCATATTAGAAACTGCATTTTTAATTATCAGTGGTAAAAGTGGAGGGATATCTCCCACTCTCCAAGGCAGGCTGAGTTCTGGCCTCTGGCCTGGAGATGCAGACCACAACTCTGGTGGAGTCGTGGGTTCCATCCAGATTATTCCTGCATTCTAGGCCTAATTGTTCATGAGCATATTTAAATATTCTAGGCCACTGGGCAGGTTGTGGGTTGCCCCAGGGTCAGCAAGGGGAGAAAAGGAAGCCAGTTCCTAACTCCATTCTGTCTGAAACAATCTGTGTAGCTTTGGGACTGACTGAATGAATGTGGGTATGTTAGCTGAAATGACAGGAAAGGAATTGACAATAATTCTAAAAAGATGTAGTCCTTTTTATTTGTTAATGCAATTTTATTATTTTTTAAATGAAAAAAGTAAATATCAAACAGTACTGTATAACTATGTAAGCTCCAATATTTTATATATGTATTTATATTCATAAAAATAATTCAGTTCTGGATGAAGAACTGAGGCCCAGAAGGTAACTAGGTTTGTAGGCTCAGCTGCATCTTAGAATCAAGGATAGTGATCACAGGCCACAGAATCTCTAGGGGGTGGGATCTTTGTATTATCATTTTTTAAAGCTCCCCCAAAAACTTGAGAACAAGTAGATCAGGTCGTGTTGGTCAGATGCCAGTATAAGTTGTACTATTGATAACTTTAACTCAGGCAAATGTAGGTTAGCTTTTGCTATGTTCTCAGGTATGTAGCTTCTAATAGAAGAAGAGGTTGATCTCTTGCTCAGTGCTGCTGAAAGGTGAGCTATAAAACTGTACAGGTGAGATCCAAAGAGCAATTGTGCTCTAGTTTAACCTAGAGCACTAGTTCTCACCCACAGGTGATAATCAGATGCATTCTTAGAACTTTAAAATAAATACAGATACTCAGAAAGTATCTTAGACTAGCTGAATCAGAATCACTAGGGGAGGCACTTGAGCTTGTGAACTTTAAAAAATAGTTCATGATTTTGATGCCCAACCTTGGATGGAGCTCTCTAGAGGTGTGCCACATAGTATGTCTTTAGCTATATTCAGTTAAATTATAAGGAAGCAGAATTCAGTTTAGGATGGAAAAATAACTTTAAAAGTGACTCAGAGCTACCCAGCAATGCAACAGTCTGTTTTAAGACAGTGAGCTCTGTGGCTGGAGGAATAAAGGCAAAGGTTGGATTACCACCTGCTGGGAATGTTGTCAAAGGGATTAATAAAGAAGGTGGGTCATCTGATATTTAAGGTTACTCCCAATTATTAAGTTTCTTTAGCCAAAACTTGCAACAGTTCACTTATAATGGATATATACATCGCCATGAAAACTCATAATTTTACAGCATATCATAATTACTTTATTTCTAAAACTGAATAGAATTAAGTACTATTAATGGAACATTGCCTCTGACATCTCTCTTACTGAGGGGGGTACTTTTCCTCTCCTCTCCATGCTTGCATGGAGGGAAGGGAACTTCTTCTTGCTCTTTGGAAGAGCGAAGAATGGGAACAAGCTCTGTGAATCCGTATTCATTCCCTCATAACACAGAGGTGTCTCATCTGATGAGTGATTTTGGGAAAAGGAACTGAGCGTGAGTGACCTACCCCTGGTGGGTTGGGTCTCTCACCTTAAGAACTAACTGGTCTCCAAACACAAAGATGGGCTCAGTCCCTGAGAGGCCAGGTCTGCAGTTCTCTCCAGATACGGCGATCTCTCAGGGAGCCTGACCGGAGGACAAGTCAACTTGCTCTCCATTTCAGCTTAATTGATAATAAAGCTGATATTTCTATTTTGCTCTCTCTCTAACTTCCATGTCTTATTTCTCAATTTATTCCAAAGTGAAGAAGAGAATAAGAGAGTTCCTAGTTGGTATCTAAATCCTGTAAGCATCAAAACAGAGTCATAAATTGTCACTGCCCATGTCTACAATACTTATGTTCTGAAATGGTATTCCATTATGTTTCTAAAGTCAGTAAACAATTATATGCTAAAGTACAAAGTACTTCTAATATACAAAATATATAAAGTCCCTCCTTTACTGGCATCAAAATTTTGGGAGTTCTAACTGCTCAACTGTTTATATGTAGGAAACAATAACATTTGTCAAGCTTCTACTTTATTGAGAATCATCTAGTCATGATCTGCAGAAGTTGGTCCTGGGCAATTTGAAGACAGATCTTCTTTATCTGGAATTTATGTGAGGAAAAGAAACAATTAATACAAATTGCATAGTTAATTATTCTAGAACATTCTTTCAACAACATGTATCTTGTAAATGTGTTTGCGTCTGACTCTGCTAAACAAAGCAGGAAAAGATACAAGCAACAATAACTATAAATTCTTCACTCTCTAGGACAAAGTCCTTAAATTCAAGTTAACTCTGTAAGACATTTGACATGTTTCATTTCTTCCTTAGAGTGAAAAAAAAGAGTGGATTTCCACATTCTGATTTTTTATGGTTCAGGGACAATATTCTACCTAATGACCAAAATATTAGTTCTAAAACTTTATTACATCTTTCAAATATCTGTAGCTGAAGAATCATTAAAAATAAAGCATGGTTATATATAAAATACATAAACAACAAGGTGTTACTGGTATAATACAGGGAATTATATTCAATTATCTTGCAGGAGCCTGTAATGAAAAAGAATATATATCTATGTGTAAATATATATATATATGTGTGTATGTATAACTGAATCACCATGCTGAACACCAGAAACTAACACAATATTGTAAATCAACTGTACTTCAATTAAAGAAAAAAAGGAAAATAAAATGAAAAAAAATTCTTTATTTTGAAATAGAAGACTGAAAAATTCACTTCTGCACATTCAGTTTCTAAGAAGTTAAAAGCTCTTTCAATCAGCCCTCAATTATTTCTCTATCCACTATTTCTTTAAAATATTCATCCCAAATTGCCATTTAGATGGAATAAAAAATTTCCACTGTCCACAGGAAATGTGACTTTCACACACACACAAAATCAAAGCTAAAATCAAAGAATGTTTGTATTCAATATTTTTTTAAAAGTATAAAGTACCTTCTTACCTTCATAGGCTGTTCCACACCAAATACAATACAGGTGTTCTTCTCTTAAATAACTAGTCAATATTTGTAATTTTTCCGATACCTAGATATAGGATACAAGCACACAGATAGTTCACATTGAAGAGGCTTGGTTTGCTGGTCTCTTAGATCATGCTGAATTAGCCCAAGGCCGTAAATCCTCTGCTACACTCTCAACCAGTTAGGAGAGGTGTCAAGGGCAGAATATACTAGAACATGTCCCAGTTTACCAGTTGCCCTGATATTTTCACGTCTGCCAGACACAACAGAAACCACTGTTAACACTTCAACAACAGATTCCGGCTGGCTTTATTAGAATCAACCTCCTTTAAAGGTTCTTTTTGCTTTCAAAGAATCTACCTCCGCCAGATGGGATGAGGGTGAGACTGCCTCTCTGTGCCATTATTCTCATCAATGGTCTCCCAGTTAGGTAGGACATAGATTTTTAAAATTGTGGATGTTTCCTATAAACTCTTTCATACAAGTAATCATAGAAATGTGTGCGTATTCTTTTCTTGAATAATCTCCACTTCCTTTGACTTGTGCTTTTTGTTCTGTTTTGTTTATGGGTAGGGGTGGGAGGTGCTCAGAATCACTTCTGGAAGTTCAGTGAGGGGAAACAGGTGGGAATTAACATAAGTTACATTTGCAGCTAATCCATCAGCCAACGAAAACTGAGGTGAAAAGAATACAGTGAAGCTAAAGGGGAAAATTATATGAAGTTTTGATTTGAGTTTAATAAAATAAAACTATAATGCAGTGGTTCTCAGCTAGGGATGATTTTTCCCCTCAGGGAGACATTTTTGGTTGTCTCAAGGGGTAAGTGCAATCGACATCTGCTGCGTAGAGGCCAGGGATCCTGCTGAATATCTTACAATGCACAGAACAGCCCCCTGCAACAAGCAGTGACTGGGTTCAAAACATTAATAGTGCCAAGGCTGAGACACCCGGCTTAATGGTGCCAAGACATACACTTAAATCTTCACTCTTATATTCATCTTCATCTTGCTCTTCTTCTTCCTCTTCTTCAGTCTCCTCTTCAAGCCTCAACCAGTACCATGCCTCTCTGGGAACCTGAATATTCTGAAAATGTAGAATTATTCCCAATTAAACACAGTGAAACAAAAGACAATCACAAGTATGTTCATGTCAACATGGATTCATTCTTCCAATTAAATACTTACTGAGCACTGCTTCAAGAGTAAAGCACTGGACAGTGCACTATGGGGATGCAAAACCCAATAAGAATATTGCCTCCAAGTTGCTGATAGACTAGTAGGGAAAGTAAACTATGGGCATGAATAGCTTAATGGGCATAAAATAATACATATAAGCTAGGAAATCTTAAGTGTCATGACCTATACTCAAAATAACATGCTATGGAATACAGAAAAGTGAGACATTGCTTCCAGAAACCTATTTACATATGAGGGAACTTCTACATTTTTGAGACTTTAAACGAAGTCATTTTATTTTGATGGTAATTGAACCATCAAAATAAAAAATAGAAATCAAATTAAATCAAAGATAGACTTTTAAGAATCATTCAAATCTGAGATAGTATTCTACCATGATTTTACGAGTTAGAGACATGTAAGTTACTGAATATGGAATGAAAATGGGCTATTTTGGTTAACCAAATATTCTGGTGAACAGAATTTCCACACATACTAGTTCTGAGTAATCAATATTCAAATAAGCAGAGAACAATGAAATGTAGAAATGGTATCTAACCATTATTGGATGGTTCGGACTACTCAGGCTCCTGCAGTGAACAAGCCATTATTGTGATTGTGATCAGCTATCACAGATGAATAGTTCATGTTAAATGAGGGTTTTAATGGATAGAGGGCTAGATATACCAGGCTTGGTGTTCTCTCTCCTTTTTTTTCAGATAAAAATACATGGCTAATCACATTGGGTACCAAAAAATTTTACCCAACTGAATACAGGTAAAGGGCTTACCTTCTGAGTATCCAACTGCTGACAGGCTCTCTGGCTTCTTCTGAGATCTCCTTCTAGCTTCACTTCATCTTGCTTATTTTTAAGTCGCATTCTAATTGAAAGAAACAATAGTACACTAAAGGTTGGTACCTTCTTTATCCATTTTATATGTCCAAGTACCAGACATACCACAATAAAGAAAAGATGAAACCAAAAAACAGCTCAAATACCGAAACTGTTCTGCAGCTTTTTCTTCAGCTTGGTTTCTCATGTGAATCTTTTTTCTGTAGCTTTCTAATTTTTCCTCTGCTTTCCGTTTTAATAATGCCTCATGACCAATGCCACTTTTCCCTGCTCAAACAGAAAACACTGATGAGAAACTTACTGACTTACTTCAAACCATGACAACTTAAATATTTACAAATTAAATGCAATTCTAATTTGAGTACAATCACTCAAAGTCATTTGATGAGGATAGGAGAAAACATCAGAGATTTTTTTTAACCAAAACACACAATGTGAATTTTTCAAAGATTATTAGTTTGATCTAATAAGATGGTAATACTATACACATTTTTTTTTCAAATTGGGAAAACAGTATCAACTGTCATATTTTCACATAAATATGATGGACATATAAAATATATGTATTTTCTCTTTAACTTGTCCACAGTATTAAGAGAAATATTTAATGGATAAATCTGTCTCAGAATACTTTTAGGACATTCAATGGACAAAAATATCCTTGTGTTTTTAATGATTACAACTTTTTCCCTGTATTTTTATGATTTAAATTTTATTTTATACTCATTAGAGCTTACTTTTACTTTTATTTGAAATGGCTTAGAACTTTAGCTAAGAAACATTTTACTGAGGGGGGGGTCTTATGATTAGAACTGTAATAGTACTACCATAAAAAAGTATTTATTAAACAAATATATGTGCTAGATTTAAGCATAAGTTATTATTCCTGGTAGACAGCCTCAAAAATAATTATGTACCTGTTTTGACATTGAGGGGAATTGGTTCAACAATACCATCTCCTAAAAAAAGAGAACAAAACACAAACGACTTAAGAAATTCTTCTTCAAACTATAGGTAAGTGCAGTATGCAGCCTTACAATGTTCCATACATATCCCCTCCAGTTTCGTTGATATTCAAAACTGAAATCTGAACATTAATACTCTATAATCAACTACCTCCCTTGCCTTCAAATACCTAGTCCTGGTCCATAGCCTCCTCTGCAACTGAAGGTAGGGTTTCTTTATCTTTTTATTGAAGTATAGTTGATTTACAATGTTGTGTTCCAAAGGTAGGGTTTTAAAGAAATGAAAACACTGATACATACCCAAGAGGGTGGCAGCCTCAAGAGAGAGCAAAGCCTTGCTAGGTGAAGATCAAAGCAATGGCAATGAATGAGAGAAGAGAGAAACAGCTTACAGAAGCTACTACAGAGGTTGCCTCTATCTCTGAATAAGCAGTCTCATTCCTAAAAAAGAGGTGAGACCTGAGCTTCTCCAACTGAGTGGTTACTCAGGCAGCTGCCACAGGCACAGAGCAAGCACGGCAGAGTCCTGCCATCATCTCCAATGTTGCTTCCCTGTCCTTTGCCCACTGTACTTCTTCACCCTTCTCCTGCCACTGCTCCTAGCTGTTGCCTCCATTTTAAGCCTTGTTCATCTCACTGGTTAGTGCCTTCAAGCCTGAGCTGCGCTGATAAGCAGCTCTTGATGGCACGTGGCTACCTAAGTGGCTGCGGGGAGATGAAGATCTCCATAAGCTTGCCAGCATGCAAGGGACTAGGAAGCTTAAGTTGTCTTAATTTCTGGGTAGGGGGACAAAAATTAAAGAGTCATCGCTGGTACTTGTCACCTAAGCATCTGGTGGTTAGGAACAGCTGTTTATGTCCGGCTGTGACTTACCACTCTTGCCGAGGGCCTGACCACTTTTATAGCCCATCTTTTGGAGCAAAGCAAACCCTTTGTTTTCACAGCCTAGTGCATTCTTCAACCCGATGTCACGTCTCTCTTGTTCTTCTTCTTTTAAACTCTTCTGCCTATTTTTCAAATTAGCTTCCTGTTGCTTTTCTTCTTTTCGACGGGCTTCCCGGATTTGCCTCAGCATTGGCAAGCCTGGTCGGACATCTTCTCTGAAGAAGGAAGGGAAAAGGTTATTTTAGATGAGTACGTGAAAGTTTCTCCTAACTTTGCCACTTACTCGCTTGACACTAAATATTTCAGTGCTACCTCTGGAATCCTCTTTGCTATCATCAACAACAGAACACAACCAGTGACCTCTGAGAACAGCTGTCTTAGTGAAAGTGATGAAGGCTGGTGCCAGATTGTAGGAAACTAAAGAAAATATAGAGTTGAAGAAATAAGAAATAGTAAATTTAGACTAATTTTTCCAGGAGGCTGGCAAGAATAAAGGGCAAAGCTGACAGTAGCAAGAAGAGACCATAAGATGAAATAAAAGAAAACAGTAAATTTCCTTGGAAGAGGGGAATAAAAAGACTCAGGGGCAGGAGTTAAACACTTAGCATTAAAAGGGAAGAGGCTTCTAGTATCTTTGTATTATAAAATGTAGGAAGTGTTGCCATAAAGCAAAAAGACTAACTTTCCAACCTCACCTTTGGAATCAATGTCATTGTTTAAAAATCTACACTGATGTCTCAAAACCATCATTACATGAGGTGTGCACAGTTACTTACTGGACATTAATGAAGGAATCAGACATGTAGTCATCTTCTTCTGCCATGTTCGACTTCATATGGCAAAAGTATCTACAAATCAAATACGACAGAGTAAAAATCACTAATTTTCAGTTTACCAAAATGGAAATAAATGTGCATGTATCCCCAGCCATGACCTTTCTCCAGAGCTCTACTCCACATTCAAGTGCACTTTTGACATCTTTCTGGGTGGTGCGCTCAAACTGAACAATCCAAATAACTCATTCTCCTCCCCCACAACCTCCTTCATCCCTTTTATTTCCAAATTAGTGCCCCTGCTTTCTCCCCTTTCCTGACCTCTTATAAACCCCTGCTAACCATTCCTCCATAATATCCCTCATAGGCATTTTTCCCACAGCTGTGACCACTGCTTTAGTTGAGGCACTCCTTTCTCACCTGAACTATTACGCCTACTTCCTAATTGGTCTCATTGCCTTTGGCCTCTCCTCTTCCAGCCCATCCTCTGCAAGTTCTCCAGAGTGGCTTTTTAAAAACCTAAGTCAGGCCATCTTAGTTGCCTGTTTCAAATCCTTCAATAAACTTTACCCTGTGGGCAGTGGAGGAATCATCACTTTAACACGGCGGGAGAGCCTTCATGATCTGACCTCTGGCTCTCCTTTAGGATTTATTATTCATGCCACATGGGCTCCTCCTTGCCCTCTGAACACACCATGGACAGTTCCTTCCTTCTAGGCCTGGGCTACCCTCCTTCACAGAAACCTGTCCTGACCACTCCAGGCCTCTATCTGCAGCATTTCATGTTCAAGCTGTTCATTTGGAACTTGATGTAGTCAACACTTCACTTATATGGAAACATTTTTTTGAGGACAGTTTCCAACCTAAATAGTTAAAATCATGTAATTGTTAGCCCTAAAAGGGTTAAAGGGGTAAAATAATTATCCAGAAGAGTGCATCTCAAACTTTATTGTGTATATGAATTGCCCCAGGATCTTAAAATGCAGAGTCTGATTCTGAGCCGGAGCCCGAGGTTCTGTGTTTCTAACAGGCTCCCAGGTGATGTCAACGCTGTGGGTCCAGTTGCGGGATACGAAAGGGGAGTCACTTGCTGCAGTGCACGTATGCCGTTTTTGCCTGGTCATCATCCTTCCCTTTGGAAACCCAGCCCTCTGCCGTCCTTGTGCCTCTAGTGGAAGGTGGCAATCTTAGTACACCCTTGGGTACAAGATGGCCAATTAGAGTGACCTATACCCTAGCAAGAGGAGAGGGGGTGACCTATCAGGGAGGATAAACATCTTTTTCCCTATAAGATACAAATATATAAGTTGTTGGGGAAAGAAGCTCTCTTTGCTGGGGTTTCTGAACTGGAAGTATGTGAAGATGGGCTGTGGGAGGCCATCTTCTTGGCCATACGAAGAGATCCTGTTCTGCAGAATGAACCCAGGGTGGACCTGTGTAACCAACAGGATATTGTGGAAATAGTGGAGTGTGACTTCTTGGTCATAAGAGACACCACAGCTCTTAGTTAGATCCCTTGAACTCTGAAGGAAGTTAGCTGTTACGTAGTGAGAATATTTAAGCAGCTCTGTGGAGAGGCCTACACAGGAGGAACTGAGGCCTCCTGTTGACAACCAGCACAAACTTGGGAGTGACATGAGTAAGTCACCTTGGAAATGGATCCTCTAGCCCCAGTCAAGCCTTCAGAAGACTCAGCCTGGGCTAGCATCTTCACTACAACTCCTTAAATTCCAAGCTAAGCCAAACCACTATTTCTCAACCGACAGAAACTGTGACAGCATAAATGATTATAGTTATTTCAAGCTGCTAAGTTTTGGATTAATTTGTTATACAGCATCAGATAATAGAAATCATCACCCATATTAGGAGATAGAACCTTATCAGCCACGCATAAGCCCTCTTTGTCCCCTACCCTATCACACCCCTTCCAGTCACTTCCTTCCTTTTATGTATAGTTTCACCATCCACACATGCATCCTTAAACATTACAATTTAGTTTTGCCTACTTTTATTTTTATTATAATACAATTAAGTTAAAAGTGTGTAAGATTATATACAGCATTTTGGTAATTCACCTAGTGTCTACAAACCTGGATTCTCCATTTGTAATAATAGTATTTTTAACCATAATGGTTTAGCACCTACCTAGTATATCACACATTTTTATCCCATTTAATTATCATTAACAACTCTGTAAGGTATGAATAGTTAGTCCTGCTTTCCAGTTGGAGAAATTAAGACTCACTATGGCTAAATGACTTGCTCAATACCACAAAAAATCCAGGTCTCAGAGCTCTTTCTACTGCAAATAGGATTAGATTACTTTTACGGGACACATTTAGCTCTAAAGTGCTAGGAATGTCGGAATGGGGATTACAGGTCTTTCTAAATCTCCTTTTTTATGGTTACAATGTACTTTAGCACCATCTATTCCCAACAAGCATAACAATAAACTTCATAAGGCAATAATCCAGGCAGAGATGACGGTGGCTTGGACCAGTGACAGCAGTGAAAGCGATGAGAAGTGATCAGATTCTGTGTATATTCTTAAGATAGAGGTAACAAGATTGCTGATGGATTGTAGGTGGTGTGAAATCGATGTCAAAAATTACTTCAAGGCTTTTGGTCTGAATACCTGGAAGAATGGAGTTACCAGTTTTTGAGTGGTTAGATTGTAACACAGGTTTGCTTTTTTAAAAGGCAGAGAGCTGGCAGGGAGGTGACAAGAGAGCTGCTTCACATATATTGAGAATGTCATTACACATCCAAGTGGAGAGAGGTACTAAGGAGCAAAGTCATGAAGAAACGCCTCAGTCCCAAACACTCCCGACAGGGACGTTTCATCCCTCCCCTCCCGTATTCCTCCCAGTTGCAAGCGTTCCACAGAAGCGACCACTCACGGGTGGGAGCATGGGTAATGGTGTGACGGGCAGTCACAGCCTGTGCACAGATCATCGCCATTCATCGTTCTCTCAGGCGCCCATAACCCCTTACCTGGCAGCTCTACTCGCTCCCGGCCGGCTCGCAAGAGCGCTCGCGGCGCATGCGCCCACCAACCTGCTCAGGATCTCTGGGCCAGAGAGTTCCTACTTGAGTTTCCGCGAACAGAATCAATTGGAAACCTGCGGCAGGCGGGGCGAGCAGGACGTGGTTAGAGCGCTTGCGCGGATCAGCCTTCCGCGCACGCGCTCTTCCCCTGCTTCCTGCCTGCAGGAGGGCGGGAGGCGGGGCATCCGGGTCCCTTGGCGGCTGCTTCGGCCTCGAAGCTCAGCTGATCCGCTCTGCCTGACTAGGAGGTGAGGCCGCCCCCTCCACCTGCGAAAGATGCGCGTTGGCAGGCACACACACTCTAGTCACCCCGTTGCTGTCTGAGTGCTGGGGGATGGAATTCGAGTTCTCAATGAACATTTTCCTCTTTCAGCCGCCGCCTCATGGGGTTGGCAACCCCGGTGACCCGGCCGAGGCCTGGAGTGGCCTGTTAGGCTTCCCCTAGGCCTGGTGCTGCGCTGGCGTCCTCGGAGTCTCGGGGTTAAGTCAGCCCTGCAGCGCGCGGCGTCCGCCAGCTGCGTTCCTGGACCGCCCGGGGTTGCCACTGACCCCTAGGCCGCGGAGACCTGGCCGCTGCCACACCATCCCCGTAGAAAGACTCCTGCAGACTTTCAGTGGGGCCTTTCTGCTGGGGCGTTTTGACGTCCTTCTGGGACAGATGCAGGGGGAAGGTGAAGGGTGCTGTGCACTGAGCAGGGGGCGAGAAAAAAGGAGGATGGTTGTCAGGCCCAGATGGTGTTTGATCTTGGTGCTTCAGGTTTCCCATTCATGGAATGGGTTAATGTTATGTGTTTTGCTAGGTGTATTTCTTCCAGAATAATGCCTTATTTGCAATATTTATTTTAATTTTCGCCTGACTCTATTGTTCATTCTTCCTCACCACGCATGACTTTCTTTTGTTTGTACCCTTATCCTTTAAAATTACGTTCTCAGGTTTTGCCTCAAAGAAGTTAGTTTCCTCCAAATGAAATGAGAAGTAAAGCCTTTTCATAGTGATTACATTCATTAATCTTGACTTTTAACATTAATAAGTCCTTACAGGTATTTTAAAATTTGTTTATTTAAGGTGTGAATTTAAAACTTCAGTAATGGAGTTAGCCCATAGTTTATTGCTGAATGAGGAAGCACTGGCTCAAATCACTGAAGCAAAGAGACCAGTTTTTATCTTTGAATGGTTGCGATTTCTTGATAAAGTCTTGGTTGCTGCCAACAAGGTATGGTATTGATTTTTTTCTAGTTGGGTTAACGTTATATAGAGTATTATGTGTTTACGATTTATAAGAAAACACATTATGTTTTGGAAACGTTGTGGGTCACTTATAGAACTTGAGAATATTATGCTGTAATAAGAATTTCTTATCTGTCCTTTTTCTATCCTGTGGCAAAACTCACACCCCGTTTAAGTGTGAAGTGGAGAAAAACATGACTGTCACTTTAAATTCATTATCTTCAACATCAAGTGGTCCCTCAGTGCTGTGTAGCAGTCCCAGTATCTCCACTTACCTCTCTGAAGAGTTAATACCAGGCTTTTTTCTTTAAGTCTTTTCACCTAAGTTACTTTTCATTATTTATGCGTTTTATTTTCTGTCTTTAAAATTAGATGCTTTCCTCAAGTTAACCTTAAATTTCCTGCTCAAATCTAAGAGTGCATAGTAAAAAGTTTTCTGGGTGAGGGGAGCTTGTTAACTATGCTTCGCCGTAGACTAATCCAATTCTTTGAGGAACCCCTTTTAGATTTCTCTTGACTAGTCATTCCCCAGAAGAGATTTTTATACTCTAGTGTCTTACGATATACGACTAGCTGCCTAAGTTCAAGGATTTGAAGGAGAAGGCTGGAGACTTCAACATTCAGTGTGTAAACTTTTACTCAATCTCCCTGTTTTCAGTGCGGTTTTCCCAGCCCACAGCTGTGCCTGAGTTCACGAAGTCCAGAGTGGAGGAGAGAGATAAGGAATATTACAGCTTCTTAAACTTAAGAAAAGTCTTACAGCTTCTTCTCAAGCATTCCTTCCATTTCTAGGCACAACTTTACTCTCTCCACTGTAAGCATTTAGGGCCTCAAAGCAGCAACAACAACAAACATGAGCTTTTAGGGGGTTCTGTGTTGGAAGTTGCATCTCTACTGAGCTTTCTGTATTGGGAATACCTGGCTTCTATATTTTGCACTGATTCTTTTTTTTTTTTTTTGCACTGATTCTTTTTGAATTTTCTTTGCCCTTGTGTATTTGTGCATTTGTTTTGGTTGCCCTTTAGTATACTTTTAGTTTCTAGAGAGACAGAGTCAGTGCATGGATTTATTTACAGTTTTTAACTGAAAGTTTCTATTTTCTCTTAAACCCATTCCAGCTGAGTATTTGTTGCCTCCATTCCACTGAAACAGATCTTGTATTGCCCAAACCAATGGTCAGTATTCTGTCTTAATTGACCCTTCAGCAGCTTTTGACGTAACTGATCCTCTATCTTGAAGCATTTGAAATATTTTTGATTTTGTGGTGAAACAGAGAAAGACGAGAGTATATAGAAAGTATATCCAAATTATGAAGCACAATAATATGAACATCTGTATACCCTCCCCACCCAAATTAAACACATTGTTATTACTGTTAATGCACAGTTGGTGTGACGTTTTTCCTATTTGTGGTTCCCAACACACTATTTGCTTCCAGTCCTTCTCCTACTTCACTAGTTCTCCACGTTCTCTTTTGTTGGGTGTCTCTCAGTCCTAGGCACTGTTTTTTTTTTTTTTTTTAATACATCTTATTCCTTCAGTGATACCATCTAATCTCATGATTTTTACTACCATCTGTAGAGTGATGACTCCCAGATATCCACCTACTTGCTCCACCTCTTTCTCTTGGTTATCTAAATGATATCCCCAAATTAGTGTATTTAAAACCCAATTCTTTATTTCACCGTCCCAAACCTGTCCTTTCCCTAGTGCTTTCTCTCTCAGGAAGTGACCATTTCATCCTTCTGGTTGCTCAGATCATAAACCGTAAAATCATTCTTCACGTCCCTCTTTTTCTCTAACTAAACATCATATTTATCAGTAAATGTTATTGGTTCTACCCCCTAAATATATCCAGAACTCAGTTACTTCTCATTATCTCTGTTGTTCCACCCTCATCTCTCATTATATTATTGCCACAGCTTCTTATGTGCTCACCATGTTTCCAGCCATGTACCTTGTAGAGTATCCTTAGCTCAGTAGGCAGAGTGAGACTTTTAAAACACTTAAAATAGAAAAACATAAAAAAGGAAGGACATGTTCCTCCTTTGCTGCAAACTCTCACTCAGAATAAAATATGAAGTCCTTACAATGGTGTATAAGACCTGCAAGACCTGGTCCCTGCTACCATTCTGACTTCATCTCCTGCTACTTCCTCTGTCTTACTCTGCTCCAGCCACACTGGCTTCTTGCTGTCCTCAGGAATGTCAAGCATGCTCCCACCTCAAGGCCTTTGCACTTGTTCCCTGCCCAAAATGTTCTCCCAGATATCTGTATAACTCACATCTTCACTTCTTTGCTTACTAATCCATATAAAACAGTAAGAACCCACACTATTCATTTGTTTACTTGGTAAACCCTTTTTCTCTCCACTAGAATGTAAACTTTATGAGGGCAGAGACCTTGTCTATTGAGTTCACTCTAGTGCCTGGAATTGTGCACGGTACGTTAAGTGCACAATAAGTATTTCATGAATGAATGAATGAATTCTCAGTATTGATTATGAATACATCTGAATATTTTTTTCTGTTGCCTAGAGCTCTTCAGAGTCTCTTGGTTTCCTTTACTGACTTACAACTTTATGAACTACTGACTTTGCTTTTATAGAGGAGCCTGTGTCTGGGTTCTAAGACATCAATTGTCCATACACTCAATCTTTTACATCCTTTGACTATTGGTTTCTTTCTTAGTAAGTTGGTGTGGAAATTTTTTGGATCTAGAGTGGTCAATTTTAATGGTAGCTAACTTTGTGGAACTGGAGGGGGATGAAGGAGAATAATCCAAGAAAGAATGATTGATTTCTTACTGAACTCTTCTTTATCTTGAAAATTCTTTTTTATGGTTTTATGCCTAATGTAATATAGATTTTAATGATTAGAGTGCCTTAACTGTTAAGTATTTTTTAATTCTGACTGAAAGGTAACAAAAGTATATATATGTAAGAAACTGATGATGTTCTTTATCTTTTTCTAACAGACTGATGTAAAGGAAAAACAGAAAAAGCTTGTTGAACAATTGACTGGATTAATAAGTAGTTCACCTGGACCACCTACACGAAAATTGTTAGCTAAAAATCTTGCAGCCCTTTATAGCATTGGAGATACTTTCACTGTTTTTCAAACACTTGATAAATGTAATGACATTATCAGAAATAAAGATGACACTGCAGCCTACTTACCAACAAAACTGTGAGTACTTACTTTGAGATTAACCCTTAAAATTTGTTTGTTTTTTCAAAGTATCTTATGTTTTCAGAAAAAATTATTTATTTAGTTTAAACAAAGCTCAGGATTTTTTTTGGGATGGGGAGGTAATTAGGTTTATTTATTTGTTTGTTTGTTTGTTTTAATAGAGGTACTGGGGATTGAACCCAGGACCTTGTGCATTCTAAGCATGCACTCTACCACTGAGCTATACCCTTCCCACCCCGAGTAAATTTAGCTTAATAAGGGACTGCTGATCCTCAGGTAGGTGGAACCTGAGGCATGCTGGTGACAGTAAAAGCTCCAAGTAGGTCTGGGCAAAGGATTCTATTTCAACATATGCTCCATTGCCACTGGAACTTTCAGCAAACTACAGAGAACTGGTTATGTTGTGAACAATTTGCACAGGAGTTTTTGGTAATTTTGGGTGAAGATAGTATTCTTGGCTGGGATAGAAAGAAAAATAAAGAATTTCTAGGTGATAAGATTGACGCAGGAATGGGTAAATTTGGCCCACAGGCCAAATCCAGCTTAACACTTCTTTTATAAATAAAGTTTTATTAGAATACAGACATGCTCCTTCATTTAAGTGGTAGCTGTTTTCTCACCCCAAAATGGCAGAGTTGAGTACCTAAGACAGACCATTTTGCCTCCAAGTCTGCTGACCCCCTCGTTTAAGGGCGTAACTGAACTCCAGGCTCATACTTGTGGTTTGGGTCAAGGGCAATCATTTTCAGAGTAAGTCTTGAGGATAATGGCTAGAAAGAGGCATCCTGTGAAGGAGTCAGATAAGAAAATCAGCAGTTATAGCACCATGAGGAGTGCTGTGGGAGGGAAAATAATAACCTAAGTAAGCTTAGCTGTGGTGTGAGAGGAGAGCAGTGTCAACAAAGGCTTCTCAAAGCGTCAGCCAAGGAAGATCATCCATCGGGAGGGACACACAGAAACAAGTCAAGTAAGGAGTTAAGATGGGAAAAGGGGAAGATGAATGTGATAGATCAGGGATGGGCAAATTTTGTGGAAAGGGCCAGAGTGTAAATACTTTGGCTTAATGGGCTATCCATCTCTGTCTCAACTACTCAACTCTGCCGTAGGTGGTATTTAAATAAATGAATATGGCTGTGTTCCAATAAAACTTTATTTACAACAACAGGTGGCAGGCAGGATCACGAGCCAGATTTGGCCTGCAGGCTGTAGTTTGCCAACCTATTTTCTAGACAAAGGAAATTTATAATTGGAAACAGAGGTTATACCTTACTTATTTATACCTTATTTACAGTGCTTTACAGAAAGATAACAAAATAGTGGAGGGAATAAGTTGTGAAGGGAAGAAGATGAGTCCAGTTCTGCCCATGCTGAATTTGGAGTCCAGGTGGCAGTATCCAAGTGACAGTGTGTAGTAGGCAGTTGGAAATCCTGGTCTGGATTTCAGAGGCCTGAGCTGAGAATGTTGTTTTGGTGAGTAGAGAATGGAGATCTGGGAAGAGGCGAACCCTTTGGTAAGGATAGTTACCTAGGAAGAGCATACTACTGCTTGAGAAAAGAAGGAGCCAAGGATACAACTCTAGAACACTACCATTCAAGCAGTCAGGGCCAGTAAAACAGTTTACAGAGGAAATGGGGAAATTATTCTGAACCTGGACGCTGATATTTTTAGGTCTATTTTCAACTGCATAGATACGTTATGATTAAGTTTGTGTAGTTTGGGATAGATACAGATTTCAAAAATTTTAGAAGAGATTAGAGAACATTAGTGCTTTCCAGTTTATTTTGGAATTTGAAGCTGTGTTAATACTTTGGTGATTTGGTTCTCTACCACTTAGCAAATCTACACATAATTTTATAGTTCTGGTTAAGTAGAATTTGTTACATATGTATTTCCAGTGGAGTCATGAGTTTTGTTCAGGAATATTCTAATATATTCTGGCATGTGACCTCAGTCATTTTTAACTTTGTTGTCAGCCTATAAAGTATTGAAAAAAACATGGATTTAGAATCAAAGAGGTGAAGATCGATTCCCTGATTCTACTGTTTGTTGCTTGTACAGTGGGCAATGCAGTTTATTTGATATCTCTTAGCCTCAGAGTAACTTGCTTAGGACACATAGCTATTATGTGGGACATTCTAGGGTTTAGGCACAGATCTGCCAGACTCCAAAGGATACACTCTTCACCTGTATGCCCTTCCTCTGCCTCACATGAGTGATGGTAGGGTGATTTCCTCCCTCCTGAAGAAGTGGGTTACGTTTTTTCTTCTGTGTAGCCAAATGTTCTATTAAAGCCATTGAGATTAAATTTTACAAGTAATTGCTTATTGTTATTAATATATTAGGAGTCAGGCACTGTGAGCAATACAAAAATACATAAGGTATCTTCCCTGTTCATGGAGTTTACATTTCTATTGACAAGGCAGGATAAGATATAAACATATAAAATGGTCAGGTCACAACACAGTAAACAATATGATTTTTATCAAAATGAGTGGTTGACATTGTTACATATAATGAGAGAAAAGAGGGATCATTGTAGATTGACATAACTTGGGAAGTCCTCATAAAAGGAAAGCTTGGGTTTTCCAAAGGGGCAAGTATGATTTGTTATGTAAATATGTGTATTTATTTTCTTGTTTTCCTAGGCAAGAATACAATTTGAGAAACTATGGTATTTGTTATAATTATAAAGAATAAACAAGATGTTCTTGAAAGCTGAAAATTAAGAATTTGTAGCCAAAAGTGTCCTGCACAAATACAAAGTGCTTTCTGAAAATGGGAAAAGTGTGATAAAATTATAATCTGAACAGTGACTGGTGAAAGTATCACTTCTTACAGGGCTGCAGTGGCTTGTGTTGGAGCATTTTATGAAAAAATGGGGAGAATGTTAGGCAGTGCATTTCCAGAAACAGTAAATAATCTTTTGAAATCTCTAAAAAGTGCAGAGGTAAGTTTTATAATAATTATTACTTAAATGTTTTACTGTGGCAAGAGTTAGGTGTCAGTTAAAATATATATGTTTGCCTTTTTTCTGTCACTGTAGTACTCACATTGCTTAGCGAGGGGTAATTTAAGTTATTGTTTGCAAAAAAAATGTATTAGTTGTCTCTTGTTTCAATGTACATTACCTCATATTTCAGGGAGAAAGGAAAGAATGCTTTTCCCTGGCAAAGGATAGATTTACCTTTTTTTTTTTTTAGCCCTCAGTATGTCTTAGCAGTGCTATTTTATTTTTTGTGCCATAGCTGATGTATTAGCTTCCTAGGGCTGCCATAGTAAATTACCATAGACTGAGTGGCTTAAAATAACAGAAATTTATTGTGCCACAATGCCTTCTTAGTTTCTAGCGGTTGCTGGCAATCCTTGGCATTTGCTGATCTCCCTCGGTTTGTAGATGCATCTCTCCCATCTCTGCCTCCGTTGTCACATGGTGTTCTCACTTTGCATGTGTGTTCTGTGTTCAAAGTCTTCTATTTTAAGGATACCAGTCATTGGATTAGGGTCCACCCCAATCTAATATGACCTAATCTTTACTTGATTTCATCTGGAAAAGACCTTATTTCCAAATAAAGTCATGTTCACAGGTAACAGGGCATAGGGCTTGAACTTATCTTTTGGCAGGACAGTATTCAATCCACAGCAGCTAATATGAAGTAAAAATAGCTCTGTTTTGTCATGTCAATTTGGTATTACTTCTGAAAATTCTTTGTCCACTTGGGGTTTACTAAAAATAGACCAAACACCGGACTCTCATGGTCTATTTCTTTGTCTTTGAAAGCTAGAGATTTCTTGGACAACACCTCTTCTGGGAACTCTTTGTTCATTTATTAAACAGTAATTATGGACATATTCTCAGGCATTAAGCATATAAAGATACATAAGATACATTCCCTGACCTCAAAAATCTTACAGTATAGTGGAAGAGATCTGTGTTTAAATGAGTATACTATTAGAAATAGAATTGAGGACAACAAGAGTATGAAAACAAGAGTTTGCATCAGTCACAGGGAATTGATAGTTTGGCATATCTCTGTGAGAAGTTTTAAAAATATGTTGGATGTTTTCTTCCTCTTTCAGATGGTTTATATTACTTCTTAAATACTTTTTACTTAACTTTTCACATTCTAAAAGTTTGGATCCTTGAGGTATGATATTGAAACTTTTGAATTTGTCATGTTCTTATTATTTGCACTTTAGCAAGTCATGGAAACACTGGAATATGTTTATTTATTTTAACCTAATTTCTCAAAATTTATTTAATTGAAGTTAATTATTTTTACCTTTCTAGAATACATTTTTATTTTTCATTACTTAACCATTTACGTTTAGAGGTAAGACCATTAGGCCCAGAGAACTTTGGTGTTTTGGTATGTTTTTATTTAAATGTGGAATTTGTTTTATGTTCCTATCTAGTCTCAAGGGCGAAGTGAAATCTTGATGAGTCTGCAGAAAGTTCTAAGTGGACTGGGTGGTGCAGCAGCTTCTTGTCATCGTGATATTTATAAGAATGCCAGGTCCCTCTTAACTGACAGGTCAATGGCTGTTCGATGCGCAGTTGCCAAGGTTAGTACTCAGTCAGTTTATAATGTTGCTTCTTATCCTACTTGCTCTTAAACAGTCAATGATTATTTTTTCTTTTAAAGTTTATATTAATGGAATCATGTGGTATGTGAGTTTTTTTGGGGGTAGAGGTCGTTGTCTGCCTTCTTTTACTTGGCATAATTGAGATTTGTCTATCTTGTTCCATGTATCAATAGCTCATTCCTTTTTATTGCTATATGGATATACCACAATTGGTGTATTCCTTCATCTGTTATGGACATTTGGGTTACTTCCAGTTGTGGCTGTTAAAAATAAAGCTGCTATGAACATCTGTGTACGAGTTTTTGTATGGACACATCCTTTCATTTCACTTAGGTAAATACCTAGGAGTGAAATGACTGGATCATATGCTAGATTTACATTTAATTTTTGGAAAAATTGCCACTATTTTCTAAAGTACTATGAGACTTCCACATCCTCACCAACATTTGGTATTGCCAGTCTTTTTAATTTTAGCCATTCTTGTAGGTATGTACAGGTATCTCATTGTAGCTTTAATCTGTATTTTCAGACTAATGAGGATCATATTATTAGGTGCTTATTAACCATCCATATCTTCTTTGGTAAAGAGTCTGTTCAGAACTTTTGTGCATTGTTTTATTGAGTTACTTGCTTTCTTATCATTGAGTTATAAGAATGCTTTATAGAAACTTTTATATATTTCTTTATCAGATATGTGATTTGCAAATATTTTCTCCCACTCTAGTCTGTTTTTTTCATTTTCTAAGTATTGCCTTTCTAAGAAGAGATGTTTTGAATTTTGTCAAAGTCCGATTTATCAATTTTTCTTATATTAATTGTACCTTTGATACTGTATCTGAGAAAACTTTCCCTAGCCCAAGGTTTCACCTATGTTTCCTTTTACAGTAGTTTTTTAGTTTTACACTTGGCTATGATCCATTTTGAGTTAATTTTTATATATAGTACATGATATGAATCAAAGGTTTTTTTGTTGTTGTTGTTATTTTTTGTACATGGATATTCATTTTTTCTAGTACCGTGTTGAAAAGACTGTCTTTTCTTCACTAAATTGCCTTTGCACCTTTATGAAAATCAGTTGTCCACATACATGTGGGACTATTTTTGGAATCTCTATTCTGTTTCATTGATCTATTTGTTTGTCTTGGTGTCAATAACACTTTCTTGATTACTATACCTTTACAGTAGCTTAAAATCAGGTAATGTTAGCCCTCTAACTTTTTCTTTTTCAAAATAATTTTAGCCATTCTGGTCCTTTGCATTTCCATATGAATTTCTACAAAAATAACATGTTGGGATTTTAATTCAGCTTACATTGACTCTATAGATCAATTTGGGGAGAGCTGACAGCTTAACAATATTAAGTCTTCCAACTCATAAATATGACATATCTGTCTCTTGCTAACTTAGGTCTTCTTTGATTACTGTTAGCAACATACTGTGGTTTTCAAATGTACAGATCTTGCACATCTTTTGTCAGATTTATCCCTAGGTAGTTCATATTTTTTATGATATTTTAAATAGTATTGATTTAAATTTTTTTCAATTTCTAATTGTTCATTACTAACATACAGACTTTTGTACCTTGATTTTATATCCACAAACCTTCCTAAACTGATTTACTAGTTCTATCAGCTTTTCAAATAGATTCTATCAGATATTCTATGTAGACAATCATGTTGTCTATGAATAAAGACAATTTTACTTCTTTTCCTATCTGGATGCCTTTTATTTATTTTTGTTTCCTTATTTACTGTCTGACTAAATCCTTCCGTACAGTGTTGAATAGAAAACATGAGAGCAGACATTCTTGTCTTATTCCAGTTCCTTAAGGTGAAAACATTCAGTCCGTCACTGTTAAGTACAATGTTAACTGTCAGTTTTCCTTGATGACCTTTATCAGTTTGAGGACCTGCTGTTATATTCCTAGCTTTCTAAGAAGTTTTTAATCAGGGCAGCCATTACAGAAAATAGTATGGAGATTCCTCAAAAAACTAAAAATAGATTTACCATATGATCCAGCTATCCCACTTCTGTTTATATATCCAGAGGGAACTCTAATGCGAAAAGATACATGCACCCCAATGTTCATAGCAGCGCTATATACAATAGTGAAGACATGGAACCAACCTAAATGTCCATTGATGGATGACTGGATAAAGAAGTTGTAATATATTTATGCAATGGAATACTACTCTGCCATAAAAAAGAATAAAATAATGCCATTTGCAGCAAAATGGATGGACCTAGAGATCGTCATTTTAAGTGAAGTAAGCCAGAAAGAGAAAGAAAAATACCCTATGATATCACTCATACGTGAAATCTAAAAAAAAAAAAAGACAGTATGAACTCATCTACAAAACAGAGATAGACTTGCAGATTAGTAAACAATCTTACGATTACTGGGGAAAGGGGGTAGGAGGGGATAAATTTGGGAGTTTGAGATTTACAAATGTTAGCTGCTGTATATAAAAATAGATTTAAAAAAGTTTCTTTTGTATAGCACAGGGTACTATGCTCAATATCTTGTAATAACCTTTAATGGAAAAAATATGAAAATGAATATAAGTATATATATACATGTACTGTATACCAAAGACTGACACATTATAATTGACTTTACTTCAATAAAAGAAAAAAAAAAGAAGTTTTTGTCGGGAATGTATGTTGGATTTTGTCAAATGCATTTTGTTTTAATTTTTATTTCTTGTTTTTGTTGTTGTTTCTAATTAAACTGTTTAAAATAATTGTAAATTTATATGCAATTAAAAGAAATAATATAGAGCAATCTTTATAAACTTTACCCATTTCCCCCAATGGTGATATCCTCCAAAAGGATAGTACAATATCACAAGCAGTATAATACAATGTTGACATTGACACAACCCACTGATCTTGTTGAGCTCCCCAGTTTTACTTGTATTCTGTTAAATGTTTTTTTGGCATCTATTAAGATGAATCATATGACTCTTTTTTTCACTTGCTAATGTAATGAATTACATTGAATAGGTTTACAATTTTGACCAGTTTTCATTCCTAGGATAAACCCTACTTGGTCATGATATATTATCCTTTTTATATATTGTTTAATTAGAGTGCTAAAGGGTTGTGTACAATTTTTGCATCTGTGTTCATGAGGGATATTGATATGTAGTTGTCTTGTAATATCTTTGTCAGATTTCAATATCAGGATAATACTGGCCTCATAGAATATGTTGGGAAGTATACCCTTCTCTTCAGTTTTCTGGTAGAGTTTGTATAGAATTGGTATTTCTTACTTAAACATTTGGTTGAATTCCTCAGTACAATTCTCTGGGTCTCCAATTTTCTTTGGGGGAAGATTTTTAAGCTATGGATTCAATTTTTAAAATAGATATTGGGCTAGTTAGGTTATCTCTTCTGGAGTAAGTTGTCTGTTTCATCTAAGCTGTCAAATATATTGTGCTTTCAATATATATTGAATCTGCAGTGATGTGACTTCTCTCATTCCTAATCTTGGTCATTTGTGTCTTCCCTCTCTTGTTCCCCATCTGTCTGGCTAGAGATTTATCAAATGTATTGGTTGTCTTAAAGAAGCAGCTTTTGGTTTCATTCTGTTTTTCAGTTTTCTAGTTCATTGATTTCCTCTCTTATCTGTATTATTTCCTTTTTTTCTTGCTTATTTTGTGTTGAATTTACTCTACATCACCTAGTTTCTTAAGGTAGAGGCTGAGGTTATTGATCTGAGACCTTTCTTCTTTGTTATACAGAATTTTAGGGTTATACGTTTCCTCCTAGCTGCTGGAAACTCTCTCATGGCAGTAAGCTGGGACACTTGTAGTATTCAACTTGTGCTTTCCATCTCTTAAGGATTAGTGTCTTTCATTGCTTGATGTCCAGTGTCTTCAAAACTGTTGTTTCATATATTATGTCCAATTTTTTTTGTTTTTTCAAGAGAGAGAGTAAACCTGTTCTTGCTACTCCATTTCTGGAAGTGGAAGTTCTAAGTTTTAATTTACTTTTTTTTTTTTTTTAATTCTAGTGTCTCCTAGAACTACAGAATGAAGCTGTGTTCATGTGGACTGCTGAACTGGAAAATATAGCCACTCTCTGCTTTAAGGCTTTGGAAAATTCAAACTATGGGGTACGAGTGGCAGTGTCTAAACTCTTAGGAACAGTCATGGCTACAGCACTGATGCCAAAACAAGCAACAGGTATCATTGTTTGCCAACCCCTCGTATAGACTGTAACAGGTATTTGAAGATATATGGAATGCTTCCTTCTAAAAGAAGAATTCTTACTCCTAGGCAAGTCTATTTTAAAGGATTTAAATTGTTAGGTATTTCTGTCTACTTTTTCATAAAATAGAGGTACTCAAATGGAATTTTCCTTGATATTGTCAAGACATTTTTTATGATGATACAAGATTACACGTAGCAAGTATGTTGGACATATAAGCAAGTAAGAGTTATGAAATGGTTTTGTATAATGTTCAAAGGACAGGTATCTGGCACTTTATGTGCTTTCTTTCAATCCCTGATGAGTAGGTCCCCATTTATAGCATAGTATTATTTTTCACTTTTTCTTGACCATTATCGTAAACAGAATCAGAGACAGCATTGATTTTTCCTATGACCTCTGCTGTGCCTCAGTTCCATAGAGATGCTTCAGGGACAGTTGTGAATAGATGCTGAGTGAACCCAGCTCTGCTGTTGTCCCCACCCCTGCTCCATCTCTGTGTTGTAGAAAGAGAATCACATCTTACAGATTCAAGTCCTAGCTCTTAGGTTTATTTGCTGTGAAACCCTTTGAGCTTTGGTCTCTTCAATTTTAATGGTACTTATTTTAATATACGTACTAGAGGAGGATGATGATAGCTAAAATTTATTAAGTGTTAACTGTATGCCAGGTACCAAATTAAGCATATAGCAGGATTGTTTTATTTAGTCTTTTCAAAAGCCCTGTGAATCCTAAGTACTTTTGTTGTTCCCGTTTTATAAACAAAGAAATTGAGGCTTAGAGAGATTGTATCATTTGAGGTGTAATAAGTGTTCTATTAAGTAAAATTAAAATCCAGACATTCAAATTCCAAAGCCTACATACTTAATCATGAGCTTTATGCCTCTCCTACAGAATTTTTATGAGGATTATGTTTGCTACTATATGTGAGAAGACTTTATAAAATAGGAATAAAATATGAGGCTCTCTACCACAGATAGCAAGTTGGTTGCAATCCAGTGACATTTCACTCTACCAGTAACTTATATAGACATCATGGTCTGGACAAAATTTCGTTGTGTCCATCTCAGTTGGGAGTGAGGGCTGCAGTCAGTCAGCAGTATCTGCTGTAGGTATCCTTTGTCCTTGTTGTGTTACACTTGTCAAGGTTAGCATTATTATTAGACTATTTTTGCATAAATTTATTAAACTGCTTTTAATTTCTAGCTCTCATTTTTCTTATCATTTTTTCTTCAAGTTGAATTTATTTTTTACAAGTGCATTGTAAATTTTAGGATTATAAGAAAATAAATGTTCCTATCTCCTTTGTAGTAGTTTAATTATCCTTAAAAATAATTATTTGAATTTTTAAGCTAGATTATTAGGAAATATTATTTAACTAATAGCAAAATATATTTGCTTATAAATTTACTTTTCTTCCTGAAAGTAATGCGCCAGAATGTGAAGCGAGCAACATTTGATGAAGTCTTAGAACTCATGGCCACAGGATTTCTGCGTGGTGGGTCAGGTTTCTTAAAGAGTGGTGGAGAAATGTTAAAAGTCGGAGGGTCTGTTAATCGGGAAGTGAGAGTTGGAGTTACACAGGTTTGTAATATACATGTATAAAATAATTCTGTTCATATCGCTTATTAAATTTCATGGGAGACTCTTACTAAGTAACAGAACACACAGGCATTAATAATGTTGTCTAGTTTTTTTCAAAACGTTTCTTTTACAAAATAAATGAATTACATTCAAATTCTACATTACATGTTTATATGGAAAGGTAGACATTTAATGATGTGTAAATAAGTCTTTGTGTGCTATGTCTATCTATCTATCTCTAACAAAATTTTCTCTAGTTTTACTTGGCAAAGAATCAGTTGTAAAATAATTCAGTTTTAATTGAAATTGTACTCAAGTAGCTTGAGGAATTTAGATTTTAATGTTTTCCAACAACCCTATAGCTAAAAATGTTGGTTAGTACTTTGGATTTATCATCATCAATTAATCACCAATTTAATTATGAAATTAAGCCTAACTTGAATTATAATTTCAAGATAATAATGAACACCTAGTAAGATGAAAATGGCTTTCTGTGATGTTAGTCAAAATCATCCAGTTATACCTTATTCCACAAGTAAGTGTAAAACAGAAGTAAACCGTTTTTATCTCAGTCATAAGCAAATGTTTTGTAGCTCTAGGTCAACATTTATTGAGGGTGTTAGGGTTTTCCTATTTCTACAACCTATCACCTTCATCATCAGGATGAATTCAGGTGAGCCATTCTCTGTGTTCCTCATGAACCTGTTTTCTTAAGAACTGTTTTTAGTCAAAGATGCTTCAACTAGTAATTCCCCTGCTAGCTAGAGTTATTAAAAAGGTCTCAAGTTTAATATTTTTTCAGTTTTAATCTCAAATGTAACTTATTTTGCATGCTTTCCCCAGTTATTTCCACAGTTGCTTTATCTGTAATTTCAGTTCATTTCTATTTATCTGAAGTTGTATCTTAATCTATTTACAGGCATATGTTGTTTTTGTAACAACATTGGGTGGTCAGTGGTTGGAGCGTAGCTTTGCTACATTCTTGTCTCACGTGCTTGATCTGGTTTCCCATCCTCGGGCAACACAAACACACGTAGAGGCTGTGTACTCCAGACGCTGTGTCTCCTTTATCTTAAGAGCTACCGTGGGCAGTTTGCTAGGTGAAAAAGCCCAGATTGCAGCTGCCAAAGAAATATGCCAAGCAATTGGAAAACAGATGAAAGCAGTAGGTAAGAATTGATGTCATGATGTGTGTTGTTGATTACTTCAGTCATTTAGTTCTTTACTGTTAGTCTTAATATTAATTCTAAGTCTTTCTGGACTATGTTTTAATAGTCATTTTTATTGTACACTCCTATTTGCTATGAAAGCAACATACAATTACAGTGAAGTAGAGTTTTTCATGATTTGGGTAGTGCCTTTGTAAGATTAGGTATCCTGTTTTATTTCTAGCACCTTTACTGATTTTACAGCTCTCCTGATATTCACAGCACATTGATTTGCTGTCTTCGAGGAACAACCTGTTCTGATTTTTCTTCTTGGAGCCTATTGTCGTTTTCCCCTCCCTTGATAGGCTTTATATGAAGACTTAGAGAGGAACAGTTACAGGTGGTTTTTAGCCCACCGTAGGATATACTGTGAAACCTCAGTAATTCATAATTAAAAGGAATCCTTTTCTAGGAAGTGTGAACTTTATAAATTTTTCAGTTTAACAAATAGTTATTGAGCATCTGAGACTGCAAAGCAGTAATTCAAGATTTGAACAGTGAGTAAGATAAAATTCCTACCTTAACAGAGCTTATAATACAATTAGGGAAAAAATGCAAAGTTTAATATAAATTCTCTGAGATAGTTTAGGTTTATCACTGTTGGGAATATACATTAGCTTTAATCAGGAAAATCATATTACCTAACAGAGGGTTTTAGAAATAAGAATTTAGTGAACAGATAATATCTAGTACTTTGTATATTAGAGAATATATATTAAATACTTTATAAAATTAATAAAAATAAATCCATAAATAGTTTATAGTTTTTGTTGTTTATAATAGCTTCCTAGGCAAACCATATTTTAAATGCATAGGACTGACTGAGAGTTAGGAATTGTGAATTAAAGGGTGTTTAAATTAATGAGATATTGTTCTTTATATAATGTTAAAATAGTAGTCTGTCCTAGGTTCACAACTTGAAAAATATTTGGACATGGATTCATTGAAGAAATGTTTGAGTGTCAAAAGCACTGTGCCAAATGGTAGTAAAATAGCAAGGGACACATAGCTGGCACCTGTTTAGGGAGCTTTTAGTTTAGTCACTGAAAGAGAGAGTTCATGTATTTCCAACTCCAGAAATATCTAAGAAGAAAAGAGGTATTTAATTTTAATCCATAATATATTAATCTATTATATTCTATTATTCTATATTTTATAGCCTGTTAATTGATAATGAATGTAAAAACGATAAGAAAATTTTGCTGTCATTTAAGGATTATTAATCTTAAGGTCATAGATTAACCATTTGATTTTTAAAATGGTTGAAACAGAATTAAACACAATGCTAGTATCTGGAATATATGAGCCAGAATATATTCTCAGGAATTTTACAAGGAATCTTTAGTTGTCCCATGATTAAACATGTTTCAGTTCTATTGGAAACTAAAAGGTGTCAGAAGGGGTCAGCTAAGTTAATTGAAACTTCGAGGAACATCCCAGTAAGAAATTCTTAAGTCACTTTTCTTAAAGATCTACTTCCTTGTCAATAATTTGACAGTCATGCTACTAATACATTGCAGCTCTTGAAATATCAGTGATAAAATAATAAATTAATAACATTAGCTGCTAACATTTACTGAATGTTTATTGGGGGCAGCATTGTGCTAAATTCTTTATATGAACTGACTTTTTGATCATCACAATGCCCTTTGAGATAGGCAGGGAAGGAGCCTATATAAATTGAGTATTTTGCCAAATGTCACATCACTAATGTAACTGGTAGACCAGGGATTTGAATCCACATCTTCTTTCTCCAGAGACTATGCTTTTGTTACTGTGTAACAAATTGATTTCTATTGATTACTAAAATTAGCTGGTGTTCCTAGAAGCAGACCAAATACCTCAGTATATATTTAACATGCCATGAAGTCATTAACAGTGTTTTTAAGTCACTTCAGTGTTTAGTTGTACAAATTTTCTGCTGAGAAATAACTATATACAAAGTTCTTTTTGTTTTTGTAACTGTGCAGACACTAATGCTTTTATTATAATTTTTAATTGAAGTGTAATTGGCATAAACATTATATTAGTTTGGACAGCATAAATGATTTAACATTTTTAAATGTTGCAAAATGATCACCAAGAGATACCGTCTATTACCATACAAAGTTACACGAAATTTTTTTCTGGTGGTGAGAACTTTTAAGATTTACTTTCTTAGGAATTTTCAAAATTCCAATAAATATTACTGACTGTAGTCACCATGCTGTACATTACATCCCCATGACTTATTTATTTTATAACTGAAAGGTTTACTTTTTGATCTCCCTCACTCATTTGGCCCACCCTCCAACCCCCTCTCCTCTAGCAACTACCAGTTTGTTCACTGCAGCTATAAGTTTTGATTTGTTTTGTTTGTTCATTTGTTTTGTTTTTTAGATTCTGCATATAAATGGTATTTGTCTTTGTCTCACTTAATTTTACTTAGTATAGCACCCTAAAGTTCCCTCTGTTGTTTCAAATGGCAAGATTTCATTCTTTCTTATGGCTGAGTTAATACTCCATTATGTACATATACTATATCATCTTTATTCATTCATCTTCTATTGGAAACTAGGTTGTTTCCATATCTTGGCTACTGTAAATACATGTCTCTTGGCCATGGGAGATTATTTCCAAGACCCCTCTACAGCTACCAAAATCCGAAGATGCTCAAGTCCTTATATAAAATGGTGTGAGTCTGCCCTTTATATTGGAACCTGCACGTGTGGAGGGCCAATTGTAGTGCTGCAAGGAACATGGGGGTGCATATATCTTTTCTAATTAGTGTTTTCATTTTCTTTGGATAAATACCCTGAGTGGAATTGCTGGATCATATGGTAGTTCTCATTTTAGTTTTCTGAGGAAACTCCATACTGTTTTCCACAGTGGCTACACCAGTATACATTACCACCAACAGTGCGCAAGGGCTGCCTTTTCTCCACAGCCTCACCAGCACTTATTATTTCTAGTCCCGTTGATAATAGCCATTCTGACAGATGTGAGGTGATATCTCATTATGGTTTTGATTTGTATCCCTGATTATTAGAGATATTTAGCATGCATATAGAGTTCTTAATAGGCATTCACTGGTATAATTTAAAAACATTAATTGTGTAGATCAAAATAATTATATCATCATTTAATTCACCTACATCAAATACATGATTTTGTGTTTCCAGAAGCGGTAGTGAATGACACTAGTGGTGAAAACAAATCTGGAGCAGCAGACATCGCAGCAAGCCAGCATGTGATGGTCTGTGCCCTGCAGGAGCTCGGGAGCCTGGTGCAGAGCCTGAATGCCACAGCATCCCCTCTTATTCAGGAAGCATCTATAGGTATGATACTCACAGAAATATTTTTCGCTATTTTTAAAGTCATAGGTGTGATTGATATTTAACTCCTGATTGGCTGCTTATCTTTGTAATTAGTTTAGATCATGTGTTAAAATTTGGGTTTTATTTAGGATTCATTGTGATAGTGAATCTTGAACTAAATATTGAAATAAAGTTTTGGGAGACAAATCAAGAACAGTCATGGTAGGTTTTTTTTTTCCTAATAATTGGCTAAAATTTATTGAATACTTTATATCAACATTTATGGTTTACTGGATTTAAGTGTACTGTGTTCTTTGTAGAAAATGTTCCTTTAAAGTACTTTCCTGTTTGTGAGTTAATATATTTTTGGGGGACAAATTTCTGAAAGTGTCTGTGTAAAACCATAATGATTACGATTTTAATTATTGTGTTATACATAGTCTTTTAATTCATGAAATTGTCTGACTTCATTAAAGATTGATTTTTTGAGTATTTCTTTTTTAGGCCTCCTGGAGACTGTGACCTCAGTGCTTCTTCATCCAAGCATGGCAGCTCGACTTGCTGCTGCATGGTGTTTGCGCTGTGTGGCTGTGGCATTACCTTTCCAGTTGACTCCTTTTCTAGACAGGTGTGCAGAACGGCTCAACAACTTGAAAACTTCACCAGAAGCTGTTAGTGGATACAGTTTTGCAATGGCGGCTTTGTTAGGTGGAGTTCATCAGTGTCCTTTGGGCATTCCTCATGCCAAGGGAAAGGTATGACGGAGATCTTAGGATTGTAAGCGCCGTCACGTGGGCTTCAGTCTTCACTGGAACATCTTCTGTGTTTGATGTTGAAATGGGTGATCGTACAGCAACAATTTTACTATGATAATAAATGATACAGTATTCTGCTAATGTGGAGTTGGCAGAACCCAATTGAAATTTGATTTTTAATTTTGATAGAGGGATAATAGGTTTTGTCTGGGTACAATATAATTTTATGATTTATTTTAGAGACCAAAAAAGCCTTATAGTAACTCTTTAGAAATCAGAGCTTTTCTTTGGGGTTTTAGAAATTAAAAATCACGTTGCTATAATTCAAAATGTCAAGAAAGTATGCTATTGCTATAGTTAGCATTTTGATAATACTTAATAAAAATTGAATGGTTTTCATGAATCAGTTACCTTTTTTCCCTTTTCTTTCTACTATACCTTACACTGCTCTCATGGTTTTCTTCTTAGGAATATTAAGTGTTTATGTAAATATTATTTACAACTTTACGTTGGGGTTAGATTTTTTAATTCTTATTTTTTTCTGGGTTATTTGGCCCATGTCCATGCATTCCTGTGAGTTCCATAGCTACTACTCAAATCTAGGCTTCCATCTCCATTTGCCATACAGTTGCCTCCTCACTGATTATTCTTGTAGGAGTCTTTTTCTCCCATCTCTTCCACACGACTTTCATATTTTATATTTCCTCTGAGACCTTTAGGAACTACCCAGCCATCAGAGAATAAAATATAATCACTTCTGTCTGCTAAAGTGGTACCTTAATAATTTGCCTTCATTCTTCCCTTTCGTTCTAATTTCCCATTGCTCTAGTCAGACTAGTCATCTTGCTTTCTTCCCATGCTTTTGTTCAGCCCCCATGCCTTTGCTCATGCTCATCCTGTGCATTAGAGGTTTGTCTCTCTTCTTGTTCACTTGTACTAAACCTGTCTGTTTAGAGGCTCAATTCAAGTTCCATCTCTTTCACGAAATCTCTTCAAAGCTACTCAGTCTATAATAGCCTTTCTCTTTGCTGATCACTACATCTGTACTATTATTTTATCATTTGATTATGTGATGATTGTTACTTCCCATTTTTTGTGTCTTCTCTCTCTAAGACTATAGGCATAGTCTTAGGTTAGCTTATAGCAGAGAAGCCTAGATTAGCTTAATGGCAGATATACAATAAGAGTTCAGCAAATCTTTAAATATAAGATAACAGTACTACTAATAATAGCATTTATTAAGTGATTACATGGACCAGAACTGTTCTGAGTGCTTTGCTGTGTTAACTTATTTAATCCTAAGAAGAGTGAGGTTGGCACTCCTGTTATTCCTATTTCAGCAATTATGGAACTGAGGCAGGGAGATTAAGTTGTCCTAAATCAGAAAGCTAGGAAATGACAGAACTGGGATATAAACCCAGGGGTTCTGGAACTTACTCTTAGCTCCTTTGCTGTTCTGGATCTCCTTGGAGTCAGCAGTGCAGTGGGAAGTGATTAGGTCTTGATGTTTCCTCTTCAAAAACATGCTAACAGCAATGACAAAAAGAACAACTTCTTTTTTAAAAAAAGTATACTAGCTATGTATTTTCTTTCGACTTTGTTAACCTGTTTAAATTAAAATCCAGTTCTAAACTTTTCTTGCAGATGGTAGTTAGCATTGCTGAAGATCTCTTACGAACTGCTGCCCAAAACAGCAGGCTGTCTTTACAGCGCACCCAAGCTGGATGGCTCTTACTTGGAGCACTTATGACTTTAGGTATAATTATATTTGAATAGGATTTTGTCTTATTCTATAACTGTCAGTAGACTTTAAAGAAAATTTAATTTAAAAGTATTTAACTTTCACATTGAATGAGGTTGTGAAATGGTAAAGGTGTTTTTCTCATCACTTGGTAATTTCTTCTTTTTGGTAATTTCTGCTTAAGTACATTTAATGAGAAAGGTGTTAGCAAGTTTCACGGTTACCATCAGAAAAGCCATGATCTCACTGATTAGCTCAATGCTAATTAAAAGAGATGAGCGTATATGGGTACATTCCATGCCCAAAGTGAAGACTAGTGATGTTTTTAGTAGGGTAATAGAGTCACACTTAAAAGGTATTGTTGGGGCTGCTTTCTTGGGGTTCTCCTTACGCACTTCACTTTCCCAAGTGCTATGATAAATCTGAGATGCGGGCGGAGTTTACCGTTGTACACAGAACAGAGATATGTGTTATCATGTGATGAGGCGTGTCCACTTTTTACTTCACATGTTTGGTTTCTACTCTAAAGAGTATGTGTGTGTGTACTGCAAAGTTACTCACTGCTTGATGTATCCACCTTTTGGAAATTATACCTTGACCTCATTTTCTAAAGGAAATAAAAAGTGGTAACTTTTTTCCTGCAAGTTTAAGTATGTTAAGTGATATGTTAAATGAGTTCCTTAGCAATGTAAATATAGGTTCCTAGTTCTCAATATACTATTCCATAAAATTAAATTAACCATATCAGCTGCCCTTAAAGTGGAGTAGTAAATATACATATGTGTTTGGGAGTGAGTGTATATGTTTATATACATATATATTTATAGAAAAGACTTCATAAAATATGTCCCGAATATACTTTGTCATTGATAGAATGTAATTCACCATCCTGAATATATTTGGGTGGCTTCTTTTAAATGACTTCTTGTGGATTAATTCTATGTTGCATCCTAAAAATATCGATACTTTTTAAATGAATTTTATTATGCTTTAATTAGATATATATTTTTTACTTAATAAGAAACATTTTTAAAATGTTAGTATTAGAGGTAAAGATAGAGTGAAATGATAGATATTATTAAAGCTTGTTTGGGGCTCTTTTCTTTGACTATTAATGTTTGTAATGTGTATTATATATATATCTGGTTTTGTATTCTTATTTTCTCCATTAGGACCGTCTGTCGTTCGTTACCATCTGCCCAAGATGTTGTTACTGTGGCGAAATGTTTTCCCTCGTTCTTTAAAGGAATTGGAGGCTGAGAAGGCCCGAGGAGATTCCTTTACCTGGCAGGTAACATTGGAAGGTCGTGCTGGAGCTTTATGTGGTAAGAATTGAAAAGATTACACTTTCAGAATATTATTTTCTTGCTTACCTTAGAGGTAGGAGTGAAAATTAAATCAGTTACCGCATGCAAATTGCTTAGAAATATGCCTGAAAAATGATTCATGCTCAATAAATGTCAGTTACTTTAAAAAATATATTATTTTCTTACTAAAATATTTATGAAGTGAAAGAAAATCATTACTTCAATTTTTTTATTTTAATATATAAGGGTGAATTGGTAGGCTTTTTGATTTAGAAATAAACTTTGTTAATGATCTATACTAGTTTACTAATTTTGTAATAAAAATGAAGCCGAGACTCTGAAAGGAAATTAGAGTTAGTGGTCAGATGAAAGCCAGAACTCAGGCCTCCTAATTCCCAGTCATGCAGTCTTCCACCTGAAGAAGCACTGGGTCACCACGTAAAAAAGTCCAGTGTCTATTTAGAGGAAAAAGAAACTCAGAGTTACCAAGGTTACCGAGTTTACAGTCAGTCTTTTCATAATGGACAAATAGCTCTTTTCTCCTATCATTGTCAAATCTGCAAAAGTTGATACATTTTTTTTAGACATCAGCATTTTTAAAAGTAATGAAATAAGGTTATTTTAGTTTAGGAGTCAGCAGCTTACAGGAAAGGCCCAAGTTTTGTTTTCTTCGGAAACTAGAATTATACTGAGTGACCCTGTCCTTTTTCACTTTATCTGAGGGTGATTTTTTTTTTCCAAACTGTGGGAGACAGATGTACACTTAACCATAAAGGCAGCAGGGCAAGGTGTCAGTTTTGTTTCCACATATCTAGGAGCTGTTTTAGTCTTAGCTCTACTGCTGAAGAGCCAATAAAGGTATTCCTTCTCACTGGGCCATTATGTCCTCACTTGGTTCTGTTCTGAAACAGCTTTCTTTGTAGTCATCTGAATTCATGTGGGGTCATAGACCTCCAAGTTCTCGCTCACAGAATTCTCCCTAACAGATATCTCCCGTCCCTCCATTACTGCTGTCCACTCTTCTAGACTTTTCTAATGAGTTTTCTCTGTAGTTGCAATTGGTTCTAATTTTGGTTTGACCTGTGTTTAGGACCTTATATTTTGTAATAATTGATAACTGTGGGTTCCTTTATATAATTTTATAAATTTATTCATCATCACAAAAGCTGCTCCAAATCTGTCCTTTTAAAATTTTTATTTAGCAATGAGGAGTTTTGTTGCCCATTGTCCTGAACTCCTAACGGAAGATGTGATTAGAAAACTGATGACTCCTATTGAATGTGCCATGACTATGATGTCACAGTAAGTAAGCAATTACGACGCGTTAACATCCAATCTTATATATTTATGAATAGCCAAGTTTTGTACTTCCCACTAGTATCATGTAGGAAACATAGAAAGCTTTATTTGTGTAAAGTGACTTTAAAAATTGCAGTAGTGGTATGGATTAAAATAAAATTGTGTTTTATGGTGTGTCTGTTACTAACAGTAAAGGTCACAAAATAAACTGAAAGATGTAATACTTACAAATGTTCTTTGCCAATACATTGATACATTGCTGGAAAAAAATGTTTATAAGTAATGCTTATTCTAATAAGCTGATACTAACTATACTTTTAATATTTTAGCATTCCATCTGTAATTAAAGCCCATGGAGCTCATCTGAAAGCTAGTGCTGCAATGGTTCGTTTAAGGCTTTATGATATCTTGGCTTTGTTACCTCCAAAAACGTATGAAGGTAAATAAAATTTTTGGATGTCTAATAAAAATTCTTCAAGGGGGCAGGGTGTAGTTCAGTGGTAGAGCATGTCTTAGCATGCATAAGGTTCTGCATTCGATCTCCAAAGCACCATTAAAAAACAAACAAACAAACAAACCTAATTACCTACCCCCAGAAAAAAATCTTCAGTATACCTTTCTAGTTCTTCACAGTGTGATAGAGTTCTGACCACGGCTGTCCCACTGACTCACTATGTAAGTTTCCCTTTTCTTCATGTGTAGTAGCTAACAGTTGTTGAACACTACTGTGTTCCAGGTCCCGTTCTAAGCCCTGCACATACAGTAGCATCTTTAACTCTAACCACAATCTTTAGAGGCTCAAATATAGCTCAAATCCAGCTGTTTCACGTTCAAAGTCTGTGCTTTTAATGACTACCCTCACTATTATAATATAGCTAATAATTTAGGAATCTGGAGAGAGAATAGTAATGTACTTTTATAGAAATTAAATGTTATATAAAATGTTAATATTACAATAAGTCATTGATTTGTTTCCAGTGCAACCATGCTTAAGAATTTTGATATGTTCTGGTTCAGTGTTTGTACATCATTGGGTAATTAATAGTGAATAAAAATCATGATATATTTAATCTATTTAAAATAAGAAATATTTCCTTTATTTGAGTTTTTAATTACTTTAAATAATTTGGACTAAAAGGCATAATAAAGTAACAAAAGAGGAAGTACCATTATTGTATATTAAAACCAGCATTAAAATATTTAATATGGATTTTTTAAAAGAGAATAAGGATTTACTTATTTTATTCCAGTTGAACATATTGCTGCTCAGTGATTGTCATTTTTATAAAAAGTATTCTTTTTAATCTGATCTGAAGTTCTGTTTTTTAGGATCTTTCAACGCACTTCTTAGAGAACTGGTAGCAGAGTTCACTTTGACTGACAACTCAGCCAACACGACTACTTCTCTCCTCAGATCCCTTTGCCATTATGATGATAGTGTTCTTCTTGGTTCCTGGCTTCAAGAAACTGATCATAAATCCATTGAAGACCAGGTAGTAAACCATACAGTGAAATGAAATACTAGCTTGATCGAACTTAATGGCACTGTTACACATTGTCATTTAAAAAGAAAATGTTGTAGACTAAGATTTAATTTTCATTTAGCTTTTTGAGACATTTAAACATACCTTCCTAGTGGTGGATAGTGAAAAAGGTAACCAGAAATAGTTAGAATTGGGTGAATTGTCTTTATTTAGTATTCTTTGTATTTAAGTACCCAGTGGTTGCTGTGGCAGAGATCAATTTTGACTAGCTTTTCAGTTCTTGGTGTTTTGCTTTGATTTAGTTTTTTTTGTGACAGGTTAAAGAGAAATAGCATGGTTGAAGATTTAGAATCTTTGCCCACTGAATATGTGATTTCTTATGCACTTTTTAAAAAGAGTTACTAAAGGTCCCTTTTCAAAATTTTTTCTGGGTTTAACTTATTCCTGATATTATTTTGCTTAGAAATTTTAAGGTGGGTACCATAAAAATGTTTTAGAATGAACAAAACTTTTCTTAAAATTGCATAAAGTGTTATGACATTTTTTAATGGCCAAATTATATTTAAAATCTATTTAAAATTTTTCAGATTCAGTCAGTCTATTCTTTTGTTACCTTTTCTCTCTCCTCCCCTGTTCTATTCTTCATGCCCAGTACTTGGCATTGGATTTCCCAAAATGAATTTTGAATGATTTTTATGTCTTTCTTTTACAGCTCCAGCCAAACAGTGCATCTGGAAGTGGGGCTCTGGAGCATGATCCCTCCTCCATTTACTTACGGATACCTGCTGGAGAAGCTGTGCCTGGCCCTCTGCCTCTTGGTGTTTCAGTCATTGATGCTTCCGTGGCCCTTTTTGGTGTAGTGTTTCCTCATGTTTCTTATAAACACCGGTTAGTATAAAGTCAATCAGGTAATTTTAAGTTAGATAGAAATTATTTTTAAGCAGTAGATTTTCCCACCCCAGTTAACTCTGCAATAAGGCTAATTACTACTTAAACAGTAGTCTCATAAACATAATGTAAGTGGCACATAATAAATTGCGTGCAATAATTTGAAACTATTTTTAAGATTTGGCCTTATGTGCTAGCATCTGGTATCCACTGTATTGTGGACTAGGTCTTACACAATAAAATTTTCATTATAATAGTTGCCAGTTTATACATATCTTTAAATAGAGACATCAGTTTATACATATCTTTAAATAGAGACATCAGTTTTCTAAGTCTTTTGTTACTGAGGAAGTAAGTGGATGAGACGTCTGTTACCTAGTAACATTTGTCAGATGGTTGAAGTCTAGAATTTGGAAAACTAAAGTAATTGGTTGTTTTTCTAATAGAAGCATTTTAGTTTGCTACATTCTATGCCCACAGACACTATCCTTAACTTCAGTAGGCATTTTATGTATTTATGATGATTTTCCCAAAAGAAAGAATGAAAATATATTAATGCAAGACCTTCAAAGATAATTCGAGTTTTACAAACTGTGCCTCAAGAACATTGTTTCATTTGTATAGAAAAGATAATATATCTTTAAATGTGTAGATTACTTGACTAATTGCTTTTAAATTTGAGGGGGAAATGTTAAATATGAAATTTTACTGTACCTAGATACCTTAAGAACATTTGGTTGCCACATAAATGTTAAAGATCATTAAAGGTCTTTAATTTTATAAAGAATTTTATAAAGCTTCTACTTTAATATCCTTGTTTTAAGTCTAAGGAAATCCAGGTCTAAGAGTTTATGGTTTGCCCCAAATTATACAGCTAATTATGAGAGCCATAACTAGAATCCAGGATTATCTGAACTTTATTAAATCACTTTTGTGAAACAAGATCAAGTTCTATTAAAAAAGAATATATAACATAAATTTCCAATAATGGAGGAATGAGCAAATAAATTATAGAAAATTGATAGGCTGGAATACTTTTTACAGAGACAATGTTTTGGTATCAGAGAAAGCTTATTATACAACGTTAAATGAAAACGGTATAAGGTAAGAAGTGATCCCAGTTTGGAACTTAAAATGCATAAACATGTACAATGGTTATTTCTTGGTAGTAATTTTTTGTTAATATTTTTCAAATTAAAAGAAATAAATATTTTACAATATAGAAAATTTTTTTTTTAGTTATGTATTTGAGGTCAGTTATAGGCAAATGATGTTTGCTGGCAATGTTGAGGACCATGTGCCTCTTCTTGTGTGTGTGCTTGAAAGCAGTGTGAGTGATGTCCTGCTGCCTCACCTCAGATGTGGATCTGTGTCAGAGCAGGTGTACAAGTGTCAGCTTTAGCCCCAAGCGCCTCTAACTGAATTTCCTGCTGGAGCTAGATGATTTCTTGCTATGTATTTTTTGAAGAATGCTTTGAACTGAGACCTATGGCCCATTATAATTGAGCTTAAATTCTTACAGTGATCTCCTGGAGATTTTGATTTCCTACATCAGGTCATAGTCATCTCTGTATGAAATCCAATTTCCCTGGATTCCTTTGCCCCATCCATTTCTTTTTAGAAGAATATGATATGACCTCATTCTCTTTAATCAGAATAGTCTCAAATGGCTGTGATTTCTTTTTGGTGTTGTTGTTAACTGTCATTTTTAAAATTTGAAATAATAAAAAAAAATTCCCCTCTGATTTTTCACATATAACGAAATGGACCAAAGCTAATTCTTAAAAAAAAAAAAAAATCTCCCAATTAGCTTCCAGAGATAGGATATGAGATACTATTTTCTTCTATGTGAGAGTATTTTTTAAAAAATGAAAAATCATGCCACATTTTAACATTTCCAACTTAAAAGTCTTCCACAGAGATGCACAATTAATGATTATTCTATTCAAGAAACCTTGAGCATCTACTTTATGCCAGGCACTCTGTTGTATGCTAGTGTTAATGTTGAAGACCACTTATTTTGCCAGTTGAAACTTAATGTTAGTTGCTTGCCTTGTGCCAGTTAGTAGTTACATGTCCATGTATTAATTCAGAAAGAGGAGATCTGGTTTGGACCAGGGAATGAAATAGAAAAGAGATAGCATGAGGTATTATTTGTTAAACAATTAACTTATACCCTTATCTCTGTTTTTTGAGCTGTGTTTGAATAAAAAGTATTGCTAATGTGATCTTTATTCTTTTGTTGTAGATTACAGATGTTGGATCACTTTGCTGAATGTGTTAAACAAGCCAAAGGTGTTCGCCAGCAGGCTGTGCAGCTTAATATTTTCACAGCTGTTCTTAGTGCATTAAAGGTATTTACTTTTAAAACGTAGTAAATATTCTAAACTATGATTTTAATTAATGCCTTTAATATAATAAGTCAAGCATATTTGGACTACTATGTTTACATGTGTATCTCTTTATAATTATGCTTTTATATAATTTTAATGAAATTACTAGAAACTATATCAAACTCATTATAACTAAATAAGTATTTTATATTTCAGTAATGTTAAAGTTCCTGTTTTAATTTGACGTCTCAGATTTTATGAATGCCAGTATGTTCTTTCAGAATTTTCAAACATACCTGACTAATGAAACCTGATATTCCCTTGGAGGCTAACTAGATAAAGGTTAAGTCTGATTTGTGATCTAGACCGTAAATCAGGAGAGGTTGTGTTGAAAGAATGCTGCATTTAGATATCATGTTCTGGTTTAGCTACTAACTAGGTTTCTGTCTTGTGTGATTCCTTTAACCTTTTTCAAACTTCAGATTTCACTTGTATAAAGTGAAGTAACAAATATTTTGCCTATCTCTCAGAGTTCATGCACTATACTAGGCAGCCTGTAGCCCCTCATGATATATTTGATAACTTCATATTATTCAATGCCAAGCTTCATATTACTGCTTTAAAATAAAAGGGCAACAAGTGTTTAAATGGGCATGAATTAAATCACATTTTGTAAGCACCAGGGAAGAGGGATGTAGGCATTGGTTATACAAATCAAGGTTTGTACCATTTATATAATCATTAGTATATGTCCTTTTTTGAGACCATTAGCTACCAGCATCTGAGGTTTTTTAAAAAGGAATGGGGTGGTCATGGTTTCCCTTAGTGGTTGGAAGGCTAGTGATCAACTGTAATATTGTTGTACAGTGCACTTTTCTTCATAGACGTGCTCACTGCTGCCTCTGCTGTAGTTTTCCCTAGGCACCATGACTTAGATTTTTGGTCTCAAGTAAGTAATTTAAGTTCCAGGATGCTAAGTGTAACTAGAACAGAGATACTAACAATTTAGTATGATGAACAAACTGTATCAACATTCACTTACTGATTATTCTTACCTCATTTTGTCTTTAGGTATATATTGGATATACTCTTTATGACATAATTGTCTTCTCTGGAAGTGTTATGTAAACGTGTCAAAGTTTCATACTCATCAGGCCTTTTCCTTCCTTAAAGTTACAGTGATAAATTTCAGTCAGTTAAATAACAGTTGATTTAATAATAATACAGTGTACTTTATATTTAAAACAACTTTTAAGCATTTGTTTTTGGATAGAGACACTCCCAGGGATTGTTGGTTTTAGGGCTGATTCAACTATAACTATGTTATATATCATGTTGTGAAATCATGTTTAGTAAAGTGATTACTGTCCGTCTAACAGGTATTCTAGGCATAGTATATGCATGTGAAAGTTGGCTGAAGAAAATAATGTGTGAAAGTATATGTATATTTACAAAGATTGCAGCCTTTTGTTTTTTTTGTTCCCCACATAACCATAGGGCCTGGCTGAAAACAAAAGTACTTTAGGACCTGAGGAAGTTCGTAAATCTGCTCTGACACTGGTTATGGGGGCTCTTGACAATCCAAACCCCATCTTACGATGCGCAGCAGGGGAAGCTCTTGGGAGAATGGCTCAGGTGGTTGGAGAAGCAACTTTCATTGCTAGAATGGCCCAGTATAGCTTTGACAAGTAAGTGGCTCTCTTTATCAACCAGTTAAGGTTCTCATGTAGGCAAAGGTGTCTTTTAAGTAATCAGTAATTATTGACCGGACTTTATTTTTTCCACATGGTAGATACTTTCAGTGTAGTGAGGATTTCTGTTTCAGCCCTTGAGTGTTATGTGATGGAATCAAGAAGATTGTTGGTAAAAATTCCTCTCAGTTAATGTGTACTCTGCTCTGAGGAAGTGTTCTGAAGTCCTTTTATCTCTGCTTCCCCATTATTCTTTCTGTTAATTTTTCACTTTTTGGAGTAAGCCATTCTTTCTAACTACTACCAAGTTTGTTATCTCTTAAATTATCCCTGAAACAGGGGATACATTTAGCATTAGGTTTTAAGGATTTCTTGGCATATTAATTAAAAAGAGTGATCTCAGAGGTCCAAATAAGAATGATTAAGATGACAAATGTACTTATTAGTGACTGTTGGTTGTTAATCAGGCACTTAAGTAGAGCAGTTGAAAATTGAGTGGTCAAGAACTGATACTTGAGTTATGCAGATTAATCATTCTTAGCTGTTGTATATTTTGAATACTAATTACCAAACTGCATCATAATTATTAAAGAGAGAGAGAGGTTGAGGAAAGCAATGGTTGTGAAGTAGTAGTTTGGAAGAAATATTTTCTGAACTCTGGAATGGTTTTCCTTGTCATCACACATGAGTGGTATTTTAGGTGGTTATAGTCTAAAGCCCCAGTGTATTGTTTGAATCACTAATGAATCGTATGGGCAGGCAGAATATAGTTTGAAATATTCCCAGATACTTAATCATCTGCAGGATGGCTTCAGTTATTTTTCTAGCAATAGATTAGCTTTGCCTTTTCCAAGTATTTGTCATTGATTCTGAAGTCAATTTTTGTTAAGGATTTTTTAAAAAAGACAGAACCAATCTTAGCTACCTGCTTCATGATTTGTGTTTTGTTAATAGTAGATAAAATGGAAGTGTATTTCTTTAAAAACTCTTGATTGGTAAATTTTTCTTTAGTTACAAGGAGTTTTAATTTAACTGTCTTCAGTACCTGTGGGACTACTTATTTTGTGCTTAAACTCTGGTGAAACTCAAGGGCATTTCATTCATATTCATACCAGTCTGGTTAATGGTTTGCAAGTGTTTTCATTGCTTAGTTTTGTTAGCTTTTCCAAATAATTTATTATGACCTGGAATTATTACATAGGTTTTGTTACCCATTTTTCACATTTTAATTTACCTGAAAGTGAGATTTGTCTTAAAACCTCTATGAAATGTCATAATTATTTGTTAGCATTTTATTTCTTTTGAAAAAGCTTCAATATCCTGTGGCTTCATTATGTCAGACTGTTCCATCAACATTATCTGTTGCTGATAAAATATACAACTATGAAAGGTCAAAATAACTTATACATACAGGCCTGTCAGTTGTATTTGCACATTAAAATCTTATGCCATCTTAGCATTAAGACTGAAAACATTTCTATAAATCGTTCTCAGTTAATAGGGAGTAGTTTCAATTTTTTAAGATTCAATTCAGAAAAAAATAAAAATCATTACTGGTTAAATTTCTTTCCATTCAAATTGAAAATCACTCCAAGACCTCTGGGAAATGTATATTTGCATATCTTAGATTATTTACTTTATTGAATAGCTGATTATCACTGAGAAAATTGGTCTAGCTTCTTCACTCACTGAAATGACCTCTGAAAGTCACAACAGGAAAGAAGTTTCTATTCTGTATAATGCTTTAGAATTCACAGACTGCATTCATTCTTCTTTAATTCCTTAAAATGACTGCTGTATTGGACTAATAATATGTTCATTTTACAGATGGAGAAAGTGAGGCATAGAGAGATAAAGATCACTTATCCATGGATATGTTAGAAATACTGCTAAGGATGGACTTAGTTCACTTCCTTTATTAATGCATTTCTTAACGTCTGTTCTATGACCGCACTTGCAATTTTTCTTTGTTTGCCATAGGCAAACTGACTGGCTGGAGTCTTGGTGATGGTTTTTCATCTCTTGATTTTATTTTATGAGTTTGACAGAAGTTTGATCATGGATGGCTTATTGAGAGTTACAATACAGTTTTGAAAAAAACATTGGACAACAGCTAGCACAGAGCAGCGATCCTTATGAAATGAGAAACAAAGAAGGGGAATACTACACTGGCTCCAGATTTCTGCCTGGAGAGAGTTTCCAGGCTGAACTGCAGGGATAGGAAACCCAAACCCATCTGAGTTGAGGAGAGAGAATTTAGAGTTTGGTGAGGCCAATGTACCTAGAATGTGTGGGGTAGAACATGAGAGAGGAGAGAGTTGCACAGATTCAGAGCTAAGAAGAGAGGAATCATCTCAAGTCTTTGGCTGAGCACTGATTTGTGCATGAGTACAGGGAAGCTGCTCAAGATCAGGGGAAAACACACCAGGAAGGAATAGGTGGAACAACACCCAGAGCTCGCACAGGGCTGAGAATAGCCCGTGTTCTCACTATCCAGATTGGAAAGACCTCCTAAAATGGATTCTTGAGAAGGATATTGCCTTAGTAGTTGGGGCAATAGTGGCCCACCGTAGAAAAGCTTAAAAATAAGCCTTGAAAGGATCAAACTGATTCCACACAACTTAACTGCATCTCAGAACAAAGTCCAGCAGTATTCAAAGGAATACAAATAATGCAGTACGTAACATCATAAAATTCACAGTATCCAGTTTCAAATAAAAAATTATCAGACACGTAAGGAAGTTTGAAAACAAAACCTACTACTAGGAGAAAACATCAACCATTGGAAACAAGCCTAGCAATAAAAGAGATAATAGAATTAGCAACCAAACATATTAAATGAACTTTTATAAATATGCTCCATATTTTTAAGGAAGTACGAGGAGACTTTAGTATGGTGAGAAGAGAAATGAAATTCATAAAGCAACCCAAAGGAAACTTCTAAATATGTAAAATATCTCAAATGAAAGAATACATTGGATGGAATTAATGGAGGATTAGACACTACATAGGAAAATAGTGATATTGAAGACACACAAATAGAAATTATCCTAAATGAATACAGAGAGAAAAAAGACTGGGAAAAAAAATTAACAGTCTCAGTGACTTCTGGGACAATTTCCAGCTGTCTAACGTACATGCAATTTGAATCGTAGAAGGATAGATAAGAAAAATTACTTGAATATATAATGGCCCAAAAAATCGTGTAATTTTGATGACAGCTATTAAACGCATAGATCCATTAACCTCAACAAACCCCAAATGGAAGAAAAACAAAAGAAAAGCACTTCATAATTAAATTCCTTAAAACCAGTGATAAAGATAACATGAAAGCAGCCAATGGGAAGAAAAGACATGCAGAGGAACAAAGATAATACGCAGACTTCTAATCATAAACCATGCAAACAAAAGGCAGTAGAGTGACATCTTTAAAGTACTGTAAGGAAAAACTGTCAACCTAGACTATACCCAGAGAAAATGCTTTTCAAAAATTAAGGTTTAATAAAGACTTTTTCAGACTATGAAAAGTTGAGAAAATTCATTGTCTACAGGCTTATACTACAAGAAATATTAAAAGAGGTTCTTTGTGCCAAAAAAAAAAAAAAAGGAACATCTGTCAGAACAACTGAAAAATAACAGAATTGGAGAATTTTCACTACCTTTTAGACTTTTTATGTTGCTTCTATAATCATGAGAGGGTGGTATTGACATAATGAAAGATATATAGATCAATGGAACAGAGTGAAAAACCCAGAAAGAATTTATATGTATGTGTATATTTTTATTTCTATAAATATTTTAACTTATTTATATTTATTTATATAAATATATTTTATATATTTTTGTATGTATTTTATTTTATGTATGTATAATTTATTTTCAACAAAGGTACCAAGGCTGGCACTCAGCAAAGTTCCCCAAGTGGTGCTGGAGAATTGGATATATTTATGAAGCAAAAAGAATAATAAATCTCAGTACTTAACTCACAGCATATAAAAAAATTACCTTGATATCAATAATAGATCCATATGTAAGAGCTAACTGTAAAACTTCTAAAAGAAAACGTAAAAGAAAACTTTGTTATCTTGGATTATGCAAAGATTTCTTAGGATGCAAAAAAACGTAAACCATCAAATATTTAAAATCAATAAATTGGACTTGATCACTTTTAAAAACTTTGGCTTTTTGCACAATAATGTTGAAATGAAAATACAAATTTCAAACTAGAATAAATATTTGAACATTTACTTTACCAAAGAAGATATGATCATGGCAAAAAAACCACATGAGATGTTCCACATCATTATTCAACAGGGAAGTGCAAATGAGCTCCTACTACATGCTCAACAGAATAGCTACGGTTTACTGGAAATACCAAGTGTTGGTAAGGATGTGGCATAACTGGAACTCTCATACATTGCTGGTGGAAATGTAAAGTGGTACAGCCACTTTGGAAAATAATTTGGTGATTTCTTCCAAACTGAAGCATACACTTACCTTATGACCTAGCAGTTCTACTCCTAGGTATTTACCCAAGAGAAGTGAAAACATTTGTGTGCACAAGCACTTGTACTAAAACTTTTATAGCTGCTTTGTTCATGAGAGCCAAAAGCTGGAAAGAATCCACATGTCTTAATCAATTAGTAAATGGCAAAATAAATTGTGGTATATTCATTGACGAAATGAATAAAAAAACGGGATGAATCTCAAAAGCATTATGCTGTGTAAAAAAATCAGACACAAAAGACTATGTACTATCTGATTTCATTTTATGAAACTATATAAAAGATAAAACTGTAGTGACAGGAGACAGATCCATGGTTTCCAAAGTGTTTGGGGGAGGTAGGTGACTTCAAAGAAACAGTAAGAACTTATGAAAATGTCTTATATCTATGCTATTAATATGGCAGCCACTAGCCACATGTGGCTATTGAGCAGTTGAAATGTATCCTTCCCAAATTGAGATGTGCTGTAAGTGTATAATCAGATTTTGAAGGCTTTGTGCTTAAAAAGAATGTAAAATATCTTGTTAATAATTTGTTATATTAATTACATCTTGATATTTTAATATTTTGGATATATTGGGTTAAATAAAATTTATTAAAATTAACTTCACTTGTTTCTTTTTTACCTTCTATAATGTGGTGAGTAGAATATTTAAAATTAAATACGTGGCTTGTGTTATATTCCTGGGACAGCTCTGTTCTATACTATGATTATATGGTGGTTACATACTATATGCAATTGTCAGAACTCATTAAATTGAACATTTTAATGGACACTTAAAATTGGTGAATTTTATTGTATATAAATGCATCTCAGTAAATCTTATTGTAAAAAATAATATACAATATCTCCTTTTTATTTATTCATTAAAGATATATTTCACATAGAAAAAAGATTGGCCCATCTAAACTTAAAGATGTTCCAGTCACAATTACAGGGAACTTCTTAAGTTCTGTGATTTTCTGTGATTTTGTGAATACAAATACCTTTTTTGTGTGTATTTTGAAAACCAATTTTAAAAACTATTCTTTGATTTAAAACACCAGTGGTAAAAATATATTTCAGATGTCTTTTCAAGGAATAATGAATACTAAAAACTGTGAAGCTGCAGTTCCTCTTTCCTATTTTCTCTAAAATTAAGGTAGGCTTTATTCAGTGAAATGTAACCATTTTAAGTTAAATCTCTAACTCTTGTTAGTGAGTAGAGAAAGAAGTAATCATGATTGTAATCTTCTGATTTCCAGAATAAATCCCTTTTATTAATGTGACTCATATGCTTGTTATTGCTGTACGGAGATAGAAAAAACAATCCCTAAAGCCTCACTTTTTTTCAGATTGAAATCAGCTCGAGATGTTGTATCCAGAACTGGGCATTCATTGGCTCTGGGTTGTTTGCATCGTTATGTTGGTGGTATTGGCTCAGGACAACATCTGAAGACCAGTGTCAGCATTTTATTGGCTCTAGCACAGGATGGAACATCCTCTGAAGTCCAGGTATAATATTGACTTTTTATTATGAAATTAAAAAATACTACTTTAAGGAAAGTGATTCTGATGAGTTGTTAGGAAAAATGTCTTAGGGTCTTTCTCTGCCATTTTATTAGGATTTGGTATTTGAACCCAATCCTAAATCTGGGAATTTAACCCATTCATAACAGTCCTTGAAGCATATTTTTGTTTGTTTGTTTGTTTTTTTATCCTTTGTTCTTGTTTCCTCTTCTTTTTATTTCCTTACATTTGTTAGGCTGATTTCCTTACATTTGTTAGACTGACTGAAAAAAAAATTTTTTTTGTTTTGTTTGTTGGTTTCTTTGCTTGTTTTCCTCTTTTTTTCTTTTTTCTTTTCAGATTTCTTTTAATAATCATCCTCTGTCTCTCCCTCTGACACCCTAACTCAGGTACAGAGTCATTGGTTGAATCTTCAAGTATACTCCTTTAATTTTTTTTTCTTTCCTCATCAAATATTTTGTACAAAAGTAGATATAACTACAATAAGAGGCAAGAGCTTCATGTGTGAAAATATCCTACAGTCTTGATTTGCCACTTTACATTGATGCACCTAAAAATACTAAGTATATGAATTCAACAGCATTCAACTTGCCAGCTTCATACTGGGACTCAAAAGTTGGGAGAAGAGACAAGTTTGATCACCATTACTGCCTGCCATTAGTCTGTTAATAAATGAGTTTCTTCACCATTAGAAAAGGATGCTAAATCCACCAGAGACTTCTTAGTCTGCAGGCTTAGTTTGCCTTTGACTTCTTGGTAAAGGTTTTCAGCTGTGTAAAGCACCTAAGTCCCAAAAAATTAAAAATAAAAATCAAGTAATCTTGCCCCTCAAGAGGTGCTGTGCTGCTTTATTTAAAAGACCGTGTTCACACTAGTCTGGAAGAAAAGAACACAACTATGAAATTATTTTCCGTAAGAAGTTACTGCTTTCTTCTTTTATGTCAAAGAGTTGGTGCTAGTTCTTTTCATCGTCACCTTCTCTTGCTTTAACTTCTTAAAACCACACTCCTTTAAGTGATCGCTTCACATGAGTCTTTTTCTATGACATGACATTTTACTGTAACGTGGACCAGTTACATTCCCTCAAAGCTGCTATTTCAGTTCGTATCTGCACAAGAGTAGCATAATAGCATTCTTTCTTAGTTTTCTCCAAAGTCTCCTCTGTTTTAAGAATCCTAACTCAAAAATTATACTTCAAAATTGAATTGTAGTATAGTATACATGTATTTAGTTATAACTACTGGAGATTTATTGTTCAATTACGTTTTCTTTTTTTGTATCCTCAACTCGTGTCTTGAGATCTTTGTTCTTATTTTATTTTTACTTGATAGAAACCTTCCTCCAGCAGTAATAATCTTAGGATACGTTGTGAAGTGGTGTGCTTTTTGATTCCTTGCATATCTGAAAAAAGTGACTTTATTTTGCCTTCACATTTTAATAACACTTTAGTTGGGTATACTGTTCCTCACACAGTCCTTTTTTTTCACTATTCATAAATGTTTCAGTACTTTTTGTATTCCAATGTTGCAAATAAGAGGCTAATAATAGCTTAATTTTTTGAGTTAAATTTCCATAGATACTAACATCTTAGGTTTTTATCAGCTACCTATTAAAAGTTTCAAATATGTTCTTTAAGAAGTGAAAGATAACTTATAAGCCAATAATCAAAGCAACTGATGTGCAAGTACTGTCTTTAAAGTTTCTCTGCAGTGTGACTTTGTATATCCAGAAATAAAACTTTAATGACAAATTAATTTTCTCCTTTTGTACTATGCATGTATTTCACACTCCCAAAAGACAGTGTCTTATGTAATAAATTTCTGAATTAATGGATGCTTATGGACATCATAGCTATCTTTTTCTGCATCTTTTCATTGGTTTTGCTAAGAAACTTATCTGAAATATGTCTGTATGTCTATAACTTTATATTTTGGTTTAGTAACATATAAGAATTTTTCTCTCTATCCTTGCACCTTAGAAATTTCATCAGATTCTTTGTAAGTTTATCTTTTCCTTTTCTCTTTCTGGTACCTATTCATATGTTAGGTCTCGTCTTTTTCCTCATTATTTTAATTTTTTTGTATTTTCACTCCTTTAAAGGATAATCTTCCATTTGAACTTCAAGATAATGATTTTATTATTTAGCAATAATTATTCTTTTTTTCCATTTTTCTATTGAACATTTAATATAAATCCTGGGGGTGTGTGAGTGTGTGTTTTTAAAACACTTGTAGAATCTCCTTTGTGCTTTAATTATATTGCCTTAAAAATCCTTATGATAGTTTTACTAAAATACTTTTTTGTTTCTTCCATTAATTTTTTTCTCCAAATGTGTATTCTGGTCTTCCTCCCTCAGGCTGCTGTATCCATAATACTTTTTGCTAGCTCTTGTCAGTAAGTGTGGTTTCTGTACATAACTATCCAGCTCAGGTTGCTGAATTCATTAGGATTGGAGTAGATTGACAGGTAGTAGATATTAGGTATGCATTTTTTTATACCATGTTAACAAGTTGGGAAACTTCTCTGTTGAGACTTCTCTGTTCTCAGCCTAGTAGTGCAGCTCTGCTTTGGAGCTGCCAACAGCAAAAATAAAAGGTAAGTTCTTTGACAGGTGGATGTGAGCAGCTTAAAGGATTTTTCATTTTCTTAAGCCTATGTTGATGACAGTACATTGCTCTGGGTTAGTTTTGCAAATACTATTAACCGCTAAGATTATTTGTGCTTAGTAAACAGAAATTAGGGCCTGAAATTGTTCGATGCACTTGAAGAGCTGTGGTGTGACTATCATTGCTTGAGAAGTATATCTGAGTACAGAACATTGGTACGGTCGTTGTTTTATTTCAGCCTAGTTAATTAGCAAAACTTCGATAATAAATATATATACTCCAGACAATAAATGTATATTTGATGTCCATAGTATCCACTAAATCAAATACTTACTATGTAAATCATTGTCTTGTGGAAGTGTGAAACACATGAACATTATAATAGAGGAAATGAGTTCATCAATGAAACTTTTTTCTGACACTCAAAGCCACAATGCAGAGAAACTTTAAACGTAGCATTTGTATATCAGTCTCTTTGGTTATTGGCTACTGGTAGCTTATGTGCTTACCTTCTATTTCTTAAGGAATATATTTGAAAATTTTTCTAGATCATTAATTAAAATCTAAGACGTTAGTATTATAAAAATTTAAGTTAAAATATCAATTCAGTATACTTCATCACTTACAACTAAAATAAAATTATATTTTATTCTAGACTTGGTCTCTTCATTCACTTGCATTGATAGTGGATTCCAGTGGCCCAATGTATCGTGGATATGTGGAGCCAACATTATCTCTGGTTCTTACCTTGCTGTTGACAGTTCCACCCTCGCATACAGAAGTTCATCAGTGTTTGGGTAGATGCTTGGGTGCTATAATAACTACTGTTGGCCCTGAACTACAAGGTGAGTAAATTCATCTAAAATTAAAGGAGCTAGATAGCTAATTACTGCCTTTCAGCTTCCTAAATGTCACCATCACATTGCCTAAAGAAATCTTGTAATAATAATAATAATTGCTATGTACTGAATGCTTGCAATTTACTGAACACCTGGAACCCTGCTTTTTATATGTACTATTTTATTTAATCCCTGCAGCAAACATGTGATATGAAGGTGTGTGTTAAAGTTCTGAGCAGAGAACATCTAAATGATATGTTACTGGGAGCCCCATGCAGTCAAAGATAAAAAGTTCCTTTGGCCTGGAGTGCCATCCACTTGTCTTCATGGACTTTAGCTTCACTTTTTTTGTTTCCCTAAGTCTAAGGAAGATAATATTATCTAATTTTTCTCTGAGGAAAGAAGCTCAGAGAAGATAAGTAACCAGCCTAGAGTTACTCAACTAATGAGTGGCAGATTTGTGATCCTAAGGCCCATATTCTTATCATGCACTTAACACTGATATGATTCTACTAATGGTTAAATTAAGCACTTAGATCAGAAGATCAGAAAATTACTATGAGTTTATGCAAAATATATAAGCCACTTTCAGAGCTTTCCCTTTTTTCCCCTACCATTTGTTAAAACTTTCAGTGGGTCAAGCGTTTTATGTGTATTACCTCATTTAATTCTGACAACAGTCCTGATAAAGGTATGTCTCTCCATTTTACAGATGAAATACTGAGGCTAAGAGAGGTTAAGAATTTTCCTACGGTTTTCTGTATATAGCCAATGAGTGGTTGGAATCAGAGGTGAAGCTCAGATAAATTTTCTTTGCCTATATTCTTAACCACTGTGCTATGTTGCCTCCATTCAGACAGATTTTTTTAAAAAGAAGGAAGAGAAAAAAGAAAAGATCTTAAGGAAGAATATGGAAATTGAAAAATACGTGATTTAGACACGTCTCTATCTTGGACTCAGGTCCTCTTTGAGAAAGTTGATAGTTCTTTCTTCCAGTGAATATCATAAGGTTATGGAGAGAATAAATACGTGCCTTTGAATAAGTATAGGTGCTTACCAAGTGCTTTCTGATATGATGATGAAGCAGTGTGTATTTCAAACTAGAATGTGACTCTTAGCATGACTTTAATGTCCTTGTTTGGTCTCTGTATGTATGCAAAATTACTTTGCATTGCTGAAAATTTCACATCACTTATATCTGGCAATGAAGACATTTTTGTGTCTTAGTGTAAATAATACTGCAACTTATTTTCCCTAACTATCTCTGTAAAAATTGCCACTAATCTTATTAGGAAAATAAGATTTGACATTATTATATAATAGAAGTGGTACTATTGTTTGAACAGAGAACAAGAGAATGAGGAATCTTCTGGCTCTTTCAAAGAAAACAATGATGGATTTAAAAGACAGTATAGTTTATCAGGGGATAAATACAAAGCTAGCTAAATCTAAGAGAGAGATATTATCTTCATTCATAAACAGTTGTGTTTTGAAATCATTTCTATGGATTTTGCAGACTTTGTTTTTAAAACAATCTGAATAGGAATCAGAAAGAGGGTTATTTATCTTAAAAGTGACTCCTTTTTTACTTTTGATTGAAGTAATAGTAATTGACTTACAATATTATATTCATTTCAGGTGTGCAACTTGGTATTTCAACAATTATATATATTATGAATTGATCACCACATTACGTCTGGTAACCATCTGTAACCATATAAACTTATTACAGTATTATTGACTGTATTCCCTGTGCTGTAGCTTACAACCTTTAAAAAGTGACTTCCTTTTGAAGGTTGGCTTTCAGGGAAAGGAATTTTTGGAATGACTTTATTAAATGGGATAGACAGGACAGGCAGATAACTGGATTATGGGCCGAATCTGCTCAGATGCCTGGTTGGCTTTTTTTTTTTTCCAACAGCCCTTTACGTAAGAATGGTTTTTACATTTATAAATGGTTATATTTTAAATGATTATATAGGTGCTTACATAATAGAGTTGTGTGGATTTGGCCTCTTGGCTAGCAAAGTGAAAAACATTTACTTGCGGCCCTTTAAGAAAAAGTTTGCTAATTCCTGTTCTGGAAGATTTTATTTGCTTGATAAAATGTAAGGGGAAAAAAGTTAAGGGCATTTCTTATAGTGATTATTAATTTAGCAGTTGCATTACCTGATCTAACCATAGAACAAACATACTGATTAATGTTAATTCAACATAGTTTTTTTTTTTTTTAATGGAAGTATGGTTGATTTACAATGTTGTGTTAGTTTCAGGTGTACTTTTTTTTTTTAAGAAGGAGATTATTTAGAAGGTAATTATTTTCTGGGAATATTTCTGGTGATACTAATAAGATCATTGTATTTTGCATTTTCTTTGACTTTGCTCCTAGGGAATGGAGCAACAATTTCCACGATCCGTTCTTCTTGTTTGGTGGGTTGTGCAATAACCCAGGACCATTCAGATTCTCTGGTCCAAGCAGCTGCCATATCTTGCCTTCAGCAGCTTCACATGTTTGCACCACGACATGTCAATCTGTCTAGTCTCGTTCCTAGCCTTTGTGTAAGTATAAAGCTGTTTCATTCATTGATTTATTTAGGGAGCCCCAAATTTGTTTCCTAAAATATCAGACTAGATCAAAAAACGTAAGTTTCTTGGGTTGTGCATTCTAGAGTTTCAGCTGCAGTAGTCATTTTCTTGCTATTCATTTTACTCACTGATTTTCTTTTTCACTTTTTAAGAAATATTCTAGTGAACTGTTTATTTCTTGGCTAAAAGATCATCATATTTTCAGTCTTTCCCACTCAGAATTTTGACCCCTAAAGTTTGCTTGATAACTTCTGAGGATCTGTTGCTGTCATCACAGTCGTTAATTGATTGACTCAACAAATATTTATTGAGAGCCTGCTACGTGTCGGGATCGTGCAAAGCCCTGGGGATACATTTGTGGATGAGACAGGATGATGCTTCTGTCATAATGGAGTTTATAGTTTATAAGGGAACATGGTCAACAATGATTATTTGCAAATGAGTACTAAAAAGGCTACAGGAGAGCATGTAACAGGGGAGCCTATCACAACCCAGGCATTCAGGAAAGATTTCCCTAAAAAAATGGCATGGAAGATGTGAACTGTAGTATAAATAGGAGTTAGTTTAGGGGAAAGTGTGATATTGCAGTAGACAGCACTTATTTTTAGGCAAAGGGAAAAATATGGGAAGGAGGGGATGCATTTAAGGAACTGTTTACTCAGTGTGGTTAAAGCTGGGAGGGAAGAGGGGGAGGTGGGTCATGGGGGAACAGGATGAAGCTGGACAAATAGCCAGGTGACAGATCAGGCAGACTTTCTGGATGTATTAAAACTTTGGCCTTTATTCTGCAAGCAATGGGAAACCATTAGAATGTATTCCACTGAGGAGTAACATGATCAGATTTGCACTTTTTACATTTCATTCTTGCTGCACAGTGGTGAATGGAATCTACAGGGTAGTAATTATAATGGTCTAAGGAAGGAGATGATAATGACTTCTCCAAGTTGGTAGCAGTGAGAATGGGAAAAAATATATGCATTTGAGTGGTACTTAGGAGAAAGGATCAATAGAAATTAATTGGCTGCAGTGGAAAGGATGTGACCCAGGTTCCTGACCTAAGTATAGTAATATAACTTACTGAGATTGGCAACATTGGAATAGGAGAAGGTCTGGAAGAGCAGGTATCATTAATTCAGTTTTAGACCTTTGAATAGTTACATGGGTCTGAAGCTCAGAAAAGAGAAGTCAGGTTAGAGAGATAAACTTGGAAGGCATGAGCATTTAGATGGTAAATTATAGATACAGGAGTAAATGAGATTGCCAGGGAGAGAGTACTGAATGAGGACCCCACCATATAAAATTTAGGGGAAAAAAAAAGAATCAGAAAAAAACATGAAAAAGCAGTCAGAGAGATGAAAGGGAAAATGGAGGTTGTAGTGTTCACAGATGTCAAGTGGAGTAGAGGAGTGTTCAGCTATATCAGATACTGTCAAGAGATCAAATGAAATGACAGCTACAGTGTGTCCTTTGACTTCTGTCCCATGATGTCCTTAGTAAGAGCTCATCTGGTAGAGTGGTATAAATGGAAGCCCAGACACACTGGGTTAAATATGGAATATGAACAGTAATGTCTTTCCAGAAGTTTGACTATAAAAGAGAGGGCAGAAGACAATAGGTTGAGGGGGTGATGGGGTCTAAAGAGATGCTTTTTCTCCTACAGTAGTGAGAAGAAGTGAGCATGTTTAAATACTGACAAGATGGAGCCAGTAGGGTGGGGCAGAGAGGGATTTATTATTCATCCAGGATTTCCAATGGGATAGTTTGCAGGACACAAGTAGAGGATGTCTCTTTCAGTGCAACATGAAGAAAAGAGGAGAGGACAAGTGTAGAGGATTTATGGATTTGGTGGCTGGAAGTTGAAGGAGTTATCATCTAATGACTTGTACTTTCTTAATCAAGTGAAAGAGAAGATAAGGTTCTGTGAATGAGGAAGCAAAAAGGAGGGTTAGAAATTCGAGAAGAATGGGATGTGGGAGATTGAAGTAACTGTAGAAATATAATATTCTATGATAGTTCTGAGGGTTCAGTAGAGGTTAGTGACCTTTGGCTCCATCGTGTGACTTATGCTGGTACCAGTTCATCTAGTTGTGAGATTTTTCTCCTGCACCTGTAAAGATCGTGAGCAGCCAGATACTTTGATACATTCATAGTTGGACTTTGGCCAAGCAGATTTGATTAAATGTCAACAGAATGGGAGAGGGAAAGATGTTAACAAGATGTTGCTGAAATGATGGATTATGAAATCTCATTTGGATGAGGAAGGAAGGTAAGGACAGTAGGAGGCTGATGTATAGGGAGAAAGAAGGGCACTACAGATGTAACTGTGGGAGGATATTGTGGAGGAAAGGGAAGAGAAGGTTATCCAGGATTAGGTGAAGGAACTGAAAGGTCAAGATCTTAGATACTAGGTCTGGTGTGGTATATTTAGCTTTACCCAACAAGATTTGCTCCTTTTCACCGTAGACCAGGGGGAACTGCATCGGTCTCAGACCATCAAGAAGCTTGATTGCCACAGAGCAGAAACCAGATGCACATGAAATGTTTACAAAGAACATCCACAAAGGAAATAGTCAACTAATAGTATACACTGAATTGCATTCTGCAACAAGATACGTAACGTCCTGCCAAAAGCCATGGCCTGATGCCCAAGTTTGAGGGCATAAATGGTATCTCTTGAGCAAGTGGACTTGTTAAATGATGCAGCTTTGATAGGCAACTGATAAGTGTGATGAAGATGCAGACACACATGCCTCAAGTTGTCTGGTTCTTCTTTCCATTTTTTTCTCCTTAAATGTGATTATGCTATGGTGGTTGACCTTATGAGATGGGACACATTTAAGAGGATCTGGTAAAGTAATAACATGAATTTCTTTATCTTGGTGGACGTTATCAATAAGCCGCAGAGAACACAATGAGTTTCCTATGTGTTAACACAAGATAATGTCTTCAAAATGATTTCCTTAGCAAAATATCAAGGGTTTTATTACCAAGCATGTTGAGCACTTTCCTGAACCTCTTCCAAAAAACTAAGTAGTGAGATTGCAGGCAGCTGGTAGGAAGGAGATGGCATGGCAGATAACAATGGGAACAAGGGCCACTTAGGTGACTGTCTTGTTTCCGCATTGCCAGATACCCTCAGACTGTCTTCATTACGAGATCTTTTGACACTCTCTAAAAATAGTATATACACGGATTCATCCAAATTAGTGAAAGCAGGTCTGATTTTTATAAATTTCATGTTCATCTCTATTCAGTCATTGCTACCAGAAATGGCCATATTATGTGATACCATGTGTAATACCTAACACAAATGAAATGTGATTTTTTTTTTCAGCAAGTGTATTGAGAGGTGAGTTTCACCATAGTAATCTTTATTAATGATATTAAAGTATTAAAAGGTATATGATGGTAGAACTGTTCAAAATGTGTTTTTGAAAAAACAGCCACCACTCTGAATAGTTATTTCCCTCCCAGCAAGTGGGTGCTTTTTACCCCATGTGACCACAGTTACTCATTCTCCTGTCCAGATTTATTCCACATGGCATTTATGTCATCTGGGAAAATTGTAGATGTCAGTGAGAGAAGGACTCGAGCTGAATGCCCATGTCATCAGATAAGAAGGCGGAAACTCGGAGAGACTTGTTCTTCCTGTCTCATATGGCCATGCTTAACCTTTCTGATTATGGGATATTTGAAAGTTCCAAAACGTCTTCATTTTTAGGAAGAGAAATGAAAAAAACATTTTGTTGAAAAAAATCTAACCTGTTAGGTTTTCTCTCCTCATTTTTATTTTCTTTTATAATTTCATCAACTGTGAATTTTATGCAAAACTAAGAGTTACAAAAAATATATTAACAACATAAAAATGCATTATCTGCATTTGTGAAGCATTGTGAAGTGGTGGTGTATTCCACATAATTATTTTCCCCTCCATCGTATCTGGACGGGATTCTTTCTAAAATTTATTATTCACATTCTTTCTTTAAAAGCAGCATATGGAACATAATATTTTCTTGATGAGTCAGATTTATAGTAATAGTGATAATAGCTAACATTTATTGAGCGATTACCATGTGTCATCTACTGTTCTAAGGAAAATACTTGTTTTAACTTGTTTTGTTTTCACTATATTCCTGTGAGGAATTTCTATCCTCATTTCACATATGAGCAAATGAGGCACAGAGAAGTTAAGTAACTTGTTTAAGATTACACAGGAAACCCAGTCTGGCTACCGGAGCCTGAGCTCTTAATTATTATGCCGTGCTGCATCTTACACTTTACTTCATATATTACAGTGTACTTTATTGTTTCTTTCAGGAACTTTTGAGATTAAAAAACAAATTCTATACCAAAAGGATCCATTTTGCAGTTCTTTTCAGATATTTATGTTTGCTTGATTTGGGCTTTTTATTTTAGTATATATCCTCTTTTGCTTTCAATTCTTAATGTGTGCTCTGTCCCCTAACTTTTCATTTCACTACACATAATCTCTAAGCACTTGAAAAATTTCGATGACAGAGTTTAGTAGGACCATCTGTAAAGTAAGATGTGCAAAAGATCCTTCTGGATTTTTTTTATCTAAGTACATTATATGATCTTTAGGGCCCAAGTCTTGGGGCATTTATTTTATAAGCTACTAAAATATTCTTTATATATTTTATTGGAATTACTGTTTTTCCAAAAGACCATTATTTGGTTATATTTTGAACAACTGAGGTGGTTAAATGAAGAGACTCTTCACAAGTAAAGTGTTAAGATATATTCATTAGACAAGTGAGATTACAGCTTTTTTTTTTTTTTTTTTTTTTTTTTTTTACAAAAAAGTCTTAAATTGTTATGGTTTACAGGTTCACTTATGTAGTTCCCATTTGTTACTTCGACGAGCAGCTGTGGCATGTCTCCGGCAGCTTGCACAAAGAGAAGCAGCTGAAGTATGTGAATATGCCATGAGCCTGGCCAAAAATGCAGGGGACAAAGAGAGCAGTGGAGCTAGTAAGTTATGTTATCTGTCAATATTCTTTTTGTTTAAATATTTTAACATTTCAAATGAGCATTACTTACTAAATAACGTTTTAGCATTGAAATACGGTCCATTTTAAATTCTTTTAAATAAAATAAAACTATTACCACTTTTAAAATTCCTGTGTAGTTTCCTTGGTAATTTTACATTTTTTACTTTTTAAAATTTTTATAGCTTAAAAAAATTTTTGTAGCCATTACTATCAGGATACTTCTGCCATCCCTTGAGTATGTTTAAGCTCTATAAAGGATGAGTAACTCTAGGGATATTGCCTTGTATCAGTAATAGGCGTCTGAAAAGAAAGATTATCTATTTGGGGGGGTACCTGAAACCTTCCAGTCATTGACAGCGGTTAACCTTTTGTGATATAACTTTTCCTCAAAGAAGGTAAAACCAAAGTAACCAATAAAACTATTAAATGTCAGTAGATGTTTGGGTGTGGGAAGGTAGATCGTTGCTTTCTTCAGCTCTTTTTGTTTTCTGGAGAGTTTTAAGTATAGCTTGAATTTATAGCTAGTTTTCTGATCTCTTGGGATGGTTTGGGAACTTTTTCAGAACTTAATTTATAGAGATATTTTCCCTATTGTGAGAGAAAACTTTTACTTACTAAGAGCTTTCAAAAGGATAGAAGTTGCTTGGGTACTAAGAAGCAAGATACTAAAATAACTCCAGTTTTAGCATAGTGTGTGTAATAAGAGCTCTATTAACAAGCATACTGTATTATAGAATGCAAAAGAAGTTTATTATGTAAAAGTCCAACAGTCAAAATGGTGCTTTCTGGAGAGAAGACTATGACACCAAAAGTAATTGCAGAATTCTCCTGAATACATAAAAAATTTTAGAACTTGTACATGTCAGTCACTATAATCAGAATTGAAAGAGACAAGCTAAGAGAGGGGAAAATATTTGCAAAATGTGCTTATTTTATTTGTTAGAATGTATACATGTATATTTAATATTTTTAAAGCTTTTACAAATTAGTGTGCCAGGGGGCCTAAGACCACCCCCAGGTTTGATGATTGACTAGGAAGACACTGCATATAGTCACACTATGGCTATGATTTTTTAAGCAAAGGGACAGAAAGCAAAATCAGCAAAGGGAAAAGGTACGTTGAGTGAAGTCCAGAGCAAACCAGGCACAAGCTTCCCAGAGTCCACTCCCCAGGGTGTCACACAGGAAAGGCTTAATTCCCTAGTAAGGCATGACAATGCATGTGAAATGTTGTCTGCCAGCAAAGCTTGCTAGACATTCAGTGCCCAAGTTTTTTACTGGGAGTGGGTCAGATAGGCATGATCTGCCTAGCCTGTACCAAAATTCGGACTCTCAGAAGGCAAGCAGGTGCTCAGCATAAACCGTATTGTTGGTATGCACAGTTTAGGCATAGTAAGCCACTTTTATCAGGAAATGATGGGAACTCTGCTGAAACCCAATTCCCAGATTTGAGCCAAGAACTATCTGTAATATCAGGCCTTAATAGAGTAGTCTCAGATCTGCTATGGTTAACTCTTTTACGCGTCTGTAAAAATCACTAGAGCACACGAAAAGATGTTTTATCAAAGAAGAAATATCAACATATGAAATATCTTTAACCTCTAGTGATTAAATAGTTGCATGTTAATACAGTCATAGGATAGCATTTTTCTTCTATAAAAGTGACCAAGATTAAAAATAGTGATTTTAACTGGTGTGGAGAGAGAGATGAACAAAAGAGAAAATTTCTTATACTGCTGGTAGAAATGTAAAGTTATACAAATTTTCTGGAGGATTTTTTTTCAGTGTATTCTCAAAGTTTTCAAACTGTGCTTACCACTTTGACCTAGCAATTCCTCTTTTAGGAATTCATCCTCAGTGGTTAATCGGTTAATGTACTCCTGATTCAATGGTTTGCTGTGTTGCCATGAAAATCACATTGTGGAAATATAATTCCTGATATGGGAAGATATTCACCATATACTGCTAAGTGAAAACTAGGCCTCTGTGCCTAATCTCTCTGTAATGTTCCTTCCTTGGAACCTTCTCTTTTGACCTTTCCCACTGTCTTTGAATTCCCATCACTGTGTCTGTTTTCTGCAAACCTTCCCTCATTCTGTCTTTGGAGTAACTCAGTTACAAAGAGCCACTTTTCAGCCTGCATCCTTCCATCTCACTCCCTTCAAGGTTCAGAGGGCGTTAGTCTTCGTGGAGCCTAATTGTATTTATTCTTAAAGGCTGCCAGTTGTTCTACTCCTGCTATTTGTAAGAATAAGATTTTCAGATAAAGCAAGAAATTTAACCACTATTTCATAACAATTTTTGATTGTGTATTTCTTGGACAGGATTTTCTCAATTTTAAAATAAACTTTTAGGATATAATCCATTTATAATTTGTGTCCTAGCTTTATAGATTTTTAAAAATTTGAACTATAAGACCGAATAAGTTTCAATTTGTTCATCCAATAAATGTAGCAATAATTTTTTTCCGTCCATTAAATTAAATCTAATTAGAAGTACGTTTCTTTCCCACACTTTTTTCTTATTAAAATCAAATATACATTTGCTGAGCATTCCATGGAGGTTTGTTTAAAATACCACAGAACAATCAGTCTTAAAGATCAGGGTTTTTACCTTTATTGTCAGGTTAAATTGTAATTCTAAAGATATGTAAATTGTGGACTATAGTTAAATTGTATATATAGCTAGCTCATTTTGTTGTTACTGTGAATTTAAATGTGTATCATGGCCTTTAACATAATTGTTGCCTGTAGTATACGATAAAATCTTATACGAGTTCATTTGTAAAAATTGCTTTTCAGGTGTCAGTCCTTTTGCGCCTGGAGTTAGTTCTCGAAGTGATATCCATTGCCGGCACCAAGGTGTTAATATAACAGAAACTGGTCTTGAGGGACTTCTGTTTGGAATGCTAGACCGGGAGACAGATAGAAAATTATGTTCTGATATTCATGATACTTTGGGACATATGCTTTCATCGCTGGCTGTAGAAAAACTTTCCCATTGGCTAATGCTTTGTAAAGATGTCCTAGCAGCTTCTAGTGGTATGTATTCAATACATAAAATGTGTTCTTAAAATAATGAAAATTATTTCTATATAGATATAGATATATAAATTTGAGCTTATGTTTAAAAATATTAATAATTGTTAATCTATAAATCCCTGTAAAATGTTGAAGGTCAAAATATATTACAAACTAATGAACTTTGGTTATTTTTTTGGAAAATGACTAAGTTCAGATTAAATTATTGTATATAAAAATCCCAGGTTACTCTGTAGTTTGACGTAAAATGTAAACTAGTGAAATATGTAAAATACTTTTATGTATCCTTTCCTTGGTTTCTTACTGATTGTTTAAAAGAAGAAATTTGCCAGTGCTACTGTTTTCAAAGTGAGAATTTAGTCTATTTTTAAATTAGAAATCTTCAAACATTAATGCTATTTCTAAAGCATCATTTTTACTATATGTGAGGTTGTTATGCCTTTATTTTTGTTACAGATATGAGTACTGCAACTCCCTTAAGTAGTGGAAAAGATGAAGAATTTGAAAAGAAAGATGAGATGGATGATGATACCATGTTTACCACACTAGGAGAAGAAGATAAGTCAAAGCCATTTGTGGCACCTCGCTGGGCCACTCGAGTATTTGCTGCTGATTGCCTGTGTCGAATCATCAATTTGTGTGAGAATGCGGACCAGGCTCACTTTGATCTTGCCATGGCACGTTCTGCTAAACTACGAAACCCTACAAGTAAATTTAAAATCAGTGCTTCTTTTTCCCAGAGTATTTTTATAAGTTTGAAATATTTTACTGCTTTGTAACATGCTTTAGACTGTGCCTTTTGTTTATTGTAAGTTTCTTTGCCTTTTACCTTTGTTTTCCGTCCTCTCTACATATTGTCCATCTTCTGATCCATATTTGGAAGATAAGTTGAAAAAAGTGGTCCAAAGTTATATACCTATCTTAAGATATATTTATCTTAATCATTTGCCCAAAGGATAGTGACGGCAGTAACTTTCGTTTCCTTGGTACCTTATCCTACTTTTAGCACTTTACTGTAAAAGAGATGGCAAAAGTTTAAAGTGCATAAAGTGAGTTTTGCAGTCCCCTGCTATGGAGAATGTCAGAATTCATGAATACCATGGCAGATTTCGAACTCTCAGATTTCAGAAATGTTGTTAGGTATTTTTGGAAAGGTGAAAATTGTTTGTTACTAAAACCCTTTACTTTTTGATCATTTGTAAGCTTTTATGCCATATATCTCCTGAATCAAATATTATAGGGAATTTACAAAGAGATCATCAGCTCCAGTATCTTCACTTACAAATGAAGAGACCCAGAGAAGCTGAGAGAAGTGGCAGAGTAACAGACTCTCTTATCTTGTATTTTGTTGTCTCTTCATCATCCTGTCATTTTTTAAATATCTGAAGACACATTATATGTATCATCAGTTTTGAAGTCTATACATTAAAAATGCCTTTCAGTTTATTTTGTTGTGTATAAGATGCAGTAGAACTCACAAATGGATTAAAAAACAAACAAATGAAAAGTAAAGCAGTAGTATATACACTATGTATAAAATGTGAATCTGAATATATATAGAATACTAGCAAAGCACGATATATCATGAACATAGTGTCCCTTTTCATGTCATTATCTATCAGATATTTACTGAGTCCTATTCTTTGCTATACATTGAGGATCCAAAGGAGAAAAAAAAACATAGTCCATGCTTTTGAAGCATTTCTAGTCTAGAAGACAAAGAGCCAGATTTGTCACTCAAATAATTATATATCCCAATAGTGGAATGATAAGAACACTTTGGGAGCATAAAAAAGGACTGTTTGTTTCCTAAAGAGCCAGAGAAGATATAACAGAGGAAGTCATCTTGAAGCTGGGTTTTAGAGGCAGAAAAATGGTTTTCCCGGTAGAAGAGGCTGCTTATTATATTTGTTTTCTATTATTGCTCTAATAAATGACAGCAAACTTAGTGGCTTAAAGTAACAGAAAATTGTTAACTTACAGTTCTGTGGGTCAGAAAGTCCCAGAATGTAATCAACCTCTATCAGTCCCCTAATTCTCTCCTTATTTCGGAATTTCTGCTCAGTGCCCCTTTAGGAGTTCATTTCCTTAGATTTAGACAAAAGATAGAGGTCTTAATTTCATAAAGGCTGTTATGTAGAGATTGAGTACAGAAGCAACAAAACTTTCATTCCCGAAACAATTGCCTAGTTTTTCATTCTAGATTGATATAAATTGTAAATTAGGTGACAGAACATATTAGGAGGACTAATGGGTCTTTTTGTTTACTTTTGGGTTGGCATAATCTGAATAAACCCATTTTAATCCAGTTTCTTCCACCTTGGAAATTTCCTCCCAAATTCTGGCAAAAGTTTATTATATCATTAGTTTTTATTGATGGTGTGTTTTTGCCTTCCTTAGGTGAGGAAGCATTGGGGGCTTCTAGCCGAAAGTATTTTTCTCTCCATTTTGCTCCCCTCCCCAAAATAAATAGATCTTCTTTTTTAGAGTTAAAATTCTAAAATTGCTATTTTAGGTAGGCATGTAAAAAAAACTGGAATATGCTAGTAATGTTCACAATAGCAATAACAACAAAACCCTCTTTAAATAGGAATTGACTTGGGATCAGGCTGAGCCACAGAATTACCACTGCTTCAAAAAAGACTGTGAGAGCCTTGCAGCCTCATGAAGATCTTTAGAATTCTTAAGCTTGATAAATTCTTAAGATAATTTCTTTTGCTATATCTTTAATTTCACCAATCTTTCCTTTTTCAGTATCTAATCTCTACTAATCTTATTCAGTGTATTTTTCATTTCAGATATCTTTTTATATCTCTAGAAATCCCACTTGTGGTTTTCTCTTTTATTTAGGTGATGATATCTATTAAAAAGTCCCTATCTGCTAATTCTGTTATCTCTTTCATTTCTGGACCAACATTTCTGTTCATTGGTTTTTGTTTTCATTTTCCTTGTTATGAGATATATTCTTCTGCTTTTTTTACATCTGTGGTAATTCTCCATTAGATGCCAGACATTGCAAATTTTATTATGTTAGTGCTGGATTTTGTGATAGTGCTGGATTTTGTTTTGTGATGTAGCTAAATTATTTGGTATCTTTTGAATTTTTTCAGACTTGCCTTAAGCTTTAATAGGGCTGATCCAGGACAGCCTTTACTCTAAGGCTAACAGGAAAAGACTTCCTTTTTCTACATCTTATCCTTATAAAAGTCTTTTCCAGAGTAGAGGTTGGCAAACTATAGCTTGCTGTCCAAATTCAGTCCAATCCACAGTCTGTTTTTGTCAATAGTTTTATTGGAGCACGGCACACCCATTTGTGTACATATGGTTTATGTACATACTGCAACAGCAGAGTTGAGTAGTTACGGTATAAATTATATGGCCAGCAAATGCAAATATATTTACTTTCTGGTTTTTTACAGAAGTTTGTCAATCCCTGTTGACAAAAGGATCACAAGCTTCTTTGGGGAAAGTTGTGGTAATCAGTTATTTTGCTTCCAATGTCATTATACATCCTATAACTTCATCTGTTTTATTACATTGTGTAAAGGCTTACCAGTGTACTCAAGAGATCATGGTATGGAAGCTCTCTTGAAAGTGTATCTTTGTTATTTCTAAACATGGTGAAACATGTGGATCATAAATGCTTTTTTGAAGAAATTTACTTCATTTTATATTTTTATGTTATGACATTTACTTTTGGAAAAGTTTTCCTTTTTGCTTTCTATTTTTATCTTTAGATGACCTCTTGGTACTTCATCTCTCTGACCTGATTCGCATGGCATTCATGGCTGCAACTGATCATAGTAACCAGCTGCGGATGGCTGGGCTCCAAGCACTTGAGGACATTATCAAGAAGTTTGCGTCTGTGCCTGAGCCAGAATTTCCAGGACATGTGATTTTGGAGCAGTATCAAGCTAATGTGAGATATTCTATATGTTTCAAAATTAAAATTGATCTTTTGAGTAGGCGTTAAAGGAGCGAAGATTCCCTGGAAAAATGTATTTGGACCTGTAACCTATTTATTCACATTAATGCATATATTTACTCCCATAGTCTGTGACATAGTTTTAATCAACTCACAGTTGAAGAAACAATAGTATAAAACTTGTTACTATTTTTAAGTCTTGATATAATATTAGTGATAAAACTAGAATAGATATTCCAGGCTGGCTTTCCAATCTTGTGTTTAGGTATTTAGCTGTGCTGTGTAGAGATAAAAGGAACAGCCCAAGAGTGTTGTGGATTTGCTGCCATTATTTTTATATGTCAAGACTTGATAAGCATTTTTAAAAATAAAAGGCAATCACCTGTTGTGTGCTGAAGGATAAATTAACTTTTAATAAGTTAAAGTATTACTGAAAGAATTGTATACTTTCAAAAGATTTTTTAATTTTATTCTAAACAGAGATATACTTGTTTCTCCTGATATTTATACCTTTATTTATATTCTTCAAATGAGGTACAATAGATTTAATCTGAGTAATGGTGGATTATGTGAAAGCAAAAACAAAATTTACATCAAGGAAAGAATAAACATTTTTTTTTTACTGTGATTATACCAAAATCTTGACTCCAGACACATCATACTTCACCTAGTAGCTATGCTAATACATACACAAAATTAAAAAGTGTGAATAATATATAATCGATGTTTTTCCATCTATCCATCCAGGTAAAGAAATTATACTTCCTAACCCTACTGGCTGTAGAAAACCTGTCTATAATTATTTATTCCCAAATACTCAAACTATCAGAATGAAGGCCTTTTTAAAAAAAAATCTTTCTATTTAGAAATAATTTCAAGCTTACAGAAATAGTACCAAAAAACTATCTTATACCCTTCATTCATATTTACCAATTGAGAATTTTGCCTCATTTGCTTTGACATTTGCTCTTTTTTTCTCTCTACAACTCACACACACACACACACATGCACACTCACTCACTTTTTCTTTCCTAAACAATTTAAATTATCTAAATCATGTATCTTAACCCTTGAACACTTCAGTCTGTATTTCCAAAGGCAGGAATATTGTCTTACATTGCCATAGAATAGTTATCAATTTTATGAAGTTCAAAATTGATACACTACTTTTATGTAATCTATCATATTCCAGTTTTATCAGTCAACCCAATAATGTGTTCTCTAGTATACTCTCTTTCTCCTTCAGTACAGGATCTAGTACTAGCTTTGCAATAAGATTACTGAAATACTGCATTTGATTACTGCAGTATGAATACTGTGATTAATTGTCTTGTGTCTTTAGTCAGAGCAAAGGGCTCTTAATTGATTTCCAGACTGCTGTTGATATGCCTTAGTGACTGAATCTCTAGTGTAAGGGAAGAAATCTCAAATTAAGAGTTGACTATATCTAATTCCTTATTTAGGTCATACATATTAAATCTAATATATCTAAGAATCTGTGACCAATACTGGCTTGTTAAAATTAAAACTCATATTCCTTTACTTATTAATATAATAGCAGTACATAAATTAATATTTCTTGATCAACCTTCTTTTAAAGCCTCTCTTTCTGAGGTAAAATGATCTTTAAGGTCTTTTAGTGACTGTGTGGATTTTTAGTACTACTCAATTATTTAAAGGAATTGAGTCAGTTATATGAGAGTCACCCATGAGGTAAACATTAGAAATATATTCAAGGATATATAGACAGGAAAAAAAAGGATAGCAGTTTTCTGTTATCTCTGAGAATATGTGGCTTTGTCAGAAAATCCTATTTACTATTAAACAAAAACAAAGGAAAAAGAAGCAGGATTAATTGCCTATTTGGTAGAGCATTCGTATAGATTTGATAATGATAATCTTCTAGAAGTCAGAAGAAAAATGGAATGGTTGAGTTTCTTGTAACTGAAAAGAGATAAGAGATGTGATACAGAAGAAAGGAACAAAGATGTGTTTTGTGTTTTCATCTCCAAAGACACCAGAGGCTTTATGTTAACTACTTATCTTTTAAAATAAAATGCTTGTATTCATTTTTCTAGGTGGGAGCTGCTCTAAGACCAGCCTTTTCACAAGATACCCCATCAGACATAATAGCAAAAGCTTGCCAGGTGAGAAGAAAAATAGTGTTTTCTATAGTGATCTTCTATAAAGTCATAGATATCTTACAGTTTCACTTCCAAGAAAGAAGAGAGAAAAATCAAACAGTATTTATTTTTATCTCATAAATACAGCAGTGACAGTTTCCTTTTTATTCTGTGTGAAATGATGAAGTAGTAACTATTAATTGCATCCTTTTTTTTTTTTTCACCTGTAGCTGAGGACACAACTCTGGAATTAATAGCTATCCCAGTAGTAAACAGAGATGTGAAAGTCATAAGAGGGACTAGAATAAAAGTAAAATCTCAAAATACACAGTAATTAAAGAATATAGAGTAACGATAATTAGGTAATAAAAGATTTTTTTTGACCACAGGTTGTGAAAGATTTTGCAAGTTTCTGTGTATTAAATTATCCTAAAGAGAATTTCACAATATAGAAATTTGATTGCAAAGTTAATCCTAGGAAATTATTCTCGTATTATCTTATCTGAAGAGAGTTACAAAAGCACATATGTTCCTACATGTTTAGTAAGTTCATCTTTTTCATGCCTCATCCTGAAAAAGGATTCATATATTAAGCTGTATTCTTGCAGTAAATCCGGTTCTTTATCTGCTTTCCTAAGAATAGAAGAGAAGGAACTCTGCCTTTCCCAGTTTTCTGGAGTACAGGACTGTAGTCCATCATTATTGCTTAGAATCCATAATCAAGCTACATGTTGCCTCTGTGCAGAGAATGATCTGTTGTTTGCAGTGATAGGTTTGAAATTCTGACTTTGCTCTTTGTGGCTGAGTGAGTTGCCTCTTCCTTCTGTTGTTAGTATTTATTTCTCTGAAGTCTGCTGTCTAATGGTGGCCTTCAGAGAAATGAACTCCTCCCAACAACAGCAGACCAGAGAGAGAAGAGGGAGCCTTGTTTGAGATAGAGGTCTGTGGCTCTTGGTACACACTTTACCATGTTTGAGTAGGTAAGTCATTTGGATTGGGATACTGGCATATAAACATCAGAAATCACAGTCATGTATAAATAAATGTATCATGATAATGTTTCAGATCATAGTATTTAAGCAGATAAAACCTCCTACAAAGCTCCTGATCATTAGAAAAGCAAAGGCTGTTTGAATTTCATCTTGTGAATGAGTAGTATGGAATTTGCCTTAAACTTCTTATTTCTTATGTGGCCCTAGCTGCTTTTTCTGTAAGAGGTTTCTTTGTTGCCAGGTGCAGGTTTAATTAAATTTTTGACCTCCTATCCTGTTTCTGGGAGGAAAGGTGGTTTTGAAACAGGTGGAATATTAGGTTGCAAGTTCCTTTCTTAAGATTATGAAAGGAGTTGGCTTTGGGCAGATCATGAAACATGGCATCCCAGCTTGTTTACTAGAATAAACATCATGTTGAACCTGAAAATCAAATAATTCTCAGATAGTATAGGAAAAGTCTCAGATGTCTTCAGTTGAGGATAATTAGGGACAGTGGGTTAATAAAAAATCATTTAAAGCAGGTTGGAATCATAAACATAATACATACGTTAAATATTTTATTTCAGCTTAAAATTTATAAATGTACATTCATTTATTCACCACTCTTCTGATAAAAGGCTAAAGAGTTTTCTCTGAGTATGATTTTGCTGATTCAGTGTTGCTTTGTTCTTCTTCATAGTCCATATCCATAATGTGGTAATTGCAGTTTCTGATTTCATGTTCTTAAAGTGGAGAAAGTACTTAGGTTTTTGCAAAGCAAGCTTAGGTCCAAATTCTCAATCTTGACAGGTCTCCCCAATTTTTAATTATATTTCTGCTAAAATTCACAGACATATTTGTCAAGTCTCTCAAATATGTTATTTTCCTTAGAAATAAGAACTCTTAATTTTCACACTCATATTTAATCTCTTTTCACTTTAAATTTCATTGTATGTTCAGCAATGTATTTTCAGTTTTGACTGGCTTTTTTTTTTTTGCCATCAGTATTGGTAGCAATCAATTTTTAAATGTCCTTATTGATTTTTATTCAGTTTAGTTTTGCGTTCTTTGAGAATAGGTTTATAAAAGAATGAAATAATTTATACGTATATTTATTCTCACCTTTTAAAAAGTTTTAAACATAGGAACACAATCCATTAACCATGACTTAATAACGAAATGCTCTGAAAACCAGCTTTTTAATAATTTATTTGGTAGCAAAACCTGAGCTGACTGTACTCACTTGGCCCTGACTTGGCCCTGATGAAGCTGAGTGAGATGATAGTATTGATTGATCTCTCTTAGTGTGAGTCCTACTGCATTTCATTATGGAAATAGCCATGTATTAATTATGGGGTGCTGCTACACATCTTGCTTTATTCCTTAATTAAGTTCATATACCTTATTACCTTTTACCAAAAGTGGTGAATTGTGCAGCACATCTTGGCCTAAGGATTTCAGGTAAGAAAGTGAAGACATAACTGTTGAGTAAGTTGACACTATCAAATATCTTCTCCCATTCAGTAGGTTGTCTTTTCATTTTGTCAGTGGTTGCCTTTGCTATGTAAAAGCTTTTCAATTTAATTAGGTTCCATTTGTTTATTTTTGCTTTGTTTCCTTTGCTTGAGGAGACAGATCCAAAAAGTACTGCTGCAGTTTTTGTCAAGAGTTCTGCCTGTATTTAACCTCTAGGAGTTTTATAGTATCTAGTCTTACATTTAGATCTTTAATCCATTTGAGTTTATTTTTGTGTATGCTGTTAGAGAATGTTCTAATTTCATTATTTTACATGTAGCTCGTTATCCCAGCACCACTTACTGAAGAGACTTTCTTTTCTCCACTGTATATTCTTGCCTCCTTTGTCATCAGTTAATTGACCATAAGTGTGTGGGCTTATTTCTGGGCTCTGTGTTCTGTTCCACTCATGTATATATCTGTTTCTGTGCCAGTACTGTACTGTGTAACTTTGTAGTATAGTCTGAAGTCTGAGAGCATGATTCCTCTAGCTCTGTTCTTCTTTCTCAAGATTGTTTTGGCTATTTGTGGCCTTTTTTGTTTCCATACAAATTTTAAAATTATTTGTTCTAGTTCTGTGAAAAATGCCTTTGGGATTGCATTGAATCTATAGATTGCCTTGAGTGGTATGTTCATTTTAACAATACTGATTCTTCCAGTCCAGGAACATGGTATATCTTTTCATCTGTTTGTGCTATCTTCACTTTCTTTTGTCAGTGTCTTACAGTTTTCCAAGTGCAGGTCTTTACCTCCTTAGATAGGTTTATTCTTAGGTTTTTTATTATTTTTGATGTGATGATAAACGGGATTGTTTCCTTAATTTCTTTTTCTGATATTCCGTTGTCAGTATATAGAAATGCAACGTATTTCTGGAGTTTAGTTTTGTACCCTGCAACTTGACCAGATTCATTGATGAGCTCTAGTAGCTTTCTGGTGGTGTTTTTAGGATTTTCTGTGTGTAATATCATGTCATCTGCAGACAGTGACAGTTTTACTTCTTCCTTTCCAGTTTGGATTCCTTTTATTTCTTTTTCTTCTCTGATTACTATAGCTAAGACTTCCAAAACTATGTTGAGTAATAGTGGTAAGAGTAGACATCCTTGTCTTATTCTTGATTCTAGAGGGAATGCTTTCAGCTTTTCACTACTGAGTATGATGTTAGCTGTGGATTTGTCATATATGGCCTTTATTATGTTGAGATACGTTCCCTCTCTGCCCACTTTCTAGAGAGTTTTTATCATAAATGAATGTTGAATTTTATCAAAAGTTTTTTCTGCATCTATTGAGATGATCATACAGTTTTTATTCTTCAATTTGTTAATGTGGTGCATCGCATTAATTGATTTGTGGATACTGAAAAATCCTTACATCCCTGGGATAAATCCCACTTGTTCATGGTGTATGATCCTTCTAATGTATTGTTGGATTCAGTTTACTAATACTTTGTTGAGGATTTTTGCATCTAATTCATCAGTAATAATTGGTCTGTAATTTTCCTTTCTTAGCATGTCATTGTCTGGTTTTGATATCAGGGTGATGCTGGCCTCGTAGAATGAGTTTGGAAGTGATAGATTTTTGGGCAAGTTGTTTCCATTAAAACATACTGATTTTAAAAACTAGTAACTTAAAACTACTACACAAAACAAATGGTAGACAGCCTAGTGAATGGGAGAAGATATTTGCAAATGATATGGCCAATAAGAGGTTAATATCTAACATATGTAAACAGCTCATACAACTCAACATCAAAAAAACAACCAGATTTGGGGGGAGGGGTATAGCTCAGTGGTAGAGCACATGCTTAGCATGCACAAGGTCCTGGGTTCAATCCTCAGTACTTCCTCTAAAAATAAATAAGTAAGTAAGCCTAATTACTTCCACCACCTGCCCCCCCAAAATAAAGTTAAAAATAAATGAAAGAATTAAAAAAAAAAAAGCAACCAGATTTAAAAGTGGGCAGAAGAACTGAATAGACATTTCTCTAAAGAGGAAATGCAGATGGCCAATAGTCACATGAAAAGATGCTCAGCCATTGCTAACCATCAGAGAAATGCAAATTAAAACCACAATAAGATATCACCTCACACTTGGTCAGAATGGCCATCATCAAAAAGAACACAAATAACAAATGTTGGTGAGGATGTGGATGGAGAAAAGGGAACCCTTGTACACTGTTGGTGGAAATATAAATTGGTGCAGCTAGCATGGAAAACAGTATGGAATTTCTCAAAAAACTAAAAATAGAATTGCCATATGACCCAGCAATTCCACTCTTGGATATATATCTGAAAAAAACAAAAACACTAATTCAAAAAGATACATGCACCTCATTGTTGATAGCAGTATTTATTATTTACAGTTGCCAAGATATGGAAGCAACCTAAGCATCTGTCAATAGATGAATGGACAGAGAAGCTGTGGTATACACACACACACACATACACGCACACACAATGGAATGCTACTCAGCCATGGAAAAGAATGAAATTGTATTTATTTATTTCAAATTGAAGTATAGTCAATTTACAATGTTTTAATTTCTTGTGTACAGCATGTTTCAGTAAGAATGAAATTTTGCCATTTGCAGCAACATAGATGGAGTTGGAGGATATTATGCTAAGTGAAATAAGTCAGACAGAGGAAGACAAATACTGTATAATATCACTTATATGTGGAATCTAAGAAATGCAACAAACTAGTAAATAAAACAAAGAAGAAGCAGACTCACGGATGTAGAGAACAAACTAGTGGTTACCAGTGGGGAGAAGGGAGGGGGAGGGGCAATACAGAGGTGGGGGGAAGGGTTGTTATGGGATTATATGAAATCACGTATGTGAAACTTTTGAAAATGGTAAAGCACTGTAGAATTTAAAGAATCTTTTATTGAATTGGAAAAAAAAGAAGCACTATGAGACCACCCCTTCCTTCTTAACATTCTTTCTTTGGTTCCAGTATCACCACACTTGCCTGGTTTTCCTTTTGCTTTTCTGACATCTTCTTTTCAATATCTTTCATTGTTTATTCTTATTCCACTTGTCTGTTAAGGTTAGTTATCTTCCCTGTGTTCTGTCCTTAAGACTTTTTTTTAAATACCTCAATCCTTGAACAAAGTTACCTAGTACCATTGCTTTAGTGACCACTTTGGTGTGAAGGATTCCCAGATCTACATAGTTACCTTTGTCTTTGCTTCTGAATTCCAGACCCATGTTTCCAACTGTCTGCTGAATATCTTTCCAGGTGCCTCTTACTGGTACTTTGAACTCATAATGTCATAATGTTCACAGTCAAAATCATGCTCTCTAACTTCCCATCTCCATCACTTTCCTGTGTTCATATGTTATCTCTCTTGAGCAAGGGCATCACCTTTCTTCCAATCATCCAACTTAGAAGCTTTGGCGATCAAAATTTGGTGATCTTTGATTATCACCTCATACTTTTGCATGCTGCCCCCTCTTGCTAAATATATGTAATTGATTTCCAAATCCTGTCATTTCTACTTCCAAGTCTTTCTCAGATGCCTCTCCCTTTTCATTCCACTCCCTGTTTGAGCCATATTATCTCTGTTCCATGATATAATAATCACATAACTGAACACATTGCTTACTGTCTAAATGCATTCTTTCCTATCCTTGGTATTCAATTATTTTTCCTAAAGCCCAATTCTAATAATATTCCTCTGCTCAGAAGCCTTGGAAACTCATGATTGCCTACAGAACAAGTCTGAATTCAGCTCACATAGAATTTAAATTATACTGTAATGTGATCCCAGTTAACCCTCCTAATCTTGTCTCTTCCTCCATGAAATGCCCCTGCACCTATACACACAAAACTTCCTGATAGCTAAATGTTCCCATTTCTCCTGTCAGAATTAATCTGTTTTTTCTCTTTTTTTAAGTATAGTATGACATTCATAGAACATTCTCATATGTTCATTTAATCTGTTTACCTGAGTACAGGGACTAAATTTTTTCCCTTTACTTTTTTGTGTTTTTAATCTCTTTTGTAGCACTCAGAATAACCTTTTGCCTATAATAAACAAATGTTGATGAATTATGCATGACTGAACTGATTTGGAGATTTTTTTCTGTTAAAATTTTTGTGAAATTAGACAATGGAAGCATGATAAGTAAATATTGTTTTGTTTTCCACTTAGTACAATAAATTCCGTAATACTTGCTGTTGATTTTTCATTAAAAAAATATTAAAACATAGTGTTGAGATTTTTTTGTTTTGTTCACTTGTTTTTGTATTTCTTCTCCCAGGGGAAAAATCATATTTATTCTATTCTCTTATATGTTTAATGCTAACTTTTTAATATAAAATTAATATTTTTTTCTCTGGCTAGGTATGTAGTACATGGATTGGAAGTGGAGTTGTCAGTGATCTCAGTGATCTCCGTCGAGTACACAATTTACTTGTTTCTTCTCTGGACAAAGTTCAGGCTGGAAAAGGATCTTCCAGCCAACTGTACCGAGAGAGCGCCACAACCATGGAAAAACTGGCCGTTCTCAAAGCATGGGCAGAGGTAACCATGGCCTATTTTTTTAATCATTTCTCCATCCATGAGCAAATGTTTTTGTATTCCTGTCGGTTAAAAATAAAATTGTTTTTTTTTTTTTTTTTTTATTTTAACTGACCTTTGGTATGGAATATTTTTTTGAAAATCAGTTATTTGCTCTTTCTCACTGAAATACATATACATTTCTGTCTTAAAAAAACTTACGGAACCTTTGAAAATTATATTTTTAATCAGTTTTTTTAAAACATCTATATTGAACAAGGGCTCTTCTTACTATGAAAAAATTAGGCAGAGAAAACTTACGAATATAAATAATAGAAAAATTTTATGCCAAGAATCTTTTATTTGATTAAATTTCAGAAGACTTGCCACCATGGATCAATACTGAGACTACAGGGTTTTTTGTTTGCTTGTTTGTTTGTATGTTTTATTTTTTAACAGCTGGTTTTACCACTTTAATTCCCACAGCCACTTTTAAAAAATAATGATATTGTTTTAAATTGACCTTTCTAAATTCCTTCTGCTAGTTGCTTTCAAATTCTTATCATCTATACTCAGGTATTTCAAGTAGCTCTTTATTCCTTCTTCGGCCAACCCAGTATCTCACTTCCCTATTTCCATGGTATCAGCAGCCTGTGACCACCTAATAGGTAATTGCTGGCTCAAAGAATGTGACATCCAGATGATAATAGTTTATATAAAGGACCCCTGGGTTTTTGTGGATTTTTGTTTGTCACAGAAGGGAAAATAGAGCAATAAGGTATTGTGGAAATTAGTTTTTCTCTCTGATTTTTAGATCAAGTTGTTTGCATAGAGCATCCTTCAATGTTCCTTTATTTTACCCTGATGCCATTTTTTTGGCTTAGACAAGTAAAATATTTGCATTGGTAAAATGTTTGTTCTTATTAATAAAATTTTAGTTTTTTCAAATTAATGCAAATCAATAATTTTAGGTGGACAGTAGTTAGATACTATAATATGATTGTTTTCTCACTTTGAAATTAATAGAAACTCTTTAATTTTCACATATCTAATTGTTAACTAAAACTTACTACTACTTCTCTTGTCTCTAGAAATTACATTCCAATTGATTGATTTTTTTTATTAAAAAAAAAAAAATAGCTTCCAAATTTGTTCTTAATTCCCCAATCCCATTTATTACTTCCCCCAAATGAAGAGACCATTATGTAGTTTGATGATCATAAGATCATTTGCCAATTAGCTGGTTCTCTGCTGACTTGCATTTGATTCACCTACCAGGAAGTCTGGCGTAGTTCAGTATAAACAGCATTAAATGTTGAATCAGAGGCCCTAAAACAAGTTCTGTCTTTATAATTTACCATCTTTGTGACTTTGGTCAAGTGATTTGATCTCTCAGATCCTCAGTTTTTCTTATTATAACATGGAAATACAGTAATATCTTCATGTAAGGTGATGTATATAAAAAGTCCAAGCATTGCATCTGACACAGAATGGAAGATAAATAATTGCTTTTTAGAAGTTTAGAAGTTGGAAGTTAAAACCTCAACTAAATTATTAATGCACGTTTTAATTTGAAACTCTTTTCTTATTGTGGGGTAACTTGATTGTATTATTTTAAATGATTTGCACCTCAAGCCTCAGCCTGTGATATTATCTAAGCAATTCTCCTTGCTTAGCTTCCTTTCCTGAGTCCATTTCCTCAAAGGCCCAGCACATTCTAGTTTTCTCTACTCAAGGTCTATCTTTGCTTCTACTTTTTTACTCAGAAAATTGAGGATGTTCGTTTTCCAACTCTAGAGATTGTTACTTCAAGTCTTTCTATTTATATAAGTTGATCACTGTCCTTTTACCTGTGTGACCTTTGGTGGATTATTTAACTGCTTCTCTAAACCTGTTTTCTCAACCCTCAAGTATGGATAATAATTATGTACATTTCATGGGATTATATTTTGAAGTAAAAGAGGTAATAATGACTTTCTCAATACCCAACCCATTAAGCATGCACAATGAATGTTATCAGCTGTGATTAATATAATAATTATTATTATTTTAAAGTTTTCCCGTAACCCAGGATTACCTTTTCTCATTCTCTTACCTCCCACTCTCTGATTCATTCAACAAAGTGTTATTGAACACCAGCTCTGTGCCAGGGTAGCAGTTGAGAATACACTGGTGAACAAGACAAATGTTCTACTTTTACTGAGGAAGACAAACTAGTGGACAAGTATATGCAACAGAAATACTGAGCGTTATCATAGGAGAAGTACAGACTGTTGTGAACACATGACAGAGGCACCTAGAACAGTCTGGGTGTTCAGAGGAGGCTTCTTGGAGAGAGTGATACTTGAGTTGAGACCTGGAAGATGAGAGTGGATGTTAGTAGGCATGACTCTGAGGATGGGGCTGTTCCAGGCTTCGGGCTATCAGGTATGTGGCCCCTCTGTGTGCTTTCAGCATCTCCTTCTACGTGCTCTTTTTCCTTGCCTACATTCTCCCCTGACTCAGCTGCTGCTTCTGCATACTCACCTCTTCCCATCTCGGTTGCACTGAAGTAGTTCAGTATCTTCACATCCTCCACTCTTTAGTCACCTGCTTTTCGGTCCTCTGCAGTCTGGGTTTACTCTCACCGTTCCATTGAAATTACTTCACTAAAATTGCAAATAATGTAATTCTCCACGTCACTGGACACTTTTCAGTCTCTTATTTGGCCTCTCTACAGCCTGTGATGTTGTGTCCTCTGGAAATCCTTTGTTCTCCTTGACTTCTGTGACACTACTGCCTTGGTTCTGCTCTTTCCTTTTCATTGTTCCTTCTCAACCTCACTTGCTAGCTTCTCTTAGCCTACCTGCTTCTTAAATGTTGGTGTCTTCCTTGTCCCTCTTCTCAGTCTTCATACTTTTTCTTAATTCAATTATAGTTGATGTACAATATTATATGAGTTACAGGTGTACAATATAGTGATTCACAATTTTAAAGGTTATACTGCATTTATAGTTACTATTAAATATTGGCTATAGGCCCCCTGTTATATAGTATTCATTCTTCACTCTTTCTGGGCTGTCTCATCCACACCCATGCTATAGCTTTTACTTGCAATTTAAAGATTCTAAATCTACTTTTTCACCCAAACCTCTCTCCTAAATTCCAGTCCCTTATTTTTGTCTGTTTATGGAACATCTCCACTTGAATGACCCATAGCTACCACACACCCTACAGGTTTAAAATAAGGTATCTGTTTTCTCATTCCCCTTTTTCCCCCCTTATCCCTAGTAATGGTCCTACCTCCTGTCTTCAGACCAGAACCTAGGTATCAGTCATGACTACTTCTTTTTCCTCAAACCCCCTCATCTTACATCTACTTAGTAACTCAGGTTCCTATTTATTTTACTTCATTAATATGTTTGAAAAATAATGTAATTTTGTTCTGATAATAAGAGCCCGTATGCTCACTATGCAAATTCAGAATGTAGAGAAAAAGTATAAAAAAGAAAATAAAGCTAATCTGTAATCTTATCACCCAGAGATGACTACTGCTAATATGTTGGTATATATTACTATGCATATGTACACATATAAATCATTTATATGTCTGTATAATGGGTGTGTATGTATATGTGTGTATCTATCTATATCTTTAGTTTCAAAATAAAAATGGAATCTCTTTCAATGTAGCAACTATCTTTTTAATTTAGCAATAGATCATTTATACCTTTTCCATCTGTATGTATTTCTTCTCTTTCCCCACTGCCTTAGAGTCCTCATCATCTGCCACCTATTCTATGCAATTTGCATCCTGATTTGTTTTTTTCTACTATTAGTCTCCTTCCTCCCCCCAGTTCCTACACAGATTCTCACAATAATCATTCTAAAATGCAAATTTGGGCAAATAATATGAACTGATAATTCACAAAGAGGAAACCAAACTACAAATAAACATATGAGGGGAGGAGATAAAAAACATTTCTCAACTAGATTAGCATAATTCTTTAAATGATAGTATCAGTAAAACTTTTCTAAAGGATGATTACAGTTGACCTTGAATAATGCTGGAGTTAGGGGCATAGACCCTCCACGTTGTCAGAAATCTGCCTGTAACTTACAGTCAGCCCTCTGTGTATGTGGTCCCTCTGTATATTCATGGTTCCACATCCATGGATTCAACAACTGTGGATCATGCAGTACTGTAGTATTGACTATTGAAAAAAATCCATGTATAAGTGGATTCGCACAGTTCAAACCCACACTTTTCAAGGGTCAACCTCATATCAAAAAACTTTTTAAAACTGTGCACATTAGTTGATCAATTTATCCTAAGGAATATCAAGGATATATACAAAGATTCTGCCTTGAAGATGTTGATGGTGATATTATTTATTGTTCTCAAAGAAATAGAAATAAATGTATTTCTTGACCCAAAGATGATTGTATTAAGTGAACAGAAAATTGATTTAGACATTATATACAAACATTTTATTTAAAAGACTGTGAGTATGTATATATAACATGTTTAGAATGTTAACAGTGTTAGATCTGAGTGGTAGGATTGTGAGTAGTTTTATTTTCTTCATTTTACTTATGCTTCTGATTTTTCTGTATTTCTTGTATAATACCTAATAAGAAAAATAAGCACAAAATTTGTTTAAAAACAGTTCTAAAGTATATATTCTCATATTACAGATAGCAATGTAAAATACAGAACCCTTTTAGAAAGCATTTGACAGTGTCTGTTCAGAGCCCTGAAAGTATTCATAATCACTGACCCAGTAATTTCATTTCTAGGATGTTGTCCTAGGGGAAAATATCTAAAATATGAAAAAGAGAGATGTTTACAAAAGTGTTTACTTGGAATGTTACTTACAATGTGAAGAACTGAACACCTTTTGTCTTTGAAAACTATGTCTCATCTTTCTAAGATTCGCAAGCCTAAGTAAAGAATCAGAAGTAAATGTAAAATTTCAACTATAGGAAAATTGTTAGGTGTATGTCTTCCACCACAGCCTTTAAGAATAATGGTTATGAAAACTAGTAGTCATATAGAAACCCTTATAATATGTTAATAGGTAAAATTAAATACAAAATTTTCTATACAACAGAATTACTACTTACAAAGTCAGAATGTGAAAACCTGGAAATAGGGATTATAAGTAATTTTGAAGGTTCATTTTCCAAACTTTTTATGGTATAATTCTGAAAATAAAATTAAAAGTCAAGGGAAAATACATACATCTGACCTTTAAATCCTGCAGTGACTCCTTTGCTTTCCCATTACCAACAGGGTAAAATCTTCAACTACTTCTGCCTTATATTCTGTGCTCAGTCTAATCCAGACACTCGCAGTTTCCTTAGAATGCCCCGCTGTTTCCTTCTCCTTGTGCTCTTGCTCTCCCCTCTGCCCGGAACTCCACCTTCCATCTTCGTGAACAGGTGAACTTTTGTCTTTGAATCCTGTCTCTCCTTTTTCATACTCCATTAAGATTCCTCCGTCCTTAGTGCTCTCTGTGATTTATTCATTCATTACACAAACCGTTGAGTGTCTGTTAGGTGCCAGGCATTGTACCTGAGCACTGTGCGTAGTGAGGTGGGGAAGGGAGATCATTAAAACAAATCCCTTCTCACAGCGCTTTTCTCACTCTCCCATCATTATATTAGTTTGCGAGTTTGTGGAAGGTGAAAACCATATATGGTATATAGGTGTTATTTGTCTTTGTTGCCTCAGGTCGTAGAACAATATCAAATGCAAGACAACAGTCAGTACCTGGTAAGGATTTGATGAGTGAATGGCCGAGTATACTTACGAGTGCTTATTGAGACATTTTCTTAAGATACCAGCATAATAATCTACAGGAAGAAAGCAAGCTTACAACCACTAGAAAATATGAATATGGTATATTTTTGACTTGAAATTCAAAGTCCTCACTCCAGAAATTAGTTCCTGCTTCTAATTGTCAGGTATTAGTATGACTAACTGACTGTAACTAACTGTTAAAGAACATCACAGTGTTAAGGAATGCTTTTCCTCAAAAATGAGGGTTCATCGTTTCTTGTAATCATTGTCTAAACTTAGTCCTTTACTGTGCCATAGCTGTCTGCTTGTCATAGGAACAGAGATAAGACCTTGCCATCAAGAAGCTAGTATCCCTGTTCACATACATAGACTTCCTCTTACGTACAGTGAAAGAAACACTGTGTGGGGTAAATTGGTTTCTCAAGATTTTTATGTACTGCAATTTTCTTTCTTACTCTTACTCCCCACCAGCCCACCCCCTTGTTTTTTTGCTTTTTCATTGATGTGTAATTCATCTATATGCCAGTTGCCAAAGCCTAAATGTATCTGCAAAAACAAAAGAAAACAAACGAACAAAAGTAACTTCAACAAGGAGGAATCTTTAAGATTATATTTTAGGAAGTTGTTATTATACATCTTTTTTTGGTTTACAAAATGGAGAGAAAAGATACAGATAATATATGTGGCCAGTAAATTATATTCTTGGCTCGGCCATCTGTTGCAAGGACTAGAATGCTAAATATCACTTAAGGACTATGTAAGAAGAGATTTTGAAGGATATTTATGGAAATTCTTGCTATGACCCCTCCCCCTCTCAGCTTTTTTCTTTGAATGCTGGCTGATTGTGTCTAATAAGTCTATGAAAGCAAAGGCAGTAAACAGGAAGTTATATCCTATGGCAAAAAAAAAAAAGAGAGAGAGAGAGAGAAAACCACATATAAAAGGGTGCTTTGTAAAGTAGAACAAGAAAAGCCAAAAAAAATTTCAGAGAACCCTACTCAAGGAATATGCTATGAAAGGAATAGTCAGAAGTCAGATCTATTAAAAAAAAAAAAAAGATTGCCTCCAAAGCAGGTGGAATTTATTCTTTTGAGGTTATCAGGAAATCCTGAAGTTGTTTACTTTCTAGTATCTGTACTCAGTTACTTTTGATGGTTCAACTGTATAATCATAACAACTTAGGATATAACACTTCTTAATATTATGCCTTGTTGTTTTCTCCTCCTGAATATCTTACTAGGTATATGTGGTTGCTATGAATATTAAAAAGGAAGCAGAGTCAAAACCAAAAAGAGCAATTAAAAATACTGAGGATGACGATGATGATTATGGTACCATAGATGAACTGCCACCAGATAGTTTAATAACACTCGTACAACCTGAACTGCCAACACTCAGCCGCCTGTGGTTGGCAGCATTAAAAGACTATGCACTTTTAACTTTACCAGCAGAATTTGCCAGTCAGCTCCCCCCAGATGGTAAGTACTGCATTCAGAGTTTTGCTTTTAATGGAGTTCAAAGTAGTAGTTAAACAAAATGGAATTGGTGGAAGTTAGCTAGAGTAGTAATAATAACATCTTAAATTTCTGTGGACTTAAACTTGACATTCTCTCGTTTAAGAGCATCCATATTTAATTTGTGGATTCAAATACAGCATTAGACTTATTTGTTAGCCAAAGCAAAAATATTCTCATTGTTATAGTAATAACTGTATGAGCTAGAGTACTCTAAATAACTATGTATAACAAGTCATTGTGCCTAACCATGATGAAGTATATTGCTGTGTTGTTCAGTGTGTGTGTGCAGGGACAGATGAGGAAGTCTTCAGTTTGATAGAGAAAACAGGAGGAAGGGAAGAATTTGCAGAAAAGTAAAAAAGAAAAAAGACAGAGTTCCTTTGCTTATGAGAGAACGGGAAGGTGATAAGGGTTTTAAGAGTCGCTGGCGACAGTGAAGAGGAGGCCTGTGACTACGGGTAGGGAAAGGGAGAGGGCACTCAGTAGCATCAGCATTAAGCAGAGGAAAGGCTAGAAGCCCTAGCATCATCTGGGAAGTGGCAGGCACTGCAGGTCAGCAGCTCCAGGAAAGACGCTAGTTTTGGTAACTCTGTAGGAGAATCTGCTTGTCCAGATTGCTCTTTTGTATGTGCTGTGATCTGAGTATTAGGAGGGGGGCCTTTGAGAGGTGCTTAGGTCGTGAGGGTGTTGCTTTCATAAGTGGGAGTAGTCCCCTTGTAAAAGAGGCCCTGCAGATCTCCTCAGCCCCTCCCACCGTGTGAGAACACAGCAAGAAGGCCCTGGCTGTGAAGCGGGAGGGCCCTCACCCAACCGTGCTGGTACCCTGACCTCAGACTTCCAGCTTCCAGAACTGTGAGAAATATATTTCTGTTTTTTATAAGCCACCCAGTCTGTGGTATTTTCTTACAGCAGCCCAGATGTGCTAAGACAGTATGTGATGGGTATTTTTAGTAAGTGAATACTTACAATAGACATAATATTTTTGATTGATTTGATTGCTTTATAGGTGGTGCATTTTATACTCCTGAGACCATTGATACAGCTCGACTTCACTATCGAAATTCCTGGGCTCCCATTCTCCATGCAGTGGCACTTTGGTTAAATAGCACAGGATTTACATGTTCAGAGTCAGCAGAAGCAGTGGCAGTATCTGGTTTACAGAAACGTTCTACACCTGTCAATTTAAACCAAGCATCAAGTGCAACGCCTAGTGCTAAATCTTTGCCAGAAATTAACAAAGACAGAATGCACCTGATTTTAGGTAGGTAAGCCATGTTAATGTATTTCAAGGTGTACTACTTTTGAAAATTCATACCCTCTTAAGTTCTGTGACTGGCCTGAGAATTAGACTGACAAAAGACACATTAACAGGAGAAAAGCATACAAGTTTATTTAATATTTTTACATGTACATGTATTTAATTTTACATGTACATGTATTTACTATTTTTACCTGTCTTTAGAAGGAAAGTGAAGACGTGGAGAAGCCATTAGGCCCAACAGATTGTATACCGTTTTACACAGACGAGAGTAAATTGTGGAGATGTGACAAAGCAAAGGGGTTTGGGCTAGGGGCAGTAAGTTGTGGGACAGTGACTAGAAAATATATGGGGGAAACTAATGGGAGATCAGGCTCATTTTAGTAGGTTTGTTTGGACAAATCTGTTTCAAGATCAGCTCTCAGTCTCTGGCGATAAGAATGTTCTCGTGCTACAGGGAGGGCACCTTTCTCATGAGAAATTTTATGACCTGCTTTTAAGTAGAAAGGGGGTCAGAGAGCCCTGTATGCGTCTGCTATTTCTCAAGTGCCTTCAGCCAAGGAGGTATATTTTGGTGTGGCATGATTTGAATTCCTTCATATCTTTCATTTTAATCCTTGGAAAAATTTTATATAGTACAGTTCAGAGAAGGAATAGTAAAAAGAGGATTTTTAGCACATTTTCTAAATTAACTGAATTTTTAATATAAAAGTTTAATTATTAAAAATTGCTCTTTAAAAATTCTCTGCCATGTTCACTGACAGAGCTGTACTGAATAATTTTTAGGGAAAAAAACTAAACTTTCTTTTTCAACAATAAGTTTTCTTTTTACTTGGTACTTAACATATTGTCCCATGACAAAATAATAAAATGTAAAATTAAAGCTAATTAGAATAAGTCTTATTTATAATTGCTTTATAGATGTTCTTTTAACATTTAAGAATTTTACATTCTGATGAAGCTCTTATGTTTTCGGGAAGGCAAGGGTGAGGGAGGAAAACAAATGATAAGGTAAAATTATAGAATTTGTCAGGAGATCTCATAAATGAAAACGTGTAAGGCTTCCAAAGCAACGACCTTACTCTCACATAAATTAAGAGCAGTTGTTATCATGACACATTGTGCCTCATGCAGCTTGCCATTTTAAAAATTTGTGTGAAAAAATTCTTTGACGATCATTTAATGACAGTTTTATAATTTTCATAAATTTATTCTTAATGTATTATTTTAGAATGTCTTTAAATGTCTTCTTAATCAACCTGATGACCTTGGAAATCCCACCCCCTCTTATGTGATTATTAACCTAATTGCAAAGTTATACCCCATGCTAAGTTTGGCTGCTTATTTTGAAAATTATTTTGAACTCACTTTAAGGCATTAATAAATGTGTGTTAAAGTAATCTAGGAAAAAATAAGTAGATAAAAGTTTTTTTTTAAGTGGTGTCAAAGCAACAAAGTGTTTTATGTTAACAAATCCATGTTTTTGCCTTGTACATTGCAGGTGTGAGTATACAGTTCCTCTGTTCCCCAAGACCTGAGGAGCCTGTTGAACATGTTACAGCATGTCTGCAGGCCTTACACACCTTGCTGGATTCTCCTTATGCCCGAATCCATATTGCAGAAGATCAGGTACAATATATTTCTACAATAGATAATTTATGCTTTGTTTTCATCATATTTATCATGAGATATTTTCTCACATATGAAATAAATACTACATAGTAAGTGTTCAGGATTTTGGCTTTGTCTAAGACCCTATATTGAATGTTGGAAGACCAGACACAGCTGGACTAGAGGTTGTCAGTCTCCCTTCTTTGATCTCTTGTTCATCAGCAGTCAAGTACACCTAAAAATATAAGGAATGCCTTCAGCCCCAGTTAATGATTCCGCTAATAAAGGACTGAAGTAATTCATTAAGCTGTTAAATAAATTATGTCACTTTTAAATGTTTGATTAAGTTTTATCTCTCAATTAATGAAAATTTTTTGCACTGGCTCAAATATTCATTTAAAAAGTTCAATGAATCGCTGTTTCTAATTTCTGTGTGGAGTATTTAGAGGATTTTATTCATGTTACAGAACCAAGCTACCAGTGGATTTATTATTCTTTTTAATTAGGAATTATTTTACTTTCATAATAGCAATGATTTCTGTGGACACAATCACTACCAAGTGGTATTACTTGAGGTGATTTTTCATAAAACACAAAAGAGATAAAAAACAAATTGTTGTATTATATCAGTTTAATTTGCACATGCTGTGTGATTACAAGATTCACTCACTGATGAGCTCTTCTTGTACCCCAGTCTCGGAGCCTGAAGCTGTGCCTCAGCTAAACTACAGATGACTGCGATAAACTTGAGGGCAGTTTTCAAATAGGCAAACTGATAAAATTAAGTTTTTTAATTTAATGATTTTTTAATATTTATTTATTATTGTATTATTTAATTATCATTTTTTAAATTTTGGCAGGGGGATAATTAAGTTTAGTTATTTTTGGAGGAGGTACTGGGGATTGAACTCAGGACCTTGTGCATGCTAGGCATGCAGTCTACCACTTGAGCTATACCCTCCCCCCTTGAGCTATACCCTCCCCCCCAATAAAATTTAATCTATGAATGAAGAGGGACTATTATGTTTGCACTCAGTTATCTTAGTTTTAACATAATGTCTCACACACCTAAATATTTAGTTATTTTTGGACTTAGTAATGTTTTATTTACTCAAGCATTGTTTTACAACAGAATGGATTATTTCTTAGATGGATCCTATATTTTAACATTATCTGAGTACAGTGACTCATCAATTTTCTTCTTTCACCCAACAACTTTTACTTTGTTCTGCACCAGACAGTTTGAGGCTATTAAAGATGGTTTTACTGCACCTTAATTAGGAGATTAGTACAACATGTTAAGTGCCAGTGTGTGTAAAGGTGTAATGAGATTAGAGATGTGGAGTGCTGCCATTCTTACAGGAAAAGGAAGGATGGCATGGCATCTGGAACTAGTCTAATGTTATGTCAGCTATACCTCGATGAAAGTAAGTAAGTAAATCAACACATAAGCAAACATTTCAAAAAAGGGGGGATGTCTTCTCACAGGAGATAATGGTTGTATCAAATCCTAAAAGTGGATTAGTGAGGCAGAGCAGGAAGGATGTGCTTTCCTTTTGAGGAGAATAGCAAATACAAAGACAGGGAGGCATGAGAGAACATGACAGATTCAAGGGCGCTACTATCATTTACTGTGGCTGGGGTGACTGGAACATGTTGGCGTCAGGCTGAACGATGGGATGAAGGCCAAATCTTGAAGATTTCTTTATTGCGTGTTAAATGGTTTAAAATCTCTCTTGAAAGCAACAGGGAATCATTAACAGGATTTAAATAGAGGAATTACATGATTAAATTTGTACTGCAGAAATACAGTACACCTAGATTTGATCACTCTGTCAATCTTGTAGTGGTTGTTTGTAAGACATGAGAAGGGAGGAGGGAGGATCATTATGAGGCTGTTTTCATAATTCTACAGAGACGACGACCCACTGGCCTAGGAAAACTGAATAAGGAAGAAGGAAAGAGGGCCAAGACTGTAACCTTAGGGATGAAGAGCAAATAAGAGTTGAGATGAGGGAAGTAAATCAGCAGTGGAGACTACTGAAGAGGGAGGCAGAGAACCAAAAGAGAACAGAGTTATTGAAGACAAGAAAGAGTTACGAAGACAGACAACAATATCAAAACAAACCAAAGCCAGTAAATAAGGACAGAAGGAAGTCTAGAGGAGGTTATTGGTGACTTCAGGCAGAGCATTTTCTCCGGTGGATAGAGCCAGATTATAGAAGACCAAAGAGTGAATGAGTGGATGAAGTAAGGGGAAGCATTTGGTCTGGGAAAGGAAGAAGCATGACAGAGACAGATAGGAGAGAATATGGCAGCAGAAAAGAGGATCTGAGAGGTTTTTTGAGGTGTTGGGGGGAAGTTAGATAGGAAAGACTTGAGTGGATACTTACAGTGGGAAGCAAGCCTGGCTAGAGAGAGAGGTTGATGACATATGGGGTATGATTGAGGTCTTGGTAGTAACCTTGGGGAGTCCAACAGGATGGGATAGGAAGACCATGAGGAAAGATTAATCAGCCTTGGATAAGGGGCTGGACACTTGATCTTAAGAAAAGAGGTAAAGGTGGTTTTGGTTACAATTAGTTTTTTTCTCCCTCTTTAAAAATTTGAAACAGGTACATCGGATGGGTTTAACGTGGAAGATTGTGAGTAAGAGGGTTTTTTAAAGTGGGTAGTGAAGTATGAAAATTTGTAATAGTTCTGAGATGGGTCTGAGAGAGACTCACCAGAATGCCTAGAATCTCCAGTAGACTACTCTTGCGTCTTAGGTTCGAAATTATAAATTTAGTGGTACTGGACTCTAGCAATGCTGTTTAGTCCAAAAGAGGAAAGAAATAGGAGAATGATCATTTTAAAATGTAAAAATTATTTAAATACATAAATAATAAAGTAATTTGTTGATTGAAAATATGTTGGGATAAAATATGACCATTTCTGAAGATTGTTATATTTGCTACATAGTCCTATGTATTAATTTTAGCTACCAAATTTATTTTTACATGTATATTTTCTTAGGCTTAATAATATAAATGTATCCTTTGAAATTAAAATTAATTTCTCTCTATTAATTTGTAATAGCTGATTGGTGTTGAGTTGCTGAATGTTTTGCACCGCCTCCTATTGACCTGGAATCCGCCATCCGTCCAGCTGCTGGTGACTGGAGTTGTACAACAGATAGTAAGAGCTGCTCAGGATTATTTGCAGGAAAAGAGAAACACTCTAAGTGAGTGCTAGAAATTACACTAACTTTGAAGAGATTATTTGTACTCTTAATTTGAAATATTAATGCCAGGTAGTTTTTAATTTAAAGTTAACCATACATTTAGAAAATTTGCAATTGATTTTGCTTTCATTAGAAAGAACCAAATGAAACTGCTTGTTTTCAACTATTTTTCTCCTTCAAAACTATCAACTTCGTATGTTTCAGCCTAACATATGTGTTACTCCTATTATGAAATATATTTCTAATAAAAATACCTAACAAAAGTTTTCAAAGTGAAAAATGAATTGCCCTTTACTTTTAAGGGAGAGATCAGTAAACAGAATTCTAGTAAGGCAGAGAATTACTCCGAGAAAGACACGGCATCAGACATTTAGTTGTAAATTACTTTGAAAGAATTTATCATATATACTTCTTGTGTTGTTTATCTGCTATTTGTTATTTTTTACTGAGAATTTCACCGATTTTTTTTTTCACCCAAGATGAAGATGGTACAGAAAAAGAATCCTGTCCTGTATTAGGAGAAGGAGGTGACAGTGGTGGTCTTATTCCTGGAAAATCTCTTGTGTTTGCAACTATGGAACTGTTGATGTTCATTTTAGTTCGGCATATGCCACATCTCAGTACCAAGATGTCGGACTCTCCAAGTCATGTAGCCACTAAAACTCGACTGTCAGAAGAAAGTGCTCGTTTGGTGGCAGCCACAGTTACCATACTCTCTGACTTACCATCCCTTTGTTCACCTGCTGGTACGTATTGATCACTGTTTGGAAATGTATTATACTATATTAGGCAAAGATGAGCTTGCCTTTGATTTTTAAGTGCTATTATGACTTATTTTCTTCTTAAATTTCAGTGTGAATGGAAAAGTAGGTCTTTTTTAAGTAGCCTAAGACTAAAGATTTAAAAACCCAAAAACCCAAGATAATCCTTTCAGATATATTTCAAACTCTGGCAAAGAGACAGAACCACAGCTTGAAGGAGGATATTGAGTGTTAGCAGTCAGACATAAAGTGGAATTACTAAACCCTTCATTTTCTAATCTGGTTGCCACGCTCCAGCAACACTGACAAACTACAGAGATGCCAGAGGAGAGTGACAGCCGACTCTAAGGAGCGACCAAAGAAATTATAGCTGAAAAAGAGTAGCTGTCTGCAGACACATGAAGAACTATTGGATAAAAAAATAGACTTCCCCTCTGTTATCTAGAAGGTAGAGATAGTATCAGGAGATATAAAAGTGAATTTCAGCTCAACACAAGCCTACAGATGTGAAAATAGTGAATTCTCCATCATTGAAGCTTTGCAAGCAGACACAATGACTACATGTGAGAGTGGTGAAGGGAGTCTTTCATTGAGTGGGCGATTGAATTTGATGATCTTAAAGTTCTTTCAGCTACAAATCCTAGGATTCTTTCATTTCTTTTTGTAATTTTTTTTTAATCATTTTCCTGGCTGGTTAGTACACTGATGTAGTACTGAGGCTGATTTAGTACAATGAGATTGATTACTTTTCTTGGAATTGCTACATGATTCACCAAGTTTCTCAGATGCTTCTCAAAGTACTTGGTAGGTTTTTTTTTTTCCATCTGTTTTTCTACCTTCCTTCTTTGTTTTCATTATGAAGGGCATGACATATTAAATAGGTGAAATATTGGAAGTAATAAAAACAAGGCAAGTTGGGAAAAGAAAGAAAATATTAATTGTCTTCTTTGAAATAACTTGTGACTTTCTTATTTTCTTTTTCAAACATTGAATTATAGTAATAGTGCAATAAATGTTGTATAAATAAAAGAAAAAGAATAATATTAAGCCACAGTCAATTGTAAGAAAACCTCATAAACAATTGAAACAACTGTAATATGGAAACTGAAGTAGTTATGAGGTAATCTGATTTATCTTTATTTCAGGATGTATGACAATCCTGCCCACGATTCTGTTTTTAATTGCAAGAATATTGAAAGACACAGCAATAAAGTCTGCAGATAATCAGGTTCCTCCCCCGGTCAGCGCAGCTCTTCAAGGAATCAAAAGTATTGTGACACTTTCATTGGCCAAAACTGAGGATACTCAAAAACAGTGGACCGCTCTAATTCGTAGCACTCTCGCATGCATCCTAGAATATTCTCAACCAGGTAACCTAATCAGTTTTAAATTTTTAAATTTATTAGCATATGTGTTCCCTAATAATTGAAGGAGCTAGTCAGAAAACTGCTGTGTAATGCTGAATCAACTCAAAGAGGTGTTTTAGTCCCATCTTTCAGATGTGAATTTTAGTTCCCTTTCTGGATGTTGACTCTGAATGCCTTTGTCTTAGCACTTACATACATACTGGGAGATTTTCCCAAAAAGAAAGGATGTAGACATATAAAACTCATAGTTGTTTTGAACTCCTATGTAGTTATCCACTTATATTATCAATTATTATTCATTCCCCTGTCAGTGGATATTTTTACTTTTTCTGATTTTTTTCCAATTATAAAACTTGTCTCAGTGAACATATTTGTAAAGTCCTCATGCACATAAGCTATGAGATTTTCTAGGGCATACCCCTAGCAGTGGAATTGATAACACATCTTAATTTTGTCAGCCCATAGCTCAGTGGTAGAGAGCGTGCATGAGGTCCCAGATTCAATCCCCAGTACCTCCATTTAAAAAAAAAAAACAAAAAAAACTTGATTATCTCCACCCACCCAAAAAAAAAAAAGATTAGTTTTATCAGACATTGCCAAATTGCTCTCCAAAGTAGCTACATGAATTTACACTTCTACCAGCAGTGTATGATCCCCCACCAATACATATTTCAGACTTTTAAATTTTGCTACCTGATAGGTAAAAACGTCCTCTTATTGTTTTAATTGGCATTTTTCATTTTCCTAGTGAGTATAAGCATTTTTCATGTTTGTGTTTAATTTGGGGGAAAATGCTTGTTCATAGTTTTGTCCGTTTTTCTTCTGTGTTTGACTTTTTATTTCATTTTACTTCTGTTGTAAATGTGAAAGAATTGAAAACAAAGAAGAGTAATTAAAGATTTGCCATATTGCCTATTAAAACATTTCCACACTATCTAAAACTGTGGAGTGGGCCCAAGAGTGAACAGATAGGGCAATGAGACAGAACTGATTGCTTTAAAACAGACATTCACACACATGAGAGTATAACACATGATAAAGGCACATTCATTATTCTTCAAATGGTTTGTGTCAGTAGCCATTTGAGATACCCGTTCCAGTTAGGCCCTCTTCTTACATCATGATTCAAAATAAATACAAGGTAAGTTAAAATGATAATGTAAAAATTTTTAAATAGATAAACGAAAATATAAGTGAATCTTTTATGTCAGAATAGCAAAGGACTATGTAAGTGGAAGTCAATGGTAAATATCACAGAGGAAAATATCAATTGTTTTGGACAATAGAATTTAACTTCTATTTGTCAAAACAATGTACATTAAAAGACAGGTGATAAATCCTAAAAGTTCTTATCAGAAGGACAAAAGTTTTTTTCGATTTCTTTACTTTTGTATCTATATGAGATGAGATGGTGGATGTTCGTTAAACTTATTGTGGTAATCATTTTATGATGTATGTAAGTCAAATCATTATGATGTACATCTTAAACTTACCTCGTGCTGTATGTCTATTATATCTCAATAAAACTGGAAGAAAAAAATTTTTAAAGCAAAAGATAGCTGAAATAAAGAAACTGACAATAATATTTATATCAGCGTTAATATCATTAATATACAAAGAAGTCTTACAAGGAAAACATTGAACACCAAATATAAGAAAGAAGAAAGGAAGGAGCACACATAAAAAAAAAGGAAATAGAGATACCCACTAAGCTATAAAAAAATTAGCCACATTATTCTATAAGCAAAGAAAACAAATAAAAACAAAATAATCTAACTTTATACCTGTAAAACTGATTTTTTTTTTAAATGTGAGTATGTACAGGTGGAATCGGTACCAGAATATTTTCATGCTTTGCTGAAGGGAGTTTAAAACAGGGAAATCAATTCTGCAAAATGTACAAAGAACCTTTAAGAATTCATACTGTGACCTCTTTGATCAAAAACTTATTTTGAAGATTATTTATCACAGTCTGTTTTACAATAATGAAAATATTAAAGTGATAAATATAACTATCTGGTAGTGGGAAAAATATTAAATATATGATGATATATTCATTTGGATTATATATCCATTATATCTATTAAAAATCATGTTTATAAATAACTATATATAAAAAGACTAACCCAGACCAGAAGAAATTAATCAAAAATATAGAAATTAAACTTAAACTATCTCTGGATGGTAGTATTACAAGTTTTATTTTCTTTCCTATACCTTTGTTATACTTTAAACAATGACCATGTACTATTTTTATTATCTGATTTTTTTTTTAGTATTAATATTTGGAAGGAACAACTTATATGAGTTTTATTAATGTTACTAAAACTATTTTAGCTTTATCATGAGTTAATATTTTGCTTTTTAAGGTAAATTTTTAACAAACTAAAGAAACATTAAATACTGTAATTATATTTACATGTAATATATTTATGTGCAGATAAATAGATATAACAAGAAAAAAGTAGTTAGGAATTCATTAAAAATATAAATATTATTTTCATTTTCATGGGAAGTGTCCATAGTCAATAATCATATATTTTTTAATTGTCCATTATAAAGAAGATTTTGATATTTTATCCATCTTGTTCGTTCATCTAGATGAATTTAAAGGTATAAGAGTATTAACTTGCCTAAGATAATCTGTTCAGAACTGAATTCTGAGTAGGCATAGTCAGTATGAAGTAGAGATCAAGACCCCAGATTTATTTGTATAGTATTGGTGAGCAAGGCAAGCAGAATTTCTTACTTTACAAGAAAAGTTTTATAATAGAGAATTTCCCTCGTGGAAATCATATTTCGTATTATAAAACCTGAGACTTCCACTTTAAAAAATGTACCAGTGTATGTATGTGGACACATACGCACACAAATAAATCTCCCTGAATGTAATGAATCACTCTTAAGATTGCTATAATTTTTTTTTTCATTTTTAAAGCCTTCAGCTTTGAAATAGATTTTAGACATTTAAAAAAATTACAAGAATATTATAGGGAACTCCAGTGAACTTCTCCTATATTCACCAATTGTTAACATTTGCCACATATGTTTTATTACTCTCTAATCTATGTATGAATATTATCATTATTAATTTTGCTGAACCATTTGAGAATTGTAATCATCATGACTCTTTACTCCTAAATACTTCATGGATATCCTGAGAACAAGAACAGTCTCTTACATAACCACTGAAGAATTATCAAATTTAGGCAATTTAACATTGATACAAGGCTCCTATTGTTCATATGCAAATTTCACCAGTTGTCCTAATAATGACTTTCATAGAACTTGTTTCTTTTTATCTAGAATACAGTCCAGGATCATGCACTGTATTTAGTTGTCAAGAATGCTTTAGTCTTCTTTAAGGCAGTTCCTCTGCTTTTGTCTTTCATGACATTGATGTTTTTTAAGAGTACAGACCATCTATTTTATAGACTGTTCTTTGATTTGGTACTGTCTGACTTTATTTTGTCATGGTCAGATTCAGGTTATGAGTACAGCTGTCTTTCTCAGTGCATCATATAAGGAGGCATATAATATTGCTTTGCCCTGTTACTGAGAATCCTAACTGTAGTGACTTAAGTTGGTGTCTGCCATGTTTCTCCGCTCTAAAGTTGACATTTTTCCCATTTACAATTAGAACAGAATTTGCAGGGAGATACTTTAAGACTATGTCTGTTGTCTGTCCCTTATCAAGCCTTCACCCAGTGTTTTTTAGCATTTGCTGTACTTGAATCAGTTATTACTATGATAATATCAAGATGATAATTTTCTGGCTTCTACATCTATTTCTTTCTTTTGTATTTATTCGTTGGCATTCTGCTGAAAGGAAGAGCTTTTTCTTTGCCCTCCCTGTATTATCATATGTTCGTGCATTAGTGTCACTACAGCATTTAATGTTTCTTTAGTTTGTTAAAAATCTACCTTAAAAAGCATTTTGACATGCCCCCATTATTTCTTGAGCACTTCCTTACTTTCTGGCATTAAGATATAACAGACTCAGCTTGTATTTTCCCTGTTACTGTTCTGGAATCACTCATTTCTCTCAAAAGCCCTGGTTCTTTTTAGTAAAGAATGCCAAATCTTCTTAAATTCTTAAAATTAGATGCCAAATCTTCTTTAAGTCACAATTTAAAAATAAAATGTTATTTTTCTGACAAAAATTGCTTGTAAGGTCACAAACTCTGAGTTAGAGATTATTTTCATTTCACCTAGAATAGCATTTCTTCAGTGGAGTTCTCAGGTTTTTAACATATATGGGTTAGGTTATTGTAAATTGGGTAAATCTTTCAAATTTTACATCTTTTTGTTGTTGTTGTTCTTTATGTTAACAGGCTTCTTCTCATCTGTCATTCTTAGGTCATTCTATTTTATGAAAAGCTAGTACCCTCATTATGAGAGAATGTTAGCAAATCAAATATATCTGTTCATAATTCTAATAAAGTACAGATTATCACTGAGTATTTATAGCTGCCAAATTAGCCCAAATTCACATATAAAGAATGTTGATAAGTTCAGCTGTAGAAGAAATGATAATCACAAAATAGTTTGGGTCTCCTATTTTATTAAATGTTCAGTAATATCTTTAGAATAAATGTACATGTTTCCTACATTTCTAATTACATATTGTATCACCATTAAGTTAAAGAATCTATTCCTAAATAAATGATTGCAATAGCAGGAAATTTTTTTAAATTATGAGAATACTGTCTTCAGGAAATTGTGTGAGTTTTTTTTATTTATGGTTGTATAGAATTTACAGGTTTCATGTTTACTAAATAGAAAAGTAAGCTCACTAAAAAAGTCTACTCTAGATTTGTAAATTACTTAGAATATCTTATGATCATTTAACTTTGTTGGAAGAGGAGTATTTGGAAATTTCTGATCAATCTAACTCCAAAGAAGTTAAATGAATTTTAAGTAATTTTATACTTTCATGTTATATTTTATATTAAAATTTTTTTGCATATTAGAGTTCTTGTTAGGATGTATGTCTGAATGTTTTTCAATTAATATTGTACCATTTGGAAAAACAAGGAGAGAGGACTTAACTACAGGGACTTCTGATAAAGTGTCCCCTGTGTCCTTAGTAATAGATGAGTTCTATTCATAAAGTTGTTTATGGACTGTGTTACATTGAAGGAACGAACACACTGCTGTAGAAGTTGCTGGGGAGAGAGGGTTACTGCTCAAAACTGAAATTTCAAAACATTTCAGAAATAGCATACTGCCTTCATTTTTTATATATATCAATATTTCCTTATTCATATATTTCAGAAGATACTGTGCCTGCACCTGATGAAGTAAGCATGCTAACAGCAATTGCACTCTTCCTGTGGTCTGCTAGTAGTGAAATAATAGGAGTCCAGTCACTACAGAATGGCTGCATGAACAGATTTAAAAATGCATTAAATTCATGTGACCCGTGGGTAAGTTACACTTAAAACATAGTGGTGAACCTTCCACTTTATCAGGAAAATTTCAGATTGATTCATTAAAATGTGTGATACATCAAATGAAAATGTAAGTGTTTGCTATATGGCTTTTCAACAGAAAACTGGAAAAGATCACTGGTTTAAGCATTTCAGGAGACATGTGTATGTTCATTTACATATGCAGAAATTCCCCAGTATCTAAAATATTTGATTAACCCTGGCCTATATTGATAGAGACTTTACATACTTCTGTTTTTGTTTTTTTTTAATTGAAGTATAGTCAGTTTACAATGTTCTGTCAATTTCTGGTAGACAGCATGTTTCAGTCATACATATACATACATATATTCCTTTTCATATTATTTTTCATACAACTATGAAACTATATATCATATATATATATATATATCATATATCATATAACTATAAGATACTGATTATAGTTCCCTGTGCTATACAGTATAAACTTGTTACGTGTTTCTGTTTTTCTTTGTTTCTTAATGACATCAATGGCATTAAAGGATAAATATATATTATAACATGTTTTAATGGGCTTATTTTGGAAACTCTAGGTTTTTTAGAAAGTAAGTTTTATTGTTTTACAGTGTCAAAGTCTGAACTAATGATTCTCAAACATGCTGCATATCAGGAAAAAAAAAAAACAGCTTAGTTAACATCTACCATTACCTTCCTGAATCAGAATCTCTAGATGTGTGGTCCAAAGATCTGTATTTTAAAAACATTTCCCACGTAATTTTTATGTCCAGCAGTGTTTGGCAACTTCTCTTCTCCAAAGCACTGAAACAGTTTTCTTTCATTGTTTTTTCCATATGTTGATGTATTGATGAACCTTCCTTCCTTTTTTTTTTTTTTTTTGGTTTGTTTGTTTGTTATTAATATGAAGTCTTTCTAATATAAAGTAGAGCCACTGAGACCTTACTTTCTAAACCTTGAACACTTAAATTGATAGAAGCAGTCATTTTAGGGAATCCTAGAAATGGAGCTGAGGCGTGTAAGTAATGTATGTGTATAGCTTTGTTTGGCATCATTCAAATAATAGCTTTCCATGCTAAATATGTTAGGTTAAAGTGGGAGAGACAATTGTAAATTAAAGAAAGAATTAAAAACAGAAATTAGAATTCCTGATTTCTAGTTTCTTACTACAGAAATATACAAATTATATAAGCAGTGGTAATTTGGCAATTAACATATAAGGAATGTTTATTTGATTAATTTCTTTTCAGTTAGGTTTATTTAGTTAGCATATTAGAAGTTTTATCACTCCATTTCCATAAAAAGAAGGAAAAGGCATTAATTCATCTCACATTTCTATTTTCAGCCTGCAGTATTGCTTCTTTTCAGTATTAAGTACATATTAAGATGTAATGTGATTGTAGAGCAGATAAGAACTGTCATATATGTAAATTAATGAAATAATTTTCTCATATAGGTTCAAGCCAAATGTTACCAGCTTCTCCTGTCAGTCTTTCAACATTCCAATCGTGCCCTTTCAACCCCCTATATCCATTCATTAGCTCCAATAGTAGTTGAAAAGCTAAAAGCTGTCGAAAGAAACAGACCAGCCAGTAACACAGAACTTTTAGCTGTTCAAGAAGGAATCAAAGTTCTTGAAACATTGGTTGCTCTTGGGGAGGAACAGAACAGTAAGTATTTTCCTATAAAAGGCCACTAGTCTAAAATGAAGATTTGTGTTATGTATAAATCTTGTTCGATGTTAGACACAGGTCATTGCAACAGAAGTTTACTAGAGGTGGTTACTATCTGAAAGCTTAATGTTTTTGCTTATGTTAACAAAATAGGGTTAATTTATATTTATATTTTAAGAGATTAAAATAAATTACTGATGGCATTTCAACCCATGGATTTTTTTTATTTTCTAGGAATGTACTTTTTAAGAACTGGGGAAAATGTGGACGTTTAATAGATTTTTTAAAATAATACGTTTTGATGTTCATAATAGAGGTATAAAAACTTTATAACAAGTAGGACCAGAGAGTATTCATACCAAACATCATTATTAAAAATACCTCAAAATTTGAAATGTTTAAATTATTATTTTTTAATTTAAGGACAACCTACAATATACATCCATTTAACCAGACACTTATGTAGCTTAACACCTATTCCTCTTTATTCCCTGCCAAGGCTTGATTTCATCACAATTCAAAATTTATCTTTAAAAATAAAGCTTTTAATTGTTACAGAAAGACTGTACTTTTTAAATTACTACCTTATGATTGAATGTAAGCTGTTTCCAATTTTTCAAGATCATGAATAACTGAGATGAGTATTCTTATATAAATGTCTTTGCACACTTTTTAAATTTATTCTATCAAATAAATGCCTTTAAGTGAAATTTCTGAGTCAAAAGGAATGCACACCTTTTTATATTACCTCATTACTGTCCAAATAAAAATTATTTATATCAATTTTTTCTATCAAATTTTTTCCTCTTTTTGAAAAAATTTCACAAGAGATTGGAAAGGTAATAAAGATTTTTTTAAAAAAACTAATGCTGTTAGCTTCCCTACGAAGTAATAATCCAGAACTATCAGAGTGGAAGAGAAGAACACAGAAGTGATTATGAAAAAAAGATTGGTCTTACTTGATGATTAACTGCTTATAGGGACAAGAGAAAGAGAAGAGCCAAATATTACTATGTTACCTGGAAGAAAGATGAAAGCAGTGTTAAGACTGGAAAAGTCAGGAAGAAGAGCTGGTTGGGAGGAGTTCATAAGTTTAGTTGAAATTAGATATTAACCAATTTTTGGGGTAGAAATATTATTACTGACATCATGGCCCATGTGTGGTAACTCAGCATAATTTTATCTTTATTTTTATTTTACTCACTGTAAACTCCATAAACATGGGGACTAAATCTTATTTATTCTGTAATCCCAGCACTGAGCTTATTGACTTTTTGCATAGTCAGTATTTAAAATATGTATGAGTTGAATGACTCTTGGGATCAATTCCTGAACAGGTGCCCTAATTTAGGTAGGGAAGAGAGTCTTATGCTTTTTCAAATACTTCTCTATTATTTGAATTCTTTTAACAGCAAGAATATATTTATATATTATTTATGGAATTAAATAGTTTAATAGTTAGACTTCAACAATGTTCATGAAATAAAATAACCCTTTAATTTTCCATTTAAAAGTCAATTAATTTAAGATATGAAATAAGCAAAGCAGTGTAGCTTTAATTCTTCAACCAACCAATTTTTAATACTTAGTATTAATGAGTTATATCAACAACAAGCACCATCATGATTTCTTCATTTTTTTAAAGAACTGCCTCACTCAGATACAGATGTTTTTGTACTAAAGCAAGACTTCTAGGAGGTAGAGAAAGCAATTGGCATTTAAGAAAAATTAAAACTAAATCTAAGGCTAAATGCCAAGCAAAACCGAAGGTAAATTGTCACCATCACATTAATGTCACGTATAGTCATCATTCCTTTCATGATATCCTAATGAATGCTTTAGGTTTCTGTTCCCTATTCCAACCTCCCTATTCTGGAATACCCTTAAAAATTTTGTAATTTTATTCTCAAAATACACTTTACCAGATGGTAATCGTAAGGTGTTCATTCCTTTTTAACCTTTTAACAGTATTTTTTTTAATATAAAACAAATTAATATAAGTGTAAAATATACAATCTTAACAGGAAATCAAACCTGGTTTCCTATCCTAACATGGCTTGGGTAATTAGGAAATATTCAATATTAATTATGAGTAATTATTGAGGTCTAAAATAGACTCTGCATGTTTACTTGTACTTTATTATAATTTAGACTACTGTGGTAATTGCCTACTTTTAAAATAAAAGTTTATTGTAATTTTCAGATTCATGACCATCTTCAGACTTTTTACCTTTGTCATTTGCAGGAGTCCAATTACTTGCTCTTTTAGTTCCTACTTTGATCTCCTACCTGCTGGATGAAAATTCTTTTGCCTCAGCAAGCACAGTTTCCAAAGATCTTCATGAGTTTGCACTCCAGAATTTAATGCATATTGGACCTCTGTATCCACACGCTTTCAAGACAGTAATGGGAGCGGCTCCTGAGTTGAAAGTACGTTTGGAAACTGCTGTTAGGGCAAGCCAGGCTAGCAAAGCTAAAGCAGCTGCCAGGCAGCCAGCCCCTACCGTGCATTCTGCACCAACAATTAAGCTAAAAACAAGTTTTTTTTAATTTGCTATTGCATTCATTTTTGTTTATATTGTCAACTAGCACCTAATTAGTGATAGCCACAGTATCATTCCAGTCTGTAGGTTCTACTTTATTTGTATATAGGAATTACATGCCTCTGAGTAGGTTTAGTGAAATAATGCTCACACTGGTTTCTGATTTTGAAGGAATGATTTTTTTTTAATCATGTGGTGAATGTGCTTTTATTTTTTCCTGATAATGTTTCTCTTTTATTCATTAATTTATTTTTTAAACACTGAGCCATAGTCTTTTAAATTAAATGCAGAAAAAATTGTATCATGTAGTTGGGTGGCTTATTGATATTGTCAGGGAAAAAATAGGGAAATATCCAGTACCTGTTATGAAAAAAATTAATTGAAGAGCAAGCAGAATTTGAATTTTGAGGTATTTAGCATAATGGAAAGTATCTGTTTCATGGTGTATATATATTAAGAATAAAGTCACATTTTCTTAGCATTTCTCAGACTGTCCTTACCTTTCTGTTAGAACTTTTTACTTTCATATTAGATTACTAAATTATGCTTGTGTGCATTTTAGTTAATTGAATTAAAACTCTCATTTAAAGATCCATTAAAATGTTTCAAATGTGGAATAATACTTTGCTTCTCTTTAATGGCTAAAATTTGGCCTTGGTTATGCTTTGTAATTACAGAGAGCCTTGAGTGTTCTGGCTATGATGCTTAGTTTCATTCATCAAATATTTATTGAGTGCCTCCCATGTATAAGGCATCAGGCTAGGTGCTGCAGGGCATACAAAAATGAATTAGTCATAATTATAGTTATGCCAGTCTCTCATGCAATGGGAATTTTACCACGTCAAAAAGATAATTGATGAAATGAATGTTTGCCCCATGTTTAGCACATTTTAAACACCAAGTTGTACCAGACTGTGTTACATAGACTGTATTTTCAAAAGCCAGTCACTGTTCTGAACATTCTAAATTGCATACCTGTTCATTATCTGCCTCCTTCTACTTATTCTCTCTCTTCCCCTCGCCAATTGGCAGCTCGTGAGTCCTTCCTCATTTAGTCTTTAGAACCTCAGGTAGCTGCTTTCTCTCACCTATTTTCTTACTGACTTTTATTTTTGCAGGGTTGCTTGGAGGTTTTAAAAATTTTTTTATTTTACACTTGCTTTTCCAAAGTTATTCCCCCTGTTTTTTAGAGGTTTTTTGGTAACACTTTTATTGAGACATAATTCACATACCATGCAATTCACCCATTTAAAATGTATAATTCAGTGGTTTTTAGTATGTTCACAGAGTAGTACAATCATTACCACAATCAATTTTGAACATTTCGTTACCCCCAAAAGAAACCCAGTACCCTTTAGCTATTGCCCCACAATCTCTCTGCTTCCCCCCAGCCTTGTACTACTGCAAATCTACTTTCTGTCTCTATCGATTCTCCTATTAAGAACATTTCATTAGATGAAATTATAAAATATGTGGTCTTTCGTCACTGGCTTCTTGATTTAACATTTTTAGGGTTCATTCATGTGGTAGCATACATCAGTACTACATCCCTTTTAATAGCTGAATACTATTCCATTGTATGTATGTATATTCTATTTTCTTTATCCGTTCATTAATTGATGGCATTCTGGTTGTTTCACCTTTCGCCTGGTTCAGATAACGCTGCTGTAAACAGTTGTGTACAAGTGTTTGTGTCGCCCTGTTTTCATTTTATCTTGGGTAAATGCCTAGGAGTGGAATTGCTAGCTGGATGAGAACTCTGTGTTCAACATTTTAAGGAACCGAACTGTCAGACTGTTTTTCAGTCTCCTTGTTTCATAACCCCTTTTCACTCATCTATTTATAAAGTATATTTATTTCTGCCTTGGCTATTTTTCCCTGTTCTTGGTACCTCCCAAGCTTTTCCCATCATTTCCTACTTCAGGATAGATTACATCACACATTAGTAATGATTCTCTCTTTTTAACTCCTTCTCTCTCTCTGTCTCTTTCTCCCTTTCCCCTCCCCAGTGCATCTTTATAGTTTCTCTGAACTCTTTTGAGCCACTGACAACTTAACTTCTAGTTTTCTATGATATCTGTAAAAGGAAGATCTACTTGAAGAATTATATTTATTAATTTGTTTCACGGCCCAACCTATGAGATTTTTCTCAACCTGCATAATCATATTTATTTGATTATGAACATGTATCATGAAGCTAAAAGAGGAAGCATCGATTGCCAGTGGATTCTTTCCGAAGCTTAATCTGAGCAGCTTTAGTATTAAAAGAAATAAAGTATCTTCTATTTGCTTTCCAGGTTTTTGTTAATCAATATTGTGCTTTTGAATTCTCAGTTTAATTAGAGAGAACTAAGCACTTAAGTCAGGTGTCCCTTCTAAGTAAGTTCTGCCATCAACCATGTAGGGATAGAACTTTGGACAACCTCCTTTTGGGGCTTCAGTTTCCTGATCTATACAATGAGAACAAAATTTACTAGGTATTCTCTCTATAATCTTTTGCACATCTAAAAATACATATGTCAGGAGAGGGTATAGCTCAGTGTTAAGAGTCCATGCTTAGCATGCACAGGGTCCTTGGTTCAGTCCCCAGTACCTCCATTAAAAAACAAAACAAAAGAAAAGCAATAAAAAAAAAACTTACTTTAAAGGTATATATGTATGTATATATCATGCTTGTTTTTCTCAAGGGAGTGAGTGAATCTTTGGCTGATCCTTTTATACTGATACATTATTTATTCTGATAAGTAATTTTTACATGTATGTAAAATTGCTGTCACAGCATGGCAGTATGAAATACATTAAATCCAGACACAGCAGTTAAAATATTGCAGATTATCACCATTGAAAGGAGCTGCCATTTCTGTTGGGTGCCAGGCATGATACTAGATACTTTATATCCATTATTTCCTTCTATTCAAAAATGCTGAATGATGGATATAAGTAGCTCAATTTTCAAACATATTTAATGATATGAATTACTGTGCCTCACATTTTCTTCATTCTTTTTTGTTTGTTTGTTTATATATATTTTTATTGATGTATGGTAAGTTTACAATGTCAATTTCTGGTGTACAGCACAATTCAGTCATACATGAACACATATATTCATTTTCATATTTTTCACCATAAGTTACTGCAAGATATTGAATATAGTTCCCTGTGCTATACAGTATAAACTTGTTAACTTTATATATATTAGTATCTACAAATCTTGAACTCCCAATTTATCCTTTCCCACGTTCTTCCCCTCCTAGTAACCATAAGTTTGTTTTCTATGTCTGTGAGTCCATTTCTGTTTTGTAAATAAGTTTGTCTTTTTTTTAGATTCCGCATATAAGTGATACCATATGGTATTTTTCTTTCTCTAGCTTACTTCACTTAGAATAACAATCTCCAGGTCCATCTATTTTGCTGCAAATGGTATTATTTTATTATTTTTAATGGCTGAGTAGTACTCCAGCTTCTTTATTCTTTATTCAGAAATCTGTTGATGGACATTTAGGTTGTTTCCATGTCTTGGCTTTCGTAAATAGTGCCGCTATGAACATACTTCATTCTTAAGTGGAATTTTTAGGTTGATGCCAGAAATGGCTAGAGTATACCTATAAGTAAATTTCTTGCCTTAATGCTTTCCATCAGGTGGATATTTTGTAAACCTGATTTAATCATTACAAACCCATTTCTAGCTCTAAAAGCTTATGCAATTATTATTTATGGACTTCACAAAATTTCAGTTAAAAAAGAATTTCATGTCATAATTTAGAAAAAGTATCTTAAGCTAAGTTTTTGGTGCTGTCACTAAAAAAATATTGGAAACCATGCATGCACAAGTGACCAATTACAGCTTTGTTTCTTTTCTTTTCTTTTTTTTTTTTTTTTTTTAGCAGAATTTATTCACAGCCTTGGGCCATATCCACAATCCTGTCTCTTTTTTGCCATTAGAATGCAGGGATTTCCATTTCAGGCACTTTTTCTCAGACACATATACTTCTGTTTGCCCTTTCCCCCTGGACTTTCAATGTGAGTCTGAAGAGTCCATGAAGATGTAAGTGAACTGGTTTGTCTTTTGCAACTTTTAACTTTGATTATTCATCTTTTCTTTAAATCTCTTCCTTCTTTCCAGCATATTTCCAGGTATACAAGAAAATGCCTCTTTTGTTTCAGTTGTGAAACAGAAAAGGGCTTTAATCTTGTCTGATGAAAATAAGAGTCAGAGGCAAAACGAAAGTCAATTTTATACATTATTATAAATTAGTCAATTTTAATTATAAAATTCGCATTCATTAAATTTTGGGGAGAAATTACCACATTTCATGACATAGACCAAATTACTGTTGATATTTTAGTCTATTTCCTTCCACATTTGTAATCATCCTGCAGGTAGGATGTTGTATACACTTAAAAGCATTTTCCCATAGACTTACTCTAATATGGTATATACTTAGTAACCATCATTTTTGGATGGCTACTTAATAACAGATGTACCATTATGCTGTGTACTTGGTCTCTAGTTTTATATTAAAATAAGTAATGCTGTGTTTGACTTTTTTAAAATGAAACTTTGTAGATTACCTCCTTGGGATAGATTTCTTAAAGGGGTTATAAAAATATGAGAGGTTTGAATTTTGATACACATTACTGACTCTTAGAAAGTGATGCTTTTTGAAATAACAGACGTGAAAATGAAACTGGGTCATTGTTTACTAAATTCCAAGAAAATGCTTTGGAGTGCCCTAAAATCTCCCCAAATATTTTGATATGCCTAGACATTTTTTAAGATGGCATCTTAGTTGACTGTAAATCATTATGAAACTAGTAAGAAAGACAATGAAGCTGGGCTGTTTTTAGTAAAAATATACTTGTTAAAACAAGGAAGTTGACAGTCCTACTCTACACCTTGTGGGCCCTCAGTGTTGCGTGTGGAGGGGAGGCCAGCTGAGGGGGATGGAGGGTCACCTTCAGATACCACGTGTCAAGGGCAATGACAGACAGGTGTGTATCCAAGCATAAGTGATCAGAGGAACTGAGAGTTGAAAAGGGCAACATGATCATGTACCATCAGGTAGGAGGATCAGATAGTGGCCCTCACCAATAGGTCAATGTTTCAAGTGAGTGGTTGGCAATAGAACTTAAAAGAATTTTCTAAGAGACCTACTGAAAAATGTAGGCCCTAAAATAGTGCATTCCTTGACACTGGACATGCCCAAGGAGGACTTGCATTCCTGTTTGTCAAAGATTTTGTGAGAAGATTCTGTACTGCTGTCTCTTACTCATTCATTGGACAGTTATTTATGGGACACCTACTGTGTGCCATGCATTAGGAATACAATAATGAACAACAGTCAAGCAAAGAATCTACCAAGATTCATTTACATTCTGCCCAGGGGGAGAAATAACATAATCACAGGTTGAGATAGGTAGGAAGGAATAGTATGAAGGATGGTGTGACAGAGTAACAGGCAGGGATTCCTTTGTAGGGTTGTCTGGAGCTCAGCCTCCCTTCTGCTCTCCAGAGTTGCATATGTGACTACCTACCATTTGTTGTCTCAGAAACTCCTCAAAACTCAAGTTAAAATTGAAGTCTTCACCTCCTTATCTAAAATCTGCTTCTCAACTCATGATCTCCCAGTGAACAGCGCAACTATTTTATCCCATTGAGTAAGGTATTCATAAATTTTGGTATCACCCCTGACACTTCCCACTTTCTCCTTCACTATGCTTAGTTCATCACCAAGTCTCCTAAATCCCCCATGTGTCTTTATTGCCATTATTACCATCTGAATCCAGATCACCACATTTGATGGCTGTACAGCAAAGTGTTTGATGTGGATTGTAGGGTCAGTCTGCTTGGGTTGGGATCTGGCTCTCACGTACAAGCTGTGGTAACTTTAAGCAAGTCACTTGTCCTCATTGTGCTTCAATTTCCATGGTTGTAAAACGAAAGTACTAATACCTATCTTATAGAGTAGCTGTGGGTTAAAAGAGTTAATACTTGCAAAGGGCCTTAACATAGTGCCTGACCCTTAGAAAATGATTTAGAAATGCAGCTAATACTATATTTCCCATGCAGAAACTGAAATTATCTTTATAAATTCAAATCTGCTACTTTGCTGAAAACGCTTCATTTGGTTACCTTACCATAGAGATCAATTCCATAAAGTGTCCTCGAGCCCCTGCCTACTTCACCTCCTCATTTTATTTCATCTGGTCCTATAGCCATATGCAGTATCCCTACACGTCAAATGAAGATAGTCTTAATACTTACGACATAGGCACATTTTAAGGATCAAGTCAATGCATATGTAATGCATTATTTTTATTGAGTAAATGCTCAAAAAGTACCAGCTATAAGAATAACAGTTGTTACTACTTTTCTCCTGTTGCTTACATGTTGGCTATTTTGGGCTTCTTTCAACATCTCAAATGTACTAAGAACTTTCCTTCCTCAAGTGTTTGGATTTTGCTCAAAAGCTCCATCCCACCTTCTTCTAATTAGTTTATACTCTTCCTTCATGTTTTAAACTGGTTACATGCTCATAAAAATGGTGCAGCATTAATTTGCTTATTGCCATATACTAAAAACTGTATTATTTAAAGTATCTTTCTCTCCTACAATGAAAATGTATGGATTGTCTCTTTAAGCTGGAATACAATCAGCTCATCTGTTGTAATGTTGCATGTTATGAGTTCTATGAGTTCGTGTGAAAGTGTCTATGAGCTGGTTCAAACCACTCCTACTCTTGTTACTTCATGTCCTGCAGCTGGGGGGAAATCTGGGCCAGGAGATAACACAGATAATGGTAGAATTTTCCATCACAGAGAACAACTGCAAGTGCTAAAATTAACACGTATTGAACAGCAGAAGCATGTTGAGGGCCTGCAGGGTAGAGGGAGAGAGATGCAGTACATGCAGAATAAGTTAAGACTTGTTTGAAAGAACTTAAGGATACATGGATTTCAAAAATTAAAACAAAAAGGTCCTGGACCTCATTTTTCTTAGTTTTCCAGCACAATGCCCAGATTTGTCCTCCCATCATGTTTATAAGAAAATAACATACCATATTTGAATCCTTTCGAGAACTGACTTAATTTATGTTGAAGGACTATCAGGTGGGAGTTCGGAGTGGGAGGTCCTGTCCTGAGCAATTCTAGCCTAAATGAAGATTGGGTGTTTCTGCTGAGAAAAAGCTCCACCCAGGAAAGGAATAGTCTCTGTTGCATAGTTGGCAGGATAGCCAGTTTACAGAAATGTTCTCTACCCACCCCCCACGGTTATTTTTATGTAATGAAGATTACATTGTTTGAAACTCAGTTCCTGCCTTAGAAATGGGGGCACCTTGTTTTTTGTTTTTTTTAAAGGAGAAAAAAAATCTGTAAAATAGAGCTTTCATTCACTGGAAAATTTAAAAGAGAAAAGGGTAGATAAGGAATGGAGTTGATGGGGAGAAAGGATTTGGATGAGTTAAAAAACCAATTTACCCTTGGTTTGAGAAATAAAATAGTAAGTTGGTCACCATCAATATTCCAAGAAAAGTGTTCCTACAGCCTAAGAGCTATATTATCATTTTACTGTCCCCCATGTTAGATATTTAGATTTGTTAAAGCAATCCTGATTTTAGATTTTTAAGTATTTATTTCTCTAAATATCAGCCACTACCAAACTAAAATTCAGTTTTAACTTCAAAATTAAATTTTTAATAGTTAAATTTATTAAGATAAATTAATTAGATAAAATGAATTTTAATTTTGAACTTGAAATTAGGTACCTTTAATTTTCAACCAAAAGAAAATAATAGTAATAATAATAATAATAATATTCGTAAATATTAGAAGCTATTTTCCCATCCTACCGGAAGACTGGGGTGCAGATTTAACACTTGGACTCCAAGAAGAATTTCAGATCATAGAATTCCTTCAGTTCCCAGCCCATGATTGGATGTTTCCTCAACCCTGTTATCACTAGACTTCAAATCTAGGGAGTAAATTTGGAGGCTCAGGAAAGGCAGAAGCAGGGACTCGCCCCATTAACCAGGGCAGGCAGAAAGAAGTGAGAGGAATTAGGGAGCAGGCAGATGGTAGAAGCTGATAAACAGTGGCCCATTACACATCCCTCTTCCCCAGAGTTCTCTTCATCCTAACAAAGCCCTCTGTACAGTCAAGTGGTCCACCCTTTTTATTTTTTTTTTCTGGTCAGAATTCAGAAAGAGCCATCAAGGTCAATTTGAAGCCTTTTCTTTGAACAGGTAAAGAGTCAGATAATGACACAAATAACTGGGCATTTTGGAGAGGTTTTTGAAAGTAGCCACTCATTTTAGCGAAAAATACAAAAAAAAAAAAATCAGATAAATTGTCGTTTTGGGGAGCCGTAATCCCCATCCCACAAATTACACATATATAAGCCAAAAAAAAAGCAAACAGTCCAATTATCTAAATAAGCTTTTAATTGCAAGATTTCTCACTTTAAACTGGTTATTTTGATATATAAATCAATATTTTGACAGCTGTTCTCCATGCTTGGAAAAGAAATCTTATTTTGTGTGTCACAGGCTTTATTAATTTAAAATGAAATGATTAGGAAACAATCAGCAACACCTTGAGGTCTGAGGCTTAATGGTTAAGCAAAGACATTTCCTTTTATTAAAGATTAACTCTGCTGAATTAAAATTCTGAATAGGATATGAGAAAGGAAAAAGAACAATTATTGAGCCCTCAGGTAGTTATGATTTTTCACATGGTGTTATTTCATTTAGTCTTGTGAATTCTCTAATCCAATAAAAGCTATCATTATCCAGTATATATATTATACATCAGGCACTGTGCTGGGGGATTTACATTTCTTCTCTCATTTAATCTTCACAGTAACTTTATAAGGTAAATACGACTCTCATATTTAAAATGAGAGGATTGCAGCTAAAGTAAGTTAAACTATTTGTCCAAGATTTCCAGATTTGGAAAATTGTAAAGTGAGGAGAAGATTTAGGTTTAACTTATTTCAAATGTCTGTTTAATTACTAAACGTTTTCAGGATTTTTTTTTCCAAATTAAAAAACATTTTTTGCTGTTGTTTCTGAAAATACACATCAAGGGGGGACCCTGGGATGCCTGCCATGTTTAGTTTCATGATCTGGGTGGTGGTTACATCCAAGGGTTCAGTTTGTCAAAGTTCCTTGAGATGTTGTTCGCTTAGCACTTGTGAGCTTTTCTGTATGTATGTTATATGCGCTGAAATGTTTACTTAAAAAAAAAAGTAATTCATGCTGAACACAGAGAATGTGAAACACAGACAAACACAGAGGGAAAAAAAATTACTGTTAAGCTCACTACTCAAAAACATTTTGAGAAGCTAATTCAGTGTAGGAGGAAATGACAGGATTCATGGGCCTTATCATTTTAAAGCAATGTAGGGCAAAAGAACTCTAAGGGAAGGTCTTATTTTAAAAATATTGTTGATTTTTATTAAATTACAAAAGAAATATTACCAGATGTGTAAATTTTTGGACAAAGAGAAAAGTAAATTTCTTCAGAATTCCACCTTAATATAACCACTGTTAATAGTTTGGTGTATTGAGTGAAGATTTTGTAACTGTATAGATCATAAATACTATTTTGAGTGTTTATAAGTCCTTGAAAGGCAAAAAGGTAATAATAAAGTGAAACTAGGAATTAAAGCAGTGCTGTTGTATATATGTGGTAGTCCAAATTATCTACACATTTAATTTTTTTTTCTTTTTTTTACCTTTTGACCCCATTTATCCATTTTTCCCACCCTCCACCTCTGGCAACCACCAATTTGTTCTCTGTTCCTATGAGCTTGGGGTTTTTTTGTTTGTGTGTTTGTGTATATGTGTGTGATATATATATATATATATGAGAGATCATATGGTATTTGTCTTTGATTTATTTCACTTAGTATAATGCCCTCGAGTTCCAACTGTGTTGTTACAAATGGCAAGATTTCATTTTTTATGTCTGAATAATATATATATATATACATACATATACACACATACATATACACACACACACACACACACATCACATCTTCTTTATCTATTAATCCACTGAGGGACACTTAGGTTGTTTCCATGTCTTGGCTATTGTAAATAATACTGCAATGAACATGGGAATGCAGATTATCTCTTTGAGAGTGCTTTCTCTTCCTTCAGTAAGTAAGAGTGGAGGCAACCTGTTAACGGAAAGATTAATGAACTAGCAATCAGGAATTCTGGTTTCTAGTTTTGGCTGTGCCACTCATTCAAAGCTTCATTATGAACAAGTTCAACTTCTTTGGACTTCAGTTTCCTAAGCTGTAAAATGAGAGGATTGGGCAGTATCTCAAAGGACACTTACAGTCAAAATAATTTATGACACAGGGAATTTAGCGAGGCCGGCATCAAACTTTTATTACAATAAAGAATGAATTCATAAAGCAGAAACATTCACTAACTGGGAGAAGAGAGCTAGCCATCTTTATTTGCAACCAGAGCAGATACAATGTGTTTCCTGTCCTTTCCATAGTAGTCATGGAAAGGTGGGGTGGGGGGCACAGGGACAGGATGTCCTTCCCTGACATGTCACTCACCAGCATGTATCTTTACATTTTTTCATGGCCGTCAGGTCTGATATCCCAGAAGTCCATCCCACAAAAGAATTACAAATAACTTGTTATGGAGACAAAATAAGGGCTTAATTTCATTTGTTAAATTTTTTCAGGTGCCTTCCTTTCATTATCACAGTAGTGTGAATTTATAGTGACAGAATTTCAAGGATTTGGGAGAAGTATAACATTTAGAAACACCTGAAAGATTTTGGTGTGCCTTTGGTAGGCTAATACTACTCCCAGTTTGCAAGTGAACTGCGGAAGAAACTGGGAACAGGACAAAAGAAAAGGCAGAAGTGCCTAGATACCTAAGATAGATCTGGGGAGCAGAAAGGGACTTTGTTCTTTCAGGCAGTGTTACTTTAAGGCACTGTAGACTGTATATTTTCCAGTCTCCCTTTGATAACGAGAACGGTGTCATTTATTCCTATATCCCTAGTGACAGAACTTACAATCAAATGTTTGTTGAAATGAGTGTAAACTGCTCGAGAATAAGGAAAAACCGAGATCGAAATAACAGAGCCTTGGATATCTGAAACTTTTACAGGATTTACTGCAAGATTAACTACAAAGGGAAAGGGACTTCAGCAGAGCAGTGTTTCAGATAAGGTATCAACAACCCAGAATGTGAAAGAAGCAGAAAGCTTGAGTCCGGGAGAGGGATGATTAAAGTTCCCTCTAAGTGAAAACTGATCGGGCAACAGGTTTGAACCTGGAGTGAAAAAGGCAGGGGCGAAAGCGACAGGGAAGAACTGTGGAAGAGTCTAGGGTCGGAGTATCACCCAAGTCGGAGCAGAAGGGAGAGGCTGAGTGCCCCGGCAGGAGAACGCCGGCCCTGGGGCCGGACCGGCGAAGCTCGCTTTGAGCTTGTTTCCTAACATAACTACCAGGAAGCCCTAAAAGTCGTGCAGCTGGGGCTGGCACTTCGGGGCGATAACTTCCGCGTGTGTGTGTGTGTGTGTGTGTGTGTGTGTGCGCAACAGGGAGCGCCGCCCGAGAACTTCCGCGAGCGAGAGAGACTGGAGAACCACCCGCCAGCACCCCGCCGGGACTGTGAGGAACCCGCGCTCCCCGCTGGGGACGGCCCACCTCCGCTGCGGGCCGGGGCGGGGCCGGGGGCGGGGCCGCGGCAGCGACCCAGTCGATCGCAGCCCCACAGGCCGCCTGGGCCACGCTCGCCGGTGCCACGCCCCCCGACTACATTTCCCAGCAAGCCCCGGGCCGCCCGCGCGCCGCAGTTGACCCATTTCCCGGCCCGTCCCGGGCTCGGCCGGCCCCCGCGCCCAGGCGGCTGCTCCCTGCTGACTGGGGTGTGGGCGGGGAGCGGCGGAGGGAGGAGGAGGCGCTGCTGGCCGCCGCCGTTGCCTCCGCTGCTGGGCGCCTGGGCAGTTCCCCGGGTTCCTGCGGCCGCCATGGACGAGCAGGCGGGTCCCGGCGTCTTCTTCAGCAACAACCACCCGGGCGCCGGCAGTGCCAAGGGTCTCGGGCCTCTGGCGGAGGCTGCCGCGGCCGGCGACGGGGCGGCTGCGGCGGGGGCGGCCCGAGCCCAGTACAGCCTCCCGGGTATCCTGCACTTCCTGCAGCACGAGTGGGCCCGCTTCGAGGTGGAGAGAGCCCAGTGGGAGGTGGAGCGGGCGGAGCTGCAGGTAAAGACCCTCCCGGCCTGGCCCTCTTCATCCCGCCTCTTCGCTCCCTTCCGCCCCGCCCCGACCCTTCCCCCTCCCCCTCTCAGTCCTCGCTCGTCCCCTCCCCCTTTGCTCCCGCCCGTCCCACCCAGAACCTCGTCCCCTTCCTCCCTTCACCTTTGCCTTTCGCCGACCCCACTTCCTCGAGCCGGCTTCCCACTCCCGCCTCTGATGCGTTGTTTACCTTCCCCGGTCCTTTTCGTCTGTTCCTTCCCACTCTTAACTCTCAGGCTCATTTCAGCTCTTCTTGCCAGTCCACATTTTAGGTCTTCCCTTTCAGTTTACTAATTGGACTGACTGTAGTTTTGAGAAATGAGCAAATCATCCCCTGTCCTAGTGAATCCCATCCTAGGTCTAGGGACGGTTCCCGTAAAAGGTATTGACAGTTGGCACCTCTGTCAGGAAGGTGATCGAGGAAGACAGCAGAAGTTGTGTTTGTGAGGCCTTGACTTTGGGCAAGAAGCTGCTGTTGGGCAAAAGTGTTACTAGGAATATCAGCTCCCTTTTTATATATGTAAATATTTCTTCTCTTCTTTCTCCCTCACCCCCTCCCGCGTTTCTTTTAGGTAATTCAGGTTAATGGATTTTGAATGAAGGACCTAGATGATCACAGTCAGGTGGTGGTTCAGAGATGGTTTCCTGTTCTCAGAATCAAAAACTTCCCAAGGGTTAATTTTATGTTCAGGGTTTTGTGAGATTGTCTTGTATTTTAAAAGTAACTAAAAGGAGCTTTAAAGTTGGTTACATTTCCTTGCATAATCTGCAAGTTAAAGTATATCCAGGGAGGAGCTATTGTGGGCTCTTAGAAGAATCAAAGTGAGGCTGATACTTTACAGGCCATTCTGAATTGATAAGTAGGTTTCAGTGGCTGTTCTTAAAAGTTACAAGGCATACACCAATTTCACAAGAAACTTAAAAAACTATGAGTGGCTCTGCCTTTCTGTTTTACTGGCTGATCCTGCATGCTTTATGAAATCTGAGTACGGTTTTAGTTGGTGAAACGCTGGAAGTTAAAATGCTACCCACTGTGTCACTTTTTGGTAGCATGTATTTTCTTTGGCACTTAAGAAAAAGAAAAGGAGAAATAGAATCATGTTAAACAGAATCATGTGCTGGAACAGGCTGCTCTGGTGTAGTGGAAGTGGTTGTGGAAAGAGCAAGCAGAAAGGGTTATATAGTATGAGCTGTGCTTGCTCTGTGACCTTGAGGAAATCCTTTAACCTCTCTGAATTTAAGTTTCATCATTTATGTATTCAGCATATTTATTGAATGCCAGCTGTGTGCCTCTAGGCCTTGGGATTAACAAAACCTCTGCCCTCATAGAGCTTATGTTTTAGTAGGGAGGCAAACAACCAGCAAATGCAACTGTATAGTATACTGATTCATAGTGACAACTGCTATGGGAAAAGTAGGGTACAGGAGTAGAGTGTGATGGGGCAGCTGTTTTAGGTGAGGTGGTCGGGAACAGCCTATGAGAGGAATTGAATGAAATGAGGAAATGACCTATGGTTTCTAAGATTCCCTCTGATTCTTTATTTCTCCAGTTTCATGTTTATATACTTTGGCAACTTTCTCATCCCTCCTGTTATGTTACTTTAGTATCTAGTCTGTTGATATTTGTAATTTTTCTCATAATGAATCTGACCATGTCTGTATAGTAACCAGTCTGCTTGAATGCTTCATCAGATGTATTCATAATTCACCTTTATTAGCAATGCATCCCATAAATGAGGTTGTGGATTTCAGACTTCAGGCAAGTATTAAAGGCAGGCTTCAACTGTAATGTTGTACAGTTGTGGATGATGAGTTTTGTATATAACTGCTTAAGTTTTAATTTCTTTTCCAGTTTAGGGAATGTAAGATAAACCACACTAATTTGTTCAAAAACAAACAAGAAAACAACTCTTATCTTTCTAGCATGGAAGTCTTAGAATTTCCAAGCTATCTCAACCTCTGTCACCTCCCTCCCCTCCATGTTTAACTTTTCCATTTACCTGTAACTGATGTCACTCTTCAGTTGTCTCCCCTCCACCCACACCCACCCACCCACCCACTACTTACTGGGTTATTTATGGCAAATGTTAAGCTTCAGGTAGGTTTCCCATTGGTGCTCATCATATTAAGGACACTATATTTTTACAGTATCTTTTGGTTTGTGCTCCAGTTAAATTAAGCATCCATGGAGAAACTTAGAAAATGTGCCATAGTTTTTAAACAGAACAAGTATATATTTTAGGGGGAGAGAGTTTGCAGAAATCTTTGGCCTTTGACTCCCTTATTAGCATAATTGAAAATATATTTTAAAAATTATTTTACATAAACATCATTAAATTTGATCATATCCCTTCATTTTTCTTTTGCCATTGGAATTTTTCTAGAAACATAAGTAGGTAATTAAAATTGAATGAATGATGAAATTTGGATCAGTTGGTGTCCTCCTTTTAATTTTCAAATCTGTTCTGAAATCATTAACACCAAAGTCAACAAAAATACCTTTAAGATTAGGTCTAATTTGTCTCTTCAGGAACCTGTCAGTCCTGCTCTTTCAAGTTGCCAGGGCAGAGCTGTGAAAGGCAATCCATGCTCTCATCTTCCTGGCCTGCCTGCACCACTTCCTCCATCCTTCAGACCTCGGGAATAAGGAACAGGCCACACTGTGCCAAAAACTTACTGGTCATTTTTTGCCCCCTTGCCCATCTTAGTTAAAATAAAACTTGTTTTCACTTTTGGCAATCGCCCCTCCCCATCACCACCACCATTCATATGAGACTAGGTAATTCATGGGAGTTAGGATGGTCAAGATTATTACTGAGCTTTATATTTGGGGAAGGAATTGGAGGTAGAATAAGTGAAAAATAGAAATTACTGTCCTAGGTTTTGATGTATCTGTGTGGTAGGGGCGGCTCTGCTGTTTACCTGAAAGTGCTGAATTGCGTGAAAACGTGATATGTTATTAGGGCATGTGGTGTGGAGGTTGTATACTGGCGTGTTTTTGAGTCTGGGTTTTGGCATTATTGTTTCATATTTTCATTCAACTAATGTTTTCAAGTAGCTACTTCATGCCAGGTCCTATTCTAAGGCACTGGAGAAACATCACGTTGAAAACAGATCCTACCTGCATGAAGTTTAAATCATGGGGGGAAGACAGGCAGTATAAATGAATACATTCATAAAATACTAGGTGGTAATAAGTGCCATGATAAAGTGAGGTTAGGAGGATATGATGCTTGAGAGCGAGGAGTGGGGAAGAAAGGCTTTACTGATAAGGTGCTATTTGAGCAAAGACCTGAAAAGGTGAAATCTGAGGAAAGAATGTTCTAGGGCCAAGGGAGCAGTAAGGGGAAGGGGAAACATGCTCGGAATGTTTGAGGAATAATGAGGCAAGTGTGACTGGAGTAGAGAAGGAGGATGGAAAAAAATGAAGTTAGAGGTGCTGGGTCTTGCTCATTGTAAGGACTTGATTTTTACTTCAGCAAGATGGGCAACTGATGAAAAGTTTTGAGCAAAAGAGTGACACCATCTTAAATGGAATCCTTTGCAGGGATTCAGAGCAGACTGAGGGGAGGAAGGGAAATAAGGGTATACGAGTCAAAGAGTCTCATAGGGAGACTCTTTTAATAATCCAAGCTGGAGATCAACTAGGATAATAGTGACAAGATGTGTGAATATATATTCACAGGTGATACACATTCAAAATGTAATGGGTTCTGAATACATTTTTGAAGGTAGAACTAGCAAGATGTGCAGGATAGGATGTGAGATTTGAGAAAAGGGGGAGTCAAGTATGACTCATCTGTTTTGACTGAGCAGCTTCTTAGGACTATTGAGATTTACTGAGCATTTAAATGGACAAAGTAAGCACTTACAATGACAGTTTACTTTTTGTTATTACTGTAACTATAATTTACAATTACATTGAAAGGCAACATGGCATAGACCTGTATTTAAATCTTTGCTTCAAAACTTGCTACTTTATCTTATGCCAGAAATACATGTTTGCCATAATTCTGATTTCTCAGAATCTTAGTTTCCTCATATGTAAGGTGAGGATGATAAACTACCTTATGAGAATTAAACAAGATATTTTAAAGTATCTAGCAGAGGTCTGGTACATAACACAAAGTAAGTGCTGAATAAATGAGTGGAAGCAAGTGCGTGATGTTAAATTTGTACTCTCGTTTATCTCCTTGTCCCCAGAGAAAAGCAGAATCTCCAGTCATAAGCTCTTCTAAGGCTAGAGCATGTTAGTGCCGTCCTGGGACCATGCAGTCTAATACTCCAGATCTGATGGTGTCATGCAGAGACATTTAATAGGAGTGACTAATTATCTTCAGTGTCAACCTCAAAACATTGTATACTTCAAATGTACTTGCTTTTCTAAATAATCCACGTGTCTGCTGTTTTGGAGTTTATAAAGTTTTCTGAATATGTTTGTCTTAACCTTGCATGACTTCTTGGATAACAAATTGTATACATTTACTAACCACTCTATAAAACTAATTTTTGGTCTTATTCAACCCTTTAAACCGCTTCCTTTAAACTTGGAAAAGGTAAACCCCATTGTGGTATGGTATAATTTTGTAAACAGGTTTGTTTTTCATTCTATTCATATTCTTGATAATTTTATAACCTGTAACTATATCTTGGAAAGATGATAGAGGTTTTACTCTTTTAAAACATATTCTACTATTTGTCACTTTAGTTTGGTGTTTTTCAACTTTAGCTGCAATCTTAGAATAATCTGGGAAACTTTAAAAAATACTCATTTCCTGGCTGGTACCCCCGACCATTGAAATCAGAATCTTAAGAATTAGAGTTCATGGCATTAGTATTCTTTTGAGTTCCCTAGTAATCGTAATATGTTGCAAAATTTGAAAACCAATGCTTTAGTTGACCTTTTCTGTTTTTACATGTAGTTTCGTGATTTCAACACTTGTGTTGGTGTTCCTGATGTGGATGGCTTTTTATAGAATTTGGGATATAATTTGTTATGTTTCTATTATTCTTTCTAATGATAGCTAGCATTTTATTTTTAGGCAGTAAAATATTGTAACTTGAATCACCTCTCTCTGACTGAGAGATATAATGATATAGTAATCTTTGTGCTGGAATGAATTTTGGAAATAATCAGCTACAACCTTCTTTTACAGGTAAAGTGAAAGGTTAAATGATGAGAATGAAATAGGTTTTGTAGCAGTTCTGTCACTTACATCACCACATACCCTTATGGGTTTTAAAAAACTTAAAAAAAAAACTTTTCAAGTACATTGTCTTGCTTGATCTTACAGCCTTCTAAGATAGAATCATGTTAATGTGATTTACCCTTTTTCTTTTTATTTCAAAACACAGACAGAGATTTTACTATATACTGTTTTCTAGCTCATTTTATTGGTTACATTGAAGATTTTCTCTTTGACTTTGGTGTGCTGTAGTTTCATAGTGATGTGTCAGGGTATAGATTTCCTTTTATTTTATTTGGGACTTTGTTAAGCTTGAATCTGGAGATTGATATCTCTTTAGTTCTGCAAAATTCTCAGTCATTATCTCTTTAGATTTCTCTATCTTACTCTCTTTTCCTTTTGGGTTTCTGATTACATGTATCTTAAGCCTTATTTATCTTTGTACCTTTCCCCTCTTTTTATTTCTACATGCTTTATTCTGGATAATTTATTCTGATTTATCTTTCAGTCCATTAGCTTTCTCTTCAGTTGAAGCTAATCTTTTGAAGTCACCCAGTGAGTTTGTAATTTTGGTTATTGTTGAAGTTCAGTTTTTGGTTCCATTTAAAATCTGCTGGATCTTTCCTGTTCCCTGCAGATATTTTCAGCGTGGTTTTTAATTCTTTAAACCTAGTAAGTATAGTTATTTCAAAATTGGTGTCTCTCTTCTTCCTATATGTGAGTTCTTAGAGGTCCCTTTCTGTGATCTGTTATTTTTCCGGGTTCCTGCTAATGATTTGTTTCTTTGTATGCAGAGGTATCTTTGTGTGGTGCTCACTGTCCTTGAAAAAGTAGAAGACTAATCAGGTCTCAAATAATGGCATCTTCTTCAGAAAGTTTTGCCTTTGCTTCCAGTGGATTTTTAGAGGCATTACTTGGACTGAACCACTTTAAAGCAAATTCATTGTTTGAAGTTTTGAACCTCCCAAATAGCTGGTGCAGGTTTTGGTTGTGAATACAGATGAGGGCCAGTATATTTCTGCGTCACCTTTGCCTTGAGGTTATAAGCCCTTTAGAGTCTTAGCTAAATGTAGGGAATAGCTCCTGTTAGACTCTACACTTTGGATGGTTCTGGTCTTTGCATTTTGCCTTTTGGGTCCTGCAAGACTGTCCAAACTAAAGCTCAAATTTATTCTGATTGACTGGCACCCAAAGGGTAAAAGTGGCTTTTATTCTTTTACCAAACTGAGTTCCCATTTTTCCCTTCAATTTTGGTCAAATAATTCCTTATTATCTATCAACTTAGCTTTTTAAGGTGATTTTAAAAATACTTTATCCAGAATTTTTAGCTCTTTTTAATGGGAGAGTTGTTTCAAGGCACCAATACTGGAAACTTAATTCTCTTATCTTACTTTCAAAAATTCACAAGTAAGAATGAGCCCAATAATTATCTGGGGAGAAGTATCACTGATAGCATTTCTTTATTAAGATATGTTCCTATTTAGCCCGAAACTTTATTTACTATCTAAATCTACTTTTTCTTTGAATTTCAGTGGTAGAAAGAGACCTACATCTTTTCTCCAAAATCTTGGTAATTTAAGCAGAATTTGAAACAAACAAACCCTTTACTAATCAATCCTTAAAAGATGTTTGAAATGATTGGAGGTGATTTCCAAGGGAATCCTTTGTCAACCTACTATCTACTTTGATATCAGCTATACTTTTTGATTTATGAGAGTTATTGGTGATATCCAGGTTTCAGTTCTGAGCCATTAGAAATCAAATTGCCCTTGGGGTCATTAAAGTTTCTTACTTTGGTGGCTATTTTGACAAAACAATTGATTGACCATCCTAATTTGGCAGTGGAAAATGTGGGCCTTAGATTCAGGCAGCTCCATCACTTCTGATTTATAATTTTTCTGGGGCTCATTTTTTTTTTTAAATTGTAAATGATCATATACCCACCAAGTGAAATAGTAGTAAGGTTTTAAAAAGAAAATAATGTGAAGTATGTGACCCATAATAGGTGTCCAGTAAGTGGTTTGCTGTTTTTGGTTGAAATTTCTGTGAATAGAATGCATTTGATTGTATTATTTATTTAAATCACATTTTAGACTTGAAGAACTACTTTACGTGATCGGCTTGTCATAGTAGCTGCTTACGTTTTCTTTACCCTATTAGTAGTGATTTGAGGACAATAAACTAACAGTATTGGAAGTAGAGGGCAGGTCAGAGATGGTAGTAAAAGGTGGTAATAGTTTGTAGGCACTGAGGACTGCAGATATAATAGAGGAAAATTGTAGCTTGGGAGAGAAACCTGAGGCAAGAGAGAGATGTTGAGGAAGGAGGCAGAAGAAAAGAAAATGGGAGCGGCGGTGGGGGGGGGAGCAGAGGCAGACAGGAAGCAAAAACTGTGCTGCACTCATTAACCTGTTCTTAATTCCTGAGGGATATGTTATCTGCAGTCTTCATGTTAGCTCTTGTACTTGTAGAATTCTAGGGCTGACAGGGATAGACACTAAGAACATTCTACCTCCTGAGGGAACTTAAAACTTGAATAGTCTCATCCCTTGTCTTTTAGTTAGAGCCCCAGAGGTGAAGTGAACTGCCTTGGGTTACTCTGTGAGTTGGTGTAGATTTAGCTGAGAACCCAGGACTCTCAGTGCTCAGGCCAGGGCATTGTTCTCTTACCATATGGGCTCCTTTTATTGGTTCCTCACCCTGTATGTAGCTGCCTCTGACCTGAAGTAGCCAAGTGAATTGTAATATTTGTATAATTAAGTATGCTTTGAATAACTGTCATAATTTAAATTCTTACAACTTATTTCAAGTTTTTCTTCTAAGTAGAAAAATTTAATAAAACAATTACATTGTAAGTGGCTTTAACAGGGAAGTCTTTAACAATTTGTGTTCCTCAAAAGTGTTTACTAGTGTTATCACTCCAGTTTAATGCTTTTATTTATTTTTGCAGAGGGAATACTGACATGAACTGTTTGTTTATTTTTAATGTCTTCAAATTCGGATCTTTTCCAGCTTGCTCTGAGAATAGCTTAATTAAGTTCTGTACGTATTTATTAATACAGTTTGTGTTTATTGATCATATATCAAATTTTCTGTAGTGCTTTGGTTATTAGGTTATTCTAAGCTCATCTGTATTACATATACTATATTTGAACAGAATGATGTATCAACCGTGTATTTGCTCTCATGCAGTCAGATATTTGAGGAAATAAAACCATTTTCTTTGACAGGCTTAATGTTGTTTAACCTCTATTACAAAAATGCCTTATCTGAAGAAGATAATAGAATATTAGAAAATACTGATATGTAAGAAGGAAAATTTATCGTAGAATTGACCAGAAGCAGTAGGCACAAGGAAAAATGAGTAGGCGTTTTGTTTTGGAGATAAGTTGTGGAGAAAAATAAGGGAGTGGAAGCCCTGGAATTCAGGTGAGCTTTGGGAAATATTGAATTAGGTTGGGTGGAATAGGTATTTTGGGTGTGGTGAATAGGTTCTTGGCATAACTGCATATAGAGATCCAAGGAAAGGGCCAGGGGAGTGTTTCATTACTGTACACACAGGTTTTATTAGCACTCATTTACATGTGACAGAAATTGGATCCAATACCAGCATATCTAGTTAGGAGAAATAAACATGATGTCAGATTCCACAAGGGTGATACCAGTTTCACCTGATGGAAAATTACAGCTCAGTCTGGGACTTGTTCTCAATTTTTTTGCTTGTTTGTTTATACTTCCTAAATGAGAAGGCTAAGTAGTTAACAAAGGAGCCTAAATTATGGGCACAACTAAAACTTGCTCCTGAGGAATGTAGATTCATAGAGCGCTATAAGGAGGGAGCAAGGAGGAGCCTGGGGATCTGGGTCAGCACACTCACTGAACTTGAAATAGTAGTCAGTCAGGGAAGATAGTGCCGTGGTCCCAGTAATGGAGCCTAGTATTTTATCTGTTGTTTCCTCTCTTTCCTTTCCTTTTTACCCTTCAAAAAAAATAATAGTTTCATTTATTAAGCTGTTATCATGTGCTGGGTACAGTGGTAAGCACTTCACATGTATAATCTCTTTTAATCTTTGCAAAACTGTATGTGGAGCGGTATTAATAATCATTCCCTAATTCATAGATGAAAGGAGAGGTTAAATAATTTGCCGTAAGAAAAGTTTGAGTAATGGGCTTGGGCATAGTAAGAGAAGGAAGTATTTTGAGATTTTTCTTGTTCTCTCATGCTTCTGAGTCAACATATGAGACTGGGATGTTTTCCTCTCCCTTGTCTGCCTGGTGAATTTCTAATCAGCTTCCAACATTTAGTTTACTTTCTTTGGGAGACCTCCCTGACCTCCAGACACAATGAAGCTTCATGCTCCCCTAACAGCTTGTATATGTAAGACAGAAGCTTTGTTACCCAGTATCATCCGGACTGGTGGTTGGGCAGTAAGTCCGAAAAGATGGTTAAAAGGATACTTTAAATAATTTAAGTTAAAAATATATAAACACACAGTGATTTGCCAGTGTGAGACCAAGCCTGCTGACCCTTCACTGTTGTTTTTTTAGAATGCCAATTGGAGTTCTTTGTTGTCATTCTTCAATAAGCTATAAATATAATGCATTGTTTATGATTTCTAATTTTGGTTTTCCTTGGGTAAAGCACACTGAGTGCAAAATCGTAGATTTTTAATGACTTTTCCCCCAGTCTTTTATATTTGTTTCAACCATATCTAATTTGACAGCAGTATTTTTTAGTAGGTCTCCTTTATTGCCTTGTCTTTCTGAAGTGTTCAACTTAGTCTTTCTCTTCATCCCTGTATTTTGTTTATATAATATTTAGTTGAATTATCTAATCAAAGTGGTAAGTGCAACTGACAGAAACAGGTTTGGGAGGAAGTTCACTTGACTCTTGGTAAACCGACATGTTTGGATAAACTATAAAAGCTAGCATACTGTAGCTCTGAATGTTTATCATGCCTTGGGCTTTGGGCAGTGTTTTACAAAGGGACTAGAGGACACTGTTTAATCCGCTGGGTTGGTTAAGAGATGATTAATGGTGAGAACTTCTGCTGCATCTTGATTATACCACCTATCTCATACTTTGCATATTTTTTTCCTCAGTAGATTGTGAGTCACTTAAGGGTGCTTTTATTTCCCTAAAGTCTAGCAGCGTGACTGGCACATAGCAGCTGCTCTTAATAAATGGTTCTTAAATGAAAGAATCAGTGTATTAAGTTACATTGTTGCTGAATATGTATTAAATATATGTGTCTATATATGTATATCTTGTCTCCCAGCTAAATTGTGTCCTTAAGGGCAAGTCTCATGTCCTGCACTTTGACATTTACAATGTTTATCATAAATGTAGTGAATGCAGGATGCGGTTGTCCCTTGGTGTCTGCGGGGCATAGGTTGTAGGACTCCACTAAGGATACCAAAATCCACAGATGCTCAAGTCCCTTGTATAAAATGGTGTAGTACAGTTGGCCCTCCCTATCCCCTGATTCTATATTTTTATGTTGGTATATAGAGGAAGAGTGTATCTGTGTGTCTTGCTGCTAGCTATGACGTCTGCTATAAAGAGCCAAAAGAAGCAAGTGGCATTCTGTTTTTTGCATTGTTATGTAGAGCATTGCTTGAGCCCTGCCACATCATTCTGACAGAGCTCGTTTTAGGGATGCCACTGGCTTCATAATTGCAGCTTGTTGTTGGCTGCAACAAATGGTGCTTGGGTTTTGGTAGTTGCGTGTGTAGGTTTGTTTTCTTCTTCCTTTGTGTGTTAAACACCAACTGCCAGGGAGTGTCTTTGGCATTATGTCCAAAGAAGTCTTTACAGTCAGCAGGATCATATGACTTTACAATTTTTTTCTTTTCTAAAGCCCATACCTTAAAATTTTATACACATTTCTTATCCCTTCTAAGTAAATAACAAATTGAATATTTTTTCCTTGGAAGGTAGCTCTTATTTTAAATAAAATATCTAGTTATCATTACTTTGTGTTCTACTCTTCTGATTTTGCTTGTAGTTGCATCACCAATATGTGATTTTTTAATATTTTTTGAACTCTACTTCTTTAAATAATAAAATAGAAATACCTCAGTTATCCAGAATTCAGAACGAAAAGTTCTGATTTTCTTAACACTAAGCCTACTTCTTTTCATCAAAAATAAAGTTTGGCTTTTCAGATCTTTATAGATAGCCAACTAAGTGAGAATGAGCGCAGAAAGTCTAAAATATGAAAATACCAGAGTGGCCAAAACCTCACAGAAAATTTTTGTGGATTAAAAAAAAATAAAATTACACTTTTGCTTGCAAGGCTTTTGTTTGGAATCTTAAGCACATTTTGAATACCTGGCATTCCTCCTAGGCACTGGAGATACAGTGGTGAACAGGCAGATATGGTTCCGGCTCACATGGAGTTTGTAATCAAGCAATGAATCTTAACTTCAGGTAGACCTGAGTCCATTGTATCTATGGTAATAGCCACTGTGCCAATGCCATTTTAGTTTTTCCTGTTTAAAAACCAACCAGCCAGTAGTAACAACAAAAGAAACCCCATCCTCAGCTCTCTAATCCATTCGTACTGTCATTCTGTCCCTTATTCTCTTTCATTTCTCCTTACAGACATTTACTCCCTTTAGTTTTTCACTAATCTCTTCTTTCTTTGTTCTCTTTCTCTTTTTTGGGTTATTCATTTCTCAGTCTCTTGTGATCTTGCTTCCAGTCCTCCATTCAGATTGTTCACCAGATTATACTTCTTTTTTCAGTAGTTACTTTGATTTAAGTCCTCTCGCTCTAGTTGATTCGTTTTGTTTAGATGCCTTATAAAATTATATCTAGTTAGTCCTGATACTTTTCCACAGTTACAATTTTGCATCTTAAACTTTTTGCTAATACCTTCACCAGGGTGACCTATCGCTTGAAACTCCATCATCCTTTCTAAAATTCTTCTCCCAAACCAAGCTGACCTTTCTCCCCATACCCAGTCTCTTATTTACCTTTTCTAGAAACAGACTCAGCTTTCACTGAACATTTTACTCTCTTGTCTGCACTCTTTCAGCCATGTAAAATCTATTTTAATCATTTAATTCCTAATACTACTTGTTTTTACTCTGATTCAGGCACTCGTCATCTCACATCTGAGTGACTGCAGTAGGGACCTTACTAATTTTTTACCTCTTGTCTTTCCTTTGGTCAAGATATTCTATACAGTATTGCCTCTAAGGCTTCTAAAATATTGATTTCAAGACATTCTTTTTTAGTTTTTGCTTATAATAATTTTCAAAGATCTCCATGATTAAGCTGTTTATATTTCCTACCTGTTATTTAGAGCATTTGTTCTAAACCAAAATAGTGTAATCTTACTCTGTACATAAACCATGCCTTTTTAAAAATCATTGCTCAGAAGGATTTGTCATTCTGGAATGTCTTTCCACCACCTCATAGTTTGTATTACTCTTTCAGATTTATTTGTTCTTTTTTCAAATTTAGCTTACGTCCCATTTACAACATGAAGAGTTTTTAATGATTGCTCCTTTTTTAGCATAGTTGATCCTTGAACAGCATGAGTTTGAACTGTGAGGGTCCACTTATATGTGGATTCTTTTCAGTAGTATATACAATACTACACCCTCCCAGGTTGGTTGAATCTGCTAATGCGGATATACAGGAACTCCCAGTATGGAGGGCTGACTCTAAGTTATACTTTCAACTACGCCAAGGGTCGGTGCCACAGACCCCTGTATTGTTAAAGGGTCAACTTTACTTGCTTTGTTGTTGGGCACTTAGAGTGTGCTACCTTATACTGTTTACTTTTTATGAATCTGTTTAATTAATTTAACAGATATTTATTGGCCATCTGCTGCAATGCCAGAGACCATTCTGGGCACTGGGGATATAGCAGTCAATAGCATAGACAGTCTCTGTCCTCTTGGGGCTTCAGCAACTTCCTCTGTACCCTATTTTTAAAAAGTTTCTAGCACATATCACAGTATGTGTTAATAATGACCATGTTAAAATGGAGTTCAAATTTTCAGGAAGGAGCCCCTGGCCTGATAATGCAGAACCCCCTTCCTTCTTCTGCTGCCTTGCTGCTCGTTAAAATACACTGATAACTTTACAGAAGAAGATGATTATTCTGTAGGATGAGGATAATATATTTTGGAAGGTGGCTGTTGTCTTGGATACAACAGTAAATTTTAAAAAATTAGCCAAAGTACTGCCTTGGAAGATATTAATTCAATTGTATACCATTAGTCTGCTTTGAAAAGGATGCAGATAAGCAGAATGCAGGCAAATCTTTTTTTAAAAAAATACTCATTGTCTTGGGATTGGTACTTATACGTTCTGTTTTTCACATATGTCGTCTTTGGTTCCATATAATCACAGAAGTTAAACTCTTTCACTTTATAGTTGAGGGAACTGAGGCTCAGAAAAGTTAAGTAACTTTAATAAGATCACACAGATTAGTGAGAGATCCAGGGGTAGGAATTTTCCAAATCACATCAAAGAACATTTAGTTTTTGGACAATACAGTTCAAAATTTGATGTATATAATTATGGTCCTGAGTTATCAAGAAAAATTAAGCTATGTTAGTTCACAGGCTTTTTTTTTTTTTGAAAAAATGAAAGCAAGTATTTATTGATCTTTTAGATTCAGTGTACTTCAAAGCTTAAATGATTTAATTTATATCAAATATTTTTTTACATCTTATAAGTCTTTCCCATTTTCCCTACTTTGTGTTCTTTTGTTTTACTTTTAAAGTGTTTGAATAAAATCTTACTTTTGACATTTTGACCTAATTTTTTATATTAGTTTTTTAAAATCAGGAAATGAGTGTGTTATGATAATTGAAAGACAGGTAGTTATTAATAAAAGCTTGTTTTAATAAAATGTGACTTCCCTAGTGGAGGAATCTATATTGATTTTTTAACAGTGCTTTTGTAAATTGTTATAATGTGAATTAGAGAAGAGATTTAGAGCATGAGTTACTGATTAGAAGCCAATTTTTTTTACAAAAATTCTTTACTGCAAAAAAAGTTCTTATGTAGAATTCAGAGTTAAATTTAGATTTTCTTTTTAGAAACTGTCTGAATTGTACATTTAACAGTGTTAAAGAAAACCAAAGCCGGACAGTGATTAAAATGGTGAAAACAGATTTTAATCAGGAACTATTGCAATAAAGATACCAAATAATTATATACTCCAGAATGTTAAAGAATATTAATAGTTTTAATAATTTTAAAATAAATGCGAATAGAAAACACTAGCTGGGTTCAAGGCCAATTATCCAGTAAGTGGGAAAGCTGGGATTCACATTAGGTCTATTTAGCTATGCCTGTACTGCCTTTGAAAAGTTTCCTTATGGTCTCCTTTCCTTAATTTTTAAAATATTTGATTATGTGAAATATATTCCTTTGAGTGATAGCATACATTTTTTCTTTCTTCTGAAAAGTTAATCTTAAAATTGGAAGTATACTCTCTAGGTTTGTTGAAATACTCATTACCATGTTCATGGCCTTCAGATGTACGATCATAGTCTGTTTTATTTCACTGACTTAGTTCCACATATTTTTTGTCCACTCCCCCCACCTTCTGCTTAGTAGAAACATTCACTGGTAATAAATTCTTTTAAAGAATATGCTTTTTCTTCCTCGTACTAACTATAAATAGTGAATATTTTGTAACAACTCTGGTCACAGTCTGTAAGTTTCTTTTCTGAACTATCTTTTGAGGATATTCATTTATTAACTAACTTACTTTAAAATTATTACAGTCATTTCTATGCAACAAGTTCTCTTTTTTTAAGTGAAATTATTTCTCTTTCCCGGTTTATTCTGGGTCCTGCTGTCTTTATCAAAGTATGTTAGTATGCTGACCTAGAAAATTCTGCCATCATAAACCATATTCTAATCCTAAAATATGTAAGAACATGGAAATACTATTTCAAAAGGAGAATTTTAAAGCACTCTTTTTATTTGTCTGAAAATTTGGTAGTAAAATGAAAGGTAGGTTGTGATAGCTGATAACAAAAGGAAGAAGAAAGAGCCTATAATCTGAATCAGAAGGGCATTTCTGGGGCTGGTGTAATAATATCAGATAAAAGCAATCAAATATTAGATAACTTGCTGACTGATAAAGCTTTCCCTGGCGTTTAGAACTTGGAGAATATATGACCATCTCTTATCACCAACTTCCAGTTTTCTCACAGATATTTTTCATGGTTGTGTGTTTTTTACTGGCTTCATCATTTTGAAAGAGTGCTTATTAATCTTTTATACATGCATAGTTTTCTAAGTCCTGTTCAATATATTCTAAGTTTTATCTGTATATGTTGTATCAGTTAATTTATAGGATGGTGTTAGACGAAATTGCTATTTCAGTCACTTAGTCATTGTTAATGTTTCACTAAATTTGTGTTTTGTGATCATGATTTCTCCCTTAATCTCACATAATTTTCTTGAAATTATGTGTCATTTATCATTAGAATAAAAGATCATATGTAATTTATTGCTGTGCTCGGGAAGGAAAATCTGTGTGCTTGGGTTCTATTGTTACTAGAATGATGGTGTCTTCATATACCATACCATATAAAGACAGCATTTTTTTTTAACATTTCTTTTTATTGAGTTATAGTCATTTTACAACGTTGTGAAGACAGTGTATTTTTACTGCCAGAAGACAGTAAAAGACTGTCTTGGACTAGTGGCTTGCTTATATGCTAATTTTCATATGTCGGTACCAAAAGTTTTTACTTATTTTGATTTAGTGGTAGGAATTGTAATCCACATTTCATAGTGATGATGTGGTAGATGAAAGAACTGAAAAGTAAAAAATTTTCAAAGCTCTGTGGAAAAAAGTCTGGTTTATGGTAAATATATTTTATACTTCCAGTTTGTTTATTATTCCCTTAGTTATCTCCATTTACTCTGATTGAACTTTTTTCTTCTTAATCAAATAGCATTGAATAACTAGAATATTCTAAGGTAATTTGAGACAGAACAGTTTTGTCTATTTGTTTATATAGCTGTTGTCCTCAGTAGATTAATAATTTAGTAGAATGCAAGAATTCTGTCTTTATGTCCTAATACAAGTCAACTGGTAGGCACATTGTAGACACTCAGTGAAGGCATAAATGGAAGCTTCTGCCTTTAAGGGTCTTATAATCTGGTTGGAAATGAAATAAATCATAAACACTTGGAAAATTTAATGAGACAAGAAAATAATTGTGTAATAGTCCCAATTAAATGAGATTAGTTACATACTGTGTTAAGCAGAGTGCCCTGGTACATATTAAATACTCCAAAGTACTTATTTGCTTGCCTTCTAACTGAACATTAATATAAGTGCCATAAAATGGTAGAAGTAGTATTTACATATAGGTTTTTTTTTTTTCTTTCTATTTTGAGGTTTTCTTCCCTTTAATAGAAAGTAATAAAGTACTCTTTGGCTTCAGAAAAGGGAGGAATACTGTGAGTGGAGTATGCTGAGACTTGGACATTGGTAGAATTTGAAGATGAAGGACTTTGGGGGAGGTAGGGGCAGAAGAGAAGAGCATAAGCCAAGGCATGGACCTGGGAGAGTTCAGGACATGTTTCAGGACTAACAGATTGTCTGCTTCACTTGGGGCACAGGATGTGTGAGAAGAGATTGTGGAAAACAAAGCTAGGAAAGTGAGTTGGGATTGTGGATAGCCTTAAATTCCATTGGGAAGAGTTTGGGCTTTGTCTTCATAGCACCTTAGATATATGGTTCATAATTTATACACGTAAAATGAATACTTTAAATATAAAAAGTGTTGTCCCTTGAAGATTGCTTCTTTAGAGATTATATACCTATCAAAAGATACTTGATTGTTTTAAAACATGTTTAGAACTCTTTTGCAGTTTTCTAACCGTAAAGAAAAATTACAGTGAAGACTTGTCATTTGCAAATCCTCAGTTTTAAAAATTGAGAGATCCTTGCTTCCTCTGAACTGTATTTCCTTTGAGGGTCATACATTTCTTATATATACTCCTATTCTGCAAGTTAATATTCTTTTCAGTGTTGATGAAAGTTTTATTCCATTTGGTGGATAGTTTTTGCTTAGGTTGGGGTACTTCTTGAGTTAATTTAATGATTTGGGGAGAGGGGGATTTGGTGGACTTGTTCACATTCATAGTTACAAACTGTTACCAAATTTGACATTCTCTTCTTTTTTTGGTTAAGAGCTGTCATTTTCTTAGTTCTTATATTTTTCATCATTTTTAACACCACTACTAGAAGTTTGGCTTTCTTTGGGGTTGGGGGAGATATTTTTCATAAAGAAAGTCAGTTTTTTAAAAATATATTTTTTAAAGTTTTTGCTTTTTAACTTTGAGATGTAAATGCTTGGTTCAGTTTGGCTCATGTATTTACTCTGTGGATCTGGCCTCTGGCCTCACCGTTGTCTGAACAGCATGTCCTCTGGGTGACTTTCAAACAGTGATAACCATAAATATTAAATCTACAAATGTCAAGTTTGTTACATTGCATATCCAGAGGAATTCCTTCCTTAACTGATGTCTTATTTTCTCACTTGTTATTATGTATGTATGTATATACTATGTGCATTTTTTTTATTTTTCCAGCTTTATAGAGGTATAATTGACATATAACGTACAAGGTTAGCGTATATAGGGCATTGATTTAATACACTTATATATTGCATAGATACATTTTTTAAACTTAACTTTCTAGCCCCTTGTGCAAACATTAGGAACATTGGAAAAAATTTGAGAGATAGGAGGATGTACTGTGGAAATTGACTGATCGGGGACCAGAGGGAACCTTTGTGAGGACCCAGAAAACCTAATTATGTATGGTTATTTGTATAATGCCATTAGCTGATAATGTGGGTGTAATTAATTTAGTGCTTTTTGTAAGCTCACACTTAGGGAAGGAGGAATTACTTTGTGAAAGAATATTCCACTATTTCCTATAGCATTTTCAGATATAATGTATCATTAAAAAAAAAAACTCCATCTTTTTTGGAAAGAGATGTTAGGTAAATAAACAAAGTTTTTGGGCCATTTTTATTTATAAGGAAAATTCCAAGAAATGCACAGTTTAAGATAAAGCTAGCTGTAAATACCAGATTAAAATATAATTTTTAAGTTGAACATCAGTTCTGTACTTGACTCCAGAGTTTAATAGGTATCCCACTGTATTTTATTTGTGTTTATTTTTATATTCACTTATTTTACTTGTAACTGTATTTCTGGTTCTAGTTGTATACAACATATACTACTGGTCCACATATGTCTTATTCAGTGTACATGTTTCATCCACCGGCTGTGAGCTCTGTTTTACTTGTTTTGTTACTACCTTAGTCCTAGTGCAAGTGACTGTGCCTGGTACAAAGTGGGTGCTCAGTTGGTACTGTTAAATAAATACATGTGAATATTTGAGTCAAACCCTCAATTTTTAGGAGACTCCACTGTCTGATCTTAGCTTCATTGTATTTATCTATGTGTGTTCTCATCTTAAACCCTCACTAGATTGGAAGTGCATTGTGAGTAGCAACTTGGTTTATTTGTCTGTCCTATATTCTCATTTATAGTAATTTGGACTGTGGTGGATAGTAGGTAGTCCCCAGAGACATTATTGAACTGAATGAAAATGGTTGATTTTATTTTCTTATGAGGAGATGGCTAAAAGTACAACCATACACAAGGAATTTGGAAGAGAATCAAAAAAGCTAGTGTGTACTTGTTTGTCAGCTTGAGGACATATATATAAGACTTCATCATTCTGTGTTGTAAGAGCTGGGGTTCTGGGACAGCTCAGTTCCTTGCTCTTTAGCAGCCTATTTGCTTTATTTTTGGCCTTCTAACTATGTCACAGATGGTGTAAGTCAGTGGTTCTCCAAGTGTTGTCCCAGAATAGCAGCATCAGCATCACCTGGGTACTTGCTTAAAAATGCATATTCTCAGGCCCCACTGCAGACCTGTTGAATCAGAAATGAGGATAGGGCCAGCCCAAGCAATCTGTGTTTCAGCTAGTCCTGCAGGTGATTCTGTTGCTGAAGTTAGATACTGCCAAGTGGTGACGTTGTCTTTAGTATGCCAGGGAAAAACAACTAGCAGCCTACATGTAAGAGAATAATATAATCCAAAACATTTCAGGGGAAATAGATGTTGTTTAGAGAATACATTAAGATATAAAGCAGATTATTGAAACCTCACTGTATGCTCTTCCTTAGCTTAAGTAAACTATGTTGTTGACTTCTACTTTTCACAAATTTCTCTTGTTATTTGTGAGTTTGTGCTCAGTTGACAGTGAGAACCTTAAATTAGGTATTTTCTGGCACTTTATTTTAGACTTTTGTAAAAGTGAGTGCTCTTTCCTCCCATAGCAGATGACAGAAAAACAACTGAAAAAATGTCCAACCCAAACTAGTATTTTGTGTACTTTTCTTTTTGAATATACTTTTCAATGATTTTGGTTTTGAATTTTAACCCTTTAAAATTTTAGACTACAAGATAGTTTAAATGATTTCAAAAAACTAAACGATATACTTAATATAATTTAATTGTTTATTAGATATTCCTGAGTATGCAGGTAAATCTGTTTAAATACAGCAGATTTATATTCTTTATATGTTTTCTTTTGACAAATTAGAATTGAAAATAATAAAAATAAATTTTCTATTTACCATGTAGACTTAAACTGTAAAATATCCAGTTACTGTTTTTATCTTTTTAAATTTCTAATGGTTAGGAAATCGGAGGCCTAATTTTAGGTATGTAGTGTAAAAAAACTTATAAAGCATTAAGAAATTTTTAACATGCATTTTCCTTGAAGATAATTTTGAAGTTTTCAAAAATATGTGCTATTACCATTAGGTTTACTTGTACAGGTAAATGGAAGAATGAGGACTTAAAATTTTACAAATTTTATTTGTAACACTTAAAAGTTATTTTTGTACCTTATCTATTTGATCAGATTGAATCTTTAGATTTTCTAATTTTTTCTTAAGATTTCAGTTGCATTTCTCAATCTCATTTTTGTTCCTGGAACTCTAGAAAGTTTAGGAGAGTTTATGAGAATGTTGAGGTGACATTAGTGCAGGCTGAGGCAAGATTTCTGAAAAAAAAGTAGTCAAATTGTAGCTTAATGATACATGGAGAAATATACCTATAAAAGAAAAAAGAAAATAGCTGAATTCGTCAGTATTTCATATTGCTGGAGAATATTGGAGTCTAGGAATATATTTGCTAACTAGAGACCTGTCTTTCTTACTTCAGAAGGAATTTTGTTGTAGTGATGTGCAGGGAGAACTGTAGGGAGCCTTTTGGGCCATACATTTTCTGTTATATCCTTGTTGCTAATACCCCCACTATACATTGAGTGAATGCCTTGAGTTTCTAAGTGGTGGTTCATTCATGGTCTTGTACTATCACCTTGCTTCAGTTTTGAGAATACTGTCCCCTTTAGGGATACACCATTTAATCTCTTGGAGCTTCTTTTTTCTCCTTTGTAGAAATAATGAATTTAAATACATCCAAGACAGAGTCTACATACTGGTGCCAGATCTGGTGACTGAATTTTGTCAGGCTTTATGTCTTTAAAATTTTCAGTTGAGACTTTTGTGCATAGTAACATGCCTATCATACAGCATTCAGAAGGTATAAAAGTGGGGCATGTACATTTAAGTTTAGTTTTAACTCCTATTCCTCTCCCTCCCAGCCACCGAGTTGCTTTGTTTGGAGACATTCACACTTACTACATACTTGTGAATCATTCCAGAGTTATTACCTACACACAGAAACATAACAATATGCTTACCCTTTCCTCCCAAAAAAACCAAGTGGTTGCACACTACATACACTGTCTTGCTTTTTATTTATTTAATCTATCTTAGATATAATGCAGTATCAATATGTTTAGAGCTGTCTCCTTTGTAACAACTGCACAGTATTCCTTTGTATAGATGTATCCCACTTTCCTTCTATTTTTCTTCTTTTCTTTATTTCTATTCTCCTTTCTTCCTGCCCTTCCATTCTTCATTTCAGTCTTTTCTTCCCTTCTGTCTCTCTTCTTGCCCCTCCTGCCTTTGCAATTAAACAGTCCAGTTCAGACAACAGTATGCTGCCATATTAGGAGGATCTTTACCTAGGATTTAGTCTGTATGTTGAAAGGAATTAGCTTTCTTCTGTAAGAACATGGGTTTTAAGACCTTTTATTTCTAACTTTCTGAATAGAGTCTCCAGATGGAAAAAAAATGGACTTTTTCTTCCTCTGTTCTTGCAGGTCTTAGTTCAGGACCTAATTTTCTTCCAATTGTATTTATAATTTGTTTAACCAGTTTTCTGTAGGTGGACATTTGTATTATACATACATTCTTATCTGTGTCTTTTCAGTATATCATTTCACACATGTACAAATATATTTGAAGGATAAAAATTTGGAATTAGAACCGCTGAGTAAAGGTAGATGCATTTACAGGGTTGATAGATAATGCCAAATTGTCCACAGTAGTGGTGAAATGGATTTATACTATCACAGCTGACATACAAATGTCTTTTCCCCAACTTATTATATTATCAAATCATTGGAGTTTATTAATCTAATAGAAAGGGGAAATATGATTACAATGTTAATTGGCATTTCTCTTCCAGGTGAGATTGAACATCTTTTTAATATGTTTGAGCCTTTTTTGTTTCCTTTCAATCAACATGTCCTGTTTTTCTATTGAGTTCTTGATCTTATTGATTGGTATGTGCTCGTAATACATTAAGAAAAGCAGATTTGTGGCTTTTGGATTTTCTTTTGACATTTGTCAAAAAAGAATTGTCTTATTTCTCATGATAGTTTTTCAGCAACTTTTAAATTTACCATATATAAATATTTTATTATGTGAGGTAAATTTTATTAGTCTTTTATGGCTCTGGGTTTTGTCATACTTTCAGAAAGACATTCCTAACCCTGAGATTAGTAAAACAAAAACAGACTCTACCTTTTTTTCTAATATTTTGGGAATCCTTTAAATTTTTTTGATCCTTTTGGCATTTGTTTTGATGTGAGAACTATCTTCCAGGTGGCTGTCCATCAGCAGGTATTGAATAATCCACATATATCCCACTGATGTGCAATGTCACCTATAGTTTATACTATATTCCTTTATATATTAGGGTTTGGTTTTGGATTGTCTGTACCATAGATTTGCCTGTTCATGCATCAGTACTTTTTAAGTGACTATAGAATTATAATATATTTTAAAATAATTTGTTTATTCTTGTTTATTTTTCTGTATGTACTTTATAATCATCATGTATTATGTTTTTAAAAAACACTATTGTTATTTTAATTGGGCTTCCATAATTTTTAAAGATTAATTTAGGGAGAAATAAAATAATCATAACAGAATCCTCTTTTTTAAGAACAAATCTTATTTGTTCAAGTCATTTTTTTTGTGTTCTTTAGTAGAATTTAAAATATTCTTTGCATCGCTCTAATTTTTTTTTAGTTAGGTTTGTTCTAATTATGTTATCATTTTTGTTATTATAAATGGGATTATTTTCTTTAATTATATCATCTAACTGGTTGTTCTTATAGAAGCCCATGGGTTTCAGTTTATTATTTTATATACAATTACCTTACTAAAATTCCTGTTACTATTTTTGTAGTAGTTTATAGACTACAATTCCTTGGATTTTTCAGTTATCCACTATTATCATTTGCAAATAATAACGATTTTATTTCCTCATTTCTATTTTTAAACTTCTTTCTTTTTTTGAAGTATAGTTGATTTACAATGCTATGTTATTTCCAGGTGTACAGCATGATGATTTAGTATTTTTGCGGATTATACCCTATTATAAGTTATTACAAGATAGTGGCTATAATTCCTCATGCTATACAATATATCCTTGTTGCTTACCTATTTATACATAGTTTGTATTTGTTAATTCCATTCCTCTGTTTGTCTCTCCCCTATTCCTTCTCCCTTTTGGTAACCACAGGTTTGTTTTCTGTATCATTTCTGTTATGCATATACATTCATTTGTATATTTTTTGTATTTCACATATAACTGATATAATACAGTATTTGTCTTTCTCTGTCTGACTAATTTCATTAAGCATAATAGTTTCTAGGTCCATTCACTTTCCAGCAAATGGCAGAATTTCATTCTTTTTTACGTCTGAGTAATATTCCTGTGTGTGTGTGTGTTTGTGTGTATATATATATATATATATATATATTCCACATCTTTATCCATTTGTCTGTTGATGGGCACTTGGGTTGCTTCCATGTCTTGGCTATTGTAAACAGTGCTGCTATGAACATTGGGGTGTATGTATCTTTTTGAATTAGTGTTCTTTTTTCCCAAATTTCTTTCTTGACTAATGGCATTCACCACCATGTCTAGAACAATGTTAAATATTTGTGGTGAAAAATAGAAATCCTTGTTTTGTCCCCAATTGTAGTTACTTGTTGGGTTTCTCTAACATACGTGATGCTGACTTTAAATTGAATTGTTTGTAATTTATCTTCTTAAGAAAGTTGGCATAGTGTTTGTTTCAAAAACAAAAATCTTACATTGACAGAAAAGTTGCAAGGGCAATACAAAGAATTTCTTTTTCTGAACCATCTGAGGGCAAGGTGCCAAGCAACGGGATGGCCCGATGCCTCCCACCAAATACTTTAGTGTTTGTTTCCTGTAAACAAGTACTATATAAACCGCATATAGCCATCAAAATCAAGAAATTAACACTTACATATTACTACCATCTAATCCTCAGACCCCACTCATATTTTGTTTATTTATTTATTTTGAGGGGAGGTCATTAGGTTTATTTATTTATTTATTATTAGTTGAGTTTTTTTTTGGAGGTACTGGGGATTGAACCCAGGACCTTTCACACGCTAAGCATGCTCTCTACCTCTTGAGCTATACCATCCCTCTCCCACAGCTGTCCCAGTAATGTTCTTTTATAGCCAAATGTTGTCCAGAATTATTCATTACATTCGATTTTCATGTCTTTTTAATCTCCTTCAATTTGAAACAGTCTTTCATTGACTTTTATGACCTAAAGCTTTTGAAGATTACAGGAAAGTTAATATAAAATGTCCCTCAGTTTGAGTTTGCATGATGTTTTCATGTGATTGATTTCAGATTATACATCTGTGGCGGAAATGTCACAGAGTTATTCTGTGATCACCAAGGAATATCACAGATACTTCTGTTACTCCTTTTTGTTTGTTTTCTTCTTTTACCTCCATCTTCTTTGTAGTATTTCTTTTAAACACTTCTGGGATTTATTTTTTTAAATACTTAACTAATCCAATATGTGAATTGATAAGAAAATAGGAAAGCAAATGTACTGGAAATACAAGAAGTAGTTGGTGGATTGGGGAATGAGTCACAGTAGACTTTTTGAGTATTATAGGCAGAAGTGTCAGAATCACCCAGGACCAGTGATGGTGGCAGAAATACAAAACTAGCCAAAGGGTATAGAAACAAAGAAATTGATAATTGATTTTATTATTACTTTGGTTATATGATTATACTGATTAGGTTATTGTTTTTGTAAAAGCCATTTTGAAGCGTGTGTTCAAGGCCAAAGCATTGTTTGACCAAACAAGTTGGGCTGTCATGGTCTTTTGACAGGACATTTGTTTTTGTCAGCTTTAAGTGCATGTATTATTATTCTCCTTTTATAAAAACAATGATCTCATTGTAGAACAGTTTCAAAAGATTTTATGATCATTTTATGCTGTTGTCGGTATTTGATGTCTTTTCCTCTGTCTATACGATTGAAATCATTTTTGCCAATTTTTAATTAAGATGAAAATAATTCTTCTTATGATTACAATGTGAATTTTAAGAGCTCATTGAAATGAGAACAAAAACATGACAATACCTACATTGTGAAAATTAGAAGAAGCTTGGTGAGTTGGATTTTGTTTATTATGGTACTGAAAAAAGAGAAATGAGTGTAATTTAAACTAAGTAGAAGTAAGTTTAATGGCTTATTCACTAAACCTTGGTTAGATAATCCATAATTCCTTAGGGATGTGGTAAAGTCATCATTAAATGTAAATTCTTACTTGCTTAAGTGGAAAGCACTGTAGAAACAGAAATAATATTATCTGGGTTAATATAATAGAAATGGGAGGGGAAAGAATGTAAGAATAGTGAAATTGATAGCTATCTTTGAAGGCCCTTAAATAGACCTCCTGCCCTATTCCAAGTGGTGTTCTGAGTTACTTTAACAAGTAGTATTTGCAACATAGTTTTAGTTCCTTAAGTGGAAAGTATTATTTCAATTTTAAATGTCTTTTTAATTATTCTGGAGAACAGCTCTTTACTATCCCCTCTGTCTTACTGAAGACAAGAGTTTTACAGTTTGTTTCATGTTAAATTGTAGAGTTTTTTTGTTTTTATTTTTGTTTTTGTTTTTTCCTTTAGTAATTCTTGGGAGGGACCAGGAACCTATAGAGGGCCATTGTCTCAGATTTTCCTTTTCTCAACTTTCACTTTCTTTTCCCCTGCATGTCAAATCTGAATGAAGGTGAGATGAAAGGGATTGAGAAAAAGCAGCTATTTCTTTCTTGTAGGGGAGGTCCAGGATAGTCTTTCAACATAGTGAATCCATCATAAAATTTAAGATTTGGTGAAGCTCTGGAAACTCTTACTTTACAAGGGTATTATAAGAATTCATGATTTGACTTTACCCCCTTTCCCCATTTTCACTCTTTTAAAAAAAAAAAGTATGTAAGTTTTAGGTATATAGCATTATAGTTCAGCATCTGTATATGGTACAAAATAACCATCACCACTAGGCTGGTTACCATCCATCACCGTACAGGTGACTCCTTTCATCCTAACCCCTAACCCTTTTCCCCTCTGGTAACCACTCATTTCTTATTTGTATCTATGAATTTGTTTCTGTTTTGTTTTGTTTGTTCACTTTATTTTTTTCTTTTAAGATTCCACATATGAGTGAGATCATACAGTATTGGTCTTTCTCCATCTGACTTGTTTTGCTTAGCATGATACCGCTGAGGTCCTTTCTATGTTGTTGCAAATGACAGGATTTCATTGTTTTTTATGGCTGAGTAGTATTCAGTTGTGTATATATACCACATCTCTATTGTTCATTCATCCCTCGATGGACAGATAGTTTCCATATCTTGGCTATTATAAATAATGCTGCAGTGAACATGGTGGTGCATATTAGTGTTTTCATGTTCTTCAGATAAATACCTAGAAATGGAATAGTGGGTCATATGGTGCTTATCCATCTTCACTCTTTTTAAGAAGAATCTCCCTCAATGCCTTAAAAGACAAACCCTTCAGTAAACTATACTGTACTTTGCATATGTCTGCACTTATATTAGTATATAAATTTAAAATTTTAGACTCTTAGAGAATATAGACTATGTGTTGCCACATCCCTAGTCTGAAGTCTGAAGTAAAATGCATATATAGATGTCCTTTTGTTTGAAAAAAAGAAAAAAACACTCCCCCCCTTATAATCCATACTTTTCTATATACTTTGTGATAGATATGTAAAAAGATATGCTTTTACATCTAATTGTTTTGTCTTCCAAAAGTTCTTTCTTCAGCTGAGTTTAAAAAAATGTATTTGGTCTAAACTGAATTTTGTCTTTCTTTTCCTTACTCAGGCTCAGATTGCCTTCCTTCAGGGGGAAAGGAAAGGTCAAGAAAATTTGAAGAAGGATCTTGTGAGGAGGATCAAAATGCTGGAGTATGCTCTTAAACAGGAAAGGTAATTTAGTAAAATGAAAGATAGCATTCTCTGTAATATTGGAATAATTTTTCTGTCATTCCTAAAACAAATCCAAATTTTAGTGTTATACTTTTGAATTCAGGAAATAATATCTGTAATAAACATTTAGAAACAACTGTATTATGTTAATTTAATTTTGTTATGAATCTTTAGTAGCAATGACCAATAAACTGATTTATATGAGTTTAAACATTTTAGTAACATCTTTTCTTCTACTCTGTCCTTTCTTAAGAAATGTATGTACTTCCTGAACTGTCAATATCTATTTATTTATGGAATTGAAGTTGTTTTTTTTTTGAGTTGTCAAGGAAATTTCTATAATGCTTACTCCCTTTTCCTACCATCTAGTATTATTTAATTTGATATGTTTTCTATTGAAAAAAACCTGTTCTGACAGACTGTGTTGAGAATCGTTTTATAGACTTTTCTGGTATTTTGACCCTTTGCTATCAGCTATGCCTATCTCTCCAGAAGTGAGTCTTATCTTTCTATTCTGCTAGTGTCTAAGATGTTCAAGAACTAAACTTGAGTCACAAGTAAAGGACAATAGGTCATGGATGAGAGTTTTGGATGTTTTCATATGAATTAAATTTATTTGTTTTAATGGATGGTCTTTGCATTTTTTTGTCGGCAGTATAAGACAGGTCTTTGTTTTAGATTATTGAATACATGATATTGTATTCAATATTGAATGATATTCAATATTCAGTATCATTGAGTGATATTGAAATTCTCTATTTCGCTTCACTTTTGATTACATGCTTTTTTCATTTTTTTGAAGTTGATGAATGGGTTGTTTGCAAAACTACCATAAAATAACATTTGGCAGATGATATTTATGAGTATCAAGAAATAGATGAAACTTTATTAGAACTTGTGTTCACCTTCATGTGGGATTTTTAAATGGCACAAGAAATGAAAACAGATTGACCTCTCAGTGAAAAATAAGTAGTTCTTTTCATTCCTTGAGAGGCTGATTGAAAGTTATATTGGGAAGATAGAGGGGGAGAAAAGCAGTTTTAAAAGTGTGTAATTTGGGAATATTTGCAATTTTAAGCAATCCAAATTATAGGCATAATCAGAGAATGTAATAACATTAATAATGGCAACTATTTATTAACTACCATGTACCAGGCCCTAAGGCTTAAACACTAAGTAACTTGCTTATAGTTGCAGAGTTATGGTAGAGCTGTGATTCACATCCCTCTGGTCTGTCTGATTCTGAAGCCTGTACTCTACCAGTATATTATACTGTCTTGTAAGTCAGAGAATTAAAATATACAAATACTAAACAAGGATATGGTGTGTGTGTGTGTATGTGTGTATCCCTTATCATTGACATTCATTAATCCATCTATCCAGATTAAGCACTGTGCTGGAATTGAGTTAAAACAAGTCACAATCCTTGTCCCTCAGGGCTTAGAGTAGCGGGAAACAGACTTGCAAACCACAAAAGTGCAGCGCAGTATGATAGTTGCTATGGGGGAAGTCTGTGCAGGGTACATGGGGTCACAAAGAAGGGAGTGGTTATTTGGATCTGGAGGGAGTGGAAGTAGAAAGGAGGGTGTAATTAGAGGAGGTGAAACATGAATAGCATCATAAAAAATAAGATGTTTGCCAGAGAGGCCAGGTTCAGGAAGTAGAGGATATGTTTGACATGGAACAAAGCAGTTTGGTGTATTCAGAAATTTGTGATTGCTGTGTTTGGAGGTAGGATGTTGATTGTGATTTGATAAACAGTAATGGAAGAGTTGGGCAAGATTCAGATCATAGAGAGCCTAACTAAAGGAGTTCAGACTTCTATTTATGTCAGAAGTTTTAAAAACCATTTTCTTCTAAAGTAATCTCAAATTAATAGAAGTTGCAAGAACTATATACCCTTCTACCCAGATTCACCAATTGACAACATTTTACTGTGTTTACTTTTATCTTCTTCTCTCTTAATACTCACTTTTTTTTTCCTGAATCATTTGCTACTTATTTGCGGACATTATGCCCCTTTGCCCCTAAATATTTAAGGGAATATCTTCTAAGAGCATGGACATTTCCTTAAGTAATTACAGCTCATTATTGAATTAAGGAAGTTAATGTTGATATAGTTCTATTATCTAATATAGCCCATATTCATATGTTCCAGTGATGATCTTTATAGCATTTTTTTCCACCAAATGTCCCCGTAATAATCTTTGTAGTGATTTTTTCCCACCTGGTCCAGGATCTAGTCTATGAATACATATTGCATTTAGTTGTAGTTGAAAGGTTTAAGCATGGAATAGGGTGAAATCGATTTTAGGCAGATCACTCTGACCTCAATATGGGGGACAGCCTGGAAAGATCTACTAACAGAGGCAGGAAGATTATAATAGTCCAGGCTGAGAAATGATAACATAGTAGCTGCTGGAGGAGGCATCAGCTATGAAACATTTTAAATAGAAAGAAGCCATAACATTTGGAGATGATTTGATATAGTGGATGAGGAAGAAAGGTCGTTCAAGAATGATTCCCAGGTTTTTGGCTTAAGGGAGAAATTTGAAAATTGCCAAATGAATTAAAAATAAAGAATTAGGATTGAAAAGCAGATATGAGAGGGAGACTCATGACTAGAGATGTATACTTGGGCGTCATTAATATTGTGGGTAATGGGATAAGAACTTTGAAACAAGCAGAGCAAGTATTGGGGGAGGGGAAGAGATTACTAGCAGGAGCCATGGGAGTTGGAAATACTTGAGGAAAAGACAGAGGAAGGAAAGCCAACAAAAAAGGGGGGAGAAGGAAGAAGAGAGCCGCATATTGGAAGCAGGCCAAAGAAGGTGGGAGTTTTCACAATTGCAGATGCCAGACAGACCCCGAGTAAGCTGTGTACTGAAAATAGTCCTGGATTTGCCGGTTAGGTGCACATTGGTATCCTTGCCAGAACAGCTTCAGTGAGGCAGCAGGAACATAAACCAGATCACAGGGGAAAGAGGGGTGAGAGGATAGATAAAGTGGAGACAGAGTTGTTTATTTTTTCAAGTAATTTGACATTGGAGAACAGAGGAGATAAAGAACTGGTGGCTGAGTCTAGGGAAGACTTTCTTGTTTTGTTTTTTAACTTTAAAGGGTTCTCCTGGAAAGGAGTGTCTCTGATTTTGTATCTTTTGAAGTTCATGGAATGATTTGCGATTATTCCTGATGTAATGACACTATTGAAGTGTAATAAATTAAGAAATAAAAAAATTCTTTGTGGATTAGAGCTCTTAAACATTTTTGGTTTTTTCCTCTGAAATTATTTTTCTAATGCCTTAAATCAATTTGAAAAGTTTCTTTTTTAATAGGAAAATTTCAAACATAAATGTAGGAAGACTAGTATCTTTTATATACACCTCCAAGCCTCAACAGTTAACATTCTTGTCAGTCTTGCTTCATCTTGATCTATTTTAGAGCAAATTTCAAACATCTTGTCTTTTAACTTGTAAAAACCTAAATAGGCCTCATAGTTTTGAATTGCTGTGTTAAGGATTTTCTAAGTAAGAAAGATCCAAAATTAAGTAAAACTGAATCATTAGAGTTACAGAAGGATTACTTACCTCACAATGGATTTATCAAAGCCTTCCTTAAGGTGTGATAAAACTTACAAAATGAGAAAAGCTACATATAATTTCCCAAGAACATGCAGAGTATAATCTAAAGTTGATTCAGAAAATTGTATACTGAAGACCCTTAAATACTGTGTAAAATACAGTTCTGAAACATTTCTTCCATTTGTTCCACATCTCTCCTGTATCTGCACTACTGTAAAAACCCAATGGTCCTCCTTGCCTGTAATAGATTTCCTTATTCTGATTAATCTTCAACATCCATGGGATTCATTTTTTAAAACACAGATGTGATATCCATGCTTAAGAATATCTAGCTAATTTCAGAGTCCTTCTTAGCAAAAACCTTTTACATCCAGGCCCCTTTCTAGACACACACACACACACACACACAGACACACACACACACACACACAGACACACACACACACACACACACACACACACACACACACACACACACACACACACACACACACACACACACACACACACACACACACACACACACACACACACACACACACCTCTATGTATTTTTTCCCACTTTTAGGATGTTCCTTTTGACCAGAATACCTTCTTCGTCAGTCCATTTGTCTGATTGTAAAACTACAGGTTTTGAGGTTTAGCTAAAATCTCATATGTCATCTTCTTTTTGATAGCTCTCTTTAACTATTGTCAGGACTTTTGACAGAATTAGATAATCCCTTATCTGAATTCCTACCTATAACACTTGCTATAACTCATAGCTCTTATCTACAGTGTGCTATAGATATTTATTTACCTTTCTGTCTCTTGGCCATCTCCTTGCCCTCTACCCTTAAGTAACTACAAGCTGCACATTATTCCCAGCAGCCAGTACATTGCTTGGCATGTAATAAGAATTTAATAACAGTTCATTGGATTTAATCAAGTTACTTTTAGCATCAACACTTAAAATGTGATTGGAACACTGTCTTGTATTCCAAGTGTATTATATATAATAATAGACTTTGAAACAAAGCTGTAATAGAACTTCTTTAATATATTATAATTATGTAATTTTTATGCTGTTTTATCCAGTAAAGGCCAATTGGGAGGCCTAGCTGTGTGTCAAATGTAGAGTTCTTAGACATGAGGTCTGGTATTTAACTTGCAGTCAGATTTAGACAGAAAAAGATTAGGGAACAAGAAAATTGCTAACACAGTGAGATGAAGTGTTAAAACAATGGGAAACAATATGAGTGGGAAGGTATTTCAGCATATGGGCTTCAAAAGGAATATTCCTAAGTTGAGAGTTCTGTGAGTAAATTATTTTTCAGTGAATTTAACAGTTCAGTAAGGGGGCAGAATATAGCTCAGTGGTAGGGTGCATGCCTAGCATGCACAAGGTCCTGGGTTCAGTCCTCAGTACCTATATTAAAAAATAAATAAACCTAATTTACTCCCCCACTACCAATAAAATAAAAATAAAATAAAGTAGTGTAATTAAAAGAAACAAAACAAAAAACAGTTCAGTAGGGAGGCTCTGATTTAAGGAAACACAGCTAATAGTAAACACAGCAGCTCTTTACTTATTTTGTCTTTAATTTTTCGTAAAATGTTAATTCACAGTGTGTTATTATTTTTGTTACATATACTGTATAGAATAGTTTCTATTCCCTTTCCTGTAAGCTCTGTTGTAGTTTATCCTAAGACCACTAGAATGCAGTATAGTGCAGTATTTTGTGTTTGAAAATGTTTTTCTCATGTATCTATGTGTGTGTATATGAATAAATATATATAAAACAAAAATACATAATTTAACTCCATAAAACTTTATTGCTACTTTTATTTTGTACTCAGGCCAGTTACTTTCAGTTGCTATTTTGACTTCTAGGAGATATTGTTACTCTGTCTTACATAGATGAAGTTGTTCCTGAAAAATCTGAAGATTGACAATTGCGTTAAAAACTATAACACATGTATATAAAACACATAGAGCTATTCACACACATGCAGTATTTTGTACCTTGCTTTTTCACTTTAGCTTAAAGAGCAACCCTGTATTTATTTGCACACACAGATTCTTTTTAATGGGTACATACTATTATAAAACATTTCATATGTATGCAAAACATATAAAGACTAATATAAAAATACTTACATACCCACTACCTACCTTAAGAAATAGAACATCAGCTGTCTGTAGTTTTCAGAGGTTTTCTTAAGATTCCCCTGTATAGAAAATGTTGATTTTTTTCTATTGTAGCTACAAAATAATTATTGCAAAATAATATGAAGAATTCCCATATTTTATACATTTGAGCAAATAATTTTCATTTTCTTTATGCTTTTCTTGAACTATAAAATCTTTGAAGTAAATGGCAATTAGTTTTTTATAAGGAAAAAGTAACTTTCAAATTTGGCTCTGTCATCCTTTTATTTCTTCTCTATTACTTTATTACTTTGGGTTTTCAAATTTTTGTTATTGCTGTTGCTATCCCAGTCTTACTACATTAAATATTTATTGTAGTAGCCTCAATATTTTGAGGAAGCAAGCAAGTCAAAATATACAAATACATTAAGTAAGTATGACCATTTTTAGTTAACTTTTAAATTTTTTCTTTATATGACTTATTTTTCTGGGCTCACATGGTTAAACCTGAGATAGTTAAATTAGGCTAACCAGAAATGATATCATTGAGTTAGCTTTTAAAAGAAGGTATTTCTTTTTACAGTTCTTCGTGAGTTCTTCCTGAAAAGGCAAAGGATATCTTGACTACTAAAAAAAATGTATTCCTATTAGAATATCTTATTTAACATTGATGATTTGGGCTAGTTCTCCCTCCCTCTTCTGGATATTTGGTGAAGCATAATTGCCTGAGAAGGCACAGAGTGTTATGGATGACTTTAAAAAAAAAAACTCAATTTTGAGAAAGATTAGTCTTTTTCAAGTTTATTTCACTTATCTACTATTTTTGATAAAATTGTACTCTGGCACTCATCAAGAAAATTTGAATACTACAGAAACTAGACTGTTACATGGTTCGTTTGTAATTATAGAAGCAAGATTTATGGTTCTCAGTGTTATTCCTCTATTTGTTATAATGGAACTTGAAGGTATAACAACAACAAAATCATTTTTTTTGTGTTAGAGCTTTGACACTGTGGCAGGCTTTGAGCCATTGAAAGTTAGGATTACTGCATACTGGTGACTAATCCTATTACGTATCTTAAAGTTCATTTAAATATGTTTTAAGATGGTTTATATTTTCTCATTTCTTTGTTAGAGCCAAATACCACAAGCTGAAATACGGGACAGAATTGAATCAGGGAGATATGAAGCCTCCAAGCTATGATTCTGGTAAGCTGATTTTAAAGGAAATTTAAGTGATTAAAAAAAGAAGTTAGTATCTAGTATTTTGTAGCAATAATATTTATAACTGCAAGTTAATTTCTGATTATTTGCATATTAGTTACTTTTTCTGGCATACTTACCTTTTGGCACTAATCACTTAGTGTTGTTTAGATCATTTTCCACTACCTTCCTTCCTTTTCCCGCTTCCCCTTTCTTTTAGTTTCTCATTTTCTGCTTATGTTCTTCACTTACTGGAAGGATCAGAATTCATGGGTTAACATGCACGAACATAACTGTGTCTTGCTGGGTCCCCCCAGTATTAATGGGAACTTTGAGATGTGCAATACAAAGTACATTATGCCCTTGAAATCCTGAGAGAAAGTTAGAAACTTCGGAGGTAAGACATTTCTTCTTTAAGTGCAAGAGTTACTCTTACTTTAAATCTAATCCCTCAATTTCAAATGCAAAATTGTTTTGGACTTTCTTATCCAGTGTAACCAGAGCATCTTTTAACAGCTCAAACATCTATTATTTTTTGTGTTATTTCTTGTTTTTCCTTCTCCTACCTTCCTCATGACTCCATCAAACAATACAAAAATAGGACTTGTAGAGGTATTAAGGAATATAATTGACTTATTAAGTGTAAGGGAAAAGTAAGAAAAATTTTTGAAAAGTTATCATCATGTTTCAAATGACTGTGTTTTTCACATAATTTCAGGTGAAATTCCTGGATCAAATATCTGACATAACTATTACTGAAATACCTACTTTGTACTTTGAGCTTTATGTACATTAATTCTTAATATAGTTATTCAATAAAAATAATGGTATTTTCATTTTACCTATGTGAAATTTAACTTGGAGAAGTGGGTAAACTTGCTTGAGGTCACATAACTATTAAGTAATGGGAATATGGATCTGAATCTAGATCTGTCTGACTCCAAAATTTATGTTCTTCCCATTTGACCATACTGCTTCTGTTGGGCAATGTATGAAAGAACTTTATAAAATAAGTTCAGAATGTGCTGTCAATTTTATAATTCTGTTCAGTGTAGTAATTTTATTAACATGTTTCCACAGCTGAATATTGAATCCTTGAAATTTAGAGCAATACCAGTTGATCACTGACATATATATACATTTTTGTTGTTTTGTTTTGTTTTGTCTTTTGATTGTTCTTTTACTTTGGTGTCTCAGCTTGAGATACACTTAAATTTAAAAAAAAATCTTTCCTTTTTAAAAAAAATCTAGACTATGTAAGACTGTCCTAAAAGACTATGGTCTGATTCAAAGAAGTGATTTTAATCAATACTTTTACATAAAAGAAAGTTTGTTGCCTAATTTTTAGATATCAATTTAGGAATATAAAGTCCTAGTTGTTTACAGAATACTTACAAATAAACAGTGTGGCTCAGGAGAAGAAGTTTGGGTTTTGAAATTAGATACTTAGGTTTGACTCTGTCCTGACACTTTAAATACCTGTGATGTTACTTAATCTTTCTGAGGTTGCTGCATTCCTTGCCTGTAAACTAGGAAAAGTTCTGGAAATAATTCTTAACTCCCAGGATTATTTTCTTAGTGTATAATACCTGGTATCATTCCATTTGTTGCTCTTTCAAACTACCCATTCATCTTATAGATATTAAATATGTAATGCTTGTGTCAGACCCAGCACCAGATTCTGTGAGTAAGATAACAGTACCCTATGGGATTTTTACAGAGAAGATAAAAGAAAAAAGTGATTACAATAAAATGACATTATAATGGAGAAGTCATAGGTGTTACGGAGCACAGTAGCAGGAGAACCAAACCTAGTTGTAAGTGATCAAGGAAAGCTTCTTGCAGGAAGTGGTATTTGAAGTTGACATCTGAAGGACATGTAAGAATTAACCAGGGAAACTGAACTGACTAAATATTTTTTGAATGAGAGGCGGAAGAAAGGTAAAGCATTAGTGTAAAACTTCTGAGGTAAGAATTTGGCACATTTGAGAAGTGAAATACCTGGACAGTAGAGGGAGGGAGGAAAGGCAGATGGTAAAATATGTTACAAGGGTCTTGTAAACTATGTTAAGGAGTTCACACTTAAGTAGTTATGGGAAGGCATTTGAAAGATCTTAATTAGGAGTCTTGTGATCAGAATTGCTCTTAGAGCACACTGCAGCAGTGTAGAAGGTGGGTTAGAGAGGAGCAAAATTGGAGATGGAGAGTCTGGTTAGAACTTTACAGCCACCTAGGTAAATGAGGAAGGATCATTTACCACCTAGGTAAATGAGGATATCTTGACAAGAATACTAACAGTGACGCTGAAGAGAGGTAAGTGTGTTCAGGAAATATTTAGGAAGTAAAATCTGCAGGAAATTAGTTCTTGTTTGAATGTAGGGGGTTAAAAAAAAAGAGAGTCGAAGATTACTCCCACAATTCAAGTTTAAAAAACTAGACCTGAAGTAGGTTTGGAAGATGGTGGGTTCACTTTTGGATTTATTTGTTAGGCCATTAAGTGAAAATGGCTAGTAAATGGTTGGGCCTGGAGCTTGAGCCAGAGATGCAGGTTTGCTGTGTAGATCTGAGAGCATGTAGCAGCTAGTATTGATGACGCTCAGTGCTGTTGGAGTGGAAGAGTTCACCCAGGGACCTTACACAGAGTAAGAAGAGGACCCAAAATGGAGCCCTGGGGAATTAGCAACATTTAAAACCTGGTAGAAGAATAGGAAACTGATAAGAATTATTTTAATGGTAGGAGGAAAACCAGGAGAATGGAGACCAAGAGAAGAGAGGATTTCTAGAAAGAAGGATCCTTCAGCACTACTGGCTGCTGCCTAGAGGGCTGAAGAGTATCTCTAGGGTTAAGAGACACACAGATCACTGAGATCTTTCTTGTCAGCCGTCTTAGGAAAGAGCTGAGACCAGAAACAAGAACTAAGTGTAGAAAGTGAAGACTAAGTGTAGTCAGCTTTTAGGAAACTTATGTTGTGGAGGTGAAGAAGAGGGAAATAGCTAAAGGGACACATGGGATCAAGGAAGAGTGTGTGTATATGTGTGTGTGTGTGTGTGTGTGTGTGTGTGAGAGAGAGAGAGAGAGAAATTGAGTGTGTGAGAGGTATATTTCTTAAAGGAGGAGCAAATAAAAGGGAGAAAGTAAAGATGCTTAAAATAGGAAGGTATCTGAAGAAGCCATAGGGATTGGATTCTGAACAAAGTTGGAGAATGGCAAGAGGAGCATGTCTTTTATTGTTACCAAAAGAGAATGTTAGAAGTTAGATTACAGATATGTAGGTGTGGTGGTGGGTATTTAATATGATAGCTTTATGTATAAGACAGATTATCTGCCAAGAGTGCATCAGAGGTTTAAGAAAAGTGGAGAAGATTTAAAATATAATGAACACAAGAACAAACTGACGAAGAAATAGTAGAATTGAGAAAAACTAAGGTCCAGTTGAGGTGTGTGATCACGAGTTTATATAGAGGTACTGGTCTGCATACTTGGCAGCCTAGGTAAAAGATAATAGAACGAAAATAGTTAATAGTTGAATTCAAAGGGAGACAAGGGGACAAAAAAATTGAAGACACTGTCAAAAGAATGGTTGAGTTGATAGATCCTGAACTAAAACTAGAGAGGGAAGGAAGTGAAGACAAAAGGGTTAAAGAAAGGGGGTAGGCTACGGACTACAGCAGGTCAGCAGACTCTTATAAAGAGTCCGATAGTAATATTTGGGCTTTGTAGGCCGTGTGTTCTCAGTTGCAGCTACTCCCTCTGCCGACATAACATGAAAGCAGCCACAACACATAAATGAATAAGCACGGCAGGCTCGATTTGACCTGCAGGCCAAAATTTGCTAGCCCCTGGACTAAGGTCCCCCCTAAATCAAAGCACCTAGTAAGCTGGGAGTATTGAGCCAGAAGGATATGCTTAGAGAATGAGTTTGCATCTGTGACAGTTCTTCATAATGACAGGATCTAAGGTATGACAACCAGAGAGGGTGGCGGTTGTGCAGAGGCTGAAGTGGATCACCCACATGCATATTAATATTAACTTCAGTCAAGATGATGTAAAAGTGTGGTTGCAGAGGAAGCATGTGAGCCTGATTTAGAGTGTTATCAAGGGATTTATAGATGACAGTGATAAGGACAGTGACTAGGAGAGGCAAGAAGGTCGTGTATCCAGATTAAAGTAAAGAAGCAGGGCTTTTTCCTTTTTTTGTTCTTTTATCCATGTACTGTATTTTCCTGATTAATTTTCTGAAACATTTTCCACAAAAAATTAGTTTCCCCTCTGATTTTTTTTTTCCTGTGTTGTTCCACTTCCAAATCTTTACATTTCTACTTTAGGAGAATATTACCCTAAGTTATGTTTAAAATCTATTTTATATATCTTTCATATTTCAGTTTCTCCTACTTCATATTAGAAGTCAGATACTTAACTAAAAATAGAATATCTTTTTTCAGAGTGACAAGTTCTGCCTTTTAATTGAGATGTTTAAATCATTTACATTTAATATGATTATTGATATGGTTAGCTTTAAAGTTACCACCTTTGCTATTTGTTTTCTATTTATTCAGTCTGTTCTTTGCTTACTTTTCCTCTTTTTTTATTTCTTTTGGATTAATGTAGTATTTTTTATGGTTCCATTTTATCTCTTTTGCTGGCATTGCTGTAACTCTTAATTTATTGGATGCTTTAGGCTTTATAGTATATGTTTTTAGCTTATTAGAGCCTATCTTTAAGTGATAATATACCACTTCATGTGTAGCATGAGAACCTTCTAACAGTGTATTTCCATCTCAGAGTCTTCGTGCAGTTCTCATGTATTTTATCTTCTGTGTATGTATTTATAAACACACACTACATTCTTATTTTTGTTTCAACAGTCAGTTCTCTTTTAAAGAGATTTAAATAATATAAAAATTGTATATTTTCAGTGCTCATTGTTCCTTTGTGTGCATCCATATTTTCTGATACCATTTTCCTTCTGCCTTACGGACGTTCCTTAACATACTTTGTAATACAGGCTGCTGATAATAAATTCTTTCAGCTTTTGTGTGTATGAGAAAGTCTTTATCTTGCTGCTTGCATTGTTTCTGATGCAGTAACTTCTGTCATCCTTATCTTTGTTCTTCTGTATATAAGTGACCTTTTTCTCGGGTTCCTTTTAAGATTTATCTCTTTATCATCAGTTTTAAGCAGTTTTATTATAATGTGCTTTGATGTCATTACTCCCCTGTCCGTACCCCAGTGTTTCTTGTACTTGGGGTTTGTTGAGTTTCTTGGATCTATGGGTTTATAGTTTTCGTGAAATTTAGAACTTCTCAGCCATTATTTCTTCAGAAATTATTTTTGTTCCCTCTTCCTGTGCCGTGATCAGGAAACTCTATCAAGAGAGTAAGCTGGAAAAATCATAGGACTCAACCTGTTTGCTTTCCTTTCCTCAGGGATCGCTGTCCTCTGTTGCCTGACGTCCAGTGTCTTAACAGTTATGTCATCCATTTTGTTTTATAGTTGCTTCAAGGAGGAGAGTAAATTGGTTCCCTGTTACTCCAGCTTGACTGGAAGTTCCAGTCAAGTACTTTTAATATTACCAAGAAATTCAACTCTTGCCCACTCTAAAATCCTCATTTTTGTATAATGTTACTTTCTGAACTTGATAAGGTAAAAATGAATCTGATAGCTGATGACCACTTACTAATCATTGAGAGAACTGAGTATTTAGCCTGGATAAGGAAATGTGGGGAAAATCAAGTTCACATGTGCAAGGGCTGTTTTTTTAACCTCATACTTTTTTTTTTTTCTAACATCAGATATTACCCAGAGTCAGATTTTTTCTTCATAGAGGAAATTCACTTCTGAGAAATTTATTCAGAATTAGGATTTCTGTCTTTATAAATACTTTGCAGGCATTGAAACTTATTGCTCTTACAGACGGCTATACCATTATTTCTGTAATTCATAGGAAAACAGATCTTGGCAGTGTTGAGTAAAGAGCCTGTCTTGTGTTTGTGTGGGTAGGTCTTTGGTCACAGACATAATCTTAGCTCATTAGTTCATACACTAATTTAATGAAAGAACTAGGGTAAGTGTTTTATCTCAGATCCATTACTAAGGAGGTAAGGACTCCACAAGCTCTATAGGTCTCTGAGTCTCTTCATTCTTTTGGAGTGTTGTGACTGGTTTCATTTGCTTCCTTGCAGTCATCTGGAGGCTGGTCATGATCCAGTGTGGGATGATGAGATAAGCAGCAGTTCACAGCCTTGCTGTTTTTGTCGTATACCGCGGTTAACTCAAGGCGAAAATGAGTCTTTTCTCTCTTTTCTTTTCATTGAAGTGTAATTGACTTACAACAGTTTATTAGTTTCAGGTGTACAACATAGTGATTTGATGTTTTTCGTACATGCCAAAATGATAACCCAGGGAGTCAGATTTTATCTCTATATAAGAATATACTTTTTAAAAAGACGGTGAGGATGCATTCATATTTGATTTGGCTTAATTTATTTTTTATTAAGGTGTAATTTGCATGCAGTAAAGTTCTCATTTTCAGTGTTTTCACAAACACAATTTTGTTACTAAATAGCCTTTGTGGTTAACCTCTCCTACCCTACTCTAATCCCCTGGCAACCACTAATCTGTTTTCTGTTCCTGCAGTTTTGCCCTTTCAAGAAGGTTATATTATTTCCACAGAGTCATACAGAATGTAGCCTTTTGAATCTAGGTTCTTTCATTCAGCACAATGCAATCGAGATCTATTCATATTGGTGTATCAGTAGTTCATTCCTTTTTTGTATTGAGTAGTGTTCCGCTGAATGGATGTACTACACTTTGGTAACAACACTAGCTGCCAGAGTAGGCAGAGGTAGTTGAGTGTATCTGAGGATGGTACAGGAAGGATTTAGGCATATTTTGAGGGGAAATTAGATGACCTCAAAAGTTCTTTCACATCTGAAATTTTTGGTCTTTTGAAATGCCAGTGTAGATGTTCTTAGAGTGTAGATTTAGGGAGTACAGGCTACTCACTTGACTTAAAAGGGAATATATTGTAATACATTATGTTGTATACACGATTCCTGAATGTGTGGGTTAGTAGAAACAATGTATGGTTTTTCCTTAGTATTGGGACATTGTTTTTCCTTTTTTTTTTTTTTTTTTAAGTATACCCTCTTTGAAGTCTTCCCAAAATTATCTTCCTTTTTGAGTTAGCTTAACCACCCTCATACTTCTCCCCCTCCTTTGCCCAGCTGCTCTTTCTTTGGTATGTCACTTGGTCTAGTTACTTCAGGAGAATAATGAAAATGCACGATCTAATTCTTATTTTTATTTACGTATTTCTCTAATTTTTTATCTTTGTATTGATAGTGTGTGGAGGAACATGTGTGAGCTGTGGAGTCAGACATGATTTCAACACTCTCACAACTGTATTTCTAACTTAGAAACCTTAAAGTGTAACCTGTAAAACTCACCTTTCTAATCTTTAAAACAGGGATAATAATAACACCTATTTTTTGAAGTTGTAAAGGTTAAAAGAGATTATGTTTTAAACACGGCATCTAGAACACATTAAATGTTTAATATGAAATATCATAAAACAAATTTTCCCAGTATCTCTTATATCCTACTTAATAAAAAACTCTGTAAAGACCACAGTTTCCATAGTTTGGAAATTCTTTGGCCCAGCCTTAACATGGAGATGACTGTTTTTATTTTACCATCTTCTTGAAAAGATTTGGCTTCTATCAAATGATTTTAAACTTTAATGAATTTAAGCTTTATAAGGCTTATGAGGAGATTTTCATTTAAAGGATGTCTTAAAAAGAATGCTTGAGGTTTTCATTTAATACCTAGTGAAGGAAACAGATTTGGATTGAAATTATTTTTTATCTATCTACTCTACCAGACTGGCTCTTTCTTTTTTTTTTCTTAAACCATCATTCCGAGGTATTTTGTTCTAATTATGATGTGATACTTCATAATACTTTTATTTGATTCTTGTGTGACTTGATTTGGGTAGATCCTTGTCCTAGAGGAAAATTCTCAGGATTCCTAAAAATCAGCAAAAATGTCTTCATTTTAGTTCTGAAACTCACAGGGAAATCCAGTAGCAATAATTAATTTATTAGTTTTGTTATGGAAATTAAAGTGAAAAACAGAATTTACATAGTCCTAAAACATACCTTGCAGTGCGGTTTCACATGTTCTTAATCTTACAAATTCTTATTAGGCATTTCTTATGAATTGAGATACCCTCTAAAGGGTATAACAAGTCAATTTTATTATGATTTAATGTTTTCCAGATGAAGGTAATGAAACAGAGGTGCAGCCACAACAAAACAGCCAGCTGATGTGGAAACAAGGTCGACAACTACTCAGACAGTAAGTATCTCGTGGTCAAATAAAGAAGCATATTTTCATGAGATTATTTTTATTTTGTATTTCTAACTCAGTAGAATAATTTTATTTCTTATACTGCTGCTGTGAAAAGCTTCATTGAAAAAAAAAAACATGGTTTAGGAGAAAGAAAAAGCTTCACTGAATTACTATTCCTTTTTAATATTAAACAGTTTTTCCCCTGTGGCAGAATGTGTTTTTCATTAAATATTACTAAGAATTACCAAGAATAAATTTGCTTTCTGTAATTTTAGCTTCATCAAAAAGAATACAACTTTAAGCTTCTAAATTTTATTATGCACTTAAATTTGTAGTTTAAAGAATTCTGTACCCTTAAAGTTACTCTTTTCTTTGAACCTTTTATACATGAATATATATGTTTTAATATGAGTCTAATCATGTAATTTTTATGCTGTGTTTTTTAAAGTTTATTTTAAATAGATGCAAGAATATCTTGAATTTTTTAAACTTTCAAATATTATACTAACATATATTTTCTCCTATAAAATGTGTATTTGAGACTATAAAGAAAGCTGGGTTTTGAGGTTCAGATGTCGGGTAGTCAGCTAGACCTACTCACCAGTTTAGTGCTTGACCATTGCATATCATATTTGAAACTGGTATTTAGATTTGTGCCTCAGTAAAAAGGAATTTGTTACCTGATTTGGACTTCTGGGGTTGCTTGTGATAGTTTAAAACTGTGGTTTCCAAACTAGATTGCATGCCAGTCATTCATTTTGATGATGGGAAGAGAGTATTAAAGTGTCTCCTCAAATCTATTTTTTATCTGCTAAAAATTAACAGAAAATGAGACTTCATTACTATTTAATAAGTGGGTTTTCACTTTGGTTTTAAATGTGATTTACGATTTTCCTTTTATAAGTAAATAAGTATTCTTAAAGTGCTGATCTTTTTTATTTAAATGACAAGTGGCTATCAATAGTGAGAAATCCAAGAAATATTTTTGGAAGACTCATAGTCTGCCTCTCAAATGTGACATTTTATCAGTGAATGAGGACATAACTATTTAGTAAAGCCAACTCATTTATGGAGAGAGCACTTTTTGAAACAGTTATTTGTAATGTGATTTTCTTGCCAAAGTGAGTTGTGTATCAAGTATTTGTTAAAAAATAGAAAAGCATAATACCTTTGTATTTGCACGAACAACTGATTAAATTCAGAAACATTAGAAATTGATTATCCAAATTTTAATCAAAAACTTTCCTATAAATATTGAATAATTTTGAAAAATGAGTACCTTGATTTGATAGGATACACTTATTCCATTTTGGTCACATGTCTTTGTGAGATATCTCTTTGAGCTATGATAACTATTAACACCAGATCTTGAAATAAACTGATCTTAGACTGGTTATCTTTTCAATCTTTCTTTTTCCTTTCACCTCATAGACTTGATGCTTACTTATGAGTTAATGCCTAACATTTGTCTTTCACGTTTATTAATGACATTATTAATGACATTTGCCTTTTTCCTGTTCCTGCCATTGCCACTTTCAGACTTTTTTGGTCATCTTTGTTGTTGATAGATGGTGAGTGCCCTCTGTATGCCAGGCACTGTAACAGATGTGTCTCTTTTAGGAAAAAACTGGGATTCAGGAGAATTAAAGTTACACAGGAAGAAAGTGGCAGAAATGGGCTTTAAACCCAGGTTTAACTCTCCATACAAAACCTCCTCTTTTTCCTATGCTGCTGCCTCTGCAGCACACACACCCCCATGTACCCACACATCCCACCTCCCACAATTGAATTTTATTTTAGAATATTCTATTTCTGTTTTAGAGTTGTGTCAGGATAGAAGCTTCCTTCCTGTAAAAGTGACTCTTTGGAATAGACTGTCTTTCTGTATGTCATGGAGGAAACCATGTAGCTAGAAACATTTTTCTAGATTGCAGTTGATCCAATGATACTTTTACATCAGAAGTATAAGAAGACTACTGGTTGTAATAATTACTATTATAAAACAGTAATTCAGTAGAGTCTGAGAGTGAATTTACTCCAACCCTACCTAGAAGAAAGAACATGCTATTAGGTGTATTAAGGAACAGCCTCTTCTTACGATAAATGAATGGTGTATTGTGTAGTTCTTTGATTTTCTCAGAGACCGTAGAGGCTGGTACTGCAGGAGACAGCTCCATCTGCAGCTGGAAGATTATTTATTAGCATGTCTTACCAGCATAGTACTGTACTGTTAAGTCTTATGCAGGCATTGAATTTAAATAAAACTTTTATTTACATATTCAGTAATAGAATATTGATTCCAATATGACTGAGTTGTAAAGATCCTCTTCACACACAGGTATCTACAGGAGGTGGGTTACACAGATACTATTCTAGATGTGAAATCCAAACGAGTGCGAGCTTTGCTGGGCTTTTCAAGTGATGTCACTGACAGGGAAGATGACAAAAATCAGGACTCAGTTATAAATGGCACAGAAGCTGAAGTTAAAGAGACAGCAATGATTGGGTGAGTATTTTGTCTGGAAAGTAGGTTAGCTGTAGTTTTAGTTCTTATTAATATTTTTGGTTTATGGGGGAAACTTGTGATACTTGCAATTTTAGATACTGCTACAGAAATAATTTAATTGTAAAGTTTAATAAAAATGTATTGGTAGAAGATGACGTAGGGATTAGTTATCATTTATGATTATTTTAATAATTTTTTATTTGATATTTTTAATTGCTTGAAATGTATGGATTTAATGTAGATTTTAATATCTTGAAGCTCAGTCACTATTAGAATTTCATAAAAAATCTTATTTGGAAATTCACTTCAAATCTGTAAGAATGAAATTTCATTCATGGTGCCACAGAAATCATATAAATACTTAATTCTTTTGATGTCAACCTTTTCTTGGCAACTTTTGATTATCTAATAATGCTGTAACTCATCTTTCCTTTGAAAAATATCTATTTTAAGTATATTTTTTTAATTGATAGAGTATGAGAAATTCAGTAGCAGAAATAGTTCATTTTGTTTGTTGGATCATTTTCATACAGTTACAAGTAATTCTGCTTAAAATAAACATGGACAGTTAAATAAGGAGATTCTTCTTTATTGAAAAAAAATTGGCATGATTCTTAAAAAGCCAAAGATTTTGTGAAGGTCTAAATGTATGTTACATCATTTTAACATATGTTTAGGCTGAAAGAATGGTTTTAATTGGACTCTCTACATTTTCTAGTGAGAACAAAGTTTGTGTTATTTGAAACATAAACTAAAATGATGGGATTTAGGTAAAGAGTTGGAAATATGACTATTATAGACAAATGTCGTTTGGAGTCTTCTTAAATGTATTCATTAAGTGTTAAAACTATCTTAACGTGTTTTAATAAATGTAAGTTGTAGATTGTTTCTCAATGTAGGCATTAATCCTGCTTATGTTTTCACTGAATAAATTAACTTAAATTATAAAGACCTTTAGAAAAGACCACTCTAGATGTCTTGTGTTTTGGCTTTGACCTATCTTTTGAAACTGACAGGTATTATTCTGAATCTGTGTGACTTCTGTAGGGATGGAGAGTAGATAAAAAAAAGAAAAGAAAAACAGCTCTGAGCAGATTTGAAAATTCTGTCCATATTGTAGCTCAATTTTTTAAAGAAAATATCTTGTAATCTAAAACATTTCCTAATGAACTAAAGAGGACTCATCCTATTCTGGCCATTAGGAAATTGTTTGTTAAATTTATTTAGCAGAAACTAAATTCAAATCTTACATATTTGAAACATCAGTAATTTCCAAAGGTTAAGGGTTTACTCAGCAAAAGAATTAAGTTTTGTAGTAATATTACTTTGACTAATATATTATTTTTAGTAACTTCATGTATATATTTGCTTTTTTCAACTCATTAACTGTTCAGAAATAGAAGATTATATCAGAGAAAAAGGACTTATTTACTAGTAATTTTGTTAGTTATGGAAACTTCTGTGTCAGAGGAAGAGTTGCAGAGAGGAAAAGAATAGAGAAAAACAGAAGCAGAGATAATAAGAAAAAAAATTAAAAAGAAATACATTAAGGTTAGCTTAAGAATTGAAATAATACTGAATCAGGTGGGGGAGTTCCTTGCATTAGATTCCGATTAATCTAAATAGTACTTATGACTATAAAGGGCTTCTAAAAGAGTAACCACTTCCTTCCTATATTGCTTTTCCAATTGAAGTCTGTGGAAATGTAATAAATAAGAATCAGTGTAGATTATAATATGATTGGGAGGGTCATTGTTACAATATGAACAAAAGTTAATGTAACATATCGTGGATTAATTCTTATGTTGAGTTTAAAAAATTTAACTGAGCAAGATGTACATGTTTTAAACCAGGAAATCCGAGTTAACAGATTCTGCCTCTGTGCTGGATAATTTTAAATTCCTTGAAAGTGCAGCTGCAGATTTCAGTGATGAAGATGAAGATGATGACATTGATGGAAGAGAGAAAAGCATTATTGATACCTCAACGGTGAGTTGGATACTTCAGGTATAAATATTTTTAGGAACCATTATGCATACTTTAAAAATAATCCATATCCTTCAACTTAAAACCCTCAACTTTTTTTTCATGAATTTGGGGAAATTTGTACTGATTTCAAATTCAAGAGTATTTATAATATAGCAGCTTTCTGTTAAAGGCCTCTCTGACTTTTTGTTAGTTCATTGAACATTTCAACATTTTTAGAAGGTTGGTGAATACGGTAAATGTTGTGTGTTACAACAATGCAGTGTTATTGGTGTTACAAGACAATAGAACTGACAGACCATTATGGTGCCTGATGGTGACTGGCATCAACTCTAAATCGGTGCAGTTTTTGTTTCGCTTGTCCGAGTTGCTGTGGTAGGCAAGTTCTACAGACTTTCAGAACTCTTCTGTTAGATTCCTCCAGACTTTCTAAATGTAACTTCTCTGTTCTTTATGCCCTCTGCTTCCATCAGAGACTGTTAACTTATTACTTCCATTTTAATGTTTCCCTGGGCCACTATTCAGTAGTATTCTGCTAAAACAGCCCTGCCATGGGTATTAGTTGAACTTCAAGTAGAAATAGCATGTGTTTTAATTTACTGTAGTAAAAGAAAATGCCTAAGCTTCTATGATAACTTTTCTCTATCCTAATCATTTGGAAGTTTTGTGCTGACTTGTGATTTCTATGGGATGATTGTGTTAAGACATTATTTTGCTGTCAAAATACTTTATTAATAGCTCAGTGGCAAATAATAACTAATTATGATACTTTAATTTTCTTTGTTAGTCATTATATAAATTTAAATATTAAAAAATCTATAAGCTGGTTATTATAACTATGGTCTTACTAGAAATTCCTAACTACAAACTGATTTCTTTTTAAATAATCAAATTCATAAACATCCTGACTTCCAGTTAGTGCAAATCATAGCAATTCTGTGACCAAGCAATGAAGGCACAGCTAATGTGAACATACTTAACCCCATTCAAATACTAGATACAAAAATTCTTCTAGTTTTTCTTTTAGAAAAATATTTTAAGCAGTTGGTTTCTTTGTAATAGTTTTGCTAATTTTATGATATGTTACATTAATTTTCACAGCTTCAGTATAATACCTACATTTCAAAAGACTTTATAAATCTAATTCTGTGTAGCAATGAATAAGCAAGTAGGGCTTAGAAGACTTACTGCAATGATACATATATATAGAGAGAGAGTGAATGGCCAAAATTATCCTCTTAAAATGTGTAGTAGAACAAACAGGGTTTTTGAATGTTATTTTATTTCTTTAATCAAAATAGGTTAATAGATTCAACTAAGGAAATACAGAAATACAAGGCTTTTAGTAGCCGCTGGTTGTAATTGAGCTATTATAAGTTGGATTGTCTTTAGAAAGCCACTTGTGTTCATTCTCTTCTCTTGCTCTTTGCCTTGTATTGAGGTTTGATTGTTCTTTGCATTACACTCTGGATCATTTTCCTCCTCTCCATCTCCTTCTCTTTTCTCATGATTAACCTCTTTCCCTTATTTTTGTTTAACATCATTATCAGCATTCTCATCATTGTGTCATTAGTTAAGTGTAATAATGATCTTGAAATTATACATGCGTATAAAGAGTGTTCAGTTTAAAACTGTATGAAACATAACATTAGCAGCAACATTTAGTCTCCAATTGAGACGCTTTAAGAGGAAAAAGTAATTTGATTAAGAATCCTTCAGTATTGTTTTAGTTACAGAATAAAAAAATCTCATCCCCATTTGTGTTATGCTTCTCCTAATGGTTTTCAAAGTGACAGTCTATCTTTTTCTAATCTTGAAACCCATACTTTTTTTGTGTCTGCCATAATTTCTTAGGTTGATTCATAAGTTCATTGAACGTAGGAGTGGAGTGGAACTTTAGGCGTAAGGAAGAAGAGTGACATGTGCTTATTACAACAGGCCCCACCCTGTCCCCTTTACAAATCCTACTCTCTGTTGGTACCCATAGTTCACTTTTCTTCTATGCCTAACCATTAAAAACACAGTAGTTTTTGTTTATTTATTTAAATGGATACTTGAGTCAGTGATCTGCAACTTGCCATTTATCTTCATTCTCTGTAAGGTTATGCAGAGGACATGAGACCTAAAAGCAGATTTTTCCCCAAGGGGTTAGTTTTGTGACATAACTATGGTAGATTGGGAAATGCTGTAAATGTAAAAGTTTTTCTTGATTTTAGGGAAATAATCTAAATAGTTAAACCAGTTCTTCTAGCATCATTAAAGACTCCTTGATTTCTCCTCTTCAGTTTTGATATACACCAGGACAGTTAAGGTAGATTAGGTTTCATTTACTGTGCCAGCTTTCTTCTATTGACAGTGACCTCCTGGAGTGCTGTGTCGAGAAGGATTTCTGGTTGTGTATGGTCTTAGATGGAAAGTGCTGTGATTGATCAGTGATACCTGTCATGAGTGTGAAAACAGGTCCACATGAGTCGGATACTTGCTGTCTCTTAGAGAGTCTATTTCTGGACCCTCTAGTCTGTCCCATTGATTTGTCGGTTGAACTTTTATAATTTTAAATCGCTCACACTAGTCCACTAGTCAAGTTTGATCAAGTCATACTATTTCTGTTTTGCATGAAGTGAAGAAGCTGAGGTCTGGAGAAGTTATTGAGTCCATTTTATCAAAAGAAGCTACGAACCAGTCATCCTGATTTCTTTGGGCTCCCGGTGGTGGCAGTGACCAAAAAGGAGATAATTTATAAAGAGTATTGGCATATAGATCTAAAAAATTGTCTCTATATGCATTAAGCCTAAGTTTTAATTCTTCAAGTGGATTTATGATTCTACAGATGTTTCTAAATATATGAAAATTAGACATAATGACCCTTATCAGATTTGCTATTAAATCTAAGTCTCTGGAAGAGCACTATTTTAGGAAAAATTTGAATATATAGACAGTTATTAGAGAAAACTGATAAAAGCTTGGGACATTAGAAATAATGATGGGAACCATTTCACCCCCAACAGAATACCTTCTAAGTTTTGTGACATGCATTTCTGAGTTTGTACTTTTGGGAATTTTAGGTTTTGTAAGAGAATGATGTAGTAGAGTTAAAATTTATTATGGTTATATTCTGAAAAACTCTTGCAATGTTTTATGAAGTGTTTCTTTGGTTAGATTAGAACATCTACATGCTACACAGACTGCATCCATGTAAGATTTAGTTGTGGTTCTCATAGTACAGTATGTCAGGGACATTTTTCATCTATGTGTAATTTAAATGCATGTCTTATACTCCAGTATTTTCTATATATGATTCCATTAGTTTATTTCATTGAACAAAGTTTAAATTACTCCTTTAAAATGTATAATATGTATCTTTTAAAAATGACATCTGTGTTTTCCACAGAATTGGGTAGGTATTACAGCTGTTTAATACAACGAAGATGCATTTTCTGAAGAAAATAATAATTGGGTTTTCTCTTTCAATGGTGAAGGGATATTGTCTCCTTTACTGAAATTAATTCCATCATGTATCCTAATATTTTAACTTAACATGTTTTTTCATTAGATTGTTAGGAAAAAAGTATTGCCCGATTCCAGTGAAGATCGAGATACAAAAGAAGCTCTAAAGGAATTTGACTTCTTGGTTACATCAGAGGAAGGAGACAATGAGTCTAGAAGTGCAGGCGATGGAACAGACTGGGGTAAGCAAGCATTTTGGATCCCACCAGAGATGTTCTGTAAATAAACAAAACCAGTATTTTACCAGGATGACATCTTGAAGAACACTTTAAATCTTTTATAATGTTGAAAATCCTGTGAACTTTTTACTGTTGTCACCTTTTTTCCAGGGTGTGTGTGTGTTTAAAGAAAGTTGTATATCTAGTTACCATATCTTTTTTTTAAACATAAGCAATACAGTACAAAAATAATTTGAATTCATAAACAGAATGTCCTCTGTTTTCTGCCCAGACAGTAGAACTTTCAAATCTAGATTTTGTGGAAATTGAATATGAGAATGTAATAAAGGATTTGAGAGATCTCATCTCTGACATCTTCTGTCCAAAAACGTATAAATTAGAAAATTGTAGTTATTCGTTCATTTTAGTCACATTTCATCATCTTTGTACAAGGCATAGAGGTTTTTTTTGCACAAATTGTTCTAAACAAATTTAATATTTTAAACATCTAACAAGAGTTAAAACAGGTATTTGGGGGAAAACTTTTACAGCACTGATCATTCTAGGAGTTTGTTAATGAATTGTCACTATCAGTAAGGTAGGATTGTGATAAATTCTTCAGAGTGACTAATTCTGTCAGGTGTGTGTTTGTGTGTGAGTAAGAGAGAGAGAGACAGATAGATACTGAGAATGAGAGAAAAATTTCTCCTGAGGTTGAAGAATTTCAGGAGAAGAATTCCCTCAGCTTACATTGTATTTACTTTAAAGACAGATAAGGTTAGAGAATCGATAACTATCTTAATTTTTCCTCAAGGCTTTACCTTCAGGGACTCTGAAAGTGCTAATGCCACTTCTTTTCCTTTTTTGTGCCAAATATTTCCTACTGTTGGGACAATAGAAATAGTAATGGGAACTGTTTTACCCCACAACAGAATACTTTCTAAGTCTTTTTTTGTGACAGATATTTATTAGAGATAATTTCTTAGTCTTTGAGGAATATAATGGCTAATTTAGTGATTGGCCTTTTTTTTCTTTGGCAGAACAATTTGGAAACCAGGGGAAGTTAAAGTGAAAAGAGTCTCTCTTCTGTCTTATTACTTACTAAGCTTATATATCAAGTCATTCAGATATTTTAGGCAACAATTCTTCCAATATAGCTAAGACCCACTGTGCTACACTGAGGTCTTTCTCTGAGAAGTCACACGTATGTGTAGATAATAGTTGACCTTTTCATTACCAGCCTTATTGCAAGGATAATTGAGATTCATTTTTCTCCAAAGACAGCTGCACTGTCCCTTGTATAACTTCCTTTGCTTTAAGGTGTGAGTCGTGGCTCAGAGTATTGTATGATACAGGTGTGTAGCCTGCTACGAAGTTACAGGTGAAAATGAGTGACTGTTCTCACATCTGAGCTGTCCCACTCTTTAGTAGTGTCCTGGATATTTCTCTCTCTGAGTATGAGTTAATGGAATCTTTCAGTTGATGGAGTTCTCCTCCTCCTCCTCCTCCTCCTTCTTCCCCCTTCTTCTCCTCCTTCTTCCTCCTCCTCCTCCCATTCACATTTAATTTTTAAAAACATCTGGGGGGGTGGTAATTAGGTTTCTTTGTTTGTTTGTTTATTTGTTTATGTAATGGAGGTACTGAGCATTGAACCCAGGACCTCGTACATGCTAAGCATGCGCTCTACCACTGAACTATACCCTCCCACAACTGGAGGTTTCTTTACCAGGAGTTTGGCTTTGTACATGTTAAGAATCTTATAATTTAAATTCAAGGATTTCACTTTTATAAAGTGAAATTAATAATAAATTATAAAACTAGATTGCAAATCCTGTTTAGCTGAATGGACATTTAAATCATTTTAAGGACTTCCTTTACCTTTTTCTCACCCCTCTGAAAAGAGAGTTACTGTGCTTATGTTAAGAATCTCCTTAGTTTCTGGCAAACCGATAGATTTTACCACCCACCACCTTCTGTGATCTTCCATTACTATTGTTGTTATGAATCTAGTTAAGAGTATAAGGTTAATTTTTACTTTAAAGGCCTGAAGACATTCTAGGATCCAAAAGCTACTCGGTTTAATTTATTATTAAGATGTGATTGATAAAATTTAACATTTTTGATTGTTAGATTTTTCTGGAAAAAATAGAGGCTATTTCTGTTATTGATAGTAGAATATTGATTGATCTATAAAAGTGTTGAGTTTTTAAAATTGATGTAGTATATTCAGATGCCCAGTTATCTGTTTTTTTTTTTAAGTGTGGATTGAAGCTTGTTAAAAAATAGACAGATGTCTTTTTATTCTGGTTCATTTTGGTTTATTCCAATCATTCAACAAATATTGATCACATGCTTCCTATGTACCAAGTATTCTAGGTGACGTTCCCTATTCCTGTGGTCCTAATTCTACTAAGAGGATAATAGACAGTAAGCGATAAACATAAATGATATAGTATGTCAGAATGTGATAAATGCTATGGGAAATAGAAAAAGTAGAACAGAGTCCGGGGGATAGAGGGTGCTAAGGTGTGGGCAGGGTTGGAGGGAACAAGTAAAAATGTAAAATAGATTGATTATGGTAAGCCCCATTGAGAGGGTAACATTTGGACAAAAGATGATGTTGATGAGGGAGTTAGCCACATGGTATCTGGGAAGGAATGTTCAGGAAGAAGAAAACCAGAACAAATGCCCTAAGGCAGCCGTAGCCCTGGTGTGTTGCTTGAGGAATTAGGAAGCTAGAGTGGCTGGAGCAGAGTGATTCTAAAGGGAAATGATCAAATCAGTGGGGCTATGTTGTGAGATGGGGAGCCATGAGAAGGATTTGACCCAGAAGGCTGACATGATCCAACTTTTATTTTAAAGCATCACTCTGGCTACTGTGTTGAGAATAGACTACCCAGGGCAATCAGTGTTGGCAAAGACTTAGTGGGGAGAGGAGAAAACTATTGCAGTAATTCTAGCATGAGTCAGAAAAATTAGAGAAGTAGTGGATCTGCTAAGAAGTAGTAAGAATCTGATGTGTTTTAAAGGTAGAGAAAACAGTATTTCCTGAAATATTTGATATGGGGTATAAAAGAAAAGGATGTTTTTGGTCTGAGCAAATGGAAGTGTAGACTTGCCATCAAATACAATGGGGGACCCTATAGATAGAACAAATTGGATGGGAAGATTGAGAATTTGGTTTTGTTTGTTTAGTTTGAGATATCTATTAGACTTCCTAATGGAAATGTAGGTTGAGCAGTTGAATATATGTCTTGAGTTCAAGTGAGAGTTCTGAGGTAACACATGTAACACTATAAAGTATATAGTAAATTATAGTAATTATAAAATATATAGCATCATTTACTTTTTAAATTTTCTACACCTGAAATAGTGGAAGTTAATGATTGAATTTCTTTCTACTAGAAACTCAGTTTCCTAACTTAAGAATTGATAAATTAACAGGTCACTTAAGTTGTTTTAAATTTTGAATGCCAGGTTGGTTGATAAGTTTACAGAGTGCTGTTTATAAAGCCTATAAAATAAAAATGATCTTTTGCTGATAAGTATATGCCAAAAATATAAAATTTATTAAATGAAAAGATCATTGAAGACTATTTTGTATAATCTCTTAATAATCTTCATTACATAAATTGAAGACTGTTTTATACAATCTCTTAATGATCTTCATTACATAAATTGATAAGAAATGTTTTTTTGTGGGTCAGTTCTAATCAAATTCAGAAAATGGAATGAAAATGAGTTCTGGGGTTTAATTTACTAAAAGTCACTAAAATCTTGCAGGTTTTTTTCCTTATGTCTCTTTGAAAAGAAATTTAATGTTATTGCCTAGGAAATTGAATTGATCACTGTTTCTTAGATATTATATTTTGTGTGACATATCTCTAATGAATAAGCAATAACTTTTTAAAATTAGTGATACTATGAAGAAAATGGTATGTCATTCATTGAAATAACAGTGAATTGACTTAGAGTGTTCAATACTTTATTGAAAAAGGCTGTTTCATTTGTTTCACTCTGTTTAGAAAAGGAAGACCAGTGTCTCATGCCTGAAGCTTGGAATGTGGACCAGGGAGTAATTACCAAACTCAAGGAACAATACAAAAAGGAGAGAAAGGGGAAAAAGGGGGTGAAGAGTAAGTGGAAAACATTGTATCTGTAAATCATAAATATTGCCTCTTTGTGTCCCCCAATTTTTTTTTCCAATGTTTTCCTAAAACTACTTACTCTTTTTCTTTTCTGCTCCTGACCTCTTTCCTTGTCACCTGCTTTCAGGGGTTGAAATTAAATGGTTAGCTTTTTGATTATGAACTTAAAAAAGAAAAAAGCTGTGCATGTAATTAGCAAATTATAATATAGCCCAGTAATAAATCGAGAGCCTCATGAGAGTGTGAAACTATGTATTCAACCATTGTGATAATTTGATTTTTAAAATTATATATTCTTAATTACAGCAATGGTTTTTCACTGTTGACAATTTAAAATCTCATCTATTGTGACCCTCTCACAGTCCACCAGAATTACTGCTTTTAATTTTAGGTCTTGGAGACAGAAAGTTAATTTCTATCCCTGACTATTCTGTGTGTTCACAGTTCATTTGCTCTTATCACTATATGCTATACAGGGCACAGAGTCAAGTACACAACTTTTAAAAGTATTTATTTTTCTAATTTAAGCTTTTGGCCAATTTATGATAGTACCAATTAGGTTTTTTTTTCTTTGCAGTAAAATATGTGCCACATCAAAAATGGAAACTAAAGTGGAATTTCTAGCCCCGTGAATCATATAACTCATGCACATTATTAATAAAGTTTAGCAGTAGATCTAGTTAAGTATATAAAATGGAATTATAAAAGCTTTCAAACATCCCTGAAAGCCACCCTAAACACCTATTTAGGAGAGCAAGGCCACATTATCCCCTTGTGCCACCACTCTCATTTCAGGATGGACATGGGTCTCCCTTCTGTGGCAATAGGAATTTCATCCTGTGGGTTATTAAAGTAGTGTGAAGTGAGATTAAAGTCCAGTTTAATAAGGCATGTACTTAAAATTGCAAAATATTGGGAGGATATGCTTTTTTCCCTCTTTTTTTATAGTGATGCTAAGGTTTATCAAAGGCCAGTCATTCTTTTACAACCTAGTACTTACTGATAAATATTTTTTTTCAGGGTTTTTTTCTTTACATTTTTTTTACTGAGTAATAGTCATTTTACAATGTTGTGTCAGATTCTAGTGTAGAGCACAATTTTTCACATATACATGAACATACATATATTCATTGTCACATTTTTTTTTGCTATGAGCTACCGCAAGATCTTGTATATATTTCCTTGTGCTATACAGTATAATCTTGTTTATCTGTTCTGCATTTTAAAATCCCATACTGATAAACATTTAAATCTTTATTTAAAATATCTTAGAATTTACAAGTACTCAGCTTGAATGAATAAAAAGTCAGTGGCCATTATTGATGTTACTATTGTACCAACCATTATGTAACTGAAAGAGAATGTCATTTGATTCCTTCTCAGTATAAATTAAATCACAGTGAGAAAGATTAATATTAAAACATAAGAACATTTTGTACTTTTTATTAAGAAATACTGTGAAAAATTTAACTGTAATAAACAGTAGTGAGACATGGTTTGTTATGGCTTTTCAGAGCTATGATAAAACCAGTTAAACTGAAATTTTGAGGGTTATTTATCTGTCATACACAAGAAACAAGAAGAGTATTTTAATTGTCACATTGACTTAAAGTTGGGATATTTCTTTAAGTCATAGTGCCATAATGTAATGAACGCCTTGAAATGTAAAAGAGCTTTAGGTTGGAAAGGTTTCCAGGACTTATGCAGAATCCATCTACTGTTGTATTGATTATTCACTTCTTGTCAAATACCAAGGCACTGCTGTAGTTGGGATTTAGCATTTAAGGTCTAAAACTGCACCATTTGACTGGAATAGTATTCCTGCTAATAGAAGCTATTGGGTTTCCTGAATCTGGGTATTATGATCACTATTCAGGCGTATAGCACATAGTTTTTTATTATGGCGAAGAAAAATGATTCTTTAGGGGGAGAAATTTTAATGTCTTTCACTGAAGAGAGAGAGACTATACATTAAGGTTCAGCACAGTTTTTTTTTAATCATCGTCAGTTCAGGTTATCTTGATAAAACGGTAGTCTTGGAAAAAGTGAAGACAAGATAAAAATAGAACTGAAAGACCTGAAAATAGAACTGAAGCAAAACTTTGAGTTGATATATGGAGCATTAATTTATAAACCACCATAGGTATTTTTTAAATTGAACTATTACTCATTGGAAAAGATTGAGTCTTTGTAATACGGTCTAGTAGAAATATTTCCAGTCAGATTGTGTTCTCCAGTCATACTATCTTGAAATATATTTCTAGGTATTAGTTAAAATTGCTTAAAAATAGTTTTCTGGTATAGGGAAAAAAAACATAATGGACTATGGGTAAGATTTTCCCATTCTTAATTAAACTTATAACAGGAAAAACTACCGAAGATCTGTTTCAGCCTCTATCCTATATAAAACAGTCAAAACAGGGATGTGGGAGAATGAAGCATCAAAGTATTGGTAAGTAATCAGCAGGGCATGAGATTTCAACTCGGGTACCATAGCTTCAGGGCATGAGATTTGACCTTGGGTACCATAGCTTCAGGATGTAAGGCAATGAATGTAAACAAACAAAAAGGGATGTGACTTTAATTCAGTACGCAGTGGTTTCACGGTCTGTGGTATCTGTCTAGGTTTAGAAAAGTATACAAGGATTATAAATAATACTATTTTTAATGATCCAAATTGCACATAAACTTTTTTTATGCAAATAGTAATGTTATTTCATTAGCTTACTTTTTAAAATATACATAAAACATAATTCTTTTTAAGAAATAACAAACTTTCAGAACAATTTGAAACTTAGAAAATAATTACTTTTTAATATAGTAGGGCATTTTTAAAGCTGAATGTTGGCAGATGTGAATAAGGTTTATGGCACCATTTTGATGCAGTTGGATAATTCTGTTTCCTCTTTTTTGTTCTCTCCCTCCCTTTTTTGGGGCTAGGGCCCAATAGGTCAAAACTACAAGATATGCTTGCTAATTTGAGAGATGTTGATGAACTTCCCTCCTTGCAGCCATCTGTGGGCTCACCTTCCAGACCCAGCAGCTCCAGGCTTCCTGAACATGAAATAAATAGGGCAGATGAAGGCAAGTATTTTAGATATCCTAGAGCACAGAAAGCACTTGGATGTTCTTGTCTGAATTCAGTTATTAGGACTCTTAAAGATAAAAATTTTATTGTACAAATGTTTGAACTACTTAATATTCTCCATATATAGGCTTTCTTATATTCAAAGGGTTTTGATTCCAACTATAATCTTTAGGACTTGAAAAAGGATGCATAAACTTAACCAACTCTAAATTATAGTTTAGAACATCCTCTAGCTCCACAAAGCCATGTATTTGATGTATATAAAGGTAGTTCTAATTATGCCATTCCAACAGTGAGAAAATTAAGTCTATAAATAGGTAGTAAATGTTTACATTGAGACTCAATATTTTCAAAATTTAAGCAGTTTACCATTGGTAAATGATAAAGGGAAAAAGATACCTGAAGGTCTAGTCACGTTTTCTACTTTCTATTTTTCCTTGTTCCCTTTCAGTCCTTGTCTATGTGCATATACTTTTACAGAGTTATAGTCAATTATGTAGAATACTTCAATTTTGTTTTATTTGCTTAATATAAAATCATAAAAATCATCTTCACAGTTGTAATTTTAAGATTACTATTCTATTTTAGATGATGCTTAGCCATTCCAATATTTTGATTGTCCACAGTTTTTTACAGTGCAATCTGTGGTATATATTTGTTGTGTCTTTTAGACACAAGTTCTGATTTATCTATTTATTTATAAATGTATAAAATGCTTATGTGTGGATATTTATTTTAAAGTATATATTTATATTGTATTATATATAAAGTATATATTTATATATATATTGATATTTTTATTGAATCTAAAATTATATGATTGAGTGTAAAGCTGAAAAACATCTTATAAATCTGTTTTCTACGTGTACTGATTAATACAGTTGACTTGTTTCTTTTAAGAAAAAGTTAATTTACTTCTTTAGCAACTGAAGTTTAAACTACTAAATTCATCTAAACTCATAAATGTTTGTCATCAGTAAAGTAATTACTTCTGGAAAACTACTTAAAGATTATCTCTGACAGTTTGTGACAATAATTTGCATTAGCATTTTGCTTTTAACTGGTTCTTCTGATGGTGACCTAAGGAATTGAATTGGTGTAAAATAGAGGGCTATAAAATAAAGATATTTAAATTTCTCACAAAGTAAATCTGACATCTTGAAGCACATTTGGCAGCTAATGAAAGTGTTAGAACAAACACTTTAAAAAATTTATTTGAAATAAATATTTTTGAACGAAATATAACATACCTACAGAAAGCTGCTGAAGTCATAAGGGTGCAGCTCAGCTGAGTGAATATCTCAAAGCGAACCCAGCCGTGTCACCACTGCCTAGGTCAAGAAGCAGAACATTACCAGGGCCTAGAAGTCTTGATTGTGCTGCCTTCCAACTCTACCCCTTCCCTTTTCTCCAGAAGTAATCCCTTAGTTCTAACACCACATATTAATTTTGCCTCATCTAGACACATTTTACAGTTGTAAAACCATTTTCATTTGAAATTTTCCATATTCCTCCAGTCTATAGAATTAACCAATTTTATTTTGAATGCAGCCGGCATTGTTCAAAATCACGTGTTATACGTGTTTTAATAGTTAATAGAAATAATTAGGGTAATTAGCATGAAGTATGAAATGAGGAAAGCCAACTTTCGTTTTAGTCACATTTTTCTGTATAGTGAAAAACAAAGGATAGTGAACTATTGGACTTGTTTCATGTTGTACGTTTCTAATTAGATGATACCTTTAGCTATGGTTAAGATATTGGAAAAGCAACCAGTTCCTCAGGATTTTCTGCTTACTGAATTTTATTGTGTTGAAAGGCATTAAAAAATAATTAAATGTAGGCATGCCCTTATGAGACTAATTGTTGACTATTTAGAGGGTTTTTAAAAAATGTTTCTTTTGTCTTCCCCCTTTAGTGGAAGCCCTGACATTTCCTCCTTCTTCTGGGAAGTCATTCATCATGGGAGCAGATGAGGCCCTTGAAAGTGAACTGGGACTTGGAGAACTAGCAGGCCTCACAGTGGCCAATGAAGCAGATTCATTAACTTATGATGTAAGTAGTAGTTTTATTTTTGTTGTTTGTATTTATTTTTTGAAAATAGTTAATTTTATAGAAAAAATATGGCACTGGTAAAACTTCACAAGCACAGAATTTGGTTAAGTTTTAATCACAAACTTTGAAAATATGAGTATGTTGTAAAAATAAACAATAATACTTTTCATATCATACAGAGATTAAAATTATGGGCTTTACCTAAATCCGTAAATCATTGGATCATAGCTTGTTCATTGATTTTAGAAAAGGGAAAGAATAAAGAATACCCTTTTCTATTAGCAGGTTTGGGTTTTGTCTTATATTTTAGGGCACCAATGGTTAGTTGGAATTCATGCCTTCATAATAGCAGCGTTTGTCTTGCTTCATTAGTGCACCAACAGTATCCTGCTGAAAAGTGATTTTAGCTGTTGTTAGGTAGTGGTGCATATAGGGTGCTTTCCAGGTGTGAGGCTGACCCATCAGTGATTGGGACCAAAACTGAAATGTTTATACCTTTATGCACACATGAGTTTACTTAATCCCAGACACAGTTGTTTTATTCATACATTAATAATTGTTCATAATCAGGAAAACAGTTGCTTATTTCATAAAGTATTTATAACCTGTCTTATCTCTTCATTAATATCCTCTCACTTTGAAATTTCATTATCTTTGTTGGAGTATACAATGTAGCCCCTGCCACTTGGAGGATAGGGGATGTGGGATGGATGCCTAAGTGAATCATGGAAGTATTCCCGAGATGAACCCTCACCATTCAGCCCTCTTCCTGCAAATCAAAAACTCTCTCTGTGCTAAATCCTTTAGTAAGTCTTCTGGATTCTACTTCCAAAACCAACTGAAATCCATGTAGTACTTCTTTTTACCTCCCTTCCTAGTCCACTTTTGTTTCACCTGGAACTACTACAATAACCTAATCTAAATGGGCTCCTTGCACTGCATTCTCCACATATGTGATACAGATTAAAAAAAATTTTTTTTCTATTTTCAATATTTATATATCCTTATATTTTACATTTCTTTTTAAACACCATCTAGTTGATTTCTGTTTTTTTTTCACATAACCTTTGACAACCTTTTAAATAAGAGCATTTAGTCCATTTCTTTTTAAAATAATTACTGATATATTTGGGTTTAAGCCTGCCATCGATTTGTGCCACCTATTCTGTTTGTTTTTTCTCCTGTTTTTGCCTAAATTGGAATTGATTGTTTTTTATTATTCATTCTCCCTGTTATTTGGAGTTTATACATGCTTTCATTACTCTTTTAATTGTTACCCTAGAGATTACCACATACATCCTTATGAAAATTTTACATGTGAAGACCTTTAGAACATTTTTTATTCTGTTTAAAAAAACTCCCACCCTACATACATGTCACTCTTGTTTTATATTTTATTTCTGTATGCATTTGGTTCCTACAAGATACTGTTTTGTATGCTGATAGCCAGAATTAACTATTTTAAATTATCCATTTTACTTTTTTTCTGTTCTCCCCTGCATGTCTGACTGTCCATCTGGGATCACTTTACTTTTACTCTGAGTACACTTAATATTTTTCTTTAGTGAAGATCTATCTGCTGGTGCCCAATTCTCTTAGTTTCTGATTTTCTTAAATTGTCTTTTTTTGCTTGAGTGGGTTATCTGTTTTCTTTGATATTGAATTCTAGTTGGCAAAATGTTTGAATGCTCTAAATATGTTATTTCAGTGTATATATATGTATATTTTTATTTCAGTATGTTTTTGTTATTGTTTTCTGCTCAAGTCAACTGTCATTGCTCTCTGGTCATTCAGTGGTAGTCTGATTTTTTTTCTGTGACTGGTATTTCTTTGTGTCTTGATTGTCAGCTAAGGTTTAGTTTTCTTTTTATTTAACCTTGAAATTCTTAGTCCTTCTTGGCTTAATGTTTCCATCAGTTTTGTAAAATTCTCAGCCATTTCTCTTCAAATACTGCTTTTACCCTCCCCACCCCCTTTTCTGGAACGCTAATTATATTATTAGATCTTCTTTCTATATAGTCTGTCTCTTATTCTTTTTCTTCTGTATTTTTCATCTTTTTTTTTTCCTGTACTTCAGTCTAGATTTTTTTTAATGACCCATCTTCCAATTCACTAATTCTCTCTTTAGTTATGTGTAATCTGTAATTAAAACCATCTATTGAGGTCTTAGATTTTTTGCTTCTAGAATTACTCTTTTTTTATTGTTTACAGATTTCTTTCAAAATTTTCAGTGTTGTCTTTTATCTTCTTCAATATAGTAAGCATGATTATTTTTAAGTTTGAATCAGGGACTCTGTAGTTCTGTTACTATTATATGTTGTTTCTGCTTGTTTTGATTTATGTTATGTTATATGAGCACAGTTATTTTTTTACCATGTCCAGATACTATATTTGAAAAATTGTCTGTAGAAATAACTTTAGCCCCAAGATTATATCTTCCCTTAGGTAGTATATTTTAATTTGCTTCTCTCAGGTCGCTGCAGCCACTAGAAATCTGGATCACCTCACTCCATTTTCAATTTCTGAGATGATCTAAAGCTGATCTACAATCTTTGTAAGAGCTTATGTTCTCCAGTTCACCCTTATGTGTAGGATACTGCCCTTTGAAATTAAAATCTAAAGCAAGGGTTTTGATTGCTTTGCCCCACTTTCATGGCAGGCCCTTGGTACCAATTTATATCTCCCTGTCTTGCAAAGTTGTCAAAAGCACAGATCAATCACTTAGCTGTTTCTTTTGGAATCGGCAAACACCCTTTGGGGAAAAACAAGTCCAAATAACAGGCTTACCTCCTTAGTATCTTCCACTGGATCCTGGCCTGGTTTTTCTTCAGTATTTTGTTGGTTCTCCATTTTTTATTTTTAGCTCTGCTTTTCCACTTGTCCTCTGTGCGCATTTGGTCCTAATGACCTAGTTCAACATGGCTAGATGCAGAAATTTCCGATATATACTTTTGTTCCCTCTATACTAACCCCTCAAAGAAATGTATCTAATATATAATGGAACTCAGTCTTGTCTTTAGAAAAAGCTCATTATTTTTTCATAGCTCTATATTGTTAGAAAACTTAGTGTTAGTCTGTCTGTTTCTAAAAGTAGTTCCTAGTTTTATTAAGTGTATTAGCAATCTATTGCTGAGTAACAAATTGTACCAAACTTAACAGCTTAAAACAAGAAACATTTCTATTTCATAGTTTCCGTGGGTCAGCAATCTGGGGACAGCTTAGCTGTGTGCTTCTGGTTACTTATGTAATTGCAGTCAAGATATTGGCAAGAGCTGCAGTCTTACATGAAGACTTGACTTAGGGAAGGTCTGCTTCCAAGCTCACTTGTGTAGTTGTTGGAAGGCCTTGGTTTCTTACTGGTGATTGGCTTGTGACTAGTTCCTCACCACATGGACTTCTCTGTGGGCTCCTCAGCAGAGCAGCTGGCTTCTCCCAGTGTGAGGGCACTTGAAAAAAGAGAGAAAAGGAGTGCTCAAATGAAAGGTTTTATAATGTAATTTGTTCTAATGCTGTATGCTGTTGGTCTTACAGAGCAACCGTTCCACAGTCCCCCTAGGGGACTGTGGAAGGGGACTACACGGAAGTAAAAACACAAGGAGGTTGGGCTGATTAGGAACTGTCTTAGTGGCTGCCTACCACATTAAGATACTCAGAAGGAATCTAAGTGCTTTTGCATATGAAAACCTTTCAGCTTTTTAGCAAGAGCAAGCAGGAGTCTATTCTGTTGTCCTTGTCCTCTCCACCCTCCCAAGTCTACCCATCCCACAGATAACTAGCCCCAATTCTTGGAGTGGTTCCTTGTGTAGAGTGTTTTGTCCTCACTTATTGCCCCAATTATGACATGTCTCATCCAACTTTTTCTGCAGATTTTTAGACTTCTGGCTTCTAGACTATAATTTATCGTAATAGTGTAGCCTCTGAAGCCAGACTGCTTGGTTTTGAGTCCCAACTCCTTCATTTACTAGAGGGCAAGTCACTTCTCTTTTCCTTACATGTCCAGTCTGTAAAGTGGAGATAATGTTAATTTCTACTTCATAGAGTTGTTCTGAGGATTAAGTGAGTTAATGCATGTTAAGTTTTTTGAATAATGTACAAAATAATGAATAATGCTCAAAATAGAAGCTATTGTTTGTATCATTGATGATTTTTGTCATTGTAAGTATAGTAACATATCTCCAGTGTGTTACCAATACTTGCCCCACTCTTGCTTAAACTTAGCTTGATTGTTAGCCTTGGAATGTGAAGATTTTATACTTGGTGCTTGTGTAAAGTTAAACATTAACTCTTTAGATTTCCTATTAAGTGAAATGAAAAAATAGTGCATTTTTTCCATTGTTGAGATGGAGATTCTGTTAAGAAAAATCAACACAATGATGCGTTTATTTCACCCATGGAATCTATTTTTTTTTGGTAGCATCTGTCTCTTCCAGTTTTAATATTTTATGTTTCCAGTTTATAGACTTTGTCACCAATTTGAAGAAAATTTAGCTCTTATTAGAAAGCATTGAAAATTTCAGTAGTAAGATCATATTCTATAATGTTAACAGTTATTTAAAGGTAACTTAGGTTTTCAACTTTTATTCCAATTAGTTTCTATTCCTTAATTTAGGTTGAAATTACTTATATTTTAAAAAAATTTACCTACTGAAGATCTGTTTTATATTATATTTGATACTCTCTATATATTGAATCATTAACCTTTTTTCTTACCATAGCATCATATTTCTTCAAAGAAAATCATTGTTGACATCTTGCTAATTTTGCCTATTGATTTGGTTATTTACATTTTAAAATTACATTGTTTTGAAAGTTAACAAAATGTGATAGTTTAATGACAAATCAGTAAGAATGTTGAAATATCGTTTTTTTCTATTCTGAACTAAATGTATTGGTGTCTTTCGTTTCTTTAATAGATAGCAAACAATAAAGATGCGTTGAGGAAGACATGGAACCCTAAGTTTACATTAAGAAGTCACTTTGATGGCATTCGAGCCCTTGCTTTCCACCCCACTGAGCCTGTTTTGATAACAGCATCAGAGGATCACACATTAAAAATGTGGAATTTGCAGAAAACAGCCCCAGCCAAAAAGTGAGAATATTTACTTTAACTATATTTGAATATTTTAATTGGCAGTTTTTCAGCAGAAAAAAAATTTATTATTTGCTATTAAATTCCCTCAGTATCTTTTCTAATTCTTTCTTCTGTTACCATGTCACATAATTTAGAATGTTTTCCCCTCTATATTCATAAGCTAATTTAGGTTGGAAAACTGACCCTTAGGGAGAAATAGTATTATCTGATGATTTCCCATGGTTTATGACTGCTCATTACAATCTTTATACAGTGTTTTAAATAACTGTCTTATTTGGGGAGCCTTTTATCTGTACTGAAGGTTTCTACTGTTGTTGTAAACAGGTATAAGCATGTTTAAAATCATCACCCCACCCCACCCCACCCCCTGCCAACTCCCACCCCAGCTCTGCCCCATTGATTACTAGATTTAGACTTATTGAGTGGAAGGGAGGGAAGGCTGAAGTGGGGTGGGTTAAGAGACCTCTCTTTGATCTTATCTTTTGGCCTTGACCAAAATGTCTAGACTGAAAGGCACTATTGTTGCTATCACTTAACTGCTAATGCCTGCTTTGGCCCCTTGGTTCTTGTCTAAGCATGGACAGACATGAGTTGGTATAAATACCTTTTATCAGTCACCAAGCTAGTCCTGATCCCACTTGATGTGGTCTTTTTTGGAACTCCTCTCCTTTCTTTCCTGGGTCTCATGGCCCAGAACTCAAACATGGCCCTTCTACAGTGTCAGATACCCCTGTTATTAAAGAGTAGAAATGAACATCGGATGGAGGGGATTATGGAAGTTTTACTGCTGGTGGATTATATCTGTTGCCCAGTTTTAAAGAGATCGGTGACCCTCCTACTGAGTCAAACACAGATTAGATAAAATACTTGATTAATCAGATAGCTCAACCAGATCTTGCTAAAACCAAGTGAATCCTCATATAGACCAGGTGTCTTCAGCAGAGAAAAATTATTTCTTGGTTATAAATTGTACCTTTTGTCTTTCAAGTTCTTTAGTCATAATGGGCATCACATTAGACCAAAGAATGTGAATATCTCATATATTCTTGACTAAAATTTAGAAAAATATTGAAATAATTTTTTGCTGGTAATAGCTTAGTAACAATACCTTCACACACAAGTAACACTAGCCTGTTTACCTTTGAACTTAAAATTAAAAACCTATGCTTATTTAAAAAACTACAGTATAGTGTAGAAAATGGTGAGTACTTGACTTTAAATCCAGTTTCCATGATCAGTCATGGCCAGTATTAGGCACTGTAGAACACTCATACACAGTATTCTGAGTAGTGAATAAGCTGATAATTTGGACAGTTTCTGCTAAGGACAAACAAATTAACCTTCATGAAAATGCAATGAAATTAAAGTACCATTTATTGAAATCCTACTGTGTGCCTGGTTCTGTCCTTGGCTGTTTTACTTACAGAATCTCATTTAATCCTGTGAGCATTTGGTGGTATCCCTATTTTTTCTATTTTATTTTAAACGTGGAGGAATCCGAAGTTCCTAAAGATTAAATAATTTGCCTAAAGTTGGCCAGTTAAGTGACCGAACTGGAAATTAAATCCAGAAATTTATCCCTTTAAAGCCCATTATGTTGATTCCCCTGAGTGAGGCTCTCTCTCCCTTTAGTCAAGTAGATTAGGATGATGCTGAAAGCACTGTAACAAGGTATTGTTACTAAATAAGGATTTTATTTCTCAAAGTCACAAAAAATATGTGGTTAGTGTTAGGGAAGCTTTCTTGTGTCCTGGAGTTGGGAATGCTGTATTACCGTAGGGTCAGTATTGCTGAAGGTGATTTTATGACATACATGCAGTCAGATTGTTTAGTGCTGAAGCTTCAACTGGTAAAAATCTTCCTCTCTCTGATTTAGGAGTACTTCTCTCGATGTGGAGCCTATCTATACATTCAGGGCTCATAAGTAAGTATGTGCTTTTTCTTTGTTTTAAATCAGTATCATTGTAAATCAGCCTGATTAGAAAATTTGTCTTCTCTCACTTATGTGTTTGTGCTATGTGCTTTTTGTATTTAGTAGTGTTTTGTTTTTGTAAATCTAAAAGGAACTGGCAGATAATATAATGTTATAGATGAGTTTATCACTACCAAACAGGGATCCTTGCTGAAACTAGATTTTATTTACATGATGTTTAAATGATGTATGTCTCTCTCTTAAAGTTGAGACAGTTAAGTTTAACTATTAGAAATCCTGATCTTTTTTCCCTTAAAGATAACCTAGATAAAAATTTCCAAGATTTTTATAATTTTTATTGTGACCACATATTGCATGTTTTTCCTGTTTTCATTTAAGTTTAAGAAATGTACCTGTTCACTCACAGAAGTTGGTATGCTTTTTATATATAAAAGGATCAGATAGTAAATATTTTTTAGGCTTTGCTGGATGCATTTTTTTTTTTAGTTTAGTTTTGTTTTATAACCCTTAAAAAAATGTAAAATCTATAAATGCTTGAGGACTGTACAAAAACAGTCCACTGGCTGGATTTGGCCCACAGGTCATAGTTCACTAATCTGGTTTAGCAGAGAAAGAAAAATGAATGTTGCCATGATAGTTTTTTATTTGTTGTACAAAGCAGAAAGAGAGAAAGCCATTTGAATAATTAAGCTTTCTTAATTTTAACAAGTCCTATTATCACATTGATTTTTGAAAATAGAAATTGATTTTATCTCCCAGAGGCCCAGTGCTTTGTGTGGTGATGAGCAGCAATGGTGAGCAGTGCTACAGTGGTGGTACTGATGGACTGATCCAGGGCTGGAACACCACCAACCCCAACATCGACCCCTATGACTCTTATGGTATGTGATTCCCCAAGGATATGAAAGAACAAGATATTTTCTTTTTACGCATCTTACATAGCATATATAAGGATAAAATGAGATTTAAAAAAATTGGTAAAAGAGAACCATAACTTTATTTTGTTAGAAAGGACTCTTGTATTAGGGAATCAGTTTGATATATACAATGCTAAAAGAAAAAAGAAAGTAATGTATTTTGCCTGAGAAAACAGTTCCCCTTCCTGAAAGTCTTACTGATTGAAAATGCTGGCTTGATTGACAATTGTTTTCTTTATTTTAGGAATTTGTACAGTATTTGATACACCATTACTAATCAATAATCATATTTCATCACCATTCTTGACAGACAGCTTTGAAGGAAAATGAATGTTGGCATCATCTTCTTGATCAGTTATTGAAGAATGTAGAGGTTAATGATTTTTTAAAGTATATGGCAACAAAATATTTAAAAGTCCTTAAAAATTAAGAAGTGCCCTTTAGTCTTGGGAACAGCACTATGAAACAAAATCTGTATTATAATCTATCACTAGGTATTATTATAAATTCCCTTGCAAAACTGTTTAAGAACTATTTGGGTTTTCCTCTTAAAATTCTCGAATGGTATGAAGTATCCTATTTGTTATAAAACCACATTTTATTTTTGTTATCATTTTAGATTAATTTTACCACCAAGCCTAAGATAAAAAATTCAATAAGTGAAAAGTTCTCTCAACATTTATTTAATAAGCATTTAACATATATTTGTGAAAAGTAACCCCCCACTCCCTCCCCACTTCTTTTGTAGATTTATGTTCCATGCTTTTTCTTACTTCCTCTGTCCCTCTATCAGGATCAGTTGTCCTCATTCTGTCCTAAGCCAACCCTTCCCCTTTTGCTGTTGATCTCATTCTCTTGTTTCCTTTGAGACTATGCTCTAGTATCGTTTTATCTCTCTGTCTCTGACTTTCTCTCTCTTCTGCTTTCTCTTGCTTTCATCTGAAACCTCACCCTCTTTGCTCTCTTTCCATCCTCTCAGCATATAAATAAATTCAGATGTCTCCCATCCTGGGCAAGAAGAAGCCTTTTCTTAACTTCATTTCCCCTCTCTGGCTTTTGTTTAGTTTCTCTTCCCTTCATTATCAGTGTCTCTTAGGTGATTTTGTCTATAAAACACAATTACTAGTTACTAATTCCATGTCCTTTCCCTGTGCATCATCCATATGCATTTTGTCTTCTAGCTGTATCAGTAACTACCTAGTTGGCTGATCCAAAGGGTATTTTACAGTCCTTATTTTACTAAGTATATTGGCTATCTGAAACAGTGGGCCACTCTTTTTTGAAATTTGTTCACTATGGGCTTTTTTTGACACTTAACTCTATGACAGTTTTTGTTCCCTAACCTTCAAAAACTCCTTTTATTTTTCTCACCTTAAATATTGGCATTTATTAGTGCCTAGACCCTAAGTCATTCTTTGCATTGTACACCTATTCTTTGGTAGATTGAATCCACTTTGTGGTTTTATGTGCTATTGACTCATAAATCTCTTCTTTAAGCCTCGGACTACCTGCAGAACATTTCCTAGGGGCTGTCTCATTGTCCATAAAGCCCTACAAGCACTGTTTCTTCTCCCATATATTCTTTACTGGTTGGTGGCACTACCAGTATTACCCAAACTAGAAACCTATGAGTTATCCTTGATTCCTCGACCCTGTTTTACCATCTATACCTTATTAATTACCTAGTCTTTTTGATAGCACCCCCTAAATGTTTCTTCAGTTTACTCCTACTTTGACTATGTTACCACTGTCCTTCTTTGGGTCTTCATCTTCTCCCTCCCAGTCTACTAAAACTGTCTCCCGGCCTTCATCTTCATTCTTTCCAGTGTGTCTTCTATACTACAGTTAAAGTTACCTTATTAAATACTTCACCCTGCTGCTGTTCCCTCTTGCTTTTAGGATAATTTCTAAGTACCTTTATGTGTCATAGAAGTCCCACCATAAACTAGCTACTCTCATCCACTTCCTGCCTCAAACTTCATGCTGAATTTCTTAGCATGCTATTTTTCCTTCTGTGGTTTTGTAGGAGCTTCCTTCTTTGTCAGGAATGCCTTCCCTCTGTTTTTTAACTAGCCAACATCTGTGCACTCTAGGTGTCATTCTGTCCAAGAAGCTTTATTGTACTGACCACATTGTCTTTTGAGGACAAGGATAGTATTGTGTCTTAATCATCTGCATGGCCCCTGTATCTAGCATAGTGCCTAATACACAGTGTGTCTTCAATTAATATTCTGTGATATGACCAAGAGAGGATACAGGACAGAGAACACTGCTGACATTTTTAACTTGATGTCCGTGAACCATCTTGAAAGTACCACTTCATAGAGTCATGGGTTAATAATTAAAGTTTCCAGTTTGGCTTTTGTTGTAAAACAGTGCTAAGTGATCCATCCTGCCCCCTACTGCCACCTCCTTGCTCCTCCCCGGCATACACATTATTCATTTGTGAGTTCTTACTGTTTGAGAATTTGGGAATTCTTGAAGATCTTAGTTCAGGTCCATTATGAATGTCAGAGGCCTGTTGCTCCCATGAATAACTGTCGTTTATAGCCCAAGTGGCCCAAAGGAGTGTATCCAAAGTGCTGAAGGTGGTCAGAGGGGAGAAGGAGTCTCCATTCACTTCCTCAGGGAATATGAGTTGTGCTTTCTCTGGAAGTAGGTTAAATGCAAATGATTTGTGTTAACATGGTTTTAAAGAAATCTAAATGGAAGGAAAAAAGGGAGAGGGAAATACTTAAGGTTTTTAAGGAGAAAAATAATAAACTTCTAAATTTTAATTTATACATTTTAAACCCTAAATTTGCATGTTTCCAAGCCTGTTTTTTTCAGCATTTCAGAAGAATAATAGAAACTAGGAAGCATATTTTATACTGTTGCCAGGTATTTTGTTTGTATATTTTACTTTCTCTGGAGTCTACATACCTTTATAACTTGTGCTTTTTTCCCCTGCATTCTTGCTGTTTTGTACAGATCCTTCTGTTTTAAGAGGCCCTCTCCTGGGCCACACCGATGCAGTCTGGGGCTTGGCTTACAGTGCAGCACACCAGCGTTTGTTGTCCTGTTCAGCAGATGGCACTCTCCGTGTATGGAATACAACTGAGGTGGCTCCAGCCCTGAGTGTGTTTAATGATAATCAAGGTACATACTTTTTTTTTTCATTATTTTACTGAGTCTTTTATAAAATGTCTTACTCTAAAAAGAAACAAACAAATGACTCTATAAACTCTTACTGTTTAAATTTAATTTGAAGGGTTTTTTTTAAGCAATGAAAATGTATTTCTTTGAATTTCCAACTTAATGTGTGTAATTTAAAAAATCATACTATGTGGTGAGATAGTAACTTTTTTTGGAATTAATAAAAACTGAGATATAATTTATATACAGTAAAAAAACAGGTATTATGGATACATTTTAATAAGTTTGACAAATGCGTAACTCTTGTACCTATCAAGCTATGGAACATTTCCGTCGCCTCCCCAGAGTTTCTTTGTGTTCTCATCTCCCCAGTCAGTCTCATTTCCCCATTCCTAACCAGAGGTACCCACTGTTGTGATTTCTTTTATTGTAGATCGTTTTGTCTATTCTAAAACATCATATGAATGAAATCATACAATGTGTACTCTTTTTGTATCTGATGTTTTACTCTCACTGTAATGTTCTTGTGACTCATCTATGTTGTAATAAGTATTAATAATTGACTTTTTTTATTGTTTAATAGTATTTCTTTAAACCAGTGTGTTTATCATTTATCTTTTGATGGATGTTTGGGTTGTTTCCAATTTTTACTGTTATAAACAAAGCTGCTATGAAAAAATTTTTTTTTTCGTAATTAGGTTTATTTATTTATTTATTTATTACTTTTAGGAGGTACCAGGGATTGAACCCAGGACCGTGTGCATGCTAGGTATGCACTCTACCACTGAGCAATACCCCCCCCCACTGGAAAATTCAGAAAATTCATATGTTTTTTATCACAGGTGGATAAAGACCTAAAACTAGAATTACTGGACTTTAGAAGTAGACTTACATGTTTAATTTTATGTGAAATCGCCAGACTTTTTTCCAAAGTGGTTGTGCCATGTTACACCAATGACAGCAGCATATGAGAATTCCAGTAGCTCCACATCCTTGATTACAGACATTTAGTGTTGAGAGTGTATTTAATTTTAGCCATTTTGGTGAGCATGTGGCAGTATTTCATTGTGATTTAAATTTTTATTTCTTTGGTGGCTAATTATTTTGAGCACTTTTTTTGGTGTGCTCTTTGGCCATTAATATATCTTCTACTATAATACACATTTTTGAACTGTTAGCTTGCTTTAGTTAGATTTTGAACCAAATGAAAAAAATCAGATTATATTCACATATACATATAACTTTATTTTTTTACATTTATAAATAAGTTCCAAATTTTAATCACGTTTTACTCTGTTCTAGATGATAAATAAAAATACCTTATTTTTCTTGAGCTGTCATAACTCGTGTCTAGGTTTTAATGAGTTGCCTGCATTTGATATTTGCATGACTACCAATAAATAACAGTTTGAATTTTTACTCCCTCAATTCCATATTTTTAATAGTTAGAATTCCTAGTAAGAGATGGACCTTTAAAATGAAGATTTCCTAAACCCCAGGTTGATTGAGGTGGGAGAAGAAAAATTTGTAGTCTGTACATGTTTTTTGTTTATTTCTAAATGAAGGCTTGGATTCAATGAATACAGTAGCTGGGTGACAGAAGATATGATAAACAGGTAAGGGTAATAAAATAGACTAGGACTAAAAGCAACAAAAGAAACAATCTCCACTGAGTGGCTATGAGGTAATTCTTCTAATGTTGAGCCTTATTTACTTCTTAAGGATATCATACCACTATTTGTTTTGCTATATTTTAAGCACATTGTCAAGTAGACCTTCTAACTACCATTCTCTTTGAATATGTTCTGACTCTTAGAATTGGGAATCCCTGCCTCTGTGGATCTAGTAAGCAGTGACCCAAGCCATATGGTAGCATCATTCAGCAAAGGATACACGAGCATCTTTAACATGGAGACACAACAACGCATTCTCACTTTAGAATCCAACCTAGATTCAAGTATGTATACCAATTTTAAATAGTCTTTGTTTGGATCAATTTTTTAAGTTTTATCAAAATTATAACTACTAGAGTCAACTGTGAAAAATACTTGTCATTATAAAATGTTCTGCCTCAAAATCATATAACAATTACTTAGAAGGATATAATGATTTACTGTTGATTTTCAGACTTTAGGTTAAGTTTATTCACATTTAAACTATACTGTTTGAAGTAACATTTGAGCTATTCTAAAAAGAGGTTAAGTTTAATTATATGCCAAATGTTTAGTTTTTAATTCTATTTGAAGAAAATAATGTTTATTCTAAATACAGGCCTGTCTTGGAATTATTGCAGGTTTGGTTTCAGACCACTGCAATAAAACGAGTATTGCAGTAGAGACAATCACTTTGGTTTCCCAGTGCATATAAAAGTTATGTTTACACTATGCTGTAGACTATTATATTAAGTGTACAACAGCATTATGTCTAAAAATGTTTTAATTTTAATTTAAAAGTACTTTATTACTAAAAAATGCCAACTGTCATCTGAGCCTTCAGTGAGTTGTAATCTTTTTTACTGGCAGAGGGTCTTGTCTTGATGTTGGTGGCTGCTGACTGCTCAGGGTGGTGGTTGCTGAAGGTTGGGATGCCTGTGACAGTTTCTTAAAATAAGACAGCAATGAATCAATTGACTTTTCCTTTCTCAAATGACTTCTCTGTAGCATGCAATGCTGTTTGATAACATTTTACCCACTGTAGAACAGCTTTCAGAATGTGAGTCAATCCTCTAAAACCCTGCTGCTGCTTGATTAATAAGTTTTTTATATAATTATGTAGTCCTTTGTTGTGATTTCAACAGTCTTCACAGCATCCTCACCAGAAACAGACTTCATCTCAAAAAACCGCTTACTTTGCTCATTCATAAGAAGCAGTTCCTCACCCGTTTAAGTTTTGTCATGAGACTACAGCAATTCAGTCACAGTCACATCTTCAGGCTCCACTTCTAGTTCCAGTTCTCTTGCTGTTTCCACCACATCTGTAGTTACTTCCTTCCACTAAAGTCTTGAACTCCTGAAAGCCATCCATGAGGGTTGGAATCAACCTGTTCCAAACTCCTGTTCGTGTTGACATTTTGACTTCTTCCCATGAATCACTGATGGCCTTAATGATTGGCATCTAAAATGGTAAATCCTTTCCAAAAGGGTTTTCAACTTACTTTGTCCCTATCCATGAAAGAAATCACTATATATGGCAGCTATAGCCTTACCTAATGTATTTCTTCAATAATAAGACTCGAAAGTCGAAATTACTCTTTGGTCCACGGGCTACAGAATGGAGATTGTGTTAGCAGGCATGAAAACAAGATGAATCTCGTACATCTTCATCAGAGCTCTTGGGTGACCAGGTGCATTGTCAATGAGCAGTAATACTTTAAAAGGAATCTTTTTTTTCTGAGCAGTAGGTCTCAATGATGGGCTTAAAATACTCAGTAAACTATATTATATTCAGATGTGTTGTCATCCAGGCTTTGTTGTTCGTTTCTAGAGCACAGGCAGGGTAGATTTAGCATAATTCTTACGGGTCCTAGGATTTTCAGAATGGTAGATGAGCATTGGCTTTAACTTAGAGTCACCAGCTCTGTTAGCCACTAACAAGAGAATCAGCCTTTCCCTTGAAACTTTGAAGCCAGGCATTGACTTCTCGTTAGCTATGAAGGTCCTGAATGGCATCTTCTTCCAATATAAGGCTGTTTCATCTACATTGAAAAATCTGTTGTTTAATGTAACCACCTTTATTTATTGTCTTAGCTAGATCGTCTGGATTACCTCCTGCAACTTCCTACATCTGTACTTGCTGCTTCATCTTGCACTTTGATGTTATGGAGTTGGCTTCTTTCCTTAAATCTCATGAAACAATCTCTGCTAGCTTCCCACTTTTCTTCTGCAGCTTCCTCACCTCTCTCAGCTTTAATAGAGTTAAAGAGTTAGGGCCCTTCTCTGGATTAGACTTTGACATAAGGGAATGTTGTGGCTGGTTCGATCTTCTATCCAGACCATTAAAACTTTCTCCATACTGCTTTACTTTCTCATCGTTCATGTGTTCACTGGAGTAGCACTTTCAGTTTCCTTCAAGAACTTTTCCTTTGCATTCACAACTTAGCCAACTGTTCATTCAGAGCAAGAGGCCTAACTTTCAGCCTATCCTTTTGATATGCCTTCCTTACTAAACTTAACTGTTTCTGGCTTTTGATTTAAAGTGAGAGACATGTGACTCTTCCTTTCATTTGAACAGGTAGAGGCCATTATAGGGTTATTGATTGGCTTAATTTCAATATTGTTATGCCTCAGGGAGGCCCAAGGAGAGAGAAAGGCAGGGAAACAGCCAATCAGTGGAGCAGTCAGAGCACACACACAACACTTATCAAGGTCACCATCTTATATGGGTGCAGTTCAAGTGCCCCAAAATAATTACATTAGTAACATCAAAGATCAGTGATCACAGATCATCATAACAAATACAGTAATAATGAAAAAATTTGAAATATTGTGAGAATTATTAAAATGTGATATAGACATGAAGTAAATGAATGCTATTGAAAACATGGCACCAGTAGATTTCCTCAATGCAAGGTTGCCATAATCCTTTAATTTGTAAAAAAATACAGTAACTGTGAACTGCAATAAAGCAAGATATGCCTGTATAAAATAAATCTTTTTATTTCTCATAATTTTATTTTTAAAATCAATTTTATATTAATACAATTTGACACAGCTCAGTATTGATTAAAAAATAGATCAAGTTGTGCCTTTCAGAATCCCAAGTCTGAAGCTCCTTATTGGGTACAGGAAGTTGGGAAGGAAATAATTTCTAAGACTGTAAAGAAGATACTACAGAATCTTTTTGGTTTCTAGCTTTCATAACCATTACTTTCTATCTTTAGGCTTAAAACAATCACAGTTTAGGCTGAAGTTGGTAAAGAAAACTATATACACATACACTGTTGTTTTAATTTGAGAACTAGCTTTAAAAATAATTACCACAGTGTGTGTGTGCATGTGCGTGTGTGTGAATATGTGTGGCTCTCTCTCCTCTCCCTTTTCTTTTTCTCTCAAAAGATTCCTTCGTTCCTTTTTGACTTTCATCATTTTTTCTTCCCAATCTGTTGTCTTTTATTTTCTTCTGGTGTCCTGTGAGAATTATTTGGGGAGGTAGGTTTGAATGGAGCTTTGAACTATTTGGATGTTAAAAGAGAGAAACAAAAAAAATTAAAATTGAGATTATGGAACAGGAAAAAAGAATTTTTTTTTTTTGCCAAGAAATTCATGTTTTTTAGACTCTTAGTAAATTTAGAATCATACTTAAATATGTGACCTAAACCTACAGTAGTAAAGTTGAAAAACTATATGAAATTAAGAAGGATGTGAACATTTTTGAAATCCTTTTAATGTCCTCAGTGTAAATGTTGATTTTTAATGACTGCTACAAATTAATAGGATCTCAAGTCTGGTGGATGAGATGGATAGACTGAACTAGGCAATTCCATTTTCCCCCCCAGATGTATGACTGTAAAGTCATATGACTTTTTGTCCAATACTAGAAGCATTTTCTGAAGAGGACTGCCAAGAATGTTTTGAACAAAGGCAACATTATTGGAATAAGCAATAATTATTTTGCGTTAATAATATGTCCTGACATTTCCTAAATTATCAGATTGATTTACATAAAGCAAACTTAAATTAGTCTTTTATTCCTTTCTACTATGACTACCCCTTAGCTGTTTATATTTGACTATATTGTAGTGTTCTGGAATTTAGCAGATTTAAAAAAGAATTTAAGTTCAGACTAAACATATTTTAAGGTAAAAGTGAATTTCATATAGCATTTAAGAGAATGAAAGATACTTGTAGGAATCAGAATAAATTACCTTCTCATTGATGTCAGTGGTGATTTGACTGTGAGTAAGTCAAATGTAGTTGGAGCAGGTAATTGGGTACTTGTGAACTCAGTGAAAAGGTAAACCATTTCTAAGTTGCAAGCTGAATATAAATATTTGGAGAATTGTTGTAGATTCATTGTTAGAATGATGGCTGGGAGGCCTTCAATTTATTTCTAGTGTTCTTTGCATTTTGCTTACTTGTCTGACTTACCATCAAGTAGAGAAATTTCCTCAAAAAAATTGCTAAGTAACTTTCTTTTGCCTGCTTCCATCATTTGATTTCTATCATACTTATTTTCTAGATCTCAGAGTAATTAAAGCCATTCTCAGAAACTTCTCTCTCAAAATGTATGAGATATTATACTTAAAGTATTTCTTTTTGGTTGTTACTGTCCTTCTGGACCTTGGAGAGGATATTGTTCAATGGTGTGTTATCTTCAGAGGAAAACAATACATAGGTTGAATTTTGAATATTAACTATTTGTTTAGGACCTTTTAAATTGAGTAGAATGACCCAGAGCTTACCCCACATTGTCAAATGACTTTTTGTTGTGCACTGAGATAACAGACTGGGTGGCTACATGCCATTAACATTGGGAAAAGACTATCTTCAGTTTTTAAGATGTCATATTTCTAGGCATCACATGATTTCTGACTGTACATAGCTATATTTTCTTTTATGTGAATATAAATTCATAATACTTATTCTAAGATTAAAAAAATTTTTAAACTCTATTTTTAAAATATTTTCAAATTTAAAGAAAAGTTTCAAAAATAGTTCAAGAACTCCTGGTTACCCTTCACCCAGATTCAACCAATTTTTAACATATTTTTGCCACATTTGTCACATTTACTTTATCATACTCTGTATATGTGTATTTTTGTTTTGTTTTGTTTTTGTTTTTTTGAAGGGGGTACTGGGGATTGAACCCAGGACCTTGTGTATGCTAAGCATGCACTCTACCACTGAGCTACACCCTCCCCCTGTATATGTGTATTAATTTAAAATTCTGAACCACTTAAGAGACATTATATCCCTGTGCCCCCAGATCCTTTAGCATGAAATTCCTAAGAATGAGAACATACTCTAACAGTACATTGCATTCTCAAAATCAGGAAATTTAACATTGACACAATGATTCTGTTTGTTGTTATTTACACTCAAATTTGCCAGTTGTCCCAATAATGTATTTTATAAGGACGTTTTCTTCCTAGACCATGGTATAATGATTATTTTTTTTAACTTTGACATATCTTAAATTAGTGTTATCTTTATGTAGATTTTTTTTCTTATTAAAGTATCTTTAAAATCACTAATTAAACTTCTTAGTAATTGATTTCTGTTTGATAAAAGGCTTTCAGGAGGAACTTGTGATAGTTTAAGTACCATAGTGGACTGTCAAATGATGACCATTTCTATTATGATGAGAAAGAGAAGATTAAAGAGTTAAAAAGCTCTCTTTGTCATGTTTATCTTTAGATGATAACCATGTTTATCAATAAAGAGCTCTATGTCTAGAAAGCTGAAATTTAAATTTGGGAATTATCTGCATGTAAGTAATGATAGAATTCTATATTAAAGTAACAGAAATATCACAGAACATTGTAGAATGAGAAATGTCAGTTCTAGGCTAAGCCCTAGGTAGCATCCATAGATAGCAGTGGGTAGAAAAGGAAGTTCTAATTCTTAGGTCTTCTAGATTTGTCAGTAGAGTATTGCTCAGGCAATTCTTATTTCCTAACATTGCATTATGAACACAATTGGAGAATAAACGAACTAAAGACAAATTAAAGTCACATCATTTACTTTTTTAGTCTCTTAGGTGAATATTCAGTTCTCTTTTGTGTGAAGAAATAGTAGCTTTGACAAAGTTGTGGTGCTCTTTAATTTTTTCTTTTTAGCAGCTAACTCTTCCTGCCAAATAAATAGAGTCATCAGTCATCCCACTCTTCCTATCAGCATCACTGCTCATGAAGACAGGCACATCAAATTCTATGATAACAATACAGGTAAGAATTTATTAAAATTGATTAATGTTAAAGCAAAAAATAACCCCACTATAGTTTGGTGTCTGTCAATGCCTTTGTTAGTCAGGGAATAGGCATGGAAACATAGATGCTCTCCCAGATCAGCTTCTTTTTACTCCATATAATTCTGCTAAGAACTAGTCTTCACGATAGCACACAGAATCATCCTGATTTATTTAATAATAAGTAGGTACTATATTCTGGCCCTAGAGCTAAGATCATCACTAGGAACACAATGAAAAATTAATTCAAATACCAACAAAATCATCTCCTGCCATGAATATATTGCAAAAAAGTAGAAATATGTTGGAAGTCGAGGCATATATGATCATTACATTTTGTTAAAATTGTTCAATTGTTGAGGAGCCTTAGCATTGCAGATGGAAAACCCCTGAGTCACTTGGTTTATTTTATTCATTTTCCATAGACTAATTTTGTCTGCATTTTTATATTATTTGATCCTAATTGATTTGAATTGCAGTATGGAAACATTACCGATTTTTATTAGATTATATTTTACTATTAGTCTAAAGGAAATGCACGAAGAGCTAGTTGGGAGAAAAACTCTCTGTATTTGCAGCTACATTTACCTAAATATCTGCTATTGACTTTGTAAATATGTTGACTTTTGCTGACTTTGCTTGGCTGTGAGTGATGACTAATTTAATATTTTTAATCTCTTTCTATATACTGTTTCAACCAAAATTGTGGCCAGGTTTTCTCTCTGTTCCTTTGACTCTTCTTCTGTTCCCACAACCCATGTGATTTGCCTGTAGCCAAAGATGCAAAGTAGGTGATTAATAATGTCTGAGCTAATTAATGAACATGGCTTAAAGGAATACTTGTGTACAAATGACTAAGTACCATATTATGATTTGAAAGACAAAAATATAATCTGAAATTTGAGCTTTTGTTTCTCATTGTTGCCGAGGCTAGAGCGGGGAAGGAGACACGTGTTATCAGCAGTTGGAAAAGCAGTTGATGCAGAGACGACACAAAGAGAAACCAGTGGTAGCTGGCTTATATTCAGGGTGAGGAAAGCTGTTAACAAAGAGTAATAATCTCTTTTTTCAAAGGCAAGCTGATCCACTCGATGGTAGCCCACCTAGAAGCCGTTACAAGTTTAGCAGTTGACCCTAATGGCCTGTACTTGATGTCTGGCAGTAAGTACAACTATGGATTATTTATTTATCCTTATCATTTTCACATTAATGTAATTTTTCTTTTAATTTCTTTTCTTGTGATATAGGTCATGACTGTTCAATACGTTTATGGAACCTAGAAAGTAAGACCTGTATCCAAGAGTTCACAGCTCATCGGAAAAAGTTTGAAGAATCAATTCATGATGTAGCTTTCCACCCATCCAAATGCTATATAGCCAGTGCTGGGGCTGATGCACTGGCTAAAGTCTTTGTATGACACAATGCATCATCTTCACCTTCTAGCTCTTTATAAATAATCAACTGCACAAAAGAAATACAGAAGACCAGGGCAAGAATCAACCCATCCAGCCCTTTTGTTCTGCTGAAGGAGCACAGAGAACATTTGTTATAGTTTTGCAATTCATATACTGTTTTCTAAAACTAAGGTTTGTTCAGGTTGCTGCAAGCTCAGCTGAATCTGTGAGCCTGAAAAACTTTAAAATTCTTCCCAAAATAGGAGCTTTTATTTCTGAGGTTGTTCTAATTCGCTAGGCAGGCCTGAGCGAAGAACATGGGTTTAGCTTGTCCTTAAATTGAGTAAATAGGGCACACTATAAGGGGTGAATAAAAAGCTTGATGGCAGGGAGTGGGTAAAGGGAGAACAGAAATTTAGACCTAGTTCTTCCCTGAGAAATCTTGTTAAACACAGTAGGTAATCAAAACAGTAATCTTTACCGTGTCTGCTGTACGAACCCCTATGTTCACAATGACCAGGCAGTGTTTAAATGAGTTTTTAGTTTCACCCTCCTTTCAACTGTTCACATAAAGCACCTGGCAAAACATTTTACCTATTAAGGGGGAAAATGCAATAATATGTTAAATATATTATTATTCAGAAATGCTAAACAAATAATTTAGTTTGTAAGCAGATTTCTGTATTACATTTTTGAAAATAGATTTGGGACCATCTAAAGTTTAGCTGTCAAAAACACCATTATGAAGAGTAGTTGATAGAATCTGCTTTTACTAAAGGATTTAACTTATTCAGGGTTAAGATTCTGTTTATTTTTAAGGGCAAGCAGGGCACATGTTTATAATAATTTCTATTAATTTTAAAATTCACTTTATTCATGTGACATTTATAGTACCACAGAGATTATTTCATATCAATGAAATCTTACCTTTTGGTGGTTGAAAAGATGGAGGATATTTACAAGTACTCGTTTATCAAAACGTACAAAACCATGCTTCAGATGATCTCTCCTTTTTCTTCATGTCTCAGATTCAAATCACCTGACACCTACCAAAAATAGTTCATAATTATTATGTTTTAACAGTCCAAAGGGTATGGTTAACCTCAGGCAGCTTCTTTTGCAGAAGTACTAAATAAAGCAACTATTTTGTACCCCAGAAGGTTCCCTGTTACTGTCTCCAAGAAGAACCTGTTGGAAATCTGGGTGGAATAGTTTGGTGCCTAATATTGGCTAAGGAGTTCTCTTTTTGTTTCCCTCTCCCTACCCGACCTCCATTGGTTAACTGGAAAACACAGCATGTTTTAACAGGCAGAAAATCCATATTGTTTCTAGGAAAAACCATGTCTTAAAGGACCAGAGTTCCCTGTGCGCATCTTACCTATGACCCACGTATGGTCAGCTCTTGAGATTCCCATGACCCACTCTCTGGACCTGGTATATAGACTTCATCCCCACAGCAGTCTAGCCACTCCTCACACTCTCTTTCTTGTTTGCCCCAAATGTCAGAGACCAATATAGAAATTAGAAATAAGTTACTAATGCCTAAATTTTCAGCAAGATATATTTTAATAGGCTCTCAGACTTTAAAAAAAAATCCATATCCATAAATATTTTAACTTTTTAATATAATTCCTACATTCCTATGCCTACATATTCCATCATCAGAAGAAAAATATTCTGGTGATGGTGTAGATATTAATTGACAATTTTTCTTTAACATTTCTGCTTATCTGCCTCTAGAATTCTGCAATATACAGGGAGATTTTCTTTAAAGACCAGTGTTAAACTTGCCTGATTGATATACAGATATGCTTTAATATTTTAACACAACTACCTTGTCATTTCATCTGTTCTGTGCTTTGGTTAACATGGGGCTCAAGGGACTCCTTTGTATATTCAAATGAATTGACTTGGATGTGAGCTACCAGGCAAATATTTATATTCCCAAGTAGATATAGAATTCCACATTGTTTTTGGTGGATTCCTCTTTGAGGTCTTCGCAGAGTAAATAAACGATGTTGCTGACCTAATATTTGTAGAAGGATACTGGAAAATTCCAGTCGTGAGCCCTTAATTGGCATACTTATGATGGATGACTGCAAGGTATTGTGCTACCAGTTACTGCTTTAATTACCTTCCAAGGTTTTCAGTGCCTGCTTTACTTACGTCACTGGAATTCTTAAAACCAAGACACTTTCTTCACCTGCATTTTATGTCTCATGGTTGAAATTTTTCTGTTAGTGAGTGGAAAATAACCATGAGATACGTTGACTGTAGTACAAATGATGGAACTGTTGAAAGTTCCTTAGAAAACCAGAGCTGTGCTCTTGGAGATTGTACCCAGAAACAGATTCTTCTCTGCTGGCACTGTATGATCTCAGCCTAGACACGAGCCAAAGCTGTCTTCCAGCCAGATAGAACCATATACACATGTCTGGTTTTTCCCTCAGCCTATCAAAAATTCAGTGCAAATTGACAAAATGAACAAATTCCAGTTGCAAACCGTCACTGAAATGCTTTCATAGTGCTTGATTTGTAAGTAATTTTGGATGAAATGTGTTGGAATAGTATGAAAATCAGCAGGAGGTGTGGGTCCCTGCCTTATTTTCATATGCTGTGGATACATCTCTGGGAGCTTGCAGCACCCTCTGGAAACTCAGCTATCACATGGAGCTCATTTGCTACTCAAACCATAGCAGATATTTAACATAAGTGATATAATGACCTTCAGTATTTTTCTATTGAACAAGTTTAGCAATTTTTGCCATTAAACAGATAATTAGTTATGCAAAGTATTTAGCTTTTATAATCATTTTAGTTATGACTAAAAGGGGGGAAATTGAGCTGCATCACCGATAAAGAACTTTGTGAGAAATTTTTGGTTTATCTGACTTCCATTCCTTCAGTATTGCTATAGATTTCTTTTCGAGATAATGATGAAGATTTATTTGAAAATGTCTAAAATGTATGTATATTTTATAAATATATATTATATATATTGTAGGGATATATATAATATATATAGACTATATATATATATATATAAAACCATAGGTGCATTTTACTGTTGTATTTTCATTTTTGGAGGTGGTGTACACAGCAGGTAATGATGAGTATGACGAGTGTTGTGCTATTTGCTTTTGCAGTATAATATATAGTTCTAAATGTTTAAATTACTGTATATACTATATTCATTATAGGCTAGCATGCTTGTTTTAAAGACTGTCATTCTAGTTTATTAAAATCTGAATGTAAGAAAACCTGGCTATTCAAATGTGAATTGAAAAATATTCCATTCTCAGTACTGAACTATTTCCATTGAACATTCAGGATTTTTGACAAAACAGATATCATCAAGAAGGCAATAGCTAGAGAATGAGAGGTGCCTTTCAAAAAAATACAAATGCAGCCTTACAGTGAGGATGAGGATTTAAGTTTTTTGCGGGGAAGGGGTGAGAGAGAGAGAGAGAGAGAGAGAGAGAGAGAGAGAGAGAGAGAGAGAGAGTGTGTGTGTGTGTGTGTGTGTGTGTGTGTGTGTTTGCCAATCTGTGAAGGTCCTGATTTGTGACCATCAATGTCTTTTTAATGTATCTGTTCAACTTTTAGGACTTCAGGGGACATTTCATGCGCTTTGTGCTTTTCTGAGCACCATATGTACTTTCCAAGAATTTTGAATGTGAATTCCTAGAAATTTCAGTGGAGAAGAAAATAACTATTCTTTCATTATAAGTCAAGTTCAGATAAAAGGAGAAATTGATTCACCAAAATTATGGGATCTCATTAATGTTGGCTGAGTAAATGTAATTTTAAAAGGCTCACTTTTTTAGCATTTCATATATTTCCCCCTTACGCAAGAGCAAATAATGAAATTCTTATCTGATCAAGATTCAACTAGTAAAAATTATTTTTAGATTAAACACCTGAATTAGTTAAAATTCCACCTAAGAATAGTGTTTAAATGGCATCTTTCATATCTACCTCTTTGTCATTGCTGCCATTGTGACTCGAGCAGATCTTTATGACATCTAAAACAATGGTTGGATGCAATTTAAAAATCAGTGTTGGTGCTTTTCTTAGGCTTTGTCATTTCAGTTATACTGAACAAAGATGTCACAAATCAGATTGAAAGACTTAGAATTAATTTTGATTTTCTTTTGAAAGAACTGCTTAAAATTTATCATCAGTGTTGATAATAAGTGGAGATAATCTCTGGTTAGTCTATGTCTGTGTGATATTTTCAACCCAGACCCAAACTGTTATTCATTTACATGGGAAAAGAGCTCTAAGTATAATTTTCTTCAGCTTACCTTATTCTTTGAAAGCTATTTCGAGGCTATTAAGTACCTAATCTTTAATTTTATTTACTCAGAAAATGCCTTCGTTACTGTGTTACTTGTTTAGTTATTTATAAAATTGCAGTATTTTGTTTAACACTGGGATTTAGTTTGTACAAAAGTAGTAGCTGACAGAAACTGTATGTATGTTTTTCTGAAATGTGTCAATTCCTTAAGTTCATTTTAGAGGAAGGTCCAGTAAACTAATGTATCCGTGTTTAAAAACAAAGGACAGGCTAGGTCATTGGTAAATGATTCGAATCATTTTACTTTTGCCACTGAAAGCTTTTTAATTGACCATATCCATCATCTAACTGGATCTCAGTGTCATTGTAAGGGACACCAGGTTCACAAGGTATTAAACAGATAGCATCTTTTTTTTTTTTTTCCCCAGTCCAAAAAAAGGGGCAAATATAAAGCCAAACAGTGATCCTTAGATCCTACTTATTTATTCTGGCAGTATTCCTAAAGTGGTGCTTAAGGGTCAGAATTTTTTGAATCTTTGCTAATCAAGCTTTAGGTTTGATTTAACTGGGACCACAACTTGTCATCCCCCAGATGCAAATTAGAAAGTTCATTTTAATTGAGATTAACTCTAATGTCTGCCTGAGTTTTTAACAGGCTATGAACCAGTGAGTGCCTTGTTAATGTAGAATGATTTTTCCCTGGTTGTGTTAGCTTCTCTCTGAAAATGTCTCAAAGAATGGTGTTTTAGTTGACTTGTAGGGAGCTGCTAAAGTTGGTATTATCAGGAATCAGAAAGTCTTCAGTCTACCACATACCACCCTCCCTACTTTCTTCTCATTGTTTGGCTGAAGCTTGCCTCTTGTGAGAAACAATGCAACCCACTTCTCCACATAGTTTTTTTCCAATCCAGATTAAGAGGTATCCCGTAGCCCTGTCCCAACTATATGATCTAATACCTGTTTTTAGGAGAAACTGCTTCTTTGTAATCCTGTAATCTACTGGCTATGTCTTCTCAACTTCAGTTTACTAGCGCTGACCTCAGGGCATCATCATCAGTTCAGACTCCTGAATAACTCCTTTCTCCACACCCTTCCAGCTGGTGAGCCCTGGGCCAGACTGTTTGATATTCAGGTATTTTAAATTTTAGGTATAATATCAATTAATGTAAATTAACCCAAATGCTAATTTTTGTGGTGCAAGAAGTTTCTTTTGTAAATTCAGGGTATGGATAAGCTAAGATATCCTTTTTTGGTGGCTCTAAGTGTATTATTTGTTTTTAAATAAAGTGTACAACTATAGATAATGTGCTATAGGTGTCTCATGAATTGAAATATTTGTCAGATTTGGAATCCAGTGGAATTGCAGTTAAGATACTTTAATACAACCTGATTTTGTTTTGGGGGAGGTAATAGAGGGGTACAGGGAAATAAAAGTGTGTTAGACAAAGTAGATGTAAATCCAAAGTAATGAACCAACCTTAATTATTGATTGTGAGGAATATGGAGAAGTTTATCATTATATAGAGTTTGGACCTTTGGAAAGCCAGTAAAATTAAAATACCCCATATGATTGGATCATGATACTTTCAGGGACACATGTATATTTTTTCTCATGTTCAGTTACATAATTAAAAAATTATATACACACATACATATATAAATTTAATGTGTTTTTATTTTTTCTTTGTTTGACTACTTAACAGGCAAGCATAAGCCTTCTACCCCTTGCTCCTTCAAATCAACATTACTTTTCAAGGGCTTCCGCTGCCCAGAACTCAAAGTCTCTTTGTTCCAATCTGGAGCCACAGTGCTATGTGGAATCTAAAAGGTACCTCTTCTGGTGTCCTTGAAACTGTCCACTGTGATGTTTCGTATGCTACAGTAGTAATGAATGTTCTACTTTTTCGCATGTACACATTTTTCAGTAGTGTCAAAAATGCTCCTTTTGTCCCTTGTAATGAGAACTGAGACGTGTAATGAGAACTGAGACATGATTTGCTGGAGTTATTTTAGAGTAATCTAGCTCAGAAGGTCAAGAAGAGTCTAAAAGTTTTTCATGGATTGATGGTCAGCCCGGGTTCAGAATGGTATTCTAACCTGCATTGGGTTTCCAGGAGCACCACTGAAGTTTTGAGGGGTCCAAGAGTTGTCCTGGCACTTAGAGTGTTCCCCAGGAATACCTGGAAATCTGGCAGCGCCCTTTATCTCAAACACTATAACCATTAACGTGTCCCTCCACGTGTTCTCAGTTACACCTGTCCTTACAGTGATGGGTCGCTCCAGTTCTGTGGAGAAGCACTGATATGCAACTTTCCATATTTTCTGAAACACAAATTTTAATTTGGTATATTTTGTATACTTTCAAAACCAAATTGAAAATGACTCATTTTAAGTCTCACTTCCATCTTAAGCCCTTTCCTATTTCTAGTTGTTACTAGATGAAAGGTATTGGTGGTTTTGGGCAGACTTGAAGAAGGATCTGACTGTTTGGGTGAATAAAATCTGTAGTGTCCTGCCAATAAGAAGGGGTCTGTTTGATTGAAAATTCTCTTGTCCTTGGTTATTTAGCCATTCATCTTACACGAGGACTGATCCAGATGCTAACTTGATGTTAACTTTTCCTGTGTGCCTCTTTAAAGAGATAATTAATCCAGTGATGTAATGGAGAACTTACCGTAAAACAATCTGTTAAATAGCACCTGGAGTAATAAATAGAGTTGGTATTATTCATTCATGTGCCAAAGTTTTTCATGCTCTCATAAGATCCACGGTGTGTATCAGGTTCCCAATCTATAACCTCAAACCAAAGATATTTTTGAATTACCTCATATAATAACATCATCAAATTAAGGGTAATGGTAGGGAAACCCATCATTCATAATGAGCATTCTTAAACTGAACTTTCTTTGATTAAAAAGAAAAAACTGCATGCATGGTAAGCAAAATTTTATGTTTAAGCATGAGTTGTACTATTAGGCAGCTTGTGATTTATATAAAATGTTTTGAAATGTGAATGTATAGTGAAATTCAGCTACTCTTTCCTTGTGGAAGTTGGACCAAAGAAGTTTCATAAATAAATAAGATTAACTTACCTTAGAGCAAAGGAAATCCATCAGAAACAGTTTGAGTTCTGGATGACTTGGTGAGGGTGTAGGGAAAAATAAACACACTAAGGAGAAAGCAGCTGAAAACTGATCTGCGCCCACTGCCCACTGTCTTTCTTTCTCTTGAAAAGGCCTAGAAGGACGACCTCTGAGATCCTTTTGACCTCTAAAAGTGAATGGTTCAAATTCTGACTCGTTAGTCATTGATCCCTGTTACCTAAATTAAAGATTTTTAGGAAATAAATCCAAAGTATCCTAGAGTTCCCTGATTAAAGTGTCAGACAACATAGCTTTTACTATATTGCAGGAAGCTACATTAACCGGCCCAGGCATGCTGTGTCATCTGCATGTATCAGAATGAAGACCAGACGTGTACGAAATGTCTTAATGTGGCCAAGGGTAATCTCATGAAGAGAGAATCATTTTTATAGGATGAGTTCTGTTTTGAATGATTTTGATGATACTTTTAGAAGCATTTAAAAAATATTTGTATCATTTTCTGCAGACTTTGAGCGTGCATGCTTCAGAATATCCAATTGATGGAGTTATTTCACTCAGTATGTATTTTTAAAAAGGAGAACTCACTGGTCTCACATGTCTTTTGGCAGTCACTTATGGATAACACTCCTGACCCACACTCCCCACCAATACTCAGGTGTCATGTAGGAATTCTTTCCTATGTAGTAACTGTCTTCAGTATTTTGCTGACTAGAAGAGCAGTGTTTTTACACAAAGCTTACAAGTAATCCATGGAGCCTTGTCCATTTGATACATGTTAAAATGAATGGAACATTAAGATAGAGCATATATGCCACATAAATGTTAACAGTGTCCCTTCAGAGCTAACAAGGTCAGATTCTGCCAGTTGCCATTCATAGATTTTGGAAGGATGCAGATCAGCCAAAAGTAGCATTTAACAGTCAGTTCATTTAAGTGGAAACTGTTTTTCAATAAAATTGTACCTGTTCAGTTTCCTTCCTTGTTCAGGGGCAAAAAAAATGAGGCTTTCTCCCACTTCTAAAACATTCAGACTTTCTTTTATTTCTTTGGTCAGCTTTTTTTTTTTTAATTGAAGTATAGTTGATTTACAATGTTGTGTTAGCTTCTGGTGTACAGCATAGTGATTCAGTTATACATATATATATTCTTTTTCACTATAGGTTTTTACAAGTTATTGAATATAGTTCCTTTAGGACCTTGTTGTTTCTTCTGTATATAGCAGTTTGTATCTTCTAATCCCAAACTCCCAATTTATCCCTCCCCCTGGTCAGCTTTTAAAAACAAGCGAGACAATAAGCTCCTTCTTTCTCATTGCTGTAGGATACTTAGGAATATATATCTAATGGTTATAATTAAAAAAAATAAACCTTGCAAGCAGATTTTTTTCCTCTTTATAAACTTCATTGCTTTCTGAAGGCAGAAATGATTTTACTTTTAGAACTTGAAGGTTGTAGGTTTAGGCAGTTTTGTGCCCTCGATGTATGCAAGTTATATACAGCTTACCTCTAGATAAACACGTTATACTTTGTGTGGTTTTCAGAAATTATTTTGGGAGTACAGAGACTGGCAAGGAATATATGATAAGTTTAATATTATCTTTCAAAATCTTGTGGGGTTTTTTTTTTTTCAGGTATGGGGAGTAGGTAGTGATTAGTTTTATTCTGAATGCCTTGATTCTAACCCCATCCCCAACTCAGGTTTTACATATTAGATATTGCTCACTTGTCACCTGAAAAAATAAGAGTTAATGGTTGTTTGTTTGCTTCTGTCTCTATAAGCTCCTTGAATCAGGGACTGTTTGTTTTTCTTATATTCCCCTTAACACCTCTCCTGGTGCCTTACCTACCACATAGAAAGTACTTGATAAATATTTACATGCTGAGTGATCAGAGAACACATTTGAAAACTCTAAATCTATCCAGATCAAAGACAAAGGGGGAAAAATATCCCTGCCAGTCCTTACGTGATCTCAACTGTATTCAAATCTGTGGAGCTGATGCTAAGAGTAGAGGTCTGCCTCCTACTCAGGAATTTGGACCTCACCTGGAAGGTGGCAACAGAATGCACAAGGCAGCACCCTCTTTGCTACACATCCCAAGTTTGCCTGCTTTGGAACTGAGCAAAACGAGGGGGAATAGGAGGTGTCTCTAAGCCCTGTTGTGGTGTCCCTTCTGTCCCCCTGACCTCCCCAACACCAACCTGCTGGCCTCTAATTCCTTGACAGGGAACTCTTCAGCCTGGAATCTAACCCTGCTTTGACCATCTTGGGCCCAGACCAGGTCCACCACTCTTTCTCCTTGTGACCCTCAGATGATCCTGTTCTTCCAGCCTGGCTTTTTTTCCTCCAAAGGGGTAGGAAGCGTCTCGCAGTAGAAGCTTGTCAAGAAAGGCATTCCTCTAGGGAGCCTGAGTCTGGGGCTAAATCCCTCCGGCTGTTCTTAGGGCTGCTTTTCGCCCTGAAGATTTGATGGTAATTGTTTATTAACTCTCCTAGGAACAGTTCTATGTTGTCTTGGTTTGTTGCTACCATTCCAGCAGAGCCTAGGACACTTGAGGCCTTGAGCTGAACAGCTTCATTGTTTCAGGAATAAAATAGTCAAGTAGAGACAGAGTATTTATATTTCACCATCAAATGACTTGAAATCATTAATAGAGGCATCAACAGAGTAGTGACTATGAAATACTCAATTAATCTCAAAATAATATTAAACCTATGTATTATATAAGAACTATTAACTCTTTTTTAATTATTAAAATATGATTCCTTTAAGCTCAGCATAGCACAGAGGAAAGAACAGGATTTTGTCCTGGACGCAGGACATTTATTATCTTTGAGACTTTGGATAAGCTAATCTGAGTTGGTTTCTTTTCTATGAAATGGGTATTGTAGGTCTGCCTACATACACAAAACAATTGATAAAATGTCAGGCAGTAATAAGCATCCAAGAAATAACTATTTTTCACTCCCGAATTCAGTCTTCTTATCATGTAATTCTGTCACACTCCTGATAACTTCTGGAATATCAGGCTTTTAGGAGAAATAAGGTTAGAATGAACATCAGGAGGAGCCCTAATGAAGTTATACATAAATTATTTCTTTCCTCAATAATTGAGTGCTGTGTACCAGACAGCTCTAAGTGCTGGTGTTCAGCAGTGAACAGACAAAATCCTTTATCTGATGCAGCTGATGTTGCAGTTGGGGGAAACAAACAACAAATAGTATGAATAAAATACATAGAATACTAATGGTGATAAATACTGAGGAAAAAGGAAGGGAGATGATTTGATATTGCTTGGATTAAAAGAGTGAAACAAATTAAATTAATAGTACTACAAATTAATATAGTCAATTAAAAGAACATAAAAGAGCAACAAATAATAGAGGTGCATAATGGCAAAACTAATCTTATCCCACCATACCATTTTACTCCCACCTCCCTTGTAGCAACCTGACATACATGTCTTTATTCTTGTTCACACAAGTACGTATACACAAATATTACATACAGGGTTTTGTCTTATCCTACAATTACTCTGCTACTTCTAAAATATAATATGTATTGTGAGTACCTTACAAGTCTTTACAGATACACATCTCTTAAATTTCTTAATATATACACAGTCTTTTTTTAACACCTTTATTGTGTGATCCCTGTATAGTAAACTACACATATTTCAGCTATACAATTTGATGAATTTTGATACATGTATGTACACCAATGAAACCACCACCACAATCAAGATAGCTAACATTTCCATCACTCCCCAAGAGATGCAAATTTCGACTTTCCCAATTTATCCATTCTAACCTCTGTTCCCCCTGCTAACCATAAGTTTGTTCTCTATGTCTGTGAGTCTGTTCCTGTTTTGTAGTAACAGACTTTGTAAGTTCTTTTGTGTCCTTTTTTTGGATTCCACATATAAGCGATATCATATGGTATATTTCTTTCTGGCTTATTTCACTTAGAATGACATTCTCCAGGTCCATCCATGTTGTCGCAAATGGCATTATTTTATTCTTTTTTATGGCTGAGTAGTATTCCATCGTGTGTGTCAGCTGTTGATGGACATTTAAGCTGTTTCGTATCTTATGTAAATAAAATGAGAAGGTTTTTTGGCGGGTCAGTTTGCTTTAAATAGGATCATATATATCCTCTGCATCTTTTCTTATCCAACAATATATGGTGAAAATCCTTCCAAATCTATCTTATAGCTCTTATTTCATTCTTTTTAATGCTAGATAATACCGTATAATGATGATTTATTAAACCTCTTCCATATTGATGGGTATTTACTTTGTTATCAGATTTTTACCATTAGGGTAATTGTGCCTGTGTGCATGTATTCATGACCGTGATGATTTTACTTTTATGGAATAGATTCCATGGAGTAGGATTGCTGGGTTGAGGGATGTGTAGATTCTTAAAATTTTAATAAATGTTGACATATTGTTTCTCAAAAGGGCTGGGACAATTTATATTTCTATTTCCATCAGTAAATAAATAAAACTACTGTTACCCTTTATACCCACTAGTAATAACTGCAGTAGCATTTAAAAAAAGAAAGAAGAAAAAAAAGCCTGGTGGTAGGTATAGTGATTTCTCAGTGTTATTTGCATTTTCATTACTACTGTAAAACTGGACAACTTTTCATATGTTCTTTGGTCATTTGGATTCACTCATAATTAAATTACCTATTGTATTAGTTTTCTATTGCTGCATAACAAATTACCACAAGTTTAGCAGCTTTAAACAGCGTCCATTGATTATCTCATCGTTCTGTGGGTTAGAACTTAAAGCAGGCTTTGATTGTGCTCTCTGTTTAGTGCCCAGTAAGATGGAAATGATGATGTGTGTCTGGGCTCTTAACTGAAGGCTCTGGGAAAGATTTCACTTCCAGGCTCATTCATGTTGGCGCAATTTGATTCCTGGGAATTGCAGGATGGTTGTAGGATGGAAGTCTCTGTTCCCTTGCTGGCTGTCAGCCAGGGATTGTTCTCGGCTCTCAGAGGCTGCTCTGCAGGGTTTGCATGTGGTCCTTTCCATCTTCAAAGCTAGCAAGCATTCATCAAATCCTCGTGCTTTGACTCTTTTTTGCTACCAGTCATAGAAGACTCTGCTTTTAAAGGGCTCATATGACTAGGTTAGGTCCACCCAGGTAATTTCTGTATGTTGAAGTCAACTGGTTAGTAACCTCAGTTCTACCTGCATAATCCCTTTGTTCTGTAAATGTAACATTATCATAGAAGCAACACCAGAGGCAAAGATCCTGGGGGCCATCTTAGAATTCTGCCTACCATAAATATTCATATTTTTTTAATACCTTTACATCCATTTTTATTTTTATTCATATTTTTGATCATGTTTCTATTGTGTTTGTCTTTTTATTTAACTAGTGTGTAGGAGCTTTTTGTATATTATATATATTAAGCCTTTCTATTCTTGGTTGCAAACATTTTTTTTAACTCTTACTAGCTGTTGATTAACCACATTAATAAGTACTTTTTCCATAGAAAACTTAGCCAGTTGGATTTCACCCTTAAGGTGAATTGCATATTTGTATTTTAAATTCACTTTAAATTTTTTTATTTTTATTTTCATTTTATTTTTCATTTTTATTAACATTTGCCCATATTTATGCTGTCTTTTAAAAAAAAATTATACGTGCTCTTTGTATATTACATATAAATTCTTTCTCTTATTTGCAAACTTTCTCCAGATCTGCGGTCTATTGACCATATTTATAATACCTTTTCCACTCAAAACTTTATATTAATATATATCCAATATATTATATTATTTTTTTAAGTATAGACATTTCATGAATATATAAACATTTCAAAGTATTCTGTATTGTTTAAAGTCTTCACCCCTGAGTGGCATATATAGTCTCCCAGAATGGCTTCTGCATTATTTTTGGTTTTTGTTGTTAGTAATTTTTTTACATTTGTCTTTACTCCTTTTGGAATTTGTTTCTGTATAGAATGCAAGCTATGGATCCAACTTCACTTTCTTCCAAGTGGGTTGCCAATTGTTCCAGCACCCTTTATTGAGGAAACTCTCTTTTCCCAATGACTTGAAACACAAACTTTGTCGTATATGAAGTTTTCTTAGATGAGATTTCTTTCTGAATGTGGTAGTCTGTTTCACTTCTGGTTCTCTTTACATATGGCAGTATTATATGGGTTCAATTACAGTGGCTTTATAAAATGATCAGGTAGAGCATTTTCCCACCCCACACTCTACCTACTGTTCTTTTTACTATTTTTCTTGGCCATTCTTAGGCATTTGAAGTTTGTGATCGATTTATCCAATTAGGGGTTGAAATTGCCTTAAATTTACAGATGAATTTTGGGAAATTTGACATGATATTTGTCTTCTAAGAAAAGAAAATGGTATCATTTTCAGTTTGCTCGCCTCTCTTTTCTGTATCTTTAGTAGGAGAGTTTTTTGTTTTGTTTTGTTTTGTTTTTAATATAAGTCTTTGGTCATTACTGTGAATGGGTTTTTTTTCCATTTCTAAAGGCTTATTATAAATAAAAAGCCTGTTTTTTCTGTGTACTTACATACAGCAAATTTATTATATATATATACTAAATTTTCTCATTAATTTCAGCAGTTTTCACTAGAATCTCCTGGGATTTTTAGAAATATGATGACACTCAAAAATAATTCAATTTGATTTTTGCAGTGTTTGACAGATTCTTTTCTAGAATCTTTATTGTCTAGAAACTCCATCATATCATAGTGTTGGGTGATAATGGTAATAGCAGGCATCTCTGTTACTGATTTTGGTTGAAATAGTTTGGTTATTTAGAATATTTGTATGGCTGTTTAGTAAATAGTCTTTATCTTATTAAAATACATTCCTTACTGTTTTACCAAAAGATTTTATTAGGAATAGCTGCTGAATTTTATCAATTGCCTTTTCAGCATCTTTTGATGTAGTCATGTGTTACTTCCTTTTAATCTGTTGACTAGCTGGATTATGCATGGAGTTGCTGGCATTAAATTACTCTTGTCTCCTTGTAATAAAGCCTACTTAATCATAATGTGTTATTCCTTTCTTACAAATCAATATTCTAGTTGCTAATCTTTTAATTAGAACTGTAGCATGAATATTCATAAGTGAGATTAGTCTATAGGTTTCTTTAGTAGATTATTTTATTAGGTATAAAAATTAAGCAGATTGGCAAAACATGGGAGTATTCAGAAGGTTCACCCACTGCTGGTGAGAATGCAAATTTATTCAACTACATTGAAAAACCATTTGGCAGACTTTACTAAAGTGAAAGTATTCATACCATGGAATGTAGTAATTCTGCTTTTAGGCATACGCCCAAAAAATGCATACATATGTTCACCAGAAGATACGTTTTAGAATGTTTATAGCAACACTATTAGTAAAAGCCTCAAGCCTGAAACTACCTAAAAGTTCTTCAACTGTAGAACAGATAAATACAATTTTGTACGTTGATACGGTATACAATGAGAACAGTTTATAATTATGTGCCAGATATGGATGAATCTCAGAAACATGATCAGCCTGAAAAGCCAGTTATAAAGGAATACTGCATACTTTCCTTCATATAAAGTACAAAATCATGCACAACTAATGTGTGCTGTTAGAAGTCAGGAAAGTGGTTATCCTCAGTGGGAGGTAGGTAAGAGAGGAGACGGTGTCTGAAAGGAAGTCACGGGAACTTCTGGAGTGCTGGTGATGTTTCTTTATCTGGATGCCTGGTTACGTTGGACTGTTCAGTTAATGAAAATTCATCTAACACACACATGTACACTTTTCTGTTTGTACATATACTTCAATAAAAAGTTTTTAGAATAATACTTGTTTCATAAAATGAATTGGGGAATTTTCATCCCTTCCTATAGTTTAGAATTATTTAAAAGATAATTGAAATCACCTGTTAAAGATTAGATGGAACTTGGCTGAGAAATCTTTTGGTCTGAAGCCTTCTTTATTGTGTAGGACTGTCTCATGCATTTTAGTCTGCCTCCCTGGCTCATGGGAATATGAAAAAAAAATATATATATATATAAAATTTATTGCTCACCCCTACTTCTTTTATTATCCTCTAGATTAAAGTCTCTGTTCTAATTAGTATCTTGTTTGGGTTAGTATTTTCCTTTGGTGGGGTAATATAATCTCTGAATATCTGGTAAACCATAATTCTTTTTTCATCCTACTAGGTGAGTGAGATCTTGGCTGGGTATAGTATTTTGGGATTATAGCTCCGTTTGTCCAGTGGCCTAAAAAATGTATTCTAGGTTTTTAGTGTTGCAGTTGAGACGTTTGATGCTAGTCAGGATCTTTTTGCTTTGTATGCCACTTGCTCTTTTCATCTGGAAGTAATTAAAAAAAAAAAAGTCTTCTGGTTAAGGAATTAATTTTGATCTATGATTTGAGATATTTTTTCACTTTCAGGCCACTAAGTCACATCTCACACATGACCTCTCTCCTTTCCTTTTGTTTTTCAAGTTTCAGGAAATCTTTTGTGTGTAATTGAATCTGCTTATGTGGACCTAATTATTTTTTCAAGTTGTCGGTCACATCCACAGCCCTATTTCATTGAAAACTTTTTCTGATTATACTATTGTCCGTCCTCCCCCCCACCACATATCTGATAATTTGGCTCCCTGCATATACTATTGTCTTTGTTCGTAGAGCTCAGCTGCTTGGAATTATGGTGTGTTCCAAAAGTTGTGGAAGACATGGCAATCTCTGCTCTGAGGTTTTTGGGAAGCAGATGGGTTGTCAGTGTAATGGCATAAAAGGAAGGCTGTCTGTGTTTTGTTTCCCCATAACTCTTCCTGCTGCAAAGACACATAAAGGACTTGAACTATCTCTTAGCTTCTTTTCAGCTCCTTGGGGACTGGGATGATCAGTTATGCCCAAGCTGGTCAATGTTGCTTGCCATGTGAATTAGAAATTATGAAGATTTTATATATATATACATACACACACACACACATACATACATACACACATACATGGCTTAGTTTTTAATCAAGCAGAAGTTACAACAGGATGATAGCCTGCTCACTGTTAAGCTTTATGATTATAAATGGTGAACGGTTAAAACAAAAGAAGTGTTCATTTTCCATACTGAATTCCCCACGGCAAGTTGAAGGATGAGGAATAGAAAATTAAGGTGGATCAAGAATTTTCTCAGAATCTCTTCTGAAGATTCCTGAATCTGTAACTAAGGAGGTATATTACTCTGCTTCTCCATTTCCCTTACCCTTGGAAAGTGAAGACACCAATTCTTTCTTACCTTCTCCTTGAATCTCATCACTTTACCTAAACCTCTCTTGTTTCCATGTCATTTGGAAGAGTTTGCACAATAGTTTGGTTCCTGATACTATAGTCACTGGACAATTTCCCAAGAAACTTTCCCAAGAATTTAAAAACACTTCTTAAGTACAAACATGTAAAATAAATGGCAAAGAATAATCTGGAATGGGTCATGGATATTAGCTACCTTGCCTATTTTATTCCAAGTGTGTTTGGTCATTGTTACTGGACCATTTGTTTTCAATGTTCAGACGAAGTGCAGCCCTGCCAGTTTACTTTCTGTTTCTCATGTCTGAGAAAACCAAATAAATAATGACATAAAAATTAGGAGTTATTCCTCCCCTACAATAAGAAGTCCAGAGTAAGGAAATTACTTGCATTTACCTGTTTGAAATATCAAGAAAGACCCAGGCTCTTTTTATTTCTCTTCTGCCATCCTTAGGGTATTGGATTTTCATCTATTGTTTGGATTCAAGATGGCTCCCACGGTAACAATCATGTTATCCAAGTTCAAGGAAAGAAGAAGGTAAAAAAGTGGAAGGGCAGTACTAATGAGGACTTTTCTCCTTTTGACAGTAAAGGAAATCTTCCCAGAGGCCCTCCCTCCAACAGACTTCCCCCCATACTTGGTTGGCCAGAATATTGCCTCCCTCCATTTAATGCATATTGAGAAAGTGGGTATCTCACTTTTTCAGCTTTGGTAGTAGGAGATGGCAAGGAAGAAGTCAATTTCAAATGGCTTTCGGGTTAGATAACAAAACTCTTCTGCCACAACTACCCCATTAGAAGGGAATCTCCTTCGTCACTCATTTTTGTTTTGCATTTTCCCTTATCTTTCCTCTCACCCTGATTATGAAAGGTAATATATGTAATTTGTAGACATTGAGTCCTAATATCCCGACTCTTAAAAATGGTGCCTCAAATCACCTCCCAAATGAGACATTTGCTTCCTCCGTAGGATATCACAATCATTATGATCTTGTTTGTCCATTCCCTGCTTCAGATTTACTCACTCTCTGAAGAATGATCAAACATCAAAGCCTGGTAAGTAGGCTTCCTTTCACACAAATCCTGAAGAAATCTATTATCTTGAGTTTGTTCCTAAGGTGGTTGTTTAGTTTGGTCAATGACTCTTGTATTCTTTCTACTCCTAGAGGATTATCTTTTACACCTTAGAAGAGGTTGTTGGTCTGTTTTCCTGAAGATGCTGAGAAACCATAAAAAAATGCCATAAAAAATAAACATTGTTAGGCATAAATACTTGGAGCCAGCCAACTAAAAAAAAAAACAAAAAAACAAAACCCAAACTTCATACCCTTTTTATATAAAAAATGTACTTCCTTTGCTTTTTAGAATTAAAGACCAAATTATGTTTCTGGCCAAGATGGAGTAACAAAGATCAGATTTATCTTTCCCCTTTAAACAACTTTTAAACATAAAGAAGAAGAAAAAAAAAAACCCCAAGTTTTCAGATACTGAACAATAGCCAGAACAAGAAATAATCCCTAAGAGAGAGGAAAACAAATTGTTGCCCCAGCTTCCTGCCTTGAGTGTCCATCATTCAGTACTGGGATGTGCAACCCAGGCAGAGCCTAGATGTCTCTGTGAGTTGAAAAGGCACAGAGTTGGGAGTTTGGCAAGTCCAAGGCAGCTAGAGTTTGCAAGGTGAAATACTACAGGAGAGCTCTGGAGATCTCAACTGGGCCTTCCTCAAGTCTTCAGTTGAGTATTGGTAAGGATAAGCATGTGAGAAACCTTTCAGAAGCTGAGGAAGAGTGACCCAAAAGATAAAAGCCCCTGATGTTATATACCCTGATGTTACATAGGGTTGGAATAATCCCTTGATGTTATGTAGAGTTGGAATAGCTCATGTTTCCACTGGGCATACTGGAAGTATATCATAAAATTTGAGGCATTAGGTAGAGGACTCACAAGGGGATGGCTGCCTCATTACTATGGAAAAAACTCAGACCTGGGCTAAAGGTTGCTTTGGTTCTGCTTTCAAGTTTAAAAGTAAGACCTGAAAGGATCAAATTATTTTCAAGTGGCTATGACCCAGAACAAAGCTTATATATATACACACATATACACACATACATATATGTATATAAATAAATGTATATTTGAATATACATTTGTATATTTATTTAAATACACGAGAATATCTAGCACTCAATAAGGTAAAATTCATAATGTTTGGAACCCAATTATCAGTATGCAAAGTAACACAAAAACAACCCAAAATGAGGAGTCAAATTTAGTAAATTAAAAATCACCCAGAATTAAAACATGATAGAATTAGTAAACAATGACGATTAAATGTTACAACTATCCAAAATTCTGTACCCAGTAAAATTATATTTCAAAAATAAAGACATGCAAGAGCCAAAAATATTCATGACTAACATATATTAAAGCAAGTCTCTGGGCAGAAAGAAATTAATCCCAGATGATAAGAGAAAAAAATTACTTTTTAAATCACTGTAAGTGATAATTGACAGTTTAAAACAACAAAAAATAATATACAGAGGGTTGTAAAATGTAGAAGTAAAATATATGGGAACAATAACACAAAGACTGAAAGAGGTTAAATAGAAGTAAACTGCTGTAAGGTTTTTACAATGTATGTGAAGCAGTATATTATCTGAAGACAAACTGTGATAAATTATAGATGTATACTATTGAACCTAAAGCAACCACTTAAAAAAAAAAAGTATAGCTAATAAACCAACAAAGGAGACAAAAGAGAATAATAATAAATGTTCAGTTAATCCAAATGAAGACAGAAAAATGAAAAGGGGAATAAAGAACAAATGTGACACATAGAAAACAAACACCAAGATGGTGGATTTAATTCCAACCATAGAAGTAGTCACATTGAATGTAAATGGTCTAAACACCATGATTAAAAGGCAAGATTGACAGTTTAGGTACAAATAATGAGACCTTGCCTTCACTGAATGTGCATACAAGAAGCCCACTTTAAATAAAAAGACTCAAATAGGTTAAAAGTAAAACGACAAAATTGACACAACATTGTAAACTGACTGTACTTCAATAAAAACAGAAAACAACAACAACAAAAAGTCAAAGGATAAAAAAATATACACCATACCAAAAGAAAGCTTTGGCTGTATCAGACAAAATAGATTTCAGGGAAGAGAATATTACCAGGGCTAGAGAGTTTCATTTCATAATGATTAAGAGGTCAGTTCATCAAGAGAACACAACTCCTAAAAGTTTATACACCTAATAACAGAGCTTCAAAATAAATGGTGCAAAAACTAATAGAATGAAGAGGAAAATAGACAAATCTACAATTACGGTTGGTGATTTCAACACCTCTCTCAATAATTAATAGAACAAGGGGGCAGAAAGTTAGTTAGGATATAGAAGACTTGAGTAACACTACCAGCCGCCTTGACCTAGTTGACATTTATAGAACATTACACCCAACAACAGCAGAACATACTTTTCCCCCCCAAATGCCAAGAACATTTACAAAGATAGACCGTACTCTGGACCATAAAACAAGTCTAATAAATGTTAAAGGATTTGAATCATACAAAATATGTTCATGGGCTACAGTGAAATTAAATTAGAAGCCAGTAAAAGAAAGATGTCTGGAAAATCCCCAACTATTTAGGAACTGAATAACACACTTCTAAATAACCAACGGGAGAGAGGAAACTTAAAAAGGAAAATTAACAAGCATTTAGACTGGCGAGGATGTGGAGCAACAGGAACATTCATTCATTTGCTGGTGGGAATGTGATTGGTACAGCCACTTTGGAAGAAAGTTTGGCAGTTCCTTACAAAACTAAACATATTCTTAGCATATGACCCAGCAATCATGGTCCATGGCATTTACCCAACTGAGTTGAAAGCTTATAATCACACAAAAGCCTGCACAAGGATGTTTATAGAAGCTTTATTCCTAATTGCAGAGACTTGGAAGCAACCAAGATATCTTTCAGTAGGTAAATGAATTAATAAACTGTGGTACATCCAGACAATGGAATATTATTCAGTGCTAAAAAAATGAGCTGTCAAGCCATGAAAAAACATGGTGGAAACTTAAATTCATATTTCTAAGTAAAAGAAGTCAATCTGAAAAGGCTATATACTGTATGATTCCAACTGTATGACATTCTAAAAACTATAGAGACAGTAAAAAGATCAGTGGTTTCCAGGGACTAGGGTGGAGGAAGGGATGAATAGAGAGCACTGACGATTTTTAGGGCAGTGAAACTATATGTATGATACTATAATAGTGGATATATGTCATTATGCATTTGTTGAAACCCACAGAATGTACAACACCAAAGGTGAACCCTAATGTAAACTATGAGCTTTGAGTAATAATGAAGTGTCAATGTAGGCTCATCTATTGTAATAAATGTACCACTCTGGTTGGGGATGTTGATGGTGGGGAAGGCTGTGTGTGTGTGAGGCCAGGAGTTAAAGAGGAAATCTCCATACTTCCGGTTCCATTTTGTTGTGAACCTAAAACTGCTCTAAAAAGTAAGGTCTATTTTAAAATGTTGGTGGGGGGGAAAGGATTTTGAACTGAATGAAAATGAAAACATACCAAAATTTTGGGATGCAACTGAAAAGTGCTGAGAGGGAAATGTGTATAGTGCTAAACTCCTATATGGAAAAAGAAGCTATCAGTTTGATGATCTCAGCTTTCACATCAAGAAACTAGACAAAGAAGGGTTAGGTAAACCCAAAGCAAGCAGAACCAAGGGAATGATAAAAATAAGAGCAGAAATCAATATAATGTAAAACAGAAAAACAAGAGAAAACCAATGAAAACATTGGCTGGTGCTTTTTGAGAAGATGAATAAAAGGGAAGCTATTCTGGTGGGTTATCCAGACAAACTCCTGCCCAAGTAGGTGAAGGAGAGGACTTGCAACACTGCCTTGCACTCAGGAAGAATGATAAGAGAGGTCTTTGGGGAATGAGAAATACCTATTTTTCTATGTGCTGTTAGTTATCAGTTTCCAGAATCAAGTAAGACCCAATGTGTTCTTCAGTGAGGGAGAAAACATAGGACTTCTTTGTTCTTCTGGGAAGTTGTTCATACCTTGTCATTTGAGGAGTTTGCATATATACTGTATTTGAAAGTTCTAAAACAATATTTCTTTATGTAATTCTATATGCCCAGCTTCACACTTCAGACATCCTTCTTTCATCTTCACTCCCTATTATTCAAAATTTATCAATTTGAATCTTCTTCATAGCTTCACTTTAATTTGTTCTAAATAACCAATGGGTCAAAGGAAAATTATAAAGTATTTAGACTGGCAAGAATGGCTTTTTAGCTTATTGGCTTTCTGTTTTCTTCTGTTAGGAGCAAACCTCAAATGATTGTTGTTTTCCCCAAAATATTGCATAATTTTGTGATTTACTTAAGTCTTTTTTTTCTGAGAAAAACTTGTGTTTGAAGCTGCAATTTATCAGATGTGTGACTCTGGGACCAGTAACATCCCTGAGTCTCTGTTTTTCCCTCTAAAAATAGAGGGATAGTGCCTTCACATCTATTATCCCAATTAAGTCCCGCAAAGATGGTGCCAGGCGCATGAAAGCCCCTCCGGAAGGCCAGTTTCTCCACTCCCTTCCTCCTCACTCCCACCCCTGCACACCTCGGGCAGCTGTGAGCAGCACTTGGCCTGCAGGGAAAAACTTCACTGTGGAGAATTCTGGAACTGGTAACCAAAAGCAACACATTACAAAGACCTCTTGTTTTAGAAACCTTCATAATCTGAATGTTTCCAGGTGATTTACTTAGAAACCTCCTTAGAAAAGGAGTCAAACTAAAGTAAAACTAATTTTCTCCATTCCTAATTTTTTCCAGAAAATAGATTTACTTAAGGGAATTTACAGGCAATGCCATAGTCAGGAGGAAAAGTTAAGAAAGCTCCCTTTTAGTTCCCCAAGTATGCTTTATCGAGACACAGCCTTGCTCCTAAAACTGTGGAGAGGGGTAAGTACCAATAGTGAGAGTGGACACGGATCCGTCCCTCTCCCATGACACATCATGAATCAATTTTAGTATCGCTTCCTATAAGGGCCTCAGTCTCAAGACTCTTTCTGCCTATGGTTCTTCAGACAGTCACTCCTACCTGATCTGCCCAGGCAACACCTATGCCCTGTCCCTGCGCAAAGGCTGCTGGGGCACCACTCCAGCTGTGGTGAAGGCAGTGCAATTGCAAACATTCATAGACCAGAAAAAGGGACTTTTTTTTGTAAGAAAAAGTTCTCCGGTCACTGGCAGGTCATTTGCAGCTGGGGCAGGTGACCGGGGTGGAACTTGGCATTGCAGCAGATGTGCAGAATCAGGGGCATCCAGAAACATCATGGGGGGGGTCAGTGTTGCGGTAGGGAGGAAGGCAGCTGCCGTCAAGTGGCCAGGCAGTCCCTATGCAGCAGGGGTCACTGTCGTGGCCAGGCAGGCTGCCACTCTGCAGTAGCTTTGTCTGGTAAGGACAGACACAACGGACCCAAGTGGATTCAAACAGTTTACTTCATAGTCAGCTTCCTTGTCCTAAGGGCAACACCAAAATAAAAGGGGCTGGATGACAGGCAACATGAGTGGTGGGGCACCGATTCTAAAGGGCAGTGAATTCCCTTTATAGGCTGCAGGTATACCCTGTGGAGGGGCAGATGGAAAGTCCTAGGCTGAAAAGAATGTTTTGTGAACGCCTCCTATGAGATGGAGAAGTGGACAAAGTGGCCTGTGACAGCACCTTACAAACTGCCCACCTTGCCATGCTCCTGGGATGATCTCAGGATGTTCCAGCAAGCCCTGCCCATGTAGCCCATGTCGGGGTGTGTAACGTTGCCAGAGTGCCACGGCAGAGCCACTTACCTACAGCAGCCACCATTATGTTCCCATGGAAGGAAGCAGATAAGAGAAAAAATTTCACTGTAGAGTTGGAGGGTGTGCCTGACAGTCCTGAACTGGCTTTCACCCAAGGGGATTATCCTGAGACACAGAGTTTGATCAGAGAAAATTTCTTAGAGCCACTTGTTTCTAAAATGCTTGTTTTTTGTAAATGTTCAGAGTCCCTTGAAAGTCAAGACAGTTCATTAACCAAATACCTTCTCTTTAAAATAAGAAGGCTGAGGGAGGTTCCACACTGGGACTCCTTCCTTTTCACCCTCAGCTGCCCAGGGCATACCTGCTATCTGCCACTTACTCTGTGTTTAAGAGCCTGTCAGCAAGTGGACTAACGTTGTCTCAGCCAGTGAGTAACTCGTAGGTAATGATCAGGGAAATAGATCAGGAAATAAAAAGGGGCATGGAAGACAAAAGGCACCTTAGAATGTCAGGTAACAGTTCAGTCTCCCAAGATCTTCGATTTGATACTGCAGAGTAGAAAGTAGAGTTTTGTGTGTTTTCAAAGACATGGTGAATATAAGGTGCCAGCACCGTTCATGGAACATTGCGACTTCATAATCGATGTGTAGGATGGATTTACCCCCCTCACCAGAATTTCCCTAAGGCCTCCCCAGCCTGGGTGCAGACGAGTCATATGAAGATGGTTACTCAATGGTGTCTTGTTCTCACTGGCATACTGTGGGACTGAGTATTTTGGTCGAGGGGGGTGGTCCATGAGGGATGCCCCAGATTGCTCATGAACATGCCTTTGGCCCTGCCAGGACCATCTTGGCTGCTGCCACGTGGGCAACTTCCCACTGAGGCTGCCACGGCTCCACCGCTATTTTGTTTTGAGAGAACTTTGCTAACTGTCCAGGATTAGAGCGACTCCAGGATGAAAGGGTTGGTTTTCCATTTCAGGAGAATGCCCCCTCTCTGTAGGTAGAAGCAGGCATGTGGGTGTTCCAGGCCTTGCATTTAGGTCAGAGGAGCTGGAAAGATCCCCTGGAGTTTCCACACTGCCGCTGTCCCCTGATTCAATGAGAGTATTCTCTTAGGAGAAAACCAAATTACACGACTGCTTTGCCATTTAGAAAACTTCGTCTGCTCATTTATTTTGCTTGGTGCGTATCTTAGACAGTCATTACCACAGGGGGTTGTAACCTTCAACTTGTCCCTGTTCCCTCTTTGGCTTTAAAATGCCACACAGTCCCCCTGCTGAGGTTAGAAAGAATCTCCCTTTCACTGTGATTTCAAGGAGAACTTGGAGAGTATTAAGATAATTGAAAAAAAAAAGTTGGTATCATAGTATCAGGATTCAACTTTACAGATGCCCTGGGGATGTCAGACCAACAATTAGATTGATTTTGGACCTTGCTTTGGTGTTTGCACAGTTTCCATGGCTTCCAGAGCCTCACACTTTCTGTGCCCTGGGCAGCCCTGTAAAGGCTCTTTGTTGAGAACCCCAGATTCCAATTTGCTGTTAACCTGAATACACCCTGCTCACCTCAACCAAGTGCGAAACTAGAGGAGGCACAGAAAGGGGCTATTCAGCTGGAATTGTGTTTTTTATACGAAAGTCTCAGCTGCCAAGCCAAGTATAGTATTTGCTTACTTGGGCAGCTTACTGCCTGCAGGCCCCGTTTGTGTAAGAGGGACCCTGGCAGGGATAAAGTTAAGCTCAGTATTTTTCAATTAGAGGACATTAAAAAAAAAAAAAAGAAGAAGAAAAGAAAAAAGCAAAGCCTGCATTGAAATTGTGGTCTTTCAACCTTGTTTCCCATGTCAATGGTTATCTAAATAGTACGTTTCTCCTCAATTAGGCCTTCAACTAAAAGCAGAGGTGGAGCCCGGAGGCAGCACTTCTGATGGTCTGAACGGATTTCACCGGCTAACGGCCTGTAAACAAGTAGTATCTCATAGCCGTGGAGGCCAAGAGAAGTGAAAGGGAGCCTTAGACAGTCGTTAGTTTTCTTGGGGAAAGCTTCTAAGCAAAACAGAGGGAGACTGCAGAGCTGGAAGACAGCTATTCAGCCTGCATTTGATTTTCCAAACTTGGGAACTTGTGGACATGAATTTGCTGGCATTCAGGAAGACTTGATGCTTTAAGGAAACTCAAAAGGTTATTAATGGCAAGGTGATCAGACAGAACGATGGGGGTGCCCATTCCCAAGCAGCCACATCAGCTGGGTTTGCCGGTGGCCCTGTTAAAGGAGGCTGCATCACAAGGTCAACCGTTAATGGCTGGGGAGTTTCACTCTGTTCCGTCTCTGCCGGTTGTTCAACAGTTTTCCAGAGGAAGGTCACTCTGGAGGAGAGGAGAATGAGAGGGCTACCCAGTTCTCCTGTCCTCTCTTGTCCCTCCTCTCCTTTCTGAGGCTCTGCTGTCTTCCTGACCTTGGAGCTCATAAGTTCCTTGAGTTCCCTTCCAAAGATTTGCTTGAGCTACTGAGTTGAGTTTCTGTCACTTGCAACTGAGAGAACTTGAACCAACGCAGCCTTCCCTGGCCTGGCCCCTGCCTCTCTCTCCAGCTTCTTTTCCTGACACCCCTGCCTCAGCCTCAAGTTTCGTGCTGTCACTCTCTCTGTGTGTCACACTGTTCCAAGCCTCATTCCCTCTCTAAGCTCCTTGAGCAAGGACCAGGTCTTATTTGTCTTTGGACCCCAGCACCTGTCACAATGTCTGACACATAGTAGGTGCTTAAAACATGCTTGCTGAATGAAACTCAAGAAGGGGAACAGAAAATGGGATTTTCATTTCTGCAGGAAAAAGGGAGTGGAAGTTGAGGACTATAGAGTTTCCCTGGGGGTTACTATCATAAGAGGATTCCAGCCCTTGAAAAACAGTGGTTGTAACATACATAATTAACCTTCAAAGGCCATTCAGAAGAGTGGTGCAGTCTTGCATGGAGTCAGATTCTCTCTCTTCCTTGCCATCAAATCCTGTTTCTCTCTTCCTGAAATACCTCTGCTTCCCATTCCACCAGTGCCATTGTCAGGTGACTTAGATTCAGAGTTCTCATTCCCTGAATTCCATGTCCTTGATGATGTGTGTGGATTGCATTCCCCTAATGAGAAGGGACTAAGGAGGTCACTGGAAAACAGGTAGGTCAGGATTCTGCATCCAGAGAGCCTAACTCTATCTGAGCAAATCAGGGAAGGCTCCAAAGAGGAGGTGGCATTTGGACTGAGACTTGAAGGATGATTAGGAGTTTAACAAGAGGATGGGGAGCCCAGTGTGTTCAGGGAGCTTCAGGGACTGTGGACTATAAGATTAGAATCATCCATCTTAAGTGAAGGGAGGGTGGTTGTCCAGAGAAGCAGGAGTAGTGATGAGGGAAGTGCAGTTTACATTGGATGTTTGACTCCTACCTTTGTACATTTAATAGACGCTGAGCACACAGTTGGCAGAATTATCTATAAAATACATGTATTTTAAATTGTCAAGCTTACCAGAGATTCCTCTATGCAGCCACTCCGGTTATTTCGTGTGCCACCATCATAAGAAGCAAAGTGGTTAAGCATTTAGATCCTGGAGTCAGATTGCCCAGTTTAATTCCCAGATCTGCCTCTTCCAGCCCTATCTCTTTCATTACTCAACGTCTTCATACCTAGGTTGTGTGATCTGTAAAGTAAGAATAATAATAGTACCTCTTTCAGCAAATCATAGGGATAAGTGAGTTAATACATGTGAACAGCGCCCAGCATGCAGCACCCACTCACTAATTGTCATGCACTTCATGATTTTTTTTTTCTCATGAGGTTGTTTGCAACTGCCATCCATGTACTTTGTGCATAATCCCGTGATATTAATTATATGATTTTAATTATTCATTTGTGTGTGATTTCTCACTGGACTGTGAATTCCTCAAAGCCATTAGTTGAATAAATACCTCTTTTCAAAGTAATTGAATTCATGCATTCAAGCATATTTCCTACTTATCTATTGGGAACCTTAGAGGAGAGCTTTTCTTAGGATTGTGACTGGAAAATAACTTTATTATTTGGAAACTCCTCTTTGAGGCTGGAAAAGCCTTGGTCACAGAAGCATCCTCTTCTTTACAAAACCATGCCGGCCCCCTGAGACTGCCGGAGAACTTGCTTCATGGAGATTTTGTCCTGTTCAGAGGGTTGAAAGAGCCCAGAGAAATAAGAAATATCTGAAGCCTGTCAGTTTGGCTGAAAATTTTTTAGCAAAGCCTTGTTGCAAAACTTATAGTCAAAAAACCTCTTTCACAGGGGCCTAACTCCCAAGAGGTGGGACAGTTAAGTTGAATGGAGTATAGACATCACAGGTACCCAGAGAACCTGGCCTGACGCTCCTTGTCTACTTGTTTGGGTTGACTTGGAGCAGAAAGGGCACAGAAAGGATTTTCTGCTGAGACCACAGAATGAAAGATTTGCCTTAGGAGATTGGCTGGAAGTCGGCAGGACCCAGAGAGCTGTGCAAAGGCTGGACCAGAGACCCTGAGTGTATAAAAGCAGGAGTGTGTTTGTGGATGGGGGCGGGGATGGGTTTCTGACCTCCCCCCACAAGAAGGCAGTCAAATGAGTAAGAAGATGGGAAAATAGTACATGTAAATTCTAGTTCTGTCCCTTTGCAGCTGCACAATCTTCTTCTGGCCTGGGTTTCCTTTTTGTCATTGGAGGGTTTGAGGTAGATTGTCTCTCAGGTTCTGTCTCTGGTGTTAAGATTTCAGTGGTGGTCCAGCCATGTTGGACACAGTGTAGGTTGAGCAATGTGGCATTTATATGCAAGCCTGCCAGGGGACCCATCACCACCAGGGCCCTAGCCTCCACCCTGCTCTGTGCAAACCCTGCCCCAGCTCCATCCCAGCCTTCCCACTCCTCTCTGCTGCCCGTGAGCCCCCAGAGGTCTCAACCCCTTCCCGCCCCCACTTACCAGAAGCCCAGTTGTCTTCCTCAACCCGCTTGAGTGGAGGCTGCTTGTGCCTTTTCACTCCGTGTGTTTCAGGAATTGGGATAGGTCTGCTCCCAGCTCCCCTGAAGATATTGCCTCAGCCTTCCACCCCTGTCATTGCTGTCCTCTTCCAACCTCCCAGTCACCTTCTCTCATCCACTGAGTATGCATGAGCTTGGCTCACTGCTTCTTTCTCCATCCTGACTCCTGTCACACTGCCTCTGGTGACTTGAACATCACACGGACAATTCTGATGAGACCGTAGCCTCTGAGGGCCTCAGCCACCTCACTTGGGATGATCCTTTCCTCCACACAGCACACACTCAAATATGTGTTGACAGCATGTCGACAATGGGCACGTTTGAAGAGGTTTCATTTATCTTCAAAATTACAGTATCTGTAACTAAGGTGACCATATAATTTATTTTCCAAACTGGGACAATCTTGTGAATGAAAGAGAACGCCCAAAATAATTAAAGTTATATTATTCTTGGAAGTATTTACTTATTGATGACAAGTTGGCTTTTATATTAAGGTCCCTATAAAATAATTCTATTCCAAAACTATTTTCCAAAATAAAATTTTTCTTCAGAAAGTTAACTCATATACATACATTGAAGTAACATTGAAAAAAACTCCCTTATGTCAATTATCTGCACATTCAAAATCATAGGCAAAATGATTGTTCCTAGTACTTAAGCTCCTTAATTAGTTTCTTAGCTGATCTGTCATTAATGTGTCACTGGTATCTTTATGAAGAATCTCCTTTTTGAAGCTAATTTTTGTATTTTGAAGCTAAAAAATAATTTTGGGGGGAGGGGTAATTAAGTTTATTCATCTATTTATTTAATGGAGGTCCTGGGTTCAAGCCCCGGGAACTTGTGCATGCTAGGCATGCACTCTTACCACTGAGCTATACCCTCCCCCACTGTATTTTGAAGCTTTTGAACAAATCTGTTTGCAACTGCTTTCAAAGTAAAATGTATAATTAATAAATTTGAAATTGCTGACACCTTTCTTTATAGACCACAAGATTTTTAACTGGCGATAATGCCTCAGGTATTGAGAGATTTGGTAAGCTCTCTGCAAATTCTGCTAAACGGATGATATTTTCAATTCAAAATTTGTATGTAAATATTTTGTCCCAAGGATTGACACAGGTACTATCTTTTGGCCTCTGTTCAGAGTATCATTCTCCAAGATACATTTTTACAGAACATAACTTGTCAAGTAAGTCATCTCTATTTAGGATTCTTTTGAATGTTTCCCTATGGCGTATGTAGTTTCACGTCCTAATAGATGAAGTAAAAACTGGGGTCCAATCAAACCCAGTCTGGCTTATTTTAATGCAACTATTAATAATAATATCTATTTAACAAATGAAAACTCCAAGACAAATGCTAAACTAAATGGGACCCAGAACAACAGGCATAAACAGCTCTACCAGTGACCCCTCGTAGGTCTGTCAGTAGTCCTGGCAGCTCATCAGTACCACCAGAGGGCTCTCCAAACCCGCTGGCCTTCAGGCTCCATTCCCAGAGACTCAGCTTCCACCGGTATTGGGATGGGGCTCTGATGTGCAGCTCGAGAGCGTCAGCACCGCTTTCAACGCCAGCTCAGCGTGGTCCTCCAGGGCCGTTCCCCGATTGCTCTAGATGTCACAGGAACACAGTGATTGGGATAACAGAGACAAGGGAGGTGAATCGGGAGCAGCCGTGCTGAGGCAACATTTTCTCTGCACCCCTGTGGGTGCGTGGTCACCTTGGGCCAGGAGAGGGTGCATGTGCTCTGGGACATGAGAGGAGCAGAGAGGGTGGCCCTGCCACAAAGCCTGTGAACACTACCCATGACACGGTCAGAGGGATTGCATGAAATCTTTTCAGACATTTAATTAAGCAACTCCTATATTGTCATGACAAAACTGAAACTTGTGGAGAGTTACAGAATTCTAATGGGAAATTAAAATGTTAAAAACCTTGCAAAAGCACTAGTTAAGCCTGTTGTAAGTGCCATGTTCTGTTCTCAACATTTATTTTGAAAACAGTTCTCAAAATGTAAAATCCCCAGCACTCCCAAAACGACCTATCATTTTGGCTCATTCTACAAACTTACGATCAATTTCTAACTCCAAGTTTTGAAGTATGAAAACCCACACTGGCAAAGAGTAATAACAACGCGTCATTTCCAAGCCCTACGTGCCTTGCTGCCCCATGTGTGTCCCCTACGGCGTTGGGGGTTGTCCCTGAGCCGGTTGGGAAAGAGCATTTGCTGGTGCTTTGCCTGCTCTGAATTCAGTTCCGAGGCTGTGAGTTGAATTCTGTACAAATGTTCTGGATGACCTGGGGGACCAATTTGTAGAGGTAGTCAAACTCGTCCACAAAGAAGGCATGGTCTCTGGCAGGGTGAGTGGCAATGACTTCCAGCTCGTCCTGTGCAGCCCAGGCCACGCCTATTGCATAGGTGATCACTCCTGTGGGGACAGAAGGTAGATGAAGCAAATGTCACCAAAGAAAAGCACTGAGATGAATCCTTGCCTTCCTGCCACTCTCTTGGCTATTGTGCTTGAACACAACCAAATCTGAAATCAGGACTGTGCCCAAAGCATGAACATCTGCTGTATGCCAGCAGCAGTAAAATTGATGAGTTGCTGTCTCATAGGAGTTTACAGTCTTTTGGAGAAAAAAAAAAAAAAAAAAACAGAAAAATGGAGTAAATACATGATAGGAATTTCATGTCCAGGAGCAGCAAGGGGATGACATTTTGGGACAAGTGAAACTTGGATGCAGTGCAGATTGCACCGCATGGTACATGCCTGCTCTGTGTGTAGAGTCACACAAAATTCAGTCTTAAATGCATCAAAAGCCAGTTCAAGGTCTTTTAAATGAAAATGAAACTGTGGGGTGTCAAATCCATTTCACCTTCCTTCACTAATCAAGGTCATTTTAAGACTTGCATATCCTCCAGGTAGCACACAGCCTGAACAGTAAGATGTTTGTCCGAGTTGTTCTCCAGAAACTTGGAGTCAGCTGCCAGCTGAGCTGAGCATCAGGTGTGTCTCATTCAGCTGAGCTGGTTATGACAGGATAGGACCACTGACCTCCAACTGGGCATGCGCGGGTGCCCTCTTGGTGACCTTTAAATGTGGAGGCCTGTAGCTTAGTTACGCCTGCGCAGAGTGAAGACGAGCACACCTTTTTCTAATCAAGCCCCTCATGCTCCCCAGGCTCCCCACGCCTCAGACGGCCCTGATACCCTCCGGGGGAGGTCCAAAGAGGGACGTCTAGAAAATAGGTGAGTGGAGCTGAACGTGAGCTGGGCACAGACGTTTGGAGAAGGCAGGGGAGCCCAGGGCTTGTCGTCAAGAGCTGGTCCACCGGGCTCCCCCCACTACTCACTTCGGAACTTTGGGCGGATTGCTTCTGAGCCTGAAACCATCTTCCCTCTGCTGACACGAGCCCAAGGGGCCTGCTGGCTGCTGGCGCATGGGCCACCTGCCGTCCCACCACGGTAAGTGCTCCCCCAGGCTCTGCCCAGTAAGTCGCTAGAAAGACTGTCTGAACCTAGTGTCTGGTTACTTCGGTTTCTAGAAGCCAGGACTGCTGGTTCCTAAAGGCTTGTTTATTTTCATACCTCTCTTTGTTTCGGAAAGGATTAAAAGCAGCTTTAAAGAATAAGGAAAATTCTGCAAACAAACCCAAATTAAATGTAGGTAGAGAAGAAGAAACTCCCCTCACAACGGGTGAGCCTTGTTCACTGGTCCTTATCTGCAGGTTTTCGGTGCTCGCTGACCACTCAGTTTACTTTTATTATCGTTACCATCATTACTGTCTCTTGGGGTTTTCTCAGGTGGTTTGTGTTTTCCTGGTATTTGATGGCACTTCAAAACAGTGATTATACACAGATTCTGTGAAAAAAGCCTTAAATAGGACTGTGTTTCAAAACATTTACAAAAATATTTTGCTTATTTTTCATGGTTTTAAACTTTCTGCTGCCCTCTTCCAAGTTTTCATATGGGAATGTTTCTTTAAATATTTTAAATGAAAGTTCTTTGAAGTCTCCCCCAGACTTCTGATATCTGGTTCGCAGTTGCTTACAAGAATAGTACTTTTCTTTTAAAACATCTGTTTTCCTCAAGTTTCTTAACCCAGTTTGGTGGTCTTCAATGGAGAGTAAAATGATACGTCAAATTCCTTTTTAATGTACCAACCCTTCGTGTGCAGTGCCTCAGAGTGTGGGATGTAAAGAAGTTAACGCTCCCTGTCGCCTGCAGGCCTTGGGCTCGCCGGGACATGGTGGGAACCTCTGTGACGCTCCCTGCGTGACCCTTCTTCTCTGCCCAGTGGGGCCTGCTCTGCCTATGGTTTGAACACTATTAGGTCGACAAAACCAATGTATAAAGAGACAGTCCCACCCTTGTCCCGCTGGCCCAACCAGGCCCAAGGTGCTCGGCAGCTGGACCATCTCACTTACCCTTGTGATGGGCAACTGTTGACGGTATCCTGACATCGTCGTAGGACCTCCCGTCAGTGATGAGGATCATCAGCTTCCTCTTGTTGGGCTTGGACTTCTTGAAGAGCTGTTCCAGGGCGTAGTTTATGGCGGCCCCCGTGCTGGTGCCACCGCTCCAGTACCCCACCTTCTTGATGGCATTGAGGATGTCAGCCTTGCTGCTGTGCTCCTCAAACCCAAACTCCAGCCGCTGCTCGTAGGTGTACTGCATGGCCCCGATCCGCGTGTCTGTGTCTGAAATCTCAAACTCTTTGCTGAGGTTGGCCACGAACTGGAGGACTGTTCGGAAGTTGCTTGTCCCAACGCTGCTGGAGCCGTCGATGACGAAGCCAATGTCGGCTGAGTTTAAGCAGGTCTTGCTGCAGGCCAGTCGGTCCACGTCACAGACCCGCTTCACCAAGGGCTGCACGGTCTTGTGGAGGCCAAACCAGTTCTGCACGTTGAGCGAGTAGAAGCCATTGGTTCTGCACACAGCCTGGAAGACACAGGGGAGGGACACCGGCCCGGTCAGGGTCACATCCTCCAATGTGTCACCATCACTCTCGACCCCCAGGGCAGGGGAAGGACCAGCAGACTCGTTTTCTGTGCCTGGCCTCCAAACGCTCTCTCTCCATCTTGGTTCACCCAGCCAGGCACTCGCCAAAGCAGAGTGCCCTCAAGTTATCTCTGAACTCACTCCCACTCCCTCAGCTGGGTCTCTGCTTTCATGGAGAGCCATCAGTTAGGCAGGTCCATAGGGAGAGGTGAGTCACTGATTTCAGCTTTATATTTATGCCTATCCAGGCCCCTCAGTACGTGTACTGGCAGCCCTATGAGGTTGGCACTGGTGGGCACCAGCCCACAAGAGGATTAAAGAAAGCTTTGTTCCAATTGAGAAGACAAAAGGCACACACAACAAACAGCTAAAGACATGTTTCCAGAGCAGCCCTACACCCAGCAAAAAGGGGTTCCACACATGTTAGGCACCACGCTAGATGTTCTTGGAGAAATTATCTCATTAAACCCCTACCTTAACCCTACAAAGTAGAATTAGAACTCCCTTGTCATGAAGGAACAAACAGGGCCAGCTGTGAAGTGACATCCTTGAGTCCCTGAGCCTGGAACACAAACCTATTCTGTCTGCAAAACCCAAGTTCTGTCCCCTGGACAACCCTGCTTCCAGGCAAGTGAATATTTGTTTACTTGTGCCCAAGCTTGTTCCAGAAAAAACTTTTGGCACCTGCAAATCAACATTGAGCAACCTGGTTGATGTGCTCCTGGAAGTGACTGTTTCCTCCCCAGCACTGCCCCTCTAGGGGTCACAGAGAGAGCCACAGACCTGATGGCTACAGATGAAGTAGAATTTAAAATTATTTTAAAACAAGAAATGACTTTAAAATGTTCTAGGCAATATTTTTTAATTGTTTTGTAAAAACCTAAGTAGGATTCACAAAACTGTCCATGGACTGGGGGGCATGTGAGATGAGATGAAGGCTGAGACGAATTCCAGCCAGCGGATGGAGAGGAGGGATTCCCACGAGGTGGCCCGAGGGAGTTGTGGCGAGGGAGAGAGATGGTGCTGGGTGGACGGAAGACCAGGTGGCTGGAGCACAGGGTGTGGGTAGCAGTCACAGTAGATGGTCTAGGTGGTGGGCCGGGACCACATGCCACATGGCCTCAGGAGAAGTAGGAAATAATGAAGAATTTGGAGCAGGGACCCCACGGGACTGGAAGAACTCTTCATAAACATGAGTTGAGCTAAACTGGGGAGACCCAGGAGGGAGAAAGAATAGATGTAAAGTACTAGCATTGGACGTGGAAAAGAGTAGACAGATATGAGACGTGATGTGGGAGCTACCCAGGTGTCCTGGGATGATGCTGGTGACTGGGAGATGTATGGGGTCAGAGGAGGAATGGATGTAGGCTGGAAAGATGTTGCACTTGACTTTTTACATGTAAGATTTAAGGTTCTTCAGGACTTCAGGTGGAGAGCAGCCAATCAGCTGGAAATAGATGGCTAATGAGCTCTAGAGGGACCATGGAGGGAGACATGAGGGTGTGGCTGCTTGTGAGCGCAGGAAGGCTGAAGCTGTGGCCTTGGGAGAGACTCTGGAGAGAGAAAACCTAGTGAGAGCAGAGGAGAGGGCCCAGATCTGCGTCCTGAGGAAGTCCATGTTGAGGGTATAAGACGGAGAAGGGGAGAGGGTAAGTGTAGTAAGAGCCACACCGTGTCGTGGAGGTGAGGGAGATGAGGGAGATGAGGATGTCAAGGACGATGAAGTGCAGGGTTAGTGCAGGAGGCTGAGCCCCACTGGATCCTGAGACACAGAACCTCAGAGCTGCAAGGGCATCACAGACAAGCCAGAACGAGGCAGCCCCCTGCCCCTGCTCCTCCCTCCTAACTACTTTCTTTCCTTTTTAAACCTGGGGTCGTGTCTTTGGAGGAGGGTTTATGTGGGGTTCTACTATGCAAAATATACAAAAAATGAGCTGTTTGGGGGCAGTGGGTATGAGGGCCTAGTTCCCCATCTGTTCTGCCCCCCAGCTCCTGCCAGGCATCCCCGCAGAACCCAGGGGCAGCCTAATCTCCCTGACCTGGATTAGTACCTTTGTTTTTGTTGTTTATCAGATTAGTTAATTTGCAGTGCGTGTGTGCCAGTGTGCCAGCTCGTGTGAAGGCCTGCTGGGCTGCGCAGTCGAGGTCCCCTGGGGCTGTGGGAGGAGCCCCGGGGAGCCTCTGTGTGAGACCCTGGGGACCCTGCTCCTCCTAAGGTGTGATGCTGGCCTCAGTTCACCAGGTGCTTGGGTGGGGAGGGGAGGGTTGCTTTGAGAGGGTAATTCTGGGTTCCAGACCTACTAGTCTCACTGGAGGCCCTCCTACCATGAAATGAGCTTAAAACCTCTTTGAAGGAACCAGAAACACCCCGGATGGCTGTTACAGCTTTGCAAAGTGCGGGGAAGTCTTACTTACGTTGGGTGGGTCTCCAGGCACTCACATACCTTGTTTGCAAAGTTGGGCTCCAGCACATACTGCTTCTCATTTTCAGTGGCACCTTCAATGGTGATGAAGAAAATGTTGATTCCTGACTCTCTCGCAAACCTCGAAGCCTCCTCCACCTTGTCCGTGGGCCAGCCGTCCACCATCACCACAGCCACATTGGGAGCACCGCCTCTGTTTCCATTAGATTTGGAAAAGAAGTTCTTGGTCACAAAGGAGATGGCCCGGCCTGGAAGAAAAACAAAACTCATGCTTGGAGAGCTCACAGAACAGATCACAGCAGCATAAAGAGGTCCAGAAAAACAGTCATTCCCTCCCTTTATTGGCTTGTTTTCTTTTTAAATCAGATTAACTAGTTGTAGGTGTGCTGTTCAGTGGTATTAAGTATATTCACAATATTGTGGAACCATCACCCCTAGCCACTTCCCTCCCCAGTTTCATCTTAAGCCTTTAACTTCTAATTTTCTCTTGTTTTTTTTTCTTTAAAAGAAGTTCTATGCTATTTGCAGCAACATAGACCTAGAGAATTGCCTACTAAGTGAAGTAAGTCAGATAGATGAAGACAGATATTATATGATATATGTAGAAGCTAAAAAAATATACAAACGAATCTATATACAAAATAAACAGACTCACAGGCATAGGAAACAAACTTATAGTTACCTAAGGGGAAAGGGGGGTGGGGGAGGAAAAATTAGGAGTTTGGGATTAACAGATATGAACTACTATACGTAAATAAATAAGCAACAAAGATTTACTACATAGCACTGGGAATTATAATCATTATCTTGTAATAATCTAGTGGAAAATATGTATAGCTGAATCATGTTGCAGTACACCTGAAACTAACACAATATTGTAAATCAACTACACTTCAATTAAAAAAAATAAAACAAAAAAATGACAAAAGTTTTAGGGACTGGCAAGCAGGTGAGAAAAACTTTCAAGGGAACAAAAGTGTCCGTTCTCTGCCTGGGTGCTGAGAACCAGCCTCACTAAGGCCCCAGGCCGACCCCATGCTGTTTCTGAAAGTGTGGGCTGGGAGGAGCTGACCTGAAGTGACAGGAGCTTCTCCTTGGGCTTCTGCAGCTTGGGGTGAGCCCCACGGTCCAGGAGCTGCGGGGCGTGGAAGACTGTGTTCTGGGGTCAGTGGAATCTCGTGTCCAGCCCCACCAGGGGCACAGGTCTGGCTGGCCCAGGAGGTGCTGCCCCACTAAGAACTGACAGATGTGTTCTAGCCTGGCTGCGCTGCCCACCTGAGTGGGCCTGGGCAGGTCACGCCAGGCTTCTGGGCCTAGGTTTCCATGTCAACAGCCTGCCTCAGTTGAGAGCAGAGGTTGTGTGTATGTGGGAACTGAGCCTCCCAACATGCCTTTCATGAAGTCAAGCGTGTACTTCACATTATCTAGGGCCTCAGGAAATTTCTAGAATCAAGGAGCTTGGTTAGTGTGAACCTGTTTCCAAATGCCTGGTCACCTCTGGGGAGCAGATAAAATGGAGTTTCTGGACCTGCCCCACTGACCTTGAATTCTGGTACCCACCTCCACCCCGCCCTATCACCATGGCCAAGGCATGGAGAGGGCTCAGCTTGACACAAACAACATGTCTCTCTCTGCACAGTCATCACTATAACAAAAGCTGAAGCTGATTGGAAGAAGTTTCCCAAGGGGCACTGTGAAGCTTCCTGAATGGAACTGGTTACAAGTTTTATTAAAAAAAAAATTTTTTTTTTTTTACAAAACTTAACATTAAATAGATGATGACTTATAGACTAGTCAGGAAATAGCTGCAATAGCAGTCCTACTGGTCCTGAAGAAAGCTACCGTCCCAAGGAATCACGTCTGCTGGAACTCTCCAGCACGGCCGTGATAATGGTCTTGACCCCTGGATCTACGATAAATCAGACTTTAGAAAAGTTACAGATATTACACAAGTCATTTCTTGATGGATTATTAATATTTTTTCCTCCTTCTATAATGTTAGAAGACAACCACATAGAAAGAGAACCACGGTAGCAGGATGATCTGAATCCGAACCACGTACCTGCATTAGAAAGCCCTCCTCTCTGGGTAATTTTCTCTATGGCTGTCTTTAGGTCCTGGGAATTTGTGTGAGTCTTGAGGTTAAATTGGGTAGCAGGGTTATCTCTGAAGATTCAGAACAAGAAATAAAAATTAGCTGGGAAGTTATTCCTTTGGGAGAAAAGGAGAACTCAGAGCTGATTCTTTTCCTGAACTTGACCGTGACCCTCAACTCTGTCCCTGACCTCTGACCCCTGGCTCTGGCCCTGACCCTGACCCTAGCCCCTAACCCCAGCCCCAGCCCCAGGGCTAGATTTTCTCACTTTGCACGATTTCCTGAGTGTGTCTGAAAATTGTGAAGAAATCGTAGCTGATCATAAATTAAATGTTGCTAGTAGACAAATAATTTCAAAAGCAAAAATATAAAATTTTCTTTCAAAAGTTTGTACAGAAAAAATTTAAATTTTTAAAATTATATTTTGCTAAATCTTATGATTTAAAAAATAAGACAGAAATATGGAACCTGATCACCCCACATCCATAGTGTTCCCTGTCTTACTGTTGATCACTTTGTAGAGCAATGGATCACCTCTTTCCCATACTACATACACTGTCAAATCGTGTTATTCGCAATCATTCTGTTCTATAAAGTTGCTGCAAACATCAAATTAGCAAGTTCTGAGCCATGGCTCCTAGGGGAAATACAGGATTAGGTTTCTATGGGCCTCTGGTCACATTTTTATCAATAGATCAGTAAATAAACTTGTTTTTTGTGTGTTTCTGTTTCAAGACATCCAATTTAATATATATGTTTCTTAAAAATAATTAATTATATGTAGTATTTCTGTATAACAAAATGCTAGCTGAGTTTTTTCCTGACCCTGGGTCACATTATGGTAAATTTTTTTAGCTTTCAGCCTCACAATGCTATCCACTATGCTTTAAAAAAAATATCAATTTTCATTTCATGAATTCCCAAGTTGAGTCACTTTTTCACCTTTTCCATAGCTTCATCATGCTCTATAGATATTAATTACTTTAGCACTTTCTGGAGTAGGCTCACATACAGATCAGTGGATTTCCTCTTTGTTCTGCTGAATGTCCGGAATCACTGATTCATTAACTTTGTCATGACCGACAACACAAGTGGCCTGAAGGAAGTGTATCTAATACCGTCAGTTTCTCCGTGAGCAGGCACAGCCTTCCCGTGCTTAGAACACCCGGATAGCGCTTCAGTGCTATGCTTGGGACTATTAAAAATATCCCCAATGGAAAGCAGAACGATGTGGTGCTAAAAAGACTGTGAAAAGGACACTTGTTACAGTATGAGCTGGAACAGGAAGGCAGAGCAGCACCTTGTTTGACCTCAGCTGGGAGTGCTGTGTGAAACACTCCCCTGTCTGTGCATGTCCACAAACGACAATGAAAGTGCCATGAATACCGATTTTTGGAGACACAAGTAAATTTCAGCACAGAGGTGAATTTGCAAATATGGAATTAGAAAATCATTAAGATTGACTATAACCTACTTGAGAACAGGCGCCGTGTCCTAGGATTTTCTAGCCCTAGTGTTTAGGGTAATAGAGAATTATGGAAAGAAGGAAAGGAAGAAAGGAAAGGAGGAAATGTGGGTGTGTAATCTGCTGATCTGAGAATTACTGTGGAACTAGGGGGCTCTCCGGCTCGCGGTCTGTTTCCACGTCGCAGGGCTTGGTAAGTGCAGGGACATGGAGTGCCTTGGCAACAGACAGTGCTTGGTGCTTCCCAAACTCAGCCTGTGTCTGGTCACCTGCGGATTTTGTTCAAATGTAGATTCTAATTCTGCAGGTTGGATGTGATATCCCAGGTTGTGCCTTTCTAACAAGATGATACGGTGGAACGCATTTTGAGTAGCAATGTCTTAGAGGATGCTGTGAGTGTCGAGAAAATCAGCAGTGGGGCTGCCAGTGATAAGAGGAAGGGAGGAGAATAAATAAGTCTGGAGACCACAGGAGGAAGGCTGAGAAGAGGGAGGAGAGCGGAGCTCCTGCAGCCTAGGCTGGCAACCTGGGCGGGGGTGGGGGGAGGCGGGGGGTGGTTGGGGCAGGGATGCAGGATCCTCCAGATGACAGCACAGCGCTGGGGGAATACGTGTGCCTTCACTCTCTGGTTGCCCAGCAGCAGTACCCAGAGAGCTCTGAAAATGAATGATCCCTGAGTCCCACACTCAGAAATTGTGATTTAACCGATCTGAGGTTTGGTCTGGGCATTGGGATTTCAAAAGCTCCCCAAGTGGTTCTAGTGTGCATGGGAGTGGCCATCTGCTCCTCTAGCAGAATGATCTAGGGATCGAGGGAGAATGAGCTCCAGGAGAAGGGGCTGCCCTGGGATAAGCCCAGTCCACGTGCAATGGGAGGTCAAGGGGAACCGTCAGGAAGAAGTGGGGGAAGTCAAGGGCAGTCCTTGTTTCCTTTGTGCGTCTGGGAGAGCGAGGTGAGGAAAAGGAAAAGCGTAAGATTCTTGGGTGTGAACTGTGCCCTCAGCTCACTCAGCCCGGGGTGGGGGGGTGCCTGAGGCGTGAGGTTCAAGGGTTCGCCAGCCTGTCACTCAGAAGTGGCAGGGGTGGGGGTGGAGGGGGTCTGTGCCACTGGGCCCTGGAGCACACTCCCAGGCTGTTCCGGATCCTGTCAGTTTCTGTAAAGGCAGGGTAGCCCGGGGGCATGAGAAGAGGACTGGGCAGGAGCCGGAGATACTTGTGGGCCGTGGCCACTGCACCTGGAAGTCGAGCTGCCCCTTTCCTCCCCTCTCGGGGACTTGGTGATTCTCAACCTTGGCTACAGATGAAAATACCAGCTTCTGGGTATTTGCCAGACTCTAGTTTAACGGGTCTGGGATGCAGCCCAATCATCAGCATTTTTAAAAGCTCCCCTGGTGACAGCAACATGAAGTCCAGGCCCCAGAGTCGCTTCCTGCCCTGAAGTCCTGTGCTGCCTCGGGATTTGTAGCTCCTGGGCCCCTCCCGCTGTGGCTCTTGCCTCAGGCTCCCCCCGACCCCCACCCCTTTGCTGCAGACTCAAGAAGATGGGACAGAATGGTCCTCCTTGCCAGGTGTATTAGTTGCCTATTTCTGCTGTAAACTTAGTGGCTTAAACAACACACATCTTGGCTTCCAGCTGAAGGTCAGAAGTCCGACATGGGTCTCCCAGGCAGGGCTGTGCTCCTTCCTGAAGGCTCTCGGAGACCGCCACTGCCTTGTCTTCCAGCCTGCTTTTCTTGGTCAAGGCCCTCTTCCTCCAACCTCAGAGGCAGCTGTCACATCTTTCTCATGACTCTTCCATAGTCACATCTCCCTGTGACGGATAATAGCTGGGAAAGGGTCTCTGTTTTAAGGACTCAAGTGATCACATTGGGACACCGTAATCCAGGACACCCTTCCCATCTCAGGGGCCTTAACTTTAATCACATCCACAAAGTCCCTCCTGCCATATGAAGTCACATCTCCACGGGTTCCAGGGATTCAGACGTGGGCAGCTTTGGGGCCATTATTCTGCCCATTGCCCCCAGACACCTCACTTCCTCCCCCACCCTGATTTCCCCACAGTCGGTGGCTCAGCTGATCCACGGGAGCCTCGGAGTGTCCTTCCTTTTTTTCTGGGCAGAAAGGGAGGCTCATCTGAGTGTGACTGAGGTTGTTCAGTCCGGGGCTGAGGTGGGTGGGCTAAGTTAGAGGGTAAGGAAATGCAGCCCAACTCAGAGATAAAACATAAGGCACCTGTCAAAGAGCCACGAGCAGAGAAAAGTGTGTTTCATTTTGAAATGGAGCAAAACCACTATTTTGCTTTATGCCGTAGCTATTTTCCAATGTTGATATCCTAGGGTTGATTACAAAGTTCAGAGGCACATGTGCAATTCAGTTCCATTTGTACTGAAACTGGGAACTAAAACGAAATCATAGTGAAGGTCCAGGGGGCACCTGTGGATCCAGGCGGCAGCTAAAATGCAGCTGCTTGGTTAGGTTCGTTCTGTTTGCTGGAGTTCACCTAACAGCTGCTTGCTCTGGCTGTCCTTTCATCTGGCCTCTTAGCGCTCCTGTTGTATTAAGTGCAGTCATGAGCCTGTTGGCTGTTTAATTCTAAATCAGAACACAAGGGCTTGCTCCTTGGCCTTTTGTTCAAGCAGTGTCTCAGTCCTCAGTTTGGTAGAAAGCTTAGATTATCAGCAGCTTTCTCCGCAGAGGAGCAAAATCTTTGCTTTGAAGTCAGTTTTATTTGACATTTTAGGGATTAATTTTAATTTAATATCTGTCCTTTCCCCATTGGTCAGGCTTTTAGCTGTATGTTCTTGGGAAAGTCACTCAAGCTCTCTGAATTGGTATCAAACGCTGCCTCTCTTACTAGAGGTGCATGATGATGTGGAAGGAACGCTGTGGTTGCTGAAAAGTTAACGGGGTGGGGGTCGGGGATGGCAGTGACATGGGAGAGGGAGCATCCTGGCACCACGGTGCCTCAGGTGCTCCCCCTGGCCTGGATCAGAAATAGGGAGCCAGCTAACGCATGGGGAATTTATGGAGGAGAAGAAACCACAAGCCCAGGAGGGGATGATCTGATCTGCTGAGAGAATGGAGTGGACAAGCAGGGAGACAGGGAGATACAGGAAAAGGAGGGAGGGGGTGACCAACGACCTGCCAGTCCTGTGACAGGACTCTTCCTTCACCTGCCTGCCTGGACTGATTTTCTGTTTCCTGTACCCAAAAAAATCTTTGTGTAGGATGCTAAGGGATCAGGGGCAGAATGAACATTGCATTTTGTACATCCAAACCATTTTTATACTTCTGGGTTTTTTTTACTTCTTATTTACCTTTTGTCTCCTGTTAATAGTATGAGCCTTCTAAATTCTAAATTTAAAAGTTTAAGATCTGCCTCAGCTCTCCTAAGGAATCTTCTTGGTTGGGAGGGGGGGTGTCTTCCATGTGGACCAGTAGCAGCGGTGACAGAGGTGAGACGCCTTGAGAGGAGGAGAAATTCCAAGCTCCGAGTCCTCTTGCCTTGGCCAGCCCCTTCCCAGCCTAAGCCTCACCTGATCGTCACTTCTTTTTGAGCCTTGCTTCCTCCCTATAACGCGAGGAGGTGGAACCAGGAGATTTCTAAGGCTCCATTGCTCTGCGATTCCAAGACAGTGAGGCTGATTCCCTGTGGTGGTGAATCAGGTACTAGAATCCCGTGAGAACCCAAAATGCCAGGAGAGGAATCAGCTTCCCAACCAGCCGAGCGCTGGAAAGCCCTCTTCCAGAAACACTGGCCCCATATCCCCTTTCCTGCCCTACTCCCTCTTTTGGCACTAAGACTGTTTGCTAAGGAAGGAGGGGCGGGAGGCACCCAGGTGCCTGAAATAAGAGGAAGTCCAGCTGGGTGCGTGGATTTCCCCTTCAGCCTCATCACACCCTTCTTCTGATGCCTCGCTCCGATTTATTTTGTTCGCCACGTCCCAGTGATGGACAGATAACCTCCATGCAGCTGTCATTTCATTGCTGATCATTCATCCCACAGAATCGGAACCGAGGCTGGAAGGGAAAGGAGGCTTATCCAGGGTGTTAGTCCCACATTCATTGATTGGATGTCTCCCAAGAGCTGGTCACTGAATTACAGAACATCAGAGCCCTAATAAATCATCTGGCCCGCCCCCCAACGCCTCATCCTTCACAGATGGCAGCCCCTATGTGGAGAGGTTAAGGGACTTGCTTAAGGTCACACAGTAAAGCTAAGGCCGGAATTCAAGACATTCCGTCACCCGTTCACCATGCTTCCCACTCCAGGCTGCGGCCGAAGGAGGACGAAGAGGCTTGATCGGTCTGCGTGAGCATAGAGAGAAGGAAAACAGACACCTTCTCCTTTAAGGGCTTTAAATGAATAAAGACCTTGAGTGGAAAAAAAGACGAACAGCAAAGGCATTTTTAGAAAGTGACATTGGAGGTAAACAATTCTTCCCTGCAAACGGTGATCATACTGGGAAACCTTGAGAGAAAGTTTTTTTTCCCGAGGGGAAGGAGTGTTTACTGAATTGTTTTTCCTCCCCTGCTCCGTTGGTTCTTTAATCCACTTTCCCATCAGCACACAACACGATTCTCCTGCCATTTTTATTTTCCTTGACATATTTATCATCTTATTTTCATATTATCCTATAAACCTTGGGATACGCAGCTTTTAAAGCAGCTATTTTTAATGCAAGATGACACACCAAGATTTGAACCCCCCAATAAAACTGACCGGGGACAGCTGGCACTAAAACACTTCCATTTCCTCCCTGGAGAAGCCTGCTATTTGTTTGCTGTCTTTAGAAGGTAACACAGCAATGAAAATAGGTGGACGTGTTGAAACCAAGAAACAGTGACCCAAAGTATGTATTGTCCTATTTCAAGTTAAAATCCTCCAGATCATTTGACATTGAAAATTGGCATTTGTAGCAATTGGTTATTTTCATATACTTGACTCTGACTTTATACAAGTGCCACTTCACTCAGCTATTTTTCTTCACAGGAATAGAAGATAGTGTTAAATATGTGATTGGAATTTAATTCTAAAATACAAACATCATAGGTTCTTAAGAAAATAAGACATTTTTGTTTATTTCCTTGGTGATCTCAAAAATAAATATTCCAGTGTCTTCAACTTAACCTCGGTTAAAATGCTGCTCCTGGAGGTCCTCTGGAGACGTTTGAAGGGCCTGGAGACCCCCCACGCATGTTGTCAGTATTTTTCCTTTTCAGGAGGGACATTAGGTCGTGACTGCGGCTTCTGAGCAAGAGGTTCCCAGGCTGATGTGAGATTCCACTTCCAAGGCCAGGCTGCAGCGCTGCGGGGAGCGAGCGGTGGCTGTGTCTGGGGGTCCTTTGTGGGACTTTGAGACAATTATCCTGCCCTCAATAGTTCTTGATCAAAAGTCCACCTATTATTTGAGGCTTGTGCTTGCTTGCTCCTTTGTTTGTTTTCTGTTGACATCTGTGTATCTGTTTTAGAGAGCAGTCTATTCACAGTTGAAATAAGATTGACTTATTTTCCCAACAAGAGAAAAAGTTGAGACTGGACGTCAGTATGAGCCCTCGATTTCTACCCTACTAGAATAATGAAATGGGCTGGGAACAGTCACACAAGTACCCGCTGACTGATGGGGGCAGTTCCCCTCCCCACCCAGTCTTCCCTGTTGCCTGGTGGGCTTTCCCAGCACCAGTGCAGCAGCCTAAGGTTATGCAGAGGAAGGAGAAAGTTCACCCTAGAGCACCGTGTTTTTGAGATATCTCACCTATAGGTGGACAGGTGGGAGCACAGGAGCCCTTCCAACAAATACTTTCATAGTCAGGGTTGAATGGGGTCCCCCTTCTCCAACTACACATGAGGAAACCGATGGCGGGAGAAGTGAAGGCCTATCTCAAGGCCACGCAGCGAAAACTTGAGCCCTGTTCTCTTAATTCCCCCCAAAATATTCTCTCTACCAATCAGGAGTGCAAACACCATTTACTTACAAGTCTCCATTAACCCATCCTGCCCTTCTGGAAGTCTCGAGTTTCTTTACATGGCCTCTGGATTGCTTCAATTTCTTTCATTTATATTTGTATCAGGGAAGAGAAGGAATCTGATGTGCTCTAGGATATGTTGGTACTTTTCTGCGGCACAAAATTAAGCGCAGGACATCCCTTAGTTTCTGAATTCAGGACAGCACTTACCCGTACTGAACAACACCCATCAGTGGACCAGCAGGGCCAACGTCCAGAGCTTGGGCGACGTCAGCCAGGAACTGCTTCTGGATTCGGAATCGACGTTTGCCAACGCTTGAGCTCCCATCGATGAGAAACGACAAGTCGATCTTGCAGTCTGAGGAACGGAAAAGGACTCTGTTAGTCCATGTCTCTCTCACTGCATTCACTGCTCTTTCCCTCCACCAGAGCCCCTTGGGATTCCAACGAAAGGAGAAATTTGAAAAGCAAGATGCAAGGCATATTCATTGATTTCTATCCATAATAGATTTTCACTGGGCACCAAGGTCCACGACTGCTTTAGAATTCTCTGTATCAGACACAACCAGATACTTCAGAAGCTGTGACCTCCCAGTCAAGTCTGAGAATGCCCTCAGAATGGTCTCCTAGGCTCAGACCGTATAAGTGCAGACCCCCAGATGTGGGAATTCACCCAGTCTGAGTCTTGTGGGGGGAGCCTGTAGTCTTACTGTCATCCTAACTTTTTAGAATTGTGTGTTGGCGTCTGTGAAAAGCAGGAAAGGACTTGCAGGGCCAGTGTTGAGGGGAGGGCAGGAATTGTAGAATGAAAAATGGATACCAGTTTTATCCTTCACTTTCCCGGGTGGGGCAACCCTAGAAATTATGCACGTCTATTGACAGATATCTGTACTTGTTTGTAGCTCTCTTAGATTTTTGTCCCTTTCTTTTAGTTGTGACAAAGATCAGGACAGTTCTGGTTAGGCTGTCTGGACCTCTGCGAACAGATAAAGGTTATGATGGGGTTGGGGGGTGGTGAGGGGGGCTGCAAGGCATTTCAACCTTTCAGAGGCTAGTAAGAATTGGTAAAAAGTCACAAGCAAACAGAAGTTAGTACTTTGCTCTCGACTGAAATTGTATCATCTCATTTCAGTAAAATTGATGATTCAGTGCTGATCAGAAGCTTCTTATTGGGAGTTCCATATCCCACTGATGAATAAAAAATGAGGATTGAGTTATTTAACAACTGTAGGATGAGAGGAAAAAAATATTTCAGAACAGAATTCCATGGTGGAGAAGAAGAGAGAGAGACTGCAAAGTTAGAAATTTCTGGGCTGGAGTGTCCAGGAGGACAGAGGGGCCAGCACTGCCCTCTGTGAGAGGGGTGCAGCTGTCCAGACCAGCCTGGGTCTCCGCGCTGCCGCACGACTGCCCACGAGGCCACTTTCGGCTTCTGTTCTCTGCATTACATGTTGTGTTGCTTCAATGGGACTGGAGTCCCCCCATTCCCCAGAAGAAGGAGCTTCGTGGCAGAGAGATTCTTTTTTTTTAATGAAAGCAAGAAAATGACCATGAGTTGACACAGTTTTAAGCAGAATGGATGAGAACTATTTCATAAAGTGTGATACTACAGACTTGGCAGATTGAGGGGAACATTCAATCTGAGAGTGCTTTATTCTCTTGCTGCGGGGCATGGCAATCAAAACCAGAGGAGAAGTGGGCGACGACAGGGACCTCTCTGGGCCTGGCAGACTCCGCTCCATCTGGAATTAGTGCCTCAGATCACTAGGGACTTGCAGGCTTTCAGTCCCCGTCTGCGTGGACATCCAGGGCCTGCCACCCTTCTTGTTCCGCTGGTGTCCCCGCAAACTGCCTATGCAGCATGCCAAGCATGATCCTCGAGATGAAGACTGGGAGAAGCAAACTCAGTCAAAGATGCCACTAAAGCCCGGGATAAAGCAAAAGGGAAGCAGAACTGTTCTAGGCCTTGGCATGTGTTTGCCAAACAGGGCCAACCCACTCTTTCCCAGATACGGGCTTGCAAGGTGAAATGCCGCCAGCAGGTGGCAGTGGTGTTCTTTAGGGCTTGCCGCCTACCCATGCCTACTGTTTTCTGGAAATGGGGGCTCCCAGGCTCCACCCAGACCTGTAGAATCAAGTCCACAGTTTAGCAAGATCCCAGGGTGATTCGCATGCACTTTAAAGTTTGAGAAGCACTCCTGGAAGGGTTTTCCTTCCAGATGTCAGTCGATCAGTTCAAATGCCTTTTTACATGAAAAAAAAATTACTTTTTTGGAATAACTTATTGAAAGTAAGGGCGAAAGGGGGTTTTCCTTTTAAATGAATGAAAGTATGTGGATTTTCATTCATCTGTTGAAGTGCACTTACGATACTTGGCAATTATAAATAATGTTGCTGTTAATAGCAGGGTGTATGTATCTTTTTGAATTAATTCTTATTTTGTGGTTGGCTTTACTCTTTTGATAACTATGTAAGTCTAAAAAGCTAAAGCTCTAAATGTTCTTAGAAACAATGAACAGTACATATACATAAATTTAAAAAATAGGTGAAGTATATTGTGTAAATGTATTTACATGTAATACATTGTATATGTGCAGTCAAATTGTAACAATTCTACCTAATAAAACTGAAAAATGAAAAAAAGACACCAAAAAAAAAAAAAAGGAAAAAGAAGAAGTTGAAAGTTAAAAAAAAATAGTATATGGATTTTGTAGCATCTATTTCGGTTCTTCCCAGACCATTTTTCTTTCCTTGTTTCTTATATCTTGAACTGTGTTCAGAATTGATGTGTTCATTTCAGAGGTTTTAAGAAAGTGTTTCTCAATTTGCTTTGTTCTCTTCTCTCATTAGCCTGATGGCTGATACCGGGATCACCTTTGCTCCTGTCCAAGAGCGTGTTAACGACTGTGGCTCTGGCTCAGGGCATGGGCTTGCTGAGACCCTAGTGGCTTTCTCACATTGAGATGGAAACACGCTGATGTGAAGATGACAACATCAATACAAAAGGACAGATCTGGGTTCTGAAATGTTCAGCATGAGCAATTTATTACGGTCACTGGGGCAGAAGGAGGAGGAGGAAGAAAAGGTAAGACAGAGTGTCTACAGAAATCAATCTACTAATTTTCTTAATTGCTTTCATTTTTTTCAACATGGCACAATTTTACAGATTAATGCTTTGTGTTGGCCAGTGTTTCTTAACCCTGGATAAGTGTCAGAGTTGCTCATGTAGCTTCAACAGATAAAAATGCCTGCTGTGGGCGGTGCTTCTCAAGGGTTAGTGGGCCAAGGAATCCCTTAAGGAGGTCTGGGGTGAAGCCTGAGAGCTTGCATTTCTGACAAGCTCCCAGGTGACGCTGATACTGGTCCTCAGACCACCCTTTGAGTAGCAAGATCTAGGGAGAGTCTGATTCAGTAGACATGAGGCAGCAGTTGGCATTTTTCATTTTTTCAAAAGGTCTTTGGGTGATTCTGACACGTAGCTGAGTTGAGACTCACAGCCCATTGGCAGCTGACTTACAACTTTCTGGGGGAATTTTCAGGCACTCTCCTTGGCTTGCAACACAACTCCCTCCGTGGTTTCCCTCTTCTTCTCTGGCCCCTCTTCCTGGTATGCTCAGGTGGCTTCTCTTCTGCCCCGTCTTAAAGATCTTCAGGTTTAACTCCTCTGTTTCTTTTTCTATCCCATCTCCCCAGGTCACATTTTCTGTTCTCATAGCCTTGGTTATGAATTACAGCCCATCATCTTCCAACTCTGTATTTTCAGTTGGGCCGTTCCTTCTGATGTCAGATCTCAGTAGTTAACCCTCTGCTAGACCGAATGCCTTACAGAAGGTGATAGACAGACGCTCTCCTGCCCCAGCCTGCTCCATCTCCAGTGGTCCTCATGGCAGCACCATTTACCCAAGTTGTTCACAGCATCTTTAACTGCTCTCTGTCTCACACTTCCACCCCCAACCCTCTAGATTCTTCCTTTTCTATCTCTTGAATTTGCCCATTTGTCTCCATCTCTACTTCCCACGCTGAGCTCCGTCTACCATCATCTCCACAGACCACCGTCCTCGCTGGCCAGCCAGTCTCCTCTCATCCGCCTTTGTCTCCCCACTCCACCCACCCCTGTTGCCATAGTGATGTTTTAAACATCTGATCCTCTTCCCCTCTTGCACAACAGTAGTTTAAATCCTTCAAAAGCTTCCCTTTCCCCTTAGAACAAAGTGACAGAAGAGAGGAGATAAAGAGACCCGGGGTAGGAGAGAGGCGGGTTTGGATGGGAGTGAGTGGGTAGAAGGCAGAGAGGGCAGATCAGATGTCAAAGCCACTGTGGGTTTCTAGTTGTCAGTTAACTTACTTGGATCTCCCTGGGACACTGGTTCCAAAGACTGTGTGCTTAGTTCTTCTTTTGGAACAAATCCTGGAAAGAACAGTAAAACTTTCAGTGACTTACAAGAACAGGAAGCATCTGGCCTCACCCCAGGGATGGGGACACTCAGCTCAAGGGGCTTGGCTTGTGTCTAACTGCTCTTCTCCACTCTGTCCCATCTTAAGAGACAAGAATGCGTGAATATTTACTGACAGGATACTAGAGACACAGCTCGCTTGCTTGCCTGGGTGCTTGGGGGCAGTCTTAAGTCAGGTGGATCGAGAGCTGTCCCCTACTGCCAGTTAACTGATTCTGTCTGAGCCTTAATTTCCTTATCTGAGAGGATTAAGCACTTTGCCAGTGTGAATGGTTCCTCTGTGAAATTCTGAAAACCTCGAGGTCAGGGCATGTGTCTCACTCAACACATAAACCTTTCCTGTGCCTCCTCCATGTCGATCCTCAGTCAGCCTTTGGTGATTGAGTTGAACAAAGATGAGTGAGAGGAGAGGACAGTCTAATGGGGGCTGAGTGTAGACTGGAGGGGAAGAGATGAGACACAAGCAACTCAAACAAATAAGGATCTGATATGCAACCCTTCCCCTCCAGCAGGCTGAGACCAGAATACAAAAGGAAAAGGGTGTAGTTCTTGGAGAGGCTGGCGGGCGGGGGGAGGCGTTGATTTTCAGCCTCAGGGATTTTCTTTAGAGCTGTTTACCTGGGAGCTGGGTTCACAAATATATAAAGAAACAAAGACAATTAATAAGAGTCTTTTTAGGCTTGGTCAGGCCAAAGAGTTTCTCAGGCAGAGGGAAACTTGCAGCACCGGAAGTGGGTCTCCCTGTTTCTGGGATGCTGAGCGACGCCCGCTCAAGAGTCTCCCCCAGTGGAGGAAGGTGCTGGGCACTCTGCTCACTCTTGACTGCAGTAACCTTTCTCCTGGCTTGTTAGTTTTTCCAATTTGCAAAGCACATGATTTCATCTTCCCATTAAAGGTCAGCTTGCTCATCCTACTTCCTCACATCATTTAAAAAGTTTCACTTTGGGTGTCTAATGGCATTTCTCGGCCAAGAGCCCCCGGAGGTGAAGAAATGCAGGTCGAGTCCCAGGTCCTCTTTTCTACCTCGCATTCCCCACCGCCCCAGCAAAATCTGCCCTGGAGTTTCAAACACTAAATGCAGTAAATGTGGAGCAACACTCATTCACGTGAAGGGGAAACCTGCATCCCACTTGCAAAGAAGGAAGAATAAATAGAAGGAAATCAAAGTGTGCTCCCAGGTGGAGTGAAGGTCTAACTCATTTTGAGGGCCGGGAACTCACTCCCTTCTGCCTTTTTGTCTTCATGTTTCCTTTCCCCTTGGTGATCCAGTGTTGTCCCTGGCCCAAGCCTCCCTGTGGGAGCTTCAGTGTGCCCTTTGCATGGTCACCAGATGCTGACATCGGAGGGGACACTGTTGGAAAGGCTTCTGCAGCTGAGCTTGGCCTCTGTGCCACCAGCTGGATTATTAGACCCTCCTAGTTCTGTAATCCTAGGAATCTTGATCCAGTCACGGCCAGGAGGTCGGGCTATATAATTACCTGCATCTAGAAGGACTGATCCAGGTTTCCACAAGTCAGGCTCCCCTGCTTGTCAAAATTAAAAAGAAACAAACTTATTACTTAGATGAAACCAGCAGAAGCTCTCAGGTGAATTGTCAGAATGATAATGTTTTCTAATTGTGGCAGAAAGCTCAGTAAAGAAGCATGAGACCAGCCTTTGGGATGAAGCAACCTGAAATCTGTGGGATTTTCTCATTTAAAGCTCTTAAAGCCGAAGACAAAAACGTCTTTACTCTTTCCTTCTGTTCGCTATGCACCGAGAATCATGGAATAATAGGAATCCTGGGATTCAAAGGCACCTAAAAGCTCATGCAATCTGAACCAAACCCCTCAGCCTGCTTCTATAGCATCCCTACCAAGTGAGTGGCTGGCTGGTGTTGAATACCTCCAGAGATGGGAAACTCATTACATTACCAACCAAAGCAGTGAACTTTTCTTGGATTATTGAGACTGTGAGAAAACTTTTCATTGGATTGAGCTGAAATCTTTGTCCATCCATCCATCCATCCTTCCATCCACCCATCCATCATACTTAGTTAGCACCCAAAATGTGGCCAGTATCATTCTGGGTACATCTGTCTCACTATCTGTTTGTGTTTCTTTTCTTGGAACCACACGGGACAAATGTGGCCCCTTCAGGGAGCAGCCAGTCCACTCATCTCCTGAGTTTCTCCTTTTCACCTCAAGCAGAATGGAGCAAAACAGCACCTGGCATTCTATTTAACGCCTCCCTCCACCCCCCCCCCCCCGCAACTGGTGCTGATACAGTGGAAGGGGTGGTTGGGAAGGGGAGGTTCTTGCCCAACAGTCCCTCATCTCTTTGGGAGAATTACGTCTGGGAGGCGCTCAGAGGCAGCATGGACATGTTAGGAAGCCTCATAAAGACACAAAAAGTCTGTTTCTCTCCCTTCCTCATTACCCGCTGCCACCCGTTGCCTTTAGCTCACAGGCTGAGAGTGTAACCAACTGTTTCATTTCTTAAAGGCCATCAGCTCTCCTGCATGCTGCAATTATTAACACACTCAAAGGAAGTGATATTTTCCTTCACATGATTAAAAGATGCCAGGCTATTTTGAGAGATGTTCTGGTGTAATGATGAGAACTGAGTTTAATTTGGTTCAACCATTAACCAGGGGTAGGACCTTGAACAAGTCACATGCCCTCTGCGAACCTCAATTTCTTTTTGAGTAACATTAGCAGTTTGGGTGGGATGAACTCCAAGTCAAAATATTTATGATTCGTATGTTTAAACCTTTAGCTTCTTTCGCCTCATTACTCTGTTGCCACCTACTGGTAAAGACATGTACTTTGCCCTTTTCCTAAAAAAAAAAAAAAAGTGCTGGTGACATCTCAGTTTTTGCCCTTGAGTGTGAGGTAGGATGAGAATGCTGGGTGCTCTGTTACTTCAGTAGGAGATAAAGAGTTCTCTGACATGAGGGAATTCCAAGCCTCTTACTCCTGTCCAGGAGACGTATCCTTCTGTTAGTGCCCCTTTCGCTTGTTCGGGACAAGTTTGAACCAAATCACTTTCATCCAAAAGCTGAAGGCTGGAAAATAAAAAAACACTTGGCCAGCTCAGACTTGGTGCTTTGGGATTTGGTAGTAATGAGAAGTAGATTGGTGAGAACATTTGTATTCTGGTGTCAGGGAGTAATGGTGTGGTGTGGCGTAAAGAGAAGTCAGAAGACCCAATCTGAGTCTAGGGGGCTTGCTGTTTTCTCTGATCTCCAGTCTTCTCCTGTGGGAAGCCGAGGTCGTAAGGACTTGTCCTGCCCTGCCTCACACGAAGGATTTACCTTGTGTATAAAATCACTCTGAAAAGTGTAAGACACACCCATAAAAAACCAAGGAATTATTTTTGTGACGGTCCTGGCTGGGTCATGTTACAGAAACAGTCTGTGTTTAAGAGAGGTATTGGTTCTGAACAATTTCCAGGGTAAACATCTGAAACCATTAACAGTTCCCAAGAGCAGTGAGCGCAGGGTCAGGCACTGACCAAGCACCTTACCAGTGTTCAGTCACAGTGACCCTGTGAGTGAGGTGCAGGTGTGCTCCCACTTTACAGGTGAGGAGACTGAAGCACGGGGAGTGGCAGGGCTGAATGTTAAGCCCAGGCTGGCAGGCAGCAGAGCCTGCAGGTAACCACCATCTGTTTATCGCAAGGGGGCGTCATTGTCACTTCTGCCGCGGCTCAGGGGCCTAGGTGAGGTCATGGCAAAGCTAGGCCTGGAACATTCCCTGTTAACGCGCGCTCTGCGTGAGGGCCCAGACCATCTCTGCTCTAAGATCAGAGCAATAGTTCTGGCTCCTTCTGTTCCCTGCACATCTGGAAGTCACCACCCCCAGACCTAAGCGGGAGCCGGGACGCGTGGCCCTTAGGGCTTTCCAGTTTTACGGGGCGGAAGCGCAGGTGGCCCTTCGGTCCTCTGGTTTCTCCCCAGTGACTCTGGTGCAGCTTTTAGGAGGCGGCGGCCGTCTGACAGGCAGCAGGCCTCTGGAGCCGGGGGGCTTGGCACACCTGCCGTCAGCGGGCCTGGCTTCGCGCGGAGGGCTGAGCGCGTCCCGTGGAGCACCTCCTCCCGCTGCAGCGAGTCGGGGGCACGCGGGGAGCGGCTGCAGCTGTGCCGAAGGGGTAGCCGCGCCCGCAGCCCGTCGCACGAGGGCTGTCAGAGAAGGTCCTGGGCACCGCAGTCACCCCGGAGAAGCATCCACAGTCCCACGCTGACAGATGGATTACCCTCCAAAGCTGTGTGATATCTCTGTTTGGGACCTGGCAGCCTCTTCTCCTGGAAGCTACATCAACTCTATGGTTAGGTTTCCAGGCCGGTGAAGCTTATCTGATCAAACAGAGCTCAAGGTCCCGTGAAGCCAGACAGCAAAAGGATGGTTCCGAGGAAAAGCCACCGAATCCTAACCTAAATCATCAGCAGCACAGCGCCGAGGGCTTCCATCCAGGATCAGAGGGTCCGGTAGGATGGGCAGGGTCTGGTTGTGGGGACCCAAGGAGGCAGTAACATCGCTGACTACTCTGGAAGCAGAGGGCGTGGTACCCGCGAAGGCAGGAATTTGGCAGCAGAATTCTAGAATCTGAAAATACCTGAGTCATCGCTGTAGTTCCAACACAGCACAGTGTCTAACATAGAGTACGCCTTCTAATTAAAGAAGTTCCCCTGCAGTGGAGGTGGTGGCTTCAACAGCGGGTGTGCCAAATTACATCTGTGGCCAGAGGGCACAGTGGGAGAGGGCAGCGGGAATCTCTCATGGGTCATAATTTCGGAGTCCTGTGCAGGAGAGGATGAAATACTGAGGCTGATAACTTCATTAGGTCTATACATAGCTGCTTGTGTCTGTTTGTGGGTTGCCCTCCACACAGATGGGGTATTGGGTGGGGCTTATGAGGTTCAGTCCCAACGTGATATGTTTTTATCAGGGGCTGGAATGCAGGCAGGTGGCATGTTAATCAATTTTGCGGATGACAGACAGTGAATGCATTCAGTGCAGAATTAAGATTCAGGAAGACTGCTGTGGACTACACTAAGGGAGAATGTGATAGAGATAACTGTGACATTCTAAGCTGGGTTCAAAACTTAGTTGCACCAAGACAGGATTGGGGTGACATGCTTCTGTAGAAACACAAGAGGAAAAAAAAAAAAAAAAAAGCCCTGGGAACTTGAGTGATAGTCTTGTTCAGTAGAAGATGAGCTGATAGTGAGACAGAGCTTCCCCCAAACGGAACTTGGGATGTTTTCATAGCGGCAGAGAATTTAGGACGAGAGAGGCAGTTCCCTGGCTCAGCCCTTGAGGCTCCATGTCCTGCCCTGGGTGCCCTGTGCTGAGTCGCTGACAGGCTGTGGTGTAGCTAGAGGGGGACCTGTTGGAGGAACTGGAGAAATTTTCCCAGAAAAAGTGAGACATGAAGGAGGACATGAAGTATACATTCATATAATTGAAAGACTCTCAAATTTATGCTCTTAGAAAACAATGAAGACGCCAAAGAGCCTTTGTTTATGTTGGTTATATCTACTGATTTTTCTTGTATCAGAAATTTGTGCATCCTTTTGTTTGAAACAGAATATTAGCTATCAATCTAATGCCCTATTCATTCACTTTAAAATAACAATAGACCTATTTTAACATTTATTTTAAGAAAAATAACTGTTTTCTAAAACAAAAGAATTCAAAGAGCCGAGAAGACAGCTTGAATCAGACGTCAGTTCCCTCAGTCAGTGGTGAAATGTTTTTGTCGAAGTGTGTGAAGAAAATCTGGCCTCACACAGTTATGGAGGTGGAGAAGAGAGGACCGCACAGAATCCCTGAAAGCAGGGTCCTCGGACCACACTTTGAGAAGTACTAGTTTAGACAAATTAGGATCAACGGGCTGAAGTTCTAGATTTTTATGTCCAACAATGGGTTTGGGAAACCCCACACTACTCCCGCGAAGTTATTCCACGCGGGACAAAAGCCTCCATCTGGCATGCGATAAGGGACTGGGGTTCATTTTCTTTGGAGGAAAGTTAGACCGGAAGCACTTCATACAATTCTTCCCAACTCTGTGAGCTGACGATATTCTAGCTGAGGAGCTGGGCGACTCCCCTGATACACATGACTCTATGTAAAGGGAGAGCCAGTTGAAGGGTAGCTAAGAAGCCCTGTGCTCTGACCTGCCTGACTGCCCGTGTGCCAGGCTCCCCACCTGCAGGAACCATCACGGGGCTTCGAGACTCGTCCAGGTCTGAGCGCCTGGGGCCAGGCAAGGCTCCAAGGCGGGGACACTCTGGGGTTCGTGGGAGGGTCTGAGGCGCTCAGAGCAAAGCTGCAGGGGTGATGGTGATGGTGAGGGGCAGCAGAAATGGGTAGGATATAAGGGTAAAAAAGGAGCTGGGAGCATCTGTGTGGTCAGTGAGATAGTGTTAATCATTGGCAGGGTGAAGAGGATGCAGAAGAAAGGAACACTAGAGCTAGAGACTCAGAGGCAGTATGATGATAAAAGGTGATAAAAAGGGAAGGGGATCAAATGCTAGAACAGCCTCGGGTTGTTGGGCAGGGAAAAACAGGAGCCAGAGATCAGGTACGGGCCTGGCTGCCATCACCCCCAGACCATGCCTGATTCGCGTGGGTGCCTGGGTATTTGCGCTTTGTCCCAGAGGCGGGTCCCGGGAGGCCCAGCTGGGGGCCTCTCTAGCAGACCCAAGTCCCTGAGAGTCCCTGAGCGTCCAGACTGGCAGAGACCTTCTCTCTGACACACACAGGAGAGAGAGAGCAAAGAGATGTTCACCAGAGGTTAAGACAACTTGGCCCAACCTGGAGGTGAGCTGCGGAGGCCAGCAGTGTGTGCGGAGGCGTGTGTGAGTGCAGAGCAGGGACGGCAAGCAGCGGGCAGCCCAGCCAGGTGTCTGGTAAGCAGCTCCAGAGACCGCTGCCTCCGGATACCCAGGGGGATTACGCAGGGTCAGCTGACTTACATGCACTCAACAACCTGCTTTCTTCCCTTATTTTGCCCCCTGATGAAGGTGCCCCCACTTCAAATGTTGCTTGGAAGTCGGCCGAGCTCTCTGTGGTTAGCTCTACTGTGGGGCCTGCAGGGGAGGCAAAGATCCTGGCCAAGGGCACGAGAGGAAGCAGTCCCCGTCCTTGGCTGTCTCAGAGGTCCCACGGGCCTGTTAAGGCCTAAAATGGCCTTGGAGTCCTTGGCCTGCCCAGCAATCTGAATCTTAAGCCCTTTGTCCTGAGCACCCGCGTGTCTGTTGGCAAAGGTGCAGCTGTGAATCCACAGAAGCTTTCAGCCCTGCCCAGGGGACCCTGCAGAACACCTGCTCCCATCTGGTATCAAAGCAAAACACACCCTACAGTCTAGGAATCTTTCAACACGTGGAGGACAATCAGGTATCCCCCAGCAAGAGAAGGACCTGAACTCTTCTCCTTCCTGGAGCCCCACGGCTGCAAGGGAGACTGTGTCTCAAGTCTGCCCACTCCTGGCCCTGGCCCCGAGCATGGTCTGTGGAAAGCATCTAACCACGCCGGATTTTCCTTCCTCGTCTCTGCAGGCCTCAACAGCTTCTCAGAGAAGAGAACTAGTTTCATCACTCTGCATTCCCCATTCCTGGGCCAAACCTTTAAGGGGTCACAGAAGGAAGAAAAGGGAGCCAGGGAGTGTCCTAATTCATAGGAGGCTTCCTGGAGGAGAGAGAACGTATTTCTAGTCCCCACATCACAGAAGCAGCTGAGTGAAATTGGCTCTGCCCTTTCCTGGGAAATGATAAAAATGTCTCTCTTTCTTTTGCCCTGGTTTCTCAGGTCTAAACCCCCGGAGAGTATCCCTTTTCAGGTTTGTAAGAGCCCAGCTACCGAACCCTTAGGAATTTCTATCACAGCCCCCCCAGAATTGCCTCGAGGGAATGGCGGTCCCGAAGGCTTTGCTTATTTACTTTCCTTACAAGTTGGGCCCTTGAGCAGTGTCTTTTGTTGGCATATCTGGTTTAATGCTTTCTGTCCAAATCTGAGTCAAATGACAGGTTTAGAAAGACAGACCCCATGCAAACAAGCTTCACTTTCATCAGCAGCTGCAAAGGTGAGTTCGGGTTCTTACCTGGATTAGCGCGGGGGGCTATTTTGGCTGTTAGCGTAGGTGGTGGTGGACCAGAGATCTGCAATAACACTTGACTGGTCAGGGCATGAATTTTAATCTAACTGTTCTCATTTATTCGATGATCCGTCCTAGCAAGACTTTACCAAGGTCAGAACCAAGGTAATGCTTTGTCCTTGGGTGGTCTGAACCTGCCCTGGAGGAGGTGTTGAAATGGGGGAAAAAATGGATTTAACTCAAAACACTGACTGACAATTCTGGGTAATAGTAAACCTTGATTTCACAATTGTCAGAGCAAGCATCTTACTAAAGTGCCATATTTCTTTAGACTTCATTATTCTTACAGTAATTGTCCTCAGCTGTGCCACTCCTGAGGCGGTTCAAGTAATTCTTCAGTAGAAATGTCACTTAACGTTTAGCAATTTGCTTAAACTGCATTAACATGGTATTGATGCAAATAACATTAGCTTTTAGTCATTTTTAAGGCTACACAATGGGTTATCCTGAACCACTCTGTGGGAGAATCAAATACACTTCAGCATTCATTATTTATTGGGCAATTCTTTCTGAAGCAAGGTTTTAAAAGGGAGGAGGGAGGTGGGAGATTCTGGAAAGAGAGATGCAAAGTCCATTTTGGGGGGGAAGGGGACCACATAAAAACCAGCTGAGGGAAAGAACCAAGTTTCATGGAAGGGAAGAGATAAGAGATCATGGGAAAATGATCAGTTTTTCATAGAACCAAATCTGTCTGCTATAACTTTTCATTCCCTTTGTCTTTGTCCTAATTCTTTGGACACAAACTCAAAATAGCTTTGTTTTCTCTATAATTATATAGCTGACACGTGCTCACTGTCCAAATATACTCTGTAGATAGTAAGGAATTACCAGCAATTCCTCTCTCCAGCAGTTCTTGGTTTACAATTTTGATCTATAGTGTTGTATCCCTTTTCCTACGTGCATGTTCTCATGTGCAAAACATAGTTACAGAACATGAGACTGGCGCCCGTTCCGGTTTGTTAGCCTGCTTTGACTTAACAGCCTGTCATAGACCAATCTTCCGCTGTCAGTAAGAGCATGTATTTCAGTAGTCATATATTAACTTCTTTCACCATTCTGATGATGGACAATTAAGTCATCTCCATTAATTTTTATTAAGAACAGCATCTGTCCAGGCTTCTTTTGACTCTGGCTGATAATTACCTTAGAATATATTCCTGTAAGTGCAGGAGCTGAATCACTTCTCCACACTCTTGCCAAAATTGTGTTTTACCCATTTCCAATGTGAATTGGTGAATGATGACATCTTATTGTTTACTTTGCATTTATTTGGATCCTGGTGAAGTTGAACGCCTCTTGTTATGTTTATGGGCTGTTTACAGTTCTCCACTGTGGCCTGCCTGGTCATGGCTTTGATCCATTTTTCTTTTGGAATATTTGTCTTACTATTCTATAAGGCTGAATTTTAAGAAAAAAACCTTCTCCCGACACCTTAAAGAAGATAAACTTTCAGAGATGTGACACGTTGGTGAGAAGAGAAGCTGCATGTGGAAGGGATGGGCAGTTATAGACGCTGGTTCCTTCCTATCCCAGGTGAGCTGCCCTTGGTCAGAGGGCACAGTGGCGGAGAAAGGTGCGTCACCACGCCTTGCCACTAGGTGGGGCTCTGCTGCCCCCTCCCTGGTTAACTTTTTCTGGTGGACACATTCGATGCTATGGTAGATCAGCTGAGGTAACCATGGCACTTCTTCAGATGAACCAGGCCAGGAAAACGATGCCAGGTGAAGCCACTCCACTTTCCAAGCTTGTGGTAGGTTCATCTGGGCCTGAGGGATTCTCCATCTTTTCTAGAACTCTTTCCTCAGCGTAACTAATGGATCTAGTTCTCCAGGCTGCTTCCTCTGGCCCTGGGACACAGCACTGGGACTGCCTGGTTTGGGTGGGTACCAGCATTATCCTTGGCCTCTCCTGTGAAGAACAGCCTTGCCCCTGCCCCAGGATCAGGGGTGGGTCTCCATCTCTCCGGCTCTTGGCTTCCCGAGCCCCAGTCTTGTTCCTTGTTCCTCTCTGTCTTGTCACATTTGCCCATTCATGGGTCAGTTAAGGGGTCATCATGTGGCCTTGGGGTCCAGCCTCATCTTTCTTTGGGTCTTTCCTCCTATATCAGCTCTTCTTCATGGGCTGGGAGAGACTCTGTCTTTTCCTGCTACAGAGTTTCTACTTAGTGGACCCCCTCCAAGTTTCTGTGTCCTGTCTGGAAGGCAGCTCTCTACCTTAACTGTAGAACAAAGATGACTCCGACCCCCAAATGCAGGTTGTTCCGGGTCTGATTCTCATGTCTCAGGTATCTGGCTGCAGGGATCTTGGTGGGCTGTGTTCACTGATGTAGCCCAAGACCCTTCTAGAATGGTGCCTGACACATAGTGGGCACTCAATAAATACTTTCTGAATGAATAAACAAATTAGATTTTGCTCGAACACCCCTTGACAACCACTTCTAGGATCTTCTGACTACAGTCACATATATGAAAGAAAAAAACACTTAATAAATGCAATCATGGCAACTTACTTGTCCATCAGTAGGAGAGTTGCTCTCTCATAATTAACAGAATATTTGCAGCTCATTTGAAGAAACAGTGAAGTTATCTATATAGTAAATATTATTTAATATAGTTGGGCTAAAATATCACAGCAAGTAATTGTAGTCATGCATTAGGGGGAGGGTACAGATCAGTGGTAGAGAATGTGCCTAGCATGCATGAGGTCCTGGGTCCAATCCCTAGTACCTCCATTAAAAATAAGTAAGTGAACCTAATTACCTTCTCCCCAAAACAAAAGAAAAAAGAAATAAACTTGGTTTCTTATAGTCATGCATTAAGATAGGCATTCATGAAAGTAGACTGGCGGTTTTCTGGACCTGGGGGAGGGAGGGATTTGGGGGTCATGGTGAGTGACTGTCAGTGGGTGTGGGGTGTCTTCTCGGGGTTATGAAAATGTTCTAGAACTGACTGTGGTGATGGTCACACAACTCTGTGAGTATATTAGAAACCATTGACCGGTACACTTTCAATGGATAAATTGTATGGTAGGTGACAGTATCTTAATAATGCTGTGGTTTAAAGAAAGACATAGGCATTGAAACATCAGTCTTCACTCCTCTTCATTCCTACAGAAAATCCTTTGAGTAGGCCCTCCATGTTTTAAAAAGTCCTCTCTCCCTTCTGCCCTCCCCACTTTGGCTCCTTTCTTAGCAATCACGGCCCAGGCTGCATGGGGCTCCTGCCCTGAATATTTGCCTAGCCGTCTGCAGGGCAGCATGGACGCGGGTGCTGGACCAGGATGAAGAGGGAGCACTGAAGGGCTGGGAGGCTGCTGCCCAAAGCTCCTGTCCCCAAGCCAGGAATAAGGAAGCTTTGCCAGGCTGGGAGCCACTGCTTCAAGTTGCTTGAGGTTTTCCATAAGCACAGACCCAACTTGTAACAGGATTTCCAAGCTCCCAGTGTAGCCAAATAAATACGCCCCAGTCTTAATTATATGTGTTATGTAAAAATGGACGTCCTCTAAGGAGACACCAGGAGCAAACAACTCGTTCGGCTACTCAGAAGTCTTTGAAAGAATCAAGATGGTGGGGGAGTGCCTAATATATTTCAGAAATTATCTTTATGGTATTTTTATTTGGGGAACTTATAGTATAGTTTCTTCCAGGAGTCGTTCAGCAGATGGAATTATAATTGTCCCAACATCATAGAGTTGTTGGGAAGATTAAATGAAAGAATGCATGCAGGCAGGGCCCCCGGCCCAGGGAGAGAATGGGCGGTGCGTTCTGTTATTGTCTGTTACGGATTACAGCGAGAGTTGGCTGCGTCTAAGACCCTCTGTCCTTGCCACCCCGTCCATGTCAAGGCAGGTCAGGCGCCTGCATCGTCAGTGCCCGGGGTGTTCGTTCACAGCCGGGGTGCCTCCTACAAGGGGCGCCACCGGAGAGCCGGGCTGCTGGGCTTGCATCGCAGCTCTGCCCCCTCCCAGCTGCGGGACTCGGGGCCAGTTTCCTCACCAACCTACTCCTCGGTTTCCTCCTCAAGACAATGAATTAGTCAGATTAGAAGTAACGCATCTAGTTTATAGGGTTGTTCTGAGGATCGAATAGGCTCGTATCTGTGGGGTGCTTAGAAGAATGTCTAGCACACTGCAAGTGCTTGTTTCTGTTTGTGAAAGAGAAAGGTGACTAGAGAGCTGGGTGCTGATGTGGAAGCGGGGCAGGGCCACGCTAGGTGGCAGTGATGTTTGGAAGCTGGAGATCAGGCTGAAAAGAATGAGTCCTGGACACTTCCTCCTAGAAGGAAAAAGGAGCTGGAGGCAGGAACTAGTTAGAAAAACTAGCTGAGACAATAGTGCCGCTCTGGCTGAGGAACTGCCCGCCCCCTGGCCAGGGGGCCTTTAGAAATGAGACAGGCACTCAGTGCCCAGGATGCCTAACATAGAAAGAGCCTGTGTAGAACTGGTATCTGCGTGATCGCATGAGCTCCTAAGGTCGTGTTTCATGTAATACTGAGATGAATTCCATAAACTGGATTTTGGCAAAGCCTAAAACCTGATTTGTGGATACAAGTGGTAAGACAAAAAAGCAGTTAGAAAAGGAATAAAAACTTCAGCTATCTGGCTTTTCCTAGAGGGATTCGTTTTGTTTTGTTTGTTTATTTGAAGACTTTCAGGAGTATTCAATTTGTCCCTTAAAACAAAACAAAACCCAACAGTGTTTACATATGATCCCTTCAACCCAGCTTTCGGAGAATTGGGGATTTTGCAATGGGCAAGTTTCACATAATAGCCTACCTTCCAAAGTACAATTAACAGAATGTCTATTTTCAAATCTGCATTAAGCCCCTTCAACACAGTTTGCTCAGCCCTTAGCTTGGTCTGGAATCATTACTGGGCTCAAGTTTACCCGTGGGATCTGGGAGGACACAGCACATACCCCTCGCCTGGGTCTCAGGTGCTCTCCCCCTACCCAGCTCAAAAGGTGGGACATGGACACCACACGCAGGCATTCAGACAGAGCTGTTAACTCTAAAAACCCAATTTCCCTCTTTTCTAGCACATGGCAACACACAGTCTTCCTACTGACCCAGCTCCCGGCTTCTCTGGCCCACAGGCTGTGGTATGAGGCTGCTGCTGGTGGAGCCTGCAGATGGGGATGGCTTTGGCAACGTGGTGTGGGTGGCTCCGACCATGGTGGTCCCCGGTACCTGCATCAGGGTGACCAGCTGTGCGGTTGTCCCTGGAACTGATGGGCTGTGATCAGCTTTTGTGGTCTCACCTGTAAGAAAATGGAATTACACTGGGGCTTACAAAATAGCCAGTAGGCTCTCCAGGACGAAAATTAAATAAATGTTTATTGAACACTAGTTACGAGCAAAGTCCTCGGCTAGTTTCTGTGGAGGATGAAATCTGTCTGCCCTAAAGGACTGTACAATCTGGTTGGAGGAATGAGCCAATAAACAAACCAAAGATTAAATAACAACAAAACGTTTAAAAGACAGTTCAGAATGACAGCAACATGGACAAGGCAGAACACGGTTAACTGTCGAATTAATACGCCATACACCAGAAGCAATGGTTCCTAAACATACTTTTTGCTTTGTCAGTTAATGTTGGCCACGGGATAGGAGGTACTTTCAGGGTTTGCACCATTTTAGAGAATGTGTTTAAGTTTTTATTTTTTAACACCTTTATTGTGGTATGGTTCCTGTATAGTAAACCTCACATATTTCAAATGTACACTTTGATGAATTTTTATAGATGTACACACCAATTAAACCACTACCACAATCAAGATGGCTAACACTTCCATCACCCCCAAAGAGGTGCAATTTTCAAATTCCTATTTATCCCTTCCCACCCCCTTTATCCCCTGGTAACCATAGGTTTGTCTAGAGAATGTGTTTTAGATGTTCTAGTTTAGATTGGTTTGTGACTAGCCAACTAACTCCTCTGGGCCCCAGTTTCCGCATCTGTAAAATGGGGGTAATGGAGCTAGTTAGATGGTAAGGACCATCTAGATTCTACTTCTAAATTGTGCTCTTCATCCACTTGTGATGATTTAGATTGTTTCCTTAATTTTAAATAAGTCTCAGTCTGTTAGGTTGCGGGCCCAGGGGCAGGGGCTACCCACTGGGCTTTGGAGATTGTATTGAGAATTGTGGGTCTTTGGCAGAAGAAGATACAAGATGGCCCCAAAGTGACCAGCATCCTAGTCCTGGGAGGGACCATCACCCCGCAGTCATGTGTGTCTGCCAGACCCCGTGGTGGGTGTGCCAGCTTCTATCCTGTGTATTCGTGTTACTTTCCTAGGGGTGCTCTGTCCAATTACCACAAGCTCAGTGGCTTAAAACAACAGAAATGTATTCTCTCACAGTTCTGGAGGCTAAGAGTCGGAAATCAGTATCACTGGGCTGAGCTCCCTCGGGAGGCTCTAAGGTAGAATATGCTTTGTGCCTCTTCCACGTTCTGCTGGCTGCTGGCATCCTTGGCTTGTGGCCACACCCCTCCAGTCTTCAGGCCAGCATCCTCAATTGTCTCTGCTCCACCTGCACGTGGCCTTCTCCTGTGTGTGTGTCAAATCCCCCTCTGCTCCCTCTTGTAAGGATACATGTGATTGCGTTTAGGGCCACCCCCCTCCGGCCCCCAGACACTCCCGGATAATCTCCCCATCTAAAGAGCCTAAATCACATCGGCAAGGCCTCCCACAGCGCCCTGGGACTGGGTTGGAGTGCGGCTGTCCTGCCTGCTCTTGCAGGCATCAGCCCGTCAAGGCAGGGAGCAGATCCCTCCTTTACCCCAGTGCTTGCTAGCAGTTGGTTGCCTTTAAATCCCGCCTGGAGACCGTGCCAGACAAATTGCTAAAGAGCTGGCAGCGGCCCCGGGGGTTCAGCCAGTCTTCGCACCATCCTTTGGCAAAACTAAACCTGCGTGATTTATGATGTTTCCATTACTTTAAAGGAATTGAGCTTTCATAACAAGTCCTAGGGAAGTTTCTAATTTCTCTAAAGTGCTCTTCTGTTATACCCTCTGGTACATGCTACCAGGCATTAATGCCTCTTCAGGGAGATGCAGGCCCAGGTTCATACAGGGAAAGGCCATTTAACAGAATCACTTGTATATTATATGAAACAGGATATAATTAGTAATTTGGAGAGAAATATATAAATAAACTGACAGTACATTTTACTTGCAAATTATTAATTCAACCACAACCAATTAAATTAAAGATAAAACCTCTACTTGGAAATAGTGAATATTTTTGCCACTTGAAACCTGTTGGATGCTGAAGATCTGAGCTTTCCTTTTCTCACTCCATTGGCTACCTGTGAGGTTTCTGTACACCCTGTCTGCCTTTGCTGATACTGATTTGCTAAAAAGCAGATTAAATATCCTGATCACAGCCATTTATGTTACTTGCTTAGAACACAGATGTTTTCAAGCACGTCATAAATTCAACCAACAGAGCCGTCTCCCGTGGTCTTCCATGATCTTCCACAGAACATCTAGTAGTTTTTGCCTGCTCTCCTTTACAGAATGAAACTTTAAAGAGGGAGATAGAGAAAGTCCTCGACACAAATGCTCCCAGCTCCTTACTGAACATAATCCCTGATGTAACCCAAAGTGAATTCTTCATGGGGCCAGCTTCCTTTTGAGCAATTTGAAATAAAACCAGTAAAACAGTTTCTTCGAACAACCTCAGATACATGGAAGTTTGGTCTGTTTTCAAAGATTTTCATGGGAAAACATTTCACAACTTCCCTTAGATTCTTAACATACTACTCTTTGGTTAAGGTCAAGAACGGCCCCAGACAACCACCTTCTCCACAGCACCAGGAAGTCCTCCCAGCCTCTATACCTGGTCCATCATTAGATCACAGTGGAGGTGTTAACATGCAGGTTCCAGGGCCCTGTTCACAGAGATTCAGATGCACTGGATCTGGGGTGGACCTTGGAAATCTGATCTGAGAACCCCAGCCAGCGCCAGGCTGGACCCCTGGCTCCCGCCCTCACCAGTCTGGCCCTAGGCTTTCTTCAGCTTTCTGAGCCTGGCTCCCTTTGCTGTAAAGTGGGGATGGTCAGACCTACTTGTATGTGTGTGTGTTGGGGGGTCTATTGTCACAATTAGAGACCGTGTCTGTGAGGGGGCTGCATGTGCTTGACATATGATAGGTCTTTGATAAATGACAGCAGCTGACATTTATCACTGTGCTATGCCTCCCTCTCCCCCAGTGGAAAACAGCACTTCAGTAGGTGTCAAATGTGAGGTGACTGAAGGACACTGAAACCAGTTTAGCAGCAATGCCTGTGGGTCATAGCGACAGGGGAGAATCTGGCTCTGGCCCGGGAGCTCAGGACATGTCTCAGGGCTCCATACAAGGGCAGGAAACCTAATGTTCATTGAGCATCTACTATGTGCCTCTTTTACATAAGCTTTCACATGTGGTATTAATCACAGTCCTGGAAGTGAACCAAGTACTCCCATTTTTAGGCTAAGGGATAGGTTCTCCACGAGGTCAAAGATGTGCTTCAGGTCACACAGACCAATAGGCAGCAGAGCCAGGATGTGGACTCTCATTTGTTTGATTCCAGATTCCGTAGTCTTTTCCATAAAAGGGGAACAAAGTGGAAATCACGAGTTGCTTCAATATTCCTGAATGCAGTTCCTGTCAGAGGGTGGCCTGAGGTCTCCAGGGTTCTGGTAGAAGGAGTCTTACTCCCAAGACAGGGGGAAGGGGTGGCCTTGGATGGTGCAGGCAGTGAGGGCAGAAGGGTCCTGAACAGTCAGCGTATTACAATAAACTTGGACTTGACTTCCTTCTAGGACAGGGGATGGCCAAGGGGGAGTCAGGAGGCATTTTCCTGATACCCTTGCTCAGCAAGAGTAGGGATTTACTTTCCCTCGTCTTGTTGATGTGCCACGGGCCTTCCCAGCTTTGGGTGGACTTCTACACCCTGACACTTACTGTTTTTATTTAGCTTGGGGGCTCCAGCCAAGTAACAGTGGCCCATTTTATGGTTGCTAACTGCCTTGGGAACAGCATTTAAATCTCAGGAATGCACGTCCTCAGTAGGTGCTGTGCGCCGCAAATTAAGATGCTTCCTATTTTGTGGGCGAGATCGCTTCCTGGTAGAAGAGGGTTATTATACTTTGGGGGGTCGTCCTAACCTGACCTCCTGGTTCACTCACACTCTTGGAGAGATCGGGAAGCATCTGGTGTGGGGAGGGGGGCGTGCTGAGCCCAGAGAGGCTCTTGGCCCTCACATCACCATTTCTCCTGCTTTCTTCAATTTCTAGAGGAATCTGATCACTGAAGGAAGAGTAGCAACAAAGGGGGCCACCCTTTGATGGTTCTCACTGGAATTTTTAACTTGAATGGTGAAACTCACTCCAGGGTAGGGCTCTCACTTGAGAGAGAAGTTCCTGTGTCTTGAAGTTGGATGAGACCCCAGGATCCCTTTAATGTGGGAATCCTTACAGTTGAGCTCAGTCTTGAGCCCAGTACATAGTTGCTGAATGAGTGAATGAAGGAATGAACCTAATTTCTCAGACTCTGACAACTATGGATGTTTGTGTGACAGGAGGCTGATAGAGTGTCACCAGAGGAGGAGGTGGCTTGGTAAGAGGACAGGTGACAGTAGCAATGCCCAATGTTCTAACTATGGCTTTTGCTAATTTTAAAATTACATAGCAGCAAAGAGTGAGAAGGCATCCCGGGTCCTCCGGACCCCTCCTGGACGTCAGCGAGGCGGGCACAGGGAGCAGGTGCCTGCTGGGGGTGGACGGTGCTAGGCATGGGGCCCGGGGTAGACAGAGAAGTTTGGAAAGGATCTCTGCTAAGGGGACGTAGAAACCAAACAGATTTTGTAATCGAGGCTGTCATTTGGCTGTAGTTGGTTTCTCTTCCTCCACCCCCTCCCCAACAACTTGACCTGCGTTGAGGCGATCCGCTAGAGTCTGAGTGCTGTATGGGCCAGTCGGAGGGGTGCCCCTGAGCATCCCATGGAGGGGGGCCATCCTAGCAGAACCTGCACTGTCCCCCACCCACCTGACCCAGGCCAGTGGGTAGAAGGTCAGGACCAGAAGAAAGGGAGGGTCCGTAGCCGCCACTGGGGAAGAGCAGCGTTCAGGGTAAGAGGATATCCCTTCTCCCCCCAGGCTTTGTCCTCCCCAAGCCAGATGCAGGGCCTTCAAGAGAACCACTCGCCAGGATGGCAGGACCTGCAGGGAGGGGAGGGGCCTCTCATTCCCGCCGACTTCTCTGAGCCACAGCACCACGGGCCCACCTGGTGCACTCAGGAGTGGAGCTTGGAGAGAGTTTGGGGAGTCAAGAATTATGCTCCTTCTCCCGGTAAAAATAGGGTGTGTTTTCTGTGTGATCCCTGAAGTTGGGGGTTTCCTTGAACAGAGGGTCTGTTTCTGAAGTGGAGGAGGAGTGCTGCTCGAGGGGAAGGGGGGTGATCCTGAAGGGGCTCATGAAGCCAAAGGTGAGGGGAGATGGACAAGAAAGGCCACCTCACCCCATCCTAGTTCTCCTCGGGCCCCAGGAGGGAAGAAGAGGAGGAGGACCCCAGCCATTCCAATGACCTTGTGCAGAGGGCAGGGTGCAGGGAGCTGGCCTGAGGGCTGCTGCCCAGCAATGAAGCCCCTAACTCAGAGAAGGGATTGAAGCCACAGACTTCAGGCCCAGCCAGATGGAGCCAGGAGAAAGCTGAACATGGCCCCCTGCCCCAGATATCCGCACATAAGACCCACTCAGAAATCTCCGAGAGCTTGGCCTAGAGGAGGCAGCAGAGAGGCCAGGGACACTCTCCCCCCACCAACTGGACAGCCACTTAAGGAGACTTCTGTCACCTAGTCCTCTTCCCTGGGCCCACACCAGAAGAGGACCAGCGATATCTCAGAAGTGGTCCAGGAAGCACCACTGTCTGCTGCCAGTGTGTGGGTGGGGTCGGGTTAAGGAACAGTTGATTTCCATAAAAAAACAAACAGACAAAAACAGGTCTAGATAACTGGAATAATTAAGAAGTCATTAAAGATATAGCTGGAGCGGTAACTGAGGGGGAAAAATGAAATTCCCCACGTGAATGCTAGGCTCCTCAAGTCAGGATTCCTTACATACACTGTAATTAGCATAAGGAAATGCAGGGTCATGGTGTAGAGAGGGGGTTTTGGAGCCACTGTCTGGATTTGATTCTCAGCTCTGCTGCTTACTTGCTATGTGGCAAAAGGCAAGTTATTAAACTTCTCTGGTGGTGCATTTTCCTCAAACTGTAAATTAGGGCTAAGAACAGTACAAACCTACGGTATTGTTGGGGTGAGTAAATACCATAATCAGATAAAGCTCTTGGAACAGTGCCTGGCACACAGCAAAAGCTCAATAAACACTAGCTTCTATTGCCTATTCTTAAATCACATTCACCTTCAGTACACGAACAAAATCAGCCAGCTCATCAGGTTTCTGGAAGCAATATTAAACCCCATCATAAAACAACTCACAGCTTCTCTTTGCTTGGGAAATCAAAGTACACCCCTGCCCCAAGAGAATAATGCATAGCACAGTTCTTGCTTTCATATAGAAACCTAGACAAAGGTATTTTCCTGGCCTGGGTTCTGCCTGTACCCGCTTAGTGGTTCCCAGGAAGCTGGGTCGGCACAACCTCACAGTGTCTCTCTGGCCTGGGTTGTGGAGATTAGCTGCTTGCTGTTATCATGTAAGAAACATCATCCTCTTTGCTTCCCTTCATTTCATCCCTAAGTAGAGATAGTCTTTTCCTTTCAGCTGCCAGGGAACGTTTTCACACAGAATGTCCTGTCATCTTCTAAAGTGACAATACAATAAAATTCTAGGCAACAGTCCTTCTGAATGAAAATGACACAAACACAGAGATAATCTCAGAATTACAAAAACAACAAAAAAAGGAAACCTCACTCTTCATCCCACTGATTTCCGTGCCCGTGTTCCTGGCATCTGTTAAAATATTACTGGAGTCAGAGAAGCTTGACTGGTTACGATGCTAATTTCTACACTATCTCCTAAAACACAATATTGCCTGTTTTACGAAGTCAGAAGATTTAGATGAAATCGCACGTGGACACTTGCCTGCTTTGGCAGCTGGGCTTTTAGATGATGAATATGTAAGAGTCGATGGGTAGGTTACACCTTTTTGCGGTTTACCTTCTGCAAAAAGAAAAAAAAGAAAAAAGAAAACGATTTATTTCTAGAACTAGAGGTTTTAGATGGTTGCATTTTGATAAGTGGACTCCTTCCTTCCAATTTATTTCTCTTGAGTTCATTGAAATCAGTCAGTCTCCACGCGCCCCCAACCCCTTGCTAAATTGTTAATTACAACAAGGAAGTCAAGTGGCATTTTGATTTCCTGTATTGCCTGTTTTATTACTATTAGAAAGGAAGCAATAAAATGTCCATGCCTCAGAGTTAACATTAGCAACCCTTATTTTGCCCCTGAAGATGTGACATGGGAGAGAATTTTTCAGACATGTGACTTTCTGAATGTTGAATTAGGTCTGTAGATGGATGGAAAAATGCTTGCACGCTCTCCTCCGGATGCTGAGAGCTCTGCTCACCAGCTGGCTATGAGTGAGGGATGACCTCTCACTTTCATGGACCCTTTGGGATCCATTTGAAGTCCATGGCACTAGAGAAACTCGAAAGTAGGTAAATAGAAATTGGCCTTGAAAATAACCATTGGTTGCCCACCCAGGAAGAGAAAGTTTAGATGCCAGGTGAGGAGAAGGAATGCTCACATGTTACCAGGGAAACAATGGAGGCATAAAGAAGAAAAACAGTTGCGGGTGGGTAAGCAAGTCCCAAGCCTGGTCTGACCACTGCCTGAGAAGACTGCTGCCTGTGGTCCTCCTCTGCCAGGAGGTGCCGCCTGAAATCCCACCAGCACGAAATGGAAACTGTCATAGGAATGCAGAAAGTGTCACCGAAATGCAGAAGCCCCCCGAGGCAGGTACTTTGTCTCACGGGGTGGCTGTTGAATCCCCAGGGCCCAGAGCAGTGTCTGCCATGAAGTAGATGGCGGATAAGTATAACTGAGGAGTTATCTTAGTGCTTGGAGCTCTGTTAAAATCTAGATACCCTTGGGAGGGGTCATATTTGTTACCTGACATTGAGACCTGATAATGAAAGCATGTTGACTCTCAACCTGGGGGATATATATTTTGTTTAACTGAGGTACAGTCAGTTACAATGTGTCAATTTCTGGTGTACAGCATAATGTACCAGTCATGCATATATGTCCTGAGGGGACATTTTTATAGGCTGGGCTTGGACAGGAGATGGTGAGGAGTGTCAGGTGGGGAGGGGGCAGGGGTAGGACAGAATCTAGTGCCTGATTTCACCAAAGGTCCTGCTGGCACAGGGACTGCAGTCATGAGGCACACAGAGTAACAGGGTCTTGGGAAAGGCCTGGTGTTGGGAGCAAGAACATTTAGGTTTCTGTTTCTATTTCACCATTAATTAACTGCCTCAGTATTTGAGACTTTTTTTTTAATTCAGAAAATAGGATTAATGATACGGACCAACTTACTATACAAAGTTGTGGGGATCTAAACGGGAAAAAACGTTGAGATGTTTTGGAACTAGATGTCACCAGAGAGATGCAAAGAGGTTATTCTGGTGTTACCTGTAAATGTCACTCAGGGTGTGGGGGAGGGAACTGTCTGGGCTAACCTGAGTTACTTCATCTCACGGAAATCACCTGGGGCAGGAAGCCTCCAGGTCCCCTGCCCTGGTCCGGGCCTGCTCCAGATGGACAGGGACTGAGACTGTTTCAGACCCAAGGAGGGCGCCCTGGCTGCGGGTCTCACTTTATCCACAGAGAGCGCTGCAGGGACACACTGTAGAGGCTACTTCTATTCTTACATCGAAAATCCTGTGGTTCTCCCTGTTTCTATTCAGGAGGAAAAAGAGCCTGAGCTCAGTTTTCTGAAATGTGGCTCAGAGAGCAAATGGGCAGTATCAGGAGGTCCTCTCTACCTTTCCTTTCCCTGCCCTGTGGAGAGACTGTGCTGACCCAGAACACAGGGCCCCTCTCCTGCTCCCTCCCAGCCGCCAAAGTGAATTGATCCAAGACGCAGAGCCACACGTGAAAGTTAGAAATAAAAAGCCTAGAGAGAGGTCATGGAGGCATCTGAGCCTCAGAGGAGGACTGTGCCCTGATCCAGTGAAACCTGTTGGGCTGTGAGCCTCTGGACAACGGAGCAAGCCTTGGCCCCTGGTCAGCTGAGACCCTTACGCTGCAGGGTGCTCTCCAAAGGGAATCCTCGCCAGTGCAGAAGCACACAGTTTTCTAATCGTCGGCAAAAAGTGTTTCTGCTTAAATGTCACTAGGTGTGATGAGGGGATATGGAAGTTGAGATTTATAGCGAATAATCCCAGCAGACTGATTTTCATTTAAAAAAAAATCCAAAACATCTCTGTTCTTCTGGAATTAATTTTTCTTTTAAATCTCTCTTGGGATCCTTGGATTGCAGGCTAAGTACCAAAGATTGAAACCCTGTTATTTAGCCAGGAACTACTTGGTCAATACCTAGGTACACATTATATTTCTATGACTGGCAAAATTGTATTCTAGACATTAGCATTTTCGTATAGCCCCTATTCTGAATTTTTTGTTACAAGGCAAGGATCGCTGTACTATGGTTGATAACCTCCCGCTGTCTGACACAGAAACCAGTGTACTTTGAACCCTAGGTATGCAGAATTCCACAGGTAAGAGGAAACAGGGATTGTTTAAGCTGAGAATGATCCTAAAAGGTCTGATTGTAGTCCTATTAAAACTCTGATTAACAGAGAGTAGAGGTTGGGGCATGGGGTGCGGAAAAAGACTGGATGGCCTGCTCTATAATGAGACATTTCTCTCTTCCTTGCTTTAGTTGGTCTTCCATAGGTGGTTGGTTGCTTCTTAGGAGAGTCACGTGGCTCTTTATCTTGGGGGGGTTGCCTGAAAAGTTTGCTAGAATGTAGTTTAAGATACTGTGGAGCCTCTTTGGAGAAAATGGGAGATTCAAGGTCCAGAGTAGGGGGAGGACAAGGTGAGGATGGAACATTGCATCGTGCTGAAACACTAACGGGGCATGCCAAAAGCTTGAAGGGCTTCCTCTGGCCAAACTTGGAAAATGTGAGCCCCAAAGAGAATAATGATGATAATAGACTATGACATATTGTATTTTGAAAAACAATCCTTGAGTCCATAGTGGTACTTGAGAAAATTGCTGGAGGTGAGGGGGGAAGCCCTCTTCTTTATGTAAGAACACTAGCTAGTAAAGGTGAAAGAAATGACAGACTTAGAACAATTATAATTTTGCAATGTCTGACATAATTCTTGCTATCACAAGGATCATCGATGGATGTTGAGACCATTGGGTGAAATTTGGGGGGCAAGAAGCTATTCACACTATTTTGAAATGTCACTCTACAGATTGCTACTAATTACAAAGGATCTTTACCATGGAGAGATATTGTAAACTCTCTAAGTAAGGAAATTTAGCATCAGCAACAAATAGACAAAATGACATTATGTCTCCTGATATGGCCATTTGTGATACGACGTAAGGGATATGCTATGATACTACGTATATAATATCCTGGCCAAAATATTTAACCTGCATCCAATCACAAGGAAATAGCTGGACTTGTTTGTGGTCCAGATTGTGGGACATAGTCCTAGACGACTGGCTGGGACTTCAAAAATGTCATCACTACTCAGGGCCGGAAATGGAGGTGTGGTGGTAGACAGCTCTGGATTAAAGGAGGCTAAATAGACATGAAACTAAATGCAATGGATGATCTTTGATTGGACTGTAGATCCAAAAAAAGAAGAAGAAGAAGAAAAAGAAGAAATTACTCTGAGGAATATTTTGGGGATAGTCAGATACAGTTGAATATGAAGTATTTCTTATTTCTTAATATTGTTGTATCAATGTTAATTTTTCTAGGTGTGGTATTGGTATTCTGGTTATTTAGGAAAGTGTTTTTGTTCTCACCAGATGTAAGCTGAAGTATTGAGGGATAAAGTGTCATTATGCCCGCAGCTTATTTTCACACATTCAAACAAAATATAGATAGATGGATAGATAGGTAGACAGATAGATAAAGCAAATGTTACAAAATATTAACAGTTGGTGAATCTGGGTGAAGGGAATATGGCTATTCATTGTACTATTCTTTTAATTTTTCTGTAAATTTAGAAGTTTCCAAAATAAAAGGTTAGGTTCAGGAAATTCACAGAAATAAAAAGAGAGGAGCAGACAGGTCATGATGGTGCAGATACTTGATTACCTTTTTACTGTGAAATCACACTTGTCCCTTAGCTCATTGACATTACCTCTTTGGAAGAGGGCAAAAAGAAAAAAAAAAAAAAAAAAAAAAAGAGTGAATATGATTATCTATAAAATCCTATGGAGCCAGGTAATGAGAACTGACTGAACAGTGAAACAATTAATTTAAAAAAAGGAATCTCAAATAAAATTGTAGCTCAGTTCTCTAACAGCCTGTCCCCATCTATTCATTTACCAGAATGCTCAGGGGATAAGCTTCCAGATACGAGGCACATTTGGCATAACTAAAGGAGTAGTTCAAAAACCCAAGTAATTAAATGTAATTCACTTAATTAAAAGTTTGATTGGACTTACCGATAGCTGCTGTGCATTTAAAATGAGCGATTGGAGCCTTTTAATATTTCCAGACTTTGTAGTGATTTATCACTGTAATTATAATTCATTGTTTCATGATCCTAATTATCAGAAGAACGAATGCTTCAGGCTTTTATGAAATGAGGCAGGCTATAAACTAAAACTAACAGCACATTGAAAAGAGCACATTTCATCCCGTGATGTCCCTTAACCCAAGTGCTGGTTGCAGGGCAGCGGCTCTCCAGGGTGTGAGCTTACCTGAGACAACAAAGGACTCTCTCCATCGTGGAAGGGATAATGACCGGACACCATTGGAGTAACTCCCTTTATAGCTAGACTGTCCAGCAACTTTCTGAACAAGTATTTTCCCTCCTGAGTTATCGAGCACACCACTGTGAAGAGAAAAAGTTTTTTGAAGAAAAAACAGAAAACTACTGTTTGACAGATCAACTGGCTATGAAACCGGCCACCATCTTTGAGAGATAGGAAAGTGGGGAGTGTAAGAAAACGTTTGCCTTGATCTGCAGCCCAGCCCCCGAGAACGGCGCCTCCATCAGGTGGCCTGGCATCGGACCTCCCAGGTCGATGTCCTCCTCTTTCATATCACAGGACCTGATCATGCCTCAAATTTCCTTTCCTTGGTTTCTTCATTGCCACTAGTTCTTTGAAGTAAAACCTCTTTCTTGACCAGTTCCAGTTTGGATTTGTGACATCACAGAATATTTCCAGTTATTTCAAAGGGTGGTGTGACATTTAAAAAAGCGAATTATTCCTTTTATTTTGGGCCAGGGAAGGAAGGTGGGCAGCTAAACTAAACTCATTAAAAAGAGTCCTCAAAGGGTGGAAATTCTTTCTTTAATTTCTAGGATGTTGAGGGTCTTAGATCCGGATGTGACAGTAACTGACACGTCTACCTCTTCACTTCTATGTGAAGGCTCCAGTATTCCGTCTCCTTGCCCCAGAGCCTAACACGGCTCCTTTGGGTGTCTGGAATTGACAGCACAGCTGAGCTGAAAAAGTCCTTAGATCGTTCCCATCAATAACCTTCCTGCCCTGCAGGAATGAGCGTTGCCATTTCCTGCTCTCGCCGCTTCATGGTGAGCCAACAATCTTCAACCCTCAACTTCCCAACAACTCAGAAGGAGAGAAAATGATAATAAGACTCGACAAGAAAAGCACTTCATCACTTTACAATCATTCCCACTAACAGCATCTCACTGGGCTCCCCCAGCAGACCTCCTGGCTGTGGGGTGGAGGGAACACTCTTATTCCCACTTCACAGAAACAGGCCTAGGCAGGCTGGGGGACTCACTCCAGATTCTGTAACTTCTAAATTGCAAGGTAGGGACTTGAAACCAGCTTCCAGGTGACCTGGAATCCTGGGTTTGTCCCACTGGGTCACAGTTGCCTCTCAGGGTTCAAAAGCCACAGGCAACTCCCAACACCGAGTCCTCAGCTCTCTCGCACGTCTTCACAACTCCGCCCTCCCTTCTCTGGGACTGCCATTCTCAAGGTGGGTCTGGTCAGAAATCAGCATGAAGAGTGCTCTGCATGGGATGGACTCTGTTGTCCCATCTCGGAGAACTGTCCCTCATCCCCAGGCCTTGGTCCCACTTTAAATACAGAACTTAGTTCAGGACAAGACAGGGCCAAAATATGCCTTAAATATGTTCATTATCCCTTTGGTTTGAAGGAATCAAGTGGATCACTCATAATAAGACATCTGGTTATCATCCATTGTATGAAAATTAAATCCTTTAAACTCAGTATTGAACTTCTAAACCAAATCGTGCTCTCTCCAGTTTCCCGGTTCTGACAGTGGGGGACTCTGGCAGGACAGTAATGGAAGGTCCCTCACACACTTTCTACTCATGTTCTCTGTCTGAAATCCTGCCTTCTAAAAACAGGCTTGTTCTGTTTGTGAAACACAGAATTGGTAGTACCCAAAATTCCTATCAGTTTTCTCTTAATATAATCATGACCGAAATGCAAGTAAAGAAAAGGAAGAAGATACCAGAGGCCTGAAAAATTAAGAAACTTCATCCAGTATCCAGCAGCCAAGCATAGACTTTGAGCAAGTCTCAGAGCAGTGCCGCATGGTGTTTAGAAGCGCAGGGGCCAGAATTGGGTTCGAATCCCCCCTGTGATACTTGTAACATAACTTCAGAAAAGCTATTCAACCACTCTTCACCTTTAACAGGTGGGTAATGGTGGTAGATACCCCACAGGGGACCTGTGAGAGCTGAGTTAGATAACGCAGGTGAAGTGCTTGACACATTAGCCTTACTACCAAGGATATTAAGTAAGCATGCATTTCCCTGTGTTTTGACTCCAAGCCTCAGCAAAAGAGGCATGAAGATTCTGTGAAGGTCACTTTTGCTTCTCCCCATTTAGGCAATGGCATAGTCCAAAGCATGTCATGTTTCCTGTCCCCCTTCCTGGATCCCAAACTAACAGCTGACCAGGTAGGACCATCTGTCACTCTCCTTCTCACCTTTCCTGTTCCCATTTGTCTCCAGGCCATCAACCAGAGCAGTGATATTTCTTCTCTAAACTTCTGGGGCTTTCTTAGTCATGTCCCTGTTATTTCCTTGCTCAGCACTTATAAGCAGGGAAAAAATGCTTTACATCATCAAGAACTTTGGTTTCCTTGTCATGAACATGAAAGAATAGGGTTCTCCTCCCCTCCCTATGAAGGTGTACAGAGAAGTCTGAGAGAGATCTGAAGGGAGATCCAGGACCATGCACAGATTCTGGGTCATCCCATGGGACAGGGTTGCCAGATAAAATTCAGGATGCTCAGTTAAATTTGTATGTTTTTGCTCGCTAATCAGGCAGCCCTGCACTGGGGGCTCCCTGCCCACACCCTGATTGCTAGTTCTTAAGTAGCTCCGAGCTACCCACCTGTGAACCGCAGCGCCACACACACTGGAGTAGGACGCGTAGACGTCAGTGCCATAAACGTGGTACCTGGGGTCTTGGCATCCTGCTGGACATTTCACAATGAACTCGGGGTTGATTATCTTCCCAGCTTTCACATCACAGTTGATCTGAGGCACATCTGGGAATGCAAAATGAGGTCAAAATTACACCTTGTGGTATCAGCTTATATATGGGGTGACTGTTAGGTCATAACTGTTCATTTACTTAATCTCTAAAAGCCAGAGCCTGGGCTGACCCTGGATTTGCCTCCATGTAATGAAAGCAAAGAGGTAATTCAGGGCATTCCTCAGACCAAAAGAGCAATCACCGTCCATTACATTTACCTGCTGAGAGTGAGAACCAGACGCTCATCGCTGTGCTGATTCAGGCAATTAATTAATTGAAGAAGAGAACTCTGGGAAAAGACCCACCGCCAGTGGCCAGAAATAACAGCTTGAATCCTGGTTTTTCAGATGCTCTGGAGCTAGCCCAGGGGAAGAGGAAGCTCTCAGAAAACTTTACAGGAGGAAGGAAAGGTACTCTGGAAGGGATGGGTCTTGGGGTCGGGACTGGCTGGGACAAGGCAGGTGGGTCTGCGGCAGCAGAGCCCCGGTGCTGGAGCTGCTGGGAGCATGGAGGTGGGAATGGCAGGGGGTGGGGGAGGTGGGAGAGGTGGGGGGTGGCAGGAGTGATGGTGGCCGGGCCGGGTGAAGGAGGCTGGGGTGCTTGTGTTCTGTGTGGGAGGTGAGACTCGTTGGAAGGTTCTTGGATGGGGAAGATAGGTCATGAAGGTGATCTTCTGTCTTGGTCCTAGAGGATGGGTCCTAGATCTGAGGACAAGATGGGAGTGTATTCTCTAGAAGGGACTCTGAAACATGAGCACAGTTCAAAGAGTAAACAGGCTTGGGAGGGATCTGAAAACCACCAGATGTGGGGGCTGCCTGGAAGAAATGGGGTGTTTATCCATGAGAAGTTGAGAATTTGGGGGCAAGTGATAGCTGTCTTCAAAAGTAGGACTGTCATGTGCTCTGACAGCAGAGGGCGGAGCTAGAACTAAAGGGGAGATTTTCTATGGAGGCAGATTTTGCCAAGAGCTTGCTAGTGGTTGAAGCTGCCCTTGAAGGAATGGGCTGGAAGTACACAAGCGCTGAACAGTGGAAGAGGGGATTTTGCCATCGGGTAGGAGGTAGAAAGAAAGCCCCGCCCGGTGGTAAGAGTCTGTGATTACACACGTGGAGTCTGGATCTCTGCCAGGCCACCCATCCTCTAACTGGGTTATTGAGATGGTCTCAGAGTTGTTAATGGCTTCCAGCTGTATCCAAAACGCATCCTTTTTTTTTTTTTAACCCTTGTGTGTCTGAATGGAACAGAGTTGCATTGCATTCAGACTGGAGAGAGAACTGAAGTCAGAACTCCTGCTCTTTTCCTAAACACCCCTCCCAGACGATCTTGGCTACTCAAGGCTGGGCCAGCATGGAAGTCCTTCTCCTGGGAGCCTGGGGGCTGAGTGTGATCACAGGCTAAAACAAGCTTGCGGTCTACATTAAGCAGGGGAGCACTGTGCTTGAAAACAGTTTCGTGGTTTCATTCTCCCCACCACAGGCTGCTTCCTCTCCAAAGTTATTTTCTTTTTATCTTTCATTCTTTTAAACCCTGGTACTCGAGGCTGCGTTGACTATTTTGAGTCTTAGAGGACTGTTTTTAAAAAGGCAATTCTGGGGCTGCAGACGCCGATGTAGTCTCTCCTTAAATTAGGTCGTTGTTGGATCACTGGGTGTAACGCAATGCATTCAGCTCTCCTCCCTTCGACAGATCACTGCCCCACTCCCGAATGCATCTCCTCCCTTATATGTAAAGAAAATGAAAACATTCCTTCTTGGCTCTTAGTTATATGAAATAGAAAGCGACAAGTTCTGTGACCTGGGATTCAATCTGCTCATGACTTTGGCATCCTGAGATTTTGGATCACTGTGAAATTTTGGATTGCCAACCCAACTCTTCTGGAGTTGTAAACAAGGCTATATCTAGAAGCTTATTGTGTGAGTGTCATAGAATGACTGAACTTATTCAAGATAGGTGCAGTAGGATTTTTCCATGAAATAGATGGTTTAAAAAGACAAAGGGAAAAGTCTCACACAGGATTCTTTTGCCGCCTGCTAATCAACTCTCCCCCACCCCGCCCCTTCTTGTAGGGGGCATTTGTTTTCATCTGTTTGTTTTGTCTTGTTTTTACAAAGACCTGGAAAGTCCCTTAAATAAGATCTGCTTTATCAGCACCCAACTGGATCAGAAAAATTGGTGAATTCACTGGTCCCCCAGGGGGTAAAATGAAATCAAGCGCATATGCTCAGGCACTTTGGAAGAACAGGGTGCAGTGACCAAGTGTGGCTGAAGGTCGAATATCTGTTCGATTTATACGAAAATTAAGCTGGAGAAAGTGAGCTAATTAAAATTTCAGAGTAATTGCCAAAATCGTTTGAAAGTATAATATCTAAACCCAGCCGGCAAGAAGCAGTCCTCTGCATCTTTTTGGCTGCTCTTTGAGTATATGGAAACCATGGTTTATTTCTTTACAGTTTTTCCCAGCTATTTGTGAAGTAGTCTGTTTTCTTGTAACCTTCCAAGAATCATCCATCCATTCATCTAAGGCCCAAATGAAATGATCTATCTTTACATTTCATCTGGGTTCTTTCCAACTAGTCCATCTTACATCTTAGGTTTTCCTTTTCTCTCTCCTCCATTGCTTAGGTTCATTTTGATCTCTCTCTGGGTTTCATCTCAAAAGTGCAGCAATAAGACTGCCTTAAGAGGGCAAGTTAAATTTAAGGCGGCACAAGAAGTGTCCCTCTCAGGTCTGAAGGAAGCAGGAAGACAATTATTTGGCAAATACCCAGAGACTTGAGGGATGGGGAATGGGGCATCCCCACAATTAACCAGGGGAGAACTTAGAAGTCATAAAAAGGTTTACTCCAAGGAGCATTTGGAGAAAGCAAGAAGAGAGCCTTTTTGCAGTCCTTCCGGGGTGGACCTTTGTTGGTGGAAGTGAGGGAACCTTGGGCTAAAGTCACAGAGATCCTGGGGGAGCCCAAAGCTGCCTGAGTGGATACTCTGCACCGAGCTCCTTGGCCACCTGCTCTGCTTCCACCTCAAATGATTCCTTCAGGTCACCTTGCCTTCTCACAGCTTTTATCATTTTCTTGACAGAGCTCACATTAGAGCATCTCAGAATCTGCCAAGGATTCCTTCCCAGAGGCCCTTGGCACAAGCCACAGGGAAAAGAGAACCATTTGCAACCCAGCAGGTTAGAACTAAAGGATAACATTTAGATGCTGCTCACTGAGGTCATGTGTTTGCTGTACTGATGGGGTTTCTGAGCAAAACTGGTACTGTCTGAGCCATTCTTTTCATGCAACATTGGAATCTTAGAAGCAGAACTGCAAATATTTCTACTCTAAGAAACATTTTTTTCTGAGTCATCTCCTTCCTGATCTAATAACAGTGACTAGTGGGTGATGTCACATACAGTAAAGCAATGATGTAGCAGACCAAATCAAACTGTATACTCTGCTTCTGATTTTCCGTTCATCTTTTCAGTAATCCCAGGCGAGCCATGTTGCTTCAGAAAGACAAAGTACCTAATCAGTTAGAGAAAGCCATTATACGTTTGCCTCCTGGCTGCTAATGAGAAAGAATTGTTATAACATAAAAGCACTTATGAATAAACAGTTTTGATATGAAACTTAATTTTGTTGGACTGCGATGTTCAACTAGAGTAACATCCCATTTTTAAGAAAGTTACACAAAAATGTTAATTTAACGAAACAAAATGACCTGTTAAATAGAATTTGAAGATGACGACTGCCTTCTCCTTGATCCTGACACCAGTGACCCGATCATGTTAATTCTTCCTTTGTAGCGAATTCTTTTGCAAAGCATTCTTTTCCATTTTTCTTAAACAGTCTTTGACCACATTGAATCTTTGGTTAAAAGCTATTAATACCTTTCTGCTGCCTTAAGGAAAAAATTCCAAAAAAATTTTTTTATTGAAGTATAATTGCTTTATAATGTTGTATTAGTTTCTGGTGTACAGCATGATGATTCAGTTATACATATATATATATGTATTCTCTTTCATATTCTTTTCCATTATAGGTTATTACAAGATGTTCAGTATAGTTCCCTGTGCTATAGAGTAGGACCTTGTTGTTTATCTATTTTATATACAGTAGTTTGTACCTGCTAATACCAAACTCCTAATTTATCCTTCCCCCTTTGTTTTTTTTCTGTGAGTTTGTCTCTGTGTTGTAAATAAGTTCATTTGTGTAATTTTTTAGATTCCACACATAACTGATATATGATATTTGTCTTTCTCTGTCAGACTTCACTTAGTATGATAATCTCTAGGTCCATCCATGTTGCTGCAAATGGCATTAAATTTAAATAATTTCATAAAAATCTTGATCATAAAAGATTTCTCAAGAAAAATATATCAAACAAATATATTTTGAGGGAAACCTAGGAGGTGTGATGGAGAGTTTATGAAGACAAACTTAGTAAAGGATCATTCCGAGCTCAAGCTTTAAGCACATCAAAAAGTGTGTAAAGGTAGGTCCTTCTAATCAGTGTTTTTGCCAGGCTTGAGAAAATAACCTTTATCCACACGCCACAGAAGGACAATGATGAAGGAGTGATTGACTAACAGAGCTTAATTTACCTGTGGCAACACAGCTTTTGGTCATCTGCCTCTAAAAACAACCTACTTTCAATTTACAAAGGACTCTAATGTGCATTTTTTCCACTTGACTCCCACAAAGCCCTGAGAGGCATATTGTCCTCATTTTCCAGAGGGGTAAGCTGACTTGCTCAAGCTCAGGTCCCAAGTAAGAGGCACAGTCAGGACCTGAACTTGAACTCTGTGGCTCTAGACCCAAAGCTTTGCCAGCTCCACCTGGTTGCTTCTTCCATTGCCGGAGAGGAGTTAAATTGTTGCTTCCCCTCTCTAATCCTACAGGGTGTTTCTGAACTTGAAGACCACTGACAACCACCAGTGGGTTAATGCAAGGTATCTTGCAAACAGGTTGTGTGTATTTGCGTGTGTGCACGCGCCTGTATATATCTGGGTATTTATCCCAAACTCCTGCAAGGCAAATCTTCTAGCACAGTTTTCCTTGCACTGTTTTCCTGTTTGTCATAATTGCCATAGAGAGTTTATTCAACTAAAAATCTGCAACACAGAGAAAGTCTGTCTCCCCTCTCACCTACACACCAGAAGGAAGGCTAGAGAGCTAATTCTCTTCTTTTTTCACAGTCTGAGAAAGGGCACACATACCAGTCTGTGTGGAGAACACACTGGTGTTGGTACCAAGTATCCAGGGAGCAAGCAAACACTGGGGGTTACTTACAAGTTGCTACAGCTAACAGCATGTCAGCCTACTGAAGAAGCTGTGTGCGTGTTATACCCAAATCCTACAATCACAGAACTGTATTTTCATCAGTATCCAATGCACTAAATAACCAAGTCCCAGAACAATTACCTCTTCATGCTGAGGCAGTACCTCTGGGAAATATCCACCCTTTCAAGGTTGATTGCAAAAATCCTTCCATGTCTTACAAGGTATTAAGTTTAGCTTATTGGAGAGAAGTAAATGTGAATTAAAGGTTGTGCATTTCACCCCAAGTTAAGACAATTGCAACAGACTCCAATGTAATGAAACCATTTCAGAATGTGGCTTCAGTGCCTGTGGGAAATATTTTGCTGTTGTTTATCTGGCTGATTTTTGTCTTCCTCACGTAGATTTCCTGCTCAGAAAACTCTCAGTGTTTCCCACCCTCTAAAGAAAGGCAAAGAACAAAGCTTCTCAGACTGGCATTGCCTGGTCCTTACCCACTTTCCAGCTGCATCTCCCATGACTCCCCCACGCACAAAACCAGTCATGCCTCGCAGGGTTTCCAGACCCCACCTTCCCCGTGATATCTGAGCATAGTCCACCTGGAAAGCCCTCTCACCTACCTCTGCCTGTAAAATTCTACTTATTTTTCATGTCCTACCTTAAATGCTCCTTCAAGAAACCAGTCTGTGTCCTACTGTAGATCCCTTGTGATTCTTGTACAGCATTTATCACAGTTCGCTTTATTTTACAGTGTTTTGTTTTATTGTGTTTGTCCATCCACCCAGCAAATACTTAATGAGCACTAGTTACGTCTTCATGGTACTTTTGGTCTGGTTGGGAAGACAGACTGTACAAAAGAGCTCTCATGACAACGTGTAGCAAGTAGACAGTAGAGGAAGGACAGCACACACAGGAGCCATCCAGGCTAGTGTTTTACGTGTGTTGGCTCTGGGAGCTGGGCCCAGGAAGGCTTTCCCTTGCATGATTTTATTTCACTTTGTACAAGAGCAGGTGCTTACTGAAGTAAGAGACTTCGCAGGACGATTTGGAGTTAATCATCACGGCTCTCACCTGCGTAGCACTAGCTCCTCTGACCCCGCTGTGAATTAAGGCCATTGCTCCTGGAGCTCTTCTGGGGCTTCCTTACATGGAGAAAAGCTACTGAGATTTTCCAACTTAAAAGTTTTTCTCTCTCAGCACAGACATTCTGCCAAGCAGGGATTGTTCTAGAGTTGTTGGTGGACACAATTTACGGGGAAACAGATGATGTGTTTATTACAGTATGGGCTGAAAGCTTCATGAGTTGAAGAGTAGGCCTTTTTTTTTTTTTATTGCAGTATAGTCAGTTACAATGTGCTAATTTCTGTTTTATAGCATAATGTCCCAGTCATGCATATATATACATATATTTAATATTCTTTTTCATTAAAGATTATTATAAGATATTGAATATAGTTTCCTGCACTATACGAAGAAATTTGTTGTCTATTTTTATATATAGTGGTTAATATTTGCAAATCTCAAACTCCCAAAGTTATCCCTTCCCACATCCTCTCCCAGTAACCATAAGATTGTTTACTATGTCTGCAAGTCTGTTTCTGTTTTGTAGATGAGTTCATTAGTGTCCTCTTTTTTCTTTTTCTTTTTAGATTCCACATATAAGTGATATATGGTATTTTTCTTTTTCTTCCTGGCTTACTTCACTTAGAATGATGATCTCAAGGTCAATCTATGTTGCTGCAAATGGCATAATTTTGTTTTTTATGACTGAGTAGTATTCCATATATAAATATTACCACATCTTCTTTCTCCAGTCATCTGTCAATGGACATTTAGGTTGCTTCCATGTCTTAACTATTGTAAATAGTGCTGCTATGAACATTGGGGTGCATGTATCTTTTCATATTAGAGTTCCCTCAGGATATATGCCCAAGAGTGGGATTGCTGGATCATATGGCAAGTCTATTTTTAGTCTGTTGAGGAATCTCCATACTGTTTTCCATAATGGTTGCACCAAACTACATTCTCACCAACAGTGTAGGAGGGTTCCCTTTTCTCCACACCCTCACCAGCATTTATTGTTTGTGGACTTTTGAATGATGGCCATTCTGACTGGTGTGGGGTGATATTTCATTGTAGTTTTGATTTCCATTTCTCTGATAATGAGTGATACTGAGCATTTTCTCATGTGCCTATTGGCTATTCATATGTCTTCATTGGAGAATTGCTTATTTAGGTCTTCTGCCCATTTTAGGATTGGGGTTTTTTTTGTTGTTATTGTCATTAAGTTCTATAAGCTGTTTATATATTCTGGAAATTAAGCCTTTGTCAGTCACATCATTTGCAAATATTTTCTCCCATTCTGTAGGTGGTTGTTTTGCTTTGCCTGTGGTTTCCTTTGCTGTGCAAAAGCTTATAAGTTTAATTAGGTCTCATTAATTTTCTTAATTTTTGCTTTTATTTATGTTGCCTGGGTAGACTGCGCTAGGAGAACATTGCTAAGATTTATGTCAGAGAATGGTTTGCCTATGTTTTCTTCTAGGAGGTTGATAATGTCTTGTTTTATATTTAAGTCTTTAAGCCATTTTGAGTTTATTTTTGTGTATGGTGTGAGGGAGTGTTCTAACTTCATTGATTTACATGCTGCTATCCAGCTTTCCCAACACCACTTGACAAAGAGACTGTCTTTTCTTCATTGTATACTCTTGCCTCCTTTGTTGAAGATTAGTTGACTGTAGGTCTGTGGGTTTCTGGGCTCTCTGTTCTGTTCCATTGACCCACATGTCTGTTTTTGTACCAGTACCATGCTGTTTTGATTACTATAGCTCCATAGTATTGTCTGAAGTCTGGGAGGGTTTTTCCCTCCAGCTTTATTCTTTTTTGAGGAGCAGTCCTTTTTGGAGTGTGGAATCTACACATAAATGAAGTTAACCCATAAAATTCATAAGGTATCTTGACTGCCTTAGGGGAAGAGTTTATGAACATACCTAAACCTTTCAATTGTTATTTGTGTCCTTCAACGATTAAGTAAAATGCAATCCCATTTCAGTCATTTGTTAGAAACTGAGTAGTTTTATGCTGACTAAAAATACCAGTGAGGTGCCTATGGATTAGGTTGGATCTATGGCTCCAAAACACAGCAAGAAAACGAGAGCCTTGAAAAGGTCACCTCTGCAAATACACTTGGTAAAACTCTCATTTTGTACAGTACAATAAACTTCATCCTGCCCTATACAGCAGATTAATTTGCTAAGATATTAACTTCTGCTTCTTCTCATTGTATTTTTACCCCTTACTATTGTAAGAAGGCAGTCAGACTTTTGTGTTCTCTTATCTGAAGGTTGCAAGAGAGAGAGCAGTGCTGCCTGGTGACTCTCCCTCAAGGCTTTAGGAATTGGTCTCTCTGAATCCTCCTTGTTTGAGGGGATTGGGCTCACTTAGCCCAAAGAGTAATGGAGAGAAAATGATCTTCCCAGACTGGGAAGGTGGGAGTGGGCGGGTAGGTCCCAGGAAGGGCCGTGCCCTGTTCCCTAGCAGCTGCCTTGGATGGGCATCACTTTGGAGCAGTTCTGGGTGTGGGGCCCTTGGGGTGGACCCTTAGGCATGAAGTGTCCCCACATTTGCTGAGATCCTACCATTCAGGAAACAATGGAGCTGCTCAGCTTCCAGGAATAACACAGGCTTGGACACTGAGCGGGGAAGGGCTGTCCCTGAATGTTGTAGATTACACAAGGCTCCTACGGACTGGAGCAGGGAGGGAAGAAGCCCCTGTAATGATGGAATTTTAGTTTCTCAGCCCTTGGCAATTGGCAGTTTGGAGTCAGAGTTGATTTGATGTAGAAATTAAGAGGATGTGATAAGCCAAGGGCCAGAATAAAATTATACCCAATACAACTGTGTACATGAGAGCAAAATACCAATTTGGAATGAAAGTTGTACATGGGTGGGAGGAGGAGAGCCGGAAGAACTAGTCCCATTTCGTTTTTTCATCTTTGCTTTCCCTTTTGTAAAACCCCCATGCTGGATTATTTTCAACATGTATGACCTGGATCCAAAGAGCCTCCAGTGGAGATGAGCAATATCTTGAAGGGCCCCTGGGGGCCACAGGTAGACCAAAAAAAAAAAAAAAAAAAAAAAAAAAGAAGGAAAAGGAGATGAGAAGGAAACGAAATGAAAAAGGAAAAGGAAGTAGGGAAGAGAGAAAGTGACAATTACCTGAAGTAACAATAACCCTATGTGTAGATTCCCTGGTGTGGCAGGTGGTCTCAGGCCAAGCCAAAGGAAGATGCTTATGCTGTTTACTCCTTTTCTCACTTTCCCCACATCTCTTCTACTTTATGTCTTCAGACAGCCCTTGAGCATCTTAACACCTCATCTGCCTGCAGGCAACTTCATTCCTAAATCCTGCCTAGCTTGGGAAGGGTCATTAGGAAGGCATCTGGGGTTGAGCCTTGCATATACCTGAGTTTCAAATCTGGCTCTGCCAACTCATGGCACTGTGTCTTGGGCACTAGATCCTCAAGAACTGAAAGTAGTGCTCCATGTGTGGCAGGTGTCAGTAAACTGTCCACCGACCAAAACTCTCAAATGACCTCCTCCTTGTTATTTTACCTTCAGACCCCTGGGTGGTGAAGATTTTCAGTCCTGAATAATCACTGGTGAAAATTGAAGGCTGGCTAGAAAAGAGGCAGAGGGCACTGAAGAGAACCCATGATTTCACCTTCACATCTGTAAGCAGCCCTGATGATCTTGGGTATCTCTGGTCCACCAGTTCTCAAATTTTACCAGGCATCAGCATCACCTGGAAAGTGCAAGGTCTCCAGAACCTTGGATCCATAAATGCTTACCTCCAGAAGGAGCTCAGGGGGTCTCCAGGTGTACAAGAGACACTCAAGAGGTGTGTGTGTTTCTCTCTCCAGGAGCTAGGAGACATTGTAACGTTCTATCTACCACTTCACTGGATACGTTAGTCTGAAATTCTGTCCAGACTTGGTAGATACTTCCATCCTCCCAGTACATGCAGGTCTAGCCGTCATGCTTACTCACTAATACATTGTGTGCTCTCTCTTCCCTCTTCATATGTTGGTAAAAAGGGGGTTTTGTTGGCAGCATTGTTTTATTTCCTTAACACAACCCTAACCACTCTTCTCTGCCAACAACCCTCCCAGCCTAGGCTGATGCAATTAGAATCTGTCTCCCAGGAATTTGGGATCAGGACTGAGAGATATGGTCTACACAGGGTGAGGGAAGGTGAACAGTGTGGCAGACACTCAGAGAGAAGCAGAGGCACCAATTCTGGACGTCTTTCTACGTGGGGTACAGTCCCAGTGAGTTCCAGCTACCTTTCCTGCCTTGGGTTCTGCGAACTACCTCATGTCCTGCCAAACTCTCCTTTTTTAGCTCAAGCAAATTGGCCTTGGATTTCTGCTAACTGCACCTAGATAACCTGCACTGAGATACTCCCCACTGCCCTCACGATGAAGTGCAGAGTCCTGGACACAGTAACAAAGCTCTTCACGATCTAATACCTGCTTACCTCTCCATCTCTTATCTCAACATGTTTGCATCCAACTCTGTATCTCAGTCATACTGAACTACTTCTTAGCTCTTTGTACTCTTCAGGTCTTGGGTGTGCTTTTTTCTTTCTCCTGGTAACACTCTTTTCTTCTCATTTTTGCCTGGTCAATCCCTATTCAGCCTTCAGAAAACAGTGTAGGTGTGTCACTTCCTTCAGGAAGCCCTCCCAGATACATAGCTTTTTTCCCCTCCATATTCTTGAAGTATATTTAGCTTCTGAGTCCTTGCGCTTACATGAGGCAACATAATTCCCTGGAGACTTGTCTTTCTTCCTCTCTAGATTTTGAACTCTGTGAGGGCAAAGACTGAGTCTCAATCACTGTTGTATCTGAGTGTCTAACAGTACCTCGTACTTGGCTGGCACCCAATAAATACTTGTCCGATGAATGAATGATGTGCCTCTCCTATTGTCAGTTTTCTGCCCGAGTGGCAGATTGACAATGTTGAACTGAAAAAATGAGAATTACTTTGGCCTCAAGCTATAAACTACAATTTGTAAATTCTCCTGAGATGAAGAATCAGGTATCACCATGGTCTGGGAATATCCTATTACCTTCATTGAACCTATCTTTTCCCCTGATTTAATTATCATGACAGAGTTTCTAATTAAGGAAAAGGCCTCATGCATTTATTGATTCAAATGTGCTGTATCACTAGGGAGATTTTGAGAATAAAGTTAGGACTCAGCATATCAGAAATTCAAGCCATTTGAGATCTCTCAAAGAGGTCTGCCCTTGGGTCATTTAGCACAGACTTTCATAGTCACTGAAAACTGTTGTCATGGTAATCATGGAACCTTTCATGATTTTTGTATTTGAGTTAATGAAGATACTGGAAGGAGCCCAAAGGAATTCATACTTGGGTGTGCATTTGTCTCCATATTAACCCAATCATTGTTTTGAACACACATCTGCCCCTGGGCCAATTCTCTTGGCTCTCGGTCCTGACAGGAATAAATAAACAACTGATTCCTTTTTAGTATTTCAGACTAGGAGGCTGTGGATGGCTGCCCTTTGGGTTTCATTTCAACAGGAAATCCCACACAAAGGGTTTAAAGGAGCAGAAGAAAAAAAATGGTGCATGAACTAAATCTCTTCTTTTGTTTCAAACTATTAATGTTGCTGATTTCAAGGCACCTAAATCTAACACTTATACAGAAGTTTCTGTTATGGGGAGCACAGAACATTGACTATATCTAAAGTCTCTCTTTTATGGTCCTTCATTAATATACCTTAATTCAAGCCTCCATTAAGTCTACAAATTTAGATCCAGATGTCTCAGTGTGCTCATCTTTGAGTGTGAGATTTTTTACTGATGTCCTGTCCTGCCAGTTATTTGCCAATATCCATTCTCTCATCTTGCCAGATACTAGTACTCACTTTTAGCTAGGCATGTAGATACTTGAAATCAAGACATTTCCCATTCTTCCTGAATGCTGGCTAATAGTAATTTAAGTAGAAGTGGTATATTTGACTTCATGGGATTATCTTTAAAGGGAGTGAGCATGTGCCCTTCTTCATCCCTTCCTAAACTGACTGGAATGTGGATGTGATGGATGGAGCTGGGGCAGCCATTTTGGACAATGAATTGAGAGCCAGGTTGAGAAAAGCAGAATGACAAGATAAAAGGAATTTGGGTCCTTGAAGACTGTGAAGCTTCCATAAAAGCCCAGACCATGTTTATGAGTGAGAGAAAGGAAGTTCAGTCTTATGTAAGCAACTGTTATTTTGGACTTTCTGTCATCTAATCTTAGCTGACGTATCATCCAAAAATGAAATTATTCCTCTTTCCACTGATTGGGTGTGAACCTTTTCTGTGAGATGACCTTCTGATCCAGAATGTGCTAGAAGGTGGACAGGTTTGCTGGGCCTTTGCATCAGCCAGAGTGAATTTTCTGGAATGGGGAGTTGAGACAGCATTTCAATGGCAGAAAAATATCTACTCCAGCTTAACCACAGAGACATAGTGTTGCCTGGTTTTTGTATGTGCATTTTGAATTTTTTTCATATAAGTTGAACCACATATCTTTTACCCTAATATTAGAACTCCTACTTCAAATGCTTTTTGGAATGAAGTAGATGACACATAAGAATCATTAGTGATTAGTCTGAGTGCAAAGTAATTGTGATAAGACATTAAACCTCCCCAAAACCCCAAACCTTCCAAATTATTTGAAACAAGTATAGTGATCCTCCACATGGGAGGCACAGCCTTATACCAGTGAAGAATTGCTATTTTACTTACTGAATTTGGGCCTTTTAATCTTCTTTGTCATTTCTTTATTTGAGTGTATTCCAGTCACCAGCAAAACTGCATGAAGAAAATGCAAAAATATCTAATCAATATTAATTCACCCAAATACTTCTCTCTTTGATCTTTATATTCGCTTCAATCACATGTTAAAGTATCCTCATTAGTAGAACCAATTTTCCCTGATTTTATGGTTGGGGAAATAAGATGTATCCTTTGTGCTTTTCTTAGCCTCTGCTGAAAGGGTCTTTCAAAAATACCTCTTGGATACCTGTCCTTTGTTTTGCTGTCTTTAAATTTCACCACATCAACTCTACTGTCTCCACTTTCAAAGGCGGGAATGTGGGTCTGGAGAAGTCCACTGATTTGCTTGGTCCCAGGAATAAAGGATGAGCACCCAGGCCCTTCTTGTGCTCTTTTATCTATTCCACACTGAGTTTCTAAATGGCCAGTTTCCAAAATACCAGAGAACTGCCTCGCATGTGTGTGCGAGAGTGACAGAGGCCAACGGAGGGGATGTGTAAACAGCCTCAGAGGAAGAATCTGAAAAGGAAGACGAGGAGGAAGGGGACTGGGAAGGAGAGAGAGAGAGACTCCTCACAAGGTGTGGTGTGATCTGACTGTCCCCCGGTGGCCCCCCTCCAGCAGCACCTGGTTCTGTGACCCTTAGAGGGCACCTGCAGGTGGGAGGGCTTCCTTCTCAGAAACTAAAGCAGAACCTCAGCCAGCATACTGCGGATGGATACTGCTCTCCTTCAGGGAGCATAACAATAGGGGAAGAAAGAGGAATTCTTTATCTTTTTAAAATTTAAAGTCACATTACCAGTTTGAGCCTTGTGTTTTTAAAATATAACATTGACTGATTTTTGTCTTATTACCAAAACAATATATGTTCCTTGTAGAACAATGTAAAACACACACACACACAAAACAGTACTACAGAAAATACAGATGAACACAAAAATAGAGTATTTTTCAGGCTTTTTCTGTATGTCTGTTTTCATATGGGTACCTTTTTACTGAGTTTAACACCGATTAAAAATTTTTTTTTAATTAAAGTATAGATGATTTACAATGCTGTATTCATTTCTGGTGTACAACACAGTGTTTCAGTTATACATATATTTAGTCTTTTTTCACTATAGGTTATTATAAGATATTGAATATAGTTCCCTGTGTTGTATAGTAGGACCTTATTATTTATCTATTTTATATATAGTAGTATGTATCTGCTAATCCCAAACACCTAATTTATCCTTCCCCTACCTTTCCCCTTTGGTAACCTATCTCTGTGAGCCTGTTTCTGATTTGTAAATAAGTTCATTTGTATCATTTTTTAGATTCCACCTATAAGTGATATCATATGGTATTTATGTTTCTCTGACTTACTTCACTTAGTATGATAATCTCTAGGTCCATCCATGTTGCTGCAAATGGCATTATTTCATTTTTATGTGTGTGTGGCTGAGTAGTATTCCGTTGTCTATATATACACCACATCTTCTTTCTCCAGTCATCTGTCAATGGACATTTAGGTTGCTTCCATGTCTTGAGTATTGTAAATAGTGCTGCTATGAACATTGGGGTGCATGTATCTTTTCAAATTAGAGTTTTCTCTGGATATGTGCCCAAGAGTAGGATTGCTGGATCATATGGTAACTCTATGTTTAGTTTTTAAAGGAACTTCCAAACTGTTCTCCACAGTGGCTGCACCAAATTACATTCCCACCAACAGTGTAGGAGGGTTCCGTTTTCTCCACACCCTCCTTAGCACTTGTTGTTTGTGGACTTTTTGATGATGGCCATTCTGATCAGTGTGAGGTGATACCTCATTGCAGTTTTGGTTTGCGTTTGTCTGATAATTAGCAACTTTGAGCATCTTTTCATGTGCCTATTGGCCCTCTGCATGTCTTCTTTGAAGAAATGTCTGTTCAGGTCTTCTGACTATTTTTGGATTGGGTTGTTAGTTTTCTTGTTGTTTAGTTGTATGAGCTGTTTGTGTAGTTTGGAAATTAATCCCTTGTCAGTCACATTGTTTGCAAATATTCTCTCCCAGTCTATAGGTTGTCTTTTTATTTATGGTTTCTTTTGTTGAGCAATCACTTATAAGTTTGATTAGGTCCCGTTTGTTTATTTTTGCTTTTATTTCTGTTGCCTTGGGAGACTGACCTACGAAAACATATAAACATGATTTATATCAGAGAATGTTTTGACTATGTTCTCTTCTAGGAGTTTTATGGTATCCTGTCTTATATTTAAGTCTTCAAGCCATTGTGAGTTTATTTGTCTAACTTCATTGATTTACATTTGGCTGTCCAGCTTTCCCAGCACTACTTGTGAAGAGACTGTCCTTTCTCCATCCTTGTGGAATATTAATTGACTATAGGTGTGTGGGTTTATTATCCGGGCTCTCTATTCTGTTTCATTCCATTGATCCATATGTCTTTTTTTGTGCCAATACCACACTGTTTTGATTATTGTAGCTCTGCAGTATTGTCTGAAGTCTGGGAGGATTCTGCCCCCAGCTGTGTTCTTTTTCCCGAGTTTTGCTTTGGCAGTTCTGGGTCTTTGTGATTCCCATACAGGTACTAAACAAACATTTGATGATGCTCATACCATTTACAGTGTGTTATAACTTATTGCTACTTAAGGATATTTAGAAACATTTTTTCTTGTCATTTAATGTCCCTCTCCCAATAATTTTAACTGCCTGCAAAATATTGCCATGTGTGGATGTATCATAATTTAGCTAAATCCCAATGTAATGTAAATAGCTTCATCTTTGCACTGATCCCTTATTATCTCCTTAAAATACAGTTCCAAATAGGATTTCTTGTCTGAAAGATATGCCCACTTAAAATTTTGATACATATTGTGAAATTTTCTCATAGCAATTTTTTTTTATTAATAATGTCTGAAAATGCTCACTTCTGTCTACCTATGCTAATTTTACCTGTAGACAGAAAAGCATGTTTTTCCTTTTACAAGGCTAGTCAGTCTCTATTCTTATTCTGTCCTCCTCAGGCATTCTTCTACCTGACCCAACCAAAGATGGTACTGCTCTAACCTACCTCCATTTTAGCCACCTTTTTTTGAGAAACCCACTTTCTAGGTGGAGCTGGAATTCTGGAGATGAATATGAGGCAGCTGAGTAACAAAACAGGCATTTTACTTCCTGGTTATGCCTTTTTTTTTTTTTTTTTTTTTTAACAGAACACAGATGCTCCATTAAGGCATAAATCAGGACTCAGGAATTCTTGAACTGGCAACTATTTTTGAAAGAAAAAGTGGCCCTGTCACCAAGTGTTTGTTAAGAAAACTTTATTTATTTTATGGATTATCCATAGCTAAGCTGTGCCAGTGATGTAGCTCCTGAATTATCCCCAGTTTTGACTACTAGCTTAGTTGAGGCCTGGACAGTTGACATACCATGTCCTGCAAGAACAAAACCGTGAAAGAGAACTGAGTGAGCACCAAAAGTCTAGCCAAGTAGAATGAAGGCAGACATTTTTTAGGTGTTATTTACTTCTGGGGTTTGGGTGGGTTTGAGTGTCCTGGAGGTCTAATGTTTATAGTAGTCTCTGTGTCACTTAACTCTGTCCAAAGACCGCATCTTCATTTTATACACAAAAATAAATAACTAGAATTCTAGAATATTTTTAAAAACAAGTATGAAATATTATATAGAAAAAAATTATGCAAGTTAAGTAGAGGGAGTAAGTGAATAGTTTTAAATGTGGGTCTCAGTTCTTGGTGGAAAACCAAATACTGTCCTTCTAGGGCTGTGTGCCTGTGGCAAGTGGTTTATAAGACTTGGTATCATTAGGACTATAAATATTTCAGTAAGACCACCCCATCACTCACATTTGCTCGCCCAGGACCCTCCATGCTGAAAACATGAAGAGCTGGGTTCAGTTTTACAGCAGCAGTTAATAAAGTCATTATTCTCGGTGGTACACAGAGCCCCTCCCCTCAGCTTCCATCCTTGTTAATTAAAGGTCCCCAGAAACCACTCCTCAAGAGGAGGGCTGGTCAGTCAGGCTGCAGATGTGCTCATGCCCTGACGCAAGTCTTCATTCCTCTTCAGCAAGACGTCTCTTGCTACCTTGGAAATAGTGACTTGCACATGGAATTTGGGTGAGAGAAAAATCAGCATTGTGTTCCTCTTCTTAGGAAGCCACGCAAAGTGCTGAGATGGATAGTGGATGCTCACTTGGAAGTGCAAGGCAGAACACACTTCTGAATTTGTGGGATTAGTTATCTGGCCACTGAGGCCATTAGAGTCTAGAAGCCTTGAGGAGAAATCAAGTCTAGAGGCCAAAGTTCCAACGTGATCATGATTTACCAACTCTGCAGCCATACTTCTCAAATTTTTTTTCTTAGTTTTTTTGTAGGGGGCTGGCTAGGTAATTAGGTCTATTTATTTAATTATTTTTTTCAGTGGAGGTACTGGGAATTGAACCCAGGAATTCGTGCATGCTGAGCACGCGCTCTACCACTTGAGCTATACCCTCCCCCCTTTTTTGGGAAGGGGGTAGGTAATTAGGTTTATTTATTTATTTTGTTAGTGGAGATACTGGGGATTGAACCTAGGACCTCATGTATGCTAGGCACACACTGCCACTGAGCTATACCCTCCCCTGCTCATATTTCTCAGTTTTTAAAACTTCAGTGTTCCAGTTTTGACTAACATGAAAAGTTCTCACCTTTCACTAGTCATGCTTGAAATTTCAAAACAAATTAAATGTTGAACTTACTTTTTCAAATAAAAAGTTTCCCTCTACTTCTCTTTCTCTTCCTCTAGTGTGGCCATCAGTACAGTTACCTGTTTAATTGTTTAAAATTCAATTTCAATAAATTATCATCCAGCTAATTTATAGGGAGAATACAAATGAATTAGCTTAAAACAGTGTTCAGTCTCATTAGTGATAAAAAATGCAAGCTAAAGCAAAATGACAGGATATTTTCCCATATAGTGTATTGAATACTGAACACGAGATTATCCAGTACTCTGTTGGTAAATTCTAAGCAGGTGGAGGAGTCTGTCTGGAAAGCCATTTGATAATACATTTCAATAGCCTTAAAAACATTTATGTGCTTTGCCCTAAAAAATAGATACCTAGTGATATATCCCAAGTTATAATCAGAGATACAGACAAAGATTTATGTAAAGATGTTCATTACAGCATTATTGCTAATAGCAATCTGGAAATAATGAAATGTTGGAAATGTCCCAACAATGGGGAAATCCTAAGCATTTGTTGCAGATGATGTGTAACAGAACACTGAACGACTGCAGAATTACGAGCTTCAACCTTAAGGACGATTCTGACAAAATTAGAATATATGCAGAGAGAAGTACCTCGAACAAATATACCAAAATGTTAATAATGGTGGAGATAAAATTCCTATATAATATTTTCTATATTTTCCCATTTCCTAGTATATTTCATATATATATATATATATTTATGTAGAATGTTTCTTTTCTAATTAGAAAAAGAATTATTTTTTAATTTGGTCATATTGAAATCACATAGACGTATAATAATGAAAAGTGCTTTCTAAAGTCTTTAGTGTGGTTAATACTCACTTGTGTTGCAGTTTTCCTTTCAGTAATAAATTATAATCAGAATCCATTTACTTTCAAGAAAAGACATGAAATGCTGAAACATGTAACCAATGATCAAATCAATAAGTACTTACTGAATATTTATTATGTGTCTAGAACTTTTATTGGAATACCTCCTTCCAGCCCATGAACTTCTTGTTTGACTTCTTAGTGCCCTCAAGATACTAACCCAGGTGGTGTTCACAGGGATTCTTTCCTTGACCAAACTTGAGTCAGGCTCCTCTACACCCTCTTCTCAACTAAGCTTTGACCTTGGGCTTCTGTGTCTGTCCTTGTTGGGCCTGCATCACTCAGTTTTAGCAAGAATCTTGTTTAGAGAGAATCCTCCACCCTCGATATCTGATCGCCCTGGTCTGCCTTTAGTCGGAATCCTGTCCGGTTGGTTTAGCAAGAATCCCCCTACTCCCTTTGATGTCCCCTCTTAGTAATTCCCATCCCCTGACCCCCTGCAACCTGCTCCTTGGCTATAAATCCCCACTTGTCCGTGTTGTGTTTGAAACTGAGCCCAGTTCTCCCGGTTCTGTACTGAGATCTCCTTCCCCCTGTTGCAGTGGTTCCTGATGAAAATCTGTTTTTACTGCTTTGAATACTGCCCGGCTCTGGTGGTCTTTAACAGTGTCCACAGTGCCTTCCTGAAAACTGATTTATACAGCAGATCATTTTAAATCAGCTGAGATCTCCCCTATGCTTTGATTTGGAGTTACACACTCAGTGGAACATCTATCACCAAATATATCAGAGCTTCATAGCATGGGTAGGACAGTTTATCCTCTCTGTTCACATAAATCACAAAATTATGCTTCGAATCATAGAATAGTAAAGCTGGGAGGAGCTTTGGAGGTCATCTGTTTTGTAGAAAAGAAACTAAGGTCCAGGTTGACCCCTTGGCTAAAGCTGTGGTTTTGGGTGGCGGGTGGGGGTGGTTGTGGGCAGAAGCTGGAACCAGAACGCACGTTTGCTGGGGCAGCCTTCGGCTCTGCGTGCTGCTTTGTCCCCATGAGTGAGCTCAGTGATTATACATGGAGCTCCGGTGACGACGGGCAGCCTAAAACTGCTACGTCATAAACGTAAATGTATCTAGAGCAAACATTCGAGCTCTCATGTTTATTAATTAAACACCTAATTGACATTAACTTAGAGGGCTTTTGGGAGATCATTGGATGGTTCTGTGTGATATTGTGATTTATGATAAATACGTATTTTGGCCTTCTGACCACAGTTCGTGGCTGGCAGCTCCCAAACCCTTGGAATGTCCTGAGCGATAAGAGCAATGGGAGTACCTTTTGTTATAATATTTGGTTTCTTGTCCTCAGTTCCTGAAATCAGAGCCATAAAGATGAAATGGGCGTCTTGCTATTCATAACAAGCCTGTTTCAATCACAACTGAGCTTATGTTAATGAGGTGGCTTTTGGGAATCCCCTCAAGATGAGTTGGAATTTTCAGTCCTATCTCCTGATTACCCAGGAGGAAAGAGGGCCTGGAGATTCAATCAATCACCAACGGCCGATGAATTAATCAATCATGTCTATGCAATGAAACCTCCATAGAAACCCAAAGGGAGGGGGTTCAAAGAGCTTTCAGGCTGGGGGCCTGAATTCCACGGAGACAGAAGCTTCTTTGTTCAGGACCTTGCCCTTTGTATCTCCTTATCTTGCTGTTGATTTGTATCCTTTAATATCCTTTGTAATGAACTGGTAATCTAGTGGGTAAACTTGTTTCCTGAGTTCTGTGAGCTACTCGAGCAAAGTAATCAAGCCCAAGGAGGGGGTCATGGGAAATTGTGATTTATAGCCAGTCAGGCAGAAGCATAGGTGACAACCTGACTTGCAGTGCTGGCAGTGTGATGGGCAGGAGGGGAGGTGGGGAGGGTCTTGTGGGACTGAGCCCTAAACCTGTGGGGTCAGATCCTATCTCGGGGTAGATAGTATCATAACTGAGCTGAGTTGTAGGACACCCAGCTGGAGTTGGGGAATGACTTCGTGTGGGGAGAAAACTCACACATAGGTATTGGGTGCAGAGTCAGACTCTGATACCTCAAAAATACAGCATCCCTGATGAGAATAATTTATTTAGCAATATTTCTTGAGTGCGTCTGAGATGTGCTGAGAACTGAAAATGCTACAATGAACAAGACACAGCTCTTGCCTTTGGTGAGTTACAGTTTTGGAGAAGCCAGAGTAATGACTCGGTGTATGTCATGCAGCTGTGATCAGAATCAATACAGGGGGCCAAGGAAGCATGGAGGAAGATGGTCTGATCAAATGGAGGGCAGAGGAAGCTTCCTGGAGGACCATTAGGTGTGTGGGAGTGAGAGGAAGAGCATTCCAGGAAAGGGAACAGCAGAGTCAAGACCTGGAGGTGAGAAATGACTCGGCCTTAAGGGGCATGAGAAGGTCCCCAGAAGCCGGGGTGGCTCCTGTGGTAGGGGGGAGAGCAGGAGAGGACAGCCAGGGCCATATCAGAGAGGGTTCACCTGCAAGTAAGGTGAGTGATAAGAGACACGGACTCCATCGTAAAGACAAAGGGCAAACCCTGAGTGTTAAATCAAGGAGTGGTGATCAGACATGTGCTTTAGGGAGATTAGTTGGGGTGTGGTAGAGAATGAGTTAGAGAGGTAAGGATTTGAGGCAGGGAGGCTGTCACAGTACTGAAGAGGGTCCCGGGGGACTAGAGGGGAATGGCCCTAGCATGGAGACAGCAGGTGAGTAAGACATACCGGGGAGGGGCATATAAGGACAGGAAGGAAATTTGTGGCGTCTCCCTTTTCTACTTTGATTTCTTGCTTTCTGAGTGAGCAACCCCAAGAGGAAGAGAGTTTTGCAGAAGGGCAGGCTGAGAGGACAATCAAGTTCTTCTTGGTTCCATGACGCTGGGGACATGGCTGTGTCAAGCGGCCTCAGTGTTTGTATGGTTTTGTTTTGTTTTACAGTAGCTAATCCTTCCTGTTCCTAACCTCCTGCCCCACCCCCAGCCCACCCTATGTTAGAAACCAAGAAACCCTGTAGGTTAGTACAGGGGCCGGAGACAGCCTCCCAAAAGGGCAAAGGGGAAATAAAGGACCCTGTGCTCTCAAGATGAATATTCCTTAGCAAGTTGATGGTGGAATCTGGACCAGAACTCTTCTCTTCCCTCTGACTCCCAGCCTAGTGTCCCTCCACCACGCCAAATGCCCCCTCACCTTCACAGCTATGTGTCTTCTCCCTCCTCCAGTCTTCCATCTACCATGCAGACTCTGTCTACACAGGTCTTGAACATTCTGACTATGCTATGGGTTGAGTTGTGTTTCCCCTCACCCCAGATTCATAGGATTTCATGTTGAAGTCCTAGCCTCCAATACCTCAGAAGGTGTCCTCGACTGGAGATAGGGTGGTTGTAGATGTAATTAAAGTTAGGATGCAGTCACACTGGAGTAGGCTGGGCGCCTGATCCAATATGACTGGTGTTACAAAAAGGGGACATTTGATACAGACACAGACACACTCAGGGAGAACACCATGTGAAGATGGAGGGCAGAGACTCGGGTGATGCCAAGGAATGCCAAAGACTGCCAGCAAGCCAACCAGAAGCTCAGAGGCATGGAACAGATTTCACCTTCACAGCCCTCTGAAAGAGCCAGCCCTGCTGACATGGTGATTTTAGATTTCTAGCCTCCAGAATTGTGAGAGGATAAAACTCTGTTGTTCTCAGCCACGCAGTTCGTGGTATTTTGTTATGGCTGCTCTAGTAAACTAACACCGACTGTCTGAAAGGGCTTTGTACCCTGCGCTGGCAGTAGTTTTACAGTGACCCACAGGGTCACTCTACCTGACAAGGCTACAGCCTTGGGGTCAAGACTAGCAGAAGATTAACCTTGTGCTTAGTGCTGAACCCATCATCACTTTTCTTCTGGTTGACCTGCTGCTCCTTCAGGGCCCACCCCAAATTGTGTTCTCTGATAACAATGGATAAGTTTAAACGGTTTCATCTCTAAGAGTATGAGTTGCCATTAGGTCCAAGTAAGACCATGTCATTGATAAGATTTTTTTTTTTTTTTGAGAAATTAAGAAACAAGAAGATCCCTAAATTCAGAACCTGTAAATATGCTCTATCTGAAATATTTGCTAGTTGCATATACATACAAATATGTGTGTGTGTATATGTGTGCATAAGGTGTAATGCATAGAGGCATACATATGTAATACATATATTTGCTCTCTATAAAAAATATATAGACACACATCCTGAATTTGATCTATGTTTAGCATTTGCAGTTAAACATCTCTCCAAAATGTTTATTATAAAAAGATACACTGAACTGTTTATATGCTCTGTCTTGGTTTAAACCTCTTCTTGGCAGGATTCTGTGGACATTAGGAGGATGTTAAAAGCGTATCCAGATACACATATAAAAGTACTTACCAAGGAACACTTCAATAACAGATGCCTTCATAGTGAGGACAACAATCCCCATAAATACCAAAATGGCACCCTAGGGAGGAAGAAACAGTAACACCGTCATATTTCAGCCAAGAATTCTGCATTGGATGCTCAGAGTGTAGGGAGGGGCTGCCTCATTTTGCATTGCCCTCTGGAGTCTTAGGATTTCAAGCTGTGGCTTTCTGTAAACACCTCACAGAGATGGCAGTGGCTACCGGCACTGGTACCCAGAGAGTCTGTTCTCAGTTGGAAAACCTATTCTAGCCACCAGCCTCCTCTTCTTCAGAGACCTGGCCTTAGAACTGAAGAGGAAATAATTCCACAATTTCGAGGATGTGTTCAACCAGCCTTCAAATTAGGACAAAAGCCACATTTATGGTATTTAGAGAACATTTTTAGATTACAAACTGTTTTATATTACAAAGAGTATCCATTCATTATTCATTCAGTAAATATTTATTAAACATATATGGCTAGGTATTGTTAGAGAGGAAGCTATAAAATTGAATTAAGAATAGTTCTTGTTCTTAAAAGATTTATACTTTAATAGATGTGGGAAAACATATGTAGACACAAAAAACATAATATTAGACAGTGTGCAGGCCCCAAAAGGGAGAATAAGGGGGGCTTTACAGGCCAGTGGTTCTCAAACTTCGCTGCATATTAGTATCATCTGGGAGTTTTAAAAGGCCCTGATACTCAGGCTGCACCGCATACCAATTGAAATAGAATCTCTTGGGGGTGGGATCTAGGCATTAAGCTTTTTAAAAATCTCCCCAGGCAATTCCAAGTGTGCAGCCAAGTTCGAGAACCAGTGATTTAGAGCAAGGCTTCCTAAATCTTAATACGAATCACCTGGGGATTTTATTATAATGCAGATTCTAATCCAGTAGGTCTGAGACAGTGCCAGAGAGTCCCCCCAAGAAGTCAGGGAATTTTAGAGGAGGAAGAGATTATGTCAGCTGTGGGAATAAACAGAGCCTCATAGAGCTGGCAGCAACTGGGTCAATTCTGCAAGATGAAAATAGGAGATGACGTGGCTCCGAGTCGGAGGTTGAGCACTGACAGAGGCTTAGAGATTGGAAAGCACAGTGGATAAGAAGATGCTGTTGATCTATTAGGAGTTCCCCTTCACTAAGGCTATGAGACCCTGGAAGGTGTATTCATACCACCGTTAATTGAACACATACGGTGCATGCTACATAGTGTAGAATCTGCACACTGAGCAGGATGGCAGATTTTATGATCCCAGCTGAACAGATAAGGAAACTTAAGACATAGAAAGAGAAAATGTTATACTCCTGGTGATCAGGCAGTAAGTATGATTAGAGTGGAGGTGGGAGTAGGTGGGAAGGATCTGCCCTGGGTTTAGGCAAGAAGGAAGCACATTGTCTGTAGAGAATTTAAAGACTTAAAATCGTTCTGCTTTCTGTTATCCTTATAAACCAGCAACTCTAAGCACTGTCCGTGATAAAGCCCTCTTCCTCTCTGTGGCAGGTGGCTCCCACTGCATCCTCTCCCCCCAGTGCCACTGCTCTGTGGCCTTTAGGCTCTAGCTGGCATTCATAACCCTATACTCTGGTATGCCCAGGGGTGTGCTGGGAAACCTGCTGTCTGGGAAAAAAAAAAAAAAAAAAGCCCTGATTTAGAGCATTTGCCAATTTCTGTGTTGTAAGTCCTCCCATCGTAGCTGATTTTGAAGCAACCAAAGTGGTGTTACTGCATGGAGATTTGGAAAGAGAGAAACACAATCTGGTACTAGCTAGGTCTAGAGCAAGCTTATGTTTAATATTTGGATACAGTGCTGTGCAGAGTTTATTAACAAGAAGCAATTATTAGAATTATGGTTGAGGCAGTAATACAAGCACTTGATGCAATTAACTTAAATAACACTGTTCAGTATATGAAAAGCTTTATTACAAACAATTAAATTAGGCAGCAAGAGTAAGCCCAAACAGAACCCGTCACTTTGCCAATTTCTAGCAACAGTTGCAATGTGTTAAAAAATTTTTTCCTAATTAAGGTAGTTGACCACTGGCTAAGAAATAGGCAAATAACGGTTTTTATCTTCAAAATAAAAATGTCATACATTACAATCTATTAAATAGCTGAGTCATATTTCGGAAATAGTGTGATAACAAGTACACTTTTTTGTCTTTTATTAATTTGAAAAGTTGCAGATCAACTCATATGTTTTCAGGCCTACAAATGTAAGTCTCCTCTTGGAATAAATGCAGGGTATTAAGCTCTCCTACCAGACTAGCCTAACTAGCTCCTCCAAATGGCTGTTACCATCCAGCACTGGACACTTTGTCTGTGAATCATCTTAGATTTCTTTCTCTCATGTCCCACATCTTTTCCATCAGCCAAGCCTGTTGGCTGTACATTCATAATACATCCAGAATCTGACCACTTGTCATCATCTTTACCATTGCCGCCTGGCCCAGGCCATGGGTTCACTGGGTTATTGCACTTAGCCTTCTATCCAGGCTGTGTCCCTCTTCACACTGAAGTCTACACAGCAACCAGCATGTTCTTGCTCAACGTCAGTCAGTTCATGGCACTTCTCAGATGAAAACTTCTCCGGTTTTCTACCTTACTCAGAATAAAAGGTACAATCTTGGCAAGTGGCTCAGGACCCCACGAGACTGGCCACCATTCGCCCCTCTGACCTCATTTCCTTCTATTCTCCTCACGTATTAAATTCCAGGCACAGCCAGCTCATTTCTAGAACACACCTCTCCCCTCAGGGTCTCTGCGCTTACTGTTAACTCTAGCTGGATGCCCTGCCCCCAGGTCAGAACACGATTTACTGCCTCATTTCTTTCAAGTCTTTGCCTAAACATTATCTTCTCTTGAGATTTTCCCTAATCACCCAACTTAAATTTGCAATCCCTGTCCCACGCATCATCATCCGTACACCCTGTCCTTTCCCTACCATCTTGGTTGCCAGTCACTTATCACCTCCGACAGACTCCATACTTTGCTGATTGTATTTGTTTATTGTTTGTGTTCTCCACTGGAAGGCAAGCTCTGTGAGGGCAGGGATTTTGATTTGATTTGATTTTTTTTTATGTGCTTAGTAACTATACTGAATCAATGAATGAGTCGTTGGGGCTCTTTCCTGTCCCTAGGAAATAAAGAAAAAAAAACAAAAGGAAGACAATCTGTAAATAGTCTAAAAGCTACTGAATTGTACACTTTCAAAGGTGTATTTTATGGTATGTGGATTATATTTCAATAAGCATTATTGATAGTCAACAAACATACCAAAAGGAGAGAGGAAATTGCAGAGAGAAGGGCTCTCAGATCTGTCCTATGTCTTGAGAAGACACGATGGACCTGACCTTTACACACAGGGATGAATGGAGTGGGGGGAAAAAACAGGATTCCAGGAAACATGCTAACCCCAGAGGAGGTATCACCCCAGTGCTGACTCATCAGGAGTGGAACCCGACCAGAATCGCTCTCGCCTCTTGGAATCAGAATGGTTTGAGGCTTCTTTCCTACCACTTCAGTTTCTCTCCTTACTTGGTTCATTTACTTATACATTTAAAATGTAAATGTGCCGTTTGAAATGTGTGAAAAAAAATTCAAACCCTCTCTCAGCCCTTCCAGAAGCTGGGCATTGGGATGGCCACCAGCACTGTTAAGCAGTTTCTACAGGCAGTTCCACATCAGGGAGCTATGGGCTGCACAGTAATGTTGGAACCTTAATGTCTTATGTGCCCAGCAGGGTTCTCACAAAAATGGAACAATAGAGGTTTTCAAAAGAACGTGTTCCTGATTCATAAATTTGTGGACTGGTCTGTGAGATGTAATATAAAGAATCCTGAATATGAAATTCTGGTGAGACAAATGAAGGCTGCTGTGAGATAAAAATATAATTAATGTAAGAAGAGTAGCCAGCCAATTTAATTAGATCTCTTGCTGCCCAGAGTTAGAAAATAAATAATAATACTGCCTTATAATTTTAAGGTTCTTCACAGTTTTCTCCTCCAATTTTTAAAATTATGGTAAAATACAAAAACATAAAATTGGCTATCTTAACCATTTTTAAGTGTACAATTCAGCAGTATTAAATAAATTCGTAATGTGCTGTCATCACCATTATCCACCTTAAGAACTCTTTTTGTCTTGTAAAATTGAAACCTTATGCCCAGTAAACAGTAACTCTCTATCCTCCTCTTTCCCTGGCCCCTGGCAACCACCATTCCGCTGTCTCTGTGATTTTGACTACTCTAACTACCTCTTATAAGTAGAATCATAGTAATTTCTTTTTGTGACTGGCCTATGTCAAACAGCATAATGTTCTCAAGGTTCTTCCATGTTGTAGCATATGACAGACTTCCTTTCCTTTTTAAGGCTACATAATATTCCATCCATTGTATGTATGTACCACATTTTCCTCATCCATTTATCTGCTGATGGACACATGGATTGCTTCTGTGTTTTAGTTATTGTGAATAATTATGCTATGAACATAGCACAAATATTTCTTTGAGACTCTACTTTCAATTATTTTGTGCATGGAATTGCTGGATCATATGATAATTCTATTTTTGATTTTTGGAAGTATCTCCATACTGTTTTTTCAGAGTGGCTATATCATTTTACATTCCCACTAACAGTGCACAAAGGTTCCAATGTCTCTATATCCTTCCTAACACTTGTTATTTTCTGTTTCTTTTGATAGTAGTCATCCCAATGGGTATCTGGTGGCATCTCATTGTAGTTTTAAGTTGCATTTTCCTAAGGATTAGTAATACTGAGCTTCTTTTCATGTGCTTTTTGGCCATTTGTATACTTTTGGAGAAACGTCTATTCAAGTCCTTTGCTCAGTTTTTAATCAGGTTGTTTTTTGATTGTTGTCAAATATTAGGAGTTTTCTACATATTCTAGATATTAATCCCTTATCAGATATATACTTTGCAAATGTTTTTTCCCATTCTATGGTTGCCTTTTTACTCTACTGATAGTATCTTTTGGTGCACAAAATTCTAAAATTTTCGTGAAGTCCAATTTATCTATTTTTTCATTTGTTGTCTATGCTTTTGGGTGTCATAGTCAAGAAATTGTTGCCAGATTCAAGGTTGTGAAGCTTTTGTCCTATGTTTTCTTCTAAGAGTTTTATAATTTTAGGTCATACATTTAGATCTTTGATCCACTCAAGTAAATTTTTATATATGGTGTTAGGTAAGGGTCCAACTTCTTTCTTTTTCATGTAGATATCTACTTTTCCTGGCACCATTTGTTGAAGAGACTGCCTTTTCCCCACTGAATAATCTTGGCAAAAAAATCACGACCATATATGTAGGTTCATTTTAGGCTCTCTGTCCTATTCCATTTGTGTATATGTCTGTACCGATGCTAGTATCACGTTGTTTTGATTACTATTTAGCTTTGTGATAAGTTCTTTTCGATCAGAAACTATGTGTCCTCCAGCTCTTCTCTCTCTCTCTCTCTCTTTTTTTTTTCAAGATTGTTTTGGCTATTTGGGGTCCTTTGTGATTCCATATAAATTTTTGTATGGTTATTTTCTATTTCTGCAAAAAATGTCATTGGGATTTTGATATTGTGTTAAATCTGTCGAGCGCTTAAGGTAGTTTTTATAGTTTAACAATACTAGGCCTTCCAATCCATGAACATGGGATGTGTTTCTACTTATTTATGCCTTCTTTAGTTTCTTTCAGTAATGTTTTATAGTTCTCATTGTACAAGTCTTTCACCTCCTTGGTTACGTTGATTCCTAAATATTTTATTCTTTTGGATGCTGTTGTAAATGAAATTGTTTTCTTAAGTTCTTTTTCAGATTGTTCATTATTAGTGTACAGAAATGCAACTGACTTTTGTGTGTTGACTTTGTATCCTGCTCCTTTGATGAATTCATTTATTAGTTCTAACAATTTTGTTGTGGAATCTTTAGGCTTTTCTATGTATAATATTATATTATCCAAAAACAGAGCTAATTTTCTTTCTTTCTTTCCAGTTTGGATGCCTTTTATTTCTTTTTCTTGCCTAATTGCTCTGGCTTGAACTTCCAATACTATGTTGAATAGAAGTGGTGAAAGCAGGTGTCCTTGCTGTGCTCCTGACCTTAGAGGAAAAGCTTCAGTATTTCACCATTGAGTGTGACATTTGTTGTGGGTTTTTCATATGTGAATTTTATTATGTTGAGATAGTTTTCTTCTATTGCTATTTTGTTGAGCGTTTTTATCATGAAATAGTATTGAATTTTGTCAGATGCTTTTTCTGCATCAACTGAGATAATAATGTGGGTTTTTCCCTCTTTGTTCTATTAACATGGTGTATTACATCAGTTGATTTTCATATGTTCAACCATTCTTGCATTACAGAAATCCCACTTGGTCATAGTGTATAATTACTTTAATATGCTGATGAATTCAGTTTACTAATACTTTCTTGAGGATCTTTTTGCATCAATGTTCATAAGGAATATTGTATTAGTATGGGAAACTATAGTTTTCTTTTCTTGTAGTGTCTTTGGTTTGGTGTCCAGGTAACGATTGCTTCATAGGATGAGTTCATTTTCAGTTTTTAGGAAAAGTTTGAGAAGGATTGGTGTCAGTTCTTCTTTAAATGTTTAGTAGAATTCAACAGTGAAGTCATCAGGTCCAGGGCTTCTCTTTGTTGCAAGAGTTTTGATTACTGATTCATTCTCCTTACTAATTATAGGTCTATTTTTTTTTCTTCATAATTTATCTTGGTAGGTTTTGCATTTCTGGGAACTTGTCCATTTCATCTAGGTTATTCAATTTGCTGGTGTACAATTATTCATAGTACTCTTATAATCTTTTTTATTTTCAAAAGCAGTGGTTGCTTCAGGTGAAAAGAACTGGGTAAGTGGTGATCAGAGATGGGAGTGAGCAGCTTTGTTATATTTAAATTTTTACCCTGTGCACAAATGTCAATAAATCAGAAATTAATGGAATGATCTCTTGGGAACACTTAACATATACAGATAGTGTTGATATCAAATGAGAAGCTACAGTAATCTCCTAACCCTCTCCTTGACTCTTGCTTTTCTTGCTCCAGGTCACCTTTCTCTCTGGTTGGAAAGGATCACTTCCCCAAAGCATAGGTCTGACTGTGCACTCACTCTCAGAATTCTTCTTCACAGTCCATCATTCTCTGCAGAACAAAGCCCATATTCCTTAGTGAGGCATCACAAACTTAATGAAGTGGCCCACCTTACCTTTCATACCATCTCACTGCAATTCTCTTCTGTAATCCTCTTTTCTGACTCCAGTACACCCCGGGCTTTTGGTCTTTTCTCTACACCCTCACATCTGTGTCTTGGCTTATGCTCTTATTACTGTTCTGTCTGGAATACCTTACCACACCTCATCTGCCTCTCACAAGCTTATCCATTTTTCAAAGTTTACTCATGGGCCACCTCTTCTAGGTAAATCTCTCTGATCTCCTCAAGTCAAAATTCATCTTCAATCATGCATCCATTTAATCATTCCAAAAGATTTTGGGTGTGTACACTGTGCTAGGCAGAGAGGAAGAAGGTGTAGGACCTATCATCAGGTTGCTGTGAGTCTTCTAGAAAGAAACTGATGTGCACTCATCATAACTAGCATTAACTGAGCTTTTTAAGTGTCAGTAATATATTAACTCATTTAATCCTCACAACAACTTGATCAAGTAGGGGCTGTTTCTTGCCTTAATTTCAGAAGTAAGGAATTGGAGGCACACAGAAGTTAAGTACTTCGCCCAAGGGTCACAGGGCTGGAAAGAAGAGGAGCTGGAATTCAACCCAGGCAGTCTGAGTGTAGAGGCCCTGCATTTCGTTTCACTGCTTGCCATAGATGTTTCATAATAAGCAAGTGCACTTCCCTCATCCGCATTCTGATTTAATTGGTCTTAGTTGGAGTCCATATTTTTTTTAAAGCTCCCCACGTGACTCCACTGTGCAGCCACAATTGAGACCCTCTGCTCTCAAGGATATGTGATAACGAAAAGGGTAGATGACTGAATAGGCCTGAGGCATGAGGATTGGAAGAGGCTTGAATTCATTTAACTGGCAGGTTGGAAGACAATGAGTGGTGAGGGAAGGACAGGACAAAGGGGATGGAGAAGCTTCAGGACCTGGGAGCTGCTGGGCCAGGCTGGGAGAGGAGTCAGACTGTTAGGGAGGAAAGCAAGGCCATGTCAGCCTTGAAAGTCATGCCTAAAGAATGCGGAATTCATCCTTTAGGTAATGGGGAGACATGGAGGGCTTAAAAGTTATTTTTGCATTCATCATTTTTAATAAGGCCCCTTGAGGCTTCCATGAGCCATTCACTTGGAGAAAATCTGCCCTAGTGGGCATGCAGGATTTATGTAATGCTGGTGTTTGTCTGATCTATGATGCTACATGGGGGAACACCTAACAATACCCTTTGTCCACAAGGTGGAAAGAGCCAGTGTTCATTTGGAAACATTGAATAGTTATGAGAGGCTTCTGCTATATTTCCAAAATGCCAAAAATCCCTTGAGGACAGACATCTCTGAATGGGGAGAAGCCACATCTGCAGCCTTGCTTTCTTCATCTCTGCCTAATGTAAAGCCTCAGCTGCTTGTCAGTGGATGTGAGTTGATCTGTAAGGCTGGAAAAGGGAAGGCTGGCACTAAAAAAGGCCTTTACAATGTGGAGGTGACCTCAATCTGCAAGTAAACCTTTAAATAGATCACATTCCTCAGGGCCAGGCCTGTAACACTGCATTTCCTGTTACCACGACTCCAGTGGTCACTATTATAGTCCCCCGTATTCTGTGAAGGAGACAGAAAGAATAAGCCAGGGAGGACAGTAATTTGTCTTTCTTATTTCCCTTCTTTCCAATTCTTTCCTAATTTTATTGTAAGGAATGCCCAAAGAAAAGTTCAAGCCAAATAAGCAAGGAAGACAGGAGAAATTTTGCCTTTCTCAATATGTTGGCTTCTGAGGACACACCAGGCTCCTGGAACATGTGCCCTAAGTCAGGCTGTCTGGACTAGACATTGTTGGTTGCCTAAGCCGAGAACCTGCTTCCCCACTTCCTCCTTCCTAACACAACCCCAGCTTAGTAAAGGGAATAAATATAGCCAGAGGACTCAGAAGAAGCTGGTCCATCTCTAGCTCCTGGGGTGGATCCTGAGTCCAAGTCTATGCCAAGATTGATTTTATATATATAAAATTGCTGGTGATTGCTTCATGACTGCAGGCTTGAGCCCATCAGTACATGGCCCCCTCCAGTTGATCATGACTATTCAAGAGTGGACTGTGTCCCGAGTTGTATCAGACAGACAGAAAGGAAAAACTGGAATCCTATGTTTTTCAGGCAAGGTCGCCTCTCTTGTTGGAAATGAACAAGGGAGCAGGTTGTTCTAGCTGTGCTGGAAGCCATGTTGTGACCATGAGGCTAGTTAGTCTGAGGGAAAAGTCAGCACAAATAAGAGGAAGGCAGCCAAGCGAATCACAGAGAAATGAAGCTGGAGCTTTGACTGTCCTGTGCGTGCAGGCTGGGCCCACCTCTGGACCACCTGTTATGGGAGATAATGCATTTCCCTTTCAGTTGGGCTTGCTGCTGTAAGGGTATTCCTGGCTACTTTCTAACTCATAGTGCCTGTCCATACAGTGGATTCACCTAGGGAAGTCAGTAATGACACAGGTTTATAGCAGAACCTGCAGAGTGTTTTTTTCAGCAATCCTCTCATCAGAACCACCTAAGAACCTCTTGAGGTGGTAGATGACGTGATTATTCCTGTAATACAGAGCAGTGAAGTGGCTTGCCTAAGGTCACACAGCTCAGATCTTCTCTATTTCAATTTTGTGCTCTTTTTGCTCTATCAGGTTCATCACATGACTGTTACTGTAAATTCCAAGCTACTTCACCATTTACTATACATAATAGTATTATGAAATAAAAATTCCACTCCTCATTTGTATAGTGTCTCACTTTTAAAAGACTAGTTATGTCTATAACCTTACAAGATGCCTGAAGTGGGGGAGGGATAGCTCAATGGTAGAGTATGTGCTTAGCATGCACGAGGTCATGGGTTCAATCCCTAAACCTCCATTTTCAAAAAAAAAAAAAAAAAAAGCTAATAATAAATAAATAAATAGGCCTAATTACCTCCCCCAAAACAAATAAACAGAAAAGATCCCTGAAGTATGTGGCTCAGATATTATAGTCAAATGTAAAAATAACACTTGATGAAATTAAGGGACTCAGCTGGTCAAAAGCCTATAATTTGGCAAAACGAAACAAAAAACAAACCAACAAAAAAACCCCAAAACTTAGGCCAATCAAGATCTTTCTTGGGATTTTGGAATCGAAACCCTAAAAGCGTTGAAAGCTGGGAGCCCAGCTGAAGGCCACATGGGGCTCTGAAGATAAAGACGGGGGAGATGGAGAAGATAAAGTGCATGGCCCTGGGAGAGGCAGGGAGAGCAGCTGCTTTGGTTCCTGGCCACTTCCCGGGTCCCATTTCAAGTCCGAAGGAGGCCCAGCTGGACTTGAGCTCCTGTGCAGGACATAGATGTTTCTGGGCCCTTTTACTGCAGCCAGTTTGAGTTGGTTTCTGTTCCTTGAGGCTTTGATCAAAATGCTTTTCATGCTTGTTGTTGAGTTGTGTCCTGTTTCCCTGAAATGATTAGTAGGTACGCGAAGACATGTAAAATGAAGAGGCCTTTTGTGTGTGCTTGTCTTTCAGTAGCCTCAAAGCAGAGGTCTCTAGAGTGGCTTTACCCAACCCCGGAGCCAGCTCTGGGAAGAAGTGTGGCAAGGAACCCCATGAACTGTGGCAGCCGTTGAGCAAGAAGAACACAGCCTGCATGCCTGGGAGGCTCTGGGAGGAAAACTAGGAGGGGAGACCTTGAAATTGTGCTGTCCTGATGTGGAGTTCCTGGTATATTTATGAGCATGGCTCAAAACCTGGGGTGATTTTGCCCCCTAGGAAAGAGTCATTGGTGTTACGGTATTGGCATGTAGTGGGCAGAGGCCAGGGATGCTGCTAGACGCCTAGGACACATAGGACAGAATTATCCAGCCTGATGTGCCAGTAGTGTCAGGGTTGAGAAACTGATTGACAATGTTTATTTTTCAGTATATGTATAAGAATCTTATGCTCACTGATGTTCCAATCTAGAAATTGTCCATAAATACTATAGGTGGGTTTTTTTTGTTTGTTTGTTTTTTTGATGACTAAGGTGTGAGCTACTCAGGATCCCTTTCTCTGGGGTCACTTTTGATCACCAGACACAGTCAGGGCAAATCCTAAAGCAAAGATACTCACTCCTGGGCAGTGGTATGGATTAAAAAGCGTGTGTTCAGTGACTGATCAATGCCATTAGGTTCATTGATCCATGTGGCATGTTTCTACATGTCACAAAACCGAAAGGGGAAAGCCTTTCCTGGTGCGTGTGTTTCAGACCATCGTTTTGTACATCGTTAAGAACCTGACATATGGTAATGCTTTCCACATCCACAAAGGCTTGGACCAATAGTGATTTCCAGTGAGACTGCAAACAGTAATTACGTTTCTGAAGTGGTAGTTTAGATCTTATATTGCCAGTGGGAAAAAATACTAGTTTGCAGGCATGCCCCCAAATGAGCTCTAAAGAACTCCTTCCAAGAGTTATTTATCCTCTGTAATGGAAGGGGGCACGGAGAGCAGTAAATCTGGGGGAAGGGGAGAGGAGCTCAGTAAAAGGCCAGGTGGACCATGACTGTGCCCCTTAGTTACTCTGGAAACCGTTCCCGGTTTAGAAGATTCTCACGAAAGCTTTGGAAGATGAGTTTCTCTCATCAGAGTCTTCTTTCCCTAATGTGTTTGACACTGTGGATTAGCCCTGCCTCCTCCCAGTGTGTTTTCTCCCTTGGGCTTTGAGGTTTGTGGTTGCTAAGGAGCCGTCCGCTGTGAGTGTGGAGCTGGGTATCTGCTTCAAGTCCAGCTGTGATCCCCAGAGCCCCGCCTGGCCCGAACACTCTGTGCTTTTTGGTCTGCCTTCAATTCTGAGGCCCAGAAAAACATTTTCGGGTCTGGCACAGCCTCCCAGCTGAGGCAGGCAGGAAGATGAGGGCGGGTCTGCAGGATCCGTAGTATCTTCCCGTCTGCCCCCTTGGTCTCAGATGACAGGGCTCCAGCTCTTCCCAGGCTGCCGAGAGGCGGGCTTGGGGCTGCGGGTCAAAGGGCATTCCTGAGTCCCAGCAATCAGAGGCGTGGGGGACACGCAGGGTGTGGAGCAGGACAGTGACTGCGGCTGAGCTGAGGGCCGTGGAGGATTAAGTCCTAGTAATCGGCGGGGACCAGCAGAAGGAGTCACGGAGAAGCAGGAGACCCAGCTCCCCAGTGGGAGCCCTGTGGCCTCACGCTCCAGAGGGCTTCTTGGACCTTTCCCAGCTCTGCCGGAGCCTTTGCGCCTCCTCCACGTCCCTCCTGACAGTCGTGCTGTCTAGTGGCCTGTGACATGAGATGGGATCAGTCCTCTGTTCCTCTTCGTGGAAAGTCTGAGAAATTTAGCGTCCACGCCAGCAATAATCACTGTCATTTGCTGAATGTTCACATGCTACACACTGCGCATGGGCGATTTCATTTATCACAGTGATCCTATCAGGTCAGTACTTTTGCACCCATTTTTCAGGGTAGGAAATTGAGGCTTGGGGAACTTTAGTAAGCTGTTCAACTTTAGTAAGCCAGAAGTAAGTTGTAGAGCGAATGTGTAGCAGAACCAGAATTCTACTCCAGGCCTCAAACATTTAACCCCACTCACCACCCCATTGTACAACTGTATCAGATAGTTTCACTTTCCTTTTTGTCTTGATGCATATATCCTAGGCTTTTTGAAATACGCTGTTGACAGTAATTTAGATGCATGTTGTGAAATACATATACTGAGTGATAAAACTGTCTTACTTATCAGGACAAGAGATTTTTTTTTTGAGAGCCATATTTGGGCTTGAACTCACACACAGCTTTCTCCCTCACACAAATGTTATTTAGGGTAATGTGATGCACCAAGCATATTTTTAAGTTTAACCAGGCATAACACACCCATCTAAATAAACATCTGAGTGTGTTGTAATTGGCTGTGTAATGGGATGTTAAAACGGGATGATCCTTTGTCTTAGTTTCAGCTGAGACTGAATACCAGCTGCTTCCACATTCTGGAAGGGGTCTCCTTGCAGCTCCTCTCACCATCACCTGAAGCAGGTGGGACCGGGGAGACCACGGCTCCTCTTCTGCATCTGGGGAGGGAGAGTGCCAACAACTTTTCCTGAAGTAACCCTGCCCTCTGCTTTCCAGCTGCCCTCTCGGCTTCCACAACCTGTTGTACTGTCTGGAGGGAGGCAGTCACTGGGGATCCTGGTTCTTGGTTATTTCCTTTGGAAGTCCAGCTTGGATGCCCAGTGACCCAGTTGAAATGACTGAGTTGTTGTGTCCCTTGGGCTTGAGGGCACAATGGACTGGTGTCTGACTCCTGCTTAAGTCAGGAGAGGAAATCGCTCATGGCAAACAAGACTAACTGTGTGAGAGTCAGCCTGAGGTTGCTTTAGGTCCTGCCCAAGCCGGGTGCAGGGAGGGCTAAGGAGGTGGCTGGAGGTCACCCCCGGTTGCTCAGGGGCTGAGGGAGGGACTGTAAACCCCCAGCCAGAGCAGATGCCACTGAGGGGTCCCAGCAGAGTGGGGCGCATCTCTGAAGAACCCATGGAGGTGCTTCCGTGGGGACAGATAACAGCTGTGCACGCCCACCAAACCCAGGGAATCCAGATGCCAGCTCACAACAGTACTAACCAGTAAGGCCCTCTGTCACCTTTATGTCTCCTCTCTGTCCCCTCTTCAACTCTGGACATGAAGAGACCACCCTTACAGTCAAGGGGAGAGGGGTAAAGGTGCAAAGCAGAGAAAGAATGAATGCAGTCACACCCCTTCCCCAGTGCAGAAAGCAAGCCTGGGGCTGGGTTGGGGGTGAAACTGGACACGCAACTTTTGTGTCTTTAAGCATTACCTACGTATTACCTCCATATTAATAACTGAACTGAGTTGTTGAGGTGAGGCGGTGATGTGAGCAAGCTCTTTTCAAAACCCCTGTAATATTACGAAGTATGCAATATTAAGGGACCTACTCAGATTTCATCCAGGGCAGAGTCTGAAACTGCCCACAGACAGCGTGTGAGTGGGCACTGCAGGCGTCTGGGGGAAATCTGGAGGTGTTAGGAAGTCCACCCTGGATCTCACCTGTTTTCTTCCTCACTCAGCCTGCTCCAGAAACGCACTGGTCTCCCAAGCACGGTTCAACCCCAGGGCCTTTGCATTTGCTCTTCCCCCGGGGATCCACACAGGTCGCTCCCTGGCTTCCTTCACCTCTCTCTTGGTTTAAGTGTCCCTTTTTCAGACATTTATCTAACTACACAGTGCAAATCATCACTGCTCTGTCCAACCTCCTCGTCCTACTTTCTAAAGGTTTTCCCAGCCCATATCACCAGCAGACCCAGACCTCTTAAGTGCATGGTCCCAGACTGGCAGCCCCAGGAGAACGCAGAGTGTTTCGTGCTCTGTTCATCCCAAGCACACAGAATTGTGGATGGCACATGGTGGGGGCCCAGTAAATATTTATTTTGCTTTCACTGAATCTCTGTGCTTCCCTAGATTCCCTTTCAGAGCACAGATCTACTCGCTCTGTTGTACAGGTGAATCCAGCCTGGGCAAGCTGACTTGTTCGTTTACATCCAAAGCAGGTTTTCTCTGTCTGGTATACAAAGGAGGCCGAGGAGGGAACTCGCTTTGCATTGAGACGCCAGTGACCTGATGCCTTGGAAACTATACACTGGGTTCCCCCAAAGGAATAGTTTTTTTTTGTTGTTGTTTTTTTTTTGTTTCTGAGAAGAAAGAATGCAGACCCAGAATTTCTTCTTACTATAGCCTGAAGGGTGATTTTTATGAATTTTTACCACATGCCCACACAAAACTTTAGCCTTTCTCTCACTGAGGGAAAGAATTTGAGAAATTTTTACTAGAGTCTTGTCAATGGAGAGACCCTGATTAGGGAAAGTGATTTTCTGAAGTCGTCTGTGTCATAGGGAAGTACGATCCTTTCTGTGACTCTCTGCCAACTTAACCCTAGAGTGAGGATAAAGGACACCTTTTGGGGACTAGCGACTCAAAGAACTTGATAATGAGGTCTGCTCCTTGGCCTCCCCTCTGAGAGTCAGGTCTTCCCAACACACCTGAAAAGGGATTCTGAAGTCAGAAGATGATTCAAGAATGACAGAAATAAAAACCCTTCATTCTCAAAGGACTTCTCCCATGAGTTCCTTGTCTCCACTCCCTTTTATCAGTATTACTGGGGAGACTATCCTTGCAAAAAGGAATGATTTCCTTAGAAACTTAATTTGGCTTGAACACAATGTTTTCAGGGATGGCAACGATTAATTTGGTGCAGTGATAGAAAAACCAGGACCATGTGAATTGTGGCCTGGCTAGTTCAGAATGTGAGCTCTGAAACTAGGCTGCTCGGGTTTGATGTTGATTGAGCTCCATCACTTACTGGCCATGTGACCTTGGACAGCTTCTCAGTGCCTCAGTTTTCTCATCTGTATAGTGGAAAGAGCAATAACCCATCTCCTGTGGTAGCTGTCAGGATTAAATGAGTTAATATATGGAACGGGCTTAGAGTAGTGCCTGGCTCAGAAGACTAACTCTGTAAGTGCTGTCACTACTTAAGGTTGTTGTTGGGGTGGTTAATCATGATTATTGTCATTGTCATCATTACTCTCATAACCATCCTCTCGCAAAACATGGCCCACTTAGACTTTAGTTTAGGACATAACAGAGGTAAAGCCACCAGTTAAATCCATCTCAGTAAGATTCTGCCCAGGATTACCCATGGCTTGATTTTAGGATTCTTGGTGAAGGAACCACATGGCTTTGTGACTGTCACTGGAATAAACTCTTCTCGGGCCCCAAAAGGGAACAGTTCTGTAGTTTTGTTGCTCCCTCCTCTACTCAGAGATTTGTGGGGATCTTTAGCTCATTTTCACGAAAATCTTCCAAGTGGTTGTAGGACAGCTGGCCCAATGGAATGGCTGAGGAATGACATCTAGCATTCTTAAGAAGAATTGGAAAAAACCATCCCCTGAAGTGATAAGGAAGCAGAAATGGGCCTAAACAGTTTTTAAAATTATAAGACCAGAATCAGATAGAACCACCCAAATATTCTGTAAACTGAATCTAAACCAAATGAACTTTTTGTTGTGTCAAGACCCTGGCTTGTGAATTTGACTCAGAAAAGGGTTTGGCCTTCGTTAGCTCAGTTCATCTTTCTCCCCCAGGGGATGAGCACCGAGGAATGCAGCAGCGGATCCCAGCAAGTCACAACCTCTGCCGCAGGGAGTGTTGGGCTTTTTGCAGGTTGCCACATGATGTGCAGCTTTTATGGGTCTCAACCCAGAGCATCGCCTGGTGCCTGCTCCGTGCACTTCCCGGGCAGCCCTGAGCATTTCCGGCGGGCGGTCTCTCAGGACTTCTTGAAGGTTTGCAGGCTGTTGAAATGGAAAAGTTTTCTAGTTGATTTAACAAGTTCTGAATCCAGTCTCCACAACCGTGTGTGTTACAGGATAAGGCAACCATAGGAAAATGCAGTCAACAAAACTGAAGTCGTCTTTGCTCTGTTGTGAATTTTAGCTCTTCACCTCCTGGTTTGCAAGCAGGAATTCACCTAGATGACCTCAGACTGGCGTGAATTTGTTTGGTGTGTGTGTGGTTTTTTTTAAATTAAAATTTCCATTTGGTCCTTTTTAAAGTCCTCTGTCTCTTTGTTGAGCTCCTCATTTTGTTTTCCCGACTTGGTTACATTATTTATCTGTGTTCTCTTGCGGCTCTTGGAGCATCTTTAGAAGAATTATTCTGACTTCTTTGGCAGCTCGTGTATCGCCATTTCTTTGGGGTCAGTTACTGGAGGTTTACTGTTTCTTTGGTGGTGCTGTTTCCCCGGTTCTTCACGATCCCTGTAGCCTTGTGTGGATGTCTGTGCATTTGAAGAAGCAATTGCCTCCTTCCAGTTTCATGGACTGACTCCTGTAAGGAGAGACCTTCACCTGTGGGTGGACGCACACTGGAGTGCGCTGTGGCCTTGGTCTAGTAGTGCCGAGCACCAAGTCTGGGGTTTCTGTTGGCTCCAAATCCAGGGAGACTTGATATCTTGACAACTCAGGCCACAGTGTCAACAACCGTGTGGTCCCTGGAGAACGCTGCAGGGGATCCACGGTGGCTGCAGGGACTGTTGGGGTCCTCAGTGGCACCACCAGTGGCTAGGGACCAGGGCAGGCAGTGGTGGTGGTGGGAGCTGGCAACGCGCACACACTGGGCTGCAAGGCCAGCTGCAGGTGCAGGTGCTGGTGCGGTGGCAGGGCCGGTTGCGGACACACATGTAGGGGCAAGGGCCAGGGTCGCCAGGGCTGGGGCCACCTTCGGGCTCACTAGCAGCTGTGGGGCCCCTGACTGTCAGTGTGCACTCCTGTGGCTGCAGGGCCTCACCACAGGCTGTGCGCTGCAGTGGCGTCTGGTGCTAGGAGTTGGGCTGGCGGGCACAGGTGCATAGCTGAAGGGGCTGGTTGCAGGGGAGCCCAGCGGTGCAGGCCATTGACAGGACTTAGGGCCCTGGCTGTCTGTGTGCAGGCCTGTGTGTTCATTAAAATTTAAGAACTGGCCCTATCAAAAAGCCATTTCTGATGTGTTGCCTAAATTTGCTCTGCTCTGTGGCTCCCTTCTTGCCCCATTCTCTGCACTAGCAGGAGCTGCTCACAGCCATTGTGCAGGGAACTTTCATGCCTGTAAAAACTAGCAAATTCCCTTTGTACTTCGCTCTCTCACCAAATCGTATTGAGGGAGTGAGGCATTTCACCAGCTTCTGCAAACCACAGGAAGACCCGTGTTTAGGCAGCCAGTGGGGGACCTTTGAGGTTTCTCAAAATACAGACATCACAGAAGTTGCCTCTCTTGCTTTAGTATTTGCTGATCAATTGAATATCTCAGATTCTCTGGGTGAAGAGATGGCAACAAATTTCTAATAATTGTATTAATATCCCATAGTCCCACATATTTATGTGCTCACTACATCCAAAGAGTTAACGTTTAAAAGTTTGAAGAGGATTGCAGATGATTTGTTTCACAGCTGATCTGATTTCTGCATTCCAGTCCCACATGCTGAAAAATCACTTGCTAACATTTGGGTACCAGGCACCGATTGAAGCTTTTTGCCACAACCCTGTGAGGTGAGCACTAATAGTAGACCCTTTTTACAGATGCGAGAACTGAGGTCCAGAGGGTTTAAGGAATTTGCCAAAGTTAACATATTTAAGAAGTGGCAGTGCCTCCTTCCTGACAAACCCCACAGGGTCCATGGCATGGGGTGGGGGGCATTTGGCCTTAAATTTAGATATTTGACATTATCTCCACATGAGGTTATGCAGTCATAGAAATACTCCAGAGAACTAAACGAAGTCTGTCATACAGCTTTAACCACACTGTCCTCAGTATCCTATGGATAGATATGTATAAATATATATATTTATGCATATACTTATGTTACATTTCACTAACAAAATTATGTTACATTTCATTTTTGTATATGTTAAAGTCCTTAGTTAGGTAAACATAAATATTTTAAATATACCATAGGGTTCATGACCCTGTTCTGATTTTGTCATATACGGAACATCTCAACAGTGAAATTGGCCTGGCTGTGTCTTGACATTGGAGATGTTCCAGTGCATAGAACAATAGGATCAGAAGGGAAACTTAGAGACTCTTGTCCGACTTCTTCATTTCATTTGTGAGGAAATGGAGACAGAGATGTTGAGTAATCTCCCCAAGGTCACACAGCTAGACTGCCCTTCCACTGACAGACAGACCAGTGCACTCTGTCCTGCACCCACTGCTCTCAATGCCTGGCTCATGCCTCCACACTAGCAATGAGAGAAGTTGCACACTTGGGCATGTGTACTGGGAACATCCTGGAGGCCACAAGACATTTATTTTACAATCAATGATTCCTTCCCGTGCAGTCTTTTTTTCTTTTTTTAAATATGCAGGGAAAACAATTCCATCTCTTTAGAACTTTTCACATTTCAAAACCCTTTTCAAACTGAGAATCAGTATTGAACCTCATGACCGTCCTGGGAGGGGGTGTATGCAGGCATTGCTATTTATGTTTTTCAGATGGTGAAACAAAAATCCAAAACTGTCACACACCTCTCCTGAGGAAACACAGCTAGGTCGTGGCAGAGCTGTTACTGTCATTTAGGACTCCTGGCTTGGGATGTAGCACTGAACTGCACTGCTTTCCTGTAGACAGCATGTCCTACCGGAATTACAGATGAGAACAGCACAAGCATTTTTGTTCTCCTGATGCTATTCATAAACCATCCTCAAACCCAGTGCATTTTCTTTGAAAGGAACTATTCTTCACGTGATCAGCAACTTGGCAGAAAAGATAATTAGATCTTCTAAAAGTTATTCATAAAGTAAACGCTGTGTCAGGATAGATATTAAGCATTTCCTAATGTATTTCCTTTCAGTGGTGAGGTGTAAGATCTATTTAAATGAAGCTTAGTCTGGGAAACCAGCATATTGCAATTAAAAATGCAGCCCTTGTACTCTTGCAATTCTTTGTCTAAAGCCCTTTTATAAAAGGGGGTATTTTAATTCAATAAATAAAAGACAGGCACTCCCAGCTTTCCTATGGACGGAGTAGCTACGGCTTGCAGCTCACACACACAACAGAGAAAACACACAAACAAATAGTATTTGATCTTGCCTTGCTGCAGGCTATTTTCATCTTTCAAGGGACCGAGGGGAAAACAACCTCAGAACTTTACCACCAAAACTTCCAAATTTATTGCAACCCAACGTAATGGCAAAATGCTATTTTCTTAGTGCTCACATTTTTTGAATAACCACCATGGCCAAGAATGCCTGGTTTTATATTTACAATAAACCCAAAGAAAAATCTTGAATTCCACTCTCAGTTTGGGGATGGCAAAGATGCCATGGGTTGTTCGGAGCAAACCATCAAGTCTAATTATTCAGTCTTATCCTCTCTGTTTAACCTGAGCTCGAGGCATTTATTTCATGTTTATACTGGTTTAACACAAATCATGCTGAAAAGAGATTTCGTATCCTGTTTCCCTGTGCAAAGCTGGGCTACAGTAGTAGACTTAACAATGCCAGCCCTTTCTTGGGCTTATCAGTTAAAGAAGCATTCAGCCTAAGAAAACACTTCCAGTGTAAACAGGGTACAGAATTGCACATTTAGCCACATTCCACTGGGATCTGTCTCAATAGAGAGAAGTATAGAACACTAAGTAATTTCTCCTTTAATTTAGCATCAATGTGCCCGTTTCTCATACTGCTTTTCACACATTGTTATAAGTAATTTATTACATTGCTGTTGCATTCCACGCAGCAAGTAAGGTATAAAAAAAGCAAGATAATAGATTTAAACCAACTTTAAAGTTCTGCACAAGCATTATACTTTTCAACATATTTTAACCATAATTAAGTTGGCTTAAAGATACAGTGAAAATCTTGTTCTAATCTTATCTCAGCACAATTTCTTTATAGTTGATATACATAATATTAGCTGTTTACAAGGATGGCAACTACCACCCACTCCCATCTCAAATCTCCTGAGACTGAAATTTGTACAGACTGATTACTTGGTCAAGGGATGTATTCTAGTTTTTAATGATAAAATACATTTTCATGTTTTCAGGACAAGAAATGGAAAGCAAACTATTTACATAGCTTAGAAATTTATCAGACCTACCTTGTTTGAAGGAAGCAATTTTTTTTTTCAGAACTCTTCCACCACACAGAATGGATATCCTTTTTTGCTTAAGCTTGTCTGCATCACAGATCCCATCCAAATTATTCTTAAAGAAGAAAGAAGAAGAGGTCCAAGCACCTTTTCTCTTCTGAGAGGAGCTAATCAAACATTCCCATCAACCTCTCAGCACTTTGAAAAGCACATTTTACACCACACACACACACACACACACACACTCTCTCTCTCTCTCTCTCACACACACACACACACACACACACACTGCTTCTCACACTGGTTTTAGTGCTGAACTAGGCGGTCCTCTTTTAAATTTCCACTCCCACTTGCTTTTTTTGGGGGGGGGGGGTAAGGATGTCTAAATTTTCTTTTCTAGCCTAAAGCACACATTTTCAGTAGGCAAATCCTGCAATTTGAAATCCTGAAAAGTAGAAGAGAAACATCTAGATAAAATGGAAATTGGGAAATATACTTTAAAACGGACTTAAGCAGGGCAATTCAATTTTCTCTTTCTTTTTCAAATGCTAGCGAACAGCTGGATTAAAACTACATAAAGAAAGAAAACTGTGCAAACACTACCGAGCTGATTCTACTGGACTCTCACTTGTGGAGTGAGAATAATTTTCCTACATGTTTAAAGCTTTTTTTTTTGGTTTAGTTCGCTTCAGTCCTTTCTGCAATTTTGGCAAGTTTAATGAAGTGACCGTAGTCTAGGCTGCTGGGAACGGGACACAAGATAATAATAGGGGGAAGTAAAACCTGACTCTTGTTTCCAAAAAATAATGATGGATAGCTCACATCTGAGTGAAATCCGCCGGATTTTAGTTATTTACATGTTAGTGTCATCAATTACATCGAAAGGATTCAGACCCAAAACATTACATTAGCATATCACAGCATCTTAAAAACAGACCATAAAAAGTACATCTGGCATTCCTTGAGATCCAAATGTTCATTAGTGTGACAGAGCCTCCTCCTTCCAGCAGGGTAGGGGGAGCCCAGAGCCAGTCCTCTGCCCGCCGGGGACCCTGAACCCACACAGCCCCAGTCCGAGGAGGAGAATCTCCCCGAGCAGCCTGGGGATGGCTCCTTATTTAAGATTATGGTTTGAATCTTTTTTTCTCCATTTGGTTCTGCATTTAAATGATTTCTCAATCCTGTTTCTTCCTCCACAAAATCTTGAGCCTGGGTTTGTTCATGGTGAGGGTGTTTCTGCCACATGGAGGGCATGTCCCATGCTTTGAGTCAAGGAAGGTTCAGAAATGGCAGCCCAAGCATAGCTAATAATATTTCTATTACTGTTAATAATAACAATGCAAATCGCCGTTTATCAAATACTTATTAATGCTGGGAGTGGTGATTAGCCCTCTGCATGTATGAACTTCATTTACCACTTAGAAGCAGCTAGAGAGGTCAGTACCAGTACTTCCATCCTACAGATAACAGAACTGAGGCTCCAGGAGATTCAATGACTTTCCCAGGGTCACTCATCTGGAAAGGCAAGAACTGGGATTCAGATTCAAGACTGTCGGACTCTGATGCAATGTGCTATGTTAACACTTAGAGCTTCTTCTTTTTTTTTTTTTTTACATTAGTTTAATTTACTTTCTTGTGAATAAGGCAGAATCAAATGTAAAGGTACTGAAAGCATATAAAGGGATACTCAAAGCGAAATGCAAACTGAAAAGCAATTATGTTTGCGGGGATGAAGAATTTTGAAATACATAATTCTGGTTGCACACCATTATGGATGTAGTTAATGCTAATGAATTAACTAATTTAAAATGATTAAAATGGAAAAAAATTTGTTATACATGTTTACCACAATAAAAAAGAGAGAGGGAGAAATTATCCCTTTAAAATAAGCAGTGAAATATCACTTTCTTTTCATCAGATTGGCAAGAATTATGAGTTAAGTATGGGGGGTGAAACTGTGTGAAATATTATGTAGCAGCTAGAAGCAAAGAACCAGATATGGAATTTGAACAATGATCCCCAGGCCAGATCACCTAGGTTTGACTGTTGGTTTTAGCACCTGCCATTTGGTAAGTCCCCTAACTTCTCTGTTTCTTAGTTTCCATCTGTAAAATGAGAAAAAAGTAATAAAACCTGTCTCAAGAGTTGTGACAGAGGAATTAATATTTGTCAGGTTCTTGGGATCTTGCCTCATGTGAAGCAACTACTATATAAGTGTTTTTTATAAAAAGAAAATGCATCAGCACTACTATATTCATTTTCTATTGCTGTGTAACAAATTAGCACAAATTTAGTGTCTTAAAACAGGACCCATTTACTATCTTATAGCTCTGTAGATTAGAAGTTCAGGCATGGTATGGCTGGGTTCTCTGCTCAGAGTCTCACAAGGCTGAAATCAAAGTGTCTACAAGACTAGGTTCTTATCTAGAAGTGCTGGGAGAGAATTCACCAAACCAGGTTGTTGGCAGAGTTCAGCTGTTTGCAGTTCTAGGACTGAGGTCCCCGTTTTTTGCTGGCTATCAGCCAGGGCTGCTCTAACTCCTAGAAATCACCCCACTTCTCATTGCATGACTTCCTCCATCTTTAAAACAGTCATGGTGTGTTGAATCGTTTTCGTGCTTGGATTCTCTCTGACTTCCTCTTTTACAAAGAAGCCAGAGAAAACTGCTTTTAAAGGACTCAGGTGATTAGGTTAGGTCTACGGGGTAATATTCTTAGTGTCAACTGATTAGTAACTATAATTACATATTAGTTACTACATAACAATATTGCTTTGCCATGTAACATAGTATCATCAGGCCCCAGAGCAAAGATCATGGAGGCCATCCTAGGATTCTGCCTACCACAACTATTGATCTTAAAAACATTATTCTGAGGGAAAGAATGAGAAACACCACACTGGGATGGTTAATTTTGTGTCAACTCGACTGGCCCATCTGGTGCCTGGATATTAGTTAAACATTGTTTCTGGGTGTGTCTATGAGAATGTTCCTGAATGAGATCAGCATTTGGATCAGTGGACTGAGGAAAGCGGATTTCCCCTCCCCAACATGGGTGGGTCTCATCCAATCCGTTGATGGTCTGAGCAGAATAAAAGGCTGAATGAGAAAGAATTCTTCCTCTCCACTTCTGTCTTCGAGTTGGGACATTGGTTTTCTCCTGCCTTTGGACTTGCACTTAGACTGAACTATACCATTAAGCTCTCAGGGTCTCCAGTTTGCTGACTGCAAATCTTGGACCTCTCAGCTTCCATAATCACATTAGCTAATTCTTTATAGTAAACTCTCTCTCTCTCTTTATATATATATATCCTATTGGTTTTGTTTCTCCGGAGAACCTAGACTATTACAAATACAATTATGAAAATTAAAATGCATCCATAAAATGACACACATTTTGCAAGAACACGTGTAAGTGACTATATCCTCAGCAGACCCGTGGCACTTCAGAGACTTGTACCTGCTGTTCCCCAGGGTTTCTCTTGGATATCTGCGTGGCTCACGTGCTCACCTTCATCATGTGTTTGTTCAAATGTCACCTCTTGAGTAAGGCCTTGCTTGGCCACTCTGCTTAAAATAGCCCTACCCACACCCAACCCCCAGCATTTCCTTTTCTCCTTTGTTTTATTTCCCCATAGTATTTATTACCTTTTAATAATATTTAACTATTTAATTTTTCATTGTGCATCCTCCACTGGAATGTAGGCTCCCAGATGGCAGGGTTTTAAAATCTGTTTTGGTCACTGGTGTATAGCTAGCCCTTTGAACTGACACACAAGAGGCATACATACAGTAAGTATTAACTCAATGAATGATTTTCCAATACATTAGAATGCTTGCCTATGAGGGAAGGGAATGGGAGTGGAGAATTGAGATAAAATGGAATCAAAAACATTAAAGCAAAAGTCCTGGAGCCTTTTGGACCAGTGATGATGAAGCTGAGAATTGACTCAACCCTCCACACCCAAGGCTGGCAGCAGGACAATACTTAGAGGATAGTCCAGTTGGGAGCCTCAGTGAAATCTTTGAGCTGCTTTAACTAAAACAAGAACACAGCTTCCTGGTAAGTGGCCTTGAGCTTGCTGTTTGGCATTAACTGGACGTCTAGATTATTTCTAGTTGAGAGGAGAAATTGTGGTGTTCAGTTTTTCCTGCGTTACTCCTTGAGATTCTGTTTTGCCTGTAACTCACCGTGGTTCGCTTGAAAGCAGCAGTTCTTTCCTAAATAACTATTTGTCACTACATAAACTTAGTGTCCCAGTCTTGTACTGTATCCAGTATAAAAACTCAAATCTCTCTTAGAACATTCTCTATTGAAAATTTTTATTATTGCCATAAACATTGAACTTGATGACTCTTTAAAATATTGCCTCATTTTTTTTTTCACTCCAGAGATAAAACTCAGAGAAATCAATGCACCCTTCATATCACAAATCCATTCTTTTATGTGACTTTTAAAAATACAGGGTGGCAATTTAAGAGTCTAAGTAATGAGATAGCCTTTTCAGGCACTTCTGATACTTTTACTGTGTGCAAGAATGAAACACAAGAGTTATACCTTTCATAACACAAGCTCACTGAAATGTCTAAGGCTGTATCATGTTTGATGCAACATCAATTTTTCATAGAAATATGATTTGCCTGGAACTCTTTTACAACAGTTTGGGGACTTTTTCTCCCTCAACTTCGGTAGAAGCTTACTGCAAGGACCAGGTGTTAGTTCAGTTTCCTTAACATTGTTGAATATTACTGCTTAGTACGTGTGTTTTGTATAGTGTCAATGTGAATAGAAAATTTGTTAACGTAATTAACATTTAAAAAAATTGAAGTGTGTCAGTTTACAATGTTGCGTCAATTTCTGGTGTACAGCATAATGCCTCAGTCATACATATACATACATACATTCCTTTTCATGTTCTTTTTCCTTATAGGTTACTGTAAGATAACCTATACAATAGGAACTTCTTGTTTATCTATTTTATATATGGTAGTTAGGATCTGCAAATCTAGAACTCTCAAATTTATACCTTCCCACCCCCCTTCACGCCTGCTAACCATAAGTTTGTTTTCTATGTCTGTGCATAATTAACATTTATTAAATTTATATTATCACTATCTGTCAGAAGCAAAGAGGTTATTACAAGGAAATATCTTTCAAAAAAATTGAAGGTGCCAAAATGGGAGTATGGAATAACTTACAAACAATAGACTATAGGTAGTCAAATTGCCAAGGAATGTAAAAGAGCCTCCAAAACTAGAAGAGTTCTTAAGAGTATATCAGAGGGAAAATTGATTAGAGATTAGGTAGGAGTTACTGATTGTGATTCAAAATGTAGACTTCGTGGTGCAAAGGAGACAGTAGACCAATAGAATTCATCTTCTTCCTCAGGCTGTTAAAAAACAAAACAAAACAAAACAAGATGTTAGGAAGATTACTACTCCCAAATGCTTCCCTGAAAGAAATGAGCTGGAAACACTGTATCAAACATTGGACAACACCCTCATTATTCCAGGCTAAACTGACACAAAATAAACCCAGATAAATCACTGTGATTGCAAGAGCATAAAAGAGGTTCAAAGACCTAAAGAATGATTATTAGGAACTGGAGGCTATAACGTAGATCCTAGCATTAAAAAAGGCTGCTGGTCTGGCACATTAGCAAAATACAAAAGTACCTAGTTCAAAACAAGGGCTCAAAATGGTTGGCAAGAGATTATAGGTCTTATATCTCCCTTTTATGCCAAATAAGCAAATGGAATCTAAACTAAAGGGCTGGTTCACTGAACACTTGTCTGCTGGGGCTCTGCTGATCTAAGCCGTGCTGTGCTGGGCTGTACAGCTCTGCTTCTCAGTGTGGGCCTGTGGCTGGCTAGGGAGCCTCTGTTCTACATGTATTTATTTTGGTGCCCGTGCTGCAGGGCAACAGCTGTGCGGGGGAAGAGCTGCTTCTCCCGGGAATGGCAAAGTCATAAGTGGGCAATAGGAAATTTGTGAAGGCCCTTAAAGTTTAGTCTTAGAACGAGCACACTGTCACTTCTTTTCTGGTCATTCAATTGGCCAAAACAAGTTTCATGACTAACCCCAAAGCCCAGGGGCAGGGAATGAGACTCTGCCCGTAAAGAGGCTATGGCAAGGGTGTGGCTGAAGAGAGGAGTGAAGATTTTTATGGTTAATACACTGGCATATCCTGTCAGTGTCCATGTTTGCCATTGTGTCTTTCTTCCCATATCTTCTCTCTGGATTCACATTGCTTCCTACTGATAGAAGTATTCAAGAGAATAAGAATTGGTGGATACTTAACATAATAAAATATGCATGTATCCTAGTCCTAAAATCCATCATCTTACTTGAAGGGGAAACTCTAGAGGCATTTCCACTAAAATCAGAAACTCATTAAGGATACCTACTGTCTACTGCTATTCAGCATTGTACTGGAGGTGTTAGCCAATGCATTTCAACAAGAGAAAAAAAAGTAAGAAAAAAGTATGTCATGAATGCATAAAATAGGTATATGTATAACATGCAAAATATGTGTTAATTGACTGTTTATGTTATCAGAAGGCCTCTGGTCAACAGTGGAGTATTAGCAGTTGTGAGTTCTCGTAAAGTCAAAAGATAGATGCAGATTTTTGACTGCAGGGGTTGCAGGTGGTCATTGACTCTAACTGCACCCACCCCCCGTGTTGTTCAAGTGTCAACTGTATTTATTGAGCATTTACTCTATACCAGGCACCATTCTAAGCACTTTGCATATATGGATTCATTTCATCTTCAAGCAACCCCAATGAGTAGCAATTATTTTAGAAATGAGAAAAGGAGAGAGGTGGGGACATGCCTGGGGACACAGAGTCAGGGGAACGGAGTCAGGGCTTAAACCCAAGCGGCCTCTCTCCTGATGGTACTGTCTCCACCCCAGGTCTCTGAAGGATCAATACAGAAAGTTATGTGGAAAAGATTGTTTAAAATCATAAAGCAAGACTTACACAAGTAAGGCCTATTTGTTGCCTCGAAGGTAATAATAAAGAACATGATCTGGAGCACATGCCTGGGCAGCCTTTGCTGATATTCCCACACTTAAAATTCAATTAAAGAAATCCTGACAAGATATAAAAGTGAATATTGGAAAAATCTTAATTTTTTTAAAACCATAAACTAGTTGAGTAGAGATGTCTTGCTAACTGAGAAAAAACAGGACAAAATATGGTCTGGATGAGCATATTTCTCCAATTTTCTAAATGCACAATTTGACACAGACCGGAGTGTCGGTGTTTCGGCAAATGGAGGTTTTCTATGGCCTGATTTGTCTAGTTATCTTTCCTTCCACCCCGCTATTAGGGTGAAGAAGCTTAATTTAATATACAAGAAAGAAAAATGTTTTGCTTTCACATGTTTTGTGATGTATTAATGTAGAAAAAGATTAATTAGCATAAAAGATTAATTACAAAGCACTCGAACTAAATGAATGCTAATTATGATGAAAGCTGAACATAACCACTTCATTAGCAGAACAGGGAAAATGATGAAAACAGCACGGGGAAGAGAGTGTGATCCCAACCACGTGACAGGGGAGCACAGGCAGGTGGGCTCAGGTTCAGGACAGCCCGGAGGCCTGGTGGGCAGTGTCCAGACAGCGGGCGCAGTCACAGGCCAACGGCAGTCTGAGTCCAGGATAGGCACACTTGACCACCAGGTTCCCTGATTGAACAAAGTCACGTTTGGAGATGCTCCCAGGTATTTGGAAGCACTGAGTTACTGACACAACTGGACTGAGCAGGTGTTAGGGTATTTATTTACCTCTTTGCTCTCTGATAGCTTCTACTCACTCTCCTTTGAAGGCTCCTCTTCTTCTGTCTGTTCTTTAAACAGGACTTTCCATAGCAATCTTGTCACCCCATGTGCCCCCCTTCGTTTGTTATATTCATTTCCATAGACTTAAGTACAAGGTATGTGCTGAATTATTTCACATCTCTTTCTCTTGACTCTCTCTCACAAGTTCCCCTCACCATTCATCATCACCGTCTGATATCTCACTGGCACTTCAAACCAAAATGTCCAGAAAGGAGCTTGTTGTCCTTCTGAATTCCCTGACTGATTTGTGGTGGTCCCATCCACCCAGCTCAGCCAGTCAGAATCAGAGAATTGTCACTACTCTCGTTCCTGCCTCATTGTTTTTCTGTTAAAAAAAATTTTTTAGTGAGATACAATTCACATATAATAAAACTCACCCTTTTAAAGTATGTAATTCAATGGGTTTAGTATATTCAGAGTTTGCATCTATGACCACAGGCAATTCTAGAACATTTTCATCACTCCATGAAGAGCACCTCTTAGCCACTCTCCCAACCCCTCCTCCTCCCAGCCTCTTTGTCTTTTATGACATTTTTGAAGAATGTAGTCCCTCCTCATTTTTATGTTAATAGAAAAATCTTCATTTTACATCTGCCTGACTTGTCCTCATGGATTAGACTCAGGTTACTCATTCTCGGTTATTCTATTGCTCAGGTAGATTATGTTGTCTCCCTTTTAGGGTACCACATGACAGTGGCATTTTGACAGAAACTGAAGCTCTTAATCTGAAGGGATGACATTTGAAGCATGATTTTCAGGATTTAGTGTTGGAGATACGGCACATTTTCTGCTGAATTCTCACTTGGCCTTTTTTTTCATTCACACCACAAGGATTTACTGAGTATCTGCTATGTCCCAGACACTGTCCTAGTTGCTGAGAATACTGTGGCAAACTAGAAAGGCATGATTTCTTTCCTTGTTGAGTTTCTCTTTTCGTCAGAGGTTTAGACAACAAACAAACAAACAAACAAGTACTGTAATGCAGATCTTGAGAGGAGGGAGGAAAATGCAAAGACGATGTGGTGGGTGGTGGCCGGGGGGCCGTGGGGCTTAGAGGGGGGCTAATTTAGTCATTTAAGCTGAAACCTAAATGACCAGAAGGAACCAGGTACAATGGCCTTGAGGTAAGACAGGGAAAGGAGAAATTTGGAGTGAAACCAAGAAAACCTCAGAGATCCAGTCCCAGGGTCATCCTTGAACCTAATCACACCGTTCTCTGCACAATTTCCAAAATATCAACTTTAATTTCATTCCCTGGCTGCTTTTCCTGTCGTTCTATCTTACCTGCTTTAATACCTCTGCTCCAATAATTTTTAAATAATCACTGAGATTTTCAATCTCAATGACTCTACTTTTTTTTTTTCCCCCATTTCCCACCACCCTCATGTCTGCATTTCTGTCCTTACCCAGGATGGGTTCTGGGGTCATGCACCCTAAACAACTCAACTCTTCCTCCACCATAATCATCTGACTGAATTCCAACCGCAGCTAAACCTAGCTATCTGCCTCATCCTCATCAGCACCTGAACTGCTGAAGGCTGTCTGAGAAGAGCACACAGTATTCTGACTTGCGTCCCATTGAATTCATGGCCATAAATCTCACAGGCAGTCAGCACCGCCTACTGCTTCATCCTGCCTTCCTGTGTTTGCTCCTTCACTCCTCAGAAGTCTCTCTTACCTGCCCCTCTGTCTTCAAACTGTCCATGTCTATCCCTCCCTCACAATCTCCACTGTCACCTGGAGATTTTGCCTCACATTTTCCATAGGAAAGAAGAACCAATCCAGCAGGAATGCTCTCATCTTTCCACAACCAACTCTACAAAATACCTGCATGCATAGCTTCATCCTTGCTTTCGGTTTCAGAGATTCTGTCTGCAGCCTCTACTGTCCCCTGGCTCACTGTCTCAGATACTCTGGTCTTGGAACTATACCTTCTTTGTCTTGCAAAAGGCAATTCTCCCTCTCTTCTGAGGCATTCTCATCAGCAGTCCAACATGATCTAAAACCTTCCATCTTGAAAAACAGACCAAAAAAAACCAAAAAAACCAAACAAAAAAAACCTCCTGTGACTCCATATTGCCATCTAGTTACTGCCTCAAATGTTCGCTTTCCTTCACACACAAACTTCTTGAAAAGTTATGTATGTTCACAGGCCCCCCTTTCTTACTCTCTCTCCCACTTTTCTTGTGGGGTTGGTCCTCACCACTCCTCTGAAACTGTTCCTGCCAACATCACCCATTACCTCCTCAAGGCCAAGTGCAACGGCCACCTCTCTGTTCGCCCCTTACTTGATGTTTCTGTGCAGCTGACATGTCTTTCTTGAAACCCTCTCTTCTGGCGGCTGTCCAGACGGCATGAGGTCCCCCCCTAGGGTTTTCTCCCGCCTCACTGGTTACTCCTTCTCCATCTCCTCTGCTGGCACTTCCTCCTTTGCTTTCCCCCTATTTGTTGGTGTCCCCAGGGCTCAGTCCCAGGCCCTTTCCCCTGTTTTACTCTCTTCCTGGATGATCCACTGATTCCCATGCTTCTCCCTTCAGCCATGTGCCAATAACCTTTCCCCAGCACATGAGGGTCTCTAACAGTCAAACTCTGGACTTCTGATACCAGTGTCAGAGAGGGTGCTAGATATGCAGTGCAGTCTCTTCCCTTTTTCCACCGCAGTGGCTACCTGCCTGGTTACAAATTAAGATTTGGACTGAGACCAAAAAAAAAAAAAAAAGTATCCTTTGAAAGGATGACTACTTATCATTTAAAAAATGTCCCACTTTATGATTTCAGCATAGGAAAGCTCACTTCCTGCCACACACAGCCAAATGCATTGCAGTTTGTTTTAGTTTCAAGCTTCCTGGCTCTAAATTTAAAAGTGAGCTCAAGTCAACCAGAGTGCAGATTCTCTGTGTGTGGCCTGCCCTCCTTCTTTCCCCAATTTTGTAGTTGGAAACACCTTAAAAGGAAAAATCACTCCCCTTTTGGCAGAGTGAAGTAGGAATGTAAATCGCTTCTTATGCTATATTGAATGAAGGTATGTCATCACACTTTGTGGTTAGGAGTAAGCTCTTGAGAGAAAATGGGGGGAAAGAAACAGAAAAATATCAAAGCACATGCATAAAATCATAAAAATAGAAGAGAGGGCTGTGTGAGAGCCCATTGGAAAGAAAAAGAAAAAGTTAACCGATCTATTTAGTTCTCATGCCAGATGCATTTTTAGCATCTCTAAGAATAGGTTAGTAAGAAGGAAAAAAAGAACAGGCTTTCTCCATCAAGCTTCCCGGTCTCTACGGAATTCAGGTTGCTGTTTATTACTCTTTGTGTCTTTGGACTATTGGTCTAACCCCTAATTCATTCCTCTTGTCTAGAGGACTTTTTTCTTTAGCAAGGTCCCCCTTCCTTCACCACGGACAACTACCAGTCTGCCCTCCTGAGCAAAGGAGACGTTCTCCCTGACCCCACCAGATCCGCCCCCGTGTCTGCATAAAACTCTTGGAAATCCCTGCAGAAGTGCCCATACATGGAGACTACGGGGTTGAGAAGAGCTGTAGTTATGAATCACCGTGGGATTGCTAGAAGGTTCCGGGAAGAGACACGGGGAAGGGTGGCACCGTGGAAGTTAAGATTAGGGAGAAGGGGCTGATGTACCTTTTTAAAAAATGTTTTTTTATGCCATTTTTTCTGGAAAATGTCTCCATTATGCCTATTTCCCAGTTGCAGAGGTGGGTTTAGGGGTGAAGAAGGGAAGGAGAGGATATTTCTGAAGTAAGATCACACCACATATGTGTTTCACTGTCTCTGAAACAACTGGTCACAGTAGTTTATCATTCAAGTTTTGCATTTTGCAGCGGCAATCCTGTGAGGTTATAATCTTTGAGCTCTATGCAAAGGCACATTAATTATTTAAGAGTAAAAGCCTTCCTCCCTTTGCTCTCAAAGACTTTTGCAAAGAGGCAGGCAGCATGAAAAAGAGGTTGTTAAACGATGTTAGCCTAAGGGGCACGTGCAATAAATTCCTCCGCAGAGCCCATGGTGTGCTCGGCCAGAAAATAGGGTAACGAATAAGATTCGGAATGGGTAAATCCATGCTGAAGTCAATGGCAGTTAAAATAAATAAATAAATAAAATATAAATAAAAAGAGGTGAGGAGAAAAATGAGGATGCACTGACCTCTTTATAAGCTCTGGTCATTTGGGGGCAGACATCAAACTATGATCGAGCCAATGAGAGAAATTTGGTGTCTAAGAATGGTAATTACTGGAATGTGGGGTTTTACAAGAAGGGTGAGACAAGTATGTTGGAGTTCAGATCTCTTTTCCTTTCATCTCCTTTTCCCCCCACAGCTTTATTGAGATATAATTTACATACCATAAAATCTGCTTGTATAACGTGTACAATGCATGGTTTTTGCAGAGTTGTGCAAACGTCACCGTAATCTAACTGTAGAACATTTTTACCATCCTCCAAAGAAGCCCCAGTACCAATTAGCAGTCACTCCCATTCTCTCCTCCCCCAGCCCCTGGCAACCGGTTGTCTGCTTTTGGTCTCTATGGATTTGCCTATTATGGGCACATCAGTCAAGTGGACTCATACAGTATGTGGTCTTTCACGGCTGGCTTCTTTCACTCGGCATAACGTTTACAAGGTTCGTGCATGTTGTGGCATGTATCAGCGCTCCATTCCTTTTATGGCCAAATAACATTCCCTTGTATGGATGCACCACATCTTGTTTATCCTGTCAGCAACTGGTGGACGTTTGGGCTGTTTTGACTTTTTGGCTAGTGTGAATTTGAATAATGCTGGTGTGAGCATTCATGTTCAAGTGTTTGTGTGGAGAGATGTTTTCATTCCTTCTGGATAGATACCCAGGAATGAAATTGCTAGGTCATATGGTAACTCTATGCTTGACATTTTGAGGAACTGCCAAACTATTTTTCAAAGTCATTGCCCTGTTTTCCATTTCCATGGGCAAGGCATGAGATTCCCAGTTTCTCCACATCCTCACCGACACTTGTTATCGTCTGTCTTTTGATTGCAGCCATCCTATTGGGTATGACGTGAATGTCTCATTGTCATTTTGATTGGCATTTCTATAATGACTGATAAAGTTGAGCATCTTTTCATGTACTTACTGGCCATTTTCTCTGTCTCTTTTGCCAACACACACTTGTTCATTATTCCCCAGTCTTCCGTCCTCTCCCCTCTTTGGACTTCTAGCCCAAAATCTGGATAGGCAGGCCCTGCATTGAGAGGCCATTTTTCTATGCTGAAATTCTCTCTCAAGGACAAGTTCATTACTATTGATTCTGAACCATTAAAATTACTAATTTTGATTTAATTTAAGCTAATAGGCTTTTAGTAAGTGCTTTCAAGGTATTTATGTTCAAACTCGTGGAATATTATGAACTTACTGACCACCAGACTTGACATCTAATAAAGAATACAAGTTAGGTCCATCAGCAAGTATAAAATAAGAGAGAATTAAGTAAATTTTATAAGAAAAGTACTAAATACTGCTATCTATGTGAAGAGAAAGCCTTCAAAATGTGCTTACCCTTTGACTCAGCAATCCACTACTAGAAATCTACCCCAGGGACATAATTACATATTTCCACAAAAGCTTAGGTATATGGATATTTACCCAAGTGTTATTTCTAATTGTGAAGAAGCAAGTTCAATAGGTAGGTAAATATATTACCATACATTCATACTATAATTGTGCATTTATTTAAAGTGATTTACAAATATATTTATTATATAACATGTGGAAAGTATGAGAACTCTCCAGGGACCAGGAGAAAAGAGAAATGAAACCCAGAATAGTAAACAGGTGAGCTGGTGCTGCAGAAGGCTGGGGATAAGGGGCTGGGGAGGGGCTGTTAGTTTTAGTAATGTGGGGATTTAGGTTTTAACATTTACAGAGGGCAGGAGCTAAGAGCTAGGGTCTCCTAAAGATGCCTGACTGCCCAGTGTGTAGCCCGCTGCCTTGAAGGGCTACAACTTCAAGAAGGAGGCGGATGAGGGGAGGATCCTACTCAGCAGCAGAAATGGCCTGGAACTCTGTCATCTTGGTTAGTGCTCTGGGTAGAAAAAATAAATTGATTTTGAGAATTTATAATCATGTGGGCCCAAATTATACTACCTGAGTTCAAGAAGAGCACAAAGTAGGAAATTTTGTTTAAAAAACTCTCTTAGCCAGAGTCCCCAGGTTCAGAAGAAAAGCAGTCTGCCCTGGGAACACGTGCCTACAATGCAGAGGGCACAGGTCACCGGCAGATCGAGTTAAAGGAAGGTAAGAACATAGGCCACAATTCTGCATCAGTTTCTTCCACTTCAGAGATGTTTTTCTACAAGATTCTGCATTTTTCAAAATTCTGAAAAGAGGATCCAAATTCATTGTTATCTCTTTCACCTTTCAATGTTTCTTCTTGTTTCTGGCAGCCTGGAAATCCTGCCTTGGTTAATGTGGAAAATCGTGACAAGTGTATGTCATTGAGGATTTCTGAGTGTGGAATTAATGGACTCCTTCACTTTGCCAAATACTAACGTGTCCTTTCGTAATCCTTCAGATTAGGGAATGTTCTTGTTTTCTGAATTTCACTATGTGGTCTTCTTTGTTGGCATTTTGTGATTACTTCATTACTCGTGGTCGTAGATTTTCCTATTTTTTTTTTAACTGAAGTATAGTTGCTGTGCAATATTAAATTTTTCACAATTCTAATTGTGAAAAAGCAAACAGTCCAATAAGTAGGTAAACAAATTAGCATACATCCATACAATAATTGTACAGGTGTACACTATAATGATTCACAAATTTTAAAGGTTATACTCCATTTATAGTTATAAAATATTGGCTATATTCCCTGTGTTGTAAGGTCCTCCTATTTTTTATTAGCTTCTTTGAACTATTGTCATCTATTTGATTAATTGCCCAGAAGTTTGGGTTTGTAAGCATCCACCCGTATATCTGGAGTTCTTTGCAGCTCCACTCAACTTTTTACCAGCCTCATCTATGCTTTCCATTTCTTTTTAGTGTTTACAGATTTGCACCTTCTTCAGGTATCATAACACATCCTGCTTTAACCATCATTAATTATTTTTAAAGGTGTCCGTGCTTTTCATTCCTGACTTGTAAAGAATATATTTTTGTTACTGTTGTTGTGACAAGACTACCACTACTTTGGGAATTTTCTGCTCTAGGTTTCTGCTAACTTGTACTTCTTCAATATAGTGTAACATAGTTTAACAAAAATTCAGTTTGGGGGAAGACTTGTTTACTGCTTTAGATACACATATGGCTGGACAGTATTGTTTTTGTTCTTTCAGATGATTTTGCTTTTCAGTTGCAGTTCAAGTTTGGAGATGGTGTCCTCCATGACAGTAGTCCCCCAGAGGGCAAGGAGGGGAGTGAAAGCTGAGAAACAGTGTCTTGTGGGGGAATGTTTAAGGTACTGGAGATGATCCACCTGAAAACCTGAGAACTCAAGAAAGCCTGAAGGGCCATCCCCAAATATCAGGATAGCAGAGAGGGAGAATAATCACGGAAGAAGTTCTAGCTTTAAGATGCAGAGGAAGGAGGTGGAGGTATGGCTCAGTGGTAGACTGCATGCTTAGCATGCATGGGGTCCTGGGTTTAATCCCCAGCACCTCCATTAAGAAAAAAAAAAAAGATGCAGAAGAAAGTGTTAATTAGAACCATGCAACAACCAGATACATCATTGCAGATGGGGTGCATTTGTCGCCGGGGTTTCAAGGATCACACACATGCTTCAAGCCCAGATCAAAACTTTGCTCCCTTTTAGACTTGCACGATACACATTCCATACTAGGAAGAAAACAGAATAAGTGTGTGAATTATCTACATAGTTCTCTTAAAATTTAACTGATTTAATTATGAGATGAAGCTTGGAAATAGGGTGCCATTATATTTTATGCTAATTTTTGTCTCATACCTTTAGGGAAAAATGATTTCCTGTGATGTTTCTAAGGTTCTTTTTATGCTTTAAATGTCCTTACCTTTGGGGCTTTATGTGTGGAAGAATAAGACAACCTTTGGACAAGTAGCTTTTATTTTCTGTCTACTTGTATGGATTAGTCATTGACATAGACAGGTTAGAAAATATGAAGAGTATCTCATTTCTAAGAAACATAAATTCATCTGTATTGCATTTTTAATACATGTAGGTAGGATCAGTTCTTTGCTTTTGTCAACTCCTAAAGAAATTTGGTTATAGTTTCTAGACTAGAGAAATTTTCTCTTATAAAGAGAAATCATTATGTGAAAGCAGAACAAAGCAAAGCAGAAAGGAAAATAGCAAAACCCTGATCCAGATGTCAGTTGTCTCACAGTTCCACCATGGGGCACTATTGAGTTTTGCAAGTTGCCCTTTCCATGGGCAGAAAGGGAGCCTTGAGATAAATGATCACCTGAAAGGCAACGCTTTGGTTTCTCATAAATGAATTGTGTATTATGTATTTTTCTTAAGTGAAGACAACAAGTCCTCATCAAAGAGCTGAATATCTGTCTGTTTAATCTCACTTCAAAAGTGCCGCCATCTCCTGTTAAATGGTATCAGTTGGGCTGGAATTCTTTGGCGATGCGAACAAGCATAGGGAGATTTAAAAATACACAAGTGGTATGCTAGCTGAAAAATTCTCCTCTAGGCTTTGCATCTGTGAGTTCTTTCAGTCATCAGATTATTTTTAAGTAGAACTTTGAGTCTTTTCAAATATCATGCTGTTTACCAATTTTAGGTTGAGATGTGGTATATAAATAACCTGTGAGTGCAGGTAATTGGTCAAGAGAGCAAACTGTTCAGCACTGTGTACGGAGATGGATTAATTTTTGGTTCTATTTTCTTTTAAAATTATTCTTTTATTATTAATGTATGTATTTAGGCATGGATTTTTCTTAATCATGTTTTTGTTTCCTTTTGGATGAAATAGCTCTTGTGTAAGAGCAATTTTGGAAAGAAAGGAGGAAAGTAAATGCATTATACAAAGCATGTTTTCCTTCAGTTCTTACTGAGCTTAGAGCAGTATGGCATTTGAGAGGACACTGGACTCAGACACACACCCAGGGGGATCTAAAGTATCCCAGAAGGAAAGCTACTAGGCTCCTGCTCGCCTGCACCCAGGGAAGGACAATGCTTTGCCTGCCAAGGCAACCACTTTGAACAGTGAATTCTCGAAGGTCTTGTCCCTTTGGCCTTAGAAGGTCATATGTCACTTTTATGTTGCTCTAGACAAGCTGATCTCTGAGTGGTAGCATGGCTGCAATAGGGGAGATGTGTCTCCCCTCTAAAATGAGACCTCCTGGCACACGGGACGGTGCCTCGGTCATTATTATACCCCAGCACAATGCCGGGAAGACAATAGCCATTGGAGAAGCGCTGGTTGCTGCATTACTCTTTCTGGGGGCTGGAATGGCTTGTGATTCTAGCCTCTCCATCATTGCTATGTCACTATTTTCACCTGAGCACAGTGGAGCTGGTCCTTACAGACCATCACACACATATACCAAGTAGAGCTAACTTAATGGGTCAAAAGAGAGCCAATGTTCTTTCTTTTAGGGATTTAAAAGCTGAAATGCTAACACTTTTAAAAGATTAAGCCCAATTTTTAATCATCCAAACTAGACTTTTTCTGGAATTACTATCAAGCTCATCTGTCCATTGCTTCTGTACAACCTTTTGGTCTCCCCTTTGAAGTTCAGGCTGCCTGTCTGTCCACGGCCTGAGACATTCCTCCCAAAGTCTGTGATCTTGTAACACTTCCCTGAAGTGGCTTTGCTGTGGCCTTGATGGATTTCTTCTGCACTCTGGCGTATTACCTCCTTCTGCCTGTTGAGGGAGTGTTTTCCATTTTGAAAAAGAAGGACGACCAACTGCTCCCAGCTCGATGGACTGACGGCAGAGTCACACTGAGTTCTTCATGGTTTTCTGTTTCTCCCCCTTTTATCCTCTTCTCTTCCTTTCCTCACTTCTGTCCTTCAGTCTTTGGAATTACAGAGGATCTGATAGTCAGATTTCAGTTTTTAGATGTATGTATTACTTTCAAGCCACACACTCTTTGAGAATATCTACCCCCTCTTTTCTCTAATTTATATTAAATTCTCTCAGGTTGCAAAGAATTTTTTTTCCTTGATCATAAAAGTAAAATTGGTTCATTGGCAAATATTTAGAAAATAACACTAGTACTGACCCCTAAAAAAAGTGTATTTGTATTCGTCAGAGGATTCTTTTTTGCATTTTGGGGGGTGTGTGTGTGTAAGTCCTGAGAATATGCCTTGTGCCTCCCCATAGCCTTGTCTTTGTAGGGGTAGCAGAATACGAGGCCACATAAAAAGTCCTATGTAACATTCTGTTTTCATATAAATATGTATAATCTACATATATTGTAATAGGATGATATTTGAAGTATTGATTAATTTTTTTCTCCTTATACTTTTTACTCCTGTCACCTTTCCCCTTTGCTTCATGGGAGGCTGTCATGGTGGTTCCAGATAACAAAGACTGTAAATTCTTGATTTTTAATTTCAAAAACTGTAGTCCAGGTGTGAGACTGAAGCATCAGGGAACATACAGTGATCACCTCAATTCTCCCCAGTGTCTCTACCCTTTCCCACTACAGATATGAGAACATATGGAAAAGGTTATGTTAGGAAATAGAAGAAATATCCCAACAGCAGCAATAACAAAAATTATCAGGAAATTAACTTCAAAAGAAATGTACAGGACCAACATACAGAAAATTATTGTAAAAATAACTGCTGAGCGTCAGACAAAAGGAGTAAATGTAGAGATGTGCCTTGCTATTGGATGACAGAAAGACTTAATATTATAAAGATGTTCATTCTCCCTAAGTTAATTTGTCAAGTTTATGCAATTCTGATAAAAATCCCATCATGATTATTTGTGACATTTGATAATATGATCTCAAAGATTAAATGGAAGAATAAATATGCTGGGATGTTTAGGGAATTCTGTTGGGAGGGATGAGAAAACTTGCTCCCATAAATATATTATGAAGCTATAATTTATACTTATATAATATAATCTATAATATAACATAATTTATATTATAAAATGTTATTATATTATAAAATTATATTATGTAAAAGTATTTGCAGTGTGCTACTGGTGTGGCAATAAATAACCTGATCCATGGAACAGAACTGAGATCGGAAATAGACTCCAAGGTATACTGAAGTTTTATTTCCCCAAATTTACTGCAACAATTTCTCAATTTTATATATTATAGTCCCCCTTCTTCTATTGTTAGCCTCCTTCTAGCCTTTCTCCTCAAAACATCTAGAATTATTGCCTAAAAACATAATAGAGTTATATAAACCTCTAGGTGAAGAGTTTTTGATGGTCTTCCACACAACTGAAATTAAATCCATATTCCTACCCTGAATACTGGATCCACTAGTCCTGCTAACCTAATCTCATAGATGTCTGTCCACGCTCAGCATGTCCCAGCACTGGTCACTTTTTTTTTCCCTCCAAGGAGCCAACTTCTTTTTCCCTTGGAGCCCTTGCGTGCACGGCTCCTTCCACATGGTGTCTTGTCCCCTGGCTCTTTGTGAGCTTGGCTCAGTCTCATGCTTTGACCTCCAACTTAAATTCAATGGGACATCCTTCAAGTAGTCTGCAAGAGGAAGCTGCCCTGCGCCTCCACCCCATCCTTCTCTCTCTGCATTGTATTTGTTCCTTTCAAAGAACTTTGCAATTTGTAATTACTTGTTTGGCTGCTTACTGTCCTTTCACCATACTGTACGCTGCCCTGTATGGCAGGGACTGTGCTTCGCTCATCACTGTCCTTCTAGATTCTAGCGCAGTGTCTGGCACAGTAGGCATTCAGTCAATATTTGTTGAGTGAAAGAAGGGACGCAGACATAAATAACAAAGGTAGATTTTCAGATCAGTGGGGGTTACTGAAATAACATTTTGGCAACAGGGTAGCTCTTTAGAACAATGACAAAAAATAGCACTAACTCTATCTTCTTATGCAAAAATAAATCTAAGGTTGATCAAAGTTTTAAATTTGAATTATAAAACCATAACATTTTATGAAGAAAACGTGAGTGGAAGTTACAGTTTTCCTGCAATAGTTGGCATATATCAAGTCTCTGCAAGGAACATCTTGCTCTCTGTAACCCTGATACAGATATGGTTGCTGCTGGACACTGAGTCTGATGGCTGAAAATTATGATATAGTCCGTATCATAAAGCTTTATGTTCTATTTATATCATGTCATCAGGATGAAAGGTGCAGTTTGTCATACATATCAGTGCCTTTTAAAATGTTATAAACAACCTGTCTACACATACCTTTGTTAGAAGAATGCTGTTGATACCCTAACAACTCACACAATATATAGCTTAGAAATGATTTTCTAATTCCTCACTTAAAAATGCCTACAGATTGCATTCTCTCTGAATATACATCAAATCACTAATGACCTGCTTGATCATCAAGTATTTACTGAACACCTATCATATATCAGGCTCTGTACTAGATTCTGGGAATGCAACAATGAACAAAGTCCCTACTCTCCAGTAGGGGGAGCTAACATTCTAGAGGAGAGACAGGGACAATAAAAAAAAAAAAACAAGCACCTACATTTAAAACGTGTAGGGTGCTGACAAATGCAATGAAGAAAGATAAAGCTGAGAGGAAGAAGAAATAGGTATTGTTTGAAGGGGTGACATTAGAGTGGTCAGGAATCTCTGAAATGAGGTGAGAGCTGAACTAAGCCAAGAACAACCAGAGAGAGAGCTCTGCAGGTATCTAGGGGACAAATGCAGAGGCTTCCAGTCAGGGGTGTTCACGATCCGGAAGGGGCCAGCTGGCCGGAGTGTAGACAGTACAAGGGGTGGGGGGTGCATTATAAAGAAGGTCAGAGGGCTGAAGAAGCCAGATAGTGTAAGACCTTGTAATTCATTGTAAGGACTTTGGATTTTATTCTGAGTGGAATGGGAAGGAAGCCTTTGGAAGGTTCTAAGCAAAGAAGGGTTTTGGTCTGACTTAGTTTTAAAAGGACCACTCTAGTTGCTGTGTGGAAGCAGGGACACCGGGTGGGATGCTGGTATAATTGTTCAGGTGAGAGATGACAGTGGTTGCACTGGGTGGTGGTAGGAAATGGGACTGTTTTCCTGTGACTCAGCACACAAGGAGTAGGTTTGTCTTGAGTTATATATATGGTCTAATCCTGGAGGGATCCAGTACCACCCAATTGTCTGTCCCGGAATAGGTGTTCCTAGCCAAGAGCTCTTTCAATGGGAAACACAGACTAATTAAACCAGGATTTATTATATGGTTTACTTTTATATCTCAGAATCTAGACATTGCCATGTTATTATTACTAATAAAGAGTCGTGGCTATAAATTAGCATGACTTCATGAGGCAGTGCTTCCTTTAATATTGAAGAGTTGATGGAACTCTATTTAGAGCTGAGTTATATGTAGAACACTAATCTTTCAGCAATGGCTTGATTTTCAACCCTCCATTTACATCATTGGATTGCTTTGTTGCAATAAGGAATGAACACAAACAAATGTAACTCTGTGCCTAACAATGCAAGGCAACAACTGCATATAAACAAAGCTAAGCTCACTGTGGATTCTCAGTTAATTGTTGTGAATGACAACTGAGTGATGGATTTTAGCATTTAAAAATGAACACATTCAAGTGCTGAGGACACTGTCATAAATTAGAGGACTATGAATACCTCTAAGTTAATTTATTTTTTCTGATTTACTGCCAGGGAGTGGCTTAGGTGCAGAATGAATGAAGTTTTTTATTTTGCCTCTGCCTTCCATCTCTCTGCTATTTTTTTGAAGTTCACTTCAGTGCTAAGTTTGGCATTTTTTATTCCTTTCCAACATTCCCTCAACTCATTTACTAGTTGATTTTGGGGTAGTAACTTTTCTTAAAAAAATCATAGAGTTGGGGGTGTCTTATCCCTGCAGATAGGTCCTCTTGCTAAGGTTAATATTTCTTCTTTTTTTTTTTTTCTTTTTTGATAGTTATACCTTATATAAAGGAACATTTACAGAGTTAAATAAACCATACAACATGCTGAATTTTCAAATATGTAGATACTCTAACTACTACCCAAATTAAGATATATTTACAAAATCCCAAATAACCCCTGTGTACTCTGCTGGTTAGTACGCCACCAATGGAAATGATATTCTGCCTCCTAGCTCCATGGTTTTGCCTTTTTTTGCACTTCATCCAAATGAAATCATATAGTATGTATTCTTCTGAATTTGATTTCTTTTACTCAATATCATGTAAGTGATATTCATCCAAGTTGTCACATATAGCCGAAGTTCATTTTTTTCATTGCTCTTTGTTATTGCAATATGTCAATATACCACAGTGTATTTATCCATTGTGCTGTTGATGGACTTTGGCCACCTCCAGCTTTGGGCTATTATGAATAAAGCTGCTATGACCTTCTCAGACATGTCTGATAGTAGACATGCATACTCACTTATGTTGACTCTGTACCTAGGAGTGGAATGCTAAGTCAGAGGGTCTGCACGCTGACTACTTTTTGCACCAAGCAGTGCTTTTTAATACTGAACAAAGAACAAATTAGTTCCAGAGAGACAATAGTGCTTGGTGATTGTATATAAGGAATTTGATAGAATATTTAACTGAACTACCTGGAATTGTTTGCTTGGATATTATTTTCCTTTTATAAAAGGCAGTGAGGAATCACAATGAGATATCACCTCACACCCTGAATATGGCCACAATCAAAAAACCCAGAAAATGACATGTGTTGGCAAGGATGTGGAGAAATTGGAACCTTTGTGTACTGTTGGTGGGAATGTAAAATGGTGTCACTGCTATGGAAAACAGTACGGAGTTTCCTCAACAAATTAAAAATAGAACTACTATATAATCCAGCAATTCCACTTCTGGGTAAATACTCCAAAGAATTGAAAACAGGATTACTGTTCATTGCCACATTATTCATAATAGCCAAGAGGTAAAAGCAACCAAAATGTTCATGGACAGATGAATGAATCAAGAAAATGCAGTATATACATATAGTGGAATATTATTCAGCCATAAAAAAGAAGGAAATCCTGTCAAATGCTACAGCTGGATGCACCTGGAGGACATCATGCTAAGTGAGATAAGCCAGTCACAAAAATACAAAGCAGATTCCACTTCACTCGAAGTACTTAGAACAGTCAAAATCACAGAGACAGAAAGTAGAAAGGTGGTTGCCAGAGGCTGGGGAGGTGGGGGTGGGGGAAGGCAAGTTGTTGTTCAATGGACAACAGTATTATAGAGTTTCTGGTTTTGCGTATGAAAAAGTTCTAGCTCCCTGGTGCATAACAATGTGCATATGGTTAATACTTCTGCACTGTACATTTAGAAATGGTTAAGATGGTAAACAAAAAAGATAGATGTTATTTTAAAAAAAAAAACACCTTGTAGTTTTGATTGAAAAATATTCCTCTCTGGTTTCAGGCAAACCTGTCTCAAGGAAATAAAATGCAGACTGGACTCTATTAGATTTACATGTTTTGTACGTTTCTGTAGAACATAAATGTATTCACTCACACAGGCTTCTCTGCTCCCTTGTTACCAACATGAATGGTTTGAGAGAAAATAAAATCCTTGAAATTGAATAAAATTATATAAGTAATTTTTAAAAGGCAGTGAGGAGTGATTGCTGGTCTAGAGAGAATAAGAATTTATAAGTACGAGACACCTACCCTCTAGCTCTCTGGTTAAATGCATCTGTTTTTGTATTTCTGATCTTTGCCTGAAACAAAAAACCCTGAAGTTACAGTGACTCATAAAGAACTGCAGTGAAGCAGTAAGTCCATGACCTAGCTCATTGCAGGTTGTCAGTAGACGTGATGGAGTGTAAGGACCTCTTGACAACAGCTGTGCTGGTTCTAAAGGCCCTGCCCCACCGAACACAGTGCTGCCTCCGTGGGCAGGAACCGCTGCCTGCAGCTCTGCCCTGAGCACCAGAGCTTTAGGAGCAAAGCTGAGGCTTTAGCAAGATATCATACCTTCCCCCAGATGGTCATAAGCGTAGGTAAGCCAGAGGGCATCGGAGGCACGCAATTGTTGTTGAAGGGCAGGCTTACCAGCCTAGGATATTACTGGCCCTTCGTTGTTCTAACCCCAGCTTCCTGAGTTGACCTTCTTTGAAAATAGAATGGGTTATTCTGATGCTCGGAAGAGCTTCTATTTACTGTTAAGGAATTTGTGAGTTATTTTTTACCTCTTTGGGGGCAGGAGCTTTTGGGTTGGTCTTGGGCAGTCTTTGACCTTGGGCCACACACTGCCTGCCCTGCCCTTGCCGGAGGGCCCAGGATCTAATTTCAGAGTCAAAGATTGGAATGCTGCCTCCATTTTGCTGCTTCCTAAATAGACCCAGATAACAGCAGTGTCACAGCTAAAGTAAGAAGTCTCATTTTTCTCATGGATACTCTAGTTTTCAATACAGCAGATAATCAAAATTATAATTATACACTTTCCATATGACTAAATAAAACTATTTTATTTAGAATGAAAAATAGTGTAAGCATTTTTCATGACTTTCCCTGAATTTCTTTTTCTTTTTCTCTTTCTTCCTCTCTTTCCTCTTTTTCTTTCTTTCTCTCTTTCCTCTTTCTTTCTCTCTTTCCTCTTTCTCTCTGCCCCACCTCTCTTAAATACCAATTGAGTCCATTTGGAGCAGAGGTCTAGAGTTTGAACTCCAGAATCAGACAATCCCAGCTGGGCTCTCACTGGCTGTGTATCTCTCAGAAACCTCTTACTGCCTCAATGCTTCTTTTCTCCTGTTTTTATAAAATAGATATGATAATGGCATATCCCTTAGTGTTGCTGTGATGATCACATGAGATTTGTGCCTGGCTTGTAATAAATACTTGATAAATGTTAGCTACTAGTTATTACTAATACGCTGGGGCCGTATGGCGTAAGTAATAACAACAAGAACATTTATTTGAAGTAAGAAAAAAAGGAAGACGCTCATAAGAGCAATCAAAAAGCTAAAGATGATGGCAAAAATATTGGAAGAGATCTTGAAACTTCACAAATTAAATCTTGGGAAAGAAGCAAAAAGTAGGAAAATATAACTTTAGTCAATGAAACAGCAAAAATTAGTTTAGGGCATAAGCCACAACAAGGGAATTTCCCTAGCCATGAGCAGCGTTTGTGCTGCTAAGACCGTTTTTAGGAGATTACATTTCTTTAAAGTATATCGGAGATCAGAAAAATCTTGAGCTTATGAATCACCTGGCCCAACACAATCATTCTACAGATAAAGAGCCTGGGTAGGGTTCCAAGAGATTAAGCACCTTGCCTGAGGTTACATCTCCTGATGGCAGAGCTGGACTGGAACATTGGTGCCCTGATTGGAGCCCAGGGGGCCATTCTGCTGGAGCACGCAGCTTTCAAACTGTGACAAGATCAAAAGGCCCAGAGCACATTCATGCTGGGGTGAGAATAACTTTGCATTCACATCAGGGATCATTTTTCACACCTGGAATTCAAAGCATCTGAAAACAGATATCATGATCTCAGTTTTACAAATGGAAAAAAATAGGAATGAAGGGAAGCCCTAGGCTGACTGACTGGCTTCATTGCCCGGCCTCCGGCTCCATAAACACACCCCCTGTGCCCATGCAAGCTGGTATGTTAACCTGCTACAGTATCTGCCCCTGATTCTGGGACACCTTCCAGCTCGCTGCTATGGCCCACTTCTGTATTCCTTTGTCATGATCTCCCTACCAAATGTAAGACACCCAAAGGAGGAGAATTGTTCAAAGACAAATCCCTAACCTCTTCAACAAGTGCCTGGCATTTATTTGACCATCAATGAATATGTCTTACATGAATGAACAAAAAAAATTGCTTCTCTTTCTAGTCACTTGGATTGGCAGGTGCATTTGGGCCATGTGTCTAGGCTCTGATTTTGAGATGTCTACTGTGTATTGGCCGGTTCCATGCTCTGCAATCTTGGGTCAAAGGAGCCTGCCTTTGTTAGCAGGACACAACCTGCTAAACATATTCTTTGCTCCACCCAAGACTGACAGGAAAGAAGGTAAGACTCTAGAAGATTAGACTTTTTGTATTTCAGAAGTGTAAAAAGGAATCCTCCAAACCCTGTATATTGTGAGAACTCTGTCGATGCTTCACTAGTGAATTCAGTGACGCAGCCCCTCTGGGAGAAAGAATGGACCCAAATGCTCATATACATAAATACAGTGAATCCAAACAGGGCCTTTCTCCAGTGGGTTCATCCAGCCTGCTGTTACCTAGGCTAGCTTACCCTGCAGCCTGGGTGCATGAGGTTTCCTTCAGGGCTGAAGTTGCCCTTGGTGTTCATTTGAAGCTTACCTCCCCAGCATAAACAGACTACTCCATCATTGCTGTCACAAAGAGTTGGACTGCTAAATATCTTTGGACTTCTGCTTCATTTCTTTGGTGACTGGTGAAGCAGTCAACAACTTATGTGTTTGAACAGAAAACCTTCCACAAAGGTTGCCTTATACAGAACTACATCTCCTGATTCCCCGATGTCATCTATAGGATTTTATGGGATTCTCCGGTGGGGCCTGTGGGTTCATGCTGACTTAACTGAGGCGGTCACCTTCCCGGATGGTATATTTGCCCTGTCAGGCTCCCGACACCACCCCCCGCCCCATGTCTGATTTTCAAACCACTTTAGGAGTCATGCCAAAGACAGGCTGAGTGTGATCTTCTCCTCTGATATATGCCACAGGAAGGTGCTCAAGTTATAAGGTTCCCTGGATGTTGGCGAACACATTATTCAGGATGAAGCACCTCGGAGTGGGTATTGTGTTTTCATTTCTCAATCCAGCAAGAGCAAACTCATCACCATCAACTACAGCTGAACTGGGCTGGTCAAGACCTGAAAACTGACCATCTGCAGGCTGGGGTCATCCCCACTGGTCGCACACTAATGCAAGATGCTGTGTCTGGGGAGAAAGATGGACAAGCCATCCAATGGGTCTTCAAGATGAGCAAGCACTTCCAGGCATGGGGACTTTTCCAATGCCCTCTGCTTCAGCCCTAGTTGTTCCTGTCTTTATGCTGTCATGTGGTCAACAATAAGATACGGGGGATCAAAGGAAAGGTTATGATTAAGTAATTGAATGAGAAACAAGCAGCATCTGCAACACACGCTGCTCCATGCACATACTTGACCAGGTCTTCTGATGGCCAGACTCTGTTTGCTGCTACACAGGTAACCTGCGATACCACACTGGCAGACCAAATAAAACCCCTTCTTGTCAAACCTTTAAAAATAAAGATCTTAATTTATGATCCCTAGAAAAGATAATTATAAGGATGGGAGCAACCTTCTCCTATAAGGACTCCTTGACCCCATGCAGTCTTAAAGGCAGTCGAAAAAGGTGTGGACAGTCCTGTGTTACCATGACACCTATTGATTAAAGAAAACTATTCTATGGCCTTAGAGTGTTGGAGTGGTATTTGTGAGGGATGCGGTCATTATCAGTGGAGGAAGCAGAGGTGGTTTTTGTGGCTTTGGTGATGTTCCATCTAGTTCTATACCTGTTTTCCCAGGTGAACCATTCTGCCCTACACTTGTTGGGAAGCTGAGGTGGGTGGGCCATTTGACTTTGACTAATTTGACTTTCCCTTCTTCTGCCTGGCCTCCACTAAAGTGCAAGAAGTTTAGATTATTTTACAGGTCTCCAGGCTGGAGGCTTAAGACAGGAAGTCAAATGTTTTGCAAATAGCTTATTATCAGAGGAAATGTCAGCTGAGTCAGGAGCATTGTTCCTCAAACAGACCGGGGTGTTGAAGGATTTAATTGGGGTGAATAGTTGAAGCAGGACAAAGATGGTTTTTCCTTGGGGACCCATGTACTCAGTTAAAAGGCCAAAACAGAAATGCTTATGCAATGACTGTCTTCCTAAAAATTCAGAACACTTCAAAAATTCCCACTAATTGTATTCACACCACAACTCTGAAGGCTGGTACACTTATGGCGCAACTGTGTTTTTAGGGCAGTTAGGTATGTGCCCATAATTCCTTTTATAGCCATGCACATTCATTAGAAACACTGAAAATGTATTGAGTAATCAAATCACTAAATATTTTCATGGGCTGCAAAATGAAAACCTTGTGCTGGGAGAGGAGAGTATTTAGAGATATTCTGAGAACTTCTTAAAAGAATGATCCACTCATTAAGCCTTTCTATGTGTGTATTTCAATTTCAATACTTAAGCTCTGGGTATTTTCACTTGTTTAGTCTTGGATGGAGAAATTTGATTTTAAAGTCTTTTATTATAGTGGGTTTGCATCTTCCCATGATTTCTGCTCTCTGAAAGTAGATGCTATGTTATTGGCTACATAGATATTTACAACTGTCACATCTTCACTGTAATTTGGAGTCTGTAACATTATAAAGCAGCACTATCCAATAGAACTTTCTGGGATGGTAGAACTGGTTTCTGCACTATACAAGTTAATTAATGAAATAAAATTAAAGATTCAATTCCTTGATCACGTTACCCGCATTTCAAATGCTTAGTAGCCACGTGTTGCTTGTGGCTACTGAGTTGGACAGCACAGTTCTATAGTATCTTCTTTGTCTTGAATTCTACCTTGTCTGATATCACAAGCTTGATTCCTGCTTTCTTTGTGTTTGCTTTTGACTGGCACAACTTTGCATAACCTTTTATTTTTAACCTTTCTGAATCACATATGTTTTAGGCAAGTCTCTGGTATAGAGCATAGAGCTGAATTCAGCTTTTATCCTAGGTTAGTTAAGCTTTATTGATAAAACCTCTATGTTTGATCTCATTTCTTTCATTTTTAGTGTTTTTAGTTTGTTTTTTTTTTAATTAAAGTATAGTCAGTTTACAATGTTGTGTCAATTTCTGGTGTACAGCATAATGTTTCAGTCATACATATACATACATATATTTGTTTTTATATTCTTTTCCATTATAGGTTACTACAAGATATAGTTCCCCATGCTATACAGTAGAAACTTGTTTATCTATTTTATACAGAATAGTTAGAATCTGCAAATCTCCAACTCCCAATTTATCTTTCATGTTTACATACTATAAATACTAGCAACCCCCTCTCTCCTTAGTTAATGTGTACTGGTTTCATGCTCTGAGCAAAATAAAATTAGCTGACATCCTCTCATCTCTTGTTCACTTTCCAAATTCAGTCAATAATATTATCTTTCTTAGTGTTTATCTTTGTACTCTTAGGCATCTACAATTCCGTTTGTCAGCAATAAATGATATCCTATGACCTCCTACTGCTCATGACACAATTAATGTTTTTCTACTTGCCCTGTTCTTACCCTATTCTCTCCTTCCTTTTTTCCTCCAACATTTTATTATGAACATTTCCAAATTTACAGTGAAGTTGGAAGATTTTTGCAGTGAACACCCATATATCCGCTACTCAGATGCTATAATTAATATAAATATGTTCCTATATTTGCTTTATCAATATGTGGCCATCTAGCTATCTGTCAGTCCATCTCATTTTTTGATGCTCCTCAGAGTAAACTGCAGACATTAGTACATTTCCTCAAGTCCCTCACCATACATATCACTAATGAGATGTCACTAACGAGAGAATTTTTAAAGGCTATGCTCCAGTTATAGTTATTATAAACTATTGGCTATATTCCCCATGTTGTACAATGTATCCCTGTGGCTTATTTTATACCTGATAGTTTGTGCCTCTTAATCCCCTAACCCTATATTACCCCTTCCCCCTTTTCCTCTTCCCACTGGTAATTACTAGTTTGTTCTCTGTGAGTCCACTTCTTTTTTATGTTCACTAGTTTGTTGTACCTTTTAGATTCCACATATAAGCAATATACAGTATTTGTCTTTCTCTGACGTATTTCACTTAGCATAATGCTCTTCAAGTCCATCCATGTTGCTGCAAGGGGCAAAATTTCATTCTGTTTTATGGCTGAGGAGTATTCCATTGTGTGTGTGTGTATGTGCACACCACATCTTTATCCATTCAACAGATGGACACTTAAGTTGCTTCCATATATTGGCAATTGTAAATAATGCTGCTATAAACGTTGGGGTGCAGGTATCTTTTTGAATTAGTGTTTTTGTTTCTTTTTTAGGTTGTATACCCAGGAGTGGAATTGCAGGGTTATATGGTAGTTCTAATTTTAGTTTTTTGAGAAACCTCCGTACTGTTTTCCACAGTGGCTGCTCCACCAACAGTGGTACACCAACAGTGTACAAGGATTCTCTTTTCTCCACATCCTTGCCAACAGTTGTTATTTGTGTTCTTCTTGGCAATAGCCATTCTGACAGGTGTGAGGTGACATCTCATTGTGGTTTTGATTTGCATTTCCCTGATGATTAGCGATGCTGAGCATCTTTTCATGTGCCTGTTGGCCATCTAAAGAACCCAAATCTTCGGCATACTTTTGCTTGTTTTGAAAATTGTGAGCACTGTGTAACCCGACCCCCAAGAAGATATAAAAGATTACCATCACTCCCAAAAAGTTCCCTTTACTTCTTCCTCATCAATCCCCACTCACCTCCCAGAGGCAAACTTCTGATTTTTTTTCCACTGTGAATTAGTTTCATCAGTTTAAAAATTTCACAGAAATAGAATCAAATAGATGAACTCATTGGGTAACAGTTCTTTTACTCAGATACTTATTTCACTCAGACACAAAGACAATTATAATGTTTTTGAGGTTTGCCCATGTGGTTGCTTGTATCAGTGATTTAGTCCTTTATATTGCTCAGTGCTACTGCATTGTGAGAACATCTGCAGTTTGTTGTATATTCTCTTATTAAGACACACTTTGTTTCCAGTTTGGGGCTATTATGGAGCTATTCTATGAACATTTTTGTACAAGTGTTCCTATGAGCTTTTTAAACATTTCTCTTTGGTCAATACCTATGAGTAGAATTATGGGTCCTAGCGTATGGCATTAGTGTATTTTTTTTTTAATTGAAGTATAGTCAGTTCACAATGTTGCAGCAGTTTCTGGTGTGTTTGTGTATGTTTACACGTAGGTGTATGTTTAGTTTATTAGAGACTTTGAGATCATTTCCCAACTGGTTGCACCATTTTATATTCACACCTACAACATATGAATGCTGGTTCCCCACCAACATTCCCCACCAACGTTTGTGTCGTCAATCTTTTAAAATTTTATCCATTTTAGTGGATGTGTAGTAGTATCTTTATGGTTTTAATTCTCATTTCCCTGATGACTAATAATGTTGAGCACATTTCATTTCCTTATTTCCATTTGCATATTTTATTTTATAAAGTGTGTATTGAAATTTTTTGCCTGTTTTAAAATTAGGCTGTTTATCTTTTTTATATTGAGTTGTAGGTTTGTTTATTTGTTCTCAGATACTGGGTACCAGTTATTTGCCAGATATACGTGTTAAGAATATTCTCTTCTAGTCTGTGGCTTGCTTATTCATTTTCATAACAGTGTCTTTCCATAAGCAGACATTTTTAGTTTGATGACATTTGATCTGATTATTTTAAAAATTTATAGTTATTGCTTCCAGTGACCTAAGAAGCTTTTGACTACCCTCAAGTCACTAAGACATTTTCTTATGCTGTCTCCCAGATGCTTTACTGTTTTAGCTTTTACATTTTGGTCTATGATCCATTTTCTCCCCCTTTCCTCCCATAGCTGTGTGTGTTCTACTATATCAGAGCATATAATATTTGCATATTATTTTCCACTCATTTCTGAATTTATTTTAGTCCCATTTCTAAATGTGTTTATGCTCACCAGTTTACCCGTGCTCTTGCAGTTGGGTGAAGCTTGTCCACTAACAAGTTCCTAGTGAAGGGGTCATGAGTACAATATTCTCTGATTCTCAGCCTCAATACTTAACGATGGTTGGGATTGATAATACATCTTTGGTTCATACTTTCTTGCTTTGATTGATGTTTTAAATATTAGCTATGTTCCATTGTTTATTATTTTTCAAAAGGGATTTCAATTATGTAGAAACTGGAAGAGAGATCCATTTATTATTTTAGACTATTTTCTGAAGATACACATATAACCATTTCACCTTAGTATTGTCTTCAGGTCCATGCAGAGGGCTGCCTTGTGTGTTTCTTTGGCATGGATGGTCATTTGTAAAATTGGGTGTCTGTGAGTTTTGAATTTGTATGTACCTGTGAAAACATATAATAAATCTAGGGTACTAAGAAAATATATGCAATGATAATAAAACCACTGTTCACTATTTTTATACTGAGCAGTATATATCTAAGGAGGCAGAGGGGGTTTCCCTAGAACAATACTAGAATTCCAAGGTTAGAAACACTAGGGATAATTTATTAAGTTGATAACCCAAAGTTTATTATATAAACTTGGACCCAGATGTAAATTAAATTTTAATTTCTGATTTAGGAAACCTTTGAGTAATTACAAGTTGGGTGATACAGCTGATTTCATGGGAGTATGCATTTTTCCCTACTTAAATCTTTCTGCATTTGACCATGCCTTATTTAGGAAGTCCATATAGAAGTGTATAAGAAATGAGGAATCGTTATCTCAAAATACGTTAAAGATTTTTACGAATCTCTTGCAAGCATAGACGCCAGCATCTGATCTAACTGGGTTAATGTGAGATAATCTATGGAATTCAATATGCTTCTCTATTTATGTCACATGAATATCACAATATGGTTTCCAAACACACGTCATCCTGGCATAAAAATAAAATTATGTAACAAAACGGAAGGAAGTGAAAAAAGAAATGTGTAACTTACAAATATGCTGGAATTCTTAAATACTGACTTGTGCAAAAAAGATTGAATTCGTCTAACACCACATTGGCAACTGATAAGCAAAGAATAAGAGTGAGGGATTTTTGCACCTTTCACATGAGGACAAAACCTAAAGTTTTCATGAAAACTGTCAATCTGTTTACTGGGGTAAAATAAAAAAACAACTAAAGGGAATCTTTGCCCTCCATGGAAATTTTAATTTCAAAATAGAAATTGTTATATTTAATGTTTCCTCTTATAAAAGTCACACAAGCTTTAAAAATGTAGAAAGTATAATTGTATATAAAATAGAAAGTGAAAGCCCCCACTGTCCCCCCCCCTTATAACTGATCTCGTGCCGCAGTCACTAATAATAATAACTTAGTGTTTTAGGCACTATATAAATGTTATGTATTAAAAATTTATAAGTTGTATAATTTGTAGATAAACTTTTTTGCATTAATAGAATCTGTAATCTTGTTTTTTTCACTCACCATCATGTGTTGGACATGTTTCCATGTTAGTTCATACGGATCTACCTTCTCCTTTTAGACAGACTGATAGTATGTAACAGGCCATTGTATGAATGTGACTTAATTGAGTTAATGCATCTCTTACTGAAGAATAGATGATTTTTTCCCCCAGTTTTTTGATACTATAGACATTCTTATATATATATTTATCTTCCTGGAAAATGTATTATTTTTTTTTAGAAGTGAAATTTTGAGGTGAAAAGGAGCAGCTGTTTTCAGTTTCGATACATAATGCTAAATTGTACTTTTGGGTTGTTATGGCTCTTGAGAATTCGCTTGGTTTGGAAGATGACCAACAAAAGAATACTAGAAATTTAAGATATTGAGGCCACATTAAAATCAATGTCTATTATGAAGTCATTATTTTTGTCAAGAGAGAGATAATAGGACTGGAGAGCAATTTACAAGCACTGATCAACTAGTGTACAAAAGGCAGAGGTAATGAAATGGGATACTCCTCACCTTTTTATAAAATAGAAATAAGGGTACTTCCCTCATAGGGCTGTTGTGAAGGTTTAATGAGCTAATATTTGTGAAACTCCTAAATTAGTACCTGGCACCAAGCAGGCGCTCGGCAAAGTATTACTGATAGTTCTATAAACAGAGTTTGTCCTCGTAAAAGAGTCCTCTCTTAGCTCTCATGATCACACTTTTAAATCACTGCTTTTGGCTTCTGCTTTCATCAAGTATGAGACCCTTGGTAAACACTTCGTGCAATTTAGTGTGAACAAGAGACAGTTGTATTAAAAAATGGGTGATCAAATGTTATGCTATGAGTTGTGGGCAGCTAGGGATTACTAGTCAAGGCCAAAAATTGAGGCCAGGAGGGTCTGTCAGATGCCAAGGGTCAGTGCCTGGCAGGTGAACGCTACCAGTACAAGCTCAGATGTCAGGAGGTGAGAGCCCACCAAGAGTCAACGAGCAAGATGACTCAGGGAACAGGACACCCAAGTGCCAGGCGTCAGAAGAAGGCAGGAGCCTGGCTCCGTGAGCGCAGAAAGGCTCAGGCCGAGGCAGGATCTGAAGTTCTGAAGTTCAAGGTAGCCAGCCAGGGGCCCGCGGGGCCCGCAGCACAGCTCCACGCCAAAGAGATTCGGCTGATAGCTGTTTCCGAGCTCTTACAGTCTTGCGTGGGTCAGAGCCGATCACAGAAGAGCTTGTCCGCATCCTCCAGGTACAAGTAAGTGAACGAGGCAGCAGAAAGTCAGGTTATTTACAGGAAGAAAGAAGAAATAAACTTTCTGCGATGGTTGCAACACACTGGGATGGAACCGTCCTACAGCAAAGCATTCAAAAAGCCTTTGTATTAGGAAGCCTCGCATCTGCTATCATCCCTTGGGAAATGAAATGTTGCTGCATTCTTTTCTTTGCATTTTTACAATAATTAAATATCTAAAATTTATATTGCTCTTCTAAGATTCAAGCAGTTATAGCGCTAAAGCCTCCACCATGTGCTCTGTCTGTTATTCTCACCTCTGTTTCTTCCTCAAAGATGTTGGAGAGAGACATTGCTGTGTGTTCTATAAGGCGGGTGGGGACAGGATCATGTAAGCTATTTTAGAAGCATTGCTCTTATACTTGGAACCATGAAATGTGCATGGAAGTATAAGTAACTGTTTGAGGCCGATCCCTAGAAAACAGTATCTGAGGCTAAACTTTAAAACACTTTACTGGGAAACACAATCCCAGGAAGCAGGCGGGAGGAAAAGGAGGAGGAAGAGCAAGTTAGGAATCCGGCCACAGCTGGGTGATGCGCGCTGTTGATTGCTCATTCTTGCAGGATGTCTTCAGAAAGCTAGTTTGAAGCTATTATAGCTCCATTCTGGGGGTGCAAGGGAGAAGAATCATCCTCCGGCTTCCATTTCCATTGATCAAAGTTTGATCTGCAGGGCGTTACTCCCCCACACTTCCAGGTTGCACCACCTGGCTCCTCCGTCAGCTGTTGGGGAGGTTAGATCCAATACAGCAACCATGGCATCTGTAGCATAAGCCACAGTCATCAGGGCAAGCCAGAGTATAGGCGTGAGTCAGTGGCACTTGCCACGTCCCTGCCTGCAACGTGCAACCCCGCGGGCCCCGCTGGGTGGCTGCCCAGTGGGTTTCTCGGTATCACTTAGCTCCAATTTTGCAGCATCTCATGCCCCAGCGGCAGGAGGGAAGTCCAGGTAAGACACTGGTTGGCCATGCCCACAGGTGTCATGAAGGACTGCAGCATTAGCTGATGCCACAACCACAGGAACAACACAAGCCACTGCTTAGGGCCACCTCAGCTGGAATGTAGAGCATGTGCCCAGGTCTGGGGTGGCCCTTCCACTGAGCCCAGTACTGCGTCATTTACATGTTTCTGATTATACAGTACTAACACCATTGGGCACTCATTGCCCAAAGCACTTTATATATAATCTTATGTATGAATCTGCCTTCATATATATTGTTTTATATTCTATTTTTTCCATTTAATTTTCTGTGGTGAAGATTTCCCCATCTCATTCAATATTCTTCAAAAGCACTTTTCACTGGCAGCAATATATTCCAACATGGGGATAAACAGTCATTCATTTCACTTTCCCATATTATTGAACACATTGGTTGTAATTCTCTGCTCTCATAAATCATTCCATGTGTGTGAGTCAGATTTGTCTAGTCTGTGTTGTTATAACAAACAACCCTCAAATCTCAGTTGCCCAAAATAACAGAGATTTATGTTTCACTCTTGTATGAGGTTAGCGAGGGACCGCTGCACATCACAGTCACCTAGGGAGCTTGTCTAACAGAGCAGCACCATCTCCAATGTCACTGGTCGCTGTGCCAGAGGGAAATGATAACTCTGGAGAGATTCACATGGGCAGTTAAATGCATCCTGGAAGTGACACATGCCACTTCTGAACTCACTGGTCAAATATAGTTGCAAGACCTCACCCAACCACAAGGGGTCCAGCAAGGGAAAAACAACCAGACACAGCAAATCTTGGTGTGACACCATTACTAACATCCTTGTACACAAATCTTTTTGTTTTGTTACTTATTTCTTTAAACACTTTTATAGGAAAATTGTTGTAACTGACAGTATAAATGTTTTTATGTTATTGATGCCTGCACTGGAGTTTTAAATTTTGTCTCAGATGCATGGTTGCCCTTTAATACTCTCTTCTGTACAGGGGACTGGGAGCCCACAAACTACATTTCCCAGACTCCATTGCCAGTTGGGTAGACACCATTTTTTTTCCTGCTTCTGGCTCCATCAGCAGCCCTGGGAGCCAACTCCAGGTGGTTACAGGCTCCAGCCAGCAGCAAGTCAGAAACACCAACAGGATGGTGACTTCCGCACAGGGCCTGTAGTGATGCTTGTAGACCCTGGGTAATCCCACCTTTTTCCTTTTGCTTCTCCAGGCCTAGGGATAGAGTTAGCTTCCTGCAGTTAATGACCTCCAGGTAGCATCATCTTCCCCTTTGATTTCTCTGGCCCTTCTAACTATTATCTGATTAATCCCTGTATTAAATTTATTGTATTTAAATGCCTGACTGGACAACAACTGCCCTAGTATATATGTCAAATTGCCCTCTAGAAAGTTTGTACCTATTTACATTCAGTCCCACAGGATTTGAAAGTACCTTTAGCCTTTACTGTAAAGAACACATTTGATTATCATTTGAAAATTACCTCCCAATTTCATAGGCACTAATTATTTCACTTTAAACTGTATTTCCTTGCTTCCTATTGTGACTGAATTTTTAATTTATCAGTCAATCGTTCTTTCATTAATTGATCATTCATTCATCTTCACATATTTTAGGGCTGTCTCTATTTTTCACTGATTTGCAAAACATCTAAATATGTTAAGTATTTTCATCTTTTGTCTCTTATTTATGTTTCAAATATAATCCCAGTTTGTCATTTGCCTTTTCTGTTTATGGTGTTTTATAACATAAGGAAATTAATTTTTAAAAAATTAAGTCAGTTCTGCTAATTATTTACTATATAATTTCTGCTTTGGGGTTGGATTTTAAAGACTTAATTAAGGTTTTAAAATTTCCTTCATGAAATAGTTTTAACCAATTATCTGTTAGGGTCTAACGGATAATACAATTAGTGATTCATGGCTTTTTAAAGTGGTTTTATTATTTCTTTATCTTTCTGACTCTTCTTATCTGGATAACAAAGGGATGTACAAAGGCAAAGAGGATTGTGGCCCAGAGCCTCTGCACACTGAAGGGAGATGCTCCCCACAGAATCACAGCAGCTCTACGTGGATCTCACGGCCAATGAGCCTGCTCACAACTCCAGAGGAAAGTGGTTCCACGAAACTGCTCTCCTGTGGGTATTGTGATGTGAGAAGTAATGGCCAGAAGGTCAGATCTCCTAGATCAGCTGTCCCTCCTTTGTCAGTGCAGCCTGGTACCTCATCTCTGCATTCTGGGCCCCCTGTTTTGAAAAAGTGACTTTCAGTTAGTATACAGAGAGTTCTTCTCTGGGCACTACCTCCCACCCCAAATTATGCTCAACATTTTTAGCTAATGCCCTTCTCTGTTGTTTTTTTTAGGTAGTTTAAGATGATGAAATTATGTGTTGGATGGATATGTACCTACAATTTGTAAAATTTTATACATAAATAATTTCTACTTAATATTTCACTGGAGGATAAGTTATTTTTCTATTCTCTTCATTTCTTTCTTTACCTTTATGCTTAGAAATTACTTTTCCATTTCAACATCAGGACACCATTGATCTATCTTTTCTGCTAGTTTGGAGATAACAGCTTTTACTCTGAGCAGGGAACGGCGGTTGGGCTGTGAAAAAATTCTTGTAGCAAATAGCAGTAGCTGATATGCAAAAAAAATAACATATTTGTCTCCTATACCTTTCTGAAGCCTTTTTTTTTTTTCATTATGAAAAGCATAATTTTTAAATAGTCCGTTTTACTTCATTTCTCTCCTGGAGTCTGTTCTATGGGCCCAGGAAGAAAAGGGCGTCCTGGACAGGGTGTCGATTTCACACTTCCCAGGAGTACGGCTGCTTCCTCAGTGTGGTAATAGCCTCACAGCTCTAGCCACCTGGTGCAGAGCTTGGCAGGCTTTTTCTGTAAAAGGCAGCTAGTAAATCTTTTAGGCTTGGAGGGCCTTAGGGATCTCTATCGAAACTACTCAGTTCTGTCGTAGTGTGAAGCAGTCATAGGCAGTGTGTAAACTAATGAGAGTGTTCCAATAACACTTTATTTACAAAAAAAACTGTAGAAAGTTATAGACTCCTGCTTTAGTCTCAGTACTGCAGAAAGGTAATCTGGGAAGTGATTAACGACTCCTTCAATGTTTGTTACTTACTTTTGTATAAGTTAGGAATGCTGACCTATTTGAATCTCACAGGTTTGTTTAGTTTGGATGTTGGTTACTGCTGTTAGGGGAGGCAGTTTTTGACCCATGTCATTGATGCCTTGTTCCTCTTCCTTATAGAGTCAAGGTCACTGTCTTTCTGTCTGGGGGTGGTTTCTGTGTGTGTTTAACTGTGGTATCATTGTGTCTTAGAGGTGAAGTGACCAGCAATCATAAGGTCGGTATAAGGCTTTGACTGAGAAGTCACTGATTGCTTCTGCCCATGTCAGTCTTCATTAGCATAGATTATGGGTTATAATAGCTGCTTAATAATTTTGGGGGGTGGGGGTGGGGAATGGGTCAAATAGAAAAATAAAAGGTCAATCTCTCCTTAAAAAAATAACTGATCTCTGATCTCCACAATCGTTTTAAGGTCTTTCCTCCTCCTCGGTAATTCAGAGATTAAATCCATGAATAGACTCTTAATATCGTCAATCCATACTTGCTTTCTTTCTTCCTCCTTTCTTTCCTTTTTTCTTTCCAAAACCCAGTTTAAAAAATGGCCCATAGTAGTAATAGAGTAAAACAAATATTAACTTTATTCTCATTTCAGAGAATATTTCATGCTTTGAAATTTTTCTTAGTCTTTATAATAGTTTCTTAATCTCTGTAATACTTTTCTGTTATATTTTAGCCATTGTTCTTGAATTGCATCTCATTGGACTGCAATTTTGGAGCATCATTTTCCATAGACAACAGAAAGAAAATTCAGTCTTAGTAATTTATCAAAATATTTTTCTTTATTGTTGATAGTTTAGAAAAGTTTCAGGTTCATGACTTGTAAGTAACACTGTCAGGTAAATGTGTTAGATTATTGTCAAATTTAGAAAATTTTTCTCAAGTTTCTTAAATGAGCTCTAAGATTTCACGGCAATGCAGATGTTCTGTGCAGTGACTAATGTTTACTATTCCATGAACTAACAGCACTCTTTGCTTGCGTTGCTAGGGTTTCTCCTGGGGTCTTGTAAGGGCCTGGTACAAATGTGGGTCCCTGAAGCTTAAGCTTCCTTAGCTTCACGGCAAATCCCCCTCTGCACCAGATCCTGTAGGCAGGCTCAGTCTTTCCTCATTTTCTAAGACGAGTGATGACCTAGAGAGACCTGCCTATTTTCTAGAGGACTACTCTTAACTTGGCCCTTTTCTGCCTGATTGAGTCTCTAGATATTGCCTGCCCCTGAATCCCTCGTCACCGTGCTTTGCTCAGCTGTGATAATGGAGAGCCTGGGGAACCTGATACGGGTTGCTATAGAGTCCAGCACTGTTCTGTGAATACTCTGTTCTGTCAGTAACTTGGATGTAGCCTCAGCATTTGCAGCAGGGCGTGCCCCACCCCCTCCGCCAGGCTGATCCAGCCCCACTGGCAGGCCCTCCACTCTCCCAGTGTGTCCATCCTGTTAGAACTGGTTGGTCAGAGTCAGTCCAGCCTAATCACTGGATATGACCGTGAGAAGAAGGGGGTGGGGCTAATAGGTGGCTTGGTCTTTCTTTAGGATCAGGCCACCTGAAAAGACCACGTGGATAGGAGGGTTTCCACTGTCTTTCTGAATGACAATGGAAATACTGGAGAAATTGGGTCACGGCTGTTGCTCTAAACGCGTGAATGACTTGAGTCAAGCCTTATGAAAAAGATTTGTAGGGTGGAGAAAGTCATTGGGAGCAAATGAGAATGAAAGATTGGAGAAATTGGTGGGAAAGTAAAAAGTGCTTAAAATAATTATAGGTTGGAAAGGAGACAAATGGAACAGAAACATCCGAAGGAAGGGGGCTAGAATAAGGTATGTTTACAGGGGGTTTGGATAAGGAATCATCCTTGAAGGCCGTAGCCGAGCTGCATGAGTAAGCACAGGGATTATACAAGAGCATCTCGTGGTGTGCCTTATCCACTATTTACTTTAAAATCAGATATTTTCAAATTGTCAAAACAAGACATATGATCATATGATTACCCACTATGAGAAAGAACTTTCTGTGATTCAAAGAACTTCAAAGCCTAATTAAAAATTCCAAGAATAGAAATGAAAACATTATGATTCTATGAAACCAATAACAAGTGAGTTTTATTTTTCAGAAATAATTTGATGCGTGTATAACTACCATTATTTGCAAATAAAATATGTAGAAAAAGTTAGTAATTTGGTCATCCCTCTTTGCTCTCCTGACACTTTTAGAGGGTGTAAGTGCCACATTTCCTTATAGCTGATCTTTGATAAGAGAATTTAATTTCAAAGAACTGAATATTGTTTATTTTATTAGATACTGGAAATGAGTCTCTGCTTCTTGGTCATTTAACATTTATTATTAAACTCATGTGAAACCAATGCCTGCTTCAGGGAGTGTTAAAGCATAGTCTCTAGCTGTGTCGCCCTTTGCTTCTGGGAGGCTATTTGAATTTCGCTTTTAAATACAGAACAAAGATAGAAGCAGACTGATCTTCGAAACAGTTCACAGAAACAAGTTCCCCTTTATAAATCATTCCTGGGTAGGACACTGCCCGTAACAACGGCAGCCTGTCACAGCCTCTCTTTTGTTCAAATACAAGAATTTATCCAGGTGCTGTTTTTAACTCTATGCATTTTACTGGAAGAATGGGAGAGAGATTTTCAGTTCTCTGTTGCCTGAAACATTTCTCAGGTGCTAATGACAAAGGAAATGGTTTCTGCTGCTTCTTAAGTTTTGGCTGTCTTTACCTCATTAGTGAAATCTTACCAGGAATGAGAGCCTTTAGCATCTTCTGATACATTTTTTCCCCCTTCCTATCAGCATTTTCTATGACTGTGTACACAGGCATCTCTTTTTGGAGGGCTGGGAAGTTGAGGCTTGTGACAAAGCAAACCCAAATAAACAAGGAGAGGAAATGAACAAAGAAAAATTTTGGACAAATAAAAGTGATGATAGATTAGCATTAAACCAGGTACTCAGCAAAAGAGGAAAGATCCTTCTTTGTCAACTACCAAAGCCTTAATCTTTGAGGTCAGCATGGTGGATGCATGTGCTGAGCCAAATCATAACATCTCACAGCAAAAGGTAACCTCATCACTTTCACTTGAAATGCACTCTCTCACAAGCTTCTTTTATTCCCCATAATTGGTGTCTTTGGGCTCCTGTGATTTCCAGTTGTTGATACTGTCTATCCATTGTTCTTTTATGATGGGACCAGAGATTTGGTGAATTTTCCCCACATCTGTGACCCATGTAAGCAATTGCATTGCATGCTGACTACAGCCTGGAATTTTGGCGGACTTTTCATTTAGATGGTCCTCATTTGTGCTTCATCCTCTAATACCTGTTTCTACTTGGCATTGTCTTTATTTGGTGGTTTAAAATGTAGATTAATTACCAATATAGTGGTACCTTGTGATTTCAGTCGAGGGTTGAGTGTGACTGTACTGAGATAGCAAGCTTCTTAAGCCATTATATTTGTATGAGTTGGTATTTACCAGGACCTTGCTGTTTTTGAAAGAGAATGAGAGGGCTTTGTGCATGGGCTGCAGGCAGTGGAACCAGCTCAGAGATGAGAATAGAGGGTTTGGCATGGTGTCTGTCCAAGGTGGTTAGAGCTGAAGTTGTTGAGTATCATGGTGCTGAAATGCTGAATGGGTTGAATTTGGTAGAGTGCAGTAAGGAAACGTCTCCCTTTCCCCTCCCATCTCAGCCTTTAACCATGCTCTGTCCAATTCCTCCTCCCCGCCTCTGCCTGGCATCTTGGTCAAATTCTATGGCTTTTCAGTCACTTTCATAAATCAGAATAGCCTCATTCTCAGATAGAAAAATTCTGATTCAGTGTAGATAAACACTTCCGTCTTACACTCAAGTCAAAACTTCTCCCCTCGCCTGCTCAGGGTTGACTGGGAACCAGCAGGGGAAGGGGTCTGACTTGCTCTTTGACTCTGTCTCTGTCACATCCCTTTTTGCTCTGCATCCTCTCCCTCTCCCAGGTTGAGGCCTCTTGCTGGATTCTCCTTAACCCTGCTAATATTTTTTTGGTAGGACCTTTCAAGATGACTTGAGTCTAGCTATTTTCTGGCCCACTTGGTCCACAGTGGCATATCATAACCCCTGCTCCACAAATAGTGAACGTGTGGCTGCTCCCTCTGCTGCCTCCTCTCTTGGCCCTGTCGGCACGGGCAGCTCCTCCAGCCTCCTGCCTACAGAATTCTTCAGGGAAGAGGAATCTCTAGTCTCTGGGGGACGTCCATCAGGCTCTCCCAAGAACTTATGGTGTCCTACTCTGGGCCCATGGGAGCACTGAGGTCTGGGTCCTGCATCTCAGTAGCCATCCTGCTGGAGAGGAAGACACTGTTTACCCTGAGTGCAATCTCTGCCCATTCTCTGGTTCTTAGGAAACCCTCTCACTCGGCTTGAGTGGGGAACACCCCAACAATATGGCTGGCAGCTCTGCATCTCAATAACAGTAATCCTTCTCTGTAGTTTCTAGTCTCTCCTAGAGATGAGTAATGGGATACAGGGAAAGGTCTGGCCCTGCTCTTTATTGGTAAATCATCTGTTTAACCTTCTGTTACTGTTATTTCTAGGAAAGACCAACCTCAGAAAAAGGAATAGAATCACACCTGTCCTGAACTTGAGTGGGGTACCCCACGGGGACTTGGGGGAGTGTATTCCTTCACTAGTGCTGCCGTAACACAATAGCAAAGACTGGGCGGCTTAAACAACAGAAATGTATTTCCTCACAGCTCTGGAGGCTAGAAGTCAAAGATCAAGGTGTCAGCAGGTCTCTGTCCTTGGCTTGCAGATGGCCACCATCTCCCTGTGTCTTCACATGGTCTTTTCACTGTGCGCTCCTGCTGTCTCTTCCTTGTTTCATGAGGACACCAGTCATACAACCACCTCATTTTAACTTAATCATCTCACTAAAGATCTTCTCTCCAAATACAGATCTTTCTTGACTTATGATGGGGTTATAGTCTGATAGCCTATTGTAAATTGAAAATATTGTTAGTTTGAAAGTGCATTTAATTCATCTAACATACTGAACAGCATCGCTTAGCCTGGCCTACTTTAAATGTGCTCAGAATACTTCCATCAGCCTACAGTTGGGCACAGTCACCTAACACAAAGCCTATTTTATAAGAAAGTGTTGAATACTGTACTGTAAATGGAAACAGAACGGTTATGTGGGCCCAGGATGGTTGTAAGTGCATCAGTCTTTCACCCTTGTGATGGTGTGGCTGCCTGGGAGCCGTGCTGGCTGTCTCTGCCCAGCATCTCGAGAAAGTATCAGACTAGAATCAGTATCACTAGCCTGGGAAAAGATCAAAATTTGAAGTATGGTTCCTACTGAATGCATATTGCTTTTGCACCATCGTGAAGTCTACAAACTGCAAATTGAAATGTGGTAACTTTGGGGCCGTCCATACAGTCACATTCTGAGGTACTGGGGGTTGGGACTTCAACATGAGTTTCGAGGGAACATAATTCAGTCCATAACAGGAGGAGAAGGCTGAGGCTGGGGTTAACTAACCCTGAGCATGCCTGTCCTCTCAAAAGCCACTCATCTGCTGAGTCAGTGCCTGGAGTCTTGAGTCACAGGGTGGGGATGACCGAGCTCGTCCACTGGAACGCCCAGTCTGGTGAGATTCGGGAACACTCAGGGTATACACTCATCCAGTCTTTCGGAGGGCAAATCAGTCCTGAATTACAAAGTTACTCTCTCTCTACCAAGTGGAGTAAAAATAACCTTTCTTTAAAAAAACAACATGGAATTCCCAAGATACCTAGTCTTAACCCTCTAATATCTGATTAGAAACAATTAGCTCACTTCTGCGTCTACCGTAGTCAAGTCAAGCAGAAAACTGAGCAATTACGTGTGTGTGCTCAAGTTATGTAAATAATCATCTTAATAGGCCCCTTCATTTTGCTTTTGTAGATCTAAGCCCTATCTGACTTAAGTGGTTTATTTATTTAGATCCATAACATTTTGATGAGGCTATTTTGATGCACAGTATTGGTGCAGCTCCTTAGATGTCAAGACATTTTGAATACTCTTAAAAAAAGAAGAAAAACCCTGTTAACATGATAATTTTTTAAAGCCTTAAATTTATGTGTTGAACAGACATCCTCACCCTTAGTCTCACCCCACCCCAACCCCACTCACAATAAAATTTTCCTTCTCTAAATATAGCAAAAGGAATTCCAACATCTCTGGAAACAAAATTTCAGAGAGAGAAAACAAATGAAAAACAAAGACCTGAGAAAATAAAAGTCAAAAGGGTAGGATACCTCAATTTTAATACTCATTCTTGTAATATCCTCATCGGTCAAATTTTGGATGACTCCTCCAGCTGACTTCATGGAATATTACTGGATGCTATGGTCCCTGTCCTAACACTCTTGAGACTGTGGAAATACCCTTATAAGACATTTATATTAATAAGTATACCAGAAAATAGAACATAATGCATATGATGAACATAAAATGGATCAGACAAAAAGTATGATCATTTACAGAATCCATTTATCTCATCCAAATGTGATCCAAGCCTCCTGGTTTCTCTTCAGTTGCAAACTCCTGCATTGTCTGCATCTATGTCTTACTATACACCTGGCAGAGCCTCCGCTGATGCTACCTGGTCTCCAGGGGGTGCCCTGTCAGTCTTCCATGGTGTCACCTTCCGACAATCTGTTGTTACGCTCAATAGAGCTTTCTTACTTTTACTTTTTAGTCTTCTCTCCTCCCCTCTCCCACCCCCATGCCTCTCCCTCAGTTCAATAGGAAGTGGACTTTGTTTTCTTGAAGACTGGCACCTTTTCCTATTTTCTTTATTATTTTTTTCCTGTGTGGGGCCAGAGAGATTCTGCATCTCAACTGATTTTTTTTTCTCAGAATGAGCCTCTCAAACTCAAGTCTTCAAATGACAAGTCTATTTTATTAGTCTTGCATTACTTTCTAGTGAAGTCAATGTATATAATTATAGTCCAAAAAACATTTTGAATCGAAAAGTAGAAAGAAGAGATAATTAACAAGTTAACAGTTCATCAACCATTACTCCATACAGCATATGCACTAATTTTAAATGTCTGATTTGAATCTACTTTAAGATCAGATGTTAAATAAGCAGGGCTTATCTGTACAGGGCAATTGCAACAATGGATTCAGTAAAGCCACATCTTTTTAGAAAAAATTGTAGTTAAATATACATAACATAAAAATCATCATTTTAACATTTTTAGGTGTGCTGTGGCATTAAGTACATTCACATTATGTGCAGTCATCACTACTATCCATCTCCAGAATTTTTTCATCATCCCAAATGGAAACTCTGAACCCATGAAACACTGACCTCCACTTCCCCCTCTCCCTAGCCCCTGGCAACCACCATTCTACTTTCCATCTCCCTGATTTTGACTACTCTGGGGACCTCATATAAGTGTATACAATATATGTCTTTTTGTGTCTGGCTTCACTTAATGTAATGTATTCAAGGTTCATCCATGTTGTAACATGTGTGAAAATTACATTCCTTTTTAAGACTGAATAATATTCCATATTTTGCTTATCCATTCATCCACTGATGTACATTTGGGTTGTTTCCATTTTGGGGCTATAAAGCCACGCCTTTTTAAAGAAAGCAATTTTATGGAGTTACAATTTACATGCAATAAAATGCGCTTGTTTTAAGTTTACTGTTTGATAAACATATACACCTACTTAGTCACCATTATAATCAAGTTATAGAGTATTTCCATTACTCCAGAAGTCTTCCTGTATCCTTTTGAATTAACTACAAATTTGCTACCACAAAACATCCCATACCCTGGGTACCACCCATCTGCTTTCTGCCACAGTGGATTAGTTTTGAGGGCTTTTTAGACCTGAAGGATCTTGGTTAGTAATGAGACAAAGAATTCAGAATAAAGGGTTCATTACTTATGAGTGAGATAGGCTCTGGGAGACAAAGATACTAGAATATATACAAGGACCCCAGTGACAGAGGTACTGAACTGAGTGTTGCTTGTGTGCAAAAATGTCAGCTTGATTGATCAAAGTTGGAACCAACTTCCTTGTGGGAAATTTAGAGATATATGTTGATGTGGAAAAATCAAGATCACAATCTTCTGAAGAGAAGAAATAATAGAGAATATATTACTTTCCCATTGTTAAAGTTCTATTGTTCATATTTTTTTCTTAATTTATAGTCTTAAAGGAGGGAAGAATATTCTACCAATTTTAAGACCCATGTGCAGCCTCTTCCTCTTGTTTGTGGGAGGAAGAGTTTCCACTGCTAGGTCTTTGTTCCATTGTCCTATGAATAGTAAGGACACATGGTACTGACAGTCATAAAAAAGAGAGAACAGAGAGGGCTTCACCATCCTGAGATGTCTCAGCACACAGAACACAGCGAGACCTCAAAAACAAAAACACAGTAGATAAAATTTGACATATTCAATTCTGCATGATTCTTAATTTTAGATGAAAAAATTAAGACTATTCCAAAGCAGGAAATTTAGGCTGTTGAGAATGTGCACTAGGTGCTTTCCGTAACAGGATCCTTGAAGGTTAAGCTGTTAGAACTGTAATAATGTTAGATAAATAACCACAGCTAATAGTTGTTTTCATTAATTTTTCTGAGACCAGCATTTGATTACCCAGAACACAACCAGGTGTATACTTGGCAGTGTCTTTTCTACCCAGTTATTTTGATACCTTGTCAGGGTGTGGCCTTGGTCCCTTCTCTTGGTGACCTAACTCTGCTTTCACAGACCCCGGATCAGGTTCTGTCTGATCAAAATGCTAATCTGATCATTAAAATAGAAGATTCATCACTAACAAACGTGAATAATTAGAATTAAACACTATTTACTAATAAAACCTAAATTGTGATTTTTGATTACTCAAAAGTTGCTTGATTTTTTTTTTTAAATTGAGGCAAAATGGAAAGAGCTCACCCTTTCCTTTTTTGGCAGGCAAGCAACTTTTCCTTAAATTCTTGAGTCAATATATGGTTTTCTCAAATCTTTTTACTTTTGTTTTATCAGCTCTGTTTTTTTAAATCATGTTATTAAATAATCTTAGCCATTTGCTAAGCTTTTCTCAAGAAATTTTCATTCTCAATGACATTCTCATTGTCTTACTTCTGCTGTATAATGCCTTCAGCATTTGCTGTATGTGATACTTTGACAACCAGATATTTTCTAGTATGATATTTGATAGTTTCTTTCTTTTGCAGTTCTTATATTTTCTGATTACTTAAACCCTTAGGTGATCTATATGTTGAATAATCTACTTTTCCATTTTTTGTTACTTAAATTTTCACTGTGATACATTATATATGTGCAAAATTTAAATACATCGTCAAACAAGAGAAGTAAATTTTTCCATCTTAAATGATTAATGTAAACATAATACCCAAGTGCCATGAAGCGCTCTGTAAAAGTTGCTCTGTAATATCTTTCTAATTTTGAATCAAGTGCTGAAAATTCTATAGGTTAACTTCTTAATACATGAAGTGAGCAAATATGTTAACACATCTTCATTGTCTTCTGCTCTCTAGGAAGTAAAGGTCTGAAATAAATAGACTTAGGTGAACAAATTAGTAGAATTAGGCCATGTGAGATACAATGGAGTGAGGGACCCTTTTCTTAATAGGAAGCCTTTGTCTGCTCATGGAGTGACCTAAACAGGTGAGACTGGCAGGGAGCCCTTGGCTTTGCCGGATCTGTGCCAAGGTTAGGAAGCTAGACTTTGGCTGATGGGAAGAAGAGTTGCTGGAAAGTGGGCTAAAGTTGCTGTCTGGACATTGTTTTTTTTTTTTTTTTTTTTTTTTCATATATATTTTCATTGAAGTATAGTCAGTTTACAATATTGTGTCAATTTCTGGTGTACAGCACAATACTTCAGTCATATAGGAACATACATATGTTCATTTTCATATTGTCTTTCACCGTAAGTTCTACAAGATATTGAATATAGTTCCCTGTGCTACACAGTATGAACTTGTTGCTATCAGGAAACTATTAAGTGAGGGGGTTTAGGGAATACTGAAACCATGGGTAGTCATTAGTTAGATGCATTTCACCTGTACCTTGCCTTCACTAATCAAGGTGGTTTTAATTGTTGCTATAAAAGACTTGCGTGTCCTCCAAGAGCATGTGGCCTAAGCAATAAGATGTTTGCTGGAGTTGTTCTCCAGGACTGTGGGGTCGTGTGTCTAGTTTGAGCTGTGCTTGTTAAGGCTGGATAGGACCACTGACCTCCCAACTCGGCATGTTTGAGCATCTGCTAGGTGACTTTTTGGTGTTAGAGGGCCCGAAACTCTACCCTCAGGTCGTGCTAAAGGACCTCCATGTTTGAACGTGCAGAAGCCCGTAGCTTAGTTACGCCTGCGCAGACCCGCAATTCTAGCACATCTTTTCCCAATCATGCTCCTCCCCGCCTCAGACCACGCCCTGCTCCTTGAGTCGTCTTCTCAGAAACACCCCGAGCCTCTTGCTTTCAGGAGGCAGATTTGAGACTGGTTCCCCGTCTCCATCTTGGCTGCCTTGTGAATAAACCCTCCCTTTGCTGCAAACCCTGTCTCAGTGTTTTGGCTTGCAGCCCGTCAGTCAAAACGAACCTGGTTTCGCCACAAATGTAACTGGGATTGGATTCTCCAACAAAAAAGCAGTTTGAGGCAAGAACCAAAGGGACTAAAGGAACGAGCAGGCATAAGGAAATGAGGCTACAATCCGAGTGGAATACAGTCCCCTGGATGTTCTGGAAGCTGCGGAGCAACTTGCAGCTCTCAGGTACCACGTGGGAAGAAAGGTGCAGGGAAGGCATGGAAGAGAAATGCTGCTATTTTATACTTTTACCTGGCTATACATTTTGTTGTTGTTGTTGTTGCCATTTAAACAGTTTTCTGAGGTTACTCTTTCATGTTCAGTCATTATTTAAAATCTACAAAAGCACCAATTAACATTTTATTCTATACTATAGCTTCTTTCTCATCTTACTGCTTTTCCCCCATAAAGTAGCACAGTTTTCTTGTAGGTACATTTTTGGGGAGGACTTTTATAGATTGTCAGTGCCAAGTTACTATCGGTGTGCTAATATAAATTAAGAAAAGTGATTCAGATCTTGTTTTGCAGTGGGCTATTCAAAATGTCTGGGCTGATACCAGGTAATTTGCATTTAATTAAAAGTAAAAAGCCTCCTATGTGGAAAATTTGACTAAAATAAAATTCTGAGAACCACTAAAGCTAACCCAATAGCAATTTATTTGCAAGCATATGAAAAATTTGACAGTGTTACATTTGAGTCCTAAGAATAATTTTAATTTCTACTAACATATAAACACATCACACTGGTAAGTGGAGATACACGTCAAGAAAAAACTTTTCTTTTGCCTTCGCTATGTACATAATTGGGAGATTCTGAATCAATTCCATAGTTTCTCATGACTTTGTGTGTGTAGCCCAATACCTAGAGAAAAATAGATCTTTGATATTTTAGAGCATCACGTTTGAGTAACATTCAGATAAGTGAATGTCAGCTGAGCAAGAATGTTTTCTCATCAACCCAAAAGCTGTCAACTATTGAGCAATTAGTTCTAGCTCTGGGCCAGGTAAAGCTCAACAGCTGCTCCCTTCATGGTTTCAAAGGAAATGGAAAGGTAATGATGTTGCCTTTAAAGTAATTCTCAACAGTTTTAGGCTCAGTTCATAGAAGTAGCTTCTTGTTAAACATGGAACAAATCATTGAAATATGAGACAAAATTCACTGGAAGAGTAAATAGGAAAATTTGATATTAACATCCTTGAGGATAGATTTCCATGCTATCAAGAGATGGACAAAGCATACTGGGAAAATCTTATTTTCTATTATTAACTTCATATTTCTTTTTCAAAATAGGAATTCATCTTTTATGACCCAACTATGTCCCAATTCCTAAATGAAGAATTTGATTACTACAGTCCAAAGATACTACTCCTGTCAACTCCTGGGTATTTGGTGCCTCTACATATTCACACCCCCTTAGAATCGTACTTCTTTTTACCTAATTTTTTTTTTATTGTGGCAAAATACAAGTAACGAAATTGGCATCTTAACCATATTTAAGTGTACAGTTTAGTGGTATGAATTCATATTCTTGAGCAACCATCGCTACCATCCATCTCCGGAACTCTTCACCTTGCAAAACAAACCCAATATACATTAAACAGTAACTCTACTTGAAATTGTACTTCTGTATTTGGTATAAACGATTTCCAGCTTTATCAGTCTAACTACATGGTAAGCCCCTTGTAGGGGACAGTCATGTATTAGTTACATAACATACACATTTGGTACTTACTGTCAGGCCCTGTTCCAAGTGCTTTGCAAATATTAACTGTCATCCTTTTATGTTATGGAGGGTCTAGGATGTGCTTTGCACGTGGGAGACGTAAAATATTTGTGGAATGAATTTTGATACCACTTAAGCATTTCAAAGTGACTGGCTGTTCTGGTTGGAAAGTTACGAAAGGAGCAGGTTACTCTGGGGAAATGGCGTGGGGAATAACCCCACGTTGGGTGCAAGTATAAAAAAGTCCTTTATTTTATTCACACTTAGGCCAGGTTCCCACTAAGGAAAGCTAAGAGAAGCTGTTCCTGAATGATGTAGGAAATGACTCAACACAGTTAAGGTTTTCCCTTCCACCAGGACCCGCGGTCAACTGCGAAGATTCAGGAAAAGGAAGACGCTGAGGCTGGGAGGCCCAGGACAGGTCCTGGCTGCCTCTAGCGGGCTGGCGGGCGGGCGGGGTCTCGGCGGGGCGGGGCGGGGCTCCGGGGCGGGGCCAGGCGGCGGGGCGGGGCCGGGGCGGGGCGCGCCTGCACCCGGCGGCGATGGCGGCGGACGGGGACTGGCAGGATTTCTATGAGTTCCAGGAGCCGGCCCGGAGCCTCCAGGACCAGGAGAACTGTAACGCGAGCCCCGAAGCCGGGGCAGGGCCGGGCGGGGGAGGCGACGGCTTCCCAGCGCTGGCCTGCAGCTTGGAGGAGAAGCTGAGCCTGTGTTTCCGCCCCTCGGGTCCGGCCGCTGAGCCCCCGAGGGCGGCCGTGCGGCCCATCACCGAGTGCAGCCTCCTGCAGGGGGACGAGTGAGTGCGGGCCCTGCCGGGAGCGGGCGGGAGCCTCCCCTGCCCCTCGTCCAGCCACTCGGTCCGCAGCCTTGGCGGGACTCCCGCCACAGACTCCTCCCCGCGCCCTCCTTCCTCCTCCATCAACTCCCTAGTCCCGCCCCTCCCTGTTCTCCCACCTCCTTGCTTGGGGCTTTCGGCCTCTGAGCGCCTGGTGATTTAAATCCCCTAGTCCCCTGCCCCCCATAAGCCCTTAAACCTCCTACTCCTTCCTCGAAAACCACCTCATGTTTGGTTTAGAGGGGAGTTTCCTTGTACAGAGCCCCGTAGTTAGAGATAGTACCTCCTCGGGCACATGTGTAGCCATTCATTCATTCAGCTAGCATTTATTAAGCTCCTGAAAAGTGCCAGAGGCTGCTTTGCTCTGGGAATACCGAGATGACTGGACATTACCCGTCTCAAGCAGAGCCAACCTAAGGAGGGAGCTAGATTTGTAAACAAACATTAGTATGGGTGTGACAAACGCCCTAATGGATATATGTGCAAAATATAGAAGATTTAAAAGGGCTTGTGTATGTTTGTCTGTGTGTGTAAGGAAAGACTTTGTAGAGAAAGAAATGTGAAAACTGTATCCTCATGGATGAGTGGGAGCTCGCCCAGCAGGTAAAGAAATGTCTAGTATCCTAGCTCAAGGATATAGCACATGCAAAGGTACTGAGAAGTTGAAGCAGCATTTATGCTACAGGAATTTATTGACTTTATCTGATAACCCAGGTAGAGTGCGAGCCCCCACAGAGGCAAAAACGAAAAGTTCTGGTTATAAATAGCAAGGATCTCCTAGTCTGGAGGGGAAACCAATGCATAAACAGGTGATTATTACAGAATCATCTAAGTGCAATGATAGGAAGTTCACAGGGATTTATGAGAGCTAGGGGAATGGAGGGACAGAATCTATTTAACCAGCCAGAACCCTAGTTATAATTTGGTTAAGTAAGGTTGTAATTATGTACCATGGTTTTACTCCAAAAAAAAAATACTAAGGAATGATAAGAGTGAGGGAATTTGGGAATATTGTAATGTAGGGGGAGAGGAGCCCTGGAGAGGCCAAGGGTGAAATTAATGGAGTAAATGCTGAGGTTGTGGGTTAGGGATGGGTTTTCAGGATATGGATGGGATAGAGCTTAGAGGTTAGGGAAGACTTCTTGAGAGATGGAGAAAGATCCATGGGCATAGAAAGGCTACTCACCTGATGGTCATTCTCTCTGAATCAGAAGATTTATCAAGAAGAGGGGGTTGGGAATGGGGAGCCTGTAAACATGGCTTAGCAGTGGTTTGGGCCCAGCTGTGCTTAGAGATCATATCTTTTCATTGGTACCTCTGTACAGTGTTCTGCCCAGACACACAAGGAAGAGTTTATGATGGGAAATTAATATACACAGATAGGCATGCAGTCAGTGGCAAAAGAATGACATTTTAAAACGTCTGTTCCCAAAGAGAAGGTAGTGTTATATGTGTATGTAGATGTATATACTTGGAATCACTAGACACAGGACATACCTTTTGACTTTAAAATTATATATTTGGGTTCATCAAGAGTAACTTCTCAAAGTAGATTAGTAGTTTGTAGACAAATAGTTAAGATTCCCTATTTTTGCTTCACCTGTACTGTCTGAACAGTAGTGTATCTTAGCCTTTGCTTAAATCTTAGGTTGATGTAAAACAAAAAAAAATTTTGTTACTCTTGGTAATGGTTCTTAGTAGATGATATGTTGGTGGTAATGCATCTTGCTTGATTTGAGAATGCATGAGAAATCTTTTCTGAGCAGGGGCTGCTCACCACTCTCAGTGCCCCTTTCTGTTGCAGACATCTGCTCTCCATTGCTTGATAGAGTCCTTTCCTGATCCTTTCACTAGAGAGAGTTGAGAATTCTCTGCTTAGATAGTGCCTTGCCTTAGGGCACTTTATTTCACTTCTGAGTCCCAGTTTTAGTTTTGGTTAAATACAGATTGTGCTTATCTATGCTAAGGCTTTACTTGAGAAAGTTCTGGTGCAGGATTCAACGTCAGCAGAACTTTGACCTCCTTTGGAAAATTGCCATCCTGCTAGATGTTTGTGACTGGTTGTAGTACTTTATGATAAGGATAAAAGCAGGTCATATCTTGACTGGAGAATTCTAGAAATCTTTTCCTTAACTCTGCCCCACTTCCTTCTAGCCACAGTTGATCTGATCTTGGTGGAGATAGAGGGCTGTGAATTGTCCTTCACTTTCTTGGGAGATCAGATTCACCCCACAGCCACTTCTCTTACATGAACTCTTCCATTACACTTGTCCTTTTATTCTGGCCTCACTTAAGATGAAGTTAACAAGCAGGCAAAACAAACCTCAAACTCTGGACTGTCTTCACCTGCTGGAATATCCTACTTGAGTTCCTGATCAGGGTTAGGTATATTGTCAGTTACTCAGTATTTGAAAAATCTTTTACCCAGGAAGATGTGGGCCAGAAACCAAGCAAGTTTAGCAATCCAGAACTGTTGTATCCAGTTTGAGCACATTGGCATCAGAAGAGATGATGATTCCAGCAGAGAGGAGGAGAGAAATGAACCATGCATATGGGAGATTTGCTGGGTAAATGAGCCAGTTTTCTAGAGCTTTTTGGGTTCACTTTTTCACTGAGGCTAATGTGCATTCTGAAGCCAAATATCATTTTGGGATTTTATGTTTTTGGCATTTGTGGTCCCATTGCTGCTTCTCTTTAGCACCAAATCCCATTTCATTAAGTCAGTTTGTTGTTTCTCTATTTTAAAGCTTGCATTCTTATTTTTATGCCCCCGTGGCCTTGTTTTTGTGTCCTCATGGCCTACACACTTGGAAAAAACCCCACCCAATTATTTAGTGGCTCATTCACAGCTAGGTATCTATTATAAATGTTAGGGTTTTTTGTTTCCTTTATGACATCTATGTGTATATGACATCTATGTATACATCTCTGGCCATTAAGTAGCTTATATATAGTATTGAACTTTCCTTATCCTAATTAAACTTCATCTCTCTATATTTCTAAACTTTTTTTTCATGCAGTGTCCAGTTTTCTTTAATACTGATTATTACTTTGGGACCAGAACTGAATTTTGGTCATGAAATTGGAGTCTGCTGTCCCTATTTTGGTGTGGTTTGGGATTTTCCTCAATATAACTCATTTGAATTAATGCTTAAAGTTATAGAGGTGGAAGGAACGTCTGTTATTCTTGTCCAAGCTGCTCGTTTTACAAAGTCCAGCTAATACCTACAGAGGTTAAGGGACATTGCCAGAGACTCATTGTTTGAATGGAGACAAGAGTCTGTTTTGTGAATTCCATTTTACCCTATTGTCTCGCGAAAATGCCGTTTGATAATCAGGAAGGGTAACTGCATTGGATATAACCTGTGCCTTTTATCATGAACTCCTTTTCTTTCCCTTTTCCTTTTACCTTAGTCTCAGCTTATTATATTATAAATTGGATATTAAACCTTAGTTTCTCATGGAGACTGAATTCTTTCTCCAGAAGGGAGAACAAACCTTTGGTTAGAAAGAGATTATTCACTCTATAAAATAGTCTATATGTTTGGAAGTTACAGAAGAAAAGTAAGTGTAAAGTACAGTCTATTTGCTACCTGTGTGGTTCTGGAAACATTACTTAACTTCCCTGTGCTTTATTTTTCTCATCTGTAAAGTGGGGATAATAATGGTTCTTCCTAATACTGTTTTGGGGCATTAAAAGAGTTAAAGTGTGTAAATTGCTCAGACTACATGTAAATTGCTTACCTAGTGCCTGGCACACAGTACAGTGGAAATGTTCGCTCTTGACTTCGGGAGAGTCTTCTCTTCTACTTCCCTTCCCCTCAGGACTTGTCAGCCCCATAATATGGTTTTCCTTTAGTTTTATTTAGGAAGGTTTACTTTGTTGATGTTATTCTGAGAAACAATAGGCTTCCTGGTTTTTTCTTTGCTTTGATATTTTTTGTTTTCTCTAACTGTAGTACTAGATATTTGTTTAATAAAAGACATATAGAATGTTAACTTTCACTGACTGTAGTTTTCTTTTTAAGGATTTGGAATGCCCTGACAGATAATTATGGACATGTAATGCCTGTAGACTGGAAGTCTTCCCATACTAGGACCTTGCATTTGCTTACTCTGAACCTCTCAGAAAAAGGGGTAAGTTAGGAATTGTACTAATTGTTTCTGAGTAACTGATTCAGATAATGGAACTGAAAAGTAGCATTTCTGTTTAACCAAAGTTCTTTGAGTTGCTTATTTCCAAGCTTATGGCGATTGGAGTGGCCCTCTATTGCCATCTTGGCTCTGCTCCTGCTAACTTGCTAGTTCTTCCCTCCAGTTCTTCCCTGGCACACTCACTTTTTTATGTTTAGGTAAATTTTCATCACCTATGCATGAACAGCAATGATCAGCCGTTGTTTTCCAGCTTAAATAACATAATTTTGATGTGTTGAGAACACTGAGAACCCGTTTTTGATTTAATATATGGAGGGTACTGGAGTATCTACAGATTTAACTTTCTGGTGAATTTAATGACTTGCTGGACATGTTATCCCAAGACTGTGTATTCCTGTGAATATTGGGGAACCTTTAAAAGGCATTTCAATTCTTGGCATTCTAATGTGTTCTTCGTTTACCATTGGAGGCTGCCAGGTATCTTAGGACTGTAAGTGAAGACACCTTGAGTGAGAAGTGTGAGCACATGTGATAGGACAGCAAGGGGGACAGAGGAGGGAAGAGAATTGCTTTAAGTGGAAAATCAGTGTTTAAAGCTGATGAGAAGTGTAGCCAGATGTAAATTTCAGGGCCCAACTATTTAAATTCTTCATCAAATAACAATGTAAACTCTTGCCAGATCTTTTGGCATGCTCTGCATTTCATTAAGTGTGTTTGTGTAATTACTGGGAATACAATGCAGTAGGGCTGTCAGTATTTTAAATAGTATTGTTAATATTTTGTGAAATGATTTTCTTAAATACATGATTCAGAGAAGCTTGCTATCGAATATTTTCTAGTAAAATAAGGATTCTGACTATATTTTAGTATTCTAGTAGGTATAGCATTTTATTGTTTGTTCCAATTATTAATCCCTTTAAGCTGTTTTGCAGACTGACCTGACATACATTTAGGGAAAGGAATAAAAAAATACCTTATGATCTGTCTTCTGTTTATTTTGATCCTAGCTATCATTCTGGACTTGGTTTAAGTTTCCCTTCCTCTCTGAAGCTTCCTATTACTGTTTTAGCCTTTGCTGATCTCATGGAATTATATAATTTTAGAGTTGGAAGGGACTTTAAAGGACACTTAATCCAACCTCTTACTTGGGGGGAATCCCCACCTACACCATCTCTGACAGATGGTCATTTAGCCATGGCCTAAATCCCCACACGGAAGGAAAATGTACTCCTCTTTGTGGGAATCGGTTACACTTGTTGGGGTGTGAAAATCTTAAGGGACTTAAAATCTGTCCCACAGAATTTAGCCCTCTAGTGTCCTGGGTGCTGGTCCATAGCACTCTGTCCCTGTCTCAAATCATTATTGTATTCTCTTATTAATTATGTGTTTCTGGGTCTGTCATTAGATTGACTTCCTGGTAGGTACCTTTGTATTTGTCTTTATTAACTACCACTGTGCCTGGGACATAGTGAATTCTAAGACTAGTGTTTGTTGAGTGAACAAGTGAATAATCTCATCAGTGAGGATGTAAGGCCAGAGATCATGGTGGAAAGTGTTTTTTTTTTTTAATGTTTTCTATATTTAACATAGTGCTGAATCTGCAATAGCCAATCAGTGAGTACTTTTTTGTTTGACATATTAAAAAATAGTACAGAAGAGATCCTTTCATAGTTTCAAAGAGAAATACGTTAACAGAGTGAATGGGACACTCTAATGCAGCTTCTTCAAATATTGTTCTTCGATTACCTCTTGGGACATCACTCCCTTTTTCTGCCTTTGACCGTTGTTTTCAGTGCCAGAGCAATGGTACAGCCAAGGGTAATGATTAGTAGTGACTTGGAGTTTAATACTAGTACTCTTTGTAAAAGCCTTACCTGGAAAACTCAGCGGATTAAAATGGACCCATGATCATCCAACATCTGTCTAACTTGACGCGACTACCCAGGTGATGAACGCAACTGAGAATGCTGTTCCTCAGGAATGGGTAGCGCGCGCTAAATTCCTGAAGGACAAGTGCACAACAAGGAACTAAGTAAGAAGCAACCATGTTATTCTTTTTTTTTTAAATTATCCAAACTAGCACACTTTATTAATAATTATGCCAAGATAATGGATGTAGACCAGGACTTTCCCAGTCAAACTGGGATGCATGGCCACCTATTTATAATAGTACGTTGTCTTCCAGTATGACAAGAAGTTCTTAAAAAAAAAGATTGATTACTCTACCAGGGATTTTACACATTCATTCCTGTGCCATCATGGTGGAGAGAAGCTTGGTAAAGACCTCACATCCTTTAATAGAATTAGTCACTTTCTCCTGAGGTGTTGAGACTAATTCTGATGAGCTCATCTATATTATTGGCAGCATTAATAACAGATTTGCCTCTATTGCAACCATGTTATTCTGTTAGGTAGCATGTAATTTTTTTTTTTTTAACCTGGGGAAGTTATTTACCATTGCCAACTGTGTGCTCTATTTTTTCCATAGCTGGACTGAACTACCTTTTGGAAGCGTTCTTTAGATTATTCCAACTGTAAAACAGGGTCTATTTGAAATTGTTTGACACAGGGAGAAGAAATTTCTTTTGCATTAAGATGACTAAAACATTCAGGAACCCACAGTTCCCTAGATTTCAGATATTAATTTTTTTTCATTGATGTTTAAGATGGCACACTTTGGGTCTTTTCTAGAGGAAGGCGACTAGTACATTCCAAATTCTTACATGCGCACATTTTTTCCACTTGAGGCAGCTTCAGTTTCATAGCGGGAAACAGAACCACAGCTCTGTATCTCAGCCTGGCACAGGAAGGAGTGATGGGAATGCTTGGCAAAGAGCAGGCGTGTTGGTGCCGAGTGGGAGCGTGAATTATGACACCCGTGACAGCCAAGGTTAGTTTTCAAAGCCCGAAAGGGATTCCAGCCCTGAGCATATGCCATCTCTGTGGGGAATGGGCTTGGCTCCCTCTCTGGAAAAATGGTGTGGGATCATTATTTCTGTTGTCATGGAAATTTATTCTAATGGCTTATCGGTATCACTCATGTGTTTTGGCAATAGCTGCAAACCTGTTCTAAATCCAGTGCAGTTCTTGATCATGCTTATGTGATAGAAAGCTTCTAAATCACTTTCCCTTAGGAACATCTCCTGTGCCGTATTCTTCTCTGGCCATGAGTATTTCTTTGGGGACAGAGACTTTGTTTAATGTACCTTTATATCTTGAAGGGTAGAAACAGGAAGAAGATAATAACATTTTCTTTAAGAGTAATTTAAATTTTTTTTTTTTTTTTTTTTTTGGTTAATGGGGAAGGTAATTAGGTTTATTTATTTGTTTTTAAGTGGAGATACTGGGGATTGAACCCAGGACCTCGTGTGTGCTAAGCACGCACTCTACCACCGAGCTATACCCTCCCCTCTGTAAGAGTAATTTTAAAATTAAAACTTCATCTTGTCTATCAGGGGAGAAACCATATAAACTATGGTTCCCAAGTAATAGCACAGAATTGTGATTTTTGGGGGGTGTGGGAAGTTAAGGATCAGTGAGTATAGTTGTTAGGTTTACTCTACGTTATCCATACACCCTTCTGGTCGTATGGCGGCACTTTTCATCTCCACTTTTACAGTCTTGGAATCAAACATCCTCTCTCATCAAGAGCCAAGTCTCTTGGCTTTTCTCCTTTCTTATTAACAGGATAACTGTCTAGTTTAAAAAACTAAACTAAAGCTCTAGGACTTAACATGAAGAAGCAGCCTCTGCCCTACTTACCTTGTCATCCTTGGTTTCCACTCACCAGAGGCCAGCATCTTGAACTACTTCAGCTGTTTCTTCCAGCAGAGGACATGCTCCTGTCATTTTACTTGACTTTACCCTTAGGGTAATAATAGCCTTTCTGTGGTTGATTTAGGTTATCATTGGCTCACTAATTCAACCTCAGAGCCATAAAACTCATTTTAGTCAGTGAAACATGCTAGATAATCTATCGATCTCTCTTTTCTTTCTCTCTGTCTTGCTTTTCTTGATTTCTTCTGCAGTAATGGTTCTAATCTGAACTAGTTACTCTCTAGTTGAGCTTCACAGCCATCATTCTGGGAACTTCACATCACCATCATTACAAGAGTTCCTTTCACCTCTTCTTGTGTTAGATCCTATATCTGCTTCCTTTTTCATTTTCCTCCTGGTTTTAATGGAGCATATTCTGCAGTACCTTCCTGAAAAAGGGTGCATGAAAGGTAGTCTTTGAGAACTTGAGTGTCTGAAAATGTCTTTATTCTCACCCCTCCCCTAATAGTTTAGCTGGATAAATGAATCTAGGGTACCATTTTTCGAAACATGGCAGTTACATTAATTTTCTGCTTCTGTTATTTGAATTCTCAACAGCAACATTTTGATTTCTGATCCTTTTAATGTGGTGGTTTCCTTTTCTCTCAAAGCTTTTAGGTTCCGCCCCCAACAGTGTTCTGAAATTTCATGATATGTCAAAGGCCGTGTGCAGGCCTTTTCCTAGCCTGATGGTGCAGTGAGAAAGGTGAGAAAGGTGAGAAGGATGAGGAGGTGTGTCATGACGGTGGTGTAGTATGGCGTCGCAGTGTGTGGTCCAGATAGAGCCTGGGGTGCTGACGTGGCTCCTCTCCCAGCCTGATGTTAGGAGAGGCAGCACCCCAGCAGTTTTCTTTGCACTGCTCACCTGCAGGTGTCTTACTCTGTGGGCTGTGTTCACCATCAAACTTTGGACATGTGAGGAATGAGGGAAGCAGTAGGGACCTCCCTCTATCCAGTTGTATCTTCAGTTTCGTGTATATTCTCTGCACTGGTAAATAATTTTCCCAGGTCAAACATTATTTTTTAAATTATATACCATCTAATGGAAACATACAGTTGCTTCTTGCATAGTTCTTGTTGCCCATTTGTTCTTTGGGAACTCCACGTGTGCCACTCCTTCTGAGGAACAGAGTCTTAATATCAGTTCTGCTCATCGTCTGGATGGTCATGTCATGACAGATAGGTGTAGTATAGAAGACCACTTGTCCATTTTAATCTGCTGAGTTTTCCAGGGTAGGCCTTTACAGTTAGTAAACTCTAGGTCATTATTATGGGGGCTGTTAATGTTGGTTTGGGCAGGTTAAAGGACACCATGGTGTGGTGTGATGCCCCAGGGGTGGCAACAGCAAGCAGCCCTCTAGCAGCCTTGAAGAGAGGTGAAGAGAGGTAAAGAGAGGAAGAGGCCACCAGACCTGGAGAGAGTAGCAGTAGGGGAGAGGTCAGCTGGATAGGAGCTGCAGCCTTTGGAAATCTGGTAAAGGAGACGGCAGAGTAAATGCGCAGTCCTCACCCTCTCACCTTCCAGTCTCCTGCTAGCGTCTACCAGTGCTGTCAACCCAACTGGAAGCCAGAAGTCAAGGGCATCCTTTGATGTAGTTCATAAAGGTCAGCCTCCTGGGGCACCTACTAGGGAGGAAACTGCAGTGAGGCAAAGGGAAAATCTCCAGCATGGTTAGGTTTAAAGATATTTTTGGAGCCTAGAATTACTCTTCTTTTTGGAAGAAGAGGTAGATACTCACCTGGAAGGGCTAAGCAGGAGCCTTGTGGACAGGTCCTGTCTGGCCAGGGAGTTATTTATCTTTCACTCTGTTAGAAGTTAGTTTGTGAGTAATCAACTTTATGTTTTCTGTGGAATTTTAACATATACCAATCTTACTATTAGATCGTTAATTTAATAACATTTGCTGCTAACCCTGCCTGTTCCCCACCCCCCTTCAGTCCCCATTTGCTGTAATTCCCTACAACTTACTAACAAACACCGTGTATCTTTGTACTTCTAGACACTCTTCCCCGTGGAGTAAACAGCTAAGTGTGTGTCTGTATTGGACAATAGGGGAGGCGTGCAGCACCTTAGCAATTTCACATTCATTCCACAGTCCTCTCATTTCTGTTTGAGATGACTATGCAGAGCACCTCACCCCCAGCCTGGTACAGAGCAACTGTTGTAACATCTCCACTTTAAAGCTCCCGGCAGAAGCATGCTTTCCTGTGCAGCCTCCTTCACCCAGACACTGACCATTGTGATCAGAACGTCCTGCTTTTCACCCTGGGTATTTTTTGTTTTTAGATGAGTGACAGCCTGCTCTTTGATACCTCGGATGATGAGGAGCTGAGAGAACAGCTGGATATGCACTCAATCATCGTCTCCTGTGTCAACGACGAGCCCCTCTTCACTGCAGACCAGGTACCGGGGAGAACCCATCAACGAAGGGAGGGAACCCTGAGCTAAGAAGCGATTTCTGATTGTGGCCCTAAGTGATGGGTTGTTGGAATTTACTTACCTTTTTCCTGCACTTTCGGGTTATATAGGCTTAACAACTAGCTCCTGAGGAAAGAAGAAAGTATATGTAATCTGAAGCAGATGGACTATGTTAGCTGGGAAGATTTTTTTCAATATATGCAATTTTCCAAGATAAGCAGTGTTAAAACAGTACAGTGGGTTACTAAAGGAGGGTTATTGCTTACACTGGAATCAGAAAAAAATACCATGAATTTTCTTCTTTCCTTAGATTTAGCCAGACATGGGCAAACTGTATCTTTACGTAAATTATCTAGTTTTTCTAAAACCTATGTGAAAAAGCATTAGCACTTATTAGAAGTCCATATTGTGCACCCCAGAGAGAAGTGAGCATTATTCCTGTGGAATGCTCTAATAATGTCAACCCTGTATTCATCTGAAACCAGTTGAGTCAGCATTCTCATTTTCTGAATACTCTTCCCACTTCTGCTGTATTGTCAAAATGTGGTGCGAGAACTTCTTCCTGAAATCAAGTGTTCCATGGCTGCTGGGACTGTCGAGTTCTACCACACTGTATTTTTAGGCTGGAAAGATGAGGTCAGTAAAGATACATATGGCAAGGTTGGGAGGAGTACGTTAAAAATGTGTCATTTTGATGCTCCTTAGTCATATTTGTGGTTGAGTAGTCCTAATCTTGGAAAGCACATGGTGCTTATAAAGCACGATAGTAAGTTAGAGGGCTGAGGGTGGTAGAGCCTGATTTTCCAGGGGAGGATGTGACCCTGGGCATTTGTCGCCTCCTCCATAATCTGCCCAAAAGCCATAAGCTAACCCTGCTTTTAAGACTGAAACAGAGTCTGTAGCCTCTTTCAGTGTCTCATTTTCCTTTTTAAAATGCCTATTTTCGAAACTCTTCTTACTGGTTAACTCAGCCTCCACCCCTTCAAGTTTATGTCTGTTTTCACTTAGTACAAATGTTACACGTTAAGCTCGCTGATTCATATTGTATTTTTTTCTAATAGTTTTTTAAAAACTCTTAGGTCCAGAGTAATTTTTCTAGTTTTCCTTAAAATTTCACTGAGCTCTATATTCTTCTTAATTTTTGGAATCTGTAACCGGGCAAGAAACTGCTGTAAGATTTGAGCAACCCAGCATGTGACAGTAGATCATTGATTCAAAGGCAGATACGTTTCTAAAATTGTCCTGCTTTCATGCAGCTTTTTTTGTTTTAAGTTTCTACATATAAGGTCATTTTTTAATACCCATTTATCTCTCATTGAATTAATATATGAAATTCTTTGTCTGCTGTTGAAGGAAAATTTTGCTGCCATAGAGGTAGTATCTTGCTTTGCATATAAGTTTTGTACACTGTTGTATTTTCTAAACTTTGTGTCAGTTTCATTGCGTAGCTTTAGACTGAGCACTTGCACGTGGTATATGGTAAACTTTCTGTCACCGACTTCTTTTTAAGTATAACTAGGATCTGGTTCTGGCATGTGTGAAGTAGCTTGTACATGCATTTGTGGCACCATTTCTCAGACATCACAAGAGCTGATAGGGTCTACTGAATCGGGATGGACCTGTTTTTTTGTTTTTTTTTGTTTTTTTTTTGGTACCCCATGTGGGACATGAAGTGATGGACCTTTTACATCATGTTCTGTTTTATTTTGCATTTAGTTATGTTGTAAATTTTGGGGGGATACACCATGTGTACTCTTACAAATCAAACTAACGATGACTCAGAACACCCACGTGTGCACGCTGTTGGTTAATGGAGGATTTAGTGTACTTCTACTCTGGCTGCTTCCGATGAGGGCTGCTCTGCAGATGGATGTTTTCTCCTGTGTTCAACTTGATTAACAGTGGTTTGTGTATTTTGGAAGGTGATTGAAGAAATTGAAGAAATGATGCAGGAGTCACCAGACCCGGAAGACGATGAAACCCCCACCCAGTCAGATCGGCTTTCAATGCTTTCCCAGGAAATTCAGACTCTTAAGAGGTCTAGCACAAGCAGTTACGAAGAGAGTAAGAAACCTGACTCAGATCGGGGCTCTGTGTGCTCTCGTGTGCCGCACCCACGTAGCGGGACGGTCTCCAGGAGTCTTTGCCTCTCGCAGGCTGGGTTGCATGTCCCTCCCCCGCCTCTCACTAATACTGGGGCATAGCCAGGCGGGCCGTTGCTCAGGGGCCGCGTCATACTCACCTTTGCCTCCTTTGTCCGCCTGGGCGGCTGTAACAGTACCGCAGGCTGGGTGGCTTCCACCACGGAGATGTGTTTCCTCACAGTTCTCGAGGCTGGAAGTTCGAGATCAAAGTGTCAGCAGGTCTGATTTCTTCTGAGGCCTCTTCTCTGTCCTCACGTGGACTTTCTGTGTGTTCCTATCTCCTAATCTTATTTTTAAGGGCATTGGTTACATTGGATTAGGGCCCACCCTACCGGCTTCATTTTAACATAGTGATCTCTTTAAAGACACTGTCTCCAAATCCGGTCGTATTCTGAGGTGCTGGGAGTTAGGACATGAACGATGTCCTGTCTCGCGTAAAGGGAAGTGCTGAGGAAAAACTGAAATGCGGCTTCAGGGAATATTCTCCCCTTTCATCTGCCCAATCCTCAATAAAATTACACGTTGGGGGCATGTGTGATTAACCACGTACTTAGTGCAATTCTTTCAAATTGACTTCTCTCTACACAAGTGTCCCAGAATCCTGCTACGTTGCTTGCGATTTCTTGTCAGCAGGTGGTTTCTGAAGTCTCTGCTGTTGTTTGTTGTTGTTTTGCATGAGCCTTTTCAGTCTTGACTGAAGTACCATTTGTGGAATTACTGTTTTTTTGACAAGTGAAACATTTTGTTGTGCTTTTCTTCTCAGCCATTTGAGACGTAACTTTGCCCACCTACCTCTACTCAGACCTGCCCACCAGGAGTTTGAGGATTCTGAGAAGATCACAAAAAGTTTAATTGCTTAGAATATGATCTTTTGCTCTTTGGCATTGAACACCTCGTTGTGCTGCCTTGAAGCATTTTGGTCTTAGTGCCTGCTGTGCTCTGCTTTTTGGTTATAGGGGTGAAAAGGCTGTCAGTGTCGGAGTTAAATGAACTGCTGGAAGAAATAGAGACGGCCATCAAGGAGTACTCTGAAGAGCTGGTGCAGCAGCTGGCCCTGCGAGATGAACTGGAGTTTGAAAAGGAAGTGAAAAACAGCTTTATTTCTGTTCTCATTGAAGTGCAGAACAAGCAGAAAGAGCACAAAGAAACAGCCAAAAAGAAAAAGAAGCTCAAGAACGGCAGCTCTCAGAATGGGAAGAACGAGAGAAGTCACATGCCCGGCACAGTAAGTGATGTTTCGCAGGCAGCATGGCCTGGTGGCGTCGGCCTCCGTGGCCACCCCAGCAGCCACGGGCGGGGCCTGCGCATGCAGGAGCGGGAGGGACGGGGCTCTCACCAGAGAGCTGAAGGGATTCTGTTCAGGAATACCGCGGTGCTCTGCTCCTTCCCAAAGGGGTTTTCTTGGTGAGGGAAAAATGGGTAGCCGGATATTTCAATACCGAAATCTTTAGGAGGGAAGTAAGTGGAAGGAAGAGGGAGAATAAATGAGGATGTTTTAAAGAAAAGAAGCTCTAGCAGGTGACCATGTCAATACATCAAAATGTTAATAAGAGGTTATTTATGTCTTTATGTTTGGGTGGTGGCACATGAATGGTATGGTTCTTATTTTTGCATATCTCTTATGAGTTGTACAGTAAAAAATGGGATGCATTTAGACATAGCCGAACTGAGCTGAGCCTAAAAGCACAGGTTGACTTGTGAACAGTTTCCTCCTGACTTATCAGTGAAGTTGGAATATGAGGAAGTTAGAGGCAGTTATGTGACGTCCGCCATTTGGCCTAGTAGTTGGCAGACAAGAATATCACTGATTGGTGCAAACATTACTGATTGGTGAGAACAGTTTTAGAGTATGCGAATCCTTGACTCTTGGTACGAAGTTTTTTGGTTTCTGCTTTTCCTTTTTCTTAAGTGGTCCTATTAATTTCACTTGATTCAACTTCATGAACGGTAACTGTTAAGTATATGAAATGCATTTCCTTATTGGGGTTACAGCGATTTCATTTTCCTTTGGTCAGTTGAGACCTTTTTGTTGCCACCTTTATCTTGTTTGTATGTGAGGAAGTGTTCGTTTTATTTTAGAGTTTAATGGCTGGGCAAAAGGATTCCTTTTTCTAAAGGGGAGTGTGCCTTTTAAATTCATGATACTGGTAACGTGGTCATGCAGATCACCACAAACGGGCTGTTACGGTTTGCAATCATAAATTCTGTCTTTGATTAATTTTTTTCTAATAATTTGATTTATTTTGTCTAAAGAATACTTTTATCAGAGAAATAGATACCTTTCATCAGACTCTGAAGGAACCCAGGAAAGAGAGCGCAGTTCTGGGCTGCTGAGTCACCAGTGAGAGTTAATACAAACAAAAAGAATCTCACCCTTTAGCCCGTTTATTATATTGTTTCTCGCCTATGAGTAAATGCACGTTTTCTTAGTGTTAATGTCCATTTGTACATAAAAAGGACAGTTTATAAACTGACTTCGCAAAAGTTGCCAGATATGTGGAACAAAATATTCCTCAGAAATGGCAGTACTGATGGAAAAGTGTTTAGTTACTTCTAGTGGCTACTCTTGAAAAAAAAAAAAAAAGAAAAACAAAAAACCAAAAAAAAAAAAACTCACCAAAATATTCCAAAAACGAAAACACTTGTTTGAATACATAATCCTGGAAATTTTGCTTATTTTAGGGACAGTATTTTGTATCTCATATTTTTAAAAATTGTATCCTTAAAATTGCCCAATTGTGCAAGTGTGATGAAATAAAATGCTTAATTAAAAAGTCACAGCATGGTTAATAATTCTGCCTATCTGCTTTTAGGGATTACACATAAATCCTCCATTTATTTGTGTTAACACTTGGTTGAGGAAAATAAATGTATCCCTAGAGGCATTTAAAGCCTGCTTTTGTGACAACCACATAAAAAGGGTTAGAGTGGATTCATTTTGCATGGCATTTATGTGGAGAAATGGATTTGACAAGGCAACATTTAGGTCTTACTTGAACCTTTATTAGTCTTGAAATAGAGTCATAGGAATAGTAAAATTTTTTCCTCAATTTTGGACTCAAATTGCTTCTTGAGTCTTGATCTGCTGTTATGTCAAAACCTTTAATTAGGTTAGTAATGGCATCGCTAAACCTGTGATATTAGTTCCCTCCATCTTTCTGAAGCCTAAAATGATGGCAGAAGACCATCTCGTTTGTGACATAAGGAGCCTGAAACCTGTGATTCTGAAAATAGTGGTTGGTAGCTGAAAAGAACCTGCAAGTGAAAAGGCCAGTTGGCTAAACAGGTTCCAAGACGCTGCCTTTCTGGGCCTTTTATGTAACATGCAGTCTGGCAAAGCCTGGTCGGAGTCAGCGGTCGTCAGTGACACTGATTTCTAAAAATCGGTGCCCTTTTTACAGATACCAAGCATTACCTGTTTTCTGATAACATTAGTCACTTTTTTCTTTTTACTTAAACATCTGTGTTATTAGCAGGACTTGGACTTTTTCCTTAAGCATGGAACAGCTTCCTACTGTTTTTCCTTAAGCATGTTTCCTTGAGGCAAAACATCAGTTTGTAGTGGATATAACACTTTATCCATAATTGCTAGCTTCTCTTTGGTCCAGAGATACTGTAATGAAATATCTGAGTGTGAATAGAGCAGAGTTAAACTCTTGAGGTGTTTATTTTGGAGACATGCTTTGCTTCAAATATTTGCAGAGAAAAAAAATCAGTGGGCTTAGGCTGCTATTTATAAATATTAAACAAAATACTGAGTATCTTATAACAGTGAAATGTTATCTTGATTTGTTTTAGTTTTTGAAATAATCTGTTACATCTTGGATAAGATAAAACTATTCATTCAGTAAATATTTGCAGTATCTTTCTTATCCAGGCACTGTTGAAGATACAGTGGTGAATAAAACAGACGAGGCCCCTGGCCTCTTGAAGCTCATATTCTAACGAGGGAAACAGGCACTAAGCAAAGAAAAAAATGAGCAGACAATGTAACATCAGGTTGTAATAAATACCACCAAGAAAATGAAAGGCTGGAGAAGGTGGTCGATAGCAATGCTGTGGGGAACTGTTTTCGAGAGGGTGGTCACCATGTCACTGTCCCTCCTGATTAGTAAAGCAGGCTGTCCTGTGCCTTTCCAATTCTGTTTGGAGGGGAGGTTGGAAGAATATTCTTTGGGAAATGAGACTCCACACAGCCGAAAACTTTATCTCCTTTATCCTGTTCAACGTCTTGAGAAACGGGTGGGTGGTAGAGCCTGGGATGGTTGAAGGGCACTGTCTGTCATCAGTAGGGTGACCTGCGTGCATTTCTTTGACCTGACTGTGCTGTCCTGGGCCTTGGTACTTCTGTATATGCCACGGCCTTTTTCTGGAGTGTCCCTCCTTTTTTGCTTCCCCTGTCCACTTAGGAGATTTTTTAAAAACTCATTCTTCAAAACCATGGTTAAGCTTTTATCTCCCTTTCTTAGAGACTTTCTCAAGGACTCTTCCCTCAAGCAGAATTGACCGCTCTCTCCTTTTGGGGTCAGTCTTACTCCTCTTAACCATTTCTGTTAGCACTGTCATACCGTATTGCAATTTTTTGTTTTCATGTCTCTCTGTTACCGTTCCCTGAGGATGGAAAATGTACCTTTATTTTCATGGTATCCTTAGGTTCTACATTAGGTACTTAGTAAATTTCTGCTGAATAAATATTTTTAAAAAACCCAAAACATTGCAAATGTGTTTCTACCTCAGGTCTTTCTGCCAGGTGCCAAACCTGTGGAGGCTGCAGAGCAGATTGATGATGAACTTTGGGTTAAGAGCTGTGTTTGAATCCTGATCCTTCCTCTGGGTACATACCTGTTTGAGCTTTGGGGAGATTAAATGAAATAATGTATGTTTGAGACTGGCATGTATCCCAAGTAAATGCTAGTTATTATGTATCCAGCTGTTTATACTTCCCCTCGAATATCTTGTAGGCATCGGAAGTGTATCTTATCAGACTGAAGTTACCATTTTCCTAGAGGTGAATTGATTCCTTATATATTTCCTTTGGTTAGTGAAACTATAGTCTACTCATTAACCACAACCAGTGGAATTTCGGGGTCCAAGAATATGCAGTTTTAAACAACTATCTTTTCAAACTGTCCTACGGAAGTGTAACTGCCTAACAGCACATGTGAGTGGCCGTTTCTCCACACACTCCACTTACGATGGATGTGATTAGCCTTCTCATATACGTCGCTCTGAAAGGCACATAACGATCTGATCTGATGACTGTTTGAGTTACATGTTATGTTACCTTTGAGATGTTTTCACCGTTTATGAGAGTGCACATACTTCCGATACCATACTCTGTTGTAATCATTTGCTTAAGTCTCTCCTTGCAAAGAGTCCGGCCTTCCCAAAGGCTCATTCACATTGTTTGCCCAACACCTCGCCTAGTTTTTCAGTTAATGCATGTTTGTTGAATCGAAACTTTACTGGAATCCCCGAGAATCTGGACTTGTGGTATTTGAGTTATTGTTGTTCAAGCAGGGATTTTTTTTTTTTGACCAGGCTTCTGTTTATATCAAATATAGAATCATAGGTCATTGAATTTCAGTGGCAGTCGACGTGAAAACAACACCAAGTTATCTTTAAATTATTCCTTTAAAAAATTAATTTAGTAGTGGTTTGTCATCTGGAGTTATATGAAACACATTAGTGTTTACCTGCCTAGCATCATACCTTAGTAAGTTTATAAGGATGAAAATGGACATAATTCCTTCTTTAGAATCCAGTAATGTTTTTAAGTTAAAGGTCATGTGTAAGATTGCTTATTTGAAGTCTAGGATTGTGAAGATGGCAACAAGAGATCCTAGAGATTCCCATATCACATTGAGCTTTCAAGAGAGTTCTAGTGTGTTACTCTCACCACTAGCAAAATTGTGTAATTGTGTCAATCTAGCCTGAAGAAGTTTCTTCTGAAAACTTCTGGTATATTGGGAATCAGTGACTTCACTGTAAAGAGGATCCTGTTACCCTCATGTATTACTTTTGGAGGTTGGAGAGAGAACTGCCTAAGGACTGGGCGGAGCTAGGGCTTGACGGGTACTTTGTCATATATATTTTTCTTTCGCAGACGTGTTGCTCCTCTGTCTTGGTGATTCACTTAGCTCACTGTATGACTAATAGTCAATCTATTTTGTTTCTCTTTTACATGCAAAGATGTCCCGGTAGTGGTTTTTCATTTAATTTTGACCAAAGCTGACTTTAACGTAAGAGAGCTTTCTTTTTATTTAGACAGCTACTGTTAGATGTTCTGAGGTGGTTTTAATTTATGCTAACGACATGCCTACAAGGAATTGTGGCACAGCTACTTGAATTGGGTGCTTTTTAACGTAACACGGACCTGGCTTTTGTTGTTGTTGTCCCTTCTTTTTAATTTGGAATTTTTAAATTTCACGTTTGCTGAGATGATTTAGCCCCAGGGATTGGCGAGGCAGACTACTGCCTGAGGGCCAGATGGACCCTGCCTGTTCTATAAATAAAGTTTTATTGGAACACAGCTGCATCATTTCATTTACGTGTGGTCAGTGACTGCTTTGGTGTTACAAGGACAGAGCTGAATAGTGGTGACAGAAACTATGTGGCCTGCAAACCTGAAATATTTACTGTCCGGCCGTTCAGAGAAAAAGTTTGCCAACTCCTGATTTAGACTAAAATTTGATAAAAAGATATACACTCCATTTAAGTGAGTTTGTGTAAATAAAAAGATCACTATATTTTGTCTGAAATTTCTTATAAAACTAGTCTTGTTTAACCCTAAGAGTGTGTTTTACTCGGTTTCTCGAGGCCGCTCCAGCAGCCCAAGTTGTGCCAGCAGATGGCGATGCCCCCCGTTTACGAGCCACTTGTGCAGGCACCCTGCCTTGCAGCAGACCTCTGTGCTATGTGTGTCAGGTTCCCAGTAGCTAAGCGAAGAGAGCTAGCAAGTAGACCAGTTGTCTCCAGATTGGGGGACAAATGGAAAGAAATAAGAATGCTGGCAGTCCTCCAGGCACACCGTATGCATAGTGATAAAAGGTAGTTTAAAGAAGGTAGAGCAGAAGTGGAAAAGGGGCAGTTTCCCTTCCTTTTCTAAGTAGTGGTTCTTGAGAGGATAAAGTCTGCCCTCCATACACATACTCTAATGTATTAACACATTTTCAACAGTTATTTGTTGGTAATATTTGATAGTATTTCTCTGCATTTCTTTATGGCAAAGAACATTCCTAAAAGTTAGTTTAAGGGCCATAAAATGGAGGGTCCTGGTAGGATGGAGAGGAACTTGGATGTGTCCTGTTTATTTTAATAAGTCACACCTATGAATTATGAATTATTTTAGATGTGGAACAGGTTTGTTTTATGAAAGATAGTATTGCTCAGAGAAATCACCAGGTAGCAGTTACTGTGGTAAAAATTAGGAGTCTGTTCCTGACTCCTTTATGTCTTGGAGAGGTTTGTTAATGGTTTGTAAGTATAATGTAAAAGTCACGTACAAGCCATGGTATGCCAGGAAATTGTGATCCTATTATATACTTAGTTTAGAGCATCCATAAAAATCAGGAAAGAATTTATAAAATTGCCAGGTTAATTGTTTTACTCTAGTCTTAGTAACTTTGAAAATGTTTGCCAAAACTTAATTACCATATTAAGATTAAATTACATAAAATTTTAAAAAGATCTTCAGATATAAAAAGTTAAATTGATGCCATTCCATTTAATGCCTAACTTTGAAAATCTTTATCACATCTTTCTGCTCTGAAAGTCAATTTATAAAATAATAGTTTAATATTCAAGACATGTTCAGATATTTATCTGCTTTGGTATAATTCGTATTTTCTAAATTACTTGTGTCTGTTTTGTTTTTTATATTTTTTGGGAGAATTTGCATTTATAACTGGTTTATAATTCATATTAAAATTATCTGATTTGAGGAAGTGTCAAAACAAGATCAATTTTTACATCATAAGTAATAGCTTAATACTTATTTGAATATTTTTACTTTTTCTTACATTTAACTATTGCTTTTAATTCTGTTTTTCTCATGTTTTATATTTTGATTATTTTAAGAATTTTAATTTAAAAATTATATAACTACTGTTATATAAATTAATATTTGAAAACCATGTCATTCACAGTGTTTAAAATGATGTGATTTATAAAGAACAATAATTATGTTTGAATTTAACTTTCTTTTGAAACTCTTGAGCATAAAGAATATTAATGGAGTCAGAATATAGATTAGAACAAGAGTCAGAAATAGATGAAAAGCATTTTCTAATTGCTTTTCCTAATCTTTTTTTTCTGATACTGAGCTTTGATACTGAGATTTTTAAGATTTCCTGGCTAGTTAGAGATCTGTGCCACTGGGTGTCAGACGAGGCCTCAGCCTCTTTTCTCTTAGTGAAAGTCTGGTGGCATGAATAGTCTGAATTTCCTGACCTCCACCTTCATTTGGCTTTACTGTCGTGGATCCTGCTTTGTGTGAAATTAATTGAGCTGTGCAGAGAATGAGTTGCTATGTTTTGGACTCTAGAATAAAGAACAGACAGACTACAACAATGTATCTCACTTTGTGTGGCTTTTCAGTTTACATAGTGTTTTCTAGCTCTTTTTGTTGTTCAGAAAGACCTTGAATTACCTAAAAACATTACTTGTTTTCTGTTCAAGTTTTCTGGTTGATTTCTAAATTCAGTCTCAGAGAGTGGTGTCTGTCCTTAAGCTGGAGACTATAATCAGGGTGATTATTTCTCCGTTGCCATTTAATTTATGTGAGGAGAACTTGAAACACTATTGCTTTCTGTTGGAGAGAAAAGTAGAAAGGTATGATTCCTTCTCTCTGGGAGTTAGGTCCCAAATGTTCTTTTAGCCCTTTGAAAGGAATACAGCATAGATGCTTTTTGGTGTTTATGTCTGCCCAACACTTTGGTAAGTGCTTCCCATGGATTATTTCATTTAATCCCCACAACAGCCCTGTAAAGTAGATACTATTACTGCCATTTCATAAATGGGTAAATAAAGCTCAACAGAGGCCTCAGTGCACAGAACCAGTGTGCAGTGCAGCGAGGGTGTACAGAGGTGGGTGCAAGGACCCGTGGCTTGTGTTCTCCAGCTCTGAGCTGTGCAGGAGTGCTGTGGATGGGTCTGGGGTCTCAGCTCACTTCTTTGTCTTCTTTCAGTTTTAAAAATTATTTTTTTTAATTGAAGCGTAGTTGATTTACAATGTTAGTTTCTGGTGTACAGCATGGTGATTCAGTTACACATATGTATTCTTTTTCATATTCTTTTCATTATAGGTTATTTCAAGGTATTGAATATAGTTCCCTGTGCTATACAGTAGGACATTGTTGTTTACCTATTTTATAGATAGTAATTAGTATCTGTTAATCCCAAACTCCTTTTTGGTAACCGTTAAGTTTGTTTCTATGTCTGTGAGTTCCTTTCTGTTTTACAAGTAAGTTTATTTGTCTCATTTTTTAGATTCCACATATAACTGATAGCATATGATATTTGTCCTTCTCTCTCTGACTTACTTCGCTTAGTGTGATAATCTCTAAGTCCATCCATGTTACTGCAAATGGCATTACTTCTTTTTTGTGGCTGAGTAGTATTCCATTGTATATATATACCACATCTTCTTTATCCAGTCATCTATTGATGAATATTTAGGTTGTTTCCATGTCCTGGCTATCGTATATAGTGCTGCTATGAACACTGGAGTGCATGTATCTTTTTGAATGATAGCTTTCTCCAGGTATATGCCCAGGAGAGGGATTGCAGGGTCATATGGTAAACCTATTTTTAGTTTTTAAGGAACCTCTGTACTGTTCTCCATAATGGTTGCACCAAATTACATTTCCCCCAACAGTGTAGGAGGGTTCCTTTTCTCCACACCCTCTCCAGCATTTATTGTTTGTGAACTTTGTGATGATGGCCATACTGACTGGTGTGTGGTGATACCTCATTGTTTTGATTTGATTTTTATAGATAAAAAGAAATTCTTTTATCTTGTTTACACTTTGTTGATCCTGGTTTTGTCTGAGAAAAACTTCCAGAGAATGATGACTTGGAGACCTTTTATACGTACTCACTCTGGGGAAGGAGACGGTCATGAGGTAGTTGTGAGTATGCTCTGCATAAACCCAGTGACTGAGGCCCAGACCTGAGTAAACCCCAGCCTTGCCATGTGACTTTGGCACTTGATCAGCAGTGGAGGGAACAATAAAGTGAATACTGTGATGCTTAATCATTTTCCTGCTTATAAATGGGCTCCCTTCAAAAATTCCATTCTGAGAAGGGCGTTTTATAGAGCTGTTAACTCCTTCATAAAGATGTGGTGGATAGATTGCAAAATAACTTTAGACTCACAGAACCTTCTTGAGCCCTTCACTTTGAATTCGAATGTTGGGGTCCTTTACTTCAAATTTGGAAATGGTGGGTTACATGGAGGCGTGATTGGGCTTCCCGACATACTTAATATTGCTGTCGTTTGTTTTAATTAAACTGTAACAACCCTTTACTGAATGTCTTCCGTTTCATCGAGCATTCATAACCTTGAGACTTAACGGCTGCCAGTGCTTGGACGTGGCCGTGGCACTTCCACCTTGAGAAATGTTCAGCAAGGAAATGCCTCTCTTCTTCCCTCCTTCCATTTCTTGTCCTCCTTCCCCCAATCCCGTTCCCACTCTTACCCTACTTGAGAAATTTAGGCAGAGAGAAAGTCCCCCCTTTGGCCCTGATGGTTACCATAAGCACCTAATAACACCACATCTGTGCTCAACGATATGGATGTAGTGTTTCTAACAGGTGACATTGACTGAAATGTACATTTCGTCTGCCTCGGAGGTTTTTATCTTTTTCAGATTCATTTTGCCTTCCAAGAGGGAGGGGGTGTTGTTCTTGGAATTCACAGGGCAGGTGGAAGGCAGGGTCTGTGACGTGCTCTGCAGAGCTGTTTCCTGTTTCTTCCTCGACTTGCTGGTAGCCTTCTCATTCCCTGATCCTTCTCGCTCATTGATCTTCTACTTGCTGCTTTTTTATTATCCTCGGGGTTTTATATTCCTTAGTCACTCCACCGGTTTATAAACCATGTCAACAAGACGATTTTATCTTAGTTTATTCATCTCATGTTGACTTCCCACACTAGGTTCTTCAGTAGACTGTTCCAGAACGCCATCGTTCACCCCTTTGACAAGTAACTTTACATCTTGTCATCTTTCCTCTTTGCACCCTCAGATTATTTTTGCCTCTTAGCTTTTCTGAAAAAGTTTCTCTTCCTGCGAGACGTCAAGAGGCCTCCTTATATACGGTCATCACAGGCTCTAAGACGGGTCTTGGGTGTGTTACAGCTTTGGCTTCTCAGGCGTTTCTGGATGCCTGCTGTGACGTGGGCACTGCGTGGGTCACCGGGATGGAGAGACTGAGACCTAGTCTTTCTCCTCAAAGTGTGCTCATGTCCTCAGAAGAAAATGAAGCCCCTGGCTCTGAATGTGCCATCTGGCTGGGCAATTCCGTCATCGTGGAGTCTTACATCACAGCCGTGGGTGACCGTTCAGTCCCATGCTGTTCTTTGTGCGTGCCCATGTGTGTGTGCGCACGCGCGCGTGGGTACGGTTTTGATTGGCGTTCTTAAAAAATAATGACCTTCTTGGTGGAGTTAATTTATGGATTCATAGAGTTTGCAAATAGGAAGACCTTTAAAGATGACATCATTTAGTCATGGGTCTCACAGGTGAGGAAACGGCCTCTGCAGGTTCCGGGACCGCTGTCATGTCACACAGCTAGTGGCAAAGCTGGGCGAGGAGCCAGGTTTCTGATTTCTAGTCCAGCATTTTTCTGTCCAAGTTGACTGTTGAAATTTTTTCCAATTCCAAATACTTTGACTAAGGTGTGATTCCCAGTTTCATTAAAAAAAAAAACCAGGTAGTATTTCTCTGGTATGGGGAGTAATTGCTGAAGAATTTTGCAGTTGAAGCCAATGACTGTGGACCAAGTACCTCCCGCGTGGGCACACAAACCAAGTGTCTGACATTTACCTCCCTCCTTAAAGACCTTGAGATGGAGTTGAATTTGTGAAAAAGTAACTGAACCAAAACTTTCTTTTTTCTTTCTGTGCTGTTTTTCTTTAGATCTTGTGCCTCACCCCCACTTCAAAAAATCTTTTTTTCCCCCAGATGTGTTGAGAAATAATTGCCATACATTAAAGTTGAAGGTGTACAGCATGATGGCTTGATTTACGTGTATGGTGAAATGATTACCACAGAAAGATCAGTTGACATCCGTCTCCTCATATAGATATAAATAAAAAAAGAAAGAAGAAAAGAAGAAGAAAGTTCTTGTGATGAGAACTACTAGGGTTAATGCTTACGTACCTGTCGTTGCTGACTAAAATCATCATGTTGTACATTACATCACTAGTGCTGATTTATTTTACTGCTGGAAGTTTGTACCTGTTGACCACCTTCCCTCTCCCTCCTCCCTCCACCTCTGGTAACCACAAGTCTGATCTCTTTCTGTGAGATTAGGGTTTTTTTGTTTTTTTAAAGATTCCACATATAAATGAGATCATACAGTATGTGTTTCTCTGTCTGACTCATTTCGTGTAGCATAATGCCTTCAAAGTCCATCCATGTTGCATATTAAAAAAACCTCTCCTTTTCACTTAGTACTATTGGACAAACATATTGGTCTTTAATTATGTACAAGTTGTGAGTGTTAGGGTGCAGAGTAAATCTTAGCCTCTGGTGGCCGGGCCCCCTGTGGGCTGGGGATCCGCTGACAAACCATCCAACGCACATGTGCTGATTCTTACCCAGACCAGTTTTGCTCCCCAGGAGACATTAGGCAATGCCTGGAAATGTCTGTCACTGTCACAACTTGGAGGGGCGGGGGGCGGTGTCACTGGCATCCTGCTGAGAAGAGGCTGGAGATGACGTTCAACATCCTACAATTCACAGGCCTGACCCCACAACAAAGAATTACATATCTGACCTCAATGTCAGCAGTGTCAAGGTTGGGAAACCGAGGGATAGGGTGATAATAGCTATATTCAAAACAGCTACCATGTTTTTAGTGTTTTCTGTGCCTGGTACCGTCCCGTGGTAGAGGGGTGTGTGCATTACTCTGAGCCCTAGTTTGGTTCAGGGGTCTGAGTTGAATCCTAAGGACAGGAAGAGGAAGGGGAGGGGACAGCAGACGGGTGGGCATCCACCTGGCGGTGGCAGGGACATCTGGGGAACTGCAGATTGTTCACTGTGGCTAAAGTTGATGAAGGAAGGACGTCAGGAGTATGTGGAGTGGCAAAGTGGAAGCCAGAAAGGGGGGAGCTTTGTATGCCATGCTGTGGCATTTGGTATTTATTTAAAGGCTGTAGGAAACCAGAGAGGTTTGAAGGGGCAGGTTATGTGTTCAGATTTGTCTTTTGGAAGGGTAGCTTCAGTGTTTCAAGGAGAACTAATTGGAAGGAGACAACCAGAGATAAGGAGCTGATTCAGAGGCTGTTGCTGTCGTCAGGTAAGAAATGAGCCAGGGAAGTGACAGCTATGGGAAAGTAGCTGAATTTCAGAGACATTGAAGCTGTTGAATCTGTTGTTTGGGGAACTGGGGGAGGGAGGAGCCTGAGTCGGGTCATTTATTTCTGCTTTTGGGCAAGCATAGATAGAACCCATGTACCCCTTCTGAAAGGAGACGTGCAATTTTCATCGACAGTCAGTGCATGTGGCAGCAAGCACAGCATCTTTAGGGATGTCTGTCCTTCCCATCAGCTCGGGATGATGTAGCTCCTTATGGTACCAAGGGTAAGCCTCCCCTTCCAGCACATCCAGCATGCAAAGATGGAGACAGAACTGGGCCGCCGCAGTGAAAACTTCTTCCTGGAAGGACAGGAGAATGGAAGTACTCAGTAGCTATATCAGGCTGGAGGACAGTAACAGGACCCCTGCGCACTGGCCGCAGAATGAACTCCCTGGTTGGCCAGCTTGGCTGCTTTTGGTTTTGTTCTGAGAGAATCTCTTGTCCATTGTCCTTTGTAGCTCATCTGGGAGGGTGCATGGTTCACATTTCAGCTCCGATGTCACCTCCCAGGAGAACTTTTCCCTGCCGTCCCGATATGAAGCAGGCGTCCAGTTCTTAATTGTCGTAGCTCTCGGCAGGGCGTGCGTCACTTGCAACTATCTAGTTCCTTTACTTATTTTACTTTTTCTGCTCCTCTTCCCCTGGAATGTCAGGTCATGAGGGTGGGAGGGGCCTTGGCTAATGTGTTACTTTGAATTGTTGATACCAGGAATAATGTGTAGCTCAGTGTATTTTTTGAAAGAACGAATAAATGAAATATGTACAGAATGCTGAAGGAGAAACAGGCTCTTTCCCCCCCCCCCCCAAATTTTGGTCGGGGAGAGGAAGATGAATTCAGTCTTGGATGTGATGAGTTTTAGGAATGTTTAAGTACAGGTGTCCAATAGGCCAAACATCACAAGTCTGAAGCTCAGGAGGGACGTTATAGTAAAGGTAGCTAATGTTTCCTCAGCCCTTCCTTTGTGCAAGGCATGTCCTAAGCACTTCACTGCTCTTAGTAAAGTGGAGCCATAGGTCTGCAGAGGCAGAAGTTGAAACTGTGGAGTGGTTCAGAACATGTGCATGAGAAAAAAGAAGGGACACAGTCCCGGGGAAACACCAGATATAAGAGGTGAGCAAAGAAGGGAGGCACCTCTAGGAAGATGCAACCCAGAGGCAGGGGAACTCTGGAAGAGTGTGGCATCTAGGAATCCAGGGAGGTGGTGCAGGGAGGAGGGCTTAGCGGATGTCTCAGAGGGATCTGAAAAGTGTCTGTTGACCTCAGCCTCAAAGAAATGACGCTGGTAGGAGCTGTTTCCGGAAACCCTGGGGAAGGAGATAGGTTGAAGTTTTGAAAACTTAGAGTTGACAGTGTGGGAAAGAGCTGGCAGAGAGGAGGAGTTCGAACATGCGGTGAAGGGAGAGAATTGTTCCTGTGTGATTCCTGGGCAGGTGGGAGTTGACGGCAACCAGAGCCTTGGTGGTGGGATGTTCTCAGCGGGAGCTCTTAGTTGGTTTCTTTCATTTCCCATGGACCTTCTGATTTTTCTTGTTCTGTCATTTTCCCAGTAAGGCCCTACTGGCTGCCACGTTGCTTTCCTGGTCATGTTGCAGTGGGGCCTGGTTGGCCATGGCTACCGACTCAGCTACCGTCAGCCACAAGGGCAGAGGTTCTATAGGGAGTTCCTGTGCTTAACTTCTTTCCCCAGATTCAGCCATTAGTTTTGTATTTACCTGAGTTACTGTGGTTTCACATGATTGCATTTTAATTTATTTCCACTAAGCCAGGTTGCATGAATGTCATCTTTCACAAGTAGTCAGGCTAGTGGCCATTGAAATTGGTTCAGTAATGTCCATAACTGGACATTTAATAGCAAAACTTAAATTACATACATAGCTTAAGAATTTAGAAATTTGTGTAAACTTCCCCCTCTCACCCCCCGCCAGGGTCAGGAATTAGGTCTCCAGTTGGGCAGGTAAAGATGGAGTTTTTAGATTACACTGTTCAAATAGAAGTATGCCTTAGTTTTGTGAGACATGGATTCTAGAATGTCTCACCTTGCTTGAGATTTTTCTGAATTTATATCTGGCTTTAACATGCCTGTAGATAATGGAGTGAAATAGTAGAGAAAATTAAGTATTTTTCTCCATGTTGCTTTTGAAAGGAAATAACATTTGATAGACATAATTTTCTTTTTTTAAAGTGCTGACCTGTCTATTTGAAGAGTTTCCCATAAGTTTTATTGCAGACACTGGAGCCTAAGAAGTCATTTCTTTTGATAATCTGTTTAAAAAATGTGAACAAACTATATGATGATAGCATGGGGAAAATGTACAAAAATGGTTATCTGTAGGTTTTCTTTTAAAACTAGTCTACTTCATCAAAAGTAATGAGTTATGCTGCTAGCACAGTGTAGCATTTAGTGGAGATGTCTTGATCAGACATCTGATTCTTGCTAAAACAAAATGGACTGCAGATCCGAGAGGGGCTGGCTGGGGAGAAGAGTGACTCAGGAGGAGAGGTGTAGTTGTGCAGGCTCCCACAAGATGGTGAAATTTGGTACTCGAATTTTCAGTGACACCCTTGAGTATGTGACAGAGAGAGAGGCATTTAGCTCCTTCAAAGATTAAACCTTTTGACGTCTCTTAGCTTTTTGTTGTGTGGACTTCTTTATACTCTTAAAATTTATTGAAGACTCCACAGAGCTTTAGTTTATTTCTGGTATATTGGTTTTTTTTTTTTTTGTTTTGTTTTTTTTTTTTACTGTAGTAGAAGTTAAAACTGAAAATTTTACCATATTAACTCATTTAAAAATACCGATAAGAAATTCATTAACGCTTACATCAATAGCTTATTTTTTATGAGGAATAACAATGTAAAAAAGTTGCGAAAAATGGCATTGCTATGCATTTTTGTCAGTTTAGCTAGTATCTGACTTAATCAAAGACGGCTGGATTCTCAAATCTGTTTCTACATCCAGTCTTTCATTTGGAATATTACATCTTAATTCATGAGAGAACGAGAGTGAAAAAGGCAAATGATGTCTTAGTACTTCTAAGAAAATAATTTTGAGCTTATGGACCTCTGAAAGGGTTTTAGAGACTGCCTGGGGTGGAGTCAGGGAGTAGGGTGTTGGTCCTGGATGAAGCTTTGAGAATTACTGGGCTAAAAACTATGCATTTCTTGAGGGCAGAGACCATCACCTTGGTTTCCTCTTTTCTGTTCCTTAGGGGCTGGTAAACTATTCTTTATGTTGACTCCTTCAATATGTTTGCTGATTCAAACCACCCCTATAAAATTCCCGGGGAAGGAACCATCCTGTGAATCAGGACTGAACTTCCTTTTCAGAATGCCCTGGTGCTTGACTAGTCATGCTGTAAGAGGATCGATCCAGGTCCTTTGACTCAGCAGCCACAGAGGTGCCACTGGACTCTCTTCACTGTCTGATGACGTTGTAGACTGGGTACAAGTCAAGCTGAGGAGTGTAGGAGAACAATACACCCTTTCCAGTGCGATGAATTCTAGGAAGTCTTGGAGGTTGCTGGGAGAAGGAAGCGAGAATTGTTTCCTAGAGACAGAATGGCAAAGTCTGCAGAAGTCTTGGGGGGCCTCGCTGGCACACGGGATCCTGTCTGCTCTCCAGGAGGCATCTGTGCTCTCCAGTTCGCATCTGCACCACGGCGATGGCAGGTGGCCTGGAGAGTGAGTGGGAAGCAGTCTTCAGCTCTCCGAGTAACAGCACTTTGATTTGCCAAATGTGATGTTTATGTTCTCTAAATTTCTAGTAGGAATATGCAGACTTAGACTGAAAATATGCATCCTGTTAGTGTAAAGTTTTCAGACTTGAAAAAATGTAGGTAAACAATATCGAAAGGTATCTTAAAGTGTATGTGGTAAATGTTGCATAAAACAAGCATTATACAACTTACAGTGTTTACGTTGGGGCAGATTTATCAGCTACATCAGGAAAGATCCTCATGAATATAGTAGCATAAAAGTAGCTGCCTTTGCATTTGACTTGCAAAGAAATGGAAGCCAAAGCATTTGAAAACAGCATGATGTTGTCTGCTTTATCTAAATGAGTAGTGGCATTTTCTAACTGCTTGCCTCTTGGGCACATAAATCATCATGGTACATTCTTACTAATAGTCTCTGAACTTCTTTCTCTGTCCTTTTCTTCCGGGCCGTATATTGCTGCCTTTAGCGCTTCAGCATGGAAGGGATCTCAAATGTCATTCAGAATGGCCTCCGCCACACCTTTGGAAATTCAGGTGGAGAGAAACAGGTGCTCGGTTATCCTTATTTTCCTCATTCTCTGCTTTTTCATTCTCTGCGTAAGTGAAGGTCCTGAAAACTGGCAGTTTCACTAATTTACTGAGACTATTGCTTAAAAGAGGGAAACAGAAGTTCATTATATTTATAGCCTTGATAATGCATAGAATTTCCCTTTAAAAAAGCATTTTTCAAAGTGCACAACAGACTAAATGCATTCTTAATACATGTTTTAGAGCTCTGTATTTCACCCTTATCTTTAAACAAGTCAATATTAACATACTGACTTAATGAATTGCATGTACAGAATATAAATTGTAAAAATAACTAAACTAGAATGTGCTACTCTAACTCTAAAAGTCTGAGAAACAAACTCATTTTGGGGGGAAGAATGCCAGATGTTGGTCTCTTTTAGACTAGAGTTCTATAGAGTACACCTTACCTATTTTTAAATGAAATTTATGTGTTTTGAAGGTGAATCATGTGGTCAGCAAACTCAGTTGTCTGCTGAATGAGGCACGAGACATTACTTATACAGAATCATACATGGGTATAAACATACAGTCAAATGTGTAGCAGTTTACTTTTTATTAACATTTTTTGAATAATTTAGGGAGTGTCACGGACGGGACAAGCACATCTACATTGAGTGTGCTTACAATTACTGTTCACAACTTGAAACTTTCACTTCAAAAAGAAAACTCTTCAATTTAGTTCTTATGTGAGGACTGGGAGAGTGTGCAGAGTGTAGCTGGCGGGCACCTAACCAGCAGAAGGCATTTGAGCCTAGGTTTTTACTGCAGGTGGTTCTGTGTTACTCAAGAAGGGAAAAAATTGACATTAAATGATCCTTCACACTGATATTTGCAGCTCATAAGTGAGCTCCATGAAGGTTGAGTTTTTATTTTATTCTGGTGCCTCTCACCTCTCTCAAGTCCACAGGATAGCAGAATATCTTCCAAACTGACCCAGCACGCGGGAGCGGGGCGGGAAGGTCTGGACGTGTGGCCAGGCAGCGTGCGTGCCAAGACGTGGCTGCCTGATACTTCTCCGGGTTGCCCGACGGGCGTGCTATCAGCGGGGCCCCAGGAGGGCTCGTTAGTGGCATCTTGGGTATTCTTGACAAAGAAACCTACTCAGTTATACAAATGGCATCACCGTGGAGAAGCTCACACCAAAAAGAAGGTGGAACTTAAGTTTCCTAAAGATTGAACAGTTCATTGGAACCAGTTATTGTTGAGCTATTCTGTTTTTTTTTTTTTTTTTTTTTTTTGAGTGGGATGAAATTACTCCAAGCAGATGAGGAACAGAGCTGAGATCAGGGCAGGGGCTAAGTAATGGGTGGGTCCGGAGAGATGCCAAGTGACATCCAGTCATCTCTAGATAAGCATGTGCCGGCTGCACTGAACTCTACATTTTTTGATGGAGTGGCCAGAATAGGAGAATCTGGACAATAATTTTTAGGTTATGCTTTCATGAGACGTAGTTATAGAACATAACTGTTGCTTTTGAACATTTACAGTAGCAAACTAGGCAGTTTGTCTCAATATCAGACATGAATTTTCATCAATAGGCCATTCTCTCCTTTCACTTTCTCCTTTCCTTTAATACCTTTAAACATTTATAACTACTTAACACAATAATTTAAAATCATAACAGTAATACACCTCTAAAATCATTTAGGTAAGTGTCTTTGTTAGCTTCAGGAGAAGGCTGGTCTGCATTTTTAAAGTTATCAAGTTACTCATATGACTATTTTATTCAACCAGAAAAAAGTGATCTGAAACAGAACTATTTGACTGTGGGGAACTGTTTTGTTATGCAGAATGGTTGTTTTTAGTTTAAATTACCGTTTTTAAAATGTGTTGAAATATGCAAGGAGGTTAGATAAGGCTTCACTTTAAAAATGAACAAATTGGACAGATAACACTCAGACCTACTCCTGTGAAATTTTCAATAACTGAAAGGCGAAAAAATGGATATTTATGTAAACACTGGGCTTGTATGAAATAGTGGTGGGCAAAGCAGTGAGCTCCAATTGAGATAGTAAGATACCTGTGTTCATTATGAAGTGACTCATGTCACCTTGTAAAACAGACCTAGTAACTATATCAGATTTTTGCAGAAAAGGTAATTCAGATTTAAGTGACTTTTTTTTTTTTTTTTAACTTGACAGTACTTGACAACGGTCATTCCTTATGAGAAAAAAAACGGACCACCATCTGTTGAGGACCTTCAAATATTAACGAAAAGTAAGCAAAGACAAAAGTAAACTGTTACTTTATTTACTTTTGCTGATCCTAAATACTAATTTTAGTTGGCTGGGTTTGTTGCTGTTATTGTGTTGTTTTTGTCAATTTAGGATAGTAAATAATGTCATAATTTGTTCTTTTGGGAATGAAACCATAAATGGCAGTGACAACAAACACAACACTAAATCTGTGTTGATTTTATTTTTTTCTGTTTTTCAAAAGGTAAAAAAAAAAAGAAAAATTACAAGTTGAAATCTTGGGGGGAAAAATGTAACTTAATTTTCCATCACCTCTTTATTGATAAATGGTTATGTTCTTAAACATAAAGTTCCTTGTGGATCTTGTATCAGTATGACTGTCAGTAACTCAACAGGAGAGATTTAGGAGCAGTATGGCCTGAAACACTGCTTTCTTAGGAACTTAGACCTGCCAGGTAGGTAGCTACAGGTAGAACATAAATTGATAGTAGTATTTTAAGAACATTCATTCGGTAAATATTTAATGAAGGCCTACTCTGTGCCAGGCCACGTCCTGGGCACTTGGGATACTTCTGTGAACAAAGCAGACAAAAATAACTTCACTTTCAAAGGGCTTGCATTTCAAAATAATTTGCTGGACTTCAGAGACATTCAATATAATATATATTTGTGATAGCCAGAACGGAGCCCTGGATTCCGATTCTGTCCCTCTTGTTTACAGGGATGTACTTGGAAGTCATTTACCCTCTTGTGGTCACAGTGAAAAGTGAGGATGAGAATATTTGTTCTGTTTACCTCATAGTAAATAAATTAATGTATGTGTGATTTGGGGTGAGCCAGTCACTCAGCCTTGTCTTTTTTTTTGAAGGGATTGAATTTGCTGATCTTTCTGATTGTAACTATTTGTGATAAGTATTAATTAAAGAGAGCTGAATGAGCATCACGTGAGTGGGTGTTGATGCTGATACCGATTTTGGAAATCGAAAGCGTGGAGGCGTGGGTCAGGGAGCACGAGGAAAGTGTGTCCTGTTTGCAAGCTGCCTACCTGCTCACCTGAGGCTTTTATTTTTTTCTCTGGGGAACAGTACTTTTTGAAACATTTTATACTTAACGCAATGCCAGCCTGTCTAAAATAAGGAATGAAGAGATTAACTGGGAGGTCAGCCCTCTGCTTTTCAGAAAGAACTCATGAAGTTGAGTGTCCAAGATCACACAGGGGAATGGTCAGCTCCAGGGCTGCATCTCGTAATTCTCAGTCCATCGTTCTTTTTAATGCTGGCTTTTGGTATGTGATTTTATGAAGAACTGAAAACGAATCTAAAACACGACTGGAAGCAGAAATACCAAACATAGTAGCCCTCTAAGAAGGGGTCGTAAATATTGCCTAGAAGCCAGGAATTACTCAGGGACCTCAGCTTTTCCGATCAAGGACAAACCTGTCCTTAGCCGAACCAAAGTCATAATGGTTCCCACATCAAAACGCCCTCGGCCGGTTCTTAGACAATGTCTTCGTAGACTGACACAGTTTGGAATTTTGGGGTGCACACGTGTAGGATGTGTAAACGTGTGAATTTTGGGGTGAGCACACGTGTAGGGTGTGTGAACGTGTGTCCCAGTTAATTTAGTTGTGAGGATGGGATCATTGTGAAGGCATTAGGTGGAAGGATGACCTTTACTTTGGAAGTTTAAGAAAAAGTGGTTATCTCCTGAAAACTTTGGGGAGAATCTGAGCCACCCGTACCTACAGATGTTAGCCAGCAGGGAAGCCCCGTGGAGACGGTCAGCGTTCAGATATGCTTTCCTTGTAAGAGCTATTGGAGGTGTAATAATGATAGGAATGAGAATTCGTGTACTAGTAGTTGTGTTAATAAGGATGGTAATGCTTCCGTAGCATACATTATGTGCCAGGCAGTGTTTTAAGTCCTTTACATCTGAATTAGTAACTTAATACTCACAACAAACCTTTGTGTGACACATCTAATGATTATTCTCATTTTACAGATGAGGAACAGGGTGCCCTGAGCGGTTAAGTAATGTGCTCAAAGTCCCACTGCCAGGAGGCGGCAGGGCCGGGGTTTACATGCAGGAAGGCTGGTTTGACAGTTAGGCTAGGCCGCCTTGTCTATGTCCGGGGGAAGTAGTTGGGGCCTTTCCCCAGGATGCTCTGGAGAGAGCTTGCGCTGGCAGCCACTGGGAGACGGCAGTGTTCCTTGTGAGAGCATCTGGACCTGGGTGGTCTGGGTGTTTTTAAACCGCTGCTAACAGGAGCTGTGTTTTCTGTTTTGTCTTTGCTTGGAGATCAAATTGTCAGAGATTCTCTTTAGGGTGAGGCTACATTGCCCAGGTTCCTCCGGAGTATCAGGAGCAGGCAGCCTGCCAGGCAGCTTGTTTCATGGAAGTCTGTTCTTCATTTTGGTTTTTTCCTTAAGTTTCCAAGAAGGTTGACAGATTGCTCCTTGGAGAGTGTATAGCTAACTCTTCATTTACCTGAAAATGTCTCCAGCTCATGAGGGCTGCAGCCCCGGGTCTTCCTGTTCCCCTGAGCTCAGAGAAGTGCGTGTTGTGGTAACCCGCTTGCCAGTATTTGTGGTGACAAAACTGAGGCTGTGTGTAAATAACCCAGTTCCCTCATTCCTGCCTCCACCATTTGGAAATTTTAAACCAGGGAAATAGTGCTGAGGTAGCTGAGGTAGTCTTACCTGATTAAGGACATATTCACCTATAACAGATTCTTGAACATTTGCAGTTTGTGGTCTCTTATCCAGAAAATAATCAGTTCGCATGACTTGGTTATACCACATAATTAATATTAAAGTTACAATGATTGAAATGCCCTGAATTTGAAATTGTTGCCTTTTCTTTCTCATTTTGCAGTTCTTCGTGCCATGAAAGAGGACAGTGAAAAAGTTCCGAGCTTGTTAACTGATTATATACTGAAAGGTGAGCTTTAGAATAGTGTGTGTGCAATAGTTGGGAAGTTTTGATTAGTCGATAAATGCATCGTCTTGCTAATAGATTAAAAAGTAACTGCCATGTGCACAATTTTTATTCCTCTTATTTTGCAGGGTGAGGATAGATAACGTGACTTAGACTCCCAACATTATAAAGCGTGGTTATATACAATGTTATTTTTATTTGAGGTCCTGGGCTGGAAGTAATTTCCAGAGCTAGATTACAAAGATTGAGGAAGGCAGTCGAAGAAGTAGTATGGAGATACTGCTGTAATGATGTGAGTCTCAGGTGTGGACACTGGGAGGGCTTGGGAAAGGTGGCCTCTGCCACCCAGGGGACAAGAGAAGGAGAAGGGTGGATGAAGGAGGGGACAGTCAAATCAGTGAACAATCCCAGAGGGACTATGATCAGGACTAGGGTAAGGGACTGGGAGGGGAGGGAGAAAAGGAAAAAGGACGGACTTTCCATGAAGCCAGGGCAGTGGCAAAATGGGCTGTAAATCTTAGGAGCAAGATCAAGATCGCACAGGCTGGGAGTAGTGATGAAGCAGAGCATTTGAGACTTTAATGAGATCACTTCCTTTGCCGAGGAAAGAACAAAATTTGGATGATAAAAGAGGGACTGAATAATACACGCAAAACTTATAGTTTTCAATGAAATTATTTCTTAAGAAGTGGCAGTTTTTAAGGCGACAAATTTTCAAAGCATCCAAAAACGCATCGTGTAGAGTTTGATACAGGTTTGAGGGCAGACCTCTGGGAACACGCGTGTTCTTGGGTTCTCTTTTCTCCATCAGGAGTTGCTAGCTGGACGGAAGGCTGGGATTTCTGAGACGTGAGATAACGCAGGTGGGGGTGAGGGGGTGCTTTTCTTCAGTCATAAATCCGTAGAGGGAATGCTAGTGTAGCCAGGAGCACGAAGGGAATAGTACTAAGGCTCACCTGCAAGAGACCTGACGGGGAGCCAACCACGGGGAGGCTGATGCAGAGAAGGCTAAACTAACAGTACTGTTTTTTTAATAAGCTGTGTTTTTCTGTTGGAGAGCTTTTTCTCCCTATTGCATTATGAAATTAAAAAACAAAAACAAAAAACAAACAACGAACCAAAGAAACCAGAGTTGACATCTTTGTTTGCTTTTGTGTTGTGCTAGCTTTGGTATGAAAGCTGGATTGTTCTGAGGTTTGTTCTTTCTAGATGTGACTCAGGAATGAGATGCACATAAAGAACATGTCTTCATTTTTGATTATGGTGGGTCCCCAGCGCACTGGCATGAGGGCCAGAGATAGTAGAAGCTTCGAAGCATTCGCTAGCTGTTGTATCACTGGGCTGTGTGGAAGCATTTTATGACCCAGAGAACGGAGTGCTCCAGGGGGAAGTGAATTTTACTTTTCTCCCTGAAAACCTGGGACTATCACTGGCCCTGCACCACGTGCCCCGAGGAGGCAGCGCTCCCCCAGCTCGGCTCCCGCCTTCCAGCCCCCGTTCAGCTAGACCGTCCTTGCTGCTGGCGAGTTGCTTGTGTGCACGTGGCGTGGTTTCGTCTTGCTTTGTGTCTTGAGGGCTGGGTGGAAAAGAAGCTGGGGTCCAGACTGAAGGGTGACTCTGGAGCCTGAGGAAACCAAGAGGGGAGTGTAACGCTCTGAGGTGTGGACATGCGTGGGAAGGTGAGGATGGAGGGCAATTTGCATTGCTCTTTTCCACCCATCCTGGAAACCCACAGCCCTTAGCTGTTTCTCTTCCTCGGGGCCAGCAGAACACTCTGCCTGGGAAGACGGCACTGCTGGAGGGAGAGCTCCGCTCCTCTCTCGATGGGGCTCTCTCCTTACTGTTTTTAAGGCCAGTGACGATGGCTCAGCTGCAAAAATGTACCACCTTAATTTTAATGGGAAGGTGAGAAGTGAAGGAAGGAAGAAAAGTGGCCTCATTTGGCCAGAGAAAGATGGGACGGATGATGTAGGTTCCTTAAGCTTCTCTTTCTCGCACCTCCTGCTTCATTGCCCTAGAGAGCCCCTGGCCAGCCTGGCCCTACAGCGGCCACACCAAAGGCCAGGAGTGCGTCTCTGGTTGCTGCTCTGTGGATCCCAGAAGGGAAGGAAACCCTTCCTTTGACTTCACCAGGGAAGCTGTTGGCTGTGTTACGAGCCTCGTGGTACAGGGCTGATGACATGGGCTTGTATCTCTAAGCGACATAGCGACCCTAAGAGACATGGCCTTTTGGTATCTCATTTCTGGGCAATTCTAATAACGTGTGTCTTGAGAGAACTTTTCATTGCTGGATATAGCCTTTTAAACCCTTAACAAAATTGCTACTGTAGATCCTTGCATTAATATTTAGTTCTCATTACTTCATGGGGTTTTTATATACATGTGAAATGTATATAAAATGTATTTGCGTGTATGTATATATATATATCATGTGTAAATGCATACAAAATAGACATTTCTATTTACAGGTTCTCTTTTTCTTCCTCTAGTTCTGTGTCCTACATAGGGCAGCATCAAGAACAGCTTTATCTTTCGTGGACTACAAGCTAGACTTCCTGTAGCATTACTCTGAAAGCTGGCTTCCATTACCTTCCTGCTGTGGGACACTCAGGACACCTGAACTTGGGTTTGTGATTCAGTATTACTAGATCATGCCTTCTCCAAGTCTTTATATTAAACCAAGAGAAACATGGCACTATTTTGAATTCTAGATATGGGTTTTTTTGTTAAGTACTAACAATTATAAACTCTTCTACAGCTTTGTAGGGTAAGGGGGAGCAATGTTAATCATGCATGTGCAGTTATATTTTTCATTAACTGGCAGTATGCGCACTAGAGTTTTTATGGCTTTCTAGATCTAAACTGCACTCACTCAAGAACCAGATTAAAGCACTGAGAGATTTATACTATAGCTATTCTTCAGTGATGGCAAGAACCAACACTGATTTTTATAAGAGAATTGTCAGTATAAATATTACCTACCAGTATTGTCCAGAGAGACAGAAACTTAAAACTCGGGCTGTTCTTGGAAGAAAGGAAACCAGAAAACACATTGTTTTGGCTCAATACTTAGTAAACATTGACACAGTTGGAGATGACTGATTTCGACTGAGGTTGCTGTGTGGTTCACAAATCTTAACCATTAAGATGCCATTCACTTTTAGAATCTTATATTGTTTGAGAGGTTTAAATATTTCATTTCACTTGTCTGTGAAGTGTCCTTTGAAAGGAGTTTATATCCTTTGAGGTGCTTAAGAAATTGTATGCTGCAGCATCTCCCATTTCCTGTTACTGTGATACATTCTATTCATGCCTGTGTGTTTTCCTGAAGTACTAATTCTAGAAACAGCTACTCATGGATACATCACTAGTCATGAAACACTTGCCAGTTCCAATCAAGTCAATGCCATCTAATAAATGTTGAAAAAAAAAAGGTAATAAATGCTTGAGAGCTTTATTTTTCTTTTCAAGTTTTTGGTGTTTTGATGTTTGATTATGGTGCTGGGTTCCTCCCTTTACTGTTCCACGCATTGTCTGTCCATCACTAGGGTGTGGGCTGGTGAAATCTTGAGTAGCCTTGTAATGCTAAGCATGGGCGGGAGAGACTTTTTCCAGATCGTGCTAAGCTGGTGTGGGATGCTGCTGGGGTCCTGTTTTTTCTGGGTCTGAGAGACATTCCCAACAGCCTCGTCTCATTGACAACATAAGTGTAAGTGTAATTCGAGTCTGTATAGAATGTGCTATCAGGGGCTTTAAAAATTCCACGTAAACCTCTGCAGGCGTACGGAGCCGTCCACGTTCCTCACTCTGCTCAGGAACTGGGACACCGGGGCTGCAAAGGCGCTGGCTCAGTTTGGAGTTCAATCTTGGCGTTTCAGCCATTCTCTAGGGATCTGGGGAACTTGACCTGGTTCCTCCTTTTGCTAAGTGTCTTACTCTATAGTGAACTTACTTGCCGCTTGCCCTTGAATTGTTGAAGATGGGTATTTATACAGTAATATTAATATTAATAATTTAACCTGCATTTGTAAAAACTGTCTTACATGAAAGAAACATACTTTAGAGGCATATGAAAGTCAGAAAAGATGTTTTTTGAAACTCAACAGTGCTGTTCATAGTTCTTAAAGTTGATGTATCTGAAGTGGATGAAAAAATATTTTTTCCTACCAACTCAACTCCAAGTCCCCTTTTGATGATGTTCCTGGATTTTGCTTGGTAAACTCTTTCTTCTTCAGCAGGAAAACCCTAGGGCTTTCCCACCACAACCCTTCTCCTACACAAGGAATGAGTTTGACACAGTGACAGGATGAGCACGTTTCTGACTTCTGACCAGCGACAGGTAGGTTTAAGTTTCCCTCACAGCAAGCATCCCTGTGCCACATGTTTGAGGGTAGGAATGAGGGGCTCGGGGGCACTGTTTTTTTTTACAAGGATTCCTTGGGAAAAGCCTGCCTTCTGAGAGAAGCACTAGGGCTGCTTGTGACAGCTGGAGGTTCATAGAACTGACAATGTTGACGAGGATGAGTCATTTCTTAGACATGGAATCCTTTTCAAGGTGACATTGGATGATTTAGATTCAAAGTGTTTATTTGCTGCCAAGAACCAAATTGCAGGTAATCCTCTTACAGCCTTGTTTTTTTTTTTGAAGAAAACAAAACATCCTGTAGAACTCCAGTGCACTCCAAGTGCCATAGGTCTATTTTATTCTTCAGGAAATTATACTTTTTCTTTTACAAGAGCACAACAGGAACCAAAGTAAAAGAGTAACAGATACAGCACTCAGGATAAATCTTATCTTTAAAATAATAATAAAAAATTTACACCTTGTCCTACAATCCTGTTAGTATTTTCATAATATGGCCATGATTGAAAAACAAAAAAGCAAGCATTTACAATTTTTTTATAGACTTTTTATGCCAGGAATGGATTAATTGTCAACCAAAAATTATACTAATCAGGCTGATGTAAATCTATTTTGGTAACATCATATTAACAAATTTTGGAAATAGATAAAAATATTGCCCCTTGATAATAAATCTTTTTTTCTTTGATGCAAACAGCTAGAACACCTTTTTCTTTTCCTTTTTTTGATATTCTAAGACAAAAAAATGGTTAATCTTCAGATTAATAAATTAGGTCATTATAATAATAAATTAATTTTTTTTAAAGTTCAGCAACCTCTGTCCAAGTATTTACAACAATACTTGAAAGTTCCTTTACAAAACAGAACACATTTTCTTTTCACATTAAGCATACTGGGGTATCTGTGTCTTTCACAAGCATTTTTAAAAGAAAAATCAATGCAACAAATGGGTAATTAGTATAAAAGTGCTAAGAGCTGTTTGAAAAGTTAACACTATAGTATACAGTCAGTTATATCTGAGGCAAACTACAAACTTCCAGCTTATTATGGACAATATTCCAGTAGTTGTTTCAAACAGTTGTTTGAAAAAAAAAAAATCCAGGAGCTGATTAGTGATGCAGAAATACTGCCATCAATGTCTCTGGCCAGTGAGCGAATTGAAAACCAACTGAAAGCAAATCCAAATGAAGATTTTAATAAAGGAATACCTTCTCCATAGCAGATGCGATGCTGACTGCCCAAGGCATATGCCTACACCCACACACACACTCACACATCTCTCATCCTAATTAAACTGCAGGTAGAATGAGATTTTGTTATTCAAAAATTTGTAAGTGATCAAAAGCATTGATATGGAATGCTTGTCTGTTCTGGTTAAAAATCTCATAAAAATACATTCAACAGGAAAACATAAATTGTATGTGTATAAATATATATGTATATATATATTATATACACATGCACACAAATACTTTGTTTTTCTGAAGCATAAGATAGTTACATAAATATTCCTATAATTGCTAAAGTTTAAAGAGGCATAATTTTTTTTGAGCTTCAACAAAGGTGCTTGAATAATATACAATTAAAATGAAGTAGTTTCTATTTTGTAGGATCAGTATATAATAAGGAAAAAAAAAAATCCCCAGTCTTTTTTTTTTAAAGTTTCTTCTTAAGCTAGAGCTTCAACGAAAACTATGAACAACCAACGAGAGAACAGAACGAAGCAACAGCAAACAAGGAAGCATAGCCCCTGGGAATGCCTGGTGCCCTTCACCCCCTCCTCCTTCCTGCCACGTTGCTGTAAGGAAAGCTCCAGTGCTCACATCAAGAAATGAAATGACTCGGGTCTTGGGTTCACTGGCTGACTCTGCTAAGAACTGGCTGATTGGCTTGGAAGAAAAAGAAAGCAGCAAAAAGTGTAACTGTATATATATCCTTAATCACCCGCTTTAGAGAAACATCGCTACCCCACTTCTCTTGCTTCCTCACCGCCTACCGCAGCTGCGACTGTCTGGAAAAGAAACGCGTGGCTCTAGGCCTGGGGTGGCTGTCAGAGGCTCGGATGCGCTCGTCTGCTCGGCTAAGGTAATGGCAGCTGGATCTCAAGGCCTCTCTTTGTTTTCCTGCTCGTTCAGGCCCGAGCATTGCAGTGACCAGTGCAGTCTCTGAGCAACAGGCAAAGAAAAATCCTCCGGGCCACGGGACTACTTTTATTTGACCGTATTTCTCCCCGAGCCAAGCTGACCAATTTGTCTTCCTAACACCGCCCTCCCACCCATTTTCCCCCAACCAAACTCACTGAGCCCGCCCCCAAATATCTCTACAGCTATATTACAAGCAAATATATCCTTAGCAACTTTTTAAACCTTTGGTTCTAAGAAAACACTTGGTCAGTTATCTTGAGGAAGGGTGGAAATGCTTGTTCTGCACACTGCTGGCGACAGCCCATCCCAGGGAGTTCTCAGCGCTGTACAGCTAGTCACAATCCAATACCATCCACTAAGCAAGTGCACAAATTCTAGTTTACCGTTAAGAGCAGATTTAGTCGTTTTCTGTCTTTCAAAACCTCATCCAGGTTGCCTATCTTCACACTGTTTGGTAGAAATTGTCTGCCTGTAGGTGGTTCTGTTTCTGCATGCTGTAGAAGCCACTGAATCTCGCGTCTGGCTCCGCCATTCTCAGCATCCTCTGGGAACTGTCCACCTGGACTCGGGTTCCTTTCTTGCAGTCCACAGATACCAGCTGATTATTTAAGGAAGAAGGCTATTCACAGGAGGAAGAAGAAAACCACAAAGAATTAGCTGCTTTACGTACCTTAAATCAACAGATATTTAGTACCTCCTTCAAGTGAGACAACAGCTTCACAGCACGTGGACGGGGTAGACTACGTGGGGCTTACATCCTGTTCTCGCAATCAACGGTACTTCTCATGAGAAATACTGACAAACTGTGTTTAAAGGTTAAATGTCAATACATTAATTAGGTCAAACCAGGAAGGGATGAAGAACCTGAGAAAATATGGAAGTGACAATTATTTTCAAGTCCTTGAAGTGTATATAGACCAGTGTGCATAAGAGGGTTGAAGGATGAGAGGAAAAAGTACCAGATGGGCAGATTTTAAGATAAACTGACAAGTCTGAATCACTCAGGCTATAAAGCCAGCATCCCAGGGTGGCCAGCCCGTCTCCCACACACCAGGAGTGGCTTTCCTTCAGTTCTGCATGGTGGGGACTGTGTCCTGACCTCATCTGTGCCCAGCCCAGAGGCAAGATCACCTTCTGACAGGAATTTTATGTGAAGTTACCTGAATGATAAATTGGCTGTTTTAAATTCTTAAGGTTATATGATTTTTTTTCTGTAGTAAAAACCAAACTGCAAAAGGTAGAATTAGTGTTGGAAAGAATTGTGATTTAATTTCCCTCACGAAAATGAATTCTTTTAAAATAGGCAGATTGAGGCCCTCTGAATGTATCGACAACAAATATGTATTCTTTCCCTCTCAGTATGAACCTGCCTCTCTCCACCTTGTCTGGAATTACCGTGCACAATCTCTTCATCTCGGGCTGCCTTTCCCCTTTCTGCTTGCCTCTATCACGTCTTCCTGTTCTTTGGACTTTTGTACAATCCTCATGGCTGCTAGCCCTCCTCGTGGCCTCTCCTGATGTCTCCCTACCCTTGTGATTTTTTCCCTCTCTCTCAATTCTAGGGTGACAACTGAGTGAGAAATACCAAGTTTTAATTTTTAATATAAACAATGACTTAGAAATTACCCCAAGAGCATTTACTTATTAGAAAACTTTAAGTCTAGGAAACTGGATCTGTGAAAGGTCAGGATTCATTAATCAGTGGCTGATGAAGAATTCATCCAGTAATTGATCCAGCCCTGGGCACCTACTGTGCATCTGATCAGCACCGCCGGATGTGCATTTGAGGCTATGAAGAGCGACTGGCTGAAAGGGCAGACATCAAGCAATGGAAGGAGATCTAATAAGCACGCAAGCTCTCCTGGTTTGATCGTTCAAGAGGCTGAACCTGTGTCAGGACAATACCTTAGTTGGTGTTCGATACCAGCAAAGCAGTGGTATCCACTGTTTCTTCTGATTGATGAGCAGGAATGCTATTATAATGGAGAGGCCTATTATGAGGGGAACCACAACCGAGACAATGGAGTCCAGCGAGGAGTCTTCTCCTGAGTGCTGCCTGTTGTTCTCCCTGTAATCCACCTGCAGGTGACCCACGTCTAGGAGAAAAAAAATTACAAGCATTTACTACCTACACCAGGATTATTTTAATTACATCGCAAATAGAGATCAGCAAATGGTTTTATTTCTTCCGAGTACTTTAAGCTCAAGCATGATTAAAGTCTAATGTGGATCCAAAGAGCTTCTTATGAGAGGACAGAGCTCTTAGGGATGGATGTAAAAAAGGAAATACTAGGTTGAGAAGGTTAACAACCGGGCAGGATGCTGCTGATTCGAGCTAGTGAAGGAAATCCTTACGTAGACTTCAAAAAGTGACTAAAATTAGGCTACTAAAAACATCTGGATTAATGTTAACCTACATGGTCTTTGAAGCAGAAACATGAGCTTAGCTCCCTGCTTACTAGCAAACAGGAGACTAGGACAAAGGACACGCTTCTCCTCCCCAGTGGGACTGAGAAAACTAGGTAGTAGTGCACTAAGAAAAACCAAGCCAGGGGCGAGGCTGGTCTTCTGGCTGATATTCCGGTTTACTGAGCTCTAAGCAGAAGTGCCTTACTTTCCATACACTTGTTGAAAACTCACTCCTATTAGATCATTTTCTTGCCTTAGTTAATACACTGTACCAGGGACATTGTTTTGCTCTTATGAATGAGGTCTTTTTGATCCTTTAAATCATCATTCCTGCAATGAACACTGCAGACAGAGATACAGTTAAATATATACCAGTCAGAAGCACTCTGGAAATTTCCTTATTTTTCTTTTCTTTCAAATAAACCACTGTAGTCAGGTTGTCTAAATGCATCACAGAGCAGGTTAGTGAAAGATAACGGGACACACACAAACAAAAGGACTTGCTTTTAAATTGTTCTGGAAACTCAGCCCGTGAAGTGGCACAGCTTTGTGACAGTAATTCTGTCTGTAGTTTAAAACTCATAGGTTTTTATTCATATGCTTCCCTGTGGCTGTGGGGAGATGGGAAGGAGAGACCCTTCCTAGTCACTTCAGCCAAGTGTAGATGGTCGCACTTTATCAGGATGGAGGGGAAAAAAAAAAGGGAACACTTAGCAGTATCAAGAAAAATGCCAGAGGGACATTTTACTGATGAATTCAGGTTTTAAATACACAATGAATAAAGAGATGAATTTCTTTTTTCCCATGTTCCACATGGTACTGGAAGTGGTATGTCATACAAGAAGATTAAAAAGTAACTTAAGGAAAGCCTTGGGGAAAGGCAAATGACAGTTCAACTGAAGTCTTGTTTATGAAATGTAGTGCTTACATTCTGTTTTGATGCTTTTAAAAGCAGGCCATAAAATTTAGCTTTGAGCTTCCTAGCAGCCAAAAGCAAATATGGAAACAAGCACCATCAATAAGATTCACAATGTCTTGAAGATGAAAACAAATCCGTTGCTGAGAAGCATAGATCTTGTTACTGACAATGAGGAGATTTCTCCTCTGGGTCTTTATAAATGGGATACTATGCAGTGCAGAACCCTCAACGTACTGCAGTAAACAAGGCCACTCTTACAATCAAAGCTCGGCACGCAGAACAGTGTGCGGCGCAGAGCAGTGCAGTATTTACTGACTGAATGACTGTAAACATAATGCTGAAGCACCATTCAGTCAGAGCGATTATACAAGGAGCCAAAACACTGGGTCCAGGAATTTGGCTCTCCAGTCATCTGGCTTGATCCAAGCATAACATTCAAATACCTAGAGTAACAGACCATCAATCTCTCAAGCAGTGATTGCTTTTTCAAAAAAAAAAAAAAAAAAATTGCACAACAATGATTTTGAAAATGTCCTTGGAGTAGACAGGAGGCAGTACAGAGTCACGGCTAAGAGTAAGCTTACACCATTTTGGTCAAGAAGCCTACTTTTATAGAGAAGGCAAGATTGACAGGGAGCTGGCCTTGCTTTACCACCTAGCTGCTGAGACACAAAATAACATCTCCATTATACACAACTGAAAGAAGAGCAAGAAAAATAGCATGGGCTAGACCTGATGAGTGGAAAAATCAACACATTATTTCTAAACTGAACTCCTCCCGGAGTGAAACGATCTGGAAGTAGAGGGTAGCCTATGCATCAATGCTTAGTGCAGAATCCACAGGGACAAGTGAATGATGTATTATTACTCTGCTTATAAAGTTTATTCACATACAAACATTAGAGGGAGAGCTTAGAAATGCCAGACAGCAAATTCTTAGGACTAGGAACATATTTCTTTCCATCATCACTAAATCTCTGAGCATGTAGGGCCAGAAAAAGAGGGGTTTCATCCAGCTACCTGCGGACTTAACTTCATCATCCTGGACTTGTTAAATATGTTATACCTGAGGTCTTTCCTGGAGTGGTTATTTGAATTTAACTTAGGCACACGATTTAAAAAGTTACCCAAAAGAAGGTTTGGGAAAGAGAAAAAAAAAAAAGTAGACAATGTACTAGACAGATCTCAGCTGACCTTGGCACTTACCTCTGGGGAGATGGATAATGTCATTTTCACTTGGTGTGGGCCACAGGGGAACCTCCTTGTCAACCTCTCCACGGTGATTTGTCTTCTCAATGGGTATATTGGTTGGTTCTGGGACATACATTTCTAAAAGAAGGGAACATTGTTTTTCATAAGAGATGAGGGAGGGGCTACTTATTGTTGACTTTTCCTTCCTCAGTCCAAGTAGATGGTGCATTCAGTTCAACACGACACAATACAAACTGTCCTGCGACACGAAAGACCCAGTTTCTGCACTGACATCATTAATGCTAGACAGTCACTAGCTCTACAGGTGTGTGCAAGCTGATGGCACTGGCTGAAATGGAAGAATTTCTTTGACGTTCCATGAGCTAAATATCATAACAGCTGCTCTTTAATCTATGCATATTAAGTCATTTGTATGAAATATGTCACAGGAAGTGAAAAAGTTAATACATCTTCCAGTCTTGATTCATTTCTTAGCCAATTCCCCTCCACTCCTTTCCCCTCCATGGAACTGGATGTGGGGAGACCACATGAGGTGCTGCCTGATGAAGTTTTAACTGTCTGGTTTTTACCACTGGAACCACGGAGACTGGAAACTCGAGTATATGCACCTGTATTATCTAACTTGATCATACACACTTCATCAACGAGATACTACAACATGAAACAAAACTGAGAAGAATGGTATTCCTTTAAGCTCAAATAGTTTTTTCTTCTTTTTTTCCCAAAACCTAAGTTCTAAAGGGACCGGTGAGAAAATCCAGTTATTTTTGGCTCCTACATATATACCTGTATATCCTTATTTAATCTGGCTAACAATAACTAGCCTCTATTTTCAAAATACGACAATGGAAGTCTGCATTAATCATGTACTTCTTCTTGGCCAGGCTCTGCCATATTAACTGATTTTTATAAGAAGGTTACCCAACGTCCATAATACTAAATACTCACAAACAACCGAAATAAAATACATAAAATATAAGTTATACAAGTTACAATAATCCTCTCTGCTCAGAGTGACTGCTGTCTATCCCAAAGTTACCAGCCTCTCAAGAAGCAAACCTTAAGATAAAGTGGAAAGAAGGGAAAAGTGACAGAGGCGAGAACACGTGCCAAGTTTCCACCAGGAGCTGACTGAGTACCTGCCGGAGACGTGAAGTAAACTGCCCAAGATGGTGCCTCTAGGAAGGGGCAGCATGAGCTTTAAATCCAGCTCTGTGATTCCAACGCCCAGGTCTTCCCGCTGCCCCCAAGATTACGGTCACTTCGGCTCCAGTTCCCCAGTCTTCTGCTTTCTTACTTAAATCATAAGGCCTCAGGCATGGCAAGAACTAGACATTCTTAGAGTTTTGAAAGGTTCAGTGGGTCCCTGAAACCTCTAGAATTAAAAAGCAAACTTGCTGAAAACATTTCATTGCTAGAAACAGGCCTGAGTAGAAACCAGCGATGTCAAACTTTTCTATCCTACCTGAATCACCGAGAGGCTTATAAAATGTGCTGACTCCCATGGGTCCTGATTCGGTAGGTCTGGGCTGGGTGGTGCTGGCTGTGTGGCAGGATGGTGTTTAGCTCACCCACTGAGACACCCTGATATGTGGAATGAGTTTCCTGGAGGAATCTGGGAAGAACCCCCCTCACCACCCCTCGATGTCTGTGTGACATCCTTCAGGGCCATGGCCCCCCCCCCAGCCCCGCCCTGCCTGCTCTGGCGCAGCCTCACCCCATCCTGTGCCTATCACAGGGCTGACCTGCTGCTGCCTTCTGCAGCCACGGCCGAAAAGGCTAACATGAGAGCCGTGCCCCAAACCCGTGAGCGTCCGCATCCAAGCAGCAGAGACCTCTGTGGAGGCCCCCGGGGCTGGGGTCAGTTCAGCCCAGCTAAGCGTCTTTCCCAGGGGAGAGAAGTAGCTCTGAAATTCCTGTGCCTCGTACCTGCCTACGAGGAGGTTGCCGTGAAACCCCGCAAACACAGACTTGACAGTGTGGGTTCTCTTCCCAGAGATGCTTAGAAAGGCTCCACTTGGTGAAGGTGAGGGAAGTTGGATGGATCTGCCTAGGATGGAGGAGGATGTCCTACTGGTAGTTACTTAATCACCACTGTTCAACAGATGCTTCCCGAGCACCTCCTATGTGGAAGGCACCAGCTCAAGTTTCAGGGGCTACAGCTGTGAGCAGGACCAGTCCTATCCCACAGGCCGCTCGTGGTGAGTTACTTCTCACATTTGGCAGCTCGGAGCCTGTCCTCTGGATCATTTGCTCCAGTGAACTCGATTCGGCTCTGATTAAAAGCCATCCATGCCTCCTCCTTTATCACAAAATACTCAGAGCTCTAGTTCGGAGCCCTCAAGTCTAAGGGGAGAAGGTCATTTCCCTTTAATGGGAACTTAACAGGGAAGCCGTCTCTGAGCAGTTTTGCCAAAAAGGATAAATCTTTCAGCAAAAAACTGCTTGGAGAAACAAAAAGAAGCGTTAAGTGCTGTGTTTCTACACTGAGACCTAGGCCTCCCATGGCCAGAGATTACATTCATCCCCTGCTCTAAACTATAACCCTTCCGGCACTGACTGCAAGAAACCTTTACAGCTGCCAGCACTGAGATGACCGGGCCAGAGGAGTGACACAAACTTCACCTGGCCAGGCTGCACAGATCACAGGCACTGGGTGACAATTAAAAATGACTCCTGGGGTCAGAGTTGATCTGAACTTCAGAGGAACCTAAGCCGACTTACTGGGGACGTATTTTACATCCAGAGGCACCTGGCCCACTGTAAGAGCCACCCTCCCTAGAATGTCCTTTTCTGGATATGGGGCAGGATGCTTGGGGCTTGCAAGGTGAGGGCACCTTTTTTTGGAGATGGAACCTTAGGTCAACTTAGGACTGGGAATCCCAGATCTTCTACCAACTAACTACCTGCCTGGCTTTGGAAAATGTGCTTAACTTTTCTGAGCCTCAGTTTCTTCTACAAAATGGGACAGATCCTAATCAGCAAACCAGTTTACAGGTCTGGTACTCATATCCAAAGATGGCAGAGGGGGAGAGTGCGCTGTAAGGGTGAGGCTAATCAGAATGTTAGCCGATGTGTGCAGGGGATAAAGCGAAGTAGCTTGAGCCTTCCTGACAGGAAGCGGAAATCTGAAACTCCAGCAAAAGGCCTTGATCAACATCACACAGAGAGCAGATGAGAAAATGGGACAGGAATCCAGGCTTCCTGGCGGGTCACCCTTAATCGAATGTAAAGTGGCAGAGCTTGACTACAAAATTTGCTGAGATAAGATGGAGAAGTGATTCATCAGTAATACATCAGATGCAGAAAAGAGCGTTAACAGAGATTAAATTTCAATCCAACAGTAAATGCTGACTGAGAGGTCACTGGAGAAATCTCTAGTAACAAACAAGGATGAGTGTGAAACCTGCACCCTCTCCTTTATTAAACTCACAAACCGAGGAGAGTGAATCTCCATCTCTATTCCGACCACCATCGGTTGAAGGGCAACACCTACGATGCGGGGTACAGCGGCCCTGGCCTCTGCTCTCCTCCTGGAGTCCCTCCTACACACCACCCTGTTAGTTTCCCGAGCTCCTCCACACTCACTTCATTCATTTGCTCAAACATGAGCCTCCCACACCCTACCAAGGACAACATCTACCTCTTCACTGAACAATTAAGGCCTTAAAAATCTTGACCAAAGTCATCTTTTCTGTCCTTACCTCCTGCTACTAGAACTTTCTACTCCAAGGGCGTTTGGCCTTGACCTTTCTGTCTCAGGGTCTTTGGTCAGATGACCGTCTTCACTGCAATAAAGAGAGCCCACCTGCCCTTCAAGGTCTAGCTCAATCCTGCTTCCGTGAAAGCCTCCGAGACCCCTCTACTCCAAGGAAAATCCAATTGTGAACTTGGCATTCGTGCTCTGCAACTGAGTTGTGTAACTGTTGTCTCCAGTTCACCCCCGCTCCTCTTTCTCTCTAGAAACCACCCTAAGAAGATGCTGTCACCACCACTGGAAGGAAACAGCTCCTGTCAAGACGATCAAGACAACAGTCAGTTTCCGTTTCTCAACAGACGTCACCCAACGGCACTGCCCGCGCCCTCTCTTGGTTTCTTCCCATGGGGCAGGGCTGCTTCTCTGTGTCCTTTGCTAGTTCCCCCTCACCTGCCCACATATCAAAAGTCGGAGGGTCCCTGGGCTTAGTCCTGGGCTTCCTTTTCCATCTCCACTCATTCCTTGCGTGACCTCGTCCGGTCTCAAGGCTTACACAAACCACCTGTGGCTGACAACGTCCAAATTTACAGATCCATTTCCACTCTCTCTCCTGAACTTCAGACTAGATAGATATTTGCTGTCTATTCATTATCTCCATTTCGATATCTGGTGGAGATTTAAAAGTAGAAACATCCCAAACCAAAATGATTCTATCCCAGAGCCACAGCTCCATGTTTGAGTCTAAAACATTACGGTCATCTTTGGCTTCTCTCTTCCTCTCACCCCTCACGTTGGGTTCAAATCCGACGGAGTCCACCCTTATGCAATAGCTGGAACCCGACCACTTCCCCCAAGCTCTGTACCCGCTGCCTGGTCCAACCCACATCAGCGCTTGCCTGGCTCACCAGTCTCTCTGCTTCCTCTCTTTTAAGTCCCGTCCCATCACTGCTCTGCTCAAAACCCTCCAGTGTCTTTCACTCAATAAAAGCCTGCCATCACCCATCAGAGCCTGCGTTTTGGTCCATGGCCACTTCTCTGCTTTCCCCTCCTCAGCCTCCCTGCCCACGGGGCCCCATCCACACAGCTTCCCTGCATCTCCCTGCACATGCATGGGATGGTCCCACCCCTGGCTCTTGCCCTGCCTACACCCAGAGGTTCAGCCTCTACCCCACTATTCCTGCCATTTCTCTGAGTCCCTTTATAAATATCACCTGCTCAGTGAGGCGTTCCCAGGTCATCAAAACCGCCTGTCCCCTCTTCTGCCCCCACCCCCATCCTGGTCTTGCTGTATTTTCTCTACAGCCTGGACCCTCAGCTTGTGTGCTGTCTGTTTCTGTTTACTTGTTTGCTGCCTGTCCCTCTGTGTGAAAACATCAGCTCCATGAGGACAGAGACTTGGCTGGACTCACCGCTGTCTCTCCAGGGCCTCAAACAGTGTTTGTGCAGAGGCGGCACAAAATGAATCTTGGTGGAATAAATAAGGTCATTTCACCATTGATATCATTCAAAACTACAGATTACTAGGAAAACTGCTATGACACTTGTGAAACAGGTGATATGTACTAGATAAAGCAACTCCAACGAGAAATACACGTTTTTCCTCATTCTTCTCATGCAAGACACTTAAGAATTTTCCCCCAAGCACACACCGAGTGGTAAGCCATCACGGAAGTGAGCTTCTGACTCAGTCTACACCTTAAACAAGACCACGGAGACTAAACTACAAAAAGCACCCAACTGAGGGATCTGAAAAGCCCTCTGACCTGGCAGAACATCCCATCCTTTTTAGGTGATAAATAAATGGACGCTTTTAGAAATGCCCAATTAGGGCGAGTTTGCACAACACCTAAACGGAAGGCAAACGTGTGCAGAGCTCAGTGAACCTCTTCGGGCTGAACCGGCTGGCCCGGTTTACAAGCGCACGGTGTAGGTGTACTTGCAGTCGCCGTGACTCCTAGCCCATGGTACCGCCACTGGCTCCCGTGCATGGAGCGAGTCTCTCACAGAATGTCGCAAAAAACACAGAACAGAGGTGCAGATGGAGAGGTTCCCCACTCGCTCAAGACCTCCGTGGACTCTGAGAGTGAGCCTTCTCTTTGGTCTGTGTGGTTTGGACTGTGTGCAGTCTGTGTATTTAGGGCTTCAGATCTGGAATGCTGCCCAGGGGCTGTCCTGCCGAGGGCTCAGGTCCCGCACTGCTAGGAGCAGGGGCAGAAAATAAAGGAGCTGTTTTGGCTGGAGACACAGACACAGAAGCCAGGAGAAGGCCTGGGGGAGGATCTGAGCAGCTGTGAGGGACTTCGGTTTGTACCTGGGAGCTGACACTAAGGGTGGAATGCTGGGGAAGGCGCGGGCATGCGGTTATGCAGCGGCCAGCCTGGGGCACGCCCCTGCGGCTCCCGCGGAGTGGGAAGAGATGGGAGGTTCAGGGCGGGCTGGGGAGCAGGCTGCAAGGGATGGCCTGGGCACCGCTGGGACTGCTGAACTGAAGGAAGACCGCACCATTTCAGAGTCACGTGCTTTAAGTGCAGCTCTTCCATTCTGGCCCTGATAGACATTCACCTTGCAGAGGCTATTACATGTACTCAGTACTCTGTCTGATCCTGGACCTCTCTCACCAGGCACATCCAACACCACACTGAAACCCAGCTACTCAGACATGGCAGGTGTCACGCACAGGCCTGTCAGACCCACGAGGCCTGCCACTCAAGTTTAGAGAACGCAGGTCAGAAGAACCAGAGCCATTCTGGCATGAAACCAAACTCCCCTGAAAGTCACCGTCTCTAAGTCACCCCCCGCCACGTCTCTGGCCACAGGAACTAACGGATGGGCGGACCAGAGTCCAAGTCTGCTCCAGCTTCCTCTTAAATCAGTGTTACAGCTCTGAAAAACGGCAGGACGCTGGCGTCGGTACCTGGACACATGGGACAGCAGCTTCCTTCCACGTTGATGGGCTGGACGCAGGGCAGCGGCGGGCAGCTGACGGTGGAGCAGAGGGTCTGGCCCTGCAAGCAGTAGCAGTGCGTGCAGCTGTCAATGTCCCAGCGCTCCTCGTCGGCGTAGGCCCTCCCGCTGAAGTGGCACACCGCCTTCTTCGGGATCGTGTCTTCTAGTGAAAAGAACAGCACACACACGGTGGGGTCGCTCCACATGACAAACACAATTTCTCATCAGACTTGAGACCTGAAAGGGGGAGGGGAAGGGCCCTGCACAACCACAGCAGCTCTAGGATTTCTGGAACTGGGCGAAACGCCCGTTCCCCAGCCCCCGACTGTCATCCTCCTCTGCGCAGCAGAGGCTCGGGAAGGCTCGTCCTGTGGCCCAAACCCGATCAAGGGCCACTGAGGCTGACACACCCGCTGGCTATGGATCTTGTGACCGTCATCGCAAAACACGCAAACTCAGTCATTGAACGGCTGCTGAACGTGCTACCCTAGAAAACCACGAATGAAACACCGGCAGGCAGAGGGGCAGGTTCGAGGGTTTTGTGTCTCGTGGAAGAAGAAAAAGCCCCTCTGAGTATTACAGAAGGAATTAAAGGAGCTCCTATCTCCAGTTAATCTCTATGTAAATGATGCCGGGACACTAAGGAATGACAATGGCGGGTTTCCTGTGCTCTCCCAGAGGGGGGTTAGCACGGAGATAACCGTGTCCTTCATCTTCCAGCGCTGCTGGGGGGATTTCCCTCTCATCAACCAGGACATTCCTACTTTTAAAAACAACCTCATGTCATTTCAGTCCATTTCTTTTTCCCCCAGCAAACTATGCTTTTTCAGAACAATCTAATTTTAAGAGCTATTTTTATGTATAAGAATTTATGGCTTTACATGTTCTGTTCTTTTTCCTCTGTTCTCCCCTGCCATCCTCAAACACCACCCCCATCCCAACCTTTTCCTTGAAAGTTCCTTTCTCTCTGACTTCAGGCCCTGTCCTGGTTTACCTGATCTTACTAGTGCTCACCTTCCCTCCAGAGTTCAAGGGTGGCACCGAGTGAGCCCAGGGGCCAGCAAAGCAGGGATGGGGCCTATCAAGGGGGAACAGGGGTTGGGGGTTGGGCAGCACATCCGTGCCATCAGACAGGCTGGTAACTGGACGTGACTCCGACTAATCTGCAGAAATTTTACGCTCAGATTCTACAGGCAGCTTCACTCACCACTGGTCGCTAGTAAATGAAAAACCATAAAGGAATCTGGAAAGAAAGTTCCTTAGGAAAGAAGTGTCCAGGGCTCAGGTTCTCCCTGACGGCACCTGGAAGCTCCAGCAGGGTCAGCTCACGGCCCAGGCCCCGAGGAGCATTGAGGGATACTGATGTCAGGCGCCCAGCACTCTGCGGCCAAGTGCTGCTGGGCGGCTGGAAGCTGTTCTCTGAGGAGACTGAGCTCGAACTTCCCGCTGAGCTATTCCAGAGGGGGTCCCAGACAGAAACCGCTGTCTTGGGCATCCACCTTCTCTTCCTACCAGTCACCCAAGCGTATGCCCCCGACTAAAGGGCACTAGTCATGTCCTGTGACTATAATATTTTATATTTCCAAACGTGTTAAGTCTTGCTTCATTGTGCAGTGGTATAAGCAAGCATGGGAAGGCCTCATTGTCAATCTCTCTGTTCCCCCACGTTTTCTCATTATTTCTCTCATTACTGCTGCCTGAGGTTCAACAAGGGATATTGAGCAATTACAGTAAGTTCTAGCTGTGAGCATTAATTCTTTTCCAATATCTACTTAAAAACATACTTCGCTGTCTATGTGAGTGTTCTGCAGGAAGTTTTCTGGCGCACTGACTGTTGAAGCTTAAAAACTCATGGGGAAGCTTTCACACCAAACTTGTGGTAGAAGTTTTTGCCAATCTGAAATCCTTACAGGAGGCGGCTTCATTAAGATATCCAAAATGTACACGTCAAATGGCTGAGGAGAATCATTTAACAAACTTAATTCAAGTAATATACTGACCTCCAGCCGACATCTCACTGAGGACATCAGATTTGCCATCAAATCTAGAGTCAATTATGGAGAGAAATCTTTATGAAAGGAAGCATTTCTTCATAAAGCAATATTACTGATTATATTTTACATAAACCTTGTCACAGCTCACAGGATGGATCAGTATCAGTGCATAAAATTTGAGTAATGTATTACCATGCAAGGACCTTAGAGAAGAGAAGGTTAAACTCCTCACTCCATCTCATCCATCACTTTCTACTGTGCTTTTTCATCTTCCAGCCATTTTGCCGGTTCTCTCCTTAGAGGAAAGGAATGAGGCAAAGGCACAGAAAGGATGAGGACTTCATAAAAAATGTTCAAGTCAAGGCTAAACACTGCTCGGTATTTTCTCAAGATGTTGGCAAAACATATTAGATCTTAAGATATGTAATTAACCAGTGCTAATATCTGTGACATTAAAATTATCTATTAAGATATTAAAAAATAGTCATTGTGTGTTAAATATTACAAAGACATTCATTCACTTGTTCTACAAACTTTTATCATCAGTGGAAAAGCAAGCCACGGCCTGGACCCTGACCTAGAGGACTGAGCAGAAGTGGTGGAGACAGGCTGGGGACTGTGCAGCAGCTGCTGTGCTGTGAATTAAACACACAGCTCAGAGGGCAGAGTGACTGGCTCTGTGGGGGAACTGGGTGAGGCTTCGCCCACGATCTGCTGCTTCAGTTTTACTTTGAGGGCTGAGCAGAAGATGAAGCAGCTAGAGGGAGGGCACACATCAGAGGGTGGAGTGTCCAGTAGCCCACCATGCTGGAAGGATGTGAGGGCTGTCGGGGCCACAGGCTGGGATCAGGCCGTAAAAGGCCTTCAACAGCAGCCCACAGATTTAGATGCCTTCCCGCAGTGGAGGAGACGGGCCTGATCGGCTTTGTTTTCAAGACGAGGACTCTGGAATGTGACGATGTGGAAGACCAAGGGGGGCCAAGAGGATGGGGATACTGTTCAAGGGGGCGTGACGCGGGCCTGGGTTTACACAGCGGCAAGGGCGCTGGAATGGCAAGGCGGGGCTGGAGAGATGTTTCTGAGAAACAGCGGTCAGGATGTGGATGGGGAGGGAGACGGGCACAAAGGAAGACCCTGTTTCTTGGAACAGAAGGCAAGGCAGACGTAATTCCAATGCATGAGTTGTTTTCCTGCTTTAAGAATTAAACAGCTGGTGAGCTTGTGGAGGACCCGGTCAAGCCTGATCAAACCAGGTCTCCCAGTGAATCACTCAGAGCTGCAGGGGTGGACCTTCCAAAGCTCAGCCTTTCTGTGTGAACATGACCAGGAAGCTCTCACTAGGGTAGAACTGATTTGGGGCTCAACAAGGCAAACAGGGACAAATTTTAGTCACTGGAATCTACTACAAGTACAGTGGTGAGGGCTAGGGTAACAGACAAAACTGGCAGTATCCTTTGAGTATCTTTAAGAAGCGTATTCTTTCTTGATCCAGTAGCTCTATTTCTAGTAAGCTATCCCAAGGAAATAATCAAAAAAGGCCTCAAATAAGCTGTTTATGTAAGCATTCATCACAAGATTATACATAATAACACGAAGTTATGGCTCTTTCCCTCCCTGTCTGCTTGAAGATCAGCCGCCATCATGAATGACAGTAACTGTCCGGACCAGGAAGGTCGTGACCAGCCGACTGCTTCAGCAGAAACAAATGTTCACTGATGTCCTTCACCCTGGGAAGGCAACAGTACCTCAGACAGAAATCAGTGAAAAACTAGCCGAAATGTATAAGACCACGCCAGATGTCATCTTTGTATTTAGATTCAGAACTCATTCTGGTGGCGGCAAGACCACTGGCTTTGGCATGCTTTACAATTCCTTGGATTAGGCGAAGAAAAATGACCCCAAACACAGGCTTGCAAGACATGGTCTATACGAGAAGAAAAAGACCTCAAGGAAACAGCGAAAGGAACGGAAGAACAGGATGAAGAAGGTCAGGGGGACTACGAGGGCCCATGTTGGTGCTGGCAAAAAGAAGGAATAGAGATTCTGCAGTGATTAACTGTGGTGATTGTGCAGATTTTTCATGAGAGGATTAATAAACTAAAAACTGTTACAAAGAAAAAGAAATTATGGGAAAAAAAATCTGTGTCCAACAATATGGGAATATTTAAATGACTCATGATACAATCATATGAGGGACTCCTGTGCAGCTATTAAAATGCATGACTTGTAGTATAAGCTCAACTATGTAAAAAGGAAAGTTAAAAACCATCCAGAAATGAAAGTGTTAACAGTAACTCTTAGAATCAAGGATGAATTTTTCCCTTAAACTTTTTGTTGTTGTTGTTGCAATGAACATGAGTTACTCTTGACAATGAAGCAAAAATATTAAAATGGGTATCTCCAACAGACGTGTGCACGCATTACCAAGCTCCCCCTCGTCCCCGGCAAACACACACACCCACACACAGATACTGAAGGGAAGTGCTCAGCCTGAGCCTCGCTCTAAAGAACCTGGTCATGCGGTGTGGTGCTTTCTGAATGCTCCTGACCCACTTTGAAGAATTTCAATGGACTGTAAGAAAATTAAACCATGGAAGATGCGCCAGAGACCAAATGCTGAGCTACAGCATAACAGCGTTTACAGAACTACTCATTCAGTGACTGAGATCACCATCGAAAAGAGTGTTTACAAAACGATATAAGAGGGACAGCAACTGCTCGGATGCCCTGGAGGCAACAGGCTGAACCAAGAACTTTCCACCACATATCAGATGAAACTAAAGTTTCCCATTTGATTTTGTTACAAAAATGAGTCTTTTTCTAAATTCAGTGAAGATTGAGAGTTCAAAGTAGCAATATGTTGACAAGGAACACAGTGAAACCCATTAAGTTGGAAGCCCCACAGAGACACCAAGCAGGCTCTGTGCATAGTTGCTCAGAGGTGGAGTCAGATCAGTGGAGCCCCCAGAGTTTCAGTGGCCATGATGAAGCTCTTCCCCTTCAGGGAGGGGGTGATGACCATGGACCCAATTTCCAGGTGCTTCCACCAACTTATCTCTATTCCATTCAGCTCTGCTCATCAGATTACCTTGGAAGCATCTCGCCTTCAACCTCACTTCATTTTCAATGGAGTTAATTCTGACTTGAGATCAGGAAGGTCTTACTAGGGTTAAGCAACTGGTGGAGGGTGTATCTCCTTGGAGGTGGCAGAGAGTGAAAAAGGGACCAATGGCCCCCAAAAAGACCCTGTAAAGGGAACTGGTTGTAGGAATGAGGACCCTCAAGGTCTCACAGAAGTCTAAACCAGTGTTTAGGCTGGAGTGCACAGCACAGCTGATCTCCTTACAGATCGCAGGTTAGAGGAGGCAGGTGGGAGAGAGAAGAGAGATAGTTCTGAAAGGATCTAGGTGCCGAGCACTGAAGAGGAGAACCAGCAACTGCAGAGCATTCGTGGTGCCCAGGTGCTGAGCTCAGGATCCCGCCTGGTTCAGCCTCACAGCAACTCTGTGATGTAGGGCTGTCTATCCTAGTCTTGTGGAAACTCAGGTTCAGCAAGGGGAAGAAAGTTGATGTGACCGAGCCAGCAGGCAGTGGAGCCTGCATCTAGTCCTGGCTCCACCTGACTGCAAAGGCCACGTTCTCTGCCCTGTGCTCTATGTAACAGCTCCTTTTCTTACCCTCCCAGGAACACACAGAACCCCTGTCTTGTGGTCTGCTGTGCCTGGGCCTCTCTGGAAAGGTGGACAACCTTCTGGCTATGCAACATTTTCAGGTGGAAGCCACGTTGGATCCAGTGTGCTGACTGGGGTGAGCCACGCTTAGCAGTGGATGTTTTATGTCAGGGCTGGCTGGCTTGAGGACGGGGACTTCAATCCACAATGAGCCCATTTTGGAGACGGCAGCAGAGAAACTTGTAGGAGGGGGTTTTCCATAATATCTCTACCTCTGATCAGTGTGAATCACAGTATCAATATATTTCCTAACAGTAAAGTTTGTTTCTTCCAGCATGCTTCAAAACAAAGCCACATTTAAGTCATGGGTTGGTCACCACTCTGTGGAATTCTCATGTAAAAGAAATGGAGGACTCTTGCTTTTGAAAAAGCCTTGACTAATTTTTTTCTGGAGTGGCTGCTATGTGGCCAAGATTAGACTAGATTTCAGGTAATCAGATTTTAGTTAAGGAGGTTTTAGAGAGACATCTTTCTACTAACTTTCATCTGAAAAGCCTGAGATCATCTAAACTGAGGCCTGGAAGTGTGCTGGAAGTCTGGCTGACTGATGGGTGTTGGTGTCCGCTGTTTCTTACACACTCCTTTCTCTCTCTGGATGGACCACTTCCTTCTGCGGCACATCTGGGTCAATCTGAGAAAGCCCTCTCAGAAAGTTTTAGAAACAACTTGGAAAAAAATAAGGAAATGAATATATGTATGTATATGCATGACTGGGACGTTATGCTGTACACCGGAAATTGACACATTGTAACTGACTATACTTCAATTAAAAAAAATGACTTGGTTTACGGACAGATACGGTGGCTAATCTATTCAAGGTTCTAAATAATAAATTGATATAGTCGCTGTAGTCTTTGGGGGAAACAACACAGTCTAACTGAGAGTTCACACAAAAGCATTTTAGGTGCTCAGGTTGAAGAGGGGTGTAGAAATAGAGGCAGGAAATAGCCAACTGCAAGTGATCCAAATGCTCTGCGTGTGGCTCTCGAGTGCGCTGTGCCACTGCATTCCTGTCTGTGGTGTTTATTGCGCCCCCTGGTTACTTATGCTGACAGTGACCTTCATTTTATTCACTACCTAGCAGTAATCATAACTTCCACTTACTGACTGCCTACTGGGTCACCGGGCAAGGCGCTGATCAGCATTTTCCACGAGTCAATTCCACGTGCTCTCCGCAGCCCAGTGGAACAGGGTGTTATTTCAATGCCACAGAAAACCGAGCTCCAGGGAGAATAAGTAGCCTGCCCAAAATGTACGGCGAGGAAGTGGCCGGACCAGGACGGGAACCCCACGCACAGGCCCCACACACCTTCCTGCCTGCTGGTCCCCAGGGGGGTTCACCTCAGGGGAGGGCCCCTCTCCTGGGCAGGGGTCTGCGCCACACACACGAGAGGGCTTCTTGCTCACTGACTCTGGAGAACGGGCCCTTAGACGGCCCTTCACACGTGCTGGGGCTCAAGGTCTCTGCCTTCAAAGGGAAACTACCCTCCAGCTGACTGCATCAGACACCTGCCCAGTCCCATCACGGAACGAAGACAGCAAAGTGGTTACTGAGGACTCCTGCTTCTTCTGAGGCAAATTTCTACTTAACATTCCCTCCCCTCTCCCTCAGAGGAAGAGGATTAGAGGAGACTGTTCCAAGGAAAGCATGAGGTATGACACTAATATAATAGGGTTTATTTTTAAATCCAACACATCAGGAGTTATATATCCAAACAAATGTGACCCCCTCTGGGCAGTCACTGTCGAGGGCTATAAACGTACTCCAGCGATACTGCCCTGGCTTCATACCGCTCTGGAATTTTCCTTCTGCAGTGGCATTCAGAGCCAAATTTTGAAACACGCCAAGGAAGAGGGTTACTATTTTATGGCTGCTCCTTGGTTTAGATCAGCTTGAAATGACCTTCGGCCCCTGTCAGGAACGAAGTCCCTCCTGGAAAGGACGGAGGGTGCTGCCGTGATCATTATCGGCAAAGTGCCAGGAACTCTGGGAGCCTCGGGCAGGCGGCTTATCTTTCCGGATGCAAACAGAAGCAACACCGTCTTGCTGCCCATTTGACTGCTATAAAAATACGTGCTCTCTCTCAGTGGCACAGTTTGGAAAATTTGGCATGTGTTTTATTTTCCCTTTTCCTTGATTCTGGTTGATAGGAAAGGGCTGAGGAAGAAGTGGTGATGCCTGGCGATGTTAACTTCTTCCGAGCTGACCCCTCCACTGTCTGAACTTCGCTATCTTACTTCTTTTTAAGATAAGAAACGGCTTACTGGGCTCTTCAAGGTTGGACTTTGCTTTTACCCTTGAGCTATTTTACTAATTACACCATAAAGCCAATTAACAGCTGGGGGAAACTAAGATGCTAGAATTGTGTTTTCTTCCTCTATCAAAAGCCAGTTCAGTATTCTAGGAGTCACTGATGTCATAGCTCAGGGCTTGCTCTGGATCTGACCATGATGAAAAGAAAGCATTTATGGATTCCCCACCCCTTCTCCTCGGTGAAAGGTTATGAAAACTAAAATCCACCAGAACCTATACTATGGTTGGACTTTTCCATCTCTGTCAGGAGGCAACTTTCCTGTACAGATACTTCAGGTTCTAAATCTGGCTGTGGTGGCCATGAAGTCAGAGCCCTGGTGTGGGAGTAACTTCCTGGGAGGAAGTTAGGCAGCTTTAGAAATTGCAGTTCTTTCCAATCTCCAGCGAACTATTTGGAGACCTGAAAAGTAATTTATGCTGGGATCCTCGTGGCCAAGAAACTAAATGCAGCATTATGTCTCAAAATCCCACTGCAGTCATGCAGTGGGTGCGGAGAGTGCCGTTCTGAACGCCGAGGTGCAGTGGTGCACAAGGCAGGTGGGTCTCTGCCCTCGGGGAGACACTCCCAGATTCAGAGGGTCTCATCAGTTTTGTGTGATTCCAGAGCCAAACAGATGGGCCAAATGATCTGAAAAAACTGTGCAAACTGCAGGCCCCTCAAATCTTTTTCTTAAGTTTGAGGGATTTAAAGCAATACTTAGTGCAATCCCTTCAGCAGGTGGGGGACAGGTACCAGGTACGCTACGGGTAACGTGAGATTGAGCGAGAGGGCGGACAAGGCAGCTAAGCACTTCCCGACACGGCTGACTTGGGGAAATACACAGGAAGGACTTTTTAGAATTCTGGCTTCTGGATTCAACAACCACTACAAACATGCTCTGTTATCTTGTGCTTTCCTCTCTCTTAACTGACAAGACACTGCAACCCCTGGCCTTTGATATCCCCATCATTTTTATATCTCAGGTTGGGCACACGCTGGGCACAAGCTCCACATCTGGGGAACAATGGCAGGTGGGCGCCTCCTGTTTGAGAACCAGCTTTACTTTCTTTGTGTAAAGTGGAGACAAATCACAACAAAGGAATCTGAGCAAATCACGAGCGGGTCACTAACAAGGGCACAGAAGGTGATGACTGACTACGCTGGCTCGCTGGCCGCTCAGACTGTAGGAGGGCAGAGAAGCCGACTCAAATGAAGAAGTCGTACTAAAAACAGATGCAGGCGGCCTAGACAATTTCAGTGAGGCTGAGATCTAACACAGAGTAATTCTGTCAGCACACAGTGAAAGGTTTTTGGCTAAAAATGCAAAGAATACTCACTAACTTACCTCAAAACCTGAGTACTTTATCTTAACAACTTTTAGCTTCTAATAAATAAAACATCTGCTTTTAATTCACTTGTATAAAAAGAAAAAACTGAGACAAATGTTGCCATGTAGGCTGACTCCACATAATGTCTTATCTTAACCACTATGAAGGCAGATCTGACCAGTTTTAAGACCTTTCTTGGAAGTCCCATTTTTGCTTTATTTTTATTCTTAACTGTTTCTTGGGATTGAAGTCAAGGTCTGTTTATAAAGGCCAAAGGAGCCATTTAGATTTCTTCAACCTATTGGAAAGGACAGATGATGGCACAGGGTTGCCAGTTAACAGGGAGATTATAAACGTTCCTGAGTTCCACCACGAGAAATCTCACCTAACTGGCAAACACAGTGACTTCTGGCTGATTCCCACTACATGCAAAGAGGACAGAATTTCTCAGAACAGAACTTACTAATTCTTATATTAAGCATCTATTATGGGCTGATTGAGCACCTCATAGAAGTTCAAGGCAACATTCCATTTTCAACTTTAAGTAAAGACTCCTTTCATGCAGCTTATAATCCAAGGTGCACATACACACACACGGAGATAATACATCCAGAAATCAGTTTAAAAATATATAAAGGCAGGCAGGAGCAGTGAAAGTCACAGTGGCCCCCCAAAAACGGGAAATATAAAATTTCCTTTAGAACTTAAAGGAAGCTACCTACGTAAGAGTCAAGAGTATAAAGTCTTGTTAAGAAAACTCTGAGGTGGAAGCCACTTCCCAGAGCGGCCGGTTTCTGCATATACAGGAGAAGGTCCATCCTGTCACAGCCCGAGCACTGTCAGGAAGATGCCGCCAGCAGCCTCTGGGAGGGTCTGACTCGCGGTCTGATTACACTTCCTCGCTGAAGTGTAATCCTTCTGTGGGGTCCTTCCACCGCTCATTAGAGGGTACGCAGTCAGCACTGGCCTCCTGGGCAGAAATAAGAGGCAAAAGGCACCTGCTAACCACCCCCCTGGCAATACCGGCGCCAGCCTCCCTTCTGGGCAGCAAATGTCTTTAAAGTCAGAATGTGGGGTCAGAGCCCAGGTAAAGACGAGGCCACTCAGAGGTCTTCCCCAAGTTAACTAGAACAACTTGAATTTCTGTTTACACAGCCAGGGGCCTGGAAGGGATACCGAAGTGAGAAGAGAAAGCTGCTTATGGAACAAGCAAGATGAGACGCTTCCTAGGGCGGAGGGTAAGACCTAAACAAACTGAAATCAAGCCCTGTTTATTTTGGTTGCGACAACTTTAGACCAGTTCCAAAGTTAGTACAGTGCATGACAACCAGAATGTTTGCAGCCTTACACCCTCTAAATACACAGAAAAGCACCCTGCTTCCCTTCTCTTTCAGGTTAAATCACTCACTGCTGATGGCAGACACCTGGGCGGCCGCGGGAGCTGGAGCCCTGGGGGATGTGCGGGAAGCCCTCCTGGTCTCCTCCCCCCGGGAGCACGCCCCGCTCACGCGTGCCACGCACTGCTTCCAGGAGTCACAGCGGACCCTGCACGGGTCCACAGACTCCTCAAACGGGACCAGCCTCTCAAAGCAAACGAGAGAAGAGAAGAGCTCCGTGCTCTCTCCCACGGTGACGTCCAGAGGCAGGAAAGGACAGTGACACTCTGAGGCGGGGGCCAGGCACAGCCACAATACGGCCGCACTCCGAACCCTCAGACAGCACGCGTCTCCACCTGGGTCACAGCGAGGTGCTGACGTCGTCCTGGGCTATTCAAGCTGAGAGTGTGAAGACTGACGTGCACCACCCAAGCGTTTTCTCAAATACTCTCGTCCTTCAGAACTCGTCACTGGGACGTGATACCCCAGGCTTTCTCTTACAGAAAGGCAGGTGCATATTTAAAGGGGGACACCAGAACCCACGTGATGCATGTTCCTTAGGTCAGGTGTCCTCATGTTAGAAGAGCTGTGACCGAATCAGCCAATATACATTCACGCCCTGTTGACTGTTTGGACAAGCTTTCACGTGTGCATTAATGTCACTTAGTTTTCCCAGCTCTGTAGTGAAGCCTGGGACCATATTTTATTCCCATCTTACAGATGAGGAAACTGAGCTATCACCTAGACATATAGCTATCACCATCCTATCACCTAGACATATAGCTAGCATGTGCCAGGGATGGGGTCATAAAGTACTCCTTGGCTCCAAAGTATGTTCTTGTTCCAATAAACAAAAGTATTTAATTTTACGAAAACACACTGGAGAAACAGCTGTGAAAAATGTTCCCATGAAGATGCCAGCATCGTAACGTTGATGACTTAAAAATGGACCACATTTAGTTCCGTGGGTTGTACATCTTAGAGATGCTGAATTAAATATTTACTGTTTGATTCCTGGGCTGAGTTAAATACACAAAGATCAACAGATGTTCCAAAGAGACACTATTTGTATTTATTTCTAAGAAAAGATACCTCAACAAATAAACATAAATCTAAGCAAAAATGAATGCTGTATGACAGACTGACTTCATATAAACTGTAGGCATTGTCCCTACTAAGGAGAAGTATTATTAATCATTTACTAGTTGACGATCACTATGGAGAGGAAATATAATTACTCCATCACAATTGAGTGCCAAGCCGGCCAGACTCCACATGACAGCTCCACCTCAAGTATTCATATAAGATACATATAAATATAAAAAATAGCTAACCTCTAATTAGACAGAAGTACAACTTACAAGAAAATCATTTTTTCATGTACCATCTATCACAGAACTCATTTTCACAGATCCTTAAAGATATGAGATACTTAGACACTTAAAAGATACCAGATATAACTTGAAGACATAATCAGAGTAGCACAACTTTGTTCATATCAAGTTATGAATATATGTGCGTAAACACACACACACACACAAAGCACAAACAACTGTCATCCAGAAGCAACTAACCTCTGACAAAAGCTTACATGAGAACGATGCGCCGACTCAACGATTTCCAGCCAACAAATATGGCTCTAAATATCTGATCCCCAGTATTTTCTAAAATAACACATGGTTAAAAATAAATAAAAATACTTGCCAAATTGTAAGTTTCAAAACAATAGTCTATGCACCAAGTCATACTTAACGACTTGGCCAACACAAGAGCTCCTTACTCAAGAACAGCCCTGTTCAGTGAGGCTGGCTTCATCAGGGGACATCTGAGCATCCAAATCTCCAATGTCAACAGGTATGACGTAGCCACCACACGGGCTTGAAGATCCCATATGTTAAAAGTTGAGAAAGAGCTTTATGATCAATGTAGTGCTCTTTCTTTACAATTTTTTCATAACATAATATATATGTAATATACTCATACTACATATGAATAGAACACTCAGGAATGACTGCACCCTTAGACAAGGGGACGTTCTGCTGGGATGCTGTCAGAAGCTGCTGGAGTCGAGCCCTTGGCAGCAGCATCACCACCACGACCATCAGAGCAAGAGAGATGTGGGCAGGACAGGCATCCCCATGGGAACAGGCAGTCGTGTGGTGTAAGGGCTGCTGGTTTAAGAGTTGTGGACTGAAGAGCTCACTGAAGCACTGAAATAATTTTTGCTCCAGAAAGGTTCTCAGAAAGGCAAGTAGCACGTGGTCAGTGATGAGGCCACAGACACAACCTTGCACAGTAAAGGCACCTGTTATTTCTAAGGAACCACACACCCAATTTGCCATCACACATCACAGTTCGCACCAGGCCTTTTATCCCCGCACTGATTTATGCTCAAGTCGTCTTGTGATGCTCGTTCCCTATTCTTTAAGCCATCAGTACAGTCAAAAAGCCTATGAAAATAAAATCTAAGTTTGTGTGTATTTGTGTAGGAAGCCAGAATATAAAAACTTAGCAAGTCAGAAGATGTCCGTCCCATTAAAGTGATTGGGTAATTACTGCTTAGTTTCTTTCCAGTACAAGGATGAATTCCCTAATGATGGGTATTATAAGTAATTAGACAAAGCTGTTCACTTCTCAAAATTAATCATCAATCGTATTATGTCTGCATTACACATTCTATTAAATTAGCACACATAATATGAGGCCTTCACACATCAGAAGAGGAGCATTATCTTTGCACTTTAGTGACTTGATAATTTATCTGAAAGGAACACAAACAGATGTAATTACACTACTTTTAGTAGGATCACCCCTTTCCAATCCTCCTGTGGTAAGTAAAAAGGCTACTTTACAAGGTGAAAGCAAGCATGCTTTTGTTTAGGGGTTTTATCCCGAAAAAATGAAGCCAGATTAAAGGGAAGGTTTGAGGTTTCCAGAGATCTGTACTGGACTGACGAGGGAGAACATTCACCCAGAGAGGACACCTGCAGCCACAGCGAGGTCAGCACGCAGGCTGGGGGAAGCCACACGTGACCCTGGGAACAGATCACCTGGGCAAAGAAGGAGCTGGGTTCAACCTGAGAAAGCCTGAAACAGGACAGAGTGAAAGCACTGGTCCCCGGGGCCTGAGAAACAATCGGATGCTCATTTACCACATGCAGAATGATGGTCCTCCCATCTTTTTCTTTTGCTGGGTGAGCTGGATGGGGAGGCAGGCACTGCCACCGGGGCACAGCTGGTAACTGTACTAGCGCTGCCCAGGCCTGGTGCCCTTACAGAGGGACTGCACGGATGGCAGGCTGATAAAGACAGTAAGCTGGAGAGACCAAGGGAGCAAACTCGAGGGTCAGAAAATGCCCCATCACGTCATGAACTGAACCTGACTTCACATGCTCGGACCTAAGCTGGGAGAAAGGGTGAAGGCCCATCTGACAAGGCTATATGCAAAGAAGTATGACGCAGAGAGAGGGTCCTAATGACTAGTTCAGTGATAAAACATGTATGAGGCATTAAGGTGAATGAGAGAATGACAGCACACAGTATTGCTCATCAAGTGTGAAGACGCCCCAATATGTTCCCCAGAAGATGTGTCACAGGTTTACGTGATACAGTTACACCTGCATCAGTGGTGGTGGTGGGGTAGTTGTGGGGGAAGATAGAACAGAAACAGAATTTCTACTATATCATTATGAGGTTATATGAACCACAAATTCATGAAAGTGCTTACAATCTAACTTGAAATCAAAATCACAAACTGGGGCCACAGTCGTGTTTCTGTCCCCACACTACAGAACGCATAGTCAGTGTGATGCAAGAGCTAGAACAGGAAAGTATGAAGGCCAAAGAAAAAAGAAAATAAAAAGAAAAGACAAAGAACACAGAATACTAATGCTGTGCGTTTTCTTTTCATAATTTTGAATTTCTTAAATTCGTCTCTTGAGAAAGAGAAGCAACTTACTATTATCACATAGAAATAAATTTACTAGTTGAATAATTTACTAATCACACATTTACTAATTAATCAGCAACACACAACAGGAACTTTCTCATCTTAAAAAAAAAAAAATCTGAGGGTTTACAACACACTGAGAGATTTCACTCTGGGTTTTTCCTCTGAAGGTAAAACAGAATTCTCCGGCCTCCTGGGCCCTGGTTTCCCAGTGTGAGCCAAGGGTCCCTGGCTGATTCACAAACTGCTTCTTTATGAAGTTTAGATACTTGAATATGGTGGGCCTGGCTGTACACTCCCGCCTCCCTCAGACCCCGGCCTGAAACAGTGGCCTGGTCACACCTCTCATTCAGATCTCACCAAAGCCTGTGCCATTTTCCAAATGAATGTTGGTCAGGTCTCTGAGAAGATATGCAGCCATAAACTGGATGTAAGCCTTGATATTTTTGGCTCCACTCAGGCGCTACAAAGCTTATGGGTGTTACTGCGAACCCAAAGTCCCAGTCACTAAAGATGGGGCAAACATTTGCTTGGGACACTCTCAATCTAAAGTCATGGTTCCATCATAATTAACAGCCCCCATTTCACTCATAAAAGCAAAGTTTAAAGAATAAATTGGATAGACGGTCACCCTATGAAGAGAAGAGAATCTATCTTTCACACATAATTTTTAATACTCCCTGACCACTACTGAGAAAATCAAGCTCTGTAAAACTCCTGAGACCAGAAATTGTGTTTTAAAAATATCTTCCATCTTTTGTATGTCAATGTACAGAATGAGTGTTCAGAGGCAGTGGCCCTAACGGTCAGAGGTCACTGTCAAGGATGGGGAGCGGTCCTGATGCGGTGACTCACATTTAGAAAGCATGCAAAAATCTTCGACAATAAATGCACGATGCCTGCCATTAATACAGCTTGGTTAATTTTTCACCTGCTAACTCTCATTCCAGGTTTCCTACTGGACCGAGACATGTCATTGTCTTTCACTTGACTGTATGAGCTTTACTTGAGGCAAAAGCAATCAGAGAGTGAGAGCCTTGGGAGCAGGGACGGTGTCTTTATTAGAGCTGCCAGCTGCCTGAGCCTCACCTTCTAGACTCCAGAACAGCATCTGGCTTGTGACCACAGGCATGGTTTCGATCTAGACGTCAGGGGCCAATATACATATGTCCTCTGCTCACAAGCTGTACCCCCGTGGGTCACATGAAGGAGAGGGCTGTCAGTTACTCAGCTCTCACTCTGTGTCCCTAAGCCCACAACATGGACAATCACATGGTTTAAACAGAATCAATTGTCAGCAGACAGAGGAGTAACTGGAAGATTAAATTAGTTTTTGGTATTTAGCTGATGTCAAGGTGGCGGGGAGCTTTAGGCACGAAGTGTACTCTGATATGGGACATGGTGTTTCTACATGGACAAACAGTCCACTGTCCATAACAGGGTGAAGGAAGAGATCTAATACTGAAATCCTAAATGGCAAAGAAGCCCCACAGAACGTGACTGCACTGTAACATCACAACATCCGGACAGGGCACTGCTGTACTCTTGGTATGCTTATCTCGGGAACCCATCTTCCACATTTTCCCTCTGCCTGACGTGACTGCCCTCGGTCTGTGTGGTGTGTCAACCAGAAAAGCAGATTTCAAAAACAGGAACTGATCTAGGCAAGGGGCTGTCAGCGTAGATCTGGTGGTCCCTGGGAGAGAGGAAGGACTTTTGTTCTCAGTCTTACCTATGCAGTAGGGACAACACTGGCCTTTTCTCAACACGGGTCTTTCACAGGACACTGAAGGGCAGGCCTCGGAGTAGCAGCTGATTACACTCTCCATGCACACGCAGCTGGTACACACGTCCGGCTTCCAGGACTCAGCGGCCAGGAATATCTCCCCTTCATCGTTTTTGCAGTAACTAGGCGCGCTCTCATTATGGGGTGAGGAAGGCTGGACAGGTTCATCTGGAAAAACGAACAGAAGGTCAGGGAGAAGAAGCTGCTGGAGGCCACCCACAGGGGAACACAGGGAGTTCCGCTCTGTCTCTTGCGAAGTGCTCTCAGGCTCCGTGGCTTTGTGGGCCTCCTGAAAACCGACTCCGTCACGAAACAGCACGTCTGACTTGGACAGGGTCTAAAGTTGTAAAGCAAAACCACCAAGACCACAGAAGAACTGTTGCAGGGATTCTGTGAGCTCTTTGCACAACATTCACTTTACCTTTCTTCCTTAGCTTTACAAAATCCTGATTTTGGGGTGGGTAGGAGGGTTGTGGGAGGGTGGCTGAGGACCTGGATCACAAGGGGGATATGTCAAACAGGACAGCCCTGCTCCCTGCCTCTCCAGTCTCCTGCACAACTAGGGGTGGCCACGTCACCGAGCTGTGGTTAATGGAATTCACTGGCTAAGGAAGGGAAAGGTTTCATTTTCCTAAAAGAGCGGCAGATGGGAAGCTACCACCATCTTTCCACATTCTTCCTGCCTTGAACGTGAGTGTGCTGCCTGGAGCTATTAATATCCTTATCATACCTGTGAGAGAGAGGCCTTGACATGACCAAGACGCTAAATCAGCGTGATTGACATCTGTCTCCAAGCTTCTTATAATGTATGTAAAAAAATAACCTCTGTTTATAAACTGTAGCTGAGTTTTCTATTTGCAGCCACTGTGCAGTCCTAACCAATCAGTACCCAAAAAGATTTTCACCGCACCGATCAAAAGACACCTCTGCGTAACACTCCAACGGGCAGGCATTCACACTACTGTCTGGAAGAGGGTGGGAAGTGTAACTCACTCCCAAGGATGTGCCCACAGAGCAATCATCTGCACGTCTCCTGTGTGTTCCCTACCCCAAAACAGAACATCACCAGAAAGCTCAGATTCCTCTTGGGGTCTTGGCATTCACTGAAATTACTTGAAAGCTGTAAGCTCAAGCAGAAAACTGACGGGGATGTAACAAAGGAAAGGAGAGTCCTAGTGCAGAAATGTCACAACTGCGCTGACGAGAGAGCTCTTCAACCACCTTTGCACTTGAATCAAGAAACAGCCATGATGGTGCCCCCAGCAAACCTCTAAGAGAACCACATTTCCTCACTGGATACATGGTTAGAGGAATTATCACCTGCTCTTCTCAGAATCAACTTCCTGAATTCTGCTGTTCTATACACATGCAGTTATCACAGTGATGCAGAAGCTCTAAGTGTCACATTTTCCTCCCATCCACCTCATGAACACACCCTACAGCCAACAAGCTGGATCTGACAAGAAGAGTCTGAGAAATAAGGCAGCTGCTTTACTTTGGGCTCTGAGCCCAAAGCGTGTAATCCCATCTCCTATGAGCGGTCCCGAAGGCAGTGACAATTGGTTCCGCTGCTCCGAACGTGCTCTAGGTCCGATTCCAGGTAAGGTTCCAGAGATAACGGGATTACTTCCTCAGGGGCCTTCTCTGAGTCATCCAGGCCTAGGGATGATTTCTTTTTAAGCTATTGACGGATGTTAACTTTTGATCTGGCTGGAAATCAGGACAACTCCCTCCGGTCTACACTGGGCCCTGCAAATTGCCATGAGGTTTCTGGCGGTTATGACAGCTTAGCTCTTGCCAGCAACTCCAACCTGCTGCCTGAAAATTTAGAAGAGGAAGCAGGGACAGCAACGACGGAACCATGAAACAGCAGCTGAAACAAATATCCTGGAGTTTGGAGGCCTCTTACCGCGGCCTGCAGGGGACCCCAGAGGACATCGGAATGTGCCAGCGGTGCTGGAGGGAGAGCTGAGGCTGAGATGTAGTCTGCAAGTCTTCACCCCCGGGGCAGGAAACTCCTAGCTGAACCCTGGCTGAAGATGTCATTTGGGAACCTTGCTCACAGTATCTTCCTTCTTTTGGCCTCTCTTCCCATTTTTTTCCTGCCATTCTTTGTACTTCTCATATTAACTCACCTACTTTGATTTTACCAGTTCTTTCACTGGTGTTCATTCGTTCTTTTTATTTCTACTCCAGCCCCTTCTCTCTTCTATGCTATACTTCTTTCTAACTCTGAAAAACCAAAAATGAAAAAGAATTTAAAAAATGTGAACAAAGCAGCGCTATTCTATCCCCTCTGCCTTTTTCACTTTGGTGAAGTACCGTCACCTGCAGGGATGTTCAGTCTTTCTTCATGAACCCACTTCTGTGTCTAGACTCTGCCTTGCACCAGACCAGGAAAGGACAGAGGGAAGGACAGGGCATCCTCAGAGATGCAATCGCCACGAGCAGTGCAGCTCTTCTAGTTGTACATATACATCATTTTGAGGCAGCTTTAGGATGCAAGTATCCTAAGATTAGAGGTGGTATTCTTCTAGATGTGAAATACACCATTTGTCAATGCTGCTATTGAAATTTACTGTAATGTGAAGAAATCAATGTTTTGAATTTTAAGACTTTTTTTCTCTTTTTCACTGCAACACAACTGTGAATGGAAAGTTCTGAAAGATCAAAAACGGGGTCGGTGACTGATTTTAAAATACAAGAGCATTCCAGATACACCCTTATTCACAGATGTAAGTGTAACCCTTGGAATACTGATCTAGAAAACAGACCTAGCATTTAAGAAGGCAATCACTGAAGTATCTCTCAAGTTACACGCAAAGAAAGGAAGAGCTGCCCAGGCATAAATTTATAAAGGGGAAGTCAAAGCCAGGCACACAGGGGGAGCCTGAGCCCGCTTCCTGAGGGGAGGCCGCCGCCCTGCCCTGCCGGAATGGGCAGGGCCTCTGCACATGCGCACTTGCCTTGAGACCCGGCTCTAAGAAACCAGGAGTCCCACTTCTGGTCTTTGTCTGGGCTGAACTTCTGAGTCCAGTCAGGTGTCCTACCAATGAATCTGGGCCAGTGGTCATGGAGTCCCTTCCCCTAAACCAATCCCTGTATCTGCCCTTGGATCCTGACACAAGGGGCACCAGAGGCACTTCCCACTTTAGTTAGAAGTTTCCTTCCTGGGTTGTATATGCTCTGAATTCTCTCCCTTCCAGGCACTCCTCTGGCTGTGTGATGATTTATGTAAACGTGGAGTGTCGGACTGTTCAGCTCTTCTGGATTACTGTTCCACAGGACAGGAGTTGGGTCTGTTCTCATCAACCTCAGGATCCCCCTGGCTCAATACAGGCACTCCGTAAGTACTTGTAAAACGAATGTCTAAAATGGACATAAATTCATGATCACCAATGAAGAGACCACTCAAAGTGGTTTCTGCCAGGAGGATGGGAATAGTCGTGGTTACATACTAACAGGGGAACATCAAGAGGGTTTGCGTTTAAGTAAAAGAGTGATGATAAAAATATAGCAGGGACTAGCTTACCTCCTAGCGACATAATACATCTGAGCCATATCTCATACTGGAAAAGATGTTGCACCAATTAAGCCTTTCTGATTAACATGGCTGCAAATTACACCAAAGATTCTGTACTAAGATGGTAATCTCTCAGCAGCAGCAAATAACGTGGCTATCCCTGCAGTCTCATCGGATGCAATTAAAAATATCATCAATGTGAACCCATAAGTTCTGGACACTGACCACGCCGGTTCTATGATGACAGAACAATAGATTCTGGCCGGCTGATTAGATAATCCAGTATAAAAAAGTAATAAAATACAAGGGTTTATGTTTTACTGAGCGGAAATACTCTAAGAATATACATTTAGAAGGTAAATGATTACTGATTCAAGGTGAAAACACAGAAGACTGAGCAACAACAAAACTAGGGTGCTGCCAACTTGGTAACTGTATTTATACAAATTAAGCATCTTTTGGAAAAAAGTCATATATTCTCGTGTTAATCAGAATTGCTACTTTAGTTGCAAAATCAGCAACTTACGTTTAAAAGTCTTGACAAAAATTCCTTATATTTGTTTCATGACCATAAATTTACCTGCTAAGGCCAGATTATCTGAGGACTGAAAAAAACCAAAAAAAGAAAAGAAAAGAATACTCTTTGTACATATGCAGTGCTAGTCACTTAATACTTTTGGATCTTAACTTATTAAATGTCACCGATTTGAGAAGGTGGGCGTTATGCATATTTTAGCAATCCCTCTGTTTAACATTCTCAAAGTACCTTACTGCCCTAATACATTTTGAATAATTTTACTTATGTTATTTATCAATAACTTCTTTCACATTTTGTCAAGACAAAGATAACTTTCACACTAGCAAAGTCACTGGGAATACTCTGGCGCAGCAGGACTGTTTCTTGAGTTTGAGACAGAGAGTTAAGGAAAAACAAAAAGAGGCAGAAAGAAACATCTCTCTTTTTGTTCCCGGTCACCTCAAGTGTGAGGCACACTGACTGCACAAGTATGTGGTTGACAGGAGGGAATGGACTTAGGAAGCAGGCTGTGAGGTGCTCCTGCCTGGGCTCCTGGTTATGGGTGTGGCACAGTCCCACACGGGGCTCAACCGGGCCTGCTGGCCGCAGAGTGACAGGTGCGGCCGTGGCCTTCCTGCCCGCCGGTTACCTGGACACTGAGGGCAGCAGGAGTCCTGGGTGCGCGAGGGGTTCTGGCAGAGCAGCGGCGGGCACACCTCCGTCTCACACAGCACCCGGCCGCTGTGGCAGGTGCACTGAGTACAGGTGTCGATGTGCCACGTTTCTCCCTCCACAAAGTACTCTCCCCCAGGGGCGTGGCAAATGGAGGGAGTGCTGAGCTCTGGCTTCTGCACCACAAAGTCATCTGGGGAAACAACACAAAACCAAAACGCAAGAAATTATTCATCTGCAGTCTTGTCAGCTCTTGAAGAACACGGCGCTGTGGGCTTTATGGGACAGAGAAGATGAACTGGCTGTAGAGTCCCTCTCTCTCTGTCCCTATCAAGAGAACAGGGAAGAAAACATCCCACGCGTAGAGGTAGAAGGCAGCAGCGGAAGAGCCAGCTTCAGGAAGTGAGGTTCAAGTGGTTCCAGTTTGCCGACAGTAATGAGAGAACCAGATGAGAGGATTAAGTTACAGGGACTCCTACTGTTGAAGAGAACAGGGGCCTCGTAGGGGATGTTTGTGAATGTGTAGGATTGTCTAGAATAAAGATCCCGCATCTACTGAATGCTCGCTGTGGTCCAATTTCCATGCTAATGTGTTACTTCCTTTATTCCTGACACCAGCCTTGTGAATAGGTACTATTATCCTATTTTGCATATGAGGAAACGGAGAGCTCAGAGTATTCAGGGCAGACAAGAGATTTGAACCTCCGTCTGTGTTTGGATCATGGCTACATCTCCAGATTAAACACGATTTCCCACTGATTTGTGCCCCATCCACTCCATTATCTCCGGGACCCTGAGTCCTTTTAGGCTTAGAAGTAAGTCCTGCTGCTCAGCAGGACACACCCCAATCTAGACCAGTTGCCAGCAGACTGAGCAGGAATGCTTTCAGAACCAACAGTCTGAACCCTCACCTGAGACGAAACATTTATGTGGCGATACTATCAGGAGAGGTAAACGCTCAGGGGCTGATGATAACTACGAGTTCTTTCCCCAGAGGAGAGGTGATCTGGGGCTCCTGCTGAGATGATAATGATAGAGAGAGAATTTAATGTTGAAAATGTCCAGAGAGGTTCTGGGAGTTGCCCTGGAGTCGTGCTGGGGAAATGAGAAGCATGAAGGACCACAGCTGTGTCATCCAAATACAACAAGCGTTACCAGAAGGTGCTGACAGTGTGGAACCCTGCCGAGAAGCCGTCTGGAGACACCATGGCGGGCTCACGCTTGGAGCTCAGTGGAAATCGGGCCCCAGAAGAAAAGAACTGCCCTGTTTGTGTAGAGATGCTCAGAGCTGAAATCTCCCAAGAACTCCCGGGCGGTGACTTTCAAAGCAGTGGTCAGCCCGGGAGTCAGCGGTACTGACGAGAGAGTGCTGCGGGCGCATCTCCAGCCAAGAAGGTAACTCTTAATACAGCTTTATCTCAAGGGAACTAGTAAGGACTGGAACTTTGACAAGTGGACATATCATAGAAAACCGACATTCGCCAACACTAATATTCATATGCAACTGGAGCAAACTTTCCAGTATATGAGGAAAGTAGGGAGGAAGAGAATCAGAACGAAAACTGAGCTGGGATGAGATAAAAGTGCATTTCTCATGGTTTACAGAAAAAGAAAAAATTGTTCCAAAGAGCATCAATAAACTCATGTTGGAAAAAGCCTCCCTTTTGAAAGCAACAGGCTTCCAAAAGGACCTGGAGAGGGTTGACAATTGCTGCCCTTAAAAACGCTGACACACAGGAAAGTGGCCAGAAGAAAAACAATGTGTGTCTGCAGGTGTCTCACCTTGTGAATTCCTTTGCTATATATACTGTGTGCCTCAAGGCAAAAACATGAGTGACCAGAAAGACGGAGGTGACAGAAAAACTGACAGGCAGAGGGTGAGAAAGACAGGGTAAAAAAATCTGAGAAACAGTATCATTTGGTGAATCTTCTATCAGAAGAGTTCCTGAGCTCACCTATCCCAGGAAAACAAAACAAAACAAAACAAAACAAAACAAAACCAGCTGATCCTTGGATGTAAGAGGAGAGAAAGCATTCTTTAAAGTAGCAGTCCATAAATGTAACAGTAACAGTGCTGGGGGGAGCGGGTGTCCATTCAGAAGACTCCATATGTGGCAACTTCCTGAAGATTTTTGGAAACAATAAACCTACACATCCATATACATCAATACATGTATGTTTTTATACCTGTACATCTAGATATACACACAGCCACAATACATCAATAATTTTGTGTGTTTGCATCAGAACTTTCCATATCTCTCTAACAGAGAAAACTAGACTGGATTTCACTGTCTTTCAGTGTTTAAGCCAATCATCTGTTCTGAGTAATAGCTTTGCATTTCCCCCAGTTGGACTCAGAGTTTCACGGAGAACACAGTTTAGCAAAGACCCAGGTGCAAGCCACACTCCACACACGCATGCCTATAATTAAAGCATGGCGTCTTCATTGGAACAAATGATTTCTCCTTCCCCAAAGAGTCAACACAGAGTTCTGTCTCATTACATTGTTCACTTATCTTCTGTTTCAGTGGACACTGGTGGTTATTCATATTTAAGTAGCAAAACATGTGAAAAAGGAAACAGTTTTGGGCTTAACTATGAGGAAACAAAATAAAACAAAACAGAACACTGTCATCTTGTCGTCTGATCCTCTGCAGGGTGTGGGGGCTGCCTGTCATTCGATACCTTAGTTACTGAGATGTGTAGAATCTCAGGGCTGAACAAGACTTCAGGTGTCCCTCCCCCAACCCCCACCCTGTGGGCAGAGCAGGTGCAGGCTGGCCAGCATGTGGCACAGCTTCCCTTCCAGGCTGGGCCTGCCTTCCCGCAAGAGGCCCTGGCCTCAGGTCCTGACTGTACCCGCTGCACAGGTGGGGCTACAGAAGCAGGACTGACCAGAGGAAATACAATTACTACTCCAAAATCAAACAGCACCTTCCAACTTTAAAAGAAATCTATGTCAGAACCAGGAGACTTCACTTCTCCCTGGCCTTCCAGCTGACATGCTATTTTAATTTGGGTGAGAGAGTTATTTTTTCTGTGTCTGTTTTCCAAATGAAAAACTGCCTAAATGTATTTTTCCCTAACTCAGTGGCCAGCACAGAGGAACAAATAATAACTATAAAACTGTGCTGAGCTCTTTGGATGAAAGGCACTAGACGATGTATTATGGTAATAAATACTGTTACTGGCAACCACAGTTTGAATCCCTATGAGTTATAAATCTGTTCTGCGCTTCTACTAACTTATCTTGATTACCACGATTGTGATTTTAAATGTTTTGGATGTGTGGTCACTCTAAATGTCTCCATTTGGCAAGACTGCTACATATCCATTAATTAAAAAAAAATGCAATAGCTACAGACTATGATAATTCTCTCCCTCTCAAATAATTACTTGATAAATAATAAGCTTTCAGGGAATAAAATGAGCATCAAGCCCCTCCAATTAACTAAGACACTCAGCCTTAATACACCATCCACACAACGGAGAGCTGGATTTTCAGTGCAGAAGCCCACAAACTGTTGCACAAATGTAGTTCAAAGCCCAATATAATTAAGTAAACCATTCGACATGAGGAGAGTGGTTTCAGAGCTTTAGAATATTCTCTGGTCTCTGGTTAATCATTTACAGCGCCTGGCCGACAGTGTGACCATGTGGACAAAAACCAGAAAGCTGAAATGTGTTCCAGGGGCCGTCTCCTGCACCTCCCCGAGGGTTACAGGCAGAAGTCATTTGCTGAGGGAGCCAGCTTTTACCTGAACATGACGGGCAGCACTGTCCCGGGTGGATGGTGGGGTTGCTACAGGCAGGCACCGGGCAGGTGATCAGAGCACACATTTCTCGTCCATTGTGACAGTAGCATTCCCGGCAGCCATCATGCCAGCTTTCCTCATTTTTATGATGACGGCCATCCATGGACAGACACGTGCCCGACAGGACGGGTGGCCCTGCGGAGGCAGGGACCTCTGGACAGACAGAAGGCAGCCTGGTAAAGGAGCAGCTACTGCACACAAAAACAGCCTGTAGTGTCTTTCAGGTTCCACTACCCAACCACCCAAAATCCCATCCACACAGCACAGTTCACGACATGGCATAGGATCACGAAAAGAATTTAAGTTAATATGTCCTCCATTTTTAAAAAAGAAAAAGACAGAAAAAAATTTGCAAATATGTTTTTCTCCCATTGGTGGGACTATAGCTGATTTTTACTCCTTTCGTTCTAGGTCCTCCTATTATATACAATGAACAAGCACTGGTCCGTTTCATAGCACATGTTACAGAGTTTAACATGTGCAGAATAATCACTCTAGAAATCATCCAATGGGGAAACCCTGGGCCCCTTGCAAACTAACAGATTTTTTTGTTCAGCAGAAAAATTGAAGCAGTGACTAGATTTCTGTTTCTCTGACCCCTTAAAAACACCATTAACTGTCCAACTCTGAAAAAACATGGAACAAGCTTTAGGGATCTTTCACTGTTTCATCTGTGGCTCATGCTGACAACTACAACTTAGCGGGCAGCTGGGATGCAGCCGGGGTAAGGGCAGAAGCGGCGGGCACGGCACGGCGTGCGCTCACACAGCTTCAGAAATGTCCCTGGAGCAGGAAGTCCTAGGCAAAAGGCATATCCAGGATTTGCACCCACACACCACTGCAGGCTGCACGTGCTCATTCAGCAGAAGTCTAAATTCTCAGGGAAAACTGTGTTAGCCAGAAAATACACAAGCAGACTGCTTAGCCTCACCCACCCTGAGAGGGCTCCTTGAAAAGGGATCTTTGCCGTTATCAACTGTCTCAATCCACTGCTGGACAGAGACTCTATGGGGGTCACGGTCAAGGTGCTTTAGGCTGAAGTTCCCGAGACAAGTAAAACTGAAGAGCTAAGAAGTGATTCATTCTGGTCCATGTGTTGCCTGTTACTTTCAATTCCATTCTGAGCTTCTATTCCAGTGAGAGGAAAGGACAAAGGATGTCCCCTAGAGAGTGACAGTGGTGTCAGAGGACACAGCATCACTGAAACCGCTGCATTACAGGATGCCCGTCTGTTCTCCGTTTCTGTGCCTCTGGCTGCCCTGAGTGGGGAAGGGGAGTGTGCTGGCACTTACCTCTGCACTTGCAGGTAAGACAGCCATGACTGTCCTGCTGGAAACCCAAGGGGCAGATTTTACTGCATGGGAGCTCTGGGCACTTCTTACAGCGACAGATGTCACAGCCGTGCTTATTCTTCCTGGGTAATTAAAATTTTGTCAGCAGTCAGAAAATCCAAGTCTCAAAGGATGCCCAAGTGCTCAGACCAAGGGTCACTGAAGTGATATCGTCATGAAGCAGAATAACTTGACTTTCTGCTCTCGAAAACCCCTGGAGTGATGTGTCACAGCTCCCTGTGGCCATGACCACCACCCCCTCCACGGCCAAGGTTTAGAACTGTCCAAGCACTTAAGTGTTTCTGGGATGTGACCATCAGAATCCTAAGGAAGTGACTGTTGATTTAATTAGGAAATGTGGTACCACAGTACGCAAAGATGCCTGTGCGGTTCTGTGAAGAGGAAGGTGAAGAGTACACTGCTGGTCGGTGCTGGAAGCCAGCAAGAGGGGCAGAAGTCCTTCTTTGTCAGGGCCACAGACTTCCTCACACAGCCACATTCTCTTGAGAAATTCCAGACACTAGTGAAAAATTAACTGAACCTTAAAGCAGACAGAAGGAGAACTTGCGGATCTACAGACCTGGGAACGCTGTACAAATGTTGATGAAGAATAAAACCTCTGAGAAACCCTGTTGTAAATGTCCAGTAATTACTTCATTAAGTCAGAAAACAATACTAACTAAAAAATACCCCACCGACAGGTCAGGGCCGAAGCACAGAGGATAAAGGGAAAAGGCTGGATGAACTTCTTTTTTTCCTTTAATAAGCCAGAGTGCCTAAATTTTGTGCTGAACAGTAGGGTCAACATATTTCTGTCAATATACAGGAGAACAATGAATTGAACGAATGGTTCACACTCATGTCATTTTTCAAGACCTACCACCAAGGCTTTACGGATTGGTCTGTTTATTCATTTACTCACCCATCCATCCCTCTCCCCCTCCCCACCTCCCTTCTGTAAGCATTTGCTGCACAAATACAGTAACGGCCCACTCAGCAAGTGAGTACGAGGGACATCAATGGCTGCCTTCATCCTAACACTCCCATGTGGTGTCTGGCCAAGATCTCTCCTTCAGAGGCTGCCCTTGAAACATATGTTCCAGCTGAGGCAGTATTTATTTGCCCATGACAGTCAACTTGGTCCTCCCTGAAGTTGCTTACCGACGGGAATACAAAGTGGAATCTACAATCCTCTAAGAGATGTTTCTCCAAGATGAAGGTTGGACTTGAATGCAGCCTCGGTTCTGAACTGTCATAATGGGGCAAGTGGTTATGGCTACTATTATGATAATATTTCATTCTACATAAGCAGTTAAACTAAGAAATAACTATACTTTGTTGGTATCATAATCATATTTTAGGATTAAGAACAATGATGATTTATTACTTTAACTGGGGAATTTTTAAGAATAACGTTCTAAACTTAATTATCCAGTTAAAATTAGAATTAAGCCACCCCCTCCATTCCCGCTAAACTAGAGTTTCCGGAGAATAAAAACAATGAGTTTAAGAAGATGGGCAGGAGATGGTAGCTCTGTCTCTTACAACTACTAGCACTATATAAACATATCAAGTTAGAAAGGCAGAAAGACCAACACGGAAGGGAACCAAGGTAGAAATGATAAAGCAAAGACTCTGAAAGGTTATTTTTAAGGGACCAACTTGACGTAAAGACAGAAGTAGATGCTAATACAGACATGACAGTTACCAACCTGAAGTGTCTACTTCCCCAAAGAATAATCTGGATTTTCATGGAGCAAATCAATATTCAATAAACAGTGTTTGAAAATACAAGTCATAGTCCTTATCTCCAAGGAAATTCATAAAATCTACTGCTATTTAAAGAAAGAATATTATAAATAGTAGATAAGCATCAAGGTTAAGATGAGGAGGCAAGGCAGGTAAGGATGCTCTGTGTTGCAAGGAGTGGCTGTTGACTAATCTTAAAAGTATGGATTGAGTAATTTATCACAGAATAGTCCCTGGGACAGTTGTGCAAAAAACACTTACAACACTGGGACCTCATGACAGTTCCATTCCCCTAGGCAGTGTCCAAAGGCCCTGGCTATGGGGCAATCTCACCCAACAGGCCTCAAGGGCAGTGTCATAACAAGTCTCTGGCTCATCTTCAAAAGAGTAAACACTGATTCTCATCTCTGGAAATAACCTCCTTTCCCTGCCTTCTGATTCCTCTAACAAAACAAGCACAGATATTCTGGACTCAGTACACCCCTGATTCACACACATACACACACTAAACAGCCCAAAACATAGGTAACGGGTGTTTCATCAAGTCCCACATAACTAAGAATAGAGCTTCTGAATCAAGAAATACGCACAGGTATCCAAACGGACAATACTTGTCACAGATGATGGGTCTGCACTTCTTGGGGCGTTGGCGGCACTGACAGATCTCACAGTTGTGGGCATCGGTGAGGAAGCCGAAGGGGCAGTCCAGGGTGCAGCCTCGTCTGAGGCCCGTGCAAAGCTCCTCCCCTGCAAAGACACACGGACAGCATGATGCTTCTGCAGATGCCGGAACAGGACACACCAGCACGTCAACACCGTCCCCTGACCTTCTGACCTCCCGTGCGTGGAAGCTTCTCAGCTCCACTGCCACAGCATCAGCAGTGGTTAAAAATTATAGACTGTGCTCTTTCACGGTTTTCAGAACATAACTTCGTGTGTTGGTACTAACACACAAGATAAAGTTCAACTCCGAAAAGTAGATCTCTGATGTGTATGTCCATATAGGGCCAAAGAGCGGATGCTAATTACGATTTGAGATGCGGGTGAGATTTCTTCTGAGTGCATTTCTTTGGGGAATTTGTTTCTTATCGGTCACCCCAAATTTCATTATGTGTTTGTTTCTACCACATGGCCACGACAAGCACTTTCTTAAATGCTGACATGTTACTTTCATGAGCTTTTAGATGTTACCATATGATACTGCACACCACATGCAGCATAAAGGACTGCTTACCTTTCCTTTAAAAGGTGTATCTCTCAAGACATAATAGAAAGTGAAATATTCAGTGTTTCAATTAGACATTTTTTCCCTACCACTGACAAACATCCAGGTATCTGGATGAACTTAGTTAACTGACTAAAAAACATATGTGCCAAAGAATACCTAGATTAGTGTTTAACTATGCACTATTTGAAATGTTCAAACTCTCCCCTGCTAGCAGAATCTGGAGTGATATTTAACTGTCCTCTGTTAGTCAGTTATAACTTATTATTTTAGCAGAAAAAAAGGAAAGAAATGGTGGCTGGAACAAGAAACTTCTATTAGCTTAACAGAAAGTCTTCTAAAGAAACTTTATTTGTTTTTCAAATTTTTAACTTAAAATTTTTTTCTTAATTTTTTTGGGGGCAGGTGATTAGGTTTAATTTTAGATTTATTTATTCATTTGTTTTAATGGGAGTACTGAGGATTGAACTCAGGACCTCATGCATGCCAAGCAAGCACTCTACCACTGAGCTATATACCCTCCTCCTTTAAAAAAAATTTTAAAAGGTGCAATGTAGGGCATAACAGAGTAATGAAGACAATAAAAATGTTAAGGTAAACAGAAAAAGCATGCTTGGTGAGGTAACTAAAGCAAAGTGAAACTTGTTTAAGTTAAATGCAGAGTTTGAAAGATAATCCAATTTACAGAAGTAGATATGATGATGGCAAAAGCATGGCAATGTCTGGTTACTGTTATGCACGGACTGGTAAGATGGGAAGCAGAAACTATTTTTGTTGGAATAATAAATGAATCTTTATTTTACTGGGACATCCTTTAAGCATTAAATATTATAAATAATGCATAAGTTACTAGTAGGAACAGAACACATTTGTCCTCTCCACACACAAATCTTATAGTCTAAAATTAAACCTTAACTACAATTAATAGGTGAAAAGGGTTTATGTTTTACATAAACATTTTAAGATAGCATCTTTTGTGAATCTTAGCTGGCAATACTTACATATTTAACTTGCTATCTTTTAAAAAGGAAAATGTGATTTATGGTGTAATTTTCTACTTTGTTATCATCATAAACCTTTCATTACACGTATTTAACATAACCTCATGGGTCTATATCACACCGTGAAGTAACTGATTACTCATTTGCATCCTGAAAAGCGAAATTCTAAATGGCTCATTTAAAAATTTGTAATTATGTGATTTGAAAGGTCATCATTTTTCCATCTTTTTCCCATTATTAAGGGGATGATGGAGGGAGAAAGCCATGTTTCCTTCTTTCAAAGCCATGTTTCCTTCTCTGACACTGAGAGCTAGGTTGCAAATCCATTTTCCTATTGCAAAAAATTGTTAAGTCGACACACCAAGTAGATTACATTGGGAAATAGATGAATTAAAAACATTCTGAGAACTTTTCTACTTGAGTCAACATCCCTGGGGATTAAATTCCTTGAAACTTTAAATCTGAGCATCTGTGTGCCTTTATTTTTCTGGTCCTGTGAAAAAGGAGTTTTTGCATAGACCTTAATCTAGAATGGCATTCACCCTTAACAAAAGCTGTTCCATCACTAAGTTTAATACATTTGATAGAAACTAAGTTTGTCTTCAACTCCCTGTGCTTTGCAGTGAAAGGGAACTTCAAGCAAAGGCTGCTATGTTTCAGCAAAAATATAGGGCATTTGTAGATCTCAGATTGGCTGTGACACCTCAGGCAGGCTGCCCCAGTGCTGCCCTGCCTTGGGACTGCTCATGGGCATGCCATCCCATTTCTCTTTCCCAGCAGAAGGGAGTTCTAGGGCAGGGACCAGTGTTCAGCGTGGAGTGAGTACTCAATAAATATTTGCTGAATGAATGAACCAGTCAATTTTCTTGCTATTTACTCCTCCACTCTCATCAGACTGCCATATTAACAGAAAAATAGTAGGATGAAAAAACTTACTCTGTTAGCACTGAAAAATGTTCAAAACACTGGCACTTGCTAACTATATCCAAACACCATCATCTAGCTCAGAAACAGAGAACATTGAAGATTTTAAATCTCTAATGAAAAATATGAAAACGAATATATGTATGTATATGTATGACTGAACTATTATACTGTACACCAGAAATTGACACACTATAAACTGACTATACTTCAATTAAAAAAAAGGTCATTTCAAGTAAAAAAAAAAAAAAAAGATTTTAAGACAGTCCTAGGTCCATGTATCAATTACAGACTTTTCTTCAGACAAATATATCAAGGCAAACATTTACATAAAGCAGAATAGATTAGAAACATCTATTCAAATACATGTATTTACATGTATTTCAGTATATACAGTATATGTATATACTGAAACATGATGCTGTACATCGGAAACTGACACATCGTAAATTGACTGACTATACTTCAATTAAAAATAAAAGACAAAAAAAAAATTCCAGAAATAAATAATTATTAAGTTTAAAAAAAAAGAGAGAAACATTTTATTTATAGATGGGTGAGGGTTTGTAAGTCTGCTTGAAAAGCTTTAGGACATCACTTGAGACAACCACAGAAAGAAAAGTAGCTTTATGCTCATAATTTTTCAACATTATGACTTTGTTGTGATCTAAAAAATGCTTTCTAATCTAGAGGGGAAAATCACCACTGAAGAGACAGTGACAAATAATGGTAAAGTACAGAGCCTGTGTATTACGGCTGGTTGATATCAACTATGTAGTAAACTCTGTTTACCCAAGACAAAAAAAAGATGTAGCATTGCTCCCAGGGCCAAAATGTGGCACAATTTAGGGAGCATCATTCGTACTCTGTTGTAAGTGAGCACCACGGAACATGCCTACAGAACCCAGAGTGGCAGTGCCCCTAGACTTGTGCTGCTCTGCTGCAGCATTTCACACGCCTGGGTTCTGGCATTTCCCACCAACCTGCAATCAGTTAATGATACCATGAATAAAGTTCTTGAGACTATTAAATAAAGAAGAGCAACACTGCAAATGGTGGTCCCAATCTTGCCCTGGGTAAGTGTTCAGAGTAACAAAGAAATGAAAGAGAGGAGCCTGTCTCCCTGGATTCGATGCTGCCACCTTCTTTAGATGCTTGATTCAGATACGTATTTCTTGAAAATTATGAAAGCCTTTTTTCCCTATGTCTGCATCACTTTCTAGGTAAAAGCATTATTAATTCCTAGAATTACAGAATGTTGAAACTAGACGAGAAGTTACAAATAATCTGATCAAATCCACCTGATTTAAAGATGTGTAAGACAGGATGCCAGAAGGCAGACGCCATTTAACTCATATAAATGTCACTTACTACATACAGTTCCCACAGCAAGCTGAAGTGTATTATGTATGTTTAATAGCAACAAACATTTTTGGTTAAAAAGCAATGCTACTAATAGCTTACACCAGTAAAGTGTTAGACTGTTAGTGGCTTATCTAAATGATTTCAGTTTTAACTTTTGTTGCTATCATATGTACTTAAACACTTTCCACCATGTTTCTTTTCTTTATTCTAAATATGCCTTTTGAAAAGTGAGTCAGGGACAATTTAAATTCTTTGTGTGCCCTTGATGCATTAGTTTGCTTAGTAGTGTTGTAAGTGTTATTTGTTACAGGTTAAAACAGCAAAGTTATAGTATGTTCAAATAAACGAATCCTTTGTCACACACCCTCCAGGTACTTTTGAAGGACGTGTTTCTACTAGGTTTTGAGTTCAATTTTCAAGTGACTGTCTGTAATATGCTTGACTATATTGCAACAGCATTACAATAGATTAGCATAATACCAGTATTACCAACACATTACCAATATTAGTCAGGGATAAGGTCCATTTTTATCATTTTTGTGCCCCTAGGGCTTGGCATATGGGGGAGGGGGGAGGCAGCCAATAAATGCTAGAAGAATGAAAGAGGAAGTAAATGTGCAAACAACAAACTAGTAACAGGGGAGAAGTATTTATTTGGTGCTGGTCTTATTTTAAGGAAGAAATCTTGATGCCAGTGGTCTGTATATACAAAGTCTAACCCTTAATGGAAAAGTTGGGCATAAATGGTTAGGACTATTTTATGTGCAGTAGGCTTTGGCTGGATACTGAGAAGTGCTTGTAAAGGAGAGATGTAGACAGAATCAATACTTATCACGTAGCTGCAACGGGAGAAGGACATACTCACACCACCTTTCACTACAAGGGACTTTCTTTTTTCTAAAACCAGGTGGAAGAAAATGAGAATATTTGAGGGTTAAAATTAAAAGGTAAAAAGGAAGTTGTTTGTGTGTGTGTCCTCAGAGGGCCGGAAGAACGGGAGGCAGGCTGGTGTCAGAACAAAGGAGGGGAAGCTGGGGGCTTTCCATGTCAGCTGACGCGGGCTGACTCAGAAATGCACATTATAAAACAGCTATCATGTAAACAACTAGCACATGTCAGGTAGTAAAGCTAGCTTGGCATTCATTCATTTAGTTAGTCCTCAAAATAACCCATCAGTTTGGTATCATTATCTGCCCTTTACAGATAAGGACACAGAGGCCCTGAGAAATAAAGCAACTTGCCCTGATCACCCATATGCAAGTCAGTCTGACGCCAGAGCCTGGAAGGAGAGCTCAGTAGCTGCAATCACAAGACTCTGACAACTGAGGATCTGGTGGTTTGGTTTACTTCGACTCACCACCCAAAGGTGTCAAATAATCACTGCAAATGGGAGGGGTGAGAGCAGAAAGCTCTATTGTTTTGTCATATACCTTCCGTGTACTTTTGTCTGTATGGTATAGACAAAATGACAAATTCCATTTGGTGTTTAATTATGTTTTTAGGTACGTGGTGGCAGCGAGCAAGATGGTAAAAAAACTAACCTAGGTCAAGAATCTCAGTGTGATCAAATGGATGCATGGACAGAATGGCCAGACCTCAGAAGGGGATCTCCGACAAGAGTGATGTCCAAGGGCACCCTGATTCTGCTGGTTCCCAGCTCACCCACTCAACCCACATCTGCGGAGCATGGCCCTGGGAGACGGGTCAGTTACTTCCGGACTCTGGCATGACACATGCCTGGGTTCTCCAACAGGACCAAAGCTCCCTCTTAATAGGATTTACTTGCCCAAGTTTCTAAGTTTGGCTTGAAATGATGATGCTTCCCTAGAGTGCTGGCTACAGAAGATTTTCTTCTTAGGGCAGGTCTTGCATTTTACTCATCTTTGTGGCATGAACACCTAGTACAAGTACCCAGAACTCTGCTAGCAGGTAGGCAGAAGAAGAAAGGTGGGAGAAAGGGAGGAAGAAAAATTAGATATCCCTACAAATAAGTAAAATTTTCAAATTATGAATGGCTAATATTTATACGTAAAAAACAAAGAATCACTGGCACAAAATGCAATGGCCTCCTGTACATATCTCTTCCTGGAGTTAATGAATTGGAGGTACAAAGCAGGTAGGTAGTATGCATGAACGCTCCCTTCACAAAGCCAGAAAACAACACTAACAGAAACACAGGCAGAGCAGAATCCTCCCGATAGTCTCAATTTGCAAAAGGCCAGTCATACGTTTTTGACTTGCTTCAGTAACAATGGAGGGAAATCGCTTCTTTGGACCTAACTACAAAGGGCTCACTGTGAATCAGCAAAGGTCTTATATAAGTGTGCTCATGGGGCCAAAAGGTTCAGAACAGCCAAGCCCAGGAGAAGATGGTAGGCAGGGTGATTAGGCACAATGAAATCCGTATTTTTAGACTTCAAAAAGTTCAGGGAAAAAAATATTTAGGTATGCACCCACGACCAGAAAGGATGTGCAGCTCAAGAGGTATGAGAAGGATTCAAGTATAAACTCTTCGTGATGCAATCACCAGTTATCTTGGTGTTGAAAGAAACAAAGTTGGACATTGACACCAACAAATACGGCTGCCAAGGCGGCTCCCTGTCATTAGCTATCACTAGTGCATGCTTGGCTTTGCGAAGGGAAGTATAAAAGGTAGACAGGTGCATGACGGGACCCGCCCTCCTCTCAAAAGAAACAAGCACAGGAAGGCAGGAGGTACCCGATGGTGTGCAGGTCTTCAGGAAATTTAAAAGTGAGGACGACCATTGTCACAACAAGTTTGACAAACTCTGTTAACCACCAACTCCATCAGGCAGTGGAGAGTAACACTGTAGCTGAGAAAATCAAATCACTCAACTTGTACACAGTATCCGTCTTCATCAAAAAATATTCTTACAAAGTGTTGAACAATCCAGGTGAAGAGGAATAGAGAGCCCAAGAAAACTGATGAATCAGAAGTGGGCATCTGTCTCTGTTAAGCGACCCCGACTCTCCGAGCCCGGGACAATGATACCCAGAGGCTCACAGAGGAGCCTGTTAATTAGAGAAGCCTTGGCCATGTTTGGGAGACATCAGAGAGAACGGAAAGAGATTTCAGAAAACTAAAGGAGGCCAAATGTCAATTCCAAAGGGACAAAGGATCCTGAAACTACAGGACCTAAGCTCGATGTTCACAACTGAAAATTCTGCAGAAAGAACTGTTAAATAGGGGATTTGGGACATTCAGGAAAGAAAGCAATGACTACCAGGAGCCAGTACAGGTGCATGCAAAACAACTCATGCCCTATTAACTTCATTTTATGTTTAAAACAGGTTTTCCAAGCAAAGGATTGCTGCAAATGGAATTGAATGTATTCTGATTTCAGATAAGATACAGGCCAAGGGTTTCAAGACCTCCTTGTGGAGATGGAGCTCGTATGTTGTTAGCTGAATAACTCCAGAGTGAGAATTAGGGTTCAAAGTCATTTTGCAGAAAGGTCTTGGGGCTATAAGGCTCTGTCCTTGGTTCTGTACAATTTAGTTTATTTGAGTGCGATGATTTAGAGGAGGACCTGTAAGTTACACTTATTTAATATAAGCTGGAAGGCCTAGATAAAGTAAGAGAGAGCAACACCGAGATGCAAAAATCTCTCAACTAGTTGGTAAATGGTTGAAAATTCTAGGGATAATTTCTTGTTAAATTTGGCCCTGCATTTGCGTCATTAAAGAAAATTCAAATGTTCAAATACAGAACAGATGAGAACCACCTAAAAGCAGCTGATGTAAAAAGCACCAAGTGTTTCTACCTGCAGTTAAATGCAGTTTTACCCAGCAGTGTATAATTCAAACAGCGAATGCACACTTAGGCCACACAGCTGACCAAATTCTGGAGTATTCTGTTTGTTTCTGGGCCACACATTTACATGAGGACCATGACATGTTGTAAGTGTGTCAAAAGATGGAAAGGACAAAGAAAATTCTAGAAACTATGTCACCTGGGGAATGGCTGAGGGGACCAAAGATGTTTATTCTGGTAGAAGATTTAAAGAAATTCAAAATCATTTTAAACCTTTAGGACAATTTTTTTTTCCCAGAAAGAAATGCAATATACTCTATCAAGTTTCAGAGACATGGCCTGGAGACATGACTGGGATCTACGTGGAGGAGAGCTGGGGTCAACAAAGTGGAGCACACGCTACAGATTACAGCTGCCATACATGGAATGTGACACCTCCATGTCAGTGACCGCCTTGTCACTGGGTTACCCCAGCAAGGGTGGGACTGAGATTGCTCCCTGGGTGTTCGGAAACATGTACTCCAGAGCTCCCAGGGCTGCACCCATGATGCAGCTGGACATCCGGGAGGGTCTGAACACAGTGAAATGAAGGAGAAAACCAGAATAAAGGAGCAGCTCTTTTTCTCCAAATGATTGTGTGTTCATGTTAAATACACATTTTTTTTTCCTTCCTTCAGGTTGCTAAGGCAATGTCATGAATAGGAATGAAAAAGATATTCAATCACAAAAATATGCTTTGACAATATCACATTAGGCTCAGGAAAAACAGTCTTTTGTGTACTCACGGCTTCTGCACTGACAAGTGCGACAACCAGTGGGATCAAGCTTGAAACCATAAGTGCAGTCCTTGTCCGTCAGGCTGCAGTTTGCTAACTCCCCACAGGCAGGTGGATCAATTGTGATGTAGGTTGGTTCTAATAATAAAGACAGAAAAAAAAAATCAATGAAACATATGATTACCTCTTAGATGCTATTCAGCTTTTGAAATCCCACACTACGGTAAGTTACCAAAAAAAAAAAAAAAACCCCACCAAAACTAATAGATAATTTTCATCAATCTTAAACTTTCACATTTTCATACTGTCTTTAATCCCTGAAAAAGAAATGTTATTTTAGATTTCTGAAAATTTGGACGTTCTATTTCTTCAACGTTTGAGCAATTTCTGCATTTTTGGGAACCCTCACACGACACTTTTCTGTTGGTCATCACTACAGAAAGCAGACAAGAGAGGTTAAAATGAACGCCATTTAAATTGTGAACTGTTCTCTTTCTTCCTGTTTTCTGAGTTTATTTTTTACAATAACCAGGACAGAGCTTCCAATTGTCAATGATCTTGCTCTCCATTTTGCAATGCTTCTGAAATCTGTTAGCCTTTTTTTCAAGTTAATGAATTGGAGATATTTTTGAGGCTAGTTTAAAACATCTGGATTTCTTTGATCTTTCACGTGACATCCTTCCAGTGACTGCAGAAGACATGGCGGAGTGCATCGTCTGTAGGAGCTTACACTCACAGCCCAGGGCCTATAGGAGGGGGAGACTGAGACACAAGTGTTCGAGGGGCAGAGAGAGCAGTCACCCTGGGATGAGATGCAGAGTAAAGAAACTAAGGCCAGAGGTGAGCCTGACCTTCCCTGCCACGTTAATAATGAGGAATTGTTCCGGGTAATAACAGTAATTACACACCTACGTGAAGTGTATCATATACCTGCATAACGTCTGAAGTGCTCTTCATAAATGCCTTTAACTTTTATCACGGTCCAGTGATGTGGGTGCCATCATTATCCCTATTTTACAGATGATGCAATCTAGGGTCCTGACTGACCCAAGGTCACAGAGTTAGTGAGAGGTGGACCTCAGATTCAAACCCAGGCCTTCTGGCTCCAGGGTCACACCCTGCTTTTGTGCGATACAAAGCCCACTGTTAACAGGAACTGCTCTGCAGCGACTGACCAGGGACGGTTCACATAATGTCAAACTGGGAGAAGAGCGTTGCCAAAGGCAACAGGGATACCGACACCTTTAAGTGGCCTCTTTTCCACCAAAAGACACTATGAACTTCTTCCGGATGTGCTGGCTCTCACAGTATCTTCGTGAGGCACTCAGTACAGAATGTCTCTACCTATGTTTTCACAAATGGAAAATATGAGGTGCAGAGAGGGTAAGTGGCTTATCTAAGTTTATACAGCAACCCAGTAGCAGGCTGGGAATAGAACAGAACAGAGGTTCCTGACCTCCTGTCCAACACTCTATCCATTAGTCCACACTGTCTTCTCAAGTTTCATCTCCCGTTACCATGGAAGAGAGACCAAAAATAAGTGTTTTAGCTGCCACTGCTAAGACCAAGAGTTCTACGTTTTTATCCATCTGCTAAAAGAGGCCAGTGATTCAACTCTTCACAGGTAGTGAGCAACTCTGACTTATTAAGGAGATGCTTTGATCAGCATTCTCCCAGTAAAAATACTGTGTGAAGAGGGGGTAGCACACTCCGTTTTTATTACAGCAACGCTGAAAGAACATCTCCCTGAAACTTTACATAAAATTCCCACTGCTGTAAAATTTCTAATTTCCTTCGATGACTGAAGCATACTTTCTGAGCGGTAACTGTAAACATCAAAAAGTAGTTTAATTTTAGGCAAGTTTTAAGACACAGTGAATGAAACACAGTAGTGCTACCTTCCTACTTCCTCTAAACATCTTCGATTTTCAAACCTATGGTCTTTCCTTTATCACTACTCTTACTACCTACCCAAGACAATAATTCTATTTCAGCCTTCAGCCACAGGACTGCTAAGGTTTTACCAAATTTATTCTAACCACAAATATGAGAGAGAGCAGAGGACCAGCACTGTGTGTAACCACACCACAGATTATCCCACTGAAGGACTTAGGTCTCTGTTCTAGAGAGTTACTAGAGGAAGGATCAGGGATGGAGTCTAAACTCTATGTCCAGTGCTTTAGTTAGTGGCTTATGGATAAAGAAATGTCTTGGACACATCTACACAAACCAAAACCTTGTATTCCTTATTGACACCTAAGTTTATGAGAAACTTTTGCCTTCAGAAAGTATATGATGGAAAAAATATATATCTGGGCAGATTACACTGACACTGAAATTGCATAATAATCAGAGGGCAGCGCGGGATTTCACTTGCAGTGAATTTTAGGGATTTGTTAAGAGAATCAGTAGTGATGTATATGCTATTTTTGGTACATATGATGATTAATAGGTGGGATTAAGATTGTGATCTGAGGCTAGAAAGTGAAAGAAAAAATAATAATTGGTTGTTTGAGAGTCAGAACCACGACACTGACTTGGACAGCCCAACACTTTGGCCAAATGGCTTCGTCAGCTGGGTGTGCAGTCCCAGACGTGAATCGAGCGCACATTTCTCCAACAGAGGAAATACGTTCAGTATGTTTTCCTATAGCATTCAGGATAACAGCTTTAGCAAAGTTTAACAAATGAAAGAAAAAAAAAAAGCATAGAAAGGCTGTTTAAGAAGGTGCTGGTTCCACGATGCTACATTGTAAATATTTTAGGTAAAACAAGTCCTACTTATGCATAACTGGGACATTGTGCTGTACATCAGAAATTGACACATGGCAACTGACTATACTTCAATTAAATAAAAAAAAGTCCTACTGGATGTCTTCCAGGCCTCAGATGATGGGGGGAATGCAAGAAGCAAAACATTACTTTGTGCCTTTGTAATGAATATTTCCCTATTCAGCGATGATGTACATTAGATGGAAGAAATTGGGACGTATATACTTTTCAAATTCTGCCTCCCTCAATATTTAATATTAAGACACAGAAAACTCAACAAGACCATTTATTTAACGAAACCAACTTACTCTAAAACTATTCAACTGCCCCTCAATAGATTAGGCTGAACGTAACACTCACTGTGATATATTAAGTATAGACAAAAGTCTAAATTTTTTTTTAAAAAAGCATTTTAACACTAGTCATCTTATTTTATTATGCTAAGCAAGTAAGCACAGTTTTCCTTTTCAAATACAAACTGGAATACATTTTTACAGCCTTTTGAGGATGGTGGCACCTGTTCTGGGGTGCTTACTGCTGTTGTCCTATGTCACTGGAGTAATAGCCGATTTGTAAAGACACATATGCAGGCAACTAGCTGCCTCCTAACATTTCACCTAAAGTCATACATCATGTTCTATTCCCTTTCATCATTCTCTCAACGTTTTAGTGTTTGGTTTCCTACCACGTGAGGCCAACTCTATTTTATAATTCTGTAAGAACAATATTACAACAGAAATATGCAACTATAAATCGTCTAGCAAAAACCCTGACACTATCATAAATGGATCTGGGCGTCTGCTTTCAGTCCAGTATATTAATATGTAATCTCAGCACTGGTCCTATTACTACCATCAGGGCAGTATTTTGAGAATGAAGTGCTGTGAGAGTACTGAAATTCAATTTCTTATTCCAAATAATAAATTCCAAAGTGAGACCACACTTGATACCATCTTGAGTTAGAGCATTTCGAATCAAAATTACATTTACAGTCCTTAAAGAGTAACTAAGAGCTGGTTAGACTTTTTTGTATGGTTTCTATCCAAGGAAGTTCTTAGTGGGGAAAGAGGTAAGTTTAAAGAATCTAGAACCATAGTATCACAGTATGATTGTTTCTAATCCAAATAAAGAGTTTGAGGAAGTGTCAGTGAAATATGTGAAACGTGCATTTTGCTTGTTAGAGCATCCTGAAGTTTGTGTATTGGGAACTGTTTTTATCCCATGCTTTCTCTATGCAACAGTGCTCTGACTACAGAAAATATCCTGATGGGGCTTGGCCCAAAGACCAGATGACTCCCATTTAAATCCTACCTTTCTGTGCTCATAGATTACCTGGGGTACAATACTGACATGGCATCCCAGAGAGTACATGCCTTTCTAGAAGGATGATGGTGATGCCATGTCCTTGGAGAATTTGGCTAACATCAGTTGAACAGACAATGGAGACATTGATACAACTGCCTGTTGCCTGAAGCAAAGAAAACCGTCTCCCTTTAAGCTGGTTGGGCAGAGATGTGTTAGGGGCCACTTTCAGAGGACAGAAAATGGTCTGGTCTTGGATCTCCTTATTTAGGAGAATGAGAAAATGCTTGCACAAAGATGGATTTGGCAAGGGGAGACTCAAAGAAGTGCTGCTTACAGGATCACCCTGAAATTCCATCTCATCTCATATTGAATCAGCTGAGGAATTAAAGAAATACCTTAATGTCCTCCAAAGGAAGAAGGCTTGAAACAGCAGGAATTCATTGTCTTTGGCTACAACTATTTCTAAAGGGAACCCTGGAACCGCTTCTTTGTGGAGAAGAATTCTAGAAATATTTTCTGAGCCTAGAAGCAATAAAGAACAAAAATGGGTGTTTGTTATGTGTAGATTCAGTTTGCTGATTCCTAGCCTGCATCTGAGTGGGAATCTCTCCTCGCCTCAACCTGTTTTTCCGAATGATTTTTAAAGACTTTCCAAGTACCTCGTACTGTCCAGAAGAGCGATTTTTACAAGAACCCTTGGGACTGTGTCAGGAGTGCAGAAATACAGTCACCAATTCTTATTCCAAGTCTCAGAGAACAAAATTCTGGAAGGAAACTATTATAACATGCAGTAACACAAACAAACACTTACTGGTTCTTTATTTTACACTTATTTAAAATTAAGGGATGGATATCTCTTTCATATCCTAGGAAGCCCAACAAATCCCTTAACAGTAAAAACATTTCCAGGAAAACATTCATATTTTTTAAGATTTAAAGAGCCTCATACACTAAGCTTCTAAATCAGAACATCATCAGTATTTCACACGGATGTTCAAGTTCTTCTTAGGAGCAGTTTTATCTCCTCAATAGGGTATGATGGCACTGTGATCACAATTAATTTGGTCAAGAGTATAAAACTGAAATAAAAATCATCACTTTAACACCAAGGCCTCAGCACTAGACCTTAAAGTAACACCTTTCAGTATTCAGGAGGTATAAATGTGTTAAGCAAATCTAAGCTCTCTGCTTTCTTCCTTTTTACTTTATTTTATGGAGAATTTTCCAAAAAGAGGAAAGGGAAGTAAGAAGTTGAAACCCAAATCCAACCTTTTAAGGTGTTGGTTTAAAGTTTTAATATTCTGTCATCACACTGGATAGTTTAACATGTTTGGGACAATAACAGAACAAAAAATGTATTCTGACTATCAGTTATTTAAAAATGTGTAATAATGTTAATTTGCTTCTGAAACAACGTCTATAATCACTGGTTTTTATATTTCAGATAGAAATAGCTTAAATGAAAATGTTAATAAATGCTTTTAACTTTGTGTCTAAACTGTATTACTCCACTGAACTGGTTTTGAATTAATGCATACAAGGTTCTTCTCATTACCTTGATTACTATGAGCTGTTTATCTTGCAAAGCATACTAATTATCTCCATTGAGAAATGTGTGAAGCACTCTTTCTGATCAGCAACCCTGGGGAGGCTGACAGCCAATTAGTTGCTCTTGAGCATGGACGGGCGACTCTGGGAAAGCACACTTGTGGAAGGCACACCGAGCCACTGCTCTTAGGTCTGTCTGCAGCACTGACTCTGTTGGGAGGGTAATAATTAGCTCTGGTTCCAGAGCTCAGTGGTCTCTAGGAGTGCGGCGGGCTCCCCGGGCTGAGCTCTGGGTGAGTGGCAGGCTGGGGGGGGGGGGGCCTGGCTGTTGGGGGCAGCTGCCTACCAGTGCCCTTGAGTCCTACGAATCTATACAAGTGCAAGTGTGCCCACCCAGACACATACCAAAAATGTTTTTCTGGAAAAACCTAGCCTATAGGCAAATTTCTAGAAAAAGTAGTTTTTAAGGCAGTTATAGTCTTATATTTCTTTTATAAGTTAAAAAATTTAAAGCGGAAGTAATAAGATAAATGAAGCTAATTCCTATCTGCCTCTTACTACCTCTCCTTTTGGGATTTATTAATGGTTTGCGTATTTCACATAGCTCTTCTGTGTAAATTCACAAACCTGCTTATTTGATTGTGAGAGATAAAGATGAACAATTATGTTGTCTTTTCAGGCCTAATTCAGGCACTCTCTTCCTTAAGATTTTTTTTGGGGGGGGGGGTTGGACTTGGTTAAGGCACATGAATATCTAATGAGTGGGAAAATTCCAAAACTTCACTTGGTTTATATGGCTAAATATATAAGGCCTCCTATAGCCCCACTCATTACTGGTAGCCTGTCCAGGGCAATAAAACTGGAGATCAAGTTGTCCAAGACATAACCAAAGGAGATAGCTTATCTGTTTTATAGTGTCTTCATATGTCATTCTGTTACCATGGTTACTTTTCAGATGTGACCATAACTAGTCAGAAAACCATTCAAATAAATCAGCAAATTGTTAACATAACTGGCAGCCTGGGAAGAGAAGTACAGTAAAGATGAAATTTTCCCAAATGAAGCTAGAGGGAAAATTTTATTACTGTAGACAATAAGAAAAAAAAAATCCAGGATACAAAAATTCCCTAATCTGGAAGTGGGAATTTCCATGGGGCATGAATGTGTATTTAAGAAAGTCTCATTTAAGTCATGGAAAAAAGTCTCTTAAACAGTTGCAGTTTTCAAATTCTTTCAGCCACCACACATTTAGTTATCCTTTTTTTCCTTTGTATATATTTCTCATAACAACACCTACATCTTTGTAATTTCTAAAGTACTTATCTCAGAGCAGTTTCTTTATTTTAAAATGAATGGTGTGAAAATGTTCCTAAGACTACTATTATTTTATGGGCAGATAGAGAAGCAACCATATATTTACTTTAGGCCTGTTTATTAACCTTGTATGCTTTTTTCTAAGGAATTTTGGCTATTGGTCATATTTTCCTTCCTTTACCAATCTCATATTTAATAGGAAAAGACAGTAGTATGATTATATGATTATTAAAAGACCACAAAAAAAGATTAAAAAAATTTTTAACAGAGAATGGGATATCTTTTTCCAGGAATTCGGTGTGAGGGAGCTCACAAAATGATTGGGTTCCAAGAACAATCTGGACCTTTCATACTTCTGTTTTATCCTTGCATTATTTTTTATTGTTCACTTTCATGGGGAATATATCTTGGTAACCTGGAAAAAATGTGCCATATTTTTAGGTACGTATGTATATGTGTGTATGCACATTTTAATTCTGACATCTCAATCCCTCTGGGAAATGGCTGAGAACCAGGGAGAAAGGGTCTTCACATTAGGGGCAATGGTTTATTTGTTGTTTGCAACCATAGTACCTAGCAAAGGGCTTGGTCCACTGTAGTGCTTAATGAATGAACAAAGAGGACAACAAGATTTCTGAGAACCAAAAGTCAGGACACACCTTTTGAGAAAGAAGAGCCCCACTCAATACTGTCCCTAACAGGCTGAATCTCTAATCTCCTAACTTTCAGAGGAACAGACTGTATGTTCCTTAGGATCCTCATCACGGGAGGTGTCCCTTGCACACAGTAGGTACTCAATAAATGAACTCCACTGAAGTAGTGAGCTAGATCAGAAGGCTGGTGTGAATCTGACACACTAACAGTGAAAACTAAATGTAAATTCCCAACCCAAACAGTCCAAAATGAAATGGGTTAAATTACAGTCTTGTACCTTTGGCCTAACAAGGCACAAAAGTACACAGAACACTGTGGAAAGTCCCCCTTCAAAATTCTTAACAGAAAATCTGACACCCCAAATTTCAATTGTCTGGGGAATTTACTTCTGTGACAACTTCATTCCCTGATGGTGCCAAATGAATAAAGTGTTACTAAAATAGTCCTGAAAATAGCTGGGCACTCACTCAACTCAGAAATTCGTCCCGTCCTGGATGAAGGATGGCTACTTGTGCCGAGTGCTCAGCAGATCGGCCTTGTGATTAAGCCAAGACAGGCAAGAGTCAGAGGGAGACGAGGGAAGCGTCCAGGATCAGAATGCACAGGTGATGATGCCATCTGGGTGCCCGCACACTGAAGGGGGCGGAGTAGCCCATTTATTTTTCTCAGCAGAGACTTGAGGGCCACTGGTCAGAGCCTGGAGTCTGGCTGGGTGTGAATGAGGCTGGGCACTAGGCAAGTGTGAGGACAGAGACATCCAGGAAAACAGCTCCGTGCTCTCAGGTGAGCTGTTTCCCCAGGTGGGAGAAGCAGGAACGGACAAGGGGAATGCAGGCTCTCTAGGAGGTCAAACTGCAAGGTCAAAATTCCAGGCAGAGGTTCAGGAGAAGAATCCAGATCAAAGGCCAGGCCACAAAAGGACAGAATGACAGTAAGTGGGGCTCAGAGATGAGGACAGAGGAGCCAGGAGCAAGAAAGCCTTTGAACCTGAGCCACGATGATCAAGCACTTTCATAGTCACAACGGCTCCTCCTCCCACCTCCCTCCTCACGAGGAGGTCTAAAGGAAGCAACGCCAAGGACACGGACTTGGGACCCGAAGACTTAGCTTGAGTTCCTGTTCTTCCATTATTTGACATGTGATGCTGTACCTCTCTGGGCTTCTATAAAAAGTGGAAATTCCCATTATTTTTATCTCACAAGATCATAGTAAGATTCAAATAAGACCATCAAGAGCGGACTAGCCCATAAACTCTGAGGGACACATAAATATTACTTGTTGCCGTCATTTTTGTTGAAATGACTACCCTGCCTGCTCAGAGCTAGAACTGGTCTCAGATGATGGCTCAGTAAATGAATTATGGGCCCTTTTGCAGGCCTCAAATATTTAGCTGATAAATGGTCTGACAGCTGGTTTGGCATTCTGAACCCTGTCCATTGTAACTTAAGCATCATTTTCTATCTCCACTGATAACAAGAAAAGCATTTGGGATGTGGGTGGGTCCATAATGCCCTTTCGCATGGTCTGGTAAGCTTTGGAACATGTTAGTGACCAGCCAGTGGCGCCTTTCACATTTGCTGAGTAGCAGTCTGATGACCATTGTTTCGAGTACTGACTGTGACCATGGTGTCTCGAAGAGAAGAGAAATCTCTTCGTAATCAGCTTATCCAGGGTCAGTTGAAACAATGACTCTGTGCCTGGCTGACCCCGTGCTTCCTCTCTCATGATGGGGCTGCCCTGGATCTTCAGAGGAGGGCAGACTCATCACAGTAGAATTTACACTGCTTTGGTATCTTTGCTTGTAGTTCTGCCACTCTCAAGTTAGATGCAGAAGACCATCTCTAAAAGATGCCTCTGATCAGCAAATCTTAGTTTCAGGAAGTCAGTGATCTGAAACTCATGTCAATAATGAGAGTTCAACCAGCACTTTCTTAACAATAATATTGGCTTGGGGGGTGGGGGGCCCATTTCACTTAAATAACAATGTTCTCAAGAGTGTCACAGGACTGTGGAGCACCCCTATTGACTTCATCTGGCCCCAAATCTCTGTGGAATCTTTTAAAAATTTGGTTCCCAGAAAGCACGAGAGAGTCACCATCTTGCAAAGTTCTTGCAAGCTTTCTGCTCTCTCAGTTATGCAAGGCCTGAGGCCAGCCTGGACTGACAGCTTATTATCTCAGAACATTTTTTTAGCTTCACGAACAAAACAGACTCCCTGAATTGCTTTAAAAAGGGAGCTGATTTGCAGAGCAATAGCTTTCCAATTAAGGTAGAAAAGAATACTATCTTGAGTCTTCCTACAGCCCAAGCTAAGGGTGGCAGGACCACAGCACAAGACACAGGCGTAGAGAAAGGGCGGGCACTGAATACGCAAACAAGCATTAAACACACCTCGCTGGATTCCAAAGCAGATCCAAGGCGGTCTCAAGTTACGTCACATACGTATACGTTTTTAAAGTGAGGAAATGAGGATCAAGGTAAATTTTAAGGAGAAAGAATACGCTCAGGGATGAGGCGAACACCCAGAGCACACACCAGGAGGTCCTGCCTGATCGGGGAGGTGGCTTAACCCACTTGACTCTCAGTGTGTTCAGCAGCCAAGGCGAATATCAAACCCAGAGTGCTGTATAACTCTCAGGTCCCCAAGGACCAAGCACCTGCTGGCATTAGAATGCTCTTGGGGATTTTTAGTCTGTTTCACGATGCTGCAAAGAGCTGGAGCCTTGAACTGAATCTTATTTTCCTCTGGGGGTAAGTATTAAATTCTGCGGATTCCAATGGTCTAAATACCTGAATTGGACTCTGTCTCAAAAAAATGTAATACATCCAGCTAATGTCTCAGATGTGAAAGTAAAATTCACCTGATGTGTAAATAGGTTTCCTGAAGATATACATGGAAAGTGAAAATCTGGTCAAACTGCTAACAATTCAATTCAAATTTTAAAATGTGTAAGATGCAACGCATCACCATCTTCTCCTGTTTCTGACAAATTTCAGGAAAGTACTAAATGTTCATTGTTGCTTGTTCCGTATCAAATTAAGATCAAACTGCTGATATGACCCCTGGATCAAGATCTGGTGCTGTCAAGCCCCCGATAACAGATGTCCCAATGTGCATGATGATGGATGGTGAGCACTTTGGGGTCTCGAGTGGAGAGGCTGACATGTGGGCCACCTCGGCAGCCACCTGTGACGGGAGAGCCATCAATGGGCAAGGGAGGCCCTTCAGTAGACACTTTCATTCCGTCAGTCTGTCCTGTTATTTACAACAATATTGCAGCAGATACTTTATCTTCAGCAATCTGATAGACACAGCACAGAAGATACTTCAACAGGGCCTTGACTGCAGTTCACTGGGTTGCTCACCATCTCTAATTCTAACCCTCATGTATTAAACAATGTGAAATCATTTTGTTCATTTAAGATTAAGACTATACAGTGAGACAGTTTAAAATGGTACAATCAGAGGCAACAGCTCAGTGGCAGAGTGGATGCTTAAACAAATGGGTCCTAATTAAATGTATAAGCTTTTGCACAGCAAAGGAAACCATAAGCAAAACAAAACAACAACCTATGGAATGGGACAAAATATTTGCAAATGATGCAACTGACAAAGGCTTAACTTCCAGAATATATAAACAGATCATACAACTTAGTAACAAAAAAACAAACAACCCAATTCAAAAATAGGCAGAGGACCTAAGCAAGCAATTCTCCAATGAAGACATATAAATGGCCAATAGGCACGTGAAAAAATGCTCAATATCACTAATTATCAGAGAAATGCAAATCAAAACTACAATGAAGTATATCACCACACACCCGTCAGAATGGTCATCATTAAAAAGTCCATGAAAAAAAAAAAAAAGTCCATGAACGATAAATGCTGGAGAGGGTGTGGAGAAAAGGGAACCCTCCTACACTGCTGGTGGGAATATAGTTTGGTACAACCATTATGGAAAACCGTATGGAGATTCCTCAAAAAACTAAAAACAGACCTACTATATGATTCAGCAATCCCACTCCTGGGCGTATATCCTGAGGGAACTCTAACTTGAAAAGCTACATGCACCCAATGTTCATAGCAGCACTATTTACAATAGTCAAGACATGGAAGCAACCTGAATGCCCATCGACAGATGACTGGATAAAGAAGTTGTAGTATATTTATACAATGGACTACTACTCAGCCAGAAAAAATAAAATAATGACATTTGCAGCAACACAGATGGACCTGGAGATCGTCATTCTAAGTGAAGTAAGCCAGAAAGAGAAAGAAAAATACCATGTGATATCACTCATATGTGGAATCTTAAAAAAAAAAAAAAAAGGACACTATGAACTCATCTACAAAACAGAAACAGACTCACAGACATAGTAAACAATCTTATGGTTACCCAGGAAGAGATGAGAAGGGATAAATTTGGGAGTTTGAGATTTACACATGTTAGCCACTATATATAAAAATAGATTTAAAAAATAGTTTCTTCTGTATAGCACAGGGAACTATGTTCAGTATCTTGTAATAACCTTTAATGAAAAAAATATGAAAACAAATATATGTGTGTATATGCATGACTGGGATTGTGCTGTACACCAGAAATTGACACATTGTAATTGACTGTATTTCAATTAAAAGAAATAAAATTACAGAAGTTAAAAAAAAAAAAAGAAACCATGCTTGAGGTCCTGGGTTCAATCCCCAGTACCTCCTAAATGAATGAATGAATGAATAAATAAATAAATAAAATGGTACAATCAGAAATGGAGTTAAAGTACTAAAATGTTAGAAATAAATCATATTAATTACCACTTCTTTTAAGTTATTTTTATAGGGAAATTATCTTAGTCTAACTTCTTTGAAAATATATTTGAATGGAACACCTGAAATTCCACAAAAATGTTGTAATATAATAGATGACCATTTAAATATATGCCTCCGGCCCCTAGAAGTCATATAAATACTATGCAGTAAGTGAATTGATTTTTTTCCCCCAATAAACACACCAGGAGTTATACCTACAAATAAGTGTTATTGCTAAAACTACTCACTTTTGGGGGCTATATGCTTGTGCTAAAATGCTGCTCATATTAAAATTCTATTTGAAACTTCTCTTTAGAGCTGCTTTCGGAGGAAATTACTATGTCATAGAAGACAGGGTGCCTTTATTTACTGTCACTTTTTGCTTCCTCTGAACAGTTTTACCCAGCTAGATCTCCCAGCCTTTCCACCACACTTAGATGTGAACAACTCTATTTCCTAGAGTCTAATGTACCTCTAAAGCCAGGTGTTAACAGAGCTAAGGATATTCCAAAGGATGTGCTGCAAGCTCTAACGTCAGCTTCCACAGAGAAGGACCAAAAATATTGCGAATGACTGTATTCCTGCAAGAGCTGTATAGTTTTCCCATGTAACTATTCTGAAAAGACAAACATTTCACTTGGACATGTAAATCTTCATATGTTTGAAAATAATTTCATTACTTTATAGTTGGACCTGGTATTGCTGGGAACAAACAAACAAGCTTCATATGACCAGTGCTGTCAGTGTGATAAACAGGTGTGCTGAGACCAATTCATTCCTCGGAACTGAGGCAAACTGGAAGGAGATGAAGATGGGGACTGTGAGCTAAGATGGTCTAATAAGCCATGGTTAGGAAGCAGGACATCTCTCGAGAGGCAGACAATGTGATTACCAGTTAAAATGTTAAATGCTATTAGGCTGACAGAAGCTAAAAGGAAACCAATTATGTTACTTCTGGTCAAAGGTTGCACCATAAGGAAAATGGAGACTTTCTTTCTAACACTCACAAGCCTTTCCTGAAGGGCATGTCTCTTAATAACCTTCATTAACTTCTGTTTGGTTGCCTAAGAGTTGTCTCTGAGCCAAAAAAAGTTTAACTCAGTCTCAGTAGAGATTGTGTTTATGTAAGCTTGTTGGAAAAACATTCCTATCATTTCAAGAATGACTAAATATTTTTCATTCACATAGCTGGCATTCCAGACTATGTTTTCCTGCCTCTGTTGATTAGATGAAAATTAGCAGGCCCAAGTCTGAACTATTAGGTTCGATTATTATCTTAGTAGGAATATTATGAGACTCCTGGCAGTAATGCCCTTTTAGGTATGGGAGGTGGAGAGCACAGGAAATAAAGAGGAACCTGCCCTTTGTGGGCCATTTGGACAGAGAAATACTTAGCAGCCAGGACTGTTGAATGCTGGAAAATCAGAGGCAGAGGTTTCTCTAATCACGTTTCAGAATCAGCTCTGAACCATAACATTCTAATGTTACTTGAAATACCTAAAGATGCTTTAAATGCCCAAAGAGAATCAAAATACTGTGAAATTCATCCTCGAACAATTTCCGATGCTTAGGTGAGAGGCCTACCTAGGCTGACACATGGTCATGCGTGATGCATTTGTTACCCTACAAATGACCTTATTTGGACAAGCAAAAAAACACCCTGTGCTCTATTTTAATTTCCATTTATGGAACTAGTTTCCAGGACACTTAGAGTTAAAGGATGAAACAACATGCCTAACAGTCTTTCAGATATTACGAGTATTTTATTATTCTTGGCCTGCTAATAATAGCATAGTATATGGCACTGAAGCAATACCACCCATAAACTGAGTTTTGATCCCTGTTATGTACCAGAACATTAATATCAGGTGACCCTGTGGCATCTTGGACTTCACTGCCTATCAGGTCAGCCAAACTATGTTTGACTCCTTGCCACAGAAGCAGTAGCTTAATCATTTGAGATACTGTTTGGTGAGGAAGTATTATGGGCAGGGCTGGAAACATTTTTTCTTGTTTCAAAGAATTCCCACCCAGATATGTGCCTGGTACAGACTTTTCTGGCAGCCCAGTAGAAATCTCATTTGAAGGGCGGTTTGATTCAAATCGTATCATCAGAATTTATGGGAAAGAATATAGTGCTCCCATAAAACTAGGATTGATGAGGAGGAGGACAGCCTATTTCACGGCTCAGACTTCCAGCCCTTTAGAGGACCACAGCAGGAGACCTACTAGGTGAGTTGATGCTGAAGTGGCTTACTATCCAGCACAGTCAAGAAACGCCTCATGCCCTCTCTTTAGCAGTGTCCCCAGTGTCCCAAGCAAGACCAGGATTCCCCAAGAAAGGGTTCCAAGAAAGCCAGGCGGCAGGAAAACAGTTGATTGTCTAGTTTAATCACATTCCATCCTAAGGCCGGGGAGTTAGAAAGAATCCACAGGCAGGGAATCAGCCTCGTTTTCTTCCATTTCAAGAGTTCGTTCAGTCCAGGTTAGCAGAGTTACTAGGCCTGCCTGAAACTCAGCTCAGTGCCAGATAGTAACTGCAAATAACACTCATTTAAAGCTTTCATTATGGAAGACTCTCCAAAAATACTGAAGTAGATACACTAACATGGTGGACCTTCCTATATCTGTTATTCAGCTGTGACCATCTACAAACTCTTTGATTTCCTGTGTGAAATGGGAAATGGATTTCGCTTTTGTTTCAGAGAAACAGAAACATTAGAAATGAAAGCACCTAATTGCCCAACCACAAGCATGGAATTTATTTACTAGCAACCCAAATCATACTATTGAATGTTACCTTGTAAACTATTACCTATGTTGTTCCTATTCTTGAAAAGTGATACTCTTGGTGTTGGCTCTGAAATCCCCAAGGTCACCGAAACCATCAACTCCTCCCAGCAGGAGACTCTGCACACACTGGGCCTAAAGAACACCCAGGTCACAGTGGCCACCTGGGCAGGGTCCAGCCAGAGCCCAAGATGAGACAGCAGATCAAGCCTGACATCAAGACTGATCAGTGATGATGAAATTCTTATCTCTTGCATCAGGCAGTCACGGTCAAGCTGGCCTCACATTTGTCCACATATCTTGCATTTTTCTTGGCATCACAGGCATGTCACATATATCCTGCAGCCAAAATTTCCAGTCCCTTATCTTACCTTTAATTATAAAACAAACTGGGTTTTTTGTTTTTGTTTTTTTTTTTAGAAAAAGGTACTCTGCCCTTAGGGACGTCCCTCTGACATTAAAAATTGACTTAGGTAGCATTTATACCTGGCATTATTGGAAAATACATTAGCAAATTAGTCTCAACATCTAATTGTGATATTAAAAAATAATTCTAGCTAAAAACAATGCAGTGGTACCTATACACTCTAAAGGAACGTTTTAATTGGAGGGTCTGGAGAAGGCGCACCTGAACTCTGTGTTTCTGGACTGCAATGAGAGAGAATAAACCACAATTTACAAACCAGTCTGGAAAGGCCGCCCTTGGAGGGGGTCGAGAGCTAAGTGCTCATGGCAATGAGAGAGAATAAACCACAATTTACAAACCAGTCTGGAAAGGCCGCCCTTGGAGGGGGTCGAGAGCTAAGTGCTCACCAGGAGGGTTAGCAGTCCACCTGAAGCTTAACTGGTCCAACTCACCTGGACCCACTGTGCGCCACACCCACTTGGTAGAACACTCTGCCTTCTGTTCTCAAAGTGCATTTTCAAATACAAGCATTCTAACATTGTTCCTTTTTCAGCTCACCAGGGGTCAGCATCTGACCCCTTTAACAGCACTGGTTATGGAAACCCTCCGAGTCTGCTGGCTTCCTCAGCTAAGAAGTACCAGGAGTCTGGCTGTGATCTCCTACGCCAGTCTTTTTCTCCTTCACTCACTCATCCACTCACTCATCATTCATTCATTAACAATTTTTGAGCACCTACTTTCATTTCAGGTAATTTTAGAGATTCAAAAGCATAGCTCACGGGGGACGTAGCCCCTTCCAGGTTACTGGCCAACAGGAGGGGCAGTCAGTGCTCTGTTTGTCTCAGGCAGTATCCCTGTGGGAGCCAGAGCCACTGCTCTGCCACTTTCAAGCTGTAGTCCTTGGGCAAGTTACATGACTTCTGAACTTGGGCTCTGTGATCATAAACTAGGATGGCAGTATTTGCACCAGAAGGAAGTTGCGGGGATCAGTGGGCTGATGCTCTTAAAAGCACTGAGGCCTGGCTCACAGCCAGTGTGGAGAAATGTTAGCTACTGTCCTAGGGCTGTAAATAAGATGATGCAAATGGTGGTCCATGCAGAGGAAGACTCAATTCCATACATGTGCTTAAACTGCAAACTGTATATGCTCTTCCATGTATGTCCATTCCAGCCTTTTACAAGGGCCAGAAAATAAAAATACTGCCATTGACAAACAAGAGGAGATGATGAGAAAAGCCAACAGAGCAAAACATAAGAATGCAATCACTTACAGACCTACAGACTGGGATGGCTTATCTGTAAACTCGAATTGGGTGTTGACAATAACTTGCTAAGACTTAATCATGAGAGTACTCAAGTGCCAATTTAAAAAAGCTCTTAGGTACTTGTGAATCGAGTTAGCTGTCAAGTAACAGCGTAGTCTTTAAGGGCCCCCGGGTTCACATCCCCAGTCCTCCAGGAGTAACCAAGCACATTATATAGTCACTTGGAAGGTATGTACCTCTCCTAACAGCAGCAGCCACAACAAGGTTCCTCTTCCCCGCAGGCCCTAACACACCATGTACCACACCAGTAATTCATTTAGGAAGAATCTAAAACCACAACCCTTGTGTGGGGTCCTTTCATCAAAGTTCAGGCTCTGACCTTGTACCTTGGGACCGTAGCTAACAAGGGTGATGGCCAACATTAGTGATGCAGTCGTGTGCAGAGGAACTTACTATGTTTAAACTGCATAAATATCTGTGTTTCTGTTTTTCTCCAAATAATTCTGGCTGATTTTTTTTACACAACACCACCTTGCTTTTTTCTTATTTCATCGAATCCTTTGGCTCTTCTGAAATCACTTGAAATTCTATTTAAATATGCGATTGAATTAACTCCTGAGAAAAATACCTTCAAATAGTTCCAGAGATGTTCTTGGATCCTAAAAACTAATAAGCAGTAACATCTAGTCACCCTGTATTATTCTGTGGTGTGTATTATTAGTCAATAATAATAAACTTTTACGATCATTATCTTCAGCTGCGCACTCTATTCCGATCCCACACCGCAAGGGTCTGTCTTCCGAACACATCGTTACATGGGAGCATTACTGTCGCACAAACCCAATCTTACATGAAGCTCACTACTTAACTGAGTTAAAAACAAAAGCAAGAAACAGAAGATAAATTAGTGCTCGGAGAACTAGACAATGGAAGCTTCTGAAAGTCTCAATGAAGAAAGGCAAGTGCCAGACCATGAAGGAGACAGAAGGGAACTGAACCAGCAGAGCCTAACAGCCTGAAAGAAGGATGCCAAGTCCGGCAGAGCAGAGCTGACCTGGGTGTGAGGCTTGAGAAGCAAATCTAGGATGTGCCTCAAAGGCATCCTTCCCCTGAGGTCCCCAAACGGGGGGGAGAGGGCAGGTGGGAGATCACATCAAAAACGCCTACAACAGTTGTCAAACTGCAAATGGCTTCCTCCCTGTCACCTGACTTCGGTGTCTCCCAAAAGCCAGAGATGAGGAGAGATTAATAAGGGAACCAGAAACACAGGCAGGAGGACACCACGATGACATCTGGGAGCAGGGGAAGCAGACAAAAACGCAGCCGAATGGGACAGACTTCGGCTGACCGCAGCTCAGTCACGTGCTGACCACTGACCTTGGAGGAAATTATCTGATCTCTCTAAACCTTAGTTTCTTCATCTCTAAAACGGGATAGTACGGCCTTCAAGCACACAGGTGTCTGTGAGGATTAAATGAAATAAGATACAAATATAAAGCACTCACCCCACAGAACCTCAGTGTGGACATTCCTTTTCTCCTGGTTTAATTCAAAGCAGCCTAAATAGTTTCGCCAGAGTTAACTAGGAGTTCTCGCTTACTTACCTTTGTGTCCAGTGTGGTATCTGTATTACAGAAGGTTCTTAATGAATGTTTTGGAATTAACGGCTGACTCAAACTGTCACTCTTGAACAGTGGAAGATAAGATTACAACTTTACCAGATGCTGCAGAGACCAAACTCCAAGTGATCAAACTGACATCCCCTCCCCACCCAAACATCCACATGACATGAGACTAATCAGTTTCTCATATATATATATGTGTGTGCATAGATATAGGTTTTCTTGTATTCACCAACTACTTCCCTTCTCTACCCAAAATGGACAGGCTAATGATTGCAAAAAATGAGTGCAAAAGGATTTGCCTTCCCTTCTTTACTTTTGGAAAAAAAGACCCTGTTTTTTAGACAAGTTCTTTTTTTTTTTTCAGTCTTATTTTCAATTTATGATTCAGGACTCATGAAGTTAAAGGGTTAGTGTTTACTGGATGATACATTTATGCTTTTAATTCTTCTCACCTTATCATGTACATACATATACTTAAATATGTCAAATCGACCACTGACTGTCTTTAATTCTTAGGGATATTCTCATCTTCATCTGCTTCAGCAAGGCATCCTTCCTTGTAAAGCAGACTGTACACCATCATACGTATTATCATACACTCCTTTTTCTAGCACTGAAATGCTGCCTTTAGGGGATGGGAGGAGTATGTGTGCAAGGGGGGTGGGTGGGTGATTTCCACAAAATTGGTCATCTGGAAGCTATAAAGTTTTGGAGCGTGGCAGCTGCACTCTGAGTGGAGTAATAGTGAGGGAATTGGTGATGTCAACAGTACCAGAATCCTCCAGCTTAAATTTTTATATGGTTTTTAAGGTCTTTAATAATTCTAACCCCACAGAGGTTAATGAAGCTAGTCAGGCAAACTCTGAAGTCTGAATTGATTAAAATTTAGGTAAAAGCAAAAGACTTCTTGATAGAGGACTCAGTCTACTTAACTGGATTTCAAAAAAGACCTGTGAGTTCCTTAATAGCTATTTTAAAAAATTCTAGAAGGCTCCATCTTCCACACAGATTACTTTGTGACCCAGTTTAGTTCATTTTACTATGCAAATACGCTTCTTAATGATGGATACTCTCTATTGGATCTGTCAGTAGAAATATTCAATCTCTTGTCTATATGAACAGACACGGACCAAGGATTAAGACTAACTTGCTTAACTGTGCAAAGAATCTTCCCAGGATGAGGGAAATGGCCTGGAATAGGGGTTGGGCAGAAAGACTACTCCAAGATATCTCAGGCTCCCTCCATTAAACAGGAAGAGAGGCAATGAATGTAGGTAACCAAGGACTCAAGGCAGCGAAAACCCCTTTGATGGTTCTAGGTTTTTCTTCCTGGCTGCCAGGACTCTGGCATATGGAGCATTACAAGTTGAACATGCTATGCTTTGAGTCATGGGTCTTATGTCCAATTTTATTTCATTGTGTTGACCTTAGGATGATAACTGGGCCTGCAGTGAACAGAATTAAAGTGTGTATATTCTTCGACTGTGAAGTACTCAGATAAGCCCATCTGCAGTGGTAAAACAAAGACCCACACTATTCTTATTATAAATTTGCAACATTTCTCCCAAATGATTAGTTTGGGCTGTATAATGAATTCATATGAGACTGGTAACAGCATGAAGCAGACATTATGCCAGAAGAAATAAAAAACAAACAAGCATATACTGGTAGAAGCTTATCCAACACGAGACACTCGCCAGGGACTCATTAGAATCTACAAGGTTTACCTTCACACACGGGGCAACATTCCCCAGGCACTTTGACGGGGTTCATGCAGCTCTGCCCGCAGGCGGTCGCGACGCAGTGGGGCTCTCCGTTGATGCACTGGCAGAACGTGCAGTCGTCCTCCCGCCACCGGTCTCCGTGGGCGCGGATCTGACCATTGGCATAGCAGCCAGCAGGGTTATTAAAAGGATACACGGGATCTAAATTAAAACGTGAGTACAGAGTAAGACTGAGGGCATTCTACATCTTCTCTCTGCCTGCACCTAGAGACTTTCTTTCCCAGGTTCTCGTCATCAGCAGTTCTTTTCCAGCTGTGCTCAGCAGAAGCTCAGGGCTGCAGGAGATATCTCCAGGGGGACATGCAAAAGTAGCTGTCATCTTGAATTTATGTCCACCCATCCCGACACGGCAGACAGAGGAGGGGATCAGAGGCATAAAAACCAGCGTGCAGGTGTTACCATTTCACAAAGCTGCAGAACTTTGTGGATGGAGCTGTGGGTTGGTAATGAGAAAATGCAAGTCTTTTTTAGGCTCTGACAATGTCTTCTGAGTTGTCAGTTTAAAGGTTTATCACACCTCAGTTTTACCCCCTGGAAAGTGGAAAGAATGATGCCCCCAGCTAACTCAGAGTGAGCCTGTTCCTTCTAGGACTAACTGGAGTCTCTCTCAGGGTGCCTGGAGGTCCATGTGGAGACAGGGAGGCCCCTGCTGTGGCCTCATGCATGACAAGGCTGACACACCTGGTCTAAACCATACACAGCACAGCTTGTGCCCTGGAGGGAGATCAGTGAACCGATGCAATTCTTCTCCCCGAGCTGAGTGGTCAAGCAGCAGCTGAGACAGGGGAACGGAGGTAGCCAAGGCTACTGCGGAAACAGTTTTCCGAGGTTATTGACAAGCGCATAAATACGAAATCCTTAACCATCCTTCTAAATGAAAGCAACTAGATAAATCACTCAATGTTCTTTTTCATAAAATCTGGTCTCGAGAAGCAAGTGCTGCTGGGCTGGGAGCAAAGTCCAGGCAGTTTTGAGTTTGGTCCTCTCTATTCCAAAGAGGTAGTAGGCGTTACATGGGAGGGAGAAGGCCAAAACTGAAAACCATGCAGTCACAGCTTCAGAAAGGCAGTCTTCCAGAGATGGAAGCAGCCAAGAAACCTGAGTTAGATAAGACTTTATAAAATTTCTTTATAAACATTATTACACTGCATACTTCACTTCTACTTTAAGCCTGGATCTGAATTCCAGGAAGTGAGACACAACCAGACTGGTGCCCAGACAACTCATTATGATTATTACAGAGGTTCATATCTGTTTTTACACCACCAACTGTTACATAGTTTCAGAGACTATAAACACCAGGGGTAACTAGGGAAAAGATCAATTGGGAAGGTTAAAAGTTTGATGTGGTTTTTTAAAATCCCCCATGACACCTAAAAAGTGAACCACCCTTAACCCATAACCTCTCCTACATTAGTAAAAATAATTTCTAACAGGGGAAAGGGCTTCTCTCCATGAACTACTGTTCAATGTTAGGAATGTAGTTTGTATACATTAAATAATTTCAGACCTTCAGTATTATATGGTGAGTAGAGCTCAAATATTGAAAAGAAATGGATTTTAGAAAACAGAAAAAGATATGGAGCCCGGCCAGAAATCCTGTCCTCCCTTTTCACGTGCGGAGGTAAGGACGGGGGAAGGTCAGACGTGAGATGGACATGCCTGACTCCAGGCTGAGGTCTGTGGCCCAGGCAGGACAACACTGTTCACGCGACCTTCCTTCCTGGGGAACAGGGTCGTGCACTCAGCCCAGAGACACAGTCAGGCGTGTTGGTACTGTTTCTGGCTTTACCAGAGACTCAAGACAAGTGACTACTTTTCTGATACCCTACCCTAATCCTTAAAACATGTGGGTTGTGGAATATGATATTCAGAGCTGTCCTTCTGAAATGTTTATTATTTCTGAACATTAGAGACGGAAGGGTCGAGCTTGCTGGAAGAACATGGACCTATTATTTCTTGGGGGACACAGAGAAAGCAAGCCCTGGAGAGCCTTCTGCCCAGGGCCACGCCTGACGCTTGTCTGGGTCTTGAACTGGTGTCACCATCACGCCACCCTTTGACCCCACTCTGACTGCCACACATTTTCAAAGGATTGGGGGAGGGGGGTCCTGCTGTCACCTGGATGAGCCTGGGTACCAGAAAGGAGGCAGGGTCAGTTCTTGTCTGAGTGGACTGGTTGAGATCATCAAGTGACTAGGGCTGTCCTGTCTTAGGTGAGCAATCTGGGTGGAATTCTAACGTGAGGATTAAATAAAAGTCCCCAGGACTCACCAAGGAGCTGCAAGGACTGCAGAGGAGGAGCAGAAAGCCCCTTCGGCAAATCTCATGCTGACTCGAGGAGACAGGGGATCCTTGTCTACACCCAGGGCAAAACTTCCCTCAGGGAAGAATCTTCACACAGTCTATCTGGCATTATCAAAGTCCTCCAAGGAACACCACAATGTCAAAAAAAAAGGGAGTCTCTTCCATCGTCCTCTATCTTGGATGAGAGTGAATCAGCTCAGCTTTGGTATTAGAGCTCTGAACAGGTCTATCCTCCTGAATCTTTAATCAGCACCTCTCCTCACCTTCACACACGGGGCAGCACTCCCCCTCGGGCACATAGTATCTCTCGCAGTTCAGCTCGCCGCACTGGGCAGTGAAGCAGATGGACACACCCCCTTGGCATCGACAGAACCGACAGTTGTCCATTCGAAACATATCTCCATCACTGTATTCCACGTTGTTGAAGACACAGGCTGGCTTTGTTTCTAAAGGAGTTAAAAACAAACAAGGCATATTCAAGGTCATTTTTGAGTGGTGCCTTTTTATGTTTTTCAAACAGCCTCTAGAAAATTCTGAAAGTAGGGGTTAAACCTTGATGGAAATTTACTAAACTCAATATAATTTTTTTTTTTTTTTACAACAAGCAATAAAGCAATGCAAAGTAAAGTAAAGTAAGTAAACAAAGCAATCACTACCCTCATCACACCAAGGAACTGAAACTCCCCTGAGTAAAATCTATGCTGGCTTCTCCTTAACCCAAATAAAAGTAACCATCTGACAGGGCGAAACTCATATTTCTGATATGTGCTTTAAAGAGATTTTTGTTTTGTTATTAAATCATTCTCTACCTCAAGTAAATGATCCTGCCTCCACATTAGGTTTTGTTCTGCCTCAAAAAAAATTTATTTAAGCCTTTTGGGAGATTATGTTCTTCTGTTCCCCCAGTGTTTCCTCCTAAGTTCTTTTTTCTCTCTATCTGGTTTAATAATCTATAATTATAATAGTGCTTGGGTTTAAAAAAAAACAACCGCTTTCTGCATGTATTACCTCACTTAATCCCAGTAACAAGTCTGATGTGGATATACTTATCCTGAGTGGAGAAGTGAGGAAATCCTAGGTAATTTGCTCATAGTCGCACATTTAGCAAATGATAGAAGCAAAAATAGTAGCTCTTCGACTAAAACCTTTAGTGTCCTCTTTCATTGTGTTTCAAAGCTATGTTTTGCTGAGGACTCAAACTCTGCATTTAGAGCTTTCATAATGACACCAATGATTACAATTTTTTTCTCTTCCCTAAAACACTCTCCCCTAGATCCATTCCCTTAAGTCTAATTTTGGTTGACTTAAAAGAACTCCCACCATAGACATCACAAGAAAAAGAAAACTATAGATCAGTATCTCTTACAAATATAGATACAAAAATCCTCAAAAAATATGAGCAGACTGAATTCAGCAATGTATAAAAAAGATTATATACCAAGTGGGACTTATTCCAAGAATGCAAGGTTGGTTTAACATCTCAAAATCAATTAATGTAATACGGCATGTCTATAGAATAAAGGACTAAACCACAGGATCATCTCAATAGACATGGAAAAAAAAAATCTGACAGACTTCAATAGCCTTTCATGACAAAAGCATTCAATAACCTAGGAGTAGAAGTTGTTAAATAGCCACTTGATAAAAAGTATCTGGGAAAAACCCACAGCTAACATCATACTTGACAGTGAAAGGTTGAATGCTTTTCCCTTTAGATCAGTAACAAAACAATGATGTCCACTCTCACCACTTCAATTCAACTTTGCACTAGATGTTCTAGCCAGGGCAATTAGGCAAGAAAAAGACATTAAAAAAGCTCCTAGATCAGAAAGTAGTAAAACTCTCTCTAGCTACAGACACCATGATCTTGAACATTAAAAGATTCTAAAGAATCTACTAAAAAAAACCCTATCAGAACAAAAAGTTCAGCAAGATTTCACAGTACAATTGCAACTCAAATTAATTGTGTATCTATACACTAGCACTGAAGAATCTGAAAATGAAGTTAAGAAAAAATTCTGTTCACAGTAGCACCAAAAAAAATTTAGTAATTAATAAATGAAGCACAAAACGTGTACTTTGAAAACTACAAAACACTGTTCAAAGAAAATAAAGAAGGTCTAAATAAATGGAAATATATTCCATGTTCATGGATTGAAAGATAATATTGTTAAGATGAAACTATGCCCCAAATTGATGTACATATTCATTGCAATCCTTACCAAAATCCTAGTTGGTTCTTTTGTAAAAACTGACAAGTCAATCCTCAAACTAGCAAGGAAAAACAAGGGACCCAGAATTGCCAAAACAATTTTTCAATGAAGAACAAAGCTAGAGGTCTCACACTTGCTGATTTAAAGACATCCTACAATGCTACAGTCATCAAGACAGTGGAGTACTGGCATCAGGATAAATGTATAGTTCAATGGAATTGAGTGAGAGTTCAGAAATAAACTCTCACACTTACTAATTTTTAACAAGGGTACCAGGACAATTCATTGAGGGACAGAATAGTCTTTTCAGCAAACAGTGCTGGGCAACTGGATACCCACACGCAAAAGGAGGAGAACGCATCACTATCATAGCATATATTAAAAAAAAAAAAAAAACCTCAGAATGAATTACAGGGCTATGATCTAAATGTAACTGCTACAACTCCAGAGCTCTTATAAGACAACAGGAGTAAATCTTTGAGACTCTGCAATTAGACAGTAGTTTCTTAGATATACCAAAAAGCACAAGCAAAAAAAAGAAAACAGTTAAACTGGACTTCATCTACTTTTGTGCCTCAAAGAATACCAACAAGAAACGAAAAGATAACCTGCAGAGAAAAAAAACTGTAAATTATATATCTGATGAAGGACTTATGTCAAGAATATATAAAGAACAACGATAAATAAAACCAATTGAAAAATAAGCAACTATCTGAACAGAAATTTTCCCCAAATAAGATATAGAAATGACCAATAAGCACATGAAAAGATGCTCAACATCACTGCTTATTAAGAGAATACAAATCAAAGTTAACAATGAGATAACATTTCATACACTTGGAAGGCTACAGTGATAAAGATGTAGCTAATAACAAGCGGTGATGAAGATGTGGAGAAACTGGAACTCTCCAACATTTCTGGTGAAAATGTAAAAGTGCATGCAGCTCCTTGGCAAAACAGTTTGGCAGTTCTTCAAAATATTAAACACAGAATTACCAGAGGATCCAGCAGCAATTCCACTCTTAGGTATATACCCAAGAGAAATGAAAACATATGCCTACATAAAAACTTACACACAAATGTTTACAGCAGCATTATTCACAATAGTCAAAAAATGGAAACAACCTGAACATCTATCAACTGATGTGTGAATCAACAAAACGTGGCAGAACCATGCAATGAAATATTCCTTGGCCATAAAAAAGAATGAAGTTCTGATATATGCTACAACATGAACGAACCTTGAAAACATTATGCTAAGTGGAAGAAGCTAGTCAAAAAATACCACATATTGTATTTATATGATTTTATTTATAGGATATGCCCATAATAGGCACATCTATAGAGAAAGAAAGTAGTTAGTGGTTGCCTAGTGCTGGGGTGTTTGAGGGGAAATGAGAAGTGACTATTAATGAGTTTGGGAATTTGGGGGAGACTGATGAAAGTGTTCTAAAACTGGTTGTGATGATGGTCACACAACGCTGTGAATATATTAAAAACCACTGAACTGTGCAACTTCACTTGGTGAATTGCATGGTACATGTTTCCACAAACCTGGTAAAATAAGAGCACTCCCCAGCTAAACAAAGTTCTCCTGAGCTAATGTGCCCTGTATAACAAGGTGCAAAAAACTGGATTATGATACACATAACTCTCAGGCTCCTCTGTCCCAACATCGTTTCTCAGTATGTCCACTTTGCATGTTTGAAACACTTCAGAGACTTTCACAGCATTTTAATTTGAGTATATTTACATTTGTTTTCTACTTAAGGACGATAACTTTCTCATTTGATTTTGTAACAGCCCTATCAAGAAGACAGAACAAGTATTACCATCCACTTCTCCAACGAGGAAAATGAAACTTAAAGAAACTAGGTACCTTGCCTAAAGTCACAGAACCAGAGTGAGATGAGCTGTGTGTCTATGTTTACACAGGCAGTAAATGTGCATGTTTGAACTTCTTTCCTAGTGCTGGTTGGATACACTATTTCTCTTTTTCAGAAAACTCAGGTTTAAAAGTCACCTTATTACAGCTCACAAGTCTTCTACTTTTAGCTAACATGTTAAACTGAATTGGGATAGGAAGGAACTGCACGGTGGGACCGCAAGTTTCAAAGTGTAGAAAAGGGTGTGCTTTTCAGCAATCAAAACTGCACGCTGTGGAAGGAGGCAAAATACCACACTCTGACCAAACGCTGAGCTTCCAAACTGAAGAAAACCAATCAGAATTACTTATTTGCTTTAACCAACCACAGCTACCATCTGGGAGGAGCCACAGATCTTGGTGCAAAATGTGAAGTGTGGAGGGAAGACTGTGATTAGGAGCAAGGCAGCGTGGGATGAGCCTGCCTGTGAGCGGGAGGGCTGGGGCCGCGGCTAATGGACAGACAGCAAGGGAGTCGCGCAGAGAGAGAAGGACAGTCCCAGAAAACACAACTTTGAAAACACAATCAATCCTTTAGGATAAAAAAAAAAAAAGAATCACACGACATGACGACATCCTTGTTTGATGCTGAAACAAATTTATAGAACCTCTTAAGAAAAAAGTGCACGGTAAAAAAAAGCTGGCAGAGGTCTCTGATGAATAGCGACCAATTACTTCTTCACCTGCGAGGGATAAATGTGAATCTCAGAACTGTGTGGAGATTACCACTCCCTCCATAAGGGGACATTTTCAGTGGATAGGGAAAAGGAAAATATTATGAATAAAATAATTTACTAGGTAATTTACACTTTTCAATGCATAAGAGTGCACATGCACTGAGATGCATAAAAGTGACTTTTAGGATTTTTGTATTTTTTTTGTGTTTGCCCAATTAAATTTTACGTTTCTAAGTTCTGGAATCTTCTCTTTCCTCTTTAATAGATTCCAGAACTCCTGAGAAGGAGCCTTATAGTATAGACTGTTAATAACCTCTACTGCCTGCCAAATTACACTGATTAGCAGATGGTGATTATATAATTTGAGCAAAGGAAAAGACTAAAACGTAGAACTTCACATCAAATGTGAAAATGGAGGAAAAAATCCAAGTAGATAAACTTCTGCTGCCTTTTCTCTTTAATCCCTCAGTAGGAAATGGCTCATATCTTGCCTCTGGTCTCCTTCTCACTGGGAGTGAGCTGTATAGGGCAAACTTAGTAACTCAAAAGAGAGACAACTGTATGACGGATGAGAAATATCTCAAAGTTTCTCCATTAATCAACAGCGAACTGATGTAACTGCAGAGGCAGGGTGCATGAGCTGGCAGATACCTGAAGGGGGAAAATCCCTTTTCTGTGGAGCAGGGGAAGCGGGGCGTGTGTGCTGGAGCACACCGAGCAGAGGCTATTTCAGGATAAGGGAAGCAGAACAACACTTAGAAAATAGGACTGCAAAAGGCTGTTACCACTCTTGCGCAAAATTAGCTTGAAAAGGCCCCAGGAACATGATAGGTGCTCAATAAATGCATAATGGGTGGAGTATTTCTTTCAAAGTGCCATATTCTCTCCATTACTGTAGAAGGAGATGCTGTATCTCTAGAAAGATTACTGAGGATCACTGCTATACAGACAACGGGCTCTCAACAGATGCTTCTGTACTAATTTTCTTACTAACAAACCGCAGGTCTGAGTTTTCTAGGCCAAAATTTTACATAACAAGCAGGCTGACTTACGGCACGGCTCTCCTGTGACTGATCAATCTTATTACGTGTTCGTGTCTGATGCTGGAAGGGTTGGTTAGTGGCTGTGACACTCAAACCAAGATGTCTTATTTTGGATTTCTGTGCATGTACGATGGACAGCTAATCATGTCTAAACAGCCAAATGATTGCGTCTGTGTTTTTTGCATGGATGACTTCCATTTTCAAACCCAGTGCCTCTAGGAATGACAGAGCTGGGCCGGTGTCAGGCAACACGGGATGTTGTGACAGAACGGAGAACACGTGTCCACCTGAAAGCAGAGGCCATGGCTCAGCTCCAGCTGACTGGTGCTAAGACTTCTGTTCATGGGCCGGCGCAGACACGGAACTGTTTCTTGAAGCAGATCTGGGGCTGTCCCACCACTGCTATGGAGGTCACACTTCTAGGTGATGAGCTGGATGACTTCTAAGTGGACAAAAACAGAGCTCAATCCTACCACCTGTTTTTGGTTTCTAAACGACAGGGTTCTCACTCAACCAGCACCTCACACGTCGTCCTTCTGGGCCCTCGTCAGAGAATACAGCTACAAACCATCACAATCTGATCTGCAACTCTCCCATCCCCACCAAAACAAAGCCCAACCCAACAAAAAAGAGAAGTGACATTTATGGAGAATGTTCTTTCCACCTATTCCTCTAGGCTAATGTTTTCAAGACTTAGGAGTTCTTGAATTCTCTGTGAGTACTTTTCAATCTTGTATTTTCACCATAACTGTGTATCTTAAAAAAATGTGAAGCCTACAGAGCATCTTCTGGACGTCAGCTTAGGACCGAGTGTGGGTGTGCAATCTGCGTTGCTGCACGAGGGGTCAGTCAGCACTCAGCCCACTGTCTCCTGAACTGGGGTTCCTACATCTACCCCTGCATGTTCCTACGTGCTGGAGGGGGTGGTTCTCAACATCCAGAAACAACCCTCCAGGCGCCTAGGTTCCAGCTGTGTCCAACTCACCGCTGAGAACTGCTCTCTCTGAGGTACATTTTAATAGTTTGCTTTTGCTCTTTGTTGAGAAGAGCAGCCAGAGGAAACCTGTTTCTGCATGGGAGGGATGAAAGCAACTGAGGACAAGGTCAACTGTGTCATCCAATGCTCTTTTCAAGTTTCCATGTGAGGAGAGTGCTGCCCTGCCCGGCAGGCTTCTGGTCTCTAAAAGTAAGAATTGTGGGTCTGATTCTATCTCCCCGTTTCACTTTGATGGCCGGGACACTGGGGCCCTAACTTGACATTTAACTCCAGCAATTACACAGACAGACGCTTCAGCCTGCATAGCTGCGGGCACTTTCTTTTTGCTTTTCATCTTCAACTTTTACATATAAGTTTATGATCCTGATTCTCTTTTCTCATTAATATTTTACCCCTATGTTATTGTATCTGGTCTCAGTGTAAAGTTGCCTCAAAGCCTCTGTGGATAAGCAAGGTTTTAAATACATACACACACACACATATATATACACACACACACAATACATTGTATTATATAATGTGTATTATATAGAGAGATCTGTATGTGTAACAGACCTCCACTTTTTCGAGCAATGATAATGAAACTTTGACATGTAATATCCTCTAATGGTGACCTTATGACAACAGTAAGATCTTCCCAGGGCACTGAGTGCCAAATAAGTAAACAAACACACACTCATATATGGATATGTATGTAAGTGTGTGGAGGGGAGGTGCGTGTGTATGCATTTGCCAAAAGAAGTAAAATACAGACTTTGAGACAGAACAGCCATGAACATAATTCTGTGGGATTATGAATCTTCACAGTATTACAGTTTTCTAGTCTCATCTACAACTGAATAACATTCTAGAGACACCAGAGCAGGACAAGAAATAAAGCAAAGATCACCCCAAAAATTTACAGTAGCCAGAAAGAGGCAAACACCAGAAATCCTGTGACTACTTCGTCGTCTCCACGCTTTTCTCACAGCAGATGGCAAGTCTTGTTCCCCAAGTTGGGGCTCTGTAAAAAGTGAGGCTCTAAGCAGAGACAGGCCCTGGAGCCTCACCCAAGGCCACCGAGGTGGGGGCAGTTATCAGCTGCCCAAACCGCATCCCACGGGAGCAAGATGTCAAGGTAATTAATGTCCTGATGAGAAAGGCATGACACGTGGGTCTCTATAACCAAGGAGCAAGGAAGGAAGAATGGCAGACTTCTCTTCCTCACCCAGAGGATACAACGGTGAACTGTATTAGCAGAGGTGGTATTTCCAGGGGACAGGAAAGTGTGGGGCGGGAAGCGATGGAGCACTCCCACAAAGCAGCCCTTCCCCAGGCAGGTAACTGACAGCTACTCTGAAGGGAACTAAGATGATCTGAATCAGACCACTCACTGGCCCACCCACCCACCAGAACCTGGGTGTCCTCTGGGAGGCAGATAAGGTGCTAACATAACAAGGTTAGATTCCCTATTCTCTCATCAGTCAGAGTCTAGCATGAGACAGAGACATGCAGAGTGCGGAGTCCTGGAAGGAAGCACGTCTGAGATGCTGGGAGCCCAGGACTAGGAGCACTATTTCTGTCTCCAGTGGTATGAGTTAAATATTCACAGAATATCACCTACAATCCATTAAACCGCAGCAAGACCAGAGGAACAAGATCCATGTGGCTGTTAGCTGGTGGTTAACATGGGTGGGGAGCAGCACTGAGAAGAGATTTTTGCACCTGGAACCCTTCCCGCACCTCTCCCTGCGTGCTTGTAGGTACAAAGGTCTGTGAGTCAGAAAGCTCCCCTCCCCTTCTCTATCCCTCCGCAGCGTCCAGAACAGAGTCTCTGGATGTGAACAGCAGGTGGGCACACGACATAATAAAGACTATTTGCTCTTGAGGCACAATTTCAAGTGCCTCACACATAAAACCTCATTTAATTTACTGTTATTCACTCCATTTGACAGATGTGGACCCCGGGCCCAGGGAGACCAAGGGATCCCAAAGTCACACAGCTAGGAAGTGAGGAACTAATTCTCAAACGGCAGCAGTCATTCGTTCCGGCCTAGGTCCTCTCTTAACCACAGAGCCACAGTGAAGTGTTTCTTCAAAGCAAAACAAAACAAACCATGCAGCCACTGGACTAGGAACTACGGGACTCAGTGAAACAGGGCTCGACTTCAATAGAACCTGCTCTTGCGGGGGAGGGGCGGGCAGAAAACCTTCTGAACTCCAATTTCTTACAGGCTGTAGTTAACACGGACGTTTCTGTATGTGTCATTTTATTGTATTTACCCAAATCCATATTCATTTTCCTTGTGTGTCTAGGTGTGGACTAAACGATGCTCTCTAAAATGACTGACATCTCGCTTGCATTTATTCTTTGTTTTTCTTCTGAAAATTCTAGTGGAGGGTTTTTGAGTCTATGTTTTAGGTTTTCCTCCCTTCTAGCATCTGAATTCAATAAACGCCATGTCACCACACACCAAACCCTCTCCTGAGAGGTAAACAGGGGAGTGGTAGAGTTTATCTGAAGGAATTTTACGACTGAAGAATCATTTTTCTGGTCCACAAGGTTCCAGCTCCAACCAGGCCACTACTACTGACCAAGCACTGGCCAGAGATGGTTTCCTTAAGCAGGAAAATGCTCAACTAGAGGAACAGCGTTTTTTCTATTTCAAATTGTGGTCACTCCAACGTGGCATTAGTTACACAGATGACCTTTGACAGCAATGGGACGAGGGCTTGAGTGACAGGAGGAATGCGACCACATTTTGCATGATCCTTTCCGTGCAATCCTAAAATTTCTAAACTACTGAAACGCAGCATAATGTGACGGCTGCACGCCATCTGTGATTCCAGTTCCAAATGCTCTTTCTAACGGAGGGAATGTTAACTCCCTTCCTCACTTTTTCCACTGCATGGTGGGATCTTCAGCAAATATTCTTTCTGAGTTTCATCAAGTCCCTGAGTATGTTCTCTGCCTCTTAAAAGGCAGAAGCAGCTAGATTGAACCCTCCCCTCCTCCTCCTCCTTCTGCACAAATGTACACTCTCTGAGAACAAGAGAAACCCCACGTACCATTAACACATTCAAAGACATCACAGCACTTTCCAGGTGTCCCATCTCCACGAGAGACTATGCGGGGAGTGGATCCCACCTCACACACGGGGAAACCACATAAGCCAGAGAGACACTCGCATCTGAAACCAAAGAAAAGGGAGGGAAAACCCCATGAATAAACAGCAACACAGAAGTGGGGAGACCACAAACAAAGGGGCCGTGGCAAACAACTACCCCTCTCTGTGACACTGTCCCGTTTATCTGGTGTCACTGGGGAACAGGGTCTAACTCAATTGGCATTCCCAGTAATTAGGACTCAGCTCCTTAGTACACTTCCAGATTTTTATCATTAACCATTTTGACAGAAATATTCCTAAAATGCATGACTTCATTTCTTACTTAACCAGACTGGTATTGAGCATAACAAACATCTTCTTGATGAGTCAGGGCCATCTTTACATGCATACATTATCCTGTTACTCCAGACGTCAGGGACGCTTGCACGGGCTGAGATGGATGCTCCTGCGTTAAGTGATTTTATGTTGCTGCTTTGTTGCTGTTGACCTTTAGATGTTTCTCAAAAAATTTTCTGACTCTTCTTTCAACTGCTAGGTTCTTAGCTTTCAGCTTGTGAGCGTGTGTGTCAGTGTGACTGTGTCTATGAGCAACCTCATCTGGAGTCACACTGATTAACTTATGACTGTGTATAAGAAAAGAGAGAGATTCTGATGGAAGATTGAGGAACCTTTTATGAATAGAGGGCACAGGCTTCAGTAAGTGGACTTTGTAAAGCTATCTGGAAACTGAAAGTCTGAATGTTTTGGCTCTTCCAAGCTGCATGTGAGCATTTCTCTCTACATGCACGAATGTCAAGTATCTCTGCCGGCTCTCAGCCTTAACTTCAACTCTGCTGGGAAACTCGCCTGACCATGGGAAAAGAAGAGGCGGGTGACAATAAGAGGAGAAAAAGATGTTGTCAGCTGCTTGCTGCTGATGTGCTACAATGAAACAGGAGGCAGGAAATGAGCAGCTCAGGGCAGCAGTGTCAGGATGTAAATGTAATATGAGGAAAGGGCAGCTAGACTCTGCCCTAGGACTCCCCTGGGGATGGAAGTGTGGGTCAGAGGGTGCAGAGGACGACTAAGGGAGTTCCCATGTTGACAGGAGTGAAAGGAAGGCATCCTAAAGAGAGACATCCTTACCGGAAGCATGTGGGTATTTATGTACCTGACGGGTCATGATCAGGGGAAGGTCACATTCCCAGCAGGGAAGAACTATTAATTCATTAATTCATTAATTCTGTTTTTCCCCCTTCTCCTTATTTGATGGTTTTGTTCTATTGTTCTTCAGATCTTTCATAAATTAAAATATGCTTACAGTCCACAAGTACTTCAATAATCAGGCTCAGAGGTTTAATTACATTTATACTTTACTGTAGAACTAAAAACAAAATGAATTAAGTTAAAATTTGCACCAAAGACCATCAGAAAGGTATGAACGACCCCTCTCAGGCTTCTTCCATGTGGCGAGATGGTTATATGTAGATTATAGTGGAGAAGAGGGTGTTAGATAATGAAGGATTTGCTGTGATTCTGACTATGGTTTAAACTAAATGTCTGGCTGTTCTGCGTGAGCAAACCTGGGAGCGCTCAATTCATAATCAGTACTCCTACAGGACAATCACCTTCTACGGCTGGGTAAATCTGAAGTGAGCTATCAGACCCCGGTAAAGTTACCCCACAGTCTTTCATTTTTCAGTGCCTAGCCACTGTCATTTTAGGCAGACGATCACACCCCTGTGACATCACAGGAGCAGTATGCCGTTTTATGCCGTTTACATTTATTGCATTTGACACTCTGCACAACTTGAACTCGGCAGAGTTCACAGACGCATGGGGCCGGAGCACAGAGAGGTTTCCGCCCTGATCCCAGCACCCTACAAGAATGGCTCACTAACCTTTCCCCCACATCTCTGGGATTCACCTTCTTTCCCACTGATGTGTCCTAGTAAATCACTTTCATTTAAAAACCAGGGAGAATATGATCAACCAACAAATACCTTGTCAGACGCCCTTCAACCCCTCCGAGACCCCACCGAACACGCACATGCACTCGCGCGCCAGGCTTTCTGCTGGGCCGTCAGATCACACCAACCTGAAAACCATAACTAGGTTCGCCCTGGGTCTTTTTTTCTCCCTTTTACGGTTGGCCTATTTTCCGAAATTTAAGTGCCTCTCTAGTTTTCCTAGAGACCTGTATACATTGTTTCCAATATGTTGCAGAAGATCTAAAACTGCACAAAACTGCGTAGTAACCCACTTAGGAAAGGAAAACCCTTCATGTTGAAATTTTTATTTCTAATCCAGAATGACTGCATATTAAAGACCCAAGGATTCAGATGCCCCCACTTTGGCTGGGTGGCCTGCTCCCGGCTCCTTTTCCCTTCTCTACCAGGCCCTTGGAAGCCCCTCCTACCTCCTGCCACCTTCTTGACTTCTCTCAGAGTCCCCAAATCTGAGACAAGCAGGTGTTAAAGACCATTAGCACTTTAATAAAGAAGGAGCCAGAAAAGGTTAAAGTCGGGCTCACACAGACAACTATCAGGAAGTATCTATCAGGTTGAAACTTTACGAAACTACCATTTTTTAAAACTTTAGATCAAAAAGTCAGATAGCCATTTCATAGAGTTCAACACATTCAACATGTGAGTTATCTTTTGACAGATTAGTCCACACATCCTCTAACACATGGGGGCCTCATCAGGACTCTTATTTGCTAAGGAAATTTCCTTATTGGCCAAGGAAATTTACTATGCCTACAAATTATATTGAGTCTAAGGTAACTTTAAAAAATGCTATAATAAGATTCGTCTAGATGCTCTGGTTTACCGACACCAGAGGCAGTCTTCCTTTTTACAGATGGGAATAGGCCGCAGCCTAATCAACTGACCTGAACTCAAATAAGGTTCCAGTCTTGTATTTTCCACTACAAGGGGCTGGTCCTGTACTGAGTCATGGAGAGGAAACACTGAATTACAGAGCCACTGAAACATGCAAACTGAATCCTGTTCTCACCACCTTTTCTCTTCCTTCTTACTCTTTTTGTGCCCTTTCCCCAGTCTTCCTCTAACCCTCTACCCCCAGGCCTGGATAAAGAGCAAGTGAGGGAACTGGGGAAACACGTGGGTCAGTGGCTGAGGAAAGAGAACGAATCTATGAGAAAGAGATTTAGCTGACGTCAACACTCACCCTTCAGTTCCAGGACCCCCTCCCCCGATTTTCAGGTTCCTACCTTGTCTCCCCTCACCTACGTGTCCCTCTCCATCCCTGCCACACCCGTCCTATGGCTCAGTCTCTCTGCTTCTGCAGCTGTAAAGCTTCAATTAATTACTCTTCGTTTAACTGATCAACTTCCCAGCCAAACATTCAACACTCTCAGGCCCACACATCTTTTCCCAAACTCTATCTCGCAGTACTTCTCTTCATTCTCCGTATGCCACAGTCGCCTTCTATTCTCCTCACGAGCCCTCCCCTTGCTGTCTTTGCACTGCTCACCCTACTCCCTCCTGAATGTTCCTTATCCATCCCTCGTCTCCAGCTGTCTGTCTAGATACCATCTGTCTTTCCAGACCAACATGAAATAATAACAGCTCCTCTCTGACACCCCGAATACCACACTTCTCTTTGGACACCTGGAGCAGAAGTGCTGAGGGCTTTTTTTAAGAAAATAAGTAGCAGCTTTAGTGAGATACAATTCACACACTGTAAAACTCATCCTTTTAAAGCATATACAGTTCACTGGTTTTTACACTTGCAGGGTTGCACTACCCTCACCACTGCCAAATTTTAGAACATTTTCATCACCTCAAAAAGCAAGCCTATACTCCCCATTTCTCCTCCTCCAGCCCCGGGAACAATTTATGTCCTGTCTCTATGGGTCTACCTATTTTGGTCAGTTCATATAAACAAAATCATACAGTACATGGGCTGACGGCTTTTAACTTCAAACAAGAAGCAACTTCTGTTTGCAATACGCCAGGGGAAAAAAAAATCAAGCCTCTCATGTTATCCTGACAATTAAGATAACGATCCATCAAGGTACCACATTAATAAATTTGTGCATAATGCAATCATAGCTGCAGCCAGCTAGGTCGGTTAAGCTGTCTCTTCCTCTCTTCAGTGCGTAATGCCTTCAGCTCAGTGGGCATGCAGGCGCCTGAGTACAATGACGAACAGCATTCAGATATCATCTGAGCCCCTAGAGGGCACTCCCCTCCTTGGGAGCCCCGTGCCGGCTCGCTCCACGGGCTGAGAGGCAGCGCACACTTGGGCTTTCCCTTCCTGTCGTTCGCTTACTGGTCTACACAGGCAGGCCCGGGAGGGCCAGAGGCCAGAATCCCAGCACACCTGACAAGGTGCCCCAAGTCTAGCCTCTGCTTATCGTTCAGCTCCCACATTCTACTGGCGCCTCATTTGCTCAGCACGTGAGTGATGAGGGCTGAAGCCCCCACTCTTACCAGCTGGTGCCGGTGCAGCAGGTCCCTCAGCCTCAGATCCCTGCCTCTCCTTTGCCCCTGGCGAATACCACACAGCCTTCAGGCTCCCCACCCTACAAGGCCTTTTCTGATCAAAAAAGCAATCAGGATTAACTCTCTCTCTTCTGATCTCCAATCATACACAGGAATACCAAACCCCTGGAGTGTATCTGCTCATCCTACGAAATCAAAATCCTACTCTTTTTCCTGTGAACTCCCCTAGTGCAGGGGGTATGTCCATAGGTAAATGAAAAGATGATATAAAGGCATCCAAACAGTAATATGGAATAAACATTTTTTTTCATGGCTAGTAAGTCAGAGATTAGACCATGCATTGTTTTTAGTTTTTATTTTTATAAATTTTAGGCTTAGAGCTAACAGGTGCAATCCTTTTCAAAATTGGTGCACGAAGGGAAAGACTATGGAATTTGTCTGGAATGCAGATTCCAGGGTGCCACCCGCAAGGACCCTCAAGGACCCTGCAAGTTTGGGGCAGGGCTCTCCAGGAGACTCCACTGGAGGGGATCTGGGACCCACCTTCTGAGCAACTTGCTCCTTACAGTGCAGTGCCTCAGTCACTGCAATTTAATTCGCACTTCCCATTGGAAAAAGCCACATAAAAGCAGTTTTATCATTTTAATTAGCAGCACATTTTGATCAGGAGCACTTGCTTTCCATCATTTACAAAGACTCCTTCCTGCCTAAATACAGCTGCCTATGAGCAAGAGACATGTAGAGTCAAGAAAACAATAACTTTGTTTACGATCCAACACCATCATCCATCAGAAAATGGATGACTAGCTCTGGGATGCTCAGTTCTCATCCATAAAACAGAGATGAGATGGTTAGACCAAAATAAGCTTTCCTCTAACTATAAAATCCCACGATTCCATTACTGCCATTTCCATTCCCACCTCTGTGAGTCTCATCCCATCTCAGCCCCTTCTCCGGCTCCTCCTTGTCTGCACTGTCCTCGGAGCACGTCACAATCCACCCTCCCACACTCACCTCCTGCCTCCTCCACCTTACCGCGCACCTCAACCCTCAGGCCCAGCTCAGGATGCCTTGTCTCTGATGGTTTTTTTTCTTGGAGGGGAAATGCAGGGCACCATGCCTGAGGCTGGTGTCTCCCTATCACCAGGCATGTCTTCCTAATTAAACTGGAGACTCAAGAGTTTGTTTCACCAGAATGGCTAGAGAACTGGTAAAGGCTGCTAAACCACAGGGACTTAGAAGTTGCCCTGGGGAGAGGAGTCCTCCTGGCCACTCCCACCACCACTCAGCAAACCAGCAGAGGATCAGACTCACCTTCCCCAAGCAGATCCTTATCCCTGCCCCTGTCCCCGAGGGAAAGTAACCCCTGCAAACACGTCTCCCAATCCAGAACTTATTCCACATCCGAACTGAGTGTTGAGTCCTCAAAAGGGGAGAATCACTGTCTATAAATCAAAAACTACTCAGCTTAGGTGGGAGAGACTACTCCCTTTAAACAGGACATAAGAATAAATGCTGAATTAAAAGGGCAAAGCATGAGTACTACTAGGATTCCACACACGGTGTAATAATGAAATAACTGCCAGGAACGGAAGTCATAATGACACATAAAACATATTCCTATTCTACAAAAAGTACTTTCAACTTTAATTAAATTTGATGTACTATCTTTCCACTGATTACATTTCTTACTTCTTTCCAGGAATGTATAAGTTAAAAAAAAAAAAGACTGCAAATAAAATATCAAAAAAGAAATGAGTTTCCCATTTGAAGGTCCAACTATCCTGATGGAAAATAGGCACTCCTCCCTACAGAACTCTCTTGGGATCATCATGTTTCTTGCCCTAAGATTTACTACTCACTAAGTAACAAGCCCTCCTTCTCCCTTTCTCAAGCTAATCATGCAAGATCTGTCTCTTGCATTTCCACCACCCTGACAGCGCTTAGACACGTGCATGGCCCAGCTCTGAGGGTCACATACCTCCTTCCAGAAGCCTCCCCCCTCTTCTTTTCATGGTGAGCTGCTACCTTTACAACCAGACACCACTTTCCCTTCAGAGACAACAAGGAAATTACTCTGTGTTTCTGGTTGTTGTTGTTCTGTTTTGCTTTTTCCTGCAGGGAGCAACTGACGGACATTCTCCAGTTCAGGAACGGTGTAAACTGAGGGCACCCAAGTGAAATATTCCCCTGCATCTCCTAGTACACAGTATTAGTAATAATCATCAAGTCCACTGGAGGCCTTAATGAAGCAGTCATCAGAGCTCCCTTCCTGGCTTCCTCAAGGGGCAGATGGCAGAGGCTTACTCCTCAAGGCTGGCCTGTGGCTCAGGAAACCTATCCCAAAGTACAAAGTAGAGGAAAGAAGTACAGTTTGTAGGACAACAGAAGCTGTGAGCCCACAAGGCTCCTAGAAGATCATTAAGTTATCTCCCAGAATGAAGCCCCACAGTAAGGAGGTGAGAGGAAGGCAACGGCACTTCACACACGTTACCTCCCGGGGCTGCTTAAAGAAGACAGATGATGAGATGGTTAGACCAAAATAAGGTTTTCTCTAACTATAAAATCTGGGGAAGCTCCCCAGAGACTCCCTCCTGCAGCAGGGGAGCCAGGGGCGCACACAGCTGGAAAGCATCCCCAGGGCCCGTGCCCCTGTGGGAACGTGAGAGCAGGGGGCCAGCAGGCATCCTGAACCAAACTCAGTTCGGCCCAGCAATCTGATAACAACCACGTCCCAGGACATGAGGGCTCTCTGCCTTCACCTGCCCAGGCCTGGGAGACACTGGCATGTGCTCCCATGGTGGGCAGGACAGCTGCAGAGACGGGGCAGGAGGGAGATGCACGGAGAACCAGGAAGGAAAAGCGGGAAAGAGGGGGAACAGCACGCTGCCCTCTGGGAAGGAGGAGGAGGGGGTCTGGTGGGGAGGGTAAGCGTTAAGAGAGCAGCATCAGGCGTTCCCATTTCAGAGCTGGCCTCACTGACTTCATGAGGAACGGATGCTCTGGAACGTGGATCTGCTTGCTGGTGGACACGCAATGATCCTGTCACCATCTGCCGAGTGGGTGCGTGCAGCAGGCGCCCAGCTGGGTGGGGCTGGGGCACACGGATCCTGGCCCTCCACTTAGGAAGTCTGGTTTAGTGAGGTGTTGGGTCTATATAATCACAAATGAGAACACAATGGGTTGTGGACTATTCTGTCTTCTCCCTGGAGCCCGTGAGGAACAAACAGCCAGTGACATCAGGACTGAACCTCCTATCTGAAAATCTGGACAAATCTCCGCTGCCTGGGCTGCTAACGCTCCTTCAGGTCCTCGGAGCCACCTGTGGCGCTGAAACCGCTGGCTCTGAGCATGTGTCCACTGGATCCCCATCGGCTGCCGATTCCCAGACCTCTCATTCTTGTCATCAGTGCAAAGTACAAGGTCCTCTGGTCTCCCGTCCTCAAGGGCACACGCATCCCCACAGAGAACCGCTCCGCCTCCCAGGGGCTCCTCCTTCCACGCCCACCTCTCTGCCATCCCTCGCCCTTACTCTCTCAGCATCTTAACACATCACAAAGTGCACCACTCATATCTGCTCTCACCCTTACCTGGCTCACCCGAAAACGCTGTTTCCCTACAATGAGGCCGTGAACTTCCCCACACCCACTCTTCACCTGGGCTGGAAGGGAGGCCTGCGTTCTCCAAGTTGACCACAGGCTAGCCCCAGGCTATGGCTTTCCTCTCTCGTGCCAGCCCTCCCTCTCTGTGGCTCTGTCTCCTGCCCATTTCCTACGGGAGTGGAGGTTCAGAGAAAGCACTCTGACATCCGGCAGTCTTGGGTTTCAGTGCTGGCCACTTAGAGGCTCGGTGACCTTGGGCATTACATCGTCTCTCTGAGCTTCACTTGTACCACATGTAGGATGGGGATGATTAAGGTGCCCATATCTCATGGGACTGCTATATGTATCAGTTTATACATGAAAAGTCCCCAAGACAGTGCCTGGAGCACAGAAGCACTCAACACCTGTTAGCTATTTTATATCATTATAATCTGGAAGGCATCCATGTCTACGTCCAGGAAGCATTTTCAACACCCTGACCTCACTTGATGTTTTGGAACCAGTGACCCTTGCTGCCCCCTCCACTGCAGTCACTTACTCCAACAGCCATAGTTCCTTCAAATCTCAAAGATCCTACTGGCTGAGCACAGTGTTTCATCTTTCCTTCCAGTTTCTCTGTGCTCAGGCTCCCACCGCACTGACTCCTCATCCCTAAGAAATCTGCTCCCAAACCTTTCCCCATTCTCAGCCTGGGCCTCATCCTGATTGTACATCCTTAATAACAGAGCGTCAAACCAACAGCGTTTTACCTGAGCCACCACTCTCCACGAGGCCTTTGCATTTCCTGTCCCTTTAACCTCCCCACCATATCATGTTCCTCGACACCAACCGAAGTTAGTTAAACCCAGAGACAGCAAACCAGACTGTTCATTCAAAGCATAGCGGGATACTATAGACAACCCCAGAGGGTCTGTGCCCTCTGAGGGGGCATTCCCTATTACTCCATGCAGAATCACACAGTCAACGTTGCTATACCTTCCAATTGTTCAAGAGGAGCCAGGTTTTTATGTAAAGCGTCTCAGTTTTTAAATGTTGATGACTAACTGAAAGATGCAAAAAAAAAAAAAAAAAAAAAGGCAAATCAAAGAAAACATGCCTTGGGGTCAAATTCAGCCCCAAGGGGCTGCCAACTGCAAACTGTGATTCAAACCAATGATGGCTGGGGGGGTTGGGGGGAGCACCTTCCTGGCAGTATTTATTCTACATCTTCAACACTGAAGTCCCTCATGTGTCTAACAGACCTCCACTCATCCCTAAGGGCCATTCTTCCATGATGCTTTCTCTGACTCTAGACACAAGATGAAGAGCTGACGCTGGGTGTATACGTGTGAGCAGGGGGATGTGAGTGGGCACAGATGTGAAGTGTCCATCAACCATGAGGAAGCGGGGCTGGAGGGAAAGACCTTCCAGGAAGAGGGAAGCATCTACTCACATTCACAGAATATAGTGTGTTTTGGCTGGAGCCAATTGTTCAGCCACCAGGAGCATATTACGTGTTGGGATGGGGACTGGGGGATATTGTGAGGGGACTTGCAAGAGACATGGCGAGTGAGGTAGTCCAGAGCTGGGTAGTAACGGTCCTCGTGTACCATACTAAGAAGTATCTTTAACTGAAAGCAATAGGAAAGTCATGAATATCTTTAACAAGTGATGTAGTCTTGCACAAGGGTGGTTATCTGAGGAAGAAAACCAACTCTGTCATAAATTCCATTTTTCTTGAATCATAAAGATAGGTGGGATTACTGCTACTATGTTAAGTTGCAAGACACGTTAACAGTTTAAAAATCAGTGACCACAATAGCCTAGAATGCCCTTTCCCCTCTCTCCATCTGGTGAACTCTGACTCATTCTTAAAGACTCAGTTCAAAAGTCAAATCCAACAGTTTTCCAAATCAAACCAGTATTTCTTTGCTCTGTGAGCTTACTGTTTTTGGCATACTTCTACTTCTAAAGCACACGGCACTTTAAAGTGCAATGATTTCTACATGTCTGTCTTCCCTTTAGACTCTAAGCTCTTTGATGTCGGTGTCTGTGTCTTATTCCTACAAGGTTAGCATAGTGCCTTGCACGGGATAAATACTCAAATATCTGTTCTCTAAGCAGACCACAACCACTATGGGATTCTGATGCTAGGGCTTGCCACAGATTAACTTTCTACAAATTTAACTAAAAGCATGTACTGAGTATTCACCTATGCTAGACACTGATAAGAGAGAGATCTATAAGGTGCATCTCTGTCCTCAAAAAGGTACACACTCTAATGTCTCAAGAAGTGTCATAAGCATCTCCAAGAATCTATGCTACAGTAGACTGGAGATCAGAGTACTCCTTCATCTTACCGCAGGAGTCAAGACATACAGACAAAGGCAAAATCAGGAAAGGATCATTTAAAATGCACTTGTCTGTGTAATACATTCACAACAGACTACCTGAGCATCAAGTCCAAGAGAAACCAGCTGTATCCACCTTCAGGGGTGCAGTCAAGCAGTTAGATGTCTACTCGGCAAATACAACCTTGAACTCTCCGCAAACTGTCTCTACACAATGATGTATCACTTCCATCCAACGTAAGGGTGCAAAGGAAGAGTAAAATATAGCCCACAAAATTTGGGGTTGCTTTTAGCATTTTCAGAAGAGGTAGGGTTTTAACATTTTAGATTTTCTCATTAGTTATGTAAATAACTTTACAAAACATTTTTGCAGAACTGACTGGAGCTATTCTTCCGTTTGGCTGGGTCATGATGATGATGATGATGATACCAAACGAGGGTGGGTGGGGAAAGCCCTGAGGGTCAATATTATCCATGCTTTGGATTCCGCTTTCCAACTTTACTGAAAGTCTTGTGGAACTCGGCTGAGTTACCTTCTTTGAGGGAGAGTCAGAGGGCCATGTATTTATTGTCTGGTGACGGTCAGGCTCACTCAGATCAAACTGAAAGCCCCTGAGTGAGACCCTTGAGTTGTTTCAGGACTAAAACAAATATAAAATAAGACGAGACACTGGTCAAATGCATGGTGAGACACAAAAGGCTTAAGGCACTAGTACAGAAGTGTAGGGCTTACGCATCTGAAGCAAATTATTGACAAATTAAACTATTAGGGAGATAGTTTATCTCCAACGGGCAAAGGCTTTACTTCTAGGAAAGCATATTTTCTTCATTCTGGGGTTAAGTCCAATAATAACATGGAATTCCTATAATTATTTTGTTTTAAAAACATCAGAGTTTAATATAGACTCTGGCTTTTTTAGTTATGAGTTGACTTGCTCTTTGGGGCCAAAAATTACTGTGACAGAGGGCAACAGAATAGATGTTCTTTTCTTAGTTGAGAAAGAAGGGCTTCAAATATGTTTCCAAATTTTTTCTGCATGTGTTTAAAAAACAGAAGATGCTACCATGATAGCACGTCAAGAGTCAGGAATGTTTTAAATGTGCGCTAGGCTAATGCATATTTTACATATTGTATAATTTAATTTTATTTATTCCCCACAAGGATCTGGATAAATTATTCAAATTAAAGGGAAACAACTGAAAAGTGAACTGAATTAGAGAAATTTGTCTACTAATATACTAATCTTAGAGGAAAAAAAACCCCAAAACTGTTATTAAGTGCCATCTTTTTCAAGAGAATGTCTTGGGAACAGATGGACGTGATAATTAATTATAAGGCTCTTAATTTGACAAATTCCTTTTGAAAATGCATATTCAGGGACAATTTCCACTGGTTAGCTGGAGTAAGCATGACACAAGCAAGTTAATCACCAAGCACAATGCTGAGAGTACAGGGGTCTACAACAAATGTTATCTGATGATCTACAGAACTTAATACTGTCTCAGAGAAGAACGGATGGGGGGAGGTTCCCTGAGCTTTGAGAAGAACCTGCCATTCCAAGCCACCCCCTCGAAGTGTCTGCCTCTGACACACGTCTGCTTGGGCTGATGTGCCCTGTGATGACAGTCCTACCTGTCCTCTGTATTCCTGACCCTTGTGTAACCCACCCACCCACCACTCCGGCCCCCCAACACCCTCCCCCCTAAAGGTGTCAACCAGCAGAAAGATGGGCTGATGCTCTGGAGACAAGACTTGACTGGGGAGCTCTGGAAAGTGGAACCACCCAAGCGTAAGGACAGCAGCAAAGAGGAAGTTAAAGGATTCTTGACACCGTCACTTCAAAACTACTACTCAAAAGAGGCAGACGTTAATGGAGCAGAGGCGTGAGGTGGGACTTCTCTGTAAGATGGGACCTGCAGATTCCAAGCTTTGAAACTACAGGCAAATATGGAGGTATATGAAAAAACCACCATCGGTGATTCTGTGTGTGCGTGTGCATTTTGAGGTCTCTGATCTCTTAGTTTGGATTTAAAGTCTGCCTATTACCTATATCGCTTTTTTTTAAACACAGTTTTCATTATTTGGTAGAAAGCCAGTCTATGGACTGATTCTTTCTGGAAGGCAGATTACTATGTGTGTGTGTATTTTCCCTTCATATTATCTTCAAAAGGTCTGAAACTTTTCTGAGACCAGCAGAGGTGATAAATGTAAGCTGCTGGGTTCCTTCAAGCCTGGGCCCTGTCTTATAATCATCACCGAAGCCCAGTGTTCTCTGTCTTCCATGAGGTTCTCAATGATTCTTGGGCATTTAACTGAGCATTTTCAAATCTGCACCTTGTTTTCATTCACTGTAGCTTTGTGATTAGATTAACTTTGATTTAACTCAAGTGCTTCTGATGGGAAGGGACAAATTGCCAAAGATTTCATTCTGCTGGCTTCATCTGGGATGAGTCGATTTCAGGCTGTAAATTCTGAAACCCCAGAAAGTTTCTTTTCTAAATATCTACATCTAGTCAAAAGAAACAGTGTGCCACCATCTGCTAAGACTCTATTATTGTAATACAACATAGCACCAACAGGACAAATTTTCTTGAGAGCACAAAGAAATCAGAATGCAGGAATACGAACTAAGCATCCAAGAATCTGCAACCGGAAACAGTGGGGTATGACTATCTAGATGTTGTAGTAAAAGAAAAGAAAATTCATGACCTTTGTTCTGGTCATAGGCTGTATATCTGATGTATCTTTCTGATACAGTGGGGCTGGGCATCCTTCCTTTTATCTTATTTCCCTTCCTGTTCCTGGTGTTAGTGTTTGGAGTTGTTATGACATGACAGGGTTTGAGCGGGAAACTGTCTTCTAAGGTTAATGTCTTATGAGACAGAAATAAAACTGAGGCTCAAACAAGGAAAAAGGAACTTAATTGAGCAGACCTCTTTTTAATTTTAATAGACATGGCAAAGATGGTCCAACCATAAAGTCAGGAACAGAGAATCTAAAACTCTTCCACAAATATAATGCTCTGTATATATGTGTGTGCATGTAGTGTGAAATAAAGAAAAAGACAATAAAAATATGGAGAAGCTGGATAAAGAGGAGTGGCAGGGCAGAGAGACAAAGACAGACTTTACCTTAAGGAAAGTGAGGTAGCAACAGCTGGGGACAAACAGGTACAAACATGGGAGCCAGCCAGCAGCCATGGACAGGCTGATGGGAGTTCGTGCCGGTGCGTGTGCAGGGGTATGAGGATGCTACACCCCCCCACCACCACACACCCAGCAAGGAGGGCTGACAGGAGAGAGATCCACATTCTGTTAGAAAGCAGTTTAATAGAGCAAATCCTTATCTTATGGATTCAGCCTTTGGCCAGTCTCCACTCCGGCTATATAAGAGGCTATCTATTTATAGATGTTAAAAAAAAATGGAACTAGCAATATTCAACTAGCCAGTAACCAACATGCAGTCTATTTTGTTGGATTACCACTCAACTTTCACAATTCAACCTGTTCTGATTATCCAAATGATTAGTCTAATAATTTCATCAGACTAGTAACTTGTCTATTTCATTTTGCCTTTCCTATGCTTTTTTAAAAAAAGAAAATGATTTTTAAAAAGTAATCGTAATTCTTTTCTTACTTCTTTTGGACTTTATCCACTTCCTATCAGATTCAAACCACGTATCTCTCCCATTATCTTCTGAGTCCTGGGACTTTCTAAAATTTTCCTCCTCCCTTCTTTCCCAGGAGTCTCCTATCGCCAGCAGATTGGGTCCCCCTCAACCACCACTACCACCAAAGGCACTGGGAAAAGTCAAAGAATTTAAAGACAGAAGTTACTTTTGAGACCATCAAGTCCCTCCTCCCCTCCTTCTCTCTCAGGTGAGAAAACAGACCCTAATGATGTGAGAGGCTTGTCCAGAACCTCACGGAAGTGAGACTGGATTCTAGCACTCAGCATCCAAGCCCTGGCTCTTTCTGCACAGCACCAGGTGACGTGTGGAGGAGTACTCTCTAGCCACTGCACAGCTTACTCACACGTACACGTTTGCTCACAGGCTACAATACAAAGGGAAGTGTAGGACATGGAACGTCAGGTCTCCTGAGTGGTGAGGCGGGGACAGGGCTGGTGGGGAGTGAGCTCAGGGCCACAGGCAGATGGTGCTACCCAGCGATTTGTGCTCACAAAGCCTGGATCTGCCACTCAGCAGGCAGGACCCTTCCTGAAATGGGAAAATCATGCAACCTGCCTCCTGTGGGGGGAGCGCTGGGACTCAGGCTCAGGTGTATTTTCAGTGGAACTGAATTTGGACTCTAATGTGCTCAAGATAATCTATTAAATTTTTTAGTGAAAACCAACGTCACGTATTAGTCAACATTTCAGCCAACAGATAATCTAAAATTCTTAATTACTTTGGACAAAGGAAAAAAAAAGTTGAAAATAATTCCAAATCTTGATTTAAAAATGAAAGAGGATTTTTCAGGATAGAGTCTCAGAAAGTAAGAGATATAAATGTACCGGATATAGGTTCTGGAAGAGAATCAGACCCTTTAGTCAGAGAGAGGCTGGAGCCAGGAGAGCTTGGGAACCTGGCTAGATAAACTGCACAGAACCCAAGAGAAACCCTATTTTAAGTTTTTGAACATTATAAACAATGACTTAATTTATTTCTACCTCAAAATAACTGGATTGGATTTTTCTCAATAACTATTAAGGAATGTATATTTATAGACAGAAGTTGGTAACAGAATGTTTCAGAACAAAAAGTTTGGGACAAATCTCATTAAAATAAATTTAGAATGGGTGACTGTCAATAACGTATTACATTCATTCATCTTCTTAATAAAAATGTAATAGTTATATAACAAACCAAAAGGCATAAGGGTACTGGAAAACTCATTTGACTTACAGTGAAAGGGAATACAGCAGGAGAAGTATTACTTTTTAGACTTTTTAACCAGTTAATTTCTCCCCTGTAAACCTGTATCTGAAAAGCCTGGTGAAAAGTTATGGAGGCAAAGGAAAAACTCTGTGAAGTTAAACACATACACTGGGGCTAGCGAACAAGGAGGAATACAGAGGGAAAAAAACAAAAACAAAAACAAAAAAACCAAAAAAAAAACCTGATCTGGGAGCTCTATGTTCTTGAGAAAGAGCTTACGCTGGCCCATGCAGGAGAACACAGGATGCACAGCCCAACGGATCTACTCTCCCCGCAGCTGGTGGGTCCACTTCTCTCAGACGACCATTCCGTCATCAACTGTTACAGAGGGAAATGACCGTGTACATATCTGAAAGTTTTGTGTGTGTATTCATTTTTAAAATTGACCTGGTTTTACCAGGCACATCTTGCAGCATTCAAAAATAGCCCTCCCTGTTGTGTGATGAGAGAAATGCAAGTTAAACTAGGTAGTCGCAACATGCGGACGGAGAGGAGTTAAAAATAATGGTGGGCTAAATGATGCTTAAAGTAAAGGTGGTGCTCAGAGGCTCCTAAGTCACGTGCCCAGTCCCAGGTGAACAGCTGACTGGCATGTGAAGAGAGAAGCAGGAAGGGGGCTGCTGAGGGAGAGGTGGACCACCCCGTCCCAGGGCCAGAAGGACACTAGTCTTTGGAAAAAAGGTCACATGGCTGCAGCACTCCACCAACTCTCCACAATCAGAAAAGGATATCTAAAGGGCACCTATTTTGGTTTCATGTATGTTACAGTGGATCAAAAACAATCACAAATTCTTTGCAGCTTCTCCTGTCAAGAGGTGGAATCTGCTCCTCACCCTTTGAACCAGGGCTCACCCTGTGAACTGCTCTGCCCCACAGGATGTGGTGGAGGTCAGGTTATGTGAATTCCAAGCTCTTGGGTCTCCTTTAAGGCTTTGCAACTTCCTCCCTCACTTCTGCCATCACGTGAAGGAGCCAGGATGAAGGGCCTCACAGGGGCAACAGGCCCCTCCAGCCAAGTTCCCAGACGTGGGAGTGATGCCACCTTAAACCATCCAGCCCCAGACGACCAGCCAGCCGACTACAGAAGAACCACCCAGTTAACACATTGACACATGAGAAATAATAAATCTTTGTTGTTTTAAGCAACTGCATTTGGGGGTGGCTTGTTACTCAGCAATGAGTAATTGAAACATATGTATATTGTGTTAATATGTCCTATGCTGAAATAAGTAAATAGGATGGTGAGATATAAATCCATATATATACGTTGATATATTTCCTGGACTTAAAAACAAAACATTGTTTTAAAAAAAAAAGAAGATCAACCTCCAATGGAGCATACAGGGCTTTGAATCAAAGAACCTGGGATGAAGACTTAGACCTGCTCTGACCCTTACACCAAAATACATCTGTGATTTTGCACAAATCACTTATTATCTCAACCTCTGTTTTTATATCTATAAGCTCCTCATGGAGTCAGAAAGGTAATAAAATGAGAGCAACAAAAGTGAAAAATGCTTTGTAAACAGTAAGGCACATTATAAGTCAAGCTGTCTTTGTTCCTGCTACCTATGTGTTACTTAAAGACTTTCCTGTTTTTCCTTCCCTGCAAAGTCATCATTTGATAATGCACCTGATGTAACTCTCTCTGCTGTAAGTTTCCTTACACATGAGGCCCTGGTATGCATACACGCACCAAGGGCCGGGTAAAGACCGCCAGGTGTCCTGAGCCCCATGGCTAGGCCCATTCTTCCTTTTTGTCATTGTGCACGGTTTAGGCCCAGAGCCACAAGTCTCATTCCTTTTCATTATCTCCTGAAAGGCAGGATGAGCTGCCTTATGCCTCACAATGTATTCTAGTGCCAACAGAAGAGAAAAGGATGAAAAGAATGGCAGGGTGGCTGGAGACCTAAAACAAGCGGAGGGAAGGAAGAATTAAAAATGGTTAAAAACTATATCACACAGATGAGTGATGTCTATATGGGATGAAGTCCAGGAGAAAAGACAGCAAAGGAGGAGAAAATGAAGGATAGGCCATTAAGAAAAAGCAGAGACGCAGCAAGGAGAGGAGGACCAGCCCATTCGCAGCAAGGGCAGAGGAGGTGGGGCATCTGCACCTGTCAGCCATGGAAGTGGGGGAGACATCCATGCACAGTAAGAACACCTAGAGAAGAGTGTCCGTCACTTGGAAGAGCTCAGTTTGTGTCCCATGAATGTATGAATAAATAAACTGAAAACAGGCAACTCAAAAGAAAATTCACCAAGTGAGCAAGCACTGGCTCCAGAACAGCGCAGTGAGGGGCCTGAATGGGTGACAGTCTCTCTGGGAATGGCTATTCCATTCGGATGGGAATGAAGGGGGGGGGCTTGTTCTTTAAGGTGAGGAGGGAGATGTCTACAAACTCCTTTTCTAGTCTATGCAAGTACAGTAAATCCTTACAAAAAGGGGTTCTGACTTCCACCCAAGGCAAACCTCTCCTGCTAAAGTTTCCCATCCATCACCTTACTCTGTCCGAACTGGAAAAGGCTTTCCCCCCTGAATTCTCCACATAATCGGTTTTGATCTCAAACGGCAGTAAGCTCCTAACAATGCTCTTTATATATATGCTGGTAAAGGCCAGTCACAACAGGGCTTTCCATGCTCTAAACGCTCTTCTTTATACCTGATCATGGTCTTCAAGAGAAACCTCTAACATGAATCACACACAAGGATAAAGCCATGTTAAAATACGACCACTGTTACTACACGGTAGGCTCTCTTCTTTTTATTTCCATTTTTACATGATGGATTGGGTTTTTATTCTCTTGTCAAAGTATGACCTGTCTGTCATGCTCCTTAATAAGTGGGGACCCATTTAATATGCTCAACTAGGTTAAGTCCTAGTCTGAGCATATTCTGCATTTACTCAGCTTAATTCAGAATTAATGAATACACAGAGCAAAAGGAAGAAGACACAGTTCATCACCTCTAGAAACTTCCTTTAGTTGGTGAGACGAGATCTTATGCATGTAACAGTTATTTAACGGTGCAAGGAAGTATATGATTAATCGGCACCATGGAAATATGTGTGGGGAGTACCTAGTGAGATGGGTGTTGGCTGCAGCACAAAGACCTGGTGGATAACAGGACAATAAGCGGGAGTCCTGCAGGAGGAACAAAATGAGACAAGGTGAAGCAGAGAGACAAGGGCTTCTCATGCTTTGAGAGGTGAGCCCAGTGCTTGGAATGGAGGGTTTCTGCAGCACTAAGAACTGGCCATAAAGAAGGGGGTTGGGGGAAACTGCAAAGGTTTTACAGTGAGACGAGGAGTAGTATGACCACCCAATGGCAGGAAGATAATTTTTTTATTCTTCAACATACTGGTCATCATGGCTAATAGTGGGCCTGTTCATTCATCCACCCATCCATTCATTCATCAACTAATGTAGGTTAGCATTTTACATCAAGTCCTGTTCCATGTACTAGAGGCTATAAAACACTCCCTTCCCTTGAGAAGCACATGGAGTAGGAGAGATTCACCAGAAACAAAAACAAAAAAACAACCAATGATTTCCATGTATTATGAAAAGTGCTATGAAAAAGACATACATGGGAATTCAATTACAACGGAGCAGAGGAGACACACCTAAGTCTTCTCTGATAGAGGCTAAAGTCTGAAAAACACTTCAAAGAGAAGGAAATGTGGTTCGGAGAGAGAAGTTTGTAGAAGGGAAAGGCAATCGGTGAAGAGCCCACTGCAAGTGAAAGGAAGGGCCCAGAGCCTGAGATCACTGGGGGTGGGGGTGGGGGAGGGGCGCTAGTTCAGGTGGGAACACAGGATGCATGTGGAGACAGGGCAGCAGGGGAGGAAGGTTACTGACTATTTAAAAGACAGGAAACTAAAGAGCTGTGAGAACTTATCCCTTCCCTGCAAATAATTTACTGTGGTATTTTTGAATGGCTTCCTTCTCCATGTTTCTAATTTCTTCATTAGAGGCACCTTTAACTGACCGTTCCTTGGTTCTGAATGCCAAAGTCAGAATCAGGTCAACACCATAATTACCACCCTAAGGTTTATGTTTACAAGACTCACAGAAGCTTGGAGATAAAACGGAAGGCGTCTATTTGAACCTCCTTTCCAGGGTAACGTTTCTTCCGAGCATTCCTGGAAGGTGGCCATCCAGACGGAAAGAAGTCTCTCCAGCTCCAGGGAGCTCAGTTTATCTCAGGAAGCAGCCTCGTTCATGACTGTGCATCATTAGTTGTGAGAAATTTCTTTTCCCTCAAACTGAGATTAAATACGTCTTCCTGTTGCTTCTACCCATTTCAACCCCATAGAGTGACTCAAAAAGTAGCCTACTGTGCCTCCTCCATGTAGATGGCGCTAACTACGTTTGTAACGGTGAATTGAAAACTGTCCCTTTCCCCCTCTAACGGTCTCGTTAATTGACAACCGGCTTAGTTTTGATTAATTAGGTTCTCTAATACCATGTGCCACCTTCCTTTTCATGAAGACCTTGAAGGGACATCTGTCCCTGTTAGTAATGCTCCACTTTCCTCCCTTTACTGACTAATAAAACCTTATGTTTGTGCCATCATACTTCAACCCTTGCTAGGCAACGTCATGTAAATTAGCACATCACCATGTCACAAGAAAGTGCAGCACCACTATATGTTACCCCCACAAAAATCTCTGCATCTCTTTTATGATACAACAGAAAGGAGAGGGCAAGTCATGTAAAATATGTCTGAGGGAACCCTACGGTTTCTGACAGGACGAAGGCTAGGAAATGCCAAAGAATTAATGTGTTTTAAGAGAAGAAGGAAAAAGTAATTATCAGAACAAACTCTGGATGCCTGCTCCAATCATGCACAAATAACTGATACTTACCTCAACTACAGACCATATACATTCCTATCTTATCAAACCATTTGTATAATCACAGTTACTCATGCAACAAACATGGATGCTATGCCTGGTGCTGGGACTGGGACTGAGGGAGACAGAGGTTAGAAATGGAGATAAGGAAGGCAGTATTTTAACTCTGGATGTTAAATGTAGAGCAAAAGTTGAAAGAAATGAGATGACTTAGGCAAAATAATGACTTTGCGATCTGGGAAAGATGGAGGAGAGGACCTGGCAGGGAAGAGGTCAGTGGGGGAAGGGGGCATCTCAGCGGGGGAAACAAAGTAAATCCTGTGCTTCCAAGCTCGGTCTTTCCCCAAGCAAAGCTGAAGCGCCAGCTCCACGGTGCTGCTGTGAAGACTGCCGAGGATGGGACCTGGGGACCCTGGCGCTCTGGAGCAAGCCTGGTCCAGGGGGATGAAGGGGATGTCCTGCTACTGAGACTAAGATGACAGCAGCTCTTCCTCCATCAAGCCAGAGGGAGATGTGTTTGTTACTCCAGAAAGCACTAGAGGAATTTAAACTCTTTGTTGCCTCAGAAAGTAATAGGTCTGGGTAGATGTGCAACTGCCAATGTCAAGGATCCCTGGGGAGCGAATCTATGACACATGCAGGGTTTCATCCCATTGGACACAATGGTTAGGGACCTGTAAGGTTCACTGCGGAGGATCAAATGACATGCCTATCACGGATGGATACCTTGCGGCCTCCCTGGCCACATGTGGAGGGGCACATCTGCCCATTTGGTTCCCAGCCCGCAAGAGTGCACAGGCACCATGACCTGAGGGACCTCTAAGAATTAGAGACTTAACCTGAGGACACCTGGCTTTGACCCGAGGCACGATGCATGTGGAAGTACCAAGTAATGATAACAGTTCAGTGACTTCTCCACAGAGACAGGAGGGTGCTAGGGTTCCCTGATGCTTGGGGAATACAAACTGTGTGCTTGAAACTGTGCCTTCAGTGATGCAAACACACACGACAGAGGAGAAAACTTGATAAATGGATGACAGACCGACCTTGTGGGCAGGGTGCAGCAGCCGTCCGCTGTGAGTCTGACTTGAGTCTCGTAGCTGTCCAGGGGACACACGGCCTGCTGAACGGAGGGGCACTCCACAGTGCTGCAGTCCACGCTGAAAACTGGGGGGCAAACAGAGCACTGTTCACTGCTACGTTTACTTGCATTCTGAGTCCTCAAACGAAACACTGGCTCTTCACAAACTTTAGCAGTTTCCTTGCTCCCTGGAAACTCTGTCTTAGCATTGGCATTTTCATTTCAGTCAACATGAGAGAGCTATAATATAACCCAAATCTTCTGTGCAAGAAAAGCAGAAGACAGGACACTGAAGAGTTAAGATGAAGATACAGAGAGTTAAACCAAAGGTGGGGGTGTGGATGGTGCTGCTCAGCCAGAGGCGTTTCTGATAGAACAGTTTAAGAGATGGTCAAGGGACTGACTGACTGGCTTGTGCCTTTATCTGGCAGGTAAAACAAAAAAAAAAACAAAAAAAAAAACAAACAAACAACTGACCAGCTGTTAGAAACTTGCAAAGAGGAAATCACTACAGTCCAGACCCATTCACAGACCACATTAGAAATGCAGCCACGAGAACGAGGAGGTTAGAAATAATATAAAGCAAGAAACAGCTGGGACATGACAACAAAACAAATGTGGCCAAGAAGCCAAGTAAATAGTCAAGGATGACTTAGCACATGCTATAAAGTCAAGGGACGGATGGTGGGGAGCTGGCAAGGAGAAAGATTGGGACTGAGTATTTCATGATAAAATGTCTGTCATTTTGATGCATATATTCATCTAAAAATAACTTTCTGCTTTATGTATGATGATTGTTTTTAAATGTAATACTTTAAAGTGACAGATAGATCTACAAATGAGGGTGATGACCTTCTCTGGGGGAATGAAGCAGGCAGCCATAGTACCACAAATTTTAATCCTACCGCCCCCAACAAGCATACTTTGAAGGCAAAAAAAAAAAAAAAAGAGAGGAAAAGACAGGGTCCCTCTCTAAAGGCACTGATGTGCTAGCAGATCATCCCTCTGGTTGTCTGACTGGAGGGCAGAAGTCAGGCTGCCATGAGCCCAAAGTGTCCTGCCGAGAATGCCCAGCGTCATGTGGCAGAAGGGGCCTGTGCCACGCTCTCGGCTGCTGGGACAGAGCCCGCGCGTACCTGGTTTGCACTCATAGAGGTCACAACACTCTCCCGGCTTCCCTGAGGCTTTGGACACAAGTATGTTCAGGTATCCCGGCTGGCAGACTTTCCGCAGACAGCCGGCGGGGTCACACACGCAGCGGCTGGGGAGGGGGCAGCACTCCCCCGGGGGCGCGTAGCCCTCGATCAGAACGGAATCCTCAGGACAGCGCGGAGAGAACTGGACTTCACAGCGGGCCTTGGAGCAGTCTGGCTTCTCTTCTAAATGGGAGAGAGAGAGCTTAGCACGGGCCCAGGGCCATCCCACAGAAGCGCGGGCAGCCCTGATGACCCACCCGCTCACCAGAAAGGAGGGGAGGGGACGAAGTCTGCTGAGAACCCTCAAACGCAGCTGAGCCACCCGTGGAAATCTCTCCTGAGATCTGCTCATGACGTCAGAATGAGAGGCCAAGCTGCCGTCTTGCCCACGGTCCCACCTCCCTCTCCCCTGTGTCCAGTGCACTGACCGGATGAGGAAGGCAAAGGGCAGATGCCTGCAGAATGTGCAGAATCTGAAAACAGGGCTTTGCTGCCTGCCGACCAACTGAAAGGTCTTTAAGTTTAAAAGCAGCTTTAAGAGCTGTTCCTTGAAAACAATGTACATTTAAACACCAAAGTAGATCCACAAATAACTAACGGCTACTTCGGGGGCTGGAGACAAGGTGCATGACGTTCAACACGGGGGAGCTCGACCTCCAAGCTCTGAGATTTGAGGAGATGACTGTATGAAGAGGATATGACTCTGGGATGTGGAAGCTTAGCAAGATGGCTCTGGAGCCAAATTCCTCTATAATTTCCCTAAGTGACATCTGGTGTGTCTCTATCCCTAGCAGAGACCCAGCAATGGTACCTTGTTCTCCTTTCTCCAATATTATGTTACTGACCTCCTGCTGTGCCTCCATTTTTAGAGATAAGAAAAATAAATCAAGCAAAGTCCTAGCTTCTGAAGCCCCAGTCCATAGCTCAGTTTCTTGACTCAAGCTTTTAAGAAACCTGCACCAACATTAGGCCTTTGAGGAGAAGATGAAATAAACCAAAAGTACATCATCACAGCTCCACGACCTTTGGGTGGAAAGAGTTCAGAAAACGTTGGGTAGAAATAATACCATGTGGTATAGGGCTATGTTTGTAAGCTCTGCTTTTCCTAAGGTAAGACCCACACAGAATCACGAAGCAGGGTTAGACGCAAGCGGTCGCCTAGTGTAGTCTATCTTGTAGATAAAGAACCTGAAACCGGGGAGGTCAAGTGATCTGCCTGAGGCCAGGGGTGGAATAACAGCAAGAATCCAGGCCTCCTCGCCTCCAGTTCACTTAGCTCTTTATATTACAAAAGGGGATCTATTTCCAAAACCAAGTGTCCTTCAGGTCACTTTCTACCTTGATTGCCGTACCTTTCATTTCTCTGTCCATCTTCTCTGTCTAACTACTTCTCGTCCAATCAAAAGATAGTGCAGGAGAGCCTTCATACTCATAGTTCTAGTAAATTCTTTCAAAAATATTTATTAAGTGCCTGCCGTTCCAGCAGCTTGCGAAAACGAAACATAGATCCCTATCTTCATACAGTTTACAATGCAGTGAAGGGTGATAAAAAACAAACAATAAACATTATAAATAAGCAAACGGTATAGCCGAAGACGGAGATAAATCTGGGGGGAGAACAGAACAGAGCAAGGGGGAATTAGAAAGCACGGAAGAAGTGGGGGGCAGTTACAGTTTGCTCAGAATACGCATCACTGAGAAGCTAATGTTGGAAGGGACTGGAGGAGTGCAGGGATGGGCCAAGGAGATGCCTCGGGGAAGAGCGTCCCAGCGGAGGGAACAGCTGCCGCACTCCGGTGTGTCCCGAGAAGAGTTAAAGGCCAGTGTGGCTGCCGCAGGACATACAGAGGATGCATTTACCCAGTTTTCACATTACCAACCCCAGCAGCTGCCTGGAGAAGAGAACATAATTAACTAATGAGGAATTCTACTCCTGGATCCCCATCAGTGTGGGCAGAACAAATCAAAGAGCTGAGGAGGAGAAAGTGAATCTTGATTGAGATGGAGTTTGTCAAGGTACATTCAGTAGACGGCTTCTCTGGCAAACACGAACACGCAGTCTCAAAATTAATAAGGGCACAATGACTTTAATTGCAAATAACACTTAATTTCTACTCTTGTTAATGTGCTGTAATTTAACTTACTCTGTATCACATTCTATTACATTCCTATTTTGCACAATACCCGGTATGTATAATCAGTTTTCAAACATATGCTTCAATGAAACATGTTTTCATTAAAGTACAAACATCTCAGGTCTTCCTAGTTATTTAAGTTTCTTTTAACACTATCAACATGGTCACCTACTGCTGTGTGTTTTGTAGCTCAAGGCTTGAGAGCTTTATTTACTTCTTAAAACCTGGCTTAGTAATCCATGTGGGATAACGTAGGCTGCCACAGACACTGGACCACAGTCTGAAGGGATTTAAGAATGTTAAAAATAAGGGTTAAACCCTACTACGTGCTTTTTCAACTATTCTCGAGATTCATATTGGCTTCCTTTTAATTTACTATAATATAATCAATTAGATTTTAAACCATCCTTGTGTCCTTAGAATAAAGCCTATGTCTAAAGATCCAGCTATATCTGACCTTCTAACACTTTAAGATTGCTAAATTAGTAAGTTTGAGTGATAGCAGCCTGTAGCTCTCTCTTTTCATGTGTGTGTACTGGCCTCATTCCAGTCTCAAGTTTCAGAGTTACACTAACTTTTTCAATGAGCTGTTTATCATTCTATCTCTTTCTCTGCTGTAAAGCAGTTCAAATAACTCAGGAATTATCTATTCTGTGATGTTTTCATACAACCCACTTATGAAACTATCTGAATTCTGTACTGTTTTTGTAACGGAGGAAGGAACAGGTTTCTTCTTTGGTTATTAGATTACCAGGTTATTCTATTTCTTTTAGAATTACCTGTACTAACATATATTAGTAAAGAAATACTTGATTTATACAGATTTTCAAATTCATTTCAGGCTTTACGAACCAAGCTTTCTTTTTTGTAGTTGATGTGTTCACGGGTTCTTTTAAGTTTTTAAATTTCTTCCTTCTTTGTCTTTCAGATTATTTAATTGGCTTTTCTCTAGGGTTTTAAGATTAATGAATGCTCGGTTCACTTTGATTTCACTTTTGTTTTCTCAGAAATGCAAATAATTTTCATTATGATTTTAATACTTTAGCCAAATTGTTCTGGTTATATTCTAATGTTCAATGTGAACTGCTCTCAATGTAACTCATTTCTAATTCAATTTTGATTTCCTCTTTAAAGACCTGTTAGAAGAGTGCTACTAAACTTCTGCACAGGTGTATTTTTTGGCTTTCCTCTTGAGTTTAATTTATAGTTCCACTGCCTCGTTGCCAGAGAATGTAGGCTATATAATTTTCTACTTCCGTAATTTCTTGAGTTTGTTTTCTTTTTGTTTCTGTTTTTTTGGCATGCACGTGTATGTATGTGGACTATGGCCAAGTTAAAAATACATGGTTATTTGAAAAGAACATGTATTCTGTTTACTTGATACAAACTTGCGTATCTATTAAACCCAACTTCTTAATTATGACATCCAGCTCACCTGTATCTTATACTTTTTATCGGCTATCCAAGAAGGATCTATAAAAATCTCCCAATATGAACCAGTAACATCTCATATTTCTAACAGTTTTTAACTTTAATGTTTCAAAGCTGTGTTGTTCACTTCAAAACTAGCAGGCATAAAATTCAAGCCTGTTACACTGACTTGGCAAATTGCAAAATGATGCTTTCAAAGAATTTAGATTTCTAAGATCGAAATCTTTTTAAAATTTGGTAATACTTAACTTTTTTAGCTTTATTCTTCTCTTCTTTCTACCATCTATTCACCTCTCAATAGACCACCTAGAGCCCTACTCACCCAGCATCCTTCCCTTCCCCCAGCCAGTCACTAGCCTGCCGCTTAAACCCAACCGCGGTTACCATGGCATCAGGAGTTGTTTTTCTAATACCTTCTTTCTCAGCCTGTTTCTAAATTCTTGCAGTGGATTTCATTTATTCATCTATGTCTCTCCTCCATCCCTCTTCCACGGAGAAAATAGGAGAAAATTACAGATACACCATGTGTTTTCCATCATTTAAAAGGCTTTTCTGATACTACCTCCGAGTTTTAAATTTTATCCATTTGAAGAGAAGCCTCTCCTGATTCTTTCCCTATGGTGTCTAACAAATCTATATATAATACTTAAGTAAATTAACAAGCTCTTCAGTCTGGTTGCCCTGGCAACACGTTGAAACTGGCATCTTAAAAAAAAACAAAACAAAAAACCCACAACTGCCCCAGATATAGAAAGACCAAAATGACAGTATCACTTGCAACAGAAGTAATTAAGGGAAATAAGCTGGTTTCATAATAGTAATAATCTTCCTTTAAGAGGTTAGCCCTTAAAATATTTGACAGGGTCACCCAGTATGAAAGTGACTTTACAATAATAATGGCAAGTTTGTATCAATCCTAGTCACTTTAAACTGTGTGCCTGCATTCTGGCCAGCTGTAGACTTTTTCCAGGTCCTTATGTCAACAGGAAAAGTATAATCATGATCTACAAGTAGCAAATGCATTCAAGAGTTTTCTGCTTAAACAAAGATTTAAGTAAAACCAAAGCCATATGAAAAACTACTAAATGGGAAAAGAAAAAAGAGAAAAATTATATTGCCAGATTCTCATTCCAATCTATTTAATTTTTGTATAGTCCCACACATCTGACACTGCAGCCTTCCTCCTCTTTCAAAATCTCTTAAAATGGTCTCCTAACAATAACAGCAGATACGCTGCGCACTTATTAACGGAAGACAGGCAGGATAAAATGGACAGGTAACATTTAGACAGGCAACGGCAAAGTCAACACTGCTGGGCACTCTGCTTGCCTAAAATCTATCCTGAATCTCACGCATACAACACACATGCATGGAGGTAACCCATGAGCATTCTGAGACAATCCTTGGGAGTTCCAACTACGGAGATATGTCAAGGAAACCCAAAATCTGGATTAGACCTGGTATCACAAAACTCAGTAGGTAGAACAGAGCAAAGAAGGGAAGAGTCTGGGATCACAGTTTCTTCACACCTCACTCTGGTAATCTGCTTCCGTTACAACCTCAATCCTTTGAAATGAAGTCTCGGAGTGGCTGTGGCATCAGCCCAGGGTGGCCCAGAGGCCACCAGGTGGTCCTAGGAGACACCTCCTCATGGTACCAGCTGAGATGCAATCTGTGAATCCTTCTTTCACCCATTCATTCAGCAAATTATTTACTGAATGACTTCCATGCGTCAGAGGTTCCAGGCACGGGGCTTAATGCAGGGAATAAAGCAGAGTCCTTGCTGGCCTTCCTGGATTTACCATTCTGGAGGAGTTACACAACAAAGAACTGCACAGCATAAAGCCAGGTGGTAACAAATTCTTTGAAGCAGAATCAGCAATTTGGGCGTACTGCACTGGCCAGGTGGGTGAGGGCAGATGTCTCTAGAGGATGTGGCACCTGCACAGGACCCAATGAAAGGAGGGTGAAGGCAAGCAAGTTGCAGGGCAGGTGTTTCAGACACGGGGAACTGCAAGAACAAAGGCTCCATGGCAAGAAGCCCACTCTTCACATAGAAAACATTAATCTCTACTATTAAGAAGACATCTCAACAAGTAGAATTCACAGGTAAATAATACCAATTAAGACTTATAAGAAATATATTCTGATGGATGGTGTTTCTTATTAAGGATTCAAGTCTCATGATCATGCAAGAGCAACAAAAGCAATCTCTACCACTGGGCACCTTCTATGTGCGAGGTACCACGCCTTGCCTTGTGCTCACATCCTTCGCACTCCTGTGTGAAAGAGAGGACATCTTCACCTATCCTTGGCAGAGGAGGCACAGAGAGGCTAAGAAACTTGGCCATGGTCACAAAGTAAGTGGCAGAGCCTCCAAAGCACGCTCTTCCCCCTAGTCACAATTGCCGAAAGCAAAAGGAACTGCAACTTTCCTAACCAGTTCTCCTGGTATTTGATTGTTTAGTCAAATGGCTATATTCTTGCTCAAATATAGAGGGCAAAAGTAATTTGCCAAGATAAAGACATTCAGGGTCTTCGGGTGTGTCCTCATGGCTCTCTGCTTGGCCACCCTCCCCATTTCCTTTGCTCCTTGGCCTCACAGACACAAAGAAGCAGCTTTCTTATACCTGGCATTATTTTGCTCCAAAAACTTCTATTACAAATGCAAGACACATGTCACCCCTTCATTTTTAAATTTAGAGACTGACTCCTTTAAAGTTACACTGTGAATTCTTTTCATTCACATTCCATGATTTTATCATAACCTTTTTTGGCAAGCTTCGCGGTGAAGACTTGTTCCGCACAATCATAACCCTGAGGGGAAAAAATTAGGCTTGTTGATACAGTCCCAGAAATATTTCATATTCCAGCTCGTTCAGAAACACCAGCTGTACTTTCCCAGCACTTTTTTTACTCTGTATTTAGGATTTAACAGTGGTGGGATCTACATAGTCTTTTCTTGGTGGTTTGTGAAAAATGCCGTATGAAAATGTTTTCAAATACCAAATAAAAGTTAGTTTGCACCAGAGTGGAATATAAATTAGCCCAATATAAAGAAAAATAAAAGATACGTAAGTCCAACACAACATGTGATTCTGGAACTCAGTGGTTCTCAACCCTGGCTGTGTATTAGAATCATTTATAAAGCTTTTAAGAATGCCACTGTCTGGATCCCACCTCAAATCAATTATATCAGAATTTCTGGGGGAGGAGCCTGGGAATTAATATTTGTTTCAATAGCTTCCTGGGTGATTCTATTGTGGATTAGGGCTGAGAACCACTATGTTACTCCTCTAAGCAAAATGGGAATCTTTACAATGAAGTTCCCTATTGACAACAGAGCTTCTCCAAGGGCACGTTCAAACATCCCGGCAAATGGCGGCTGGCCAAATGCCAAAGCAGCATTGGGCCCTCCAGATCTCTGCCTGCCACCAAGTTATCTGAGCTGTATGCTGAGCCCACGGTAGCTCTAGGAATCTCCCAGACTACACATCTTTTCTAGGCAGGATGCTACTGAATTGGGTTGAAAATGATGCTTTTGATTAGAGTTTTGCTACACAAAGTGTGGCCTCTGGACCAGCAGCAGCTGGGAGCTTATTAGAGCTGCAGAGACACAGACCCCCGTGCCAGGCTTACTGAATCAGAATCTGCATTTTTAGCAAGATTCCCAGATGAGACAAACTGCTCCAAAGTGGTGGTTTTCAACAGTGGTCCATGAACCAGCACAGCAGCATTTCCTGGGAACTTGCTAGAGATGAGAGATGCAGCTCCAAGGCCCCACATCAGATCTGCAGAATCAGAAATTCTAGGGATGGGGCCCAGAAATTTGTGTTGGAAGAAACCCTCTAGGTAATTCTCCTGCAGACTATTGTTTGAGAACCATAGTGCTAGAATAATGATTCTCAGCATATTAGAATCCCCTATGGAATGTTAAAAGCTCAGATCAATTAAATCAGAATTACTAGAAGTGGGACCCCAGCATCAGTAATTTTTAAAGTCCTCAAGGTGACTCCAAGGTGCAGTCAGGACTGAGCCACTGTCCTCGGCACTCCCCTTCCCCTCCACAGCACCTATCCTCTGCCACCATCCCCTATACTCCTCCCAGGGGATTCAAAGCTGCTTTCAATCTTAGGAAATCTGAATCAACACGTTCTCTGGAATCTTCCTGAAGGAGGTCAGAGCTTCCTGGAAGGAGTGAACAAAGCTTAGAGGGGTCTTCAGGATTTCCTCTGGTGGCAGGCGGTGGGGGGGAGGGAGCAGGGAGTGGGAGAGACAGGTCCTAAACGTGGCCTGCATGCAACCTAGAATTTTAAATCCTAGCTTACTAAAGTTGATTACAATTTTGAGTCCAGAGACATTTTATTTCATCATCTGTTAATTCATACCAGGAACATGTATTCAATTTACTCCCAGAAGGTTTTGCCATTCGAATAATTACATTTATATATTCATAGATGGTAACAAGTTTAAAATGTAACAATGAATTTATTTTTAAAAATCTGGAAACAAAATAAAGCCTAAGGATAGTTTGGAAGAATGTACAAAGAATTGAAGATTGGTTTCAAAAAGATTAATTTTACCTAATAGGCTTCTCTGAATACTTTGCATCCCCTTTTTGCCATAAACATAAGCCCACAAAAAGGGAATGAAAATTACTAGAGAATGGGACAAATGACTAATGAGGAAAACTTAAATGAACCAAATCTGTATAGTCAGTTCAGCAACATCTTAAGAGGAATCTTCATAACAGCTTGAAAATGTCACAGAGGCATAAACATTAGAAATGAAGAACTCCCCAGGGCGGTGTTTAAACGGAAGGCAAAATCCATTACAGAACACAAACAAAGCCTCTATTTTGCTGAGTGATTCTGTGACTTTGGGTGGGTTGCTTTCCATATTTCAAGTTTTCCTCCATAAAGGAAGGGGTGCTGCTACTTGGTTCTTCCCTTGTGTAATCACAATATTGAGAAAATATACACAAGTGTCAGATGCTAGAGAGGTGAAATGAAGAGTCTGGTGGTCCTCATCTGTGTAACGAGGGGCTGACCCTCGTGGGTGTCTTCTTTGAATACACTCCAGCCGGAAATCCCGTGAGCCCTTCCTATGCAAGCAGTTTCCAGGGACTCCTGGCCTCTGCTCCTTTAAGGAAGATCAACAGATGACTGTTGGATTGAAGGAGGAGCAGTCTTTTTCTTTCAGAGCTCCAGCATTTGTTAACACTGTAGGGTTTTAGCAATAGAGTGGAAAATGTGAGCTTATGTGATTTTAAAAAACAAAGAACAACATACCAAGGGTACTGTCGGTAACCTTCTGGGTCCCAAAGGTGGTATATGAATCTCCAAAGTCCTCAGAAGGACTCCGAAGAATATTATGTGCTGATATGACATCTTCAAGGGTTCCTCAAAGTGACTACATGTACATGATTAAAATGACATACCAAGAACAAAGAGAAGATGAATCAAGGACAGGTAGAGCACTGAACAACCTGGCTGCTGTTCTGCCTTCGCTGGCAACAGGAGCTGCAAATAAAGACCAGCAGGCGCTTTTACTGCTCAACTGGTGGTTCTCATGGGGGCTGCACATTCTGGGGGGAAAAAACCCCATGTGGCTAAGGAGACAGAAATAGGTTTTTGAAAAAATATTTCGGCCATTTATTTCTTTCTTCCTCTCTTCTTTTAAATTTCTGTTTTACTGAAGATAAAGTACTTGTTTGTACTACTTACTTGCCATGTAACAGAGGTCACCTTTCATCTTTCTGATGTGGGAGTTAGTATAGCTACTGGTTTACCACGAAGGTTTGAAAGGCAGAAACAACCATGCTCAAACCATGGCTCTGCTACAACTAGCTGTGTGATCTTAGGCAAGCTTTCTGACCCCTCTGCGTCAGTTTCTGCAGGGTTGTTGTAAGTTGTCACGCAAGATAATAAATATTGCAAGCAGACCCATGCCTGGCACAGCTAAGTGCCCAGCGGACAGTAGTTCTTACCCTCAAATCATTAATTATTAGGGAAAAGTCTAGGTTTTGAGTCGGACCTCAGGATACTCAGTATACCCACGTGTTAAACAGGGCATAAAAATACTTATTCTACAAGGAATTTGGAGACTAAAAGAATGTACAGGTTCTTTTATATTTAAAATACTGTATCATATAAATATAAGAGTATTTCATATATTTGAATGTGTATGTGTGTATGCATGTGTTTACACATTCTCACACACACAGACACTCATAGGCCTACACGTCCACTAACTCCTTCTTCTCCGTTTGTTTTAAACCTAATGCCCAACATGATGCTGGGCTTGATGAACACAGATGTAATCATTAAATGTTTGCTATTATTCACAACAGTAAAGTTGATTATGACACACACACAAAAATGATATATATATCCCTCCACACACACACATCCTAGCACGCTAAAAGTTGTGCTCAACTGCTGTTTCTCTGTCAGCCTCCATTACTTTATTAATTCCTTTTTTTTTTGTTTGCTTTTAAAGGGAGGTACTTTTTGAGGTCTTTGCTCTGTCTGGAGAGAAGGAAAGAAGCTGCCTTACTCAGGTCGTTTTCCCTGGAGAGGCTTCCCCAGCTATTTCCGCATTCAGGATGTGCTGACAGGCCCTGCTTACAAAGGTAGCAGGCTGACAAGTGGCGAATAATGGTATAATGGTCAAGAGTGCTGCCCCAAACCAACAAAGGCCCCTGACATTTACCCTAGAGGGGGTTCAGGCCCTCCCTGGGGAGAAAGTGCCCCTCCACGTCTGGAGGTCGGCACCTCTCAGAACAGCCTCACTCCCTTCCCAGAGCTCCATCTCTGAGGGCTTCTCCACCTTTCTGCTCCAGCACCAGCCTTCTAATCAGACATGCACTGGGCCGAGCCCCCGAGAGGGCCCCACGTTTCTATGCCGTCTTTGTCTTCTCTGTGTACCCACGGCATAAACCCTCGTCCACGGCGACCGCCAAGCAGGCACCCGGAGACTACAAATATGTGAGCTGCAGCTGAGCAAAGGGACGTGTTTACTTTCCATCCTGAACTACAACTTGACCCGCAGCAAAAACAAAAATACTGCAATGTGTATTTTTTTCCCAGAAATGATAATTATAGTACTCCAAACATTTTTCAAACTTCAGCTATGAAAATGGAAAAGGCATTTCAAAAAAATAATTTATTAAATAGGCACTTATACTCTTAGTAGCCCTTACATGGACATTCTAATTTTTTTCTCCATAGCCATTAAAGGTCTTGGCTCCTGGCTCAACACCCTCTTCCAGGGCGAGGTGGGGCTCAGCCTGCTGGGCTGAGAGGTAAGTGGCTTAAGAGCCCTCTCAATTCAGTGCAGTCTGCGTGGGTTTATAGCACCTTTTTCCACCTCAAAATTATGGGCGATTTAAGCAGCACAGTTTGCACGTGGGGTGACGCACATCTGGCTGATGCTATGCCTGAACCAGAAGCAGGAGGCCAGATGGGCTCCTGGTACCAAATTCAGGAGGTGCAATATTTAGACGCCTCTCAGGAGCATGTGAATCCCAGCTTCTGTTTACTCCTCACCTCACTGTCCACCTGGTCCTTTTCCTCCAGCCACAGTTTTCCTGTACCTGGTACTCTCATCGGGATACAGCCACTGTAACGATCACTCTCAGCTTTTGAACCCTCTTTGGAGCTCCGATTCTCACTTGAGCATTCTCACTTCTTTAAAGCATAGATGACGATCCAGCCTCACCTCCAGAGCTGCTGATTTAGTTCAGCTGGGTTGGGGCCTGAGGACGTGCACTTCTAACAAATTCATGGTTACTGATGCTGCTACCTGGGTCCCACGCTTTGAGAACCACTGCTTTAGACTTTATCTGTTTGGAAATTCTAGCCTCTTGCAAGCTCAGCCATGCTCTCTTCTGCCCCAAGTCAAAGCTGTTTCCTCTACCATTGTCTCCATCTCTCACTATACAGATGCTTGGTGGAGATGGCTATAGGTAGTGCAAAGATAGTGATGCGCTTGATAAACCTGATGGATCTGAACAACAGAGGTCCCAGCCAATCGCATCCTCTCCCACATTCAATAGCAACCTGCAAGGAGCTACCATCTCAGGCCTGAGGCAAAATTCAGAGAGCAGCTCATGGAGAGAGCAGGCACAATGCTGGATGGCAAGGAGAGGTCAGGGCTGGTGGCAAAGTGAACACTGTGCGCACTGCTGTGGCTGCTCCCATATTTCAGGGACAATTATTTCCAAGTATTTTCCGATACAATAAAGGACGGAGTGATTCCATAAGCAAGTCTAAGCAGAGTGAGTTAAAGGGGACACAGCAGTTTATGATGAAACAACTCTCATAGACTCACACTCCAATAATTGGTAATTTGTGGCAATGTGGAATAAGAGTGCCGTGAAATTTAACTTTACGTGTACTGTGGGGACTGAGTTCCACAAAGTTGCTTGGGACCTAAGTTCTTTTTATTTTTTGGCTTTTCAATGACTGCTGTGTTAGCCGTTGTCTACAGTCTTCCAACCAGTGGAAAGGGAGAAAAGTGGAAGGAAGGAAACAATTCTAAAGGGCACAGTGTGAGAAGCTGCTCTATTGTTTCTGCTCCATTCAGAAGGCCAGGACTTAATCACATGGCCACATCTACCTGCAAGGGAGTCTGGGAAATGTAGTCTTTACTCTGGGCGGTCCTATCCCTATTTAAAATTGTGTATCTATGGAAGAACAGGGGAATGGACACATGGTCATGAGGCATCAAGAAACCTCTACCATAAGTTTCCTACGAAACTAAACTGTACACACAAAGGAAGTATCTTCAGTTTTGAAGAATGAAAGTAAAAAAAAGCATTCTGAAGAATCACTAGAGGAACACTCAAATAAGCAATTCATGTGCTTCTTGCCAAAGATCCACACCGAGGTGTTAAAAGTGCTGGGAAGATTCTTATTCATTCAGCAACTCCACAAATATTTAATAATCAAATACCATGGTAAGAGGCACTGTGGTAAGTTGTATATTTTAACAAAAGCAAGGATATAAATAGAAAACCTTTAGCTATCAGCAAGCCTAGATTTTTCCTCACATATAAAACTTGAAGCAGAAAGCCTGAGCTACTTTTGAAACGTTCCATAACTCAGAATTTTCAATAAATCTATCTAATTCTTCCTACAACTAAGATATGAAAAATAGATGGACTGGAGACTTGAAGGTTTAATTGCAAGACAGTAGATGGATTCATATGCTTGTTTTTGCATAAAAAACGTGGGAACATTTCTATCCACAGGACTTACGTGCCAAAGAAGAAGTTTTCTTCACCAGAAATTCTTAGATATAAATAGAGAAAACAGTGGCCTAAGAGAAGCCAAATGACTTGCCCAGTTCCCTCGACCTGGTAGGGCCAGAAGCCAGGAGCCCTGGGGAATCCCACACCAGTTCCACCAAGACACAAAGCCATCATCCTAACTTTCTCATCCTGCAGTCTGCAGTCTGATACTCATCTCTTCCATAATAAAACTGCTTAGATTCTAGCTTAAAAATTTGATCACAAAACTCCTTTATCATGAAATCAGCAAAATACACAAACCAAACCAAACCAAACCAAACCAAAAGTAACCCTTTATAAGTAGAGTGGCTAAAAAAGGTCAGAAGAGCAACCTCCGGTCATAGGGTGGTTGGGGTGCTGTCCACCACCCAGGTGCTGATAGGCTACACACCCACACAGACAGAGCCTCACCCTCTGAAACACGGAGAACAAATATGCCGGGAATGGGAGGGATGGCAAGCCTGCCAAGATGGACTGCAAGGGCAATCTGTACGCACACCAAAAGCCTTGGGACTGGGACCTGGAGGGAGACAGCTCTGATGAGGAACACCCGAGGGACTTCTCTTTAACAATCTAATCCCCAGGAAACTTAGACCATTGGCAGTTTCCCCCAGCCCATTCAGAAGATGAAGCCCGGCCAGAAAAAAGTGTAAACTCTTAAGACCAGAGTAGCTGGTAACACAAGACAGGGTCTCTCAGCATTAAAGATGATAGAAAGCCTCATGTGGAAGCTGGAGATCTGCTTCCAGGACCTTGGCTTGCTGTAGCCTCCACCTCTGGACGTTTTCCTGTCTGTAAAGCCCCTCCAGGATGCCCTGGCTTCCTCACATTTCCAACAGTGCTTCTCTGCTCTTGTTCTGCTCCTGGGTTTTGTGGCTGACCAGACTTCTTTGGACATCTGCACCTGCTGATGACTGAAATCCTGCTGATACGTGTAACCCACAATATTCAGACTTGGTCCTGATACTGAGTGTACGCTTCTGCCTGCCCAGTCTCAGAGCTCTGTGGGTCCCTCATCCAGCAATGAGGAGAGAGCCGGCTTCTCTATTCTTCCCCATTTTCTCTTCTTACTAGTTTCCTGTTTAGAAGTCACATCTATCCTTATTCCCCAGAAAGCCACTTTTTAAAATTCAGGGTTTATGTCAATACTACCCTTTGTCCATGTTATAACTGAGAGATTAAAAACTTGCTTTGGAAGGGGGAAAGGCAGTCTCACAGGAGGCTAGATATGAATGAACACGGGGGAGAGGTAATCTCACAAGTTTGCTTTAGTGATACTGGGAGCCTGTGGGCTTGCTGTAGGCAAATTTGTATTGTAAGTATTTTTTTTAACAATGGAATAAGATGCCACTTTTTCTCCCTGACAATGCCCAGTCTCAGAAGACTACGGCCCCAATTTCTAGTTCTACTTGGAGATACATTTTTCATTGCCTTCCCTATTCAACATGATTTCCTCTTAGAAGGCTCACAGAATCTGATCAGCCAGATATTCTTAAAAAAAAAAAAAAAAAAGCCAGTGTTTGATACAAGTGGCTACTAATATATGCTAGAAATTTTACCTGATCATAAAACTTTCAACAACAGGAGCTTTAAGACGCCTCAATTGACCTGCGAGATTAATAGTGTAATTTAAAGAGGCTATTCAGTCACCATATCATTCCTGGGCCTCCTATTAAGAAAAAGATGGATGGACAGCAGACTCAGGATTTCCAGAAGAGAATTCCCAAGGTCTCTGCAAACACTCTAATTGGTGTATGATGCCATAGATTACAGGTGCCCCAGAAAGTACAATTTTACACACTGGCCGGTATACTCACTGAGATATTTCTAGAAATTGCTATTCCTTGTTTTTGAACTGTGCATTTCAGAAATTCAATCTACTGCCAAATGCAGCATGCCCGCTTTTTAATTTGTCCCAGATTTCTGTTTTCTGGGAAAGTACTGTTACTTCCAGGACCTCTTTACTCCTCTTTGCTCTTTATCACCAGCCCTAGCAGCTGGCTTTGTTTCATAAAGAAAAAAATTTTGACCAGCTCATGACTTTGCACATACGGGATAATGAGCTAAAAACCACTGGGCAGCTGGCTTGTCACCAGCGAGGTTATCTGCTTCTGTATAGGTATTTCAAGCACACCTGATTCAAATTACAAATTACTACATGTCACGGATCTTCTGGGTCATTGTTTCATGAATAATTGAATTCGTGAATGTTAAATCAATGAATCGCAAGGGTCTGCTGTGTTGATTTCTGTGTAATGAATCTTGCATAAGTCACGGTTGTTCCTATTTAGCAATAACCCTGTACCTAGCTCTCCCCTCCCCGATGCCCACTTGAGAATGCATTCAGAAGGATCCTCCTCATCTGAGCCTCTAATGAGAATATTGGAGACAAAAAGCATTTGTCACCAGTAAGCCTCCTTCTGAGTCAGAAGAATTTCTCACTTAGCAATTCCAAGGGCACCGTGAGGTCTAACTTTCACCCTTAATTATGTCAATAGGAGACAAATATTATTAAATTAATAAAATGCCTTTTTTATATTGGAAAATAACTTAGATGAACTTACAATCACAACTACAAAAATAAGCAATCTCAGTTTAAACTGTCAGAAATACATAAAGCTAATTGAGTCATTCAAGTGAGTTTTAAGTAATGCATCAACTAGCCACATTTTAAACAGTATTCCTGGTGAAATTAAAAGGAGAACTCTGCCCAGCAGCTGCTCTTCTGAAACTAATTCTGAATGAACACATTTCACAGTTGAGGTCTTATTCTCTATATGTTTAATCCCCGAGATGCCATTTTTTAAAGTTGAGAACCGTACCCCGCACCATCTTTACATTAGCCAGAGGGCAAAAGTAGCGTTCATTCTCTCACTTAACAAATGTTTCTGGGGCAACTGTGTGACCCACAGTAAGTGTGATACATGGTTCCTCATCTCCACAAACTCACAATGGAGCTTGGGAGAAACAATGGAGGACCAGCAAGCACAGTGCAAGCTCCGGCCACAGACTTAGTCCTGGGCCTGTCACCAGCTGCTTATGTGATCTTGCACATTTTTTTTCATCTTTACCTCTATGAGCTTCTGATTCCTCTCCTATCAATGGGAAGGTGAGCAGAGGATTCCCAAGGTTCTTTCCACTCCAAGAAGCAGAGAACAATACAGGAAAAGTTAAGTAACAACACAGAATAATAATTAAAGAGGTGATCCAAGGTAGTATGTTATTAAGTGGCAAATGAGTGGTAGAGACAAGAGGACCCTGACTTTAGAGACAGTAGGGAGTACTACCCATGGTGGCTGCTGAGAAAGCTTCCTGGAGGAAATGTAATTTCTAGCGAGGCCTTGAAATAGGGTTAGGATTTAACGCAGGTATAGCGGGGAAGCTTGGGAGTAGGGACCACTGCTAGCCCAGGATGCAGCCTGGGTGAGAGGAGAGTGACATGATGTAGCAGGTCAGTCACACTGCCATTCGCTCCACTTCCCAATGACACACCCACAGCCCCACGGCCGAAGGGCACACTTCGCCCTTCCCTGACTCTATGCTCTCACTAGGGGCTGCCATCCCCTCCGACGCTCTTCCCCACATTCATGGGCCAACCAGACTGCCACCATATACCCATTCAACATTTACTGAGCGCTTATTACATTCCGGCTACTTTGTTAGGGATTTGGGGTTACAAAGGTTGAAAACACATGGTTCCTGTTCTCACAGAGAATCCTGGTCATTTTGAAGCAAAACTCAACTGCTCTCTGAAATATCCCTTCACCTGTTTCCTCTCCAAGTCTGATTTCTTCCTCTATTTTTATAGACTTTGTACATATATCAATTTTACAAAATGTTCACATTGTATCATCAATTACTTATATTTATATCTTGGTATTCTAAGACCAAATGTGATTTCCATGAGGGCTGGACTTGAATCTTATACTTCTTTGCTTCCCTACATAACGCCTAAACCACAGCAGATAGCCATTCACTCATACTTCTCACTAATATCTCCTCCTAGTGTCTCTACTTAGGGTCTGTCTACTTGCCTACCTAGCTAGCAAGTTCCACGACCTAACTACTAGTGTGTGACCCTGGGCAACCACCTCTCTTAGCCTTGGTTTCCTCATCTGTAAAATGAAGAGAAAAAAGTTTCTACTTCACTGGTTTGTTGATAGGTTTAAGCAACACACCTCGAGGCTTACACTGGCACCTCATACCAGTGATCATTCTCGTCAGCCGTTGACCCTAAAACAGCTCTCAAAGTTTCTGGGATCTTTTTATAAGTCATGGAATCAAACCAACAACATCAAGGCAAAGCTTCAAGTGACACAACGGCAAAGGACTCAAATAATTTAGCACAACAGTCAGCAACACCAATCCAAACCACAAGCCTCCTGGTCTCAGCTACTCAAGAGCAAGAGGCCTGGAGTCGCTAACAAAGGTTTAAGTGTCACTGTTCTCTTCCTCTAGAAGAGTCTGCGCACAATGAACACCGTACTTCAGCCACACTGATTTTGTTGACAAAGGATCCCTGTAAAGTTGATACAGTGCTTAAGCAATTGAGCAGAGGGTGTGTCTCAAGGTGTAATGAACTTCATGGACTTTTCAAAGGTCTCCAGATCCAGCATGGCAATTATTTTTAAAAAGTTAAAAACATGCTCGACCAAAAGCCTTAAATAGGCATGCAATTCAAATGAGTCCTCTTCCGGGGTGACTCGCGCTTAGGGTCCTCAGTATGACACTAGTTACCTGAAGAAGTACAATGGAAATCAGTTCTGAAAATAAACCACCTAAATTTATTTGCAATTTTCAAAGGTCTACAGTGCACTGAAATGAATTCTTAAGTACTCACAAATCTCTGACTCAGACAATTTAAGAGACTGTTCCATAGAGTTGGGAAACACTAGAACGGAAGTAATTCCATTCTCACCCAGCACTCTAAACACTGTTTCTATTATATATACTATTTACATGCTTGAAAGAAAAAAGGCTCAGACTGGATAATCCATTGCAGTGTTTCTGTAACTAGTCCTGGGGTCTGACATATTTAAGGCAGCTAAGAAAATATGACAAGGACAGACAATGGACAAGAATCAAGAGAACAAATTTTGGCCCCAGATCCATCACTAACTTAGCAGTAATAGGCCACACAGATCCTGGTGAGAACCACCATTACCAAAGGATTCAACGAAGCATCTGGGGAGGTGCAATGAGTATATCATGGGAATAAAACTGGCATCATTAAATCTGGGGGGAGGAAGCAGGGAGGTGCAAAAGATCATTTAGTTCAAGAAGCTGACTTACACCACATTATTTAAAATTTTTTTTACCATAGGCATCACATCATTGTCACAGACAAACCAAATCTTTAGTATCATAACAGCCTCTGGAGCAGAACTTTCCCTTTCCAGATGGGTAAGCTACTACTTATGGGTGAACTATTAGGAAGTGTAAGTAGTGAAATAACTTGTATGGAAGAAACCCTCGCAGTTACTGAGAGCAAAGCCTCTCTGAGTCTCAGAAACACAACAATGTTTTGGACATTGGGAATTTCATATGATACAACCATTCAGTTATACAGGGGAAAAAAGGTCTGCCTTACCACGTTCTATCTGCTGGACCCTCTACTAACAGATGCAGGTATATTCCCTGTGTGGTCAGGCCACTCAAGGTGGCTGTTTTCTCACGCTCGGTACATCCCCTGCCTGACCAGTGCCTGCTTCACCTACACCTGCTCACAGGACTGACCTTCCGACATTCTCGTCCCAGGCTCTGGCTAGTGACTGTTCTCACCAGAGGTGGTGAGGGGTGTACCCCTTTGCTGGTTCCCCTGATAACCGACAAGCTAAGCTGAGGTCAATTCCCCTGTAACTGGTGACCTCCCACTGCCCCCAGGAGCAAAGCCTGCCACCATGTCCTGCTCTCATCTGCCACATACCGAGGGGAATCACTTCAGGACCCTGCTTTAGACAATTAAGATTCCCCCACCCATTTAAACCTCTGTCACTGACTCTGGGCTCTTTCTTTGGTCTTGAAGCTGGGCGAGTACAGACCTTGCAGGCCTGCAGAGTGCAGCCCAAATCCCCACATGTACAGTAATATACTAACTAATGTTCTTTTGGAATTAAACAATATTACATTTAATACATAAGATATGACAGCAAGCTAAGGGGGCAAAGTCCCCATGAAACAAAATAGTAGGACTTACACATTCAAATCATGTTATTCTACAAAGTCACCTTTAAGAAGTTACAGAGTTATTCCAATTCTGCTATTTCTCAACACCTTTCTGTAATGTTCTTTTTGACATTTTCTTTAAAGGCAGTTCATGAGATTTACAATGAAATCAGCCTCAGTGCCCAATAGTTCTACCTTACATTTTAGAAAGAATACAATTCCCCAAAGGGCTCACCTATTTTATTAATCAGATATGACTCCATATGCCTTTGGCTATTTCCCAAAGTAAAATCCAACTTTAAAGAAAGTTATTCATGACCAAAGGCCTCCAAGAGAAAAGTGCTGCAAACGCTGAAGGCAACTAAAAACGAACGAACAAACAAACAAACGAAGGAAGAAAGAAAGGAAAGAAAGGAGAAAAGGGAGAGAAAAGGGGAGGGAGGACTGAAGGAGGAAGGGAGGGAGGGAAACATGCACCCCGTACAAGGCAGCCTGACTAAAACAAGCACACGGGCTTCTAAGGTACTGACTGTGAACACCTTCTAGATTTTAAATATGTTTGGAATTTGGTTCAAATAGTCCCCACCCAAGAATCTCACTGTGAGGCAGACCTTATTACATTTTATTCTACTCTTTTTGCCAGTAGGTAATTCCCTTTCCCAGAGTAAGCTAAGGCAATACATTTGCAACCTGATTGAAATGTTAATAGCTTCTCATTAGTTTTCTGACCGAAAGTAGAAAAGATTGGGTTTAAAATGAAAAAAAGAAAAAAAAAAGCAACTGGGTCTTTATCTAGTCATCTTGTTAAAACCAGAAAAATGACTAATAAATTTTTTTGACCAAAAAAATGCCATCAAGAAATGTGTCGTTTGCTTTACGAAGGTTAATTTTAAACAGTATTTAACACAAGTAAATAACCATTTTAAACAGCACTGATTACAGCTCTTCATCGTCACCCAAATGCTTCTTCAATAGCATCACTTAAATGCACAATTTCCCCCAAAAAATTTTAATTTAATTAGAAAAAACAAACCACAATTGCATAAAAGCCATATATTTAAGCTTACATAAAAACTTCTTTGGAAAATCTCTATCTTACAAGTTGAGACTATAAGCACTGAAATTAAGCTGTTTATGGCTTCGGGTTTAATTTAATTTGTAGTTGCACAGGACCAGAGATCAAAAGATTGTGTGAAACACTAGTTTTTACAATGCTAAGGCAATAAAATCTCTAACTTCTTCACTGAGTGCTCTCAGCTACTGATGTTAAACACCGCAGAGCCCCCAGGCTCCCCTGCGAGTTACCACAGGCAGGAGCGGTCCCAGAAGGGAAACACGGTGTGGCCACCCCAGCATCCTTGGGACTGAAGAACACAGTCCACATGCTGTCCCATGGCACTCGAAAGCTCTGGCCTCTGGGCCTGACCAGCCCCGTGTCTCATCTCTACCATTTGTCCCCTTTCTCCACTCTTGTAGGACCCACGCCTGTTCCAATGACAGTGCAAGACACTGTTCCCTCAACTGTCCCACATTCTCCCGTATCTCATGTCTTTATGCCTTCTCTTCCTTCCCAGCTGGTAAACTCTTACTTGTCCTTCAAACTCCAGCTTCACAGAGGTGGAGACTTCCCTGCCTTTCACAGAGTCAGGCACAGGGATGATGGAAGCACCCACACATGCCTTTCAAAGGAGACTCAGGACCCAGGACTGCAAGAGGAAAGGGTCTTTGCTGCAGTTCTAGCCCCTGTGTCTAGCGCTGCAGTGACATCACTGGGGATCGTTAAATCTTGACAGATTGAATAGCTGAGACAATAAAGCAACAACTGATTCAGAACATGGGATCCAGAGTGACCCACTGAGTTTCAATCTTAGCTCTACTCCTACCTTCGGCAAGTTACTTCACCCTTTTAACTTACTTTGTGGGATTCTTGTGTGTATTAAATAAAATAATCCATACAAAGTGCTTGGTGACCACCAGCACACGGTAAGCACGCGAGAAATGTGTTATTCTTACATCACAGTCTCATTCACAGAAAGAAGAGTCTTATTTTTAAACAAATGAATTAAGCTAATATAGTTTGCTGGTAGGCAAGAGAACATTTTCACCATGGAAGATCTGAAAGACAAGATATAAGAAGAAAGAGGGCAGGAAGTGAGAGAGAATTAAATATGTGTGAGTTAAGGGCTCAAACAAACACAAAGACAGGAAACAATAAGACTAAGAGGAAATAAGACTCAGAAGTGAGTGGTGAATGTTTAAAATGAGCAGAGAATGGAACAGGGTTTTAAAGTTACAGGGTCAGTAGAACAAAGAAAACAATCACCTCATTGGGCTTTAATGCCACCAATTTGGTATGAATTTAAATTATTTATGAGCTGCCATCTTTCTTAATCTCACCACCAAGTATGACCAGGGTATATGACCACATCCCAGGTATTTTAGATGTGCTGCACAGAGCACTCGTGTCAGAATATTTCCAAAAGTCCTTCTTCAATTTCTTTACTCATGCATTTCTCATCTTTAAATAGTAATTGGTTCCAGAGAAAATAAAATGAAACCTTATGCTCAGATTCTAACCTAAGCTTCAGGAATAAGAAAGCAGTATTAAAAGAGCTCGCTCCCCTGGCATGAGACCTCCTTCTTAAAATCAGTGTGTTCAGTCTCTTCAACATGATAAATAAGGTATGTGTATCAAGAACTCGGCACATTACAAAGAACATGGAATGTCAGTGGCCTGGATCCAGCCTTAACAAGTGGCCAATATCAAACCCACCTTTTCTGGGATGCCAGTGAGTCTATTTCAAGTGGCAATAAAATGTACTCTTGTTAATAATGCAAATAGAGGACTCTAATATTAACCTAAATACTGCAATGAGCTGCAGTTTTTACTGCACCATGTGCTTATCCTGAAACATCAATTTCAACATTGCAAAGAGGTACTAGATGCAAATCAAAAGGACAAAGCAATGAATGAATCTCACCAAAGTATACACGTCTTAATGTTGCAAACCGTCAAGTTCTCTCTCAACAAAGTTACCATGTCATCCTAATAATAAAGAGCTGTATATATAACCAGAACTTTAGTTTTAAACTTTAGGATACCTTCTTAGACATGAAGCCTACACACCATTTACCTGAATCGTTAGAAAAACGTGCTTTAAGTAAGTGAGTGTTGAATGAGCAGCATCCACTTATATTCATCACGGGGATAACATCAGGATAAACCAGGTTAATAATTACAGCAGGAGAGAGGAAGGAAAGTGAGGAAGAGAGACGAGACGAGACGAGACGAGACGAGATGAGACGAGACGGAAAGGCCAGAGCCCAGATTTGTATCCAACTTTAAACAGTGGTAGCGCCGCGGCCTGTGACATAAGTCCAGACTCACCGTCTTGTTCTCATAAAGGCAAGCAAGGCTCTGGAAGGTTAAATGACTTACCCAAGGTCACAGATTCACGAAGACCTCAGGACTAAGACCCAACAGAAACAAAACTTTCAATTAAGACAATCATACCTCTGTTCTCTGAATCCTGCCAACATAGTTGTAGAGAGTTGGAGACGTGATTTCCTATTGAGAGAAGGTAATTTAGCCTCATTTAGGGGCCAGAGTCCTTGGTTTAACGGCTTTACCGCCTTTGCATGGCAGAGGGAGCCTCTTCACAGCAGAACAAGAACACGGGGAAAGTCTAAAAATTTGGGCTTAACGGAGAGTCTGTCGGGCCATCTGGGGTCTCACTCTCTTGCTTTGTGCCTCGACTATCTCCCTCTCTGCTGGCTCTTTCTCTTCTGTTCATAAACATGCTAAAATTTCTAAAATACAGAAAGCCAAAAACACTCTTCTCTTAGATCTTGTATTACCTTCAGGCTACAAGTCTAACCTACTCCTGTTCCTTTAGCCACACCCTTTTAGAAAGATGAGTCAGTACACTCATCATCATGTGCCGGCCACTCTGAGCCCCACGGAAAGGTCTGCACTCCCCCCGCACACATGGGGTGCTCCCTGCCCATGTCCTGGGTCTGGAGGGCCCTTTGTCCCTCTCCATCTACTGAAATCCCATCCATCCTCCAAGGTTCAAATAAAATGGCACCATCTCTGGGAAGGCTCATTGCCCCTGATTTTCCCAGGCAGAACAGCACTCTTTTCTCAGCACCCTTTTTCTTGTATCTCTAAATTACAAATGTACTTATTTCACTCTGCTTTCTATTCTAGTGAACTGTTTTCATGCCTGCCTCCCCAAGAAAACTGGAAGCATCTTGAGCTTGGGCTACGTGTTATTTACTGCTGTATTATGTGAATGTTTCCTGCAACAAAATCTTCTTTGGTAAGAATTTAACTGTCACAAATGTATCCTGGATCTTCATGTTACCGTTTTTAAGATACCGCGGATGCACACTAGAGATTGCTCTTGACCTGTGAAGACCCTACAAGGATCCTAAACTCCAACCACCCAAATAACAGGCCCCTGAAATAAAATAGATGGAATCTAGAACAAGGAAAACAAGAGAGGCAAATTAAACATATGATCTGCTAGAACAGAATTTTATTATTTCAGGCTACCAACACTGCCATAAAATGCATTAACTTTGTTAAGTTGGTAAAAATTGTAGTTTGGCCAAAAAAAAAAAAGTGCATTCATATTGCTGGCAAGAGGCCAATATGCACAGCTATTTCACTGTAATGGGGAAAGGTCACTGGTAGAGGAGGACAGGAGGGAACAGATTAGAAGAGGTATGGAGGAAGAGATGATAAGGAGAGAAAGAAGAGGGGTGAGGAAAGGATGTCAGAAAAAGTTACAGGGCAAATTAATCACTGCAGACACAGGAGCTAAGTGGCCTGGCTAGGAGTCAAGGACAAAGAATAAAGGAAGAATTACAACATCCACATGGAGGAGAGCGACATGCCCTGCAGGGGACACAGCGCCCAACATGAGTGAAGGGATTCTGATTAGAGGGTGCTGCGTCTTTGTTATCAGCTGAAACCTCTACATGGACTTGGACACTCATCTCCCCTCTTTGCTCCCCATGCACAACGTTGGACGTGCTGAGGGTGGAATCACAAGCAGAGCCCTGGCAGTGGTTTTCACTGTGCAGCTGGCCACGCTCTGAAGCCAGGACAGACTGGGCTCGGGAAAGAGGCTTTTCAACTACAGAACAGATTCTCCCATTAATCAGGAATGGTCATGGGAGGAAGAGCGTGAGCCAGTCAGCTACTGGTCTGGATATTGCTAATAACTTCTCTCTTCGGTTTCGGGAGGATCTGTGCCAGGGCTTTTTCCAATGGCGTACAGCAAGGATGATTTTGCCTTTTTATCTGAAAAAACTGGCAGCAATCATACCGAAAAGAAATGTGACCAGGGCTTAAAAGGGTGAGCTTCAATGAAATTAGGAGTAAGTCAAATCAAGCGACAGGTCAAAAAAAATACTAAACCTATTATGTCTCTTCCTTTCCATGGAGTATGACAGTATGAGGTGGTGTCCTGTTTTCTATCCCCTGGAAATCTCCAACAATTACACACTTCCCTCCTTATCAGGTCAATTATAATTAATATTCATGATCATGACCCTGAAATTTTTCCAGATTCTGAATATGTTTTATACTTGAGGATACTTTCTGACAACCGATCTGTTTATACTATCTCTTCATTAACTTTCTATTCTTACTCCCTCTCCCTACAAGCCTGCAACAGATCCACAACGGCTGTAAGACAAAGTCCAAATTTTTTAAGTATACCATGAGTGAACTTCTATAATTTAGTTTTAATCCATCATTTTTCAAAATCATCAGACATTTATTAACTACCCCCTAGGCACCAAGCACTGCTCTGCCTTCAGGAAATACAGGCAGGCATGCCGGAGAGGAAATATGGTATAAATACGCAGCCTCAAAGTACAGCAGGTCCGCCCACACTCCAACACAGGTGCTCCGTTAGGGGAACGGGAGAATGACTCACACAGACTGGGGACTCCTCCTCAGTTCAGGAGTGTGCATGAGAAGTGACACACATGCACCTGCATGTCCCTTGGTGGCCCTGGTTTCCCCCTGGGATTCTGGTGTGAGACAATACTGCCTGAGACAGGAGATGCATGTTGTCAGAAACTTACACAAAGAATCTGTGAACAATTTTAAAGAGAAACTATGCAAACCGGGGTGTGGGTTTTGGTGACACCCCTGGGGAAGAATCAGAAGCACTGACCAAAGGTCACAGGGAAGCCCTGCCTATGGAAGAGGCAGGGGACTGGCTGGCTAGTCAGCACAAGACAAAGCTGAGAAACTACAACCAAGTGGAGTCTTTTTGGAATTTTGCTCTTTGTTGCAGACAGTGATATACTTTAATGACTTAACTTCCAAACATCCTCACTAAGGAAGAAAAGGACTCAAAATCACCTCTACTTTGGTATGCTTTGTTGCTTTTCGAAGGGTAATTCTGACTCCATCCAGCTGTTGCAGTCTTCCTCATCTCAGGAACCGGCACCAACTGCTCAAGCCAGCAGTGTGGGGTCAGTCTGCAGTCCACCTAACTTGACCCTCAAATCCAATCAATTTGAGACTTTTTAACTGTACCTCTAAATGACACTTCCTTCCAACTCCTCTGCCAACACCCCCGTCCGGCCACATACCACTCCCTGGGGCTCCCCCTCAGTGCCCTAACACTCCTACCCCCGACCCCAGGTCCACTCCACCACCTGCTACGAGAAACTCCTCAGAGCAGCCAAAGCTGATGGTCTTAAAAAGGGCACCCTATCATCTCCACCTGAAGCTTAAAACCCTTTAATAGCTTCAGATTACACCTGGAATAAAATCCAAACTCCTAACCTGAGAGTGTCTGTGACTCGGTCCCTTCCCTAGCTCTCCACTCCCTCTCCCGCCTCCCACTCTATGCTCCAGACACTGAATCTTGTATCCCCCAGCACACAAAGCTCTTTCTCCCACTGGGGTTGCTGAATACATGGCTCACTCTGCCTAGAATGTTCCTCCCCAGGCTCCTTGCACGGCTGCTTCCTTAACTTTCAGCACCACTTAAACATCATCCTTCAGAGACGACAGACTTTCTCAAGCCATCCTATCTCAGCCTCAGCATTCTGTTATCCAACTGCACTTATATACTTATATTTATGGCTTTTATTTATTTTCCCCATAAGACTGGGAGCTCGGAGGGGACCAGGACCTGTCTGTCTTGTTCACCCTGCGTCCATCACAGTGTCTGACACAGAGCAAGTGCTCCAGAAATATCTGTAAAACGAATGCATGAATGTATAAATTAGGAGAAGCTACACACACACCTGCTAAGGGCAGATGACTAGCCCCTTCAACTTGAGTTTACAGGATAAATAAATCCAGTACATAAACTTCAGACAAAACAAGCTTGTGAGTCAGATGGCTTTTTATTTTTTATTTATTTATTTTTTAATGGAAGTCCTGGGGAACTGAACCCAGGACCTCATGCACGCTAAGCATGTGTTCTACCACTGAGCTGTTTCCCTCCCCCACAAGTCAGATGGCTTTTGAAAATTACTTTAAGACTACTTTTAAGTCTGTTAACACCTCTACATGATAGTGTTGTTTCCTATCTTTTCCACCTCAGAATCACACAAAGGGCCCACAAGCACTGGTGATTCCTAAGCCTGAGGGTCTTCAGCAGTGAGTGCCTAAGGAGACCACTGTAAAGACATAAAGATGCTACCAAACTCAACTCCTACGGAAAAAAACGGCACCCAGGGGATAAAGCTCACACACACAGAAACGTACTGGATGTAAAGCTGAAAACATACAAAAATGGGAAACTGTCCCCAGCTTATTGTTTTGATATGAGTATTTAAATTAATGGGAAATCAGATGCCATAGTTCAAGTCCCTCCAGTTTTAAGTGACCTTTCAGTAGTGATAAATGACAAACATGTCTAAAGGACTAACAAGAGCCAAAATAAAGCACCCACATCAAAATACACACACTTTACAAGCACTTTAATTAAACTACATTCTCTTCTCAGGCTACAAAAGAAACAGCTCCAAGCAGCTGAAAATCCAGATGAAGATGCCAAAACCATATACAGATGAAATAATTTGAACACGGTGGCAAAGACTCAAGAAGTTCAAAAAAACAGGACACTGACGGCTAATGTTAAGGTTTGAGTATACAGAATACGTTTGTATGCACACGTGTAGGTATCTAATTTTACACAAGATTTGTATTTGTGTGGGATTCTGTTTATTTGTTTTTCGGTTCTAGGCGCCCTCTGGAAACAACAAGCCATTCAATTAGGCCCTGCCTCCGGGGGAGAGCAGAAACATATTGCTTTTGGCCTCACGACTGTCCTTTCCCGCTTGTGTGAGAAGCCTGTGTTGACTGTACTGTGAAAAAAATTTAAGGAAAGAAAAGCCCTACTGTTGTAACTGTGCCAAAAAAAGTATAAAGAAACAAACCCAGATGCTAGAATTCGAGGCATTTCCTCTGCTATGTGACTATGTCCTTTAACTGAAGGTCAAATGAACATTAAAGGACTTCAATATTTTAAAGCCCAAAGTGGGTATTTCTGTGGCCCTCTCAGTTTCTGCATGCCAGCGACGCACATTTAACTGACATTTAACAAGAATTTATTCAGCAGCATTCAGGGGAAATCCTGGTATTGCTTTCAAACACGATTTATTTAAATTTCTAATGCTTCGTATTAATACAGATTGGTTCATTTCCCTGACAGCCTGAGCTTTTCCAAAAAGCCAGTAAGTGAATGAAGTCATTCTTACGCCCATTTCACATTTACTACCTCCTAATCCCTCAGTATGTCTACGTGCTGTAATTTTATAACCTTTTTTTCCTGGGGACATTAATTTATTTTTGATGCTACAGATAACAGTAAATGAAGTGAGATATAATCATTTTATTTCTTTTCTTAGGAGGTACTCCACATCAGACTTTTATAAAGACTTCAAATGTGTTTCCTAGTAATAGAAAACAGTACCTCAACCCATGGGAAATATAACAAAATCAACCATGTTTCATTATGTTCAGAAAATGTATATCGAATGGGCCACCCATTGACTCCTATCAATCAACGTCTTCAAAGCATCTCTGAAACTAAAGAATTCTTCTAAGAGTTGGCAAAAAACTTAATAGAAAGGTTACTATGATTGCAGAATAGATGAATAACTCAAAATCATGAAGTATCAACTCAGTAGGTGTTTTAATCTCTCTGAACTGAGCAGTGATACAACTGTAAGATGTGGCAAGGATGGTATAAAGATCTCATGTCAATCAATAGCCCAGCAGAACATATAGCAAAGGACTCCCACTGCAGAGCTCTGAATGGCCATATATGGAGGCTCCTGGAAAACACCGTTTCACCTGGAGTGATCCAGAATGACCTGACCTCAGAAATGTGGATGCCTCTGTTTTATGTTGACCCTCACCTCCTCCCTAGTAAATCTCCTTCCCATATATAGAAAATGGAAACAGTTTATAAGTTAACAATCACTCCCCTTCTGTTTACCAGAATTCTGAGTTACTCACTGGAATGTTTGAAATAATTCTGCGGGGAGTCATCCTGGTTACTAATGGCCATACCATCTAACCGTGACCCATCACCTCTTGTCCACCCAGAGGGAGACAAGCCTTCTGACTTGTTGCTCTAGAAATGTCAACAAAAGGAAGACAGTTTTCAACGTTATCTCTCGTATTTCCTTTGCTGTTCAAAGGGTCAGCTTCACTAGCGTGTGGGAAGCAGATAGACAACAAGGTTTAAGTGCAAAGTTGGGTGTGGTTGTTATAGTGATAAGGGAAATGAAAGTGGAAGCAGTCTGAATAATATTTATTTGAAGAGTCTTGCCTCGTCCTCTATAAGCGATTCAAAAAGTGCATAATATTACACCAACTCTTAAAAAAGAACTGTTGGAATGCACAGCTGGGGCTTAAGATTCTACGACTAATTTCTATCATCAAAGATGAGAAAAATTTTCAGAAAACTTTTTTTTAAATTTTATGTATGTATTTATTTATTTATTTATTTAGGCAGGAGGGGGTAATTGGGTTTATTTATTTATTTTTAGAGGAAGTACTGGGTTGAACCCAGGACCTTGTACATGCTAAGCATGTGCTCTACTGCTTGAGCTGTACCCTCGCCCCAGGAAACTCTTAATGAGAGAATGTAAGACCATCATCAGCGCTGTCATAGGTAAACGCAGACACACACATAGATACCAAGTAAGATAAAAAAAATAACCGTACCATTGCATTTATTTTCACACTGTCACCATGTCAGGACATGTGCTTACACACATCTGGCTATAAATTCACACATGCACAGGGGACCTATGTGTACAGGCTGCACTTTCTGGTACAGAAAATACACAAAAGCACATGTGACATGTATAATTTTTTTTTAACAGGAAAACCATATTTCCTATACACATACACACAGACAGTTACAGATCCACATGGGATATGCTCTCTCGATTAAAGATGTCTGCTTAGGTCCTGATATATCCAAAGGACCCCTAAGGAAAACACTATAATAATGCTTGAATTTAGGCAGACACAGGTCAGGCCAGGAGGCATGAAAGAACACATAGATAACATTTTTGGGAGCTCCATGTCGCACTGAAGTGTGACACCACAGCCTAATTTGTCTGAAAAATTCCTGAGGAAACAGAAACAAGTTGGCTCTCAATCAGAAAACATTCAGAAGGTCCCAATGTGATTAGCAATCCGAATGCCAAAGGGCACCGGGAACATACAAATGTGATAATACTGTGTTTCCTTCTACTACCACAGAGATAAGTATCACATTAAATACTACAAGCGAGGTGTTTAGAAAGTTTAAAAACCTCACTAATTGCCCAGATCTGGGTTAAGCACAACTGAGACTGTGAGATTTTGTTTCATGCCCTCGAAAGTAAGCAAGCCAGGTCCTCTGAGGCCACCAGCATGGGACAGGTCACCGGTGCCCTTGCTCAGTGTGGTTTCCAGGATACTAGAGGAAGCCACTTTAAATGCACCTCTGCCATGAGCTAAAACTGCATCAAAACACTGAAACAAGCGTCCTTTCATGTCCACTGTTGCAAAAACACACTGCTGATATTTATAAAAGCTCTGTGACGTAGACTGGAATTTATTTTCGCCAAAGCATCAAGAACAGTAAATAACAATCCTTTCTTTAATATAAATAAATAGACAAGATCGGAATGTATTCTAGACCCCTCTGAAATGTCCTTCTATTACAACTGGCCTTACCTATCTTTCTAATTTCAGGATTTTGACTCTTAACAACAGATCATGGGAACAGATTTTGAAGAGGAAAAAAAAAAAGCTCTTATTTCATTTTCCAAACTGGGTAAAAGGAAAAAAGCCTACGTAGCACACGATAAAATATGAGCTCATTTTACTGACACGCAGCTTTTCTCTATGTCTATAAAACTTCGATTCTATCTACAAATATATGGGCACATTCAGAAAAAGGAGTATCAATTTTTTAACATCGTTAAATTCCTGTATTGTTCTTTTGTTATTGCAACAGGAAAAGAAAGGCTACTGATAAGGAGAAAGCACTTTACTTGCTTTTCGGGAAATTAAAAAAAAAAACCCAGTAACAGAGAAAATAATAATGAAGTGTAGGAAAACCAGGAAGTTATCAGCCAGAAACGAAAAACACATCCACAACTTAAAGGAACATTCCAGTCTCTTAAAAACTCACACAAATACTAATTCATCATGGATTAATTCCTTCCCTCTGCCAACTTCACAGGCCCTGCTTATAGCTGTTACTTCCTCCTGATACAAAGAACAGTTAGCAACAGAGACCGCAAATCAAACGCAGGAAGGCACCCTATAAAAGGGTATGTATCCCCAGCTTTCGATGCTTCAACAACCAGTGTGAATACACTATCCTTATTGAAGAGACTAAGCACCATTAAAAGAATGGCCTTGTAAGTTTCAAAATAAGTTATTCAAATGCTCAGAACAGCATCTTAGTGGTCAAATATGAACTCAGGAATCAACCAAGTTTTATTTTTATTAGAGTATTTCTATAAAGACCCCAAATACTGAATTTTGCTGCTCTTAAATACCTTTCTTGAGGAAGTTCTACATTTCACAAAGAACAAACAGCACCAGCTCTGGAAGTAAACACAGTATGTCCATGAATCACAAAATAGCTCAAAAACTGATTAAAATGAGTTCTGACTTACTTTTTATCAGAATCTTCTAGAAAGCCAAACATGCACAACACTATTCAGACTGAAAACAGCCCCTCTGCCCTTATTACAACTGCCTGTGTGCCCGTCTCGTCCCTCCCATCAGAGGTGACGGCCCTTCCATGTCACCTCGAATGGCCCTGCGCAGCCGGGCTGGACCCAGGTCCCTGCTCCCCAGGTGTGCAGGACACAGTCAGGAAGAGGCAAGATTAACTTTAGGGATCCTTGTTCCACCCTAAGGAGCGCTCCTCCTTCTGGGCTGAACTCCTTTAGCAGCAATTTCATAATCAGAAAGGATTAAAATGATGAGGCAACATTCTAGAGTGTAATCAATCAATAAGAGGTAAGTATTTAAAATGTCTCCTAGCCTAGTGGTGCTGGGCTTCTGAGGTGGGAAAAGCCTGAAAGAAAAGAATGGGGTGGCCAGAGGAGAAAAAAGACAAATCTGATGGTCTTCACCCTTTTCACCTAAGGGGGCCCTGATACCCTTCAGTGAGAAGTGGAGGAAACTGCTGCTCTGCTTCGAGGTATATTTCTGTGTGTGCTTGCATGCGTTAATAAGTGTCTCCGTCCATTAATAAAGACTTTCTTGCTTTTTAAAAAATTAAAATCCTCTTCATTCAAAACAGTTTTGTTGTTGTTCTTTTCTGAAGGATTTCTGAATCAAAGTACCAGGTAAATATATAATTCTGGCAAAGCTGGGAAATGGAAAAAAACACACTATCTATCAGAGAATCCTTACCTATGTTTATAAAGTTATAAGAACATCTGAAATGATCACTTTTTGATAGGGGCAGCTCCAACTTCTCTAAGAGGGAGGGGCCCTGCGCTGGGGAGTGGTCCCCACCCGGCTCCCTCTGCAGCAGCTCAGAAGGCCTCCTGGGCCCGGATTCCAGACCCTTTGCTCATGTCAGGAAAAGCCTTTGTGGGGGCCGGCGTTTTGACGGACACAGCTGGGCAAGCCGCAACTCAGCAGCTCTGTGTGACAGAGCACACGCCAAGCCCTGGGAATAGCTGAGAGGTCACCTACAGCCAAGTCGGAAACCACAAACCCGCAAGGGACTGACCAGGGCTACCAGAAGCTAAAACGTTAACCTGCTGAAGGCCAGCTTTAGACTATTTCTTTAACATCCCTGGTAGGTGGAAATACCAAGTTTTCAGCACGGCCCCTGAAGAATACCATTTCTCTGGCTGAAGGTGTCCGGTTGTTTTTTTGTCCTTTTGTAACAGTGTTTTGTTTTGTTTTGTTTTGAAATACTATCACTTAGTATATGATATTGAATCTTGAAACAAGCATACCCTCGTAGGAAAAACTATTCACCTGCAATTTCTGGTACTCCTGTCACTAACCTGGGAGAAGGTGCAGGAGGAGGACAGACAGATGGCTGACCTACATACAACTTGGGACAGAAGGAGTGACTTAAAAGCACAGATGAAGAGCTAAAGCAAAGAAAGGGGAAGGACATCTAATAAATGGTACAAACCGCTACTGGCTACTTTACCTATAACTGTATAACAAGTATCCTGCTAAGGGTCAGATAGAAAAAAAATTTTACACCATTTATTGTAACCCCAGTGTGCATGAATGAAATGCCCCTCTACACATACACATACACATACACACACACACACACCACTCCCCTCTTAGCACAAGGATATAAATATTTAATAATGACATTTTTTTTTTCTGTTGGGCATAAGAAACCACAACCACCAGAAGGTCACTGTATGACTTCCAACAGTTAAAATGCAGGTATAATTATTCAACCAAGTGCGCCTCTCCAACTGGTCTTAGGCCAAGTTCCCCGGGTTTCCTGTTTTGATTTCCCAGATATTCAAAACTGGTTTCCGCCTCTTGGTAGTCATTTGTTCCCCATCCCCTCAACCCCACCCGTTATCAAGATATCAAAACAACAATTTGTACCTAAAACATAAAATTCTAAAATACTGATTTAGTTGTCAACCAAAATAAAAAGTCTACTACTTATGAAAATAAATAACTCTGTCTACACTTTCCCCAGGACATTCGCTGGAATTTAAAGTGAAACACGTGTATTTAGATTTCAATGTTATGTTATATATATACATACATGCACTAAAAAAAGGAAAGATACATTATATTATCAACTTGTGATTGTTTTTACAAAGAGACGGCAACAGCAGTACCGATTTAAAGTTACATAAAAGCCTTACTGCCTTAATTAAACAACTATCCTTAAAGGCACTGGGATAGCTAATGGAAAAATCAAAAGCAGCAGGGACTCTGACAGCAATGAGGTCCCTTATCCACCTGGAAGGTAAGGTCAAATGTGTTTTTTTGTTTTTTTCAATTTGATTAGTGTTTCCAAACTCAATAATGTTAATTAACTGAATTCCTCAAAAATATATTTTTAAAACAATTCATATGAGCTAAAGCAATATTATTAACAAGCACAATATTGATTTCAGATGTACTTAGCCAAAAAAAAAGAATCTGTGAGGCATAATTTTAATGAAGCATATGACTTAAAGATTGTGAACTGGTGCATACCTGGGTCTGGAAGCAGAGAAGGCACAGTCCCTGCAACATGGGATGCCTGGCTTCACAATAAGTAAGAATCAAGAGTTTAAGAAGTTCTCTTTCTTGTTTTTTTTTGGTAGATGAGTATGTGTATGTGTGTATATATATGTGTGCATGTATTTTTACATATATAAATAAAATAAAGGATTACAAAACAGCAGTTTTGAAAGGCCAAGTGCTTCCCAAAGATGTTTTTCCCTAACCTTCATACACCTCATGAAATGTACACCCACCCTGATTTCTATCCTTCCTCCAACAGAATAATTACAGGACTGATAAGCTGCAAGGATCTTATAAATTTAACATTGCTATATCATAATCTTATAGTACACAGCAGTTATATTTTGAATGAACATATAATCTGACTGTCAGTATGTCTGAGCTTGTGAATTAATGATTACACTGGATCATTTTTACTACAGTCAACACTATATTATGAAAGATTTTGGAATAATGACATATAATACCATACAGATCAATATAAATGCAAAAAAATCTTTAAAAAAATCTATAGACATAAGGTCTTGGGCCTACTTCTGAAGTTTAGCAAAGATCAAACAGGTAAAGTTATATAAAGGATCATCTCTACAAAAACAAAACAATTTCCCCAACATCCAAGTTTCAGGATTTGTTTGATTCTCACCATGTGACCCTATACTTGCACTATGGATAGTAGGGTTTTAATTTCTTTTAATATTTACTTGTAAAAAAGTTTTTAAAATCATATCATGAAACCATTATTATGTACTAATATTTGAAGTAAAGCAATTTACACATAGGCCCTGTTTTTCAACACAAAAACATATTAGACATCGAGCAAGCCCAAAGATTACTTAAAGACAAGATGTTCTCTCGCACCAGCAACAGCAAACCAGGGAGCAGGTTCACACAAACCCTCCATGACTTTGCTACTCAATGAATGGTGGAAACCCAGCAGGAGCAGCTTCTCCTGAGGGCCCGCTGGAAATGCAGGCTCCCACACCCTGGCCTAGTCCTGGTCCATCAAAATCTCTGTGACCACCAAGCTCTCTCAAGTTTAAGAAATCGATGAGATTTCTGGTGCAAGATACCCATGCCTCATAGTGGACCTAAACTCCATGTGGAAACCTGAGTTGCGGAGAGTTGGGTGCATCTGTCATCTTTGCATCATATTTTGGGATGGCAGAAGATCTCTTGCTACATACAGATCAAAATGTTTCCGTTTAGCACCATGCCAGTGGCAAGAGGGTCGATGGAATCCTGCTGCACTAAGATGGAATGGATATTAAAAAAAAAAAAAAAAAAAAAACCACAAAAACCCAGAAAACTTTTGAGTTAAAAAAAGTTCTGTGAATAAAAGCAAACAGTATCATAATTCTTTCTAAACACTAATGAAATGCGTGTCTACTGACAAACATTACAGACGGCATCAAGAGCAAGAACATCCGATCAGGCCCCACACAGCACAGGCTGCACCGTGCGCTACAGACCAAGAAAAAGACAACAGCCGAGAATAACATTCAGCACTTACACTTTACCTGTGTGACAAAAATAAGTGAAATGTTAAAAACTAAAAACGGACTTGAGGAGCTCACATCATATTAACATCTCCTTAGGTAGGACTGAAATAGTAAATTTAGAGCACAGAATAATTAATAAAACTTAAGGCTCTGAAGCAACTGTTATGTAGAGTCTAAAAACACGGAAAGAAAAGTCTATTAAACAGAAGCCACTTGTCTCACTTCAGAGGATACAGCTTTACAATGTAAAAATCAAACTTCCTTTTGTTTTAAGCAGCAGAAAAAAATACAGATACGAAAGCCCAGATGAACATATTCCTTCTAATCTTTAATTTCTGCCTAAGCGTATATATCATGCAATGTAAGTTTCCAGAATAAATGCTTACAGATATATTTAAGACATTTATAAAATATCTTTAAAAAAAATCAAATGCCAAGTCCCACAGTGGATCTAAAATGTGCATCAATTTACACACCTGCACCTTTCAGGCCATTCAGAAAATGGTCCCTCAGTCAAAAGCAAAACCAAGTCAAACTGGTGGAATCTGAGGTACACTGACACATAGCAGGAGTTCAACACCTACTTTTCGAGCAAACAAATGAATAAAGAATTAAAGCAGTTCCAGGATGAAAGGACAGCCTCAGAAGGCACTGGGAGAGAATGCCAAGGAGAGGATCCTTCTGGACTCAGAGTTTATGACCACAATAGCATTTCTTCACCTTCCTATCCAACTATTTAAACATCTTAGTGCTCCGACTCTGAATGGTTCTAATCTCAGGTGGGTCTGACCAGCTCGCCTAGACTCAAACACTTGTAAAGGCTTTTCTGAATAAGGGAGTACAAATGAATCAATTAGTCAATCAATCAATTTAAATGATGTATTATTCTGTTTTATACATCCCACAACCACAGGTGCTGACAGCTGTGCTTCAGGCTAACCTTTGGTCAGCCAACAGTCCAAAGGCATTCTTCCACCAAACTAACCAAGCACTCCACGCTTCCTGCACCACCGTCACGACACAGGCCATTTCATCCCACTCTTGGTATGTTAACACTGCTGGTCACTCTTTTTTCTCCATCATGCACATGACTGTTACATTAAACTTCCTAAAAATGCTCAGACTGCTCCCGTCACTTATGAAAACTCCAAGGTCATTAATAGCACCATTCTCCCTGGGAGGATGACTCATGAATCCTTATCTCCAGCCCAGATCTCTGAGTTCCAGACCCGTAACTCCATCTTTCCCTTGATTCTCCATAGATACCTCAAACATAACAAAACAAATTCAACATCCACCTCATCCCACCTCCCATAAAGCTGTTCTCCTGGTACTTCACACGCTAGTCCACGACACCACTGTACAGCCGGACCATGACCACTCCCCACCCCACCAAGCCTCTAGCCTGGCTGTCATGCCCCTCAAGCATCTCTCCTGACAATCTCCCCTTATCCCCAAATCTGAGGATCCTCCAAAGTCATCCTCCAAAGTCAATCAGACACTAAAGCTCACTGATTTGCCACCTTTATCCTCATCTGGACCCCTCTGTACATCCTCTTTTCTATCTCCAAGGCTGCTCCTAAATTCTCCTTTTGCTTCTGTTGAGCCACTCAACACACGTCTCAGAGCTGGACTTGGTTCCCAATTCCTCCACAAAGCCCTCCTTGATTTACCCCTCTTACGAACATACAGCAGTTCTTATTTGTCCACTCAATGTCCAAGACAACGATAGAACGTTACCTCATGACAATTTTCAACTATCTTTTCTCTAAAATATCTCATAGGGGAAAAATAATTAAATACAGCCTGAAATTTAAAAACTTTTAACATTACAAACTCTAAGTACTTCTAGCTAAAACAAAGGAGGGTTTTCTTAAGTCCCAAGTGCCTTCCTCCTTTTGCAAAATGTTCACTGTGTAGCTCCACATAGGAATCAGTTCCACAAAACCCATACTATTCCAGTAATCCATGTGACATGGGATGCAGCAATGCCAAAAAGTCTATTTAAGAACATATTTTATGGGTCCCACACAGATATCCCTTTGGCTACACTCTGCCTGGTGATAAATCAGTGTGAATGGGGTTGACTTTATTTTCCTCAAGAATTTCACAAGGTTATATCTCTTTGTGGGAAAAGCTGACATCTCCTCAAGGACATGTCTATCTCTGTAGTCCTCAGTAAACTTACCGTGAAGCTATGCATGTATGAATGTTACTTAATGAGTCAATTACATCAAAAATTACTTAAATGACAAATAGCTCTACTTAGGTGTCAAATTTGTCTAAAACAAAGCTCTTAAGTCCTCCTTAAGTCCTCCTTAAATCTGCTCTTGGTCCTAGTAAAGAGCACTAAAATTTGCACAAACCCCAAATTTAAGAGTTCTCCTTGACTCTTCTTTCTCTCACCCCCACATGTAATCCATCAATAAGTCTAGTTCCAAATCATCTCAAATCCACCCACCTCTCCATTTCCAGCTCTCAGGGCCAAGTCCCCATTATCTCATACCTGAACTACTGAAAGAACCTCTACTTGTGGACGCTTACCCATTCCTGCATCTTTCCAGCCCCCTCAAGTCTCTTTTCCACCATATTTCTTTAGAACACATATCAAATTGCATCACACTCTTGTTCACAATCCTTCAACAGTTTTCCTGTGCACTCATCAAAGATCCACTTATCAAAGATCCACCAACATCTCAAGGTCGTGTGTGATCTGACCCATATCCTTCTCTCCCTCCCTCCCTCCCGACATTCCAGCCACATCGACCTTTTTGCTTCTTCTTGATATTCTCTGAACACACCAAGCCCGTTCTCCCCTCAGAGCTTTCGCACTTGCAGTGCCCTCTGTACGGAATTCTCTCCCCTGAGATCATCACAACTTGGACTCCTTATAGTCAGACTTCAGGTCAAATGTCTTTCCTCCATGGAAACCGTCCCTGACATCTGTATCTAAAACAACTTCCCTAGTCAAGCCGGTAATTCTCCATCATAGCACCCTGAAGATTATCCTTTCACAGCACTTATCATACCACGTGACCCTTTCTCCCTTGCTTTTGTGTTTACTTTCACCCTCCCCTTCTGCATGTAAGGCCCATGAAGACTGTGTCCTCGGCACCCGCACCTGGGACTAGGATGTGCTTGGCACTCAGTGAGGATCTGCTGAGGGGACCAATAAATGAATGTTTTCTACTGTGTTTTACATCCGTCTCTGAACAGGATGTGGCTTCTTATTTCTGATTACTTCCTGAATTTATGACAACCACTCTGAATTACAGTAATTTCTTAAGAAAATAAAAGCTACTCACCCCAACCTGGAGTCACATGCAAACTTAAAACTCCAACTAGCTCACTGTATCATGGAAGGCTTTTGTATCAACTTTAACTACCATTACCAAGCCCAGAGAGGCTCCTCCAGGAAACCCTGTGGCAGGCCACAGAGGCTGGTACTGCTTTTGCTAATCTGATGGTGTGGCGCTCAGTGCAGCACCCACCAAACCAATGGCAGACGGATACTATGACATCGGATCATCAACTTTGTTAAGATCAAGGTGGGATGACTCGCAGGTCATTCCCTTTATCATTTTTTCTCTTCCTCCTCAGAGAGAAATGCAGATGATTCTGACAAACCGTCCTGTACAAAGGTGTGGCTGGCTGTTAACCAGTATCCTATTTCCTCTAAATTTGTGACAAACTGATTTTATGATGATGTATTCATATATTTTGGGAAAGAAAATATTTGGTAAAATCCATGACCAATGCCCTCCCTTTTAAACAAATAAAAGTAATACACAGGAACTTTTTAAATACTTCCAAAATGCCAATATTCTTCATAAATCTATAAACATCCTGCAATGATTTTCACCCATTTTTTTAAATGGCGCTGTAATTATGCTTAGAATTCATGTTCAGGATTCACCCAAACATAGAAATGGGGACCCATGTGCTCTGATTATGTTCTGGCAAGAACACTATTCCTTCTGCCCCATTCCCAGCTGCATATGTACCTTAATATCACACAATGCCCCAAAGAACCGTCCTCAAAAGAAGGCTAGAACTAACTATTCACCTTCCCATAAGAAACCGCAAGAACGTATAAATTTACCAGGTCGTTCACCATCTCCAGACTCTTAATCTCTCCTGGCCCTGCACAATCACCCATGCTCTGCACAACCCTCCCTCCTGAATCCTCCTACTGTGCCTTCTAGAACTCATGGACTGTCCTCACCAAAATGTCCCCAATTCTCCCCTGCAGATGCTCCCTTCACCTTCCTGCTCTAATTGAAGCCTGGGTGCTCGTGCTCCCCAACTGCTCTCTGTCCCTTGAAGCTGTCGCAAGTGCGGATGGGGGTGTAAATCCTGGGGGTGGGGAACAGATGTCCTTTTTGTTCTCATCACTTTCAGATCATTCCTTCTTTTCCCCTTAAAAAAATAACGCCTTGTGTGTGTGATGCACAGGTCGCCAGATGAGGTACCAGCTCCATGAAGTTGTTGCATTTGTCTCCAGAACCTCTGCCTCAGTGTCCCTTCCCTACTCACTGCTGCCAGGAGCAGCAGCGGGACAGCCAGTCGTGATGCACACTCTCCTGCATAACCCTCAACTTCAGTGCCCTTCTTCTTCCATCTGACTCATCAGGAAAACTCCTAACCCTGGTTAAACCCACGTCTCCACCTCCACGGCGTCTGTACCAGCACTGGGGAAGAGCACACCACCGTGCTGGCTGGCCTCTCTTCAAACTTATCACTGCTGACCTCAAGCAAGCTGTCGGCACTAGCAGGAGACCCTAACACATCCCCTACTTAATCCCCTCATCCTCCCTCTGAGATGTCTATTTTCCATTTCCTCTCTCCTCAGGTTTTCACACCTCTTCTTCCACCTCAGTGTCAGCTGACACCCTTGTTCTATAACATCTCTGAGAATTAGGAGCGATTTTACTCCTCTCCCTTCTCAAAGACTTTGCTCCTGCAACCATCACCTTTCTTACATCACTAGTTTCTTCCTTTTTACTAGGTCATTCTTGTCATCATTCAAACATGCTCTATTACCCCCTGAATTTCAAAAGTCCCTCTTGACCCTAGAATCCTCTAAAACAACCACCTTCCTTTTCATTTCCACCTTATAAACATCTCAAAGGAGTTTTTACATTTCTGTTACTTGTACTATCATTCTACTATTTCAGGTTAGGAACCCTAGCATCTTCTTTGTGTGTTTTCATCTGCCCCTTATCTGTTATCTGCACGTTCTTCCATTAAAACAGTGTGTATCCATCTCTTCCCTGCTCTTTCCCCAGCGGCCCCCAGCCCAGTCTCTTGTGGCACCACATCTAAGTAACAGAAACAGCTCTCCAAGGAGCCTCCTGACCGCAGTCTCTCCCCTTGCTAATTCCTTCCATACCCCTGGTCTACTTAACACTGATTTCGCCACGCTCTGCTGCTCTCTGCTCATAAACCTACACTGATTCCTGACAGCTCAGATCACCAGGCCTGAGCTCCCTGCTCCAGGCCCAAGACGCCCTGCCTCCCCGCCTTGATTTCCTATTACCTATTAACATAAAATCTTGCTCTTTTAGACTCATTTTCCCAGTGTCTCACATACAAGTCATGCAAATCTCACTTCTACATTTTAATCTTTTGTCCAGATCATTCTCCTTCCTGGAACCCATTACCATTCAAATTAGACCCCATCCCCTCCACAATACCTTATCATATAATTCCAGGTCACATTCTTTGTCCCTAAATTCCTACAGCATTCCAAGTCTGCAGTGCTGTTAATGATTTAATCATACACAGTGATATATCATCACTCTTTCATTTGCAATATATACTTGAATATACAGAGAGCTTTTCCTTCAAAATGGCTTCTCAGGAAACGGAAATCCCTCAATACGGACATCTTACAAGACCTCAAATATTGCAGCGTGCTTTATTTTGAAAAACAAACTGCTATTTGTGGAAGATACATTAACCTTAAATGACCTCAACCGATTCTACTTTTGGATTATATAGAGGCCATCTGACAGTAATCTGTGAAAAAAAAGAGGGGGAGGACGGGGTAAAGAAATTTAATCAGCTTCAGCGATGATTCCTGAGGGAATGGTCTCAAAATTGGAAGTGCTGGATCTCATAAACAGCCTTTTTAGAAACACTAAAAAAAATCAATGCAGTGAATCTCCACGTTGCAGAGATTGTAAATATACACCTCACTAATTAAAAATGCAACTGTCCTAGTATTATGCGAAAAGACAACCCGTTGTAGAACAAAACTTCTTGTGATAACCTGGATTCAAAATCAGCTGCATCTCCAATGACTTGGATGGCAGTGCTCAGAAAAGGGTTTTAAACCAGGGGAGGCAGCGCCAGCAAAGACAGTGATGGCAATCAAGATGCTTTTGAAACATGTGAATAAAACAGTTTCATGAAATGTAAAAAACAGCAAAAAGTAGTCATCTAAGCTGCTGTATTATCATATATGATGTGATTTTAAATATGCATGAATAATTAATTAAGTAGACATGTGACCTCTTCATCTAGACTCAGTATTATCTAAGACTCTCTGTGGTTTTAAATTTTTTATTTCTATTGTTTTCTACCATGCTCTCTTTTAGTGATTCAGCAGCATTAGTAAACCCAAAAAGAAATGCTATTTTAGAGGCTACTGTACATTTCTTATTCTTCACTATCATTTAAAACATCTTGGAAACTTAATTCAAAAACTTCAATCCTGGGTGAGAAGGGATAAACTGGGAGTTCGAGATTTGCAGATACTGACAGGTATATATAAAACAGAAAAACAACTTTATACTGTATAGCACAGGGAAATATATTCAATATCTTGTAGTAGCTCATGGTGAAAAAAATATGAAAATGAATATATGTATGTTCATGTATGAGTGAAGGACTGTGCTGTACACTAGAAATTGACACAACATTGTAAACTGACTATAACTCAATAAAATAAAAAAATTTTAAAAACAAAACAAAGAAACAAAAACATTCAATCCTGCTCTACTACCTTCATGAGCTTGATTCTGGACTTCAAAAATCACTGGTATTCCAAACTCTATTACCAACTCCTCCACCTTAAAACAGTATCAATGCAGAGATAAAAGGTATATTTAAGAATGTCTTGTTCAGCCCTCTTTTTTTCACCCAAGAAACCTGGGGCTAAGAGAGAGCTCAAGGCTGACACTCAAACCCAGACCTCACCCTCTTAATTCTGGCAGCAAGGCCCAGCACTGAGCTCTAGGTGTGCCACTCATGATTACTGCAGACACGAATCAGATTTTCAAGTCCTCAATCTCTTCTCTAGGTTTTATGCATGAATGTACAAAAGGTATGGGCCACATTAATATAATTTTCTTGTTATTTTAACGTGATTCCTGACTTCATTCCAGAGGGGATGCGCCCAATCACCTATGTGATTTTGCCCCGTGGCAAAACCAACCTCAGCCTTTGATTGTCACTGCAGAACTCTCCCACCTCCTCTAAAGAGATAGGCACTCCTGCCAGATGAGCTGCAATTCTAATTAGCACCCTCCGCACAGGGCACCATCCCACGGTAAATCAAACGGAACACACGTGGTGACAACAGATGCTGATCTCAAGCACGCCACGTGTGCAATCATCCATTATGCAGAGGTGACCCAGGCAAGCTGGCACAAACAACCCTGCCCGTACTACCGCAGTATCACCACTCCACAGCTTTCAGGAAACACACACGTGCGCACGCACGCACACGCACACACTATCACCATCGCACCTGGTCAACGTTCTGCATCTTGCTTGGGATCATCAAAGCTACCGATCTCTGTAAGCTTGTCCTTGCCTTTTCAAGCTCAAATACTATCACTTCTCAGAGTCGCACAATGCTAAGGCTTACGACTGAGAAAACCAGGACTTACCCTCAATCCTCTTCAAAGCTGAAAGGCACATATCCTTCCGTGGAAACTCAAAGGGATTGTTACAGGTTCGAATGGTGTCACACTCACATTTCCCATTGATTATATTGCAGCCAGAGACAAGGTTTTCATTGCATGGTTCAAAACCAAGCAGTTGGTCATCATCCCAGTTCTCATCTGTAAAACAATTAACAACCACATAATGTTTGCTTTGTTAGCTTTATTCAAAGACCTGTACCAAAGCAAAAATGTGCAAGGATGTTAAGATGAACATCTGATTCTGACATCTCAATTTACAGAAAGGCGGTGTGGCCGCAATTTTACAAATGAATGAAACCCAACCTCCTAATAAATGGGAAGACTGACATATAGCCATGCACGCCAACATTAAATAGCTATATATACAGACATCTGTAATCAAAAACCACTACTTCTCTGACGTGTTATTATAGTAATAATTCAGATTCCTTTACAGGTTTTAACTTTAAGCAAAGATTCCAGGATTTTCCCAAGTTCAGTAAAATTACAGGAGTCGCATCTGTCAATCTACAAAATTATTCCAAAAATCCCACGGTTTTTCCACTCTAGCTGGTAGAGACCAGCTTCAGGTTTAAAGCAGCTCTGCAACTTCCTACACCAAGTGGGGATGACAGACGTGAACAGACCACCCCAAAGTCAGGGGTGGGGCACAAGAGAGGAGGCGTCCTCCAGGGCCCTTCAGCACAGATGCGCATGTCTGTTACTGCCCGCAACCAAAGCCGGAAACAACAAACAGAAAGAAGAGCTACAGCCTAGCGAGAGGCGGAGGTCGTCCAGTTCTGAAGCTGAGACCCAATCAGCGTCCTGTGTCATGGAATGGAGCTGACTGTAAGAAATAAAGTAGATTTTAAAACCAACTTTCATGGGACCCAGTTCAGACAAATGAAGAAAACAGGACAGAGCCAGAGGCAGACTCAAAACCTTACTAATATTCCTCACAGTTGAAACACCTCTTGTAGGAAGCCGGACTATTTCTCTATGAGCCTCTGGGATGTTATATGGGTTTTTCTCCCTCTTAACATTATCTTAATAGATACTTTATCACACTTTAACGGGTACCAACTATTAAATAGTAAACATGTTTCTGATAAACCATATCTGGAGAGAATTTTTTTAAGTGCTTGAATTTAAGATACTTAAACCTGTTGCTCAAAGTAAGGCAGGAATAAAACCATCTAAAGAATGTATTTTCACAGAAGACAGTGCAAACAAATGGCTATGATTTTCATAAGGCTAACTTTTCCTTCCGGTGACACCACTGACTTACTGCCTAGATCAGGGAAAGACTGTTCTCCTTCACCAAAATAAATAATTTTCTTGTCAAGGGGTCTTTAGAAGAAAGTCACTTACAAAATAAAGAGTTTCAGGGCGATTCTTTGAAAAAGGAGAACAGCAAACCTCCTGTGTTTTGATTTCAGGAGATCAGGCTCTCTTATTTAATCAAAGCGTCAGTTCTTAGTAAAACAATTTTAGAAGTTTAAACAAAAACACCAGTTATCTGCTATAAAGTTTGTTTTCCTATTTAGCCTGTGTTTGGTCTCTAGAAATAACAGGTATATAACATGTACATACACGATGGAACATTCCTGTCTTCAAGATGACAATGAAATTACTAAACTACTTCGAAAGGAAAATCAGAATATACTGAAACAACTCAACATGGTAAAATAAGTGATGATTTAGTCTTTAGTTACAGAACATGACAAAAAGGCACATGCAAATGATTTCTTATCTCTGTATTTAATTATTGACCTGCTATCAGTACAACCAGCCTAATCCAGTTCAGTGAAATTTACCACGAAGGAATTTTTGTGACTGTATATTCAGATTTGTAATTCAAAGTGAGTTTAACCCTAGGAACTTAAAAACTAGTAAAAAAGTAAATTTGAACCACTGAAAAATTCTATTTCTCCTCTTTCTCGTCCCATATTCTGAGAAGAAATCTCTTTGTAAATATGTGCAGGTCATCTATTACCAAATTGAGTGGATTTGGATGAAGACTTTTTCCCACAATAAACATCCCTTTCTTCCATTATAACTGGAACTCCCTGAAGACATAACTCCTGAATCGCAGCAGCATTCTCCAACCTGTCTCCCTGCAACTGCTCTCACCCCTGCACCGCCCCACTCCCCACACTGTCATCAGTCCTCTTCCTCAATGGACAAACCTGCTCAGTCTCTCTTGCCAACCAGAAAAGTCCAAACTGTAGAATAGAAGGTTCCTCACAATAACAGCTTGTGCCTACCTGTGCAGACTCATGCAACAATCCCTCACGCATCCCAATACTTTAAGAAGCACACTGAGATTCTCACTACAAATCCTCAATAAATGCTGCCATGCCTTTGTTCATGGAGAACCATCTGCCTAGAACACTTCCTCCTCTCCTTCCTCTGATAATTCCTATTCATCCTTCAAGACCCAATTCAAAGGTTACCTCTTTTCAGACATCTTCTCCAACCCTGAGCTGCTGTATCCTCTATGCTTCTACAAACACCCACACACACCTTTTGTCCTTTCTGGTAATGCTTTTAGGTACGTCAAACTTCCCCATTAAACAGAGTCTTCATGGGCAGGAGCCAGTTCTTATCCAACTTTAAATCCCCCTCACCCTGGGATTTAGTACAGCATTTAATAACTATATATACATTTTATGTCACTGGTATGGTCCATGCTGCTGGCTATGGTTTTTATTTTTAATAGAAAGTATCTTGTCAAAAATGTATATATAAAAAAAACCACAAAGAAAACTACATTTCAATATAATGAACATGTTTACACAATAAAAATCTCATCTTAAAAAGCTCATTAGTGGAATGTTAATGAGGCATGAATTCTGAAGAGATGCTCGGCCATCCTCTGGCACCTTTCTCTCCAGGCATCATCTGTCATTAGTCTCCTTCCCAGCTCAGCTCCAGACCTCGGCCTCTTATCACCTGGCTGGCATCAACAGCCCTTCCAAGGAGTCTGTCTCAGAGCCAATTTGTTTTCACGGCCAGATGCTTTTCACCACCTCCCTGCAGGAAGACCATTTTCCCTGAGTGTGGAATCAGAATTCAAAGGCAACTGTTCTTAATGCTCTCCCCGGCTCCTCCCTGCTCTCAGCAGAAAGGCAGCAGTGCCAGGCTGCACCTGATGACGCACAGGTAAGCCTGCCCATCCCCTCGGGAAGTGACACCGCCACTGTGTCCAGTCTGGAGCCATCCGACTCTGATGCCAAAAATGACTTAAGTGCTTTTACTTCCTTCTCTGAGAGAAAGCCCTTTCAGTTCTCTGCCTCCATCCTAATCAATACTTTGCTTTTCTTCTTGGCAAACAGTTCCCTTAGCAACCACTGCTTTATAAGATCAAGTACAACATGCTTCTGAGACAAATGCTTTTATGTTTTTCTATTACAGAACATTATACTTTAAAATAATATAACAGCCAACCAACAGGGATTGAAAGCAAAAAATTTAGTGAGGTTTGATTATATGGAAACCAAATCTGAGCCCAACAGTGCTGCTGACGGCACTTGGCAAATCTGATGTTTTAAAATCTCTTTTCCTAAGTAAATCCACACATACAGCACAAAGATCAAGGTTCTGATTCTGACATAGTTCCTGATTTCTCCTTGGACTGATCAGTGGGTTTAAAAAAAAAAAAAGAAAAGTAGTTAGAAACAGGAGTACTGCCCTTTAACTATTTATATCAAGTAGTCTTTTTCCTGGTCCTCTCCATGTGACAAGAAGCCTGAAAGGTCAAGATAATTGAGATACAAACTTAAAAATACATTTGCAGAGGTAACTTCTGCAAAGTACCAAATCCTAATGTGATTTTCTCCAAATATGAAATGAGAGAAATCTAGTAATTCCATGGATAAATTAAAATGCATGTATGTTCAAGTATGTCCAAAATGTGAGTACTCCAGTAAAGAAGAGTCAGTTATAACTGCAAACCTAACATTTCCACTGCGGTGTTTAGAAGACATCTGGAAATACGATGCTTTACCTGAAGACAACTGAGGCGTTTCAGGAAGGAGCAGGATTACTTTGTGCATACTGCCCTTTTCAGGGAGTAAGATGTGTAATCAAGGGTTGAAATTTAATAAAATTAATAACTTACACTGCTTCGGGCCATTTTAAGGGAAACTGATTTATTTGGTTTATTTGGTTACTAGTATTTACTTCCCTGCAAGCGCATAGTGGTGACTGACTAGCACAGTTTGGGGCCAAAGTTGCTTCTCATGTGAAGATGCCAGCAGTTTTACCAGCACTGCTTCTGCACCACCAGTGTAAACGTCAACACAGAATAAAAGCAGATAACATGTTAATATTACTGTGAAAATAATTTTGACCTTGTATATACTACCTGTGGCCCACACTCAGAACTGCTGTTCTAGAGAGCATGTCTTACTGGTACACCTGGGCCAAGACAGCACAGGACCCACGTCCGAGAAGCAATAAAAGGACACTGAGGACCTTGTCTCCTAACAGTTATCACTGAACCATAAAAACACGTATTTCTTTAATGTCATTTTAGTTAATACATACTTTGAAAAAAAAAAAAATGATGCGACTATAATGCAGAAGGTGTGTTGGTTCATATGGGATTTTTCTTCCCAGAACATTAATGTTATGAAAAGATCAGGAACAAGCTTTCTCACGCTAAAAGGCAAAGTCTTCGCAATTAAATAAACACCTTAAAAAAGGCTTGTAATCTTGTTTAAATTCCTTCCTTTAGTGCAAGAAACAGCTGCTCTAATGACTACACTTGCCACTACATTTAACTATCCGAGGAGGCTGCATGTACAAATAAAAAGGCTAGAGACACATATTCTCCCCTGTGTTTAAAAATCATGATGAAGAAGCTTCCCCTGGATCTTATGTTCAATTCTGATGAAACTAGCCTCCATTAAAAGTAAACGTCTCCAAGGCCCCACGCCCAGAAGCAAGCAGCATGAGCTCAGGAGTGTGCAAGGCTGCAAGGACAGGCTGCCCCGGCTCCAGGTGCAAATGTTACGGGCAGCTTACCTGGGTCAGGGTTTTTATTTAGATTCTTATTATTTATATTATCCTCTGGGTACACAGTTTCATAGGTTTTAAGTCACCTATCCCTTCCCTATTTTTTCCAACAACTCTCTTATTTTTAGTGCAGTGAATGGTTTTGCAGAATTTTTTTTTCTTTTAAGAGTGTACATATGGTACTAAAGCAAAAACACTGAAACACCTGTACTTCCAATAGCCACCTTCAGCCTCATCCTGGACTTGGTCTTTCTGCCCCAGACTACTTTTCAATATTCTTGATGGTGCCTGAAATTCCTTCTTTCCACAGTTGATTTAACAGATTCTAAGTGTAAAGGCTAATAAGAAAAGAGTAGTGATTGTGAGGGTAGGAGAGGGGGCCTGGGGGAAAGGATGTGAAAGAAGGAGCCTTGGAAGATGTACAGAGATACATGCAACTCCAGATCTGGGAAGCAGTGGCCCCGGGGGGCTGCACTCACCCCCTGACACACACCCCGTGCCCAGGGGCTGGAGGAACCAGCCACGGCAACCCTAACCGGTCCTAGACTCCATCTCTCCGCTCCTCAAATATCTTTCCGTCTGCATGCTGGTGTCTGAAATTCCACTAACATGGAATAAAATGTTTCAGGTATGACTGTACTTATTGGACAAAATACTGTGTGTTCATCTGAAATCTCCAACTTCCTGCAGGCAGAAGGCATTTGTAAACTCAGAGCCTTACCTTTTCTACCTTGTATCAGCTTAGAGTAATGGAGTTTACTCCAAACCAAGATATGGCTGCACCCCATTATGTGGCATTCCATTTACCAGAAATATGCTACAGTAGATACTAAAAAGCAAGGCGCAAATTCATGGTACACACTCAGAAGCTCACAGTAATGGAATTCTGTTGGCAGGAGAGAGGCTTCTGGGAATATATATCAAATTAATTCTCCAGCTGTTCACATATCCCTGTGGCTACAGTAAGATGCAAATAGCTAATACTGGCATCTCTTTCCATGCCAGCCTAGAAACTCCTGTGTAATGTAAAATTGCTGCTCTTAACTCCCCCAGCTCCCGGCTGGCTGTTATCAGACATTCAGCTGTGCTCAAGGAGGAATCTAATGCAGTGGGCTTTCATTCTCTCCACTTGTAGTTTAAGGCAGATATTCCAAAACCTGGTGCTTCCCTCTCCCTCTCTTCCTTGTGCTATCATCAGTGCAAAGCAGGGAGGGCAAATGATAGTTATCAGTAGAAACGATTCATGTTATAAAAACTTGTTTTATAGCCATTTCCACACAGTGAAACATGTTAGGCATATGTAACTATGTACCAGAGGCAAAGCCTGAATCTAAAACAATGGAAATACTAAAATATGCACACACAAAATTTTTAAAGACTCTTAAACCAATGCAAACCTCCTAAATACATAAGAAACATGGCCACTGATTCATATTATGTTCACGTGGGGAAGTCTTTAAAAAAAAAGCACAGTACTGATCCAACTTACCAAATCAATTTACAGTAAAACATGTACGAATGATAAGTCACAGCAACGGAACATGCGCTTTCGTCAGACACTTCAGCAACACAACAGGAGGGGCCAGAGGGGAACTGCAGAACGTGAAGTCATTCATTTTCATTCATCCTTTCTTTCCAATCATTCATTCCTCAAACAGATACTGATACCTATCATACAGCAAAAACTGAACAAGGCGCTAAGGACTTAAAACGCTAGAAAAGAGGAGTTTACAGTACAATTTCGCACCACTCTAATCAAAATCATACCAAATATGTGAATAAAATGTTCCTAGGAATCCTGAAACAGAGGAAAAGATTATGTAAGGGAAGGATAATTTCCTTTTTGGTAACAGGAAGCTGGTGGGGACAGAGAAGAGCTTAAGAGAAGACAAACTGTGTCTCCAGAAGCAAGAAATTCATGAAACAAAACAAGGAGAGGAGAGACTGGGACTACAGAACACTACTCTCTGGTTTCACAGTTCTGCCTGAATTAGGAACCATCTACCCTCAGCTGCACACACACAAAAGCAGACAGCCCAGAGGTCTGTTCTCCCCACGGAGAGGTCCTGGCCCAGGAGACCACAATCTCAGCTCTGTCACTAGACTGACCTTGAGCAAGGCACTTAGCCCTCTGGGCTCCAATTTATTTCATTACTAAAATGGAGGTGGAATGGGTAATTTGTGAGGTCTCTTTAGACTTCATCCTCGTGTTTCCTTGATTCTGGACATCTTTGTTGAAATTGTACAACGTTAATAATTTATTGGGCACAGTGTCAGAGAATCACATGTTTATAGTGGTCATAATTTAAATTTAAAATAATTTCCCATTTAACAGGCCAGTCTGAGGTTTGGAAAACAGTAGCGACGCACAGTAAGGCCAGCCAGCCACGAGTGCTTTTAATGTAACAGATACCACTCTGCAGGGCCTTTCTAGCACTTCCAATTCTAGTCGATTTGCTGGCTGAGTTCTCAATAGATTAAAACAGCACCAGTCATGAACTGACAGCTGGTGAAGCACAACTGCCTCTCCTTCTGTATATATTTGGAAATTCCTTTGATAAATTTTTTTTAATGGAAGGGGATTATAGGAAAATTAACCAAATATTTAAAAATGAAGAACAGAAATGTCACCTGTTAACACTGATGGGAGACAGTTAAGGCTGTGTTTAAAGAGAAATTTCACAGGAAATAAGAAAGGTAAAAAAACAAATGAGCTAAGCATTTAAATGAAATTAGAAAAAGCACAACAAAGCAAGCCCAAAGAAACAAGAAAGATGGAGATAATAAATATACAGAGGAAAAAAAAAATCAATGCAATAGAGATAAAAGCAACAGAGGTGATTAACATAATAAAAACTGGTTCTTCAAAAAGATTATTAAGATATCTCATAAATGGCTTATGATGAACAGTCCCATAAAGCATGTCAACTCATCCAGGCACTTGGACATATATTTTTCAATCAGTTTCTCTTTCGTGGTTTTCCCAGGAAGTTACTCAAAGTTAGACATTAAACAGTTACATTTCTGAAAATTTTTAAAAATAATCTAAACAAGATAGCTGACTTCTCATGGAAATTCTTCCCTAGTGACAACTAGTTTGACTGTACCTAATGGTGTAGAACTCACCCCTCTTACATCTTCCTCTGCTTTGAGCCTGAACCCCAGTATGTCTCACAAATAATCTCAGGCTTTCTCCCTGGCCCATGTTTGTGCGGTGCTGGACTGGCCTTCTAATCAGGCACATGTCATTATTAGACACACAGCCTCCTCTGAGCTTGAATGTCCACTAGAACATGTAACTCCTTGTTTAACCAGCTCCAAAGAATACTAGTTTAAGTTACTAAACGTACTGCTGCTGAAAAATTAATACATCTTAGTTGAGGGAAAAATTATCTTGGAGAAGTACCTTTATGTTTCACATTTCCTCTTCATCTAGATTCTCTAAAAAGCCATCCCTGAATTAAGCCAGATGACTCGCCATCCCTTAGGTACCCGCTCACAATGTTTTATTCTATAGAGGCTGCCTTAGTGTAACTCCCACTGAGAGTGTTTTAAGAACAGCCCCATCAAACTTCTAAGGATATGAAGCTGGGAAGCAACGGTCTCCAAATAAAGCCCAACATCTGGCTATTGAAGTCTTTGGCACAGAACCCAAAGCCTGTTTCGATCTGATCCGAGCCCACTTCTGCACCCGCATCCCCTCTGCTCCTCCCCACTTACTCCAGCAACACCTCCTAATGACGTGCTCCCTGGGTGACCCACAGCGTTCATGACCCCATGGCTTTGCACAAGCTGTTCTCTCTGGCTAGAAAGCTGCTTCTCTTTACCTGCTTTGAAAGCTCTTACTCAGGTCTTTAATACTTTCTCCAGGTTTTATCTACTCTACAGGGACTGAATTAAGTACTATCTCCTCTGTAAGACTTCTGCTATATATCCATTAAAATTCTTTCACTTATGGCGGAATAATGGAATTGCTCATCTAATGTCTACCGGAAAGTGTGCTCTTTTTTCTCATTGGGCTATCTTAGCAGCTTTAGCGAAACAGACGTCAGCAGAAGGAATAAACAGAAACGGGTTAGAACACAAGAGGACCTGAATTTAAACACAGTAATCTGAATCTGTAAGTGCCAAACTTCTCCGGAAAGTAAGTCTGGTGGAAGGCGAAGAAAGTCAATTATTCAGAAATAACTGAGAAACATCTTTGGATCTCAGTCTTCCTACTTGTGAAATATTAATACTAACTCAAGTTTTCTTTTAACCTCAACATGGTATTAACCAACCCCTCCATATATCAATAAATATTTATGACATGTCAAGTGAGTGAATGAATGTAACACTCCCCAGCCATGTTGGATAAATAAATAGTAACTTATATAATAAACTCTATTATCTCCCTCCCTACCACTTTCGTCTATCATGTCCATAATTAGATAATGTGACACAAGTTAATGTCTCCTGCCAGAAAGGTACTTGTGGATATGAATAATGCACAGTCCCACTTTATAAATATTAATATCTGCTCTAACCTAAAATCTGTTAGTCAAATGACCAAGTGTCAAACAGAAGACCAGACACGGGAATGCCTTTTTTCTTGACTGTACTCGTCCAAAAAGAGTGAACCACACCAGGGAAGATAAGAAATGTGGCCAGAATTTCAAACAACAACAAAATGAATGTGGTATTCTGAAAATAAGCACTTTGAAGGACATAAATTTGTCATTACAGTAGCTTAACAGTTAGCATAGGTAATGAGGCACATTTCACCCCCCGAGACAAATCTGATAACTGCTAACATTTCCAGAGTCAGGGACCCGACCAGGTGTTTTTTGTGGACTTACACATTTAGCTGAGGAGAAAAGTTAGCAACCAGGTCTGAACTCCACAAAGACTAGAGCATCAAGCAGGCGACAGGAGGGACTGAAGAAACAGGGAAGTGAGGCCATCAAAGGGTTGGGCCAAATTTCAAGTTCAAGTGAGTCCAGGGAACCTGAATACCAGGGAAAAGACAGTGGGGGAGGGGGCACCGCTATTTTCCATCTCACACTGGAGAAACCGGAGACCCAGGGCTGACGGTCGTCACCGAAGGGGCAGGCACAGCTTCTCTGACACCCTCTCTTCCAAGACAAAAGGAGTTGCAGGAGCACCTCTGGAAACGTCCGAAAGAACAGAAAACCCGACAACATAAACACGAGGTCCACTATTCTAACATCCAGGAAGCAAGGGTTTCCTTGCGAAGGCGGCAATGCCTCCACATTAAGCAATACTCCTGAGGCGAAAGTAATGATTTCTAAAAGGTGTAATGATCTGTAAGTAGCATTAAGGAATCTTTTCAGGATAATGAATTAGTGAAATCAGTCAGCAATTGTTTTGAAAGAAATGTCTTTGCAAATCAGCTTGGGCACGGCTGTGAACCTCACCTCAGTAATTTATCTAAATTCTTCAAAGTAAACCAAGTAGAAGATGATAAGAAGTGAAAGAGTGATCAAGTTTAATTCCAAAATTACATTTCTAACTGATCCTTGCCACTAACTCCAATACTCCCAAACCTTCACATTTTTCCATGAAGCAAGTTTATCTCTCTGTTTGATCTTACTGATCCCTGCACACTCTGTGGATCTCCTGCTATCTGGTCCCGGCAACAAAGTGTAATTTGCCAGCAATACTCAGTGAACACTATTTTCATGTGCCCAAGTTCATCGTAAAGTCAAAGTTCGATGTATATGCCCAGATTTTTTTTTCATCATTAAAATTCACATTGCTACTATATGTTTATATGGGAGGGAGTGTTTGAAATGAGAATTAGAGACGACTGTGGCCTATTAAGAAACTTCATGCAACACAAGGCCTGTCTGATAACGTGGATTTTTTTTAAGGCATCAAGTCCTTGAAATTCATCCTGGAACTCTCCTCCTAGAAGCAAATGAAGATAAGGGAGCAATGAAAAGGATTCCTGCCTTAGGGTATGTCAAGAAATGAATATTAATTGCTTGGGAGGACTATGATTTACACAGCAATGATTAAATCCCTAAGATTCACGTGAAATAGACCACATAAGCAAATACAATGAGACCTCAGAAAGATTAAGCAATCTCAACATTTGAAAAATACATCTGCACGATTCCCACAACACTGGAGTTTCCTTTGTGCAGTAATCAAACCTCTGCACCTACCAGACGTGGAGCCCTGAGGCACTGGATAGTTAGTTTGGGGGTCTTGGTGATGACATCAACACTATCCAACAATCTCCAATGGCTCCCACCTGCCTCGATGGGCAAGTCCAACCCCTCACACTGATAAATGAGGCCTTTGCCCCATCCCAGCTAACCTCCCAGTTACCCACTGCACAACCAGCACCTCTTCCCTCACCAGCACTGAAGCCTCAGGGCTTGAGGGCCTGTACCCCTCCCCCCGGGACACCCTCCCTCAGTTCTGTGTCCGTTCACTCCCCCATCCCTTCAGGAGTCTGATCAAACTCAACTTCTTGGCAAGACTTTCCACAACCACTCTACTTAAACTGCCAACCCAACCCCACCGGGCAGCCCTGCCCCCTTCTCTGCTTTTTCTGCACAGTACGTATATCCCTCTGGCATGGGATGTATTTGACTTACTGATTTTGAAAACTTTTAGTTGACAGGGATTTTTGTCTGCCTTGTTCACAGCTGTATCTTCTGTACTTAGAACAGGCCTTAGCACGCAGTAGGTCCTCCATAAAAATTTACCGAATCAATTTTGAGTACTTTGTTCATCCCATTTCTTCTGCAGTCATGAGCTTCCTTCACTGTTTACCTGGAAATCTGCTACCATCTTACTGTGCCCGGCTAAGAATGCCCTCTCAAACTTTACTTGATTTTCTCCTACCCATAACCAAGGCATCGAGGCTGTTTGTGTGCAGCTGGATTCCAAGCTGCTTGGGGGCAGAAACTCATTTCTATGCCACTCCATGCTGTGCTGAGCAGGCGGCACATAGTGAACCCTAATTCCCCACCTGATGAATGGACAGAGAATGAATGGGAAACTGGACTAGGAGATCACTCTATTAGTAATACGTGGAAAAAAAAAAAAGCAGCAGCTTTAAAGATACTCTGTTGATATCAAAGATTCAGGTTTCCTTATGTTCTTCAATACTTACTGCATTTATATTTAATATCTTTCTGGAATGTTTGAGATGCAAAAAAAAATAAACTTTCTAATAATTCATGCCTATCAGGGGCTTAGGAAGCAAGTAACTTGGGGTATTTTAAAACACTGCAGTGTCAAGTGAAAGAAAAAAGTTGATAAATTCCTACATTTCAAATTTGAATACACGCATACATAAGCAGACACGTATAGAGAATAACTAATTCGCTTCCAAAAGGAGACATATATAAAACCCACACGAACCACCCAGTCCCTTCTCCAGATGCTATAGCAGTATATATTCCCACATGCAGTTAGGTAAGTGGATTTTGCAAGATTGCGACTCTGCAATGTTATTCTATTCACAGCTAGTCCTCAGAGTGTAAAAGAAGTCATCGGAAAATTGTTCAAATGATAAAAGTCCCAATTTGTGGAAATACACATCTACCTTAACTCCTACCTGAAAGGTTAAAAATTATTGTCTATTTTATTAGGTTCAAAATATGTTTCAAGAACTAATGGCTTTTAGGATATAAAAGGAAATACCAAATGTAGACCATTCCCAAAGAATGCTCTGCTCAAATGCATATCCTATTCAACAAACAAGGATCACCAATTTTCAAAGGATTAGATTATACAGAGATATGCAGCTTAAAACTTGCATATAAGCACTTAACATGTTCTTTAATAATTCTGTTGTTTTAAACATCCAAGTATACAGATCGCTAGGTTCTCAGGGCGGTCCTAAGATGTACACTTTGAGTAGTAAGACCGGGCCTGCTTCCCTGCCGCACTGCCTGCAGCATCCCCTCACCTGGGGGCTCTTGGTATCAATTAGGTGGAGGAAGAGTGCCATATACTCTGGTTTGCAGGGCCAGTGAATGAGTCTGAAAACCAAGACATTTCCCTGAGCACCAGGGCCACCACTCCTTGGGCTCTGTACAATGTCGCACGAGAAAGGAGAAAAGGAGAGGAGCGCCCTCACTCCAGCAGGATGTGGCGCAACCGCAGCACGGTAATTATCACCTGAGACAACCCCGGGTACGGGAAGAGGGAACGGACTTGGCAATGAGAGATTCCAGCTGCAAAGGAAACCCAATCTCTTCAGGTATGACGGCAGTTAGAAGATCTCTCCTTTTACACAGGTGTTTCAGAAGTACCTTGCTGCCTATGGTTTCTATTCCTGTCCCAGGAGAATGGAATTTAACTGTAAACATCCCCCACCAAAAGTTGGTTTGCCATCCTGGCAGACCTCACGTGTCGTTTGACAACAGTGCGATGCTCATAGTTTCACAAGGTCTGAACAAGAGCGCGCCGAGCCCTGGCTCTGCACCTGCAAAGCCCTTTAACTGGGAGAAAGCAGAGGATGAGAGGTGTCCTTGTCCTGGCGGGGCAAGGAGCTGGTGTGGACAGCATCACCCTGGGGCTCAGCCTCTCGGTTTTCTGAGTATCTCTGTGAGAGGTAACTGACTGGAGCACACGCCAAGGTGGGGTCCATCACTGACAGGAAACAGCAAGGGACAGCTAAGTGCCCATCAGCTCACACCTGAAGGGGCAGTCAGCCCCTTTACTCCCTCCGTCTTGTGAAGGATGTGCCTCTTAAAAAGCTCTGGGGTCTCAAAATGGGGGGGAAGCTTCTTTAGGAGAGGCTTTCTCACCTTCTAACACATTTGGTTTCTAAAGTAAGAGTGTGTCCAGTCTGCACAGTGGCTGGCCATCCCTCCTCTCCACCCACCACCCTCTCTTTCATCACCTCCAACAAACGTTTCCTCTGCATTCCAGTCTGCTCCTCCCTTCTCCCCTCAACCCTTTCCTCCTCAGCCCACGTGCTCTGGCAGCGCACCCCGGGGCCACAGCATCTGTGCGCCTGGAAACCTACCAGCCCAGCGCCCCGCCGCCCAGCCTCCTGCATTGTAGAGACACGGCCCAGCACTTCCTTTCCCTCCGTCCCACCCCAAGGCCAAGGGGCACTCTTCCCTCCGCCCCTGAGTCCTTCCTGTTTCCCAGGCCAGGTCCATCCAGGACACTCGACTGCCAGGGGTCAGAATGCCACATTCCAGTGGCTTCACACCCACCACTGGAGGGCTCCGGATTCCTGCATGGGGGGTAGGGGTGGGGCAGGGAGGCGGGCAGGGAGGGAAAAGTTCAGCAGAGAACGATTCAGCCCGCTGTGCCCACTACTCTGAGACCAAGGTCACGGAGAGGTGGGGCACAGGGGTCCCAAGAGCTCCCTCCAGAGTGAGCAAGAGGAGGCCTCTTGCCTTCCTCTCTGGGTTTGGAAGGAAGAAGCCGTCGCTGCAGGTGCAGCAGAAACTGTTAAAAAGCATAAGGGGACATAACGAACTGTGACGGGCCTGGATTCCTAAAGCTGTAAAATGACAAGGCTGGCTTAGAGACGCTCTTCTAACTCCTTAACTCCAACTCCATAATCCTCTGACTCCTGGTACAGCAACAGTGCTCTGACCGCAGACATTTCTAAGGTCTGATGTAGTTTTGGCTAACAGACAGAATGCCACTTCTCACTCAGAAGACAACCAAACTTCCCTAACCTCCCAAAGCCAAAGCCTCCTCTTGCAGTATGGATTCCTTTGCCTCCAACTCAGTGTCTCTCAGATTCTCTTGGTGTCTTTCTTGTGATTTCTGTGTACTTTGGGCTTTAACTCTGTGGAGTCTGGGCTCAAACCCTCAAGCCCTGGCCCCTTAAGGGCCTCCCAGCTCTCCCTGCTTGCACAGCCGCAGGGAGATCAGGCTCCCAGAGGTACAACCCTACCGAGGTCACCCTCTGGATCTAAGGGCCACAGCATGCTGGGACTTGAAGACTCAGGCCCACCCTGACCCAAGGGGGGGCCCCGGGAGAATCATGGCACAGCGCCCCGTGCTGAGTCCCTCCAACACAGAAGTTCAGCTCCACTGGAACCAGAAACTGTGGAGAAATGAGGAGTCGGGAGCCCAAAGCAATCACTGTGTGAAGAGATGATTAGGCTGACTTCGGTCTGGGCTCAGGACCTCCTACTCCCTCTCAAGATGGTCAAGGCAACATCCTCTCCTGGAGGACGGGGGAGCAGGGGAGGCATTCAGCCTCCTCAGGATAGGAGTCAGCTGGCTCATTGGGTACCTGATTGATGGGCACAGAATTTGGGAGGGAAGGAAAAAAGATATGGTGCTAGGGAAACTGGGAGAGGGGAAAACCATCATGCGATAGACAAAGTCATAAAAAGAACTTGTTATAAAGTCATAAATAGCATTTGTCAGCCAGGTTCTGCCTCTCTAACACCCTCTGCAGAGAAAACACCCCCAAGTGATCAAAACCCAACAATTGGACTTCAACTAAATGTCTATCTTTCCCCTTTTTGAAACCAACCATTGCTCTTAATAAATCCCTGTGAGTAAAGTCTGACAGCAAAGACCAAGTCTGTGGATAAGATGATAAAAGCGATCTCGCGAAAAGGTATCCTGATGTAAAGTCATCTCGTTCTAAGAAATTGCTTTCACTGGAAAAAAACCAGAATCCCCGCTCAATTATCATCTCCCTCTTGTTAAGCCAGGATTCCACACAGAACGCTCCCTTTATTTACTAAGACCCAAACACTAGTGAGAGAATACGCATTCTGTGCAGTGAATCATCTGGAACTAACTAGAATTTGGACTTTTTCCCCCCACGTACACACCACCTTTCATAAGAAATGTTCAGAGTTCTGTTCAGTAAAACGTGCACGTCACCGCCACGTGCGGCTCTCCCTGCACCCCTGGGGCTGACGAGAGCAGACCAGGGCGTGGAACCACAGCAGAAGCAGAAAGGCGCCCGAGGCCAGCACTTCCTTTTGGGAAGAAGGCCTGATTGTAAACGGGCCGCTTCAACGTGGGTGAGAGAGACAGAGAAAGAGGGAAAACAATCATATACTCCTCTCTTCTTTTTACAAAATGGTGAATCCAGATGATCCACCTGTGAAATAATCTTGCCACACAAGAACCATACTGCAGACGTTTGCTTTGAAGTACATTTATTATTGTTTTTTCAAGTTGGGTACCAGGGGAAGATTTAACAGTTAAAAAAAAAAAAAAAAACTCTGGAATACACTGAGACCTTAAAAAAGAGGGGAGGACATTATTAAAAATGACAACAGACAATAGAAATGGCGTTTAAAAAGGCAGGGCAATCAGTCTGGCTTGAATGGCTATGTGTGTGTTTGTTTAAAGCACTTCCAACATCTCCATAAAGAAAAAGGATTGGTGCAATCCTGTTAAATAAATCGTTGTTTGAATCAATAAATACATTTAGAACGAAAAGAAGCACTTACAAACCACCGACAAAGGACTTCAGGTCCATGTCCTTGTCACCTTTGTGGATTTTTTTGTTTTGTTTTAACCATTGTTTCCAAATTGTAATCTCCAGGTCCTGGGTCAAAAACTTGTCCTTGGGATCACTGTCCCTGTCAAGAGAGCACAAGCATGTATGTTCTTCAGTCCTCACCACAGTAAAGAAAATTATTATAAACTTTTAAAACCAACGTCTCAACTTAAAAAACAATGACTCACCTCTTGCTGGGAGAGCTGTGATCTTCATCCTGAGCACGATCCAGACACCTCGTCAAAGATGAGTGGCGATGCCCCTCCCCCCACCGTCTCACCAGGACGTTTGTTCCTCTTACAGCAGATGAGCAGTAGCTCTGAGAGCAGCACTCACATTCAGCACCCCAACAGCAAGACAGAAACCACCACATTAGGTGGCAACGGCCTAGGGGGAGAGCCATAAACTAAACCTCCTCAAAAGCACCTTCCAGGCATCAGTGTGATGTAATGTGGAGAAAAATGTCCCATGATTTACTTATTAACTGAAAACATTATTTACTGAGCAACTGCCACTTGCACGGCCCCATGCTAGGTGCTGAGTGGGCTACAAAGCACAACAACCTGTTCAATTAAAGAGCACCTCGCTACCTACCTCCACCTCAAAAGCAAACATGAGTCGGAATGCAGAGTGAACCCATCAAGAAAGGGCAAAGCCCTGTTTTAATACAGCCATCAAATATGCTGGAGTTTGAAATGTTCCAATAACAATGCTTACTGGAAATAAATCACCTGATTAAGCTGTTTTGCCCTTTCAAAACTACCTTGGGAGCCAGTAAACATTAATCAAACTTCTGACATACTGAGTATGTTAGGTCTGATGGCATACTGTTATTGATAATGAATTTGGAACATTCTACTACCCTGCCCCCAACCAGGAGGGGTAAATGCCTCCATGCCTACAATGCTTCGTTGCAAAGCAAATATTACTATTATTTTATGGTAAGAGACGAGGAAATCATTTTTCCACCTTCTGAATGTTATACTTACTCAACAGAATATTTAATGAGCACCTACTATGTATAAACCAGTGTCTGATGCTAATGATACACTGACACTTAATACGTGCTTACTATGTATTCGCCACTCTTCAAGTGCTTTACATGAATGAGTCAACTTAGCTATTCCTCATAACAACCCTATTTTACAGATGGAAACTGTGCACAGAGATCAAGCAGTTTGGCCAGCGCAACATACCAGGCAAGTCGCTAGGCAGGACTACAAACTGACTTCAGAGCCAGAACTCCCTCGAGTAAATAATATTGCCTCTCATTAGTAAAATGTGGTTTCTCCTTAAGGAACTTATCTAAATTCCTCCTGAGGAAGTTATTTCCTCTGGGCAGTTTCTAGGATCGCATCCCTAGAGCTCCCAGGCAAACAGAAGCACTGCATGCTCGCCCTTCAGACAGGTAAAATGCCCCAAGTCTAGAGAGATTCGCGGTCTGGCGAGCAAGCAACAGGGCCAAGGAGGCAGGGCCAGCGCTGGGAGCTGGGCCAGTGCCACCAGCAAAGGCAGGCAAGTTGCCCCAGGAGGAGGAGGACGGTGGTTGGGCTGGCTGGGCAGTGTCCCCAAGTTCCTGACAACAGACAGCACCTGTGTGCAAGGCTGCGAGTTGACCCGGGGCAGCAGCTGGATGTGAGCCTTCCTGAACTCCCATGGGTGGCTACAAGGAAGAATTCAGAATCTGCACAGGGGAAATGAGTGACCAAGTCACAAAGGGACAAAGGACTCAGGAGGGGCTCGGGGGCTGCTGCCCTTGCTCTCTCTGGGTGCACTGGAGATGGTGATATATACACTAACCCCACATCCCACAACTCCTGTCCCAAATGCTATTCGCTTCTAGTATTTACCTGTCTTTTCCCAAGATGCTTGGTGTTATTAAAAAAAAAAAATCAACTCTCATGGCAGATCAGCAAGTTAGTTATTTCACTACAAATGCAGAAAGAAAGGGAACAGAGTGACCATGATTGATTGGTGCACTGGGGAAGACTTTCGAGATACCAACCCAGTAAGAACCAGACACTGAGCTTTGCCCCTTGGAAGCACCAACAATTAGAGGTAAAAGTGTGAAACAGCTATAAACAGATTCATCCATAAGCAAATCCATCCAGCATTTACCTCAGCGAGAACCTCTGGGTCTACGACCTCCCTCAAACCCTATTTATGACTTCTCCCACAGTCTCCCATCTCAACAGCAAGAAATAAACCCAGAGCTCTCAAACCCAAACCTTTCCTCCTCCGACTCATTCAAGGTGGCCAAGCTCCAGGGCTCTGTGAGAAAGGAAACGCAGCCCGGCGACACCGAGCTAGCACTCGCCCACTGCTGGAACTGCTCCTCTGAGCACGGAGGCTTACTCTCCACCACGTGACGAGGAACACAAACAAGTCAATTTCATTATCCACTGATTTAAACATTTGCAATCACATTGCTAGGAAGCTGCTGAAAAGAAAACACAAGTAGTTTTGGTTGATAACGAAGATCAACTGATTAATGATTAACTGATTAGTACTGGAGACAATCTACTGATTCCCACCTTGAAATAAAGTTTTATACATTGGCTACAACAGGAGCTACAGGCCCCCTCCTCCGTCCCAAACCTTTTACCTAAGTGGTCAGCTTTTCTGTATCTTTTTAGATTCACCCGGGAGACACGATTTCAGCATACATATTTTGGTGGTGGTAGTGGGTGTCAAGTATTTGTTTGTTATTGTTGAACGTACATATCTATCAAACTTTGTGCTTTAATTTTTAAAAAAATTTTACACACTTGACTTCAGTTAACATTACCCATGATATAATTAAAATTACACAAATATCCATGGGTAAACTATTAAATTTCATGATTTCTCCTTCAAATTACTTTTTCAGTACAAAGTGTACTCTTTCATTTAAACTCAATATGCTTACCCAAAAAGTATCTGACAATCCTAGTTGTGGACATGCATTACTTTGCTATATTCTGTGGCTTAAAGAAGACTGAACAGGTACTCTCTCCAACTAACAGTGAGATTAAATGTCCAGTGTTTGACAGGTATATATCACACATGAATTATACATTTTCAAAAATGTATAATTCAGACAATGTGATTTAAAATTTATACAAAATATATCTGAAGTCTGGTGATTTGATTCTGTGTACTATGCACAACTGAGTGAGAATGTACATTTTTAAATTAAAAAGTTACAGAAATGAATCTGAAATATTACAACAGATGTTATCTACACCTTTCGAATATGAAACCAGTATGAGTTGTAAAAACTATTTATTAATTTCATTAGTCAATAATACAAGAAAAAAAGTGTGTTTTCCTGAAAAATTTCAACAAACTTCATCCCAAAAATGATTCAAGTTTTTTTGAAATGTTATACATGTGTCTTGCTGGATAACTCCTAGGCCTCTGGTTTTCATTTATAAAACGGTGGAAGTGGGAAACTGTTCTAAATCCTTAGCTAAAATAATCGGTAACAAGAGCATATGTCATGCGCATGCAAAGCATAAAGGTTGCAAATTTATCTCCGAGTAAATATCTAGTCCCTATTTAGCACACAGTTAATTATATCCATTTTTCATACTAAATAAACATTTGCAATCCAATAATGCACTACTAAAACAGCAACTAGAATTAAAATGTCTCTACTAAGTGGGCTGGCTATTTGCACAAAGCCTATGCATCATTACTAAACGTTCCAGAGCTTCAGTGCCCAGAGTCAGCACAGTCCTGGTGACAGCAAGGATCTAAGACAGTACAACGAAGGGCCTCAGGCCACAAGCCCTAGACACAAAGGACCAGAGGCTCAGGCAGCAGGCGGTCACACCCTTAGCAGGGGGACAGGAGGCAGTCGTGGTCATCTGCTTGGAGAGCCTAGGCACTCATGAAAACAAAGTAAGTCTACATAGGATTTTCTCTTAAACTCACCTTGAATGACTTTTTTTTTGAACCCCTTCTTGCCTTTTGTACAGTTCTGGAGAAAAGAGGGAAAGGAAATGAAGTAGAGAGCTGCAGTCAGTATATCTGGATTAATGAGCTGACACTATATGACTGAGACTACGTAACCATGTAGAAGATGCATGTGTTGGTATCTTCTAAGTGGAAAGAAGTGAGATACAAGGCGTGATTTAAAAAACATGTATAAAGAGGATAGATAGGGTGTATATATAAAAGCACACAACTAGTTCTTGCGTTTGGAACAAGAGCATTTGGGGGTCGGGTCACTATTTCTCTTCTCTGTTTCACAAACTGTCTAGTAAAGTTATGTTGCCTTTATAATAGTTTTCTTAAAGAAGACAGAGGATCTAATATGTGGCCCCAGGACACATAGCTTAGTTACGGGAAGTAAGATGTTCAGGAAATAAAACTACAGAGACGGAATTTAGGCAACATCTCTGAGTGACCATTAAAGAGATTTGGGTCTCTTTACAAGGCAAGGCCTTTCCCCACATGTAACTAAGATCCAAGAATCTTTGAATGTGAAAAGTTCTAGGGAATTTCTGTATCAGTCCTTTTGATGGTCTGATCTTGACACACAGCAAGGGCCAGACATTAGCTACTATACACCTAATCAGGACCTTATTAAATGCAGAAAGGAAGACTCAGGAGCGAGGTGCCTACAGCTTTATGTGAGCCTCTTAGAAGTCAATCTACATGTATTTATTTATATGAATTAATTAATGATGGCTACAATTTTTTTTCCTGTTGGAATTAACAGAACCTAACAGCTCAAATTAGAAGAAAATGCCATCATCACAGAAGAATGGACATAAAGAGATGGATTATCAGGACAAGAATGCTGACCCCATGAGGAATTTTTTTTAACAGATATGCATGTTGCATATATGCATGTGCCTATAAGTACATGCACACATAATCTGCAATGTGTGCATAGATGTCCACTGCAATGACATAGTTTTATACTGTAACAAAAGACAGACAGACAGAGTCTGTTTCCATTAACTCTAAATCACACTTGCAGACTCCGGGACACCTGCCCACTGCATGCTGCCGATCCACTGGCTCCCCTGCAAGGCTTCTCTAGGTCACCGGCAACTTTGTCTCTACCCCTAAGAGCCCATCTGCTTGCTTTCTCTAGCACAAAAGTGACCTTTTCTCCCCAAGGGCTGTCTCAGAATCCAGCTGTAGGCCAAACAGCTGGTCAGAGTTTAGTTCAAGAAACTGACTTCCCCCACAATAGCTCTGTGAGGCTCTTTTCAGGACTCAGGGCAGTGTGGCTGCCCGTACAGCTGGACACAGCACTTGCTGGTCGCAGTTCACACCCTCTTCTCTGGTTCTTGCCTTCCAGGAAGTCTATTTTTCATTTACAAGGACTGTTTACCTTGGCTTATGACCTGAGGAGCACTACCCTCCTTCAAGTGTGTTTCCCAGTCCTCTGCCTCCATTCATCTATTTTATTTAAGACCAAGGGTAAATGTGCTATTCCAGCAGCAAGGACAGCTCTAGGTCCTTCACCTACCACCTGAAATTAACTGAGGAAGCACAGGTTTTGAGATGCACACATCTCTAACTAGAGCAGTCCTGTTAAGTCAAACACTCCCTCTGCTGATAAAGTCGAAGAGAACACAACACTCCAAGGAGAACATACTTGCCCCCAGGGTCTGGGAGCTGACTTTTAAGCTTTCAACAGTAATGAAGCCACATGAAAGTTAAAAAGATTATTATTAAAGAGTTAGAGGAAAATCAAGTGGACCCTCAAAGAATTACCTCGTTTAGAAACTTCCCTTTTCATTGCCAACTAAGCGTTCTAACTTAGCAATCAGTTCCAGCTCGCCCTTCTCCCCCTTCCCAAAACATGTATAGCCACCAGTGCTGATGAATAAAAGGCTCCAAAGTTTATTACTGGAAAGCCACCAATTCATGACACCCACATGATGAACAATTACCATCAGGTTGCGAGATGAGATTCTTAAAAGGCAGGAAAGTTAAACAGGCCACGCTGTAGCAGAGACATCAAAATTCAACCTACCCCAAGAGAACAGGGCTCTCTGAGCACATTCCCTAAAGTGATAAAAGGGTTTGGGTCCCCAAGCTTATACTCAGGGTAATTCTGTATCTGCTGTTTAGGACCCGGTCTACTTTATCTTGGCCAAATCTCTCTTCTTTCCCAGTTGAAAAGCAAAAGCTTAGTGCCAAATGTGTCACCCAAAGGTTGCAACTGGCTGTTGTATCCTTAAGTGTGTCGTGTCATACTGCCTCAGTTTGCCAACCACTTTAAGACCTTTAGAAAAGTAAACAAACAAACAAGTTCATGACTAGCGCTGAAGGAAAAACAACTACACACTGCTCAGTAACAAGTTGGGACTCCAGCCATTAGTCATCAAGAATTCCTCAGTCCCTGAAGTCATAGGATTTGGAGTAAATCCAAATGGGATTTTGCTTTTTAAAATTCCTTATATTGCATTCCTACGGACTTCCTGTGCAAGCCATTGTGAGGCATTTTTATTATTCACAGTCACACACTTCCACCCTCATGTTGTTGGCTTAGGATTTCCTTCCCCAAAGACGCTGTACAGTTAAATTCCTGCGGACATGTGCAGATCACCTGGAGCAGTAAACGGGCTGCGTCATTCACTGGCACAGGCTCACAGACTGCGCGTACAATACATGTTTGTTAAACTCCCTCCTCATTAGTCAACATTCATGTTTAAGACCCAATCCTAGATTCACTGAGAATCCAGAAATCTGTTTTATCATCATCATTATTCATATGGTCACATGAAGTGTGTCTATAAAGTAATTCACAATTGTTTGTCAGCTGTTTACAAGCAACTGATCACCACAGCATCCCAACTGCCCCTGGTGCTAAGGAGAAAGTTATAAGCAGCCACCCACGAGGAAATTCTTACAAGCCGATGAAGGCTTGGCAAATGAAAGACGACACCTTTATGACAAACTGGCAAGAAGAAAAGTCCCCACGGATAAAAATTACCTTTAAATATTAGCAAAAATAAACACAGATGAAACTAACCCACTGTAGCAAAATTTTAAAATAATAGATTCTAAGAAAAATTAGGAGGGAGAGGAGGGGAAGGAGAGGACCCGGACAGTTCTGAGCTGCCTTCTGCCAACAATATGACTTCTCCCTGGGATTCTCTTTACAGGTAAGTGTCGTTTGTTTCAGTTTCCACAATGCAGACCAAACTGTTTGGATGGAAAAGTTTTTATATAATATCTTGGATGACCTTGAGTCCAGATTTAGTCAACAAATGCTCATTGAGTTCTTCCTGTGTGCCAAGCGCTAGAATAACACACAATCCTGGCACTCAAGTGGATCACAATGAGGCCCGGAGACAGAAATGTGAACTCTTAACGCAGAGTGAAAAGTGCTCTAACGAGGGAGGGAGAAGGTGCTATTTAAGGGCCCTGAGGGGGGTGGTGGGGCTGAGGGGGTGGCATTACTTTTTCCTGGGCAGGCAGGAAGGCTTCACAAAGGAAGCAGCCTAAAATGGTAGCGTCGGAGGATGGGAACACATTTTGAAGGTTGTTCGGATAACTTCGGGAATCTGAAAGCCAACACCACACCCATTTTCCAGTGACTGGCTTTGCCCCTACACCTTTAGTGGCAGCAGATATTAGGAGGTGTGTGTCGAACATACCTCCTAATTTTCTGAGTTTTCAAAGGGGCTTTGTCCAAGATAAAGTTGAAATAAACTATAGGCAGGTATGAAATTTAGGAGTCAAATTTTCCTTTACCTGTGGGCTTTTACTAATAACATGCAAATTACTAAAACTCTATGGGAAGTTAAACGCTTATTATACTAAGACTATTTTTTAAAAAAGTAAAGTTGGGATCATTACATACATGAAATATATCCCTTCTGAACAAACAAACAAAAAACCTCACTGTCCATCTTTCCTGCGAGTCATCCTTCACTTTCCCCTTTTGTAGCTCCTAATATCTTATACTTTTCCATTCTCTCAAGAAATAGTATCACCAGCATTTCTGACGCAAGGGCACATGCTCACATATTTGCACAGTTTAAAAAATATAATACATGGACTATTTTCAGTGCCAAATGCAGCTGTAATTATATATTTCTTTTGGACACGTTTTATGTTATTAAAGCATGTCAATACTTTATCTCCCTCAAGTTTTCCAGAACTCTATTGGCAGAGAGTCCTTCTCCATTCCCTTTCCAAAGCATCGAATACGGTTTCCTGAATAGACTGACAGTCAATAAACTTGGTTGTTGGGGGCTCATCGTTTCCCAACATAGTCTTCAAAAATGATTTCATTTCCTTCCAACAAAAAACACTTCTGGCCTCTTTTATTTTGCTTTTTTTCCCCTACAGAAGTGTTCCATTTCTCACCCTAAATTCCTGCTTTGCTATTCTGCTATCACATCTAAAATTCCCATGTAAGGCCAAACACCAGGTTTAGTGATAATCTACTGTAAATCACCCCACATGGCCTTAAGGATAGTAAAATTTTTGTCTCTATCACCAGGTAATGAAATCAGTAATTTTCCTGAGCTCTATTTGTCCATATACAGATATCCCAGTTAACCAGGCAGTTTAAAAGCCAAAGCACTTTAATTAAAATTGCTTTTTCCAAATGTAATAAAACAATGCACCATCTTTATTAAGAAGTCATTTTCAGTTTGCTGATCTACAGAGTAGATAGTATACTTAATTTGCTTCAAGCATGCAAGTTGTTCTCAGCACATCTGTAACACAATGCCGAGTATTCCTTGTGTTGTGCCCTCAGCAACTGAACACACACACAAATACGTGCACACACTCCCTCTACATCCAAAGGCCCAAAGTTACCTACATCTTGAAAGAAGGCATTATCACAGCTTCCTGTCTCTCAAAGTCACACCTGTAACTGGGCCAGGGGCCAGGTGCTGATGCTACAGATATATTTGACCATCCTAGGCACATCTTTTTAAGCCGGCAAGTCTATCACAACCTTGAAAAGAACTTTGTTTCCTGAAGTTTTATCACTTTCTGATCCATATTATCGTATTTCACAGTGTCAAACGAGTTTTATGTGCTGGCAAACACTGCTCCCCCTCCAAACATTTCTACAGAACTCTTCTGCCAGCCTATTAGTGCAGACACCATTATTGGAAGGGGTCCACACCGAGGATGTGATGCTTGGCACCAACTTCTCTTAATAGTTGAGTTACCAACAGCCGGAGAGCTGCATGCAACCAGGCTGTGGAGGATGTGGTGGCAAATGGGAAGATGCTGGTACGCATGCCTTTCCAATGGCTTTCAGGGCATGTGAGGTCCAGCCACACGGGGTCGTGGCAGGGATTCATCAGGGAAGGAGAGCCCAACCACAGCGCAAAGACGTGGACATGAGAGGAACCAAATGGACCTTTGAAAAGACTCATGGCAGCAAATGCACACTGAACCCTTTGGCTGCTTCCAAGAGAGAAGTGCCCCCCCCATCTCCACCGCCCCAGGCATTCATCCTTTCCTTACTGCACCTGCAGTTTTAAAAGTTCTTAAGCTAATAAGCACCAACCAAGCAGGAAGAAAACCAAGTAAAGACCTATTGATACAGCAAAGAGCAAAGCAGAACCTCTTTAGGCAAAAGCTCCGGCTAGTAAATGAACACCACCCCCCTGCCCTGCCCCAATGGCTATTTCAGACACCACCACTATTAGCTATCCAGAAATCTACCCTGCCAGAGAGAGGATAAGATCCGGAAGAGGATTTAACTTTTGATATTATCCTTAAAAAAAGAAAAGAAGAAGGAAAGACAGAGCAAGTCATAGCACTCCACTACAAGTGTTTTCCGTTTAACAATATAAAATGTCTACCCAGTTACTAACAGACTTAAAGAAGTTTTCCAGATTGGAGAAAAAAAAAAATCTTGGGAAGCAAAAACCAAAATAGGATAGAAAACTGAAAATTAAGTAAGTTCATATTGCTAGGGATTGGTGGCTTAGGTAACTGAACTGGAAGTGAGAATCAAAACCAAGAAAAAAAAGTGAGAATTATGGAAGGGATCTACATAACGATTAGCTGCTGACTTCTCTCCTGTCACACACTCCCAAACGAAATACTTAGCATTCAGCAGATTTATTAACAAATAAATGCCCGACTGGAATTAACTAGCACCTCATTCTGGAAGGCTGATCTTGGCCAAAATGTAATATCCCAAGGCACAGCAGGCTGACTGCTGGTGTACACTGCAAGCGGGGCGAAACGCCACATACTTTGGAATCAGACGTATTACATCAAGTTTCAGGGCCATAGGTCCATACCATTTAATTCTGTGCCACGCCCTGTCAGGGGACATCATGCAAAGGGAGGGTGACGTTTCTAGACCTTAAGAGACAACTCCCAAGCTTCACAGTTAGCCTGGACTTGAAGCACATTCAGTGAAGATCTGTCTCAAATCCAGGCAGAGAGCTTCGTGGTCTGGGGGCTCAGGGACACACGGAGCAGAGGGACTGTCACAGCGTGCAGCAGGTCCCTAGCGAGGCACCCAAGTGCCAGTGTGGCCAGGGCCCCTCCTTTCATGGATGTTATGTTATGTGCCTTTAAATTCAGTCTGCTCCTTAAGGAAACTCCCTGGCAAGTGAAAACAGCAGCAAAGGTAAAAGAATGCTGAGAATTTGGCTGCTGCCTGCAGTATTAGGAAGAACAGCAATCACTCAACTCTCTCCTAGTGTCAGGGGCAGAAATGAGCATGTGAATTTGGGCAAGTTTTGGCCTGTCCTTGCTCAAGCCTCTCCCTTTGCAGGATCTGTCACCTACCTACCTCACAGTCATAATAACTAATTAAGTAAATGAGAAAATAGAGAAAGAGTGAAGGCAGCAGGCCAGCAGAGACATAAAAGAGAGGCATAAATTCTCCCCTGAATCCAGACCAGGCCACAGTTAATACAGCTTAAAGGTTGCTGGCGTTTAAAAGATGCCACTAACTTCCCGAAAACTGTATTTTGCTGCCTCCAACACCTCACAATAAACATAACTATGGGAGAACTCGCGATCTCTTCCTGCAAGCCCTCGCATCCATGGGCACCTGGGACAGTCATGCAGACGGTACCACTTCTTCCTTCCCTGGCTTTGCAAACACGAGGTAATATTTGACTCTTGCCCCACACTTTTAGGTCATAAAAACACTGATCTTCTGAGCAGAAGGGCCTTATGATATCAGCTGGTTCAGTACCCCTGCCTTCAGGTAGGTTTAATTACTTAATTCTCTTCTGACAAATTAAGGCAAAAATCAAGTCAAGGGAAGTTGAGGTGGTTTTATTTCAGTTACTGAGCTATTAAGGGATGAAGGAACATCCGGAAACCATGGCTCTTGTTTCTCCTTAATCATACTATTCTCATCTGCAAGAATTTTGTAAAGTTTACGTTTCTGAGCAGCCTTAAATCCATCCTGCAACAAGCGAGGATTTATAGAAATCCATTCAGTCTTTTGATTAAAATATGGAAATTTATTTGGCCTTTCATTTTAACATCAGTGACGGTGGTAATAAATTTTCCTAAAACCTGCCTGACACCTAAGAGCTCAGTGGTTCTGAAACACAGCAAACCTGATCTTTCTCAAACTATTTAAAAATTCTTTGACTTTGGCTTTCAGAGATAAGTGTCTAAAATCTATTCCTTTTTCCTGCCTTAGAAAGTAAATGCCCATACCTTTAAAAAGGCAAAGAGCCCAACTCTGAAAAGTGAGGAACGGTTTTCAAGATCTGCATCTGACAAGATGATGGGATGTTCTGCCTCTGCAGAATTATAAACATACGTGCTGAGGGACTGAGTGAACACATCCTGTACACACGGTTCCTCACACCTTACAGGCCTGAAGTGGCCCAACTGATTCTTTTTTTTAAATTATTAATTACTAATTTATTTTAATGGAGGTACTGGGGATTGAACCCAGGACCTTACACATGCTAAGCATGCATTCTACCACTGAGCTATACCCATCTCCCCTTTAGTCCAACTAATTCTTAATATTAAAAGTCCTGTTCAGGCCACACTTTCTCAAGATAGTTTGCCTTATTGTGGCAGGTCTTTTGGAGTCTTAAAAATAAAAAAATAAAAAAAAAAAGAGGTATCACCAGCCTTCAATATGAAGATACCTTTTGTTTTATCACAGCTGTGAACCATTTTGCTTGTGGCCCTTGGATGAGATGCTAAATAAGTTACCTCTCCTAGACCAGGATTTTGCAGGCTCAGGTTTCATTGTGCCCTGCCAGAAATTCCTTTCTGTTTTGAGTCTGAGATGTTTGTTTATGGTTTTTGTTTTGAAATGCTAAATAAGACAGGCGTAGTCTCCAGTTACAGCCTATACCTTTCTTTCAACCTTGCCAGAGCCACAGGGGCTGGCTGCTGATGGCTTCACTAGAATTCCCAAAGAGCAGACTCTACAGATTCTCCTCTCAGGAACTTGAAATGTAAAATGACAACACCTTAAAATACAATGAACACCCAATTTTCTTTCTGAAATGTTTGTAAGACATATGTTCCCAGGATATTTTAAAATGAGGGTGTTCTTTTTGGATTTGACAAATATACACTGCCACGAAACCCTGGAATTTGGAAGTTCATCTCATCTTGCTTGTAAGTTTACATGTTTGAACACTAGGACTCTTGATGAAAGATAGAAGCACTACAGTGACAGTTACTAAAAAGAGTTTCTATTTAAAAAAAACAAAACTCAGTTTCGACTGTGTGATGATAAGGTTTGGCTGTCAAGAAGAAAATAAAAAGAGTTGCAAACTACTAATTCCAAGTATCATCATTATGTTCTTTCTCCTTGTTCCGTAACAGACAATATAAAGCATATGCCTCATGAGTCCTCAGCCCTTATTTACTGGATGAAAATGATGTTACTAGGTATGAAAGAAAAGTTACTAGGTATGAAGGAAAGGTCTTCCTGAAGTGGGACCACACCTACACTAGGAACCAAAGAGATAAGAGGGTCAGGTGTTTTAATTCAAGGCATTCTTTTCTAGTCTTCCACCACAGCACAAAGACAGAGAAACTACAATACAAATCCACAGTAAAGCTGCAGTATTAGCCCACGTGAAAGACGGACGGAACACATCGGATCAAGAAAAGCAAGGCAGATGTACTCTGGGCCGCACCCCATCTCCTGCTCGCTGCCAAGCCCACCCCGTCTCTGAGCCGGCAGGCTGCTGCTGCTTCCTCCTGGATCCCCAGCTTGCCTTGGTGAAGCTCCCAGGGTCTCTGATGTCTCCAGCCATGTCTGGAAACCGACAGACAACGCCTCACGACAAAAGGAAACGTAATGCACTTTCAGGAAACCATATGCCATCCATATTAAGATATGTCACCTTTTAAAAAATATTAACTTGAAATAGCTCTCTGGAAGTAAGGATTCAAACCACAAAATCAAGTGGATGTCCACATTCTCCTGAAACACTGAAAGGACTAAGAATATGTCATACTGGGTCAAACCAGGGAAGGGATTTTTTGTTCCAGAGACCCTGGACTCACAGCCCCTTGTTCTCAGTACTTCCCAGTCTTTTTCTCTCTGACAAACATCTGAGACCAGAATTCCTGGAGTCTCCTGTCAAAGAGACTTAGTGAAGTATGGTCAAGATGTGAGTATGTCCACAAAGCAGATTTTTTTAAAGCTTATACAGAAAGAAAGCTAACAAAAAAATGAGAAAGGATGAAAAATAGAATGGCGATTAGAATTAATTATCTTTTAAAAATCTATTTGGTACCAGGAACTACACGAACCATCATACACACACACACACACACACACATGTACATGTAATCATATACATATATGTAATAAGTCTCTCCAATCCTCACTACAATACTTCCTTGATAGAAAGCTACTAATATCCCATTTTCACAAATGAGGAAACTGGAGCCCAAAACAATTAGGCAAGCTGGTTGTTCACGGTTGGAGAAAAATAACAAGAGCTGAGATTCAAACATAGGTTTGTCTGGCCCCAAGGCCCATTCTCTTTCTCTACAACACCCTGCATAGAGTGGGAAGGAGGAGGGAGGCGAAGAGACCCCTAAGCCTGGCTTGTTACCGAAGCCCCCGATCCTTCCTGGAGTCAGGGTCGGAGTTAGGACCCCTCTCAGTTGCTCCTGAGATGCTCAGCACTTTCTATGTCAGGACTTCACAGCTGCAAGTAACCGTCACGGCTGCAAGAAAACCGTCGATTTTCCCAGTTTTCACTGCCAGCCTTCAGACCATGGCTTCTGTGAAAGCAGGGCCACTATCCTACTTATTTTGGTTGAAAAATACTTACCAGAACAGCAGGTAACACTGTCAGGTCCGACCATACGCCACACTCGTGCTACACGCTTTACCTGCACTAGCCATTACTTCAAGTGTGGTCCTGGGACCTGCAGCATTAGCATCACCTGGGAGTTTTTCAGAACTGCAGAATCTCAAGCCCCACCCAGACCTACTGCACCACACCCTGCAAGTTGAATGAGATCCCCAGGTGATTTGCGTGCACATTAAAACTTCAGAAGCACAGTTTTATCTCATTGAATCCTCGCAGCAAACACAGGTGGCACCCATTACAATTAACAACTAGGGAAACTGAGGCTTAGAGAAGTTAACAGCACAAAGACCAGCCCCACAGCAGCTGCTCAGTAAATACTTGTGGGTAAAGGATGGCAGGGAAACAGGTCAGACTAGAAAGAAGTGGAGGAATGGCCTAGTTTGTACCAAAAGCGGCAGGAGGTGGGACGGGGGAAGAGGTGAGCTGCAGCAAAACAAGCTGTTTCCTCAGCCCAAGGCAGGCCACATCCTGTGCTGACCACGGGTGTGGACACTCCAGGGGCTTAGAGCAAATTCTTCCTCCAGAATATGATGAGAAGGAAAACGTACACTGGCAATTATAGTGAGTTTAGGTGCCCCCTTCTTCCCCAAATGAAATATTTGCCCACAGATAAATGGTTACACTTAGAATTCTTATGACTAATGCAAAACCTTCCAATTCTTTATTTTTACCCAAAATATACAAATGTTGTGAAAATTATGTAGACAAAGCACAACAAATGGGCATCAGGAGGAAAGGTAGCAAATAGCTTCAGGGGCCTTTAAATCAGTTTTTAACTCAATGCATTTATGGTGATGGGGTAGGAGGAGGGAGGAGGGGACCTGAACTCAATAATAATTTGCTCCCTTTCTAAGAGCCCAAACTCCGTAACTACTGATAATCGATTACTCAGGTAGAAGAGGAGTAAACAGAACAAGAGAATGAGCCCACGTCAAGCTGTTTTACTGTATGGTTAACAGCTTTGTTGTCGTTAAGTGTTTACCGTGTGCTAGTCATTCTTCTAAGTGCTTCATAGGGCTGTATTCACTGAGTCCTTATACCACCCTATTATTAACCCCACTATACAGATGAGAAAACTGAGATGCACAGAAGCAGAGTGCAGATTTGACCCCAGAAACCAAGTTTCTAACCACTATACTCTTGGACTGAGGTTTAAGTACTTCACATGGAGACTTAATTGGGGTTGGGGGCAGGAGGTAAGGAACTGAACCATGTTCATTTAGTAACTACATTAGAAATAGGAATCTCTTTTGATTTATTTTTTCATGTGGGCCTAAAATGAACACTAACCAGCGCTTTACCTTGAGGGCATAATTAAATGTAAGTATATTCAACCACTCTGTCCATGAGACCCAGAGGTCTTGTCTAAACACAGCAGTTTTCCATGATTTGATCAGGCTAACTGGCCAGGACAAGTAGTAAAGAGTGGGTGAAATCAGGAGATGCTGATAAAGGGACACCTTCAGCTCACCACCCCCGCTCATCTGACTAGTGGAACAGGCTAGAACAGAAAGAAAATCACTCCCAAAAGGAAACCTGCCATTTCGAACCACAGCTGGTGGAGCGTTACGAGTGCAGCCTCATTCTTAGATGTTGGGAAACACTCTGATGTGTATCGCACAAGCTCTAAGCATGGGTAGGATCCCTTCCCCCACCAACAGGGTGTTCTTACACTTTTAAATCTAGATGAAATTTGAATTCTCCTTTTCAGCCACCAGAGCCTGTAAAGATCATCACAGACCCTGTGATTCCTAGGACAAAGTTTAACCACATATCTCACTCACCAACTAATCTTATATACAGAGCTGAGAAATCACTTCTACCTGGCTTGAACTCATACTGTTGTGTAGACTTTTTAAGGTCTGGCTGTCTCCTTCATCTTGATTAAAATAGTATTTGGAGTAGGAAACAGGTCTGAGGCTTCCCAGCACCCCCATCCTAGCAGAAGGCCTTGTATATAGCAGAAGATCAATGAATGAGTGACTGATTTCTATGCAGAGACAAGTCAGAGCTTTAAAAATTCAGCTTGGAGAATTCGACCTCTGAGAAGGAAAGCTTTCAGTCTGTTATTCATGCATGCTTGGCTAGTCCACTGTTTCTTCCTCAAATAATTAATTGAGCTTTACTGGGGTATCTCCAAAAATCCTGATCCTGCACGTGCCATAGGGAACGTGATGTTACAGGTACCTGCTTCACCAAATATTTTCACCTTCCACTCATCTCACCGTCTCCTACCCAGTGGTGTTTACACACTAAAACGGCACTGCCATTTCTCGTGTCAGTGCCATAGCCTGAATGATGTTAAACACACCCACATTTTTCAGGAATTTCAAAATTAATGTCTGGAATGTGTTCTGGATTATTCTTCAAAGGATGACATAGTTGCTCTAAGATGAATTCAATATTTTTCCCTTCTCCCATTTGTCATTCTTTAGTCCTCCCACTCCACTATCTTTCTAGGGTCATCTCTTTTATCTATTCCCCCCAACTTCATAATTCCTGTCCCTCGCATCCCCAAACTGTTCCCTTGTTCATCCAGATCATTGCATTTTAATCAAGCCACACCGAACACAGAAACCTGCACCCTATGGATAACACCTCCTACAACTGGTTTTAATGCCCAAAGTCTAAGAATTATTCAGATAGTTTTCTTCACAAATTAACCTGTCTGTTCACCACTGCATTGCCAACATACTGCTTGTAGATTCTCCTGATTACGTTCAATATGTGTTAATGGCAGCAAAATCTCTAGACTCGCTCTTTTTGCCTTTCTGGTGCTATGCAATTCATCTGCCCTTTGCCAAGTGTTGTATGTGACTAGACTCCTCAATGACTGAGGATTCTGTAAGCTCGACAGTCAAAGTGAAGGTCACCAAGTCCTGTCATTTGTGTATGTGCAGTGAATAGTCTCTCCATGTTTTGTCAATATTTACTTTGGGGAAGAACTAATTATTTCCTTGTTTACTTACATGGGTTCCTCTTCCCAGGCCGTGTTAATGTGATTTGGTCAGCCCTCTGCTTGCTTCTGTTTCTGGCATCTCAGGGCTCACTCGGCCTGAAGACTTTTGAGATGAAAAATGAAACACCTTCCTCCAAAAGCAAGGAACCCTGGGTTTTTTCATTTTTCTAATGCCAATACAGGAGTATTAACCCTTCCTGACCCCCTCTTCTACGTAATTAGTAAAAATTAAAAACCCAAGGACTCTGCACTCCAAGTCCTACGTCACAGAGGGATGAGAGATCCTCTGTGGCTGGTGCACAACCAAAGGGCTTGGTGCATCCCCTGGCCTCCTGCAGGTGCTCTCCGGGGCACCACCTCAGAACCTCCACAAGGAGCCATCATCTCCAGTGACTGTGTTCCACTGATTAGAACAGAAACCATAACCTTCTAATGCCAACAGTTTCAGAAGACAACATTCTGTTCTTTGCTGTAAGTACCCACCACATATCCTCAGTTCTGCTCACTGCTCCATGAGAAGTGGGTGGGAGGAAACACTAAAATACCTGGGGAGAATAAAAGGGGTGTGTTTTGAAAGAGTTTCTGGATGGCAGTGGTGAAAACACAGAAAGTTCAGTTCCATAAACGTGAAGCCACTGAGTAAATAATCACCGAGGAGGGAAAAAAAAGGGTGGTGCTTATCTGTGATCGCGATCACCTGGCTCTGATGCAACAAAGTTCTCAGAGCAAAGCCATTCAATAGTGTCCATTAGGTTCCAGATCTCTCTGTCCTCACCAACTGAGAGGTCTCCCATCCAGTCTTCTCCCTCAGGAGTTCAGAATCCAAACTTATTTCTCTGGCTTCTAGGCTATTTACCTAGAGGCAGACAGCCTAACCAAGGCGCGGGCCACTTAGTAAGCTGCAAAGGGCAACAGGAAGACCCACAGATTGGTGGAAATGGGAAAGGAGCTTGTACACTGATCCCAGGGGCCAGAAAAACTTAGGTATCTGGCTCTAAGCTCAACTTTAAAACTCATGTAACCAAAAATAATTTTTTAAGGAATTCAATCAGATTTACTTCGTAACAATCCAAATGATGCTAAAAAGATGTCCAAGTGTACGTGTCAGACAATTCACAGGATCCAACTCTTCACATCATTTAACCTTTCAGAAAATATTTTTTCTTCAATGTTCTTTCTATGGAGTAGATTGTTCATCCATGTATTTAATACACATTCAGTGAGAGCCTACTATGTGCCATGGTGCCTTAAAAACCTACAGCAGAGAGCCACAATTTGGAAGAAGTCCATTTCTGCCCCTGATTTATCTAACTCATTTTCTGAACTGCAGTTAAAAACACGATTTTCCCCCCCATAAAGCCAGTATGTGGAGTGATATAAATAAAAATTACTGCAGGTTGGCAAGTGGAGCAGTGTAATTTGTATTTAAATTATGTCATCGAAAGCAGGTAGATTAGTCATGATAACATTTCTACACCATGCAGTATGTTTTCTCAGTATAGTCAACTAAATAAGAACTTTCAAAAAAGAGTTTTCATTAACAGATACAACCAGTAGGGGTCATTTTAGTGCAAAATTTGCAGCAAAAGAGACCTCAACATGAATAAAATGTATCAATGCCCATTCCTGTTAGTTATGATAATCATGCGTGAATTTCTGAATAAAAATGGAAACTGAGGGGAATGTTTGGCCATTTAGAAATCTCTTGCCAAGTAACAGGAAAACAAAAGAGAAAGTCTGAACCCTCCAGATAATTACTGCCATGGAATGACTGACTCCTCTAATTCTTAAGAAGGAAGGAAAAAAAAGCTACTCATTTAGCCTGTGTTTTCCATAAATCTTGTAGTAAAGTGAAAACACCTGAAATTGTAGACCTCCTATGGAAATACCTAAATCCAACTGTTATACCACTCCAGGTAACACTGTCCCTGTAACACTGAGTTCATAGATTTAGAATGCAATTTAACTGCTGCTTTTAAAATTTTTTAAAACAAAATTAGATTTAAAAAAATGCCCTGAGCACACAATTTCAGTAGCTGAAAACAGGCCAGCTAACTGGGAAGTGTTGCTAGAGAAAACTAAATGAGATACCATCATGGCAATAAACACTTCCAAGCATTTTCAAGGCTAATACTAAGTGCGTGGGGTGTTTCCAGAAGAAATGAAGCTATGAGGGATCACATCATTTCAGAGGAATGAGAAGCTCACCAACAAACTGCCAAAATAACTCTATACTATGACACCAGAATGTTGTTGCCAAAACACTTGATTCCCGTGAATGTTCCCTGAGCACCACATTTCCTTCACCAGAAATCTATCACAAAGGAACAAAACAAAGGTTAGAGTCTTTAGACCCTCGCCAAGTCCTCAGAGCACAGCAGTTTCCACCACATTTAACCTTGTTTTAGTTGCTCGTGCTTTTTAGATTTATGGGAGGCTGGCTTAAGCTAATTAGACACTACAAGTGGCAGGATTCAGAGATGCATCTTTTGGTCCAACTCATTCAGGATTCCCAAAGTCGAACACATAAAACTGTATCAGAAGTTAATCTCCTGGCTACTTTTCTTTTTGTAAGAAATAAAAACAGGATATAAAATGGGACTTGACACCAGGTGAGAGGCTTTTGTACTTGAGGCAAACAAACTCTTCTAACCCAATGTCCTAAGGATGCTACAGTGCACTTCCCTCCAAGAGTTCCCTCCACTCATTACTGCCCACTAGCTTCCAAACCAGAAAGGCCTCCCTGATTTTCCAGAACTGTCCAAACTTTAAAAACTGCAAATATCAATGAATATGCGTGTGTGTAAAGAAAATCACAGTATGGAAGCCTTTTAATAGACCCAGTTTATCCTTAAGGTAGCTTCCTCCTTTCTCAGTATTCCAGCACAATAAACACAGACTCACGTAAGGATGTTTCAGAATAAACCCCTCCCTGGTCTCCGTAGTGCCAGCTGTGAGTAATAGGGAAGGGAGCGGGGCAGAGGGCGCCTGTCCCTCCTCCTCGCCGTTCCTCCAGAAGTACAGCTGCTGCGCTCTGCTCATATACCAGGATGCCCCGGAACAGCATCATCGCCCCAACGTCAGCCCCAGCAGGGACCCCCCTTTTAACTGGTGCTGAGTCCTGCCCATTAGCCAAATAAAAACAACTCACTGCCTCTCTGTAGACCCCACACCACACCAGGTACGCCGAGGCCAGTAGGCAGGGCTTAAGGCCGACACCCACCAACAGTGGTTCTCCCAACGAGGGAGGCTCCAATAATCTAATCTTTCTCCCTCCCAGACACCGTGGTGCACCATATTTAGTGGAGAAACCAGCAGAACAATCCTCGCTATTACATGAAAAGAAGGAACCGGCAACACGATTGGAAACATGCGGGTATCTAATCTTAAAAAGCAGCTACTAATACGAACAACTTTTCACTCCCACGTGCAAGCCCCTCGCCCCCCACCCCCACCCCTTCGTTCAGGAGAGAAAGCCTTTGACCGTTTTCAATAGGCAAATAAATGAGTATCCACCGTATGTAACTTCCCTCAGGCTGACATATTCCGGAGCTGAAATTGATTTATATGCGCAGGAGGAGGAAGGGGGTGAAGGAAAAGCGCAAGGAAAAAATAATAAAAAGAGTCACACACGGAGTGTGAGCTGGAGACACGTCTCCTCCGCCAGCTGAAAATGGACTTCGTAAACGCGGTGCAGCACTCGGTTCCACACTGCGCTAGTGCGGGGAGGGCGGCAGGGGCTGGACTCCCCGAGGGGCTCGCGACAGCCTCCGCAGTGCCCCCTGTCCGCGGCGCCCCCACTTCGGGGCGCACAGCCGGGCCACCCCACCCAGCCCCAGCCTGATGGGCCACACGTGTGCGAGTCTGTGCGCTGCTGGGGGCGAGCCCCCACTCGCCGGCCCCCACCCACGAAATCCAACCTCGCCCGCGGCTGGCCAGGCGTCGGGGAGAGCTGAGAGGGGGAACAGAAGGACGCAGGACTCCCTCCCGGGGGCGGCGGCCGCCCCTCCTCCCGCGGAGCCCTCTCTCCTCGGGAAAGTCTCGGCCAAACTTTGTTCGGCGCAGCCAGCGCCGAGGGGGCGGCGCGGGCCAGGTGGGAGGGGGCCCCAGCGGGCGGTCGTACCTTCGCAGACGCCCACTTCGTACTCGGTGATGGAGTCGCCATTGAGCGGGGGGCGGATGACACAGCGCAGCCCCCGGTCGCAGGCTCCGTGGAGCCCGTACGCGCCGCCGCAGCTCTCGTTCCTCTGGCGGGCGCACATGTAGCAGCAGCCGCAGACGCCCTGCACGATGCTCCCGGGGCAGCTCCTGGGCTCTTCGCACTTGGACTCGTCGCAGGGCAGGCAGACCAGCGCCCGGGTGCCGGAGCGCGCCAGCAGCAGCAACAGCCCCAGCAGCGAGACCAGGAGGTGCCCGCAGCCGGCCAGCCCCCTGCCCCCCGCCACCAAGTACATCCTCCTGCGCCGCCGCCGCCTCCTCCTCGCAGCCGGGCCGGGAGCGGGGCTGGCGTCCTCCCCAGCGCGGGGCACACGCGCCGCCGACGCCGCACCCGCAGCCCGCGGTCCTCGCCGCCCCCCTCGGGGCCCCCGGGGTGCGCCTCCCCTCGCGGGGCGAGGCCCCCGCCCCCCCTGCGGGCCGCGCCGACCCCGAGCCCACTAGCGTTGGCGCCAGCGGTGGCTTCCCCTCCTCCTCCTCCTCCCAGGAGGGAGGGGGAAAAAGAAAAGTTTCCTCCCGGCAGCTCCGGTTCAACCCAAACTTCTGGCGGCGGCGGCTGCGCTCGGCTCCAGCCCCGGCTGGCGGCGCCTCCTCTCTCTCCTCCTCCGCGTCGGCCGGCCCCGCGGCGGTGGCGGTGGCGGCGGCGGCGCAGCCTCCGGGCCGGTCCCCGCCTCCCGAGCCGCCGAGTGGGCGCGGTGGCGCAGCAGAAGGTCCGCGGCGTCCGCTCCGCGAGCCCGGCTCGCCTCACTCCTGCTCCGCTCCTCCGGGGGCTTGTTTATGGCTCGAGCCTCCGCCGCTACGGCTGCGCCCTCCCCCATCCTACCTCATTCCCCAGCCCGCGCCCCCCCCCCTCCGCGCGCCGCTCATTGGCTGCCCCCCACCCCTCCCGGCCCGGCCGGCCCCCTCCCCCTCCCCCGCCCTCGCTCCCCGGCGGCCGGGCCCTTCCTCCCTCGCACGCCTCCTCCTCCTCCCCTCCTCCTCCTGCGCCTCCCGGAGCCCCGCGCACCAAGCCGGCCCTGGGGCCGAGTCTTTGCGCGCCTCTCCGGCTCGGGCATCGCCGGCGCGCTGCGGCTCGGGGCTCAGGGTTCACCCGGCGAGCCGCGAGAGTCGCAGGGTCCCGAGCGCCCGCCTGGCCCCGGGGCCACCGTGGCTGGCCTGAGAGCCCCGAACGCGAGACGGCTGTACCTCCTGGGCCGGTTTTGAGTTCGGAGAGTGGCGGGGACCCCCGGAGCTCGGGGCCGAAGGGATTGCTGCAGCCCTGGCTGGAGCACCCGCTGGCTGGAAAGGGAAGCACATGCATGGAACCTCCGCAAAACTGGATGAGAATCCATCTTCCACTTGAGCTGGGAATAGACTTTATAAAAGATATTATGTAATGGAGTCTCGGGAAGCTCGAGACGCCTCCAGCGAAGCTGCTGGTGAATTAATTAAGTGCTTTAAACGGTCTAGGTAAATATTCCGGGGGGTGGGGTGGAGAGGAATGTTTGGGGCCACTGTAGCTTGAGGTGAATTTTAACTGTCCACATCATATATGTTTTGTCGCTCTGCCGTCTCTGCCGAGGTGCTATATTATGGGAGGGGGCGAATGGAAAGTGGAGGTGATTTTTTCTCCCTTGAGTAAGACCGGGTTACTACAAGTCTTGACATGACTGGACCGGCATATCTCATGCATCATTAATATCATCTGACATTGCCCTTTTCTTTCCCAAGCGCACGGACAAAAGTGGGTTTTAATTTTTTTCATTTATTGTAAATGGATTAATAAAGAAGTTGTGGGGTATATATTCTTTGTGTTAAGCCAGGTGAAGAAGCAGCTGAAGTGATGCAGAATGCATTGTGTGAGGATTGTTTCTCTTCTGTAGCTGTCAGAAAATGTTCTCGAAATGATAGGCTCTGTAACGGTCCACGATAAAATTAGTGAATTAACAAGAAGTGACTTGGATCAGTGTGAAAAAAAAATCAGATCTTGTGGCAGGTGTGAGATGGGAGTGGCCGGCCGACCTTTTGATCCAAGATGGTCTGGCTGCAGGAAGGTGGCAACTTAAGTGGATCTGAAAATCATGACTAACGAACACAAAGTTAATAACTGGGCAGCGTAAGGAGAAAGGAAACAAAGATGTCATTGAAATCCTCTGTTTGTGGAACAAATTTATACTTAAAATATTTTGGTTTAACCACCCTAATCCTGAATCGAAAAGCCAAAGTTACCAGTGGAATATTCCCCAGTCACTGGCATCAGAAAACTGAACATTTCTCCAATCATATTTCTTGGTCCTGAGGAGAGGAAGAGGCTCATTAATTATCACTGATTATCAGAGGATAATAGAGAAAACGTTCAACAATGAAAAGGGGGAGTGAGCATCCCATTTTCTGGAAGCACTTAAATAATTGTTGAGATGACTAGTTTTCAGGGATGTTGTAGAGACAGTTCCTGCAATTGTGTAGGAGGTCAGGTTAGATGATCTACAAAGGACCTCATACCCTAAGATTCTAAAATTATAAGTATTAAGTGGTAAAATCATTTAAAATATGCTACATTTTCTATTAGCAAATTCAAGAAAAATAAAACATACAATACTGTTAAACATGTTTGTTTCTTGTAACCCAACAAGGCACTAGCACTCCACTGTGGGATTTGCCAACAAACTGTCATCATTGAGCTGTGTTAAAAGGCCCTTTCCACTCTTGCAGAGGAGGTTATCTATATTTCTGTTCAAATGCAAGTATAAAGACGTTATTAAAATGTAGCAGATAACATTGTAGGACTCAACAGGAAAAGCCAAGGTCAGGTGATGGAAAAAAACACAGAAGTGAGAAAGCCACTGTAGGTTGAAAAAAAGAGAGTAATAATCATTGCCCTGGTCTTGCTTTTTTGTTTACTTTATTTTAAAGGCAATATATTAAAGATTAGGGAAAGCTAGAGATTGAACACAGGCAAGGGACAACATGGAGGTCAACATCCATCATTCCTGGAACTCTAGAGGTAGAACCTCTTGGAAAGTACACATGAGGTGATAAAAGCTGACTTCTCATGGGAATTCAAGTCAATCTTAGAAAGGACTGCAGAGATTCTTAAGACTAAGATGGATGTAACAGCTGAGAAAATTCAAATGACATGTGGTCCTTTGCTATAGAATTAAGAGAAAAACAAGGAGAAAATAAGAATCTTTCCTTGAATCCTGTAACTAGTAGCAAAGAAGAAACCTACAAGGGCCTGACAGCTTATCTGAAACCAGTGTGTGAACTAGGAGCTCAGTTACAAAATAGCTGTTCCCTCCCTGGGACTCAGGAGGGACCACAAGGTGGCCAAGAGCCAAGACAGGGAGACTGGGGCTCAAACACAAAGGGATTCCCTCATCTTCAGAGATCAGACTAAGGATACAGAAGAGAGGATGGATGGGCCCAACATGGTGACAACAGAGGGTCAAGGGAGAAAGGAGACTGGCAAAGTATTACATAGACCCTGAAAGGCACGGACGAATGTAAGAGTTAGGGTCATACATGGAGAATGGTTTAATGCCTCCTCTTCTGGGAAGCATCGTGAGCTTATTCCCTTATGTGTTCTATAGCATTTTGTAAGTACCTCTGCTTGTGGCATTTATCATATTAGATTACAAATGTTGATATACATAAATAAAATATATTTTAAAAATACGTTATATTATAAATCTTTCTCTAAATAGCTCTGATTGACCCCATTACATTGTAGCTCATTGGAGGGGCCAGGACTTATAAGAATGCACGCATGCAGGAATTGCAAAAGGGAGAGATGGAAGAAAGATATTTAAATAAAAAGACATTTGAACATTCCCATCTGTGGCCCTTCTCTCTCAGGTTTTAGTAACTGCTTCTAAAAATAAGTACTTGAAAGGGCTCCTTGGGGCAGGAGAGTCTTTCAAACTGGCGGAGGGCGGGAGGGGTACACCTCAGAGGTCTGAAAGGAAAAGGAATCAGAACCTAGCGTTGGTGGAGGTCTGGAAGAAGAGACAGTCTGCCCTCTATTGGCCGTTGAAGGGTTTGGATGGGAGGGGTTTGCTAAATTGTTGAAAATGTCTGAAAATCACAGTGCCCAGCTGGGGGCCTAGCAGCCTAGCAGAAAGTGGAAATGAGAGGGCGGGAGATTGCTAGTGTCAGAGCCCTCGGCCCTGATTCAGTGCCTGGCCTAGCCTCTCTCCTGTAGTCACACGCTGGGAGGTGCATGCTATTCGTGTTTTCTCTTCTTGAAATGAAAATAGAAATGTAGAAGGTATCTTTTGAGTCAGATACACAGACTCTTAGAATTGAGTTTCCAAAAAAAAAAAGTCTTGTTTTATAAAGATGTTTCTTAGACACTAGAAAGATCTATGAAGAAAAATGGGGGAGGGTATAGCTCAGTGGTAGAGTGGGTACTTAGCATACATGAGGTCCTGGGTTCAATCCCCAGTACCTCCATCAAAATAAATAAATAAATAAACCTAATAACGTCCCCCCTCAAAAAAATTTGAAAGAAAGGAAGAAAAGGAAAGGAAAGAAAGAAACCAGGACAACAAGTCTGGCTCCTTTCACCCTCATCCCCCCATCTCCTTGCTCCCCCTCAGCTAGGGTCACCTATACATGGATTCTCACTTTCTAGGCTTGGACCATTTCAGTGAGACAGGGGGATCCCTAGTCTGGGGGCTCAGACATCTGATCTTGGATTCCGGATCTGGTCATTGGACTCCTTTTTCCTAAGGAGGGTTCTTGTCTTACCTGCCTCGCTGAGGGCCAACAGCTGCTCCAGAGCTGGCACGGCTGAGCACAGAATACAGGTTCTCTTTAAGGTTTGGTCTAGGTGCTGTCTCCCACCACCCCCGCCCTTGGCGATGCACACACAATTCTGAACAAAGTATTCATCCTTTCTGAATCTGTTCCGTCCCCTACAAAGTGGAGACCAGAATGCAGAGGACCACACACTGTACCATGTGGATAAAATGGGTGTTCTCCTTTTCTATTGTTATTTTTAGAGTCCTTCTCTTTGAGTGCCTCCTCAAGTTCTGTGCTTGAGCCGGAATCCCAGCTCTGCGATCTCTCAACACCTATTCCTATGCAGCATCTGCCTGACCAGATATTTGGTTTTTTCCTTCTTAGGATCGTTAAGTTGGTCCCACTTTGGCAGTCTGTCTACTCATGGGGTTGTCGCATATGTGATATTTTCTGGGACTCATTCGGGTCTAAGACTTATTTTCAAGGGTAGTCATTACTAATAGTGATAATAATAATTGCTAACCTTTATTGAGGGCTTGCTAATAAGCACTTCATATGGCTTATTTTAAGTAACGTACAGAGTAGCCCTATAAGGCCAATGCCTTACAGTATCTTCTGTCATCTACACTTGAGAGCTGAGGAATCAGAGGCACAGGAGGTTGTGTGATTTGCAAGGTCTCAGAGCTCTGTGAGCGGCTTTCCGGTTTGGAACCTAGTGTATTTAGCTGCCTCGTGCAGTAAATTGGGGAATGGGAAGTTGCTTTTCTTTTCAGTGTTATTGTTTTGTGTAGACCTACTTTCAAACTGTTAATATCTATGACAGTATCTTGCCTTCTTTGCTAATTTGCATATGAAAAGTTAAAGTAGTGATTAGCATTTTCCTCAAAATGGAAATAGCTCCATTGTTTTCCTAATTACTGAAAAACAAAATTCATGTGGTGTTTACTATGTGCATATTGACTAATTACCTGGGTTTATTACCAATTCTAATCCTCACTACAGCCTGACGAGGTAGGTACATAATTACTTGCATTTTGCAGATGGGGAACCAGAGACACAGAAAGGTTAAATAAGATGCCCAATGCCATACTTACTTAAAAGAAAAATTGGGATTCAAAAGCAGGCAGTATGGCTCCAGAATCCATGTTATGCAATCCTCCTCCTAATATATATTCTTTACAAATACATGCGTATTGGTGGCGGGTCGGGGGGCAGGGAGTAAGAAAATATAAGCAAGGTTTTTTAAAAAAGAAAGAAAGAAGCATTACTCATAATCCTACCATTGAGCTATTAACCACTAATAACATTTGTTATACATCCTGACTGCTTCTTTTCCCCTATAAAGTATAAAACAAAAGGTGGACTATTCATTCTAATTTATAATTCATTGCTTTTTCACTTAACCATATACATAGCATCTTGATCTTGAGGATTGATAACTTTGTACCACTGGATTCATTTGACTGAATGGGTGTACTATATTATATTTAATCATGCTACATTAATATACTTCTAGGGCTTTTTGTTTGTTTGTTGCATATTTTCACTGTCATAAACAAAGCTACAGCGGATTCCCATTTAGCCAAATTTTCCAATTGTTCAGTGATTTTCTTTGGCCAATTCCAAAAGTAGAATTGTTAATGTGGGTCCAAAAGTATGCTTTTTTTCACACGCATAGCCAGATTGCCTCCTGCAAACTCTTATCTGCACACATTCCCTCCAACACTTAGTGAGAGTGCTCATCTCCCCAGTGCAGAGGGCCTTCGGGTTAACAACTGCTGCTTGGAAAGCACATTACATTGTAAAGCTTTTTTTTTAAAAACAACCTTAAAAATTTTTTTTGCATTCATTATTTTACTAGATCCTTTAAAATGTTCAACATTTGTAGGTTTTAACTATATCAGATATTTTAACCCTACAAATTACCAAATCATGTAACCTGGTAAATTGTATGCAGTAGGATTTTTAGGGAAAGTGTCCTTAATTAAAAAATTTCTCCCAAGGAAGGAGTGCTTTTATGAAACTGAACTAATGAAGGGAATAAATGATTGAGACCCCTGCAAAAGATGAGGCTATTTTAATGGATATTCTGTGCTTGTGGGCATTCTTCTCAATAGCTGGAAAAAAACAAGCATAAGAAAATTGAGAAGAGAGGGCCCAGCCCTGCAGTATAACGAGGAGGAGGGATTTCTACCTACTACAGCGCCACCCTGTAGTCTTCTCCATCTTTGCAGCTGCCTGTCCGACTCCTTGGTTTCAATGCCTGAAGATTCGTAGATCCAAATTGCAGACACTTTTCCCCAAATCAAAATGGCATCTATGATAAGAAACACAATTACATTTTTTTCAACAATGATCTCATTACTCAATATGTTCTTAAAATGTTTATTTTGGAATTGCCTTCTATAGTCTCAGGAGAAAAAAAAGCTCATTGTTTAATCATCATATATTTGACACAACATATTATAACTCAAGTAGATTATCTTCTTCATTCATCAGACTTGGCTCTGACTTTTTACAATCTTCATCAAATTCATCCTCTGAGGATGGAGATTTGCTGTGAATATTTAAAAGAACCAACAAATGTTCTAGAGAAAATCTTTTTTTAAAAAGAGTTTAAAAAAATGGTGATCATTTCATAATAGACACAAATATATCATTATGTTGTACACCTGAAACTAATATAAAATTATATGTCAATTATATCTCAATAAAAAAATGGCAGGCATTGGTTTTCATGCAACAAGCATACAGCTTTTCTAAGTAACTGCTGACAAAGAGACATCATTCATTCGAATGTAAATTCTGATATGATAATGTTCAACAGAACACTGATTTTTTTATATTCATAGCCTATATATCAGACAGCTGTTTTGTCATTGAAATAAGAATTTATTACCTATTTTCTAGGGAAAACGGTAGCACTTACCAATATCTAGTTTCCTTCTTTCATTCTGGACACACAACTAGACAACACTCACCACCTTTCTTTCAGTTAGATGGGGCCACGGAATGTGGATGGAAGTGAAGGGGAACTTGCCTAGGCTGGCCTCTAATCCTGCGTATTTTCCCTTCTCTCAGCTGGTTGGCTGCAGAGCACACCACAGAGGACTCTGACATCCCAGAAGGATTTGGAACCACTAAATGCATAGATCCTGGGTCCCCGAATCACTGTGTGAAGCCGACTTCCTACGTACAGACATATTCACGTACATCTACCTCACGGAATTTCAGGGGACTAGGATTTGAGTGAGAAATGAATCTTTACTGTGATAAGTCACTGAGATTGGAGGCTTATTTGTTACAGCAGTTAGCCTATCATAACATACTATTTTAGCTTAAACAGAAACAACATGAACCGTTTATTCTGACCTTAGTTACTATTATAGGTTCTCAGACAAGATGCAATTTTGACATGTACTTATAACTGACTTGCATTTGTTCGTAGACTATGTAATGAATGTATAATGATTAGGTTACCAATCCTGGCATTTAAAATATTTTCACTACTGTAGTGTTCCAAGAAGACTTTAGAATTTTGTTAGTACTGATTAGTGGTAGTAAAATAAGTAATATCAAAACTTTCCACTTACACAAATGAGAGGGTGGCCATCTATATTATGTTACCCAGTGAGTTTGATTTCCTGAGCTTCCAGTCTCAGACCATCTCTGCCCATGACTTTAGTGTGGGTTACCAAGGCCCTATGCAACTCAAAAAAGAATGAGGCTCTTTAAACCTTTCTTTTCCTCCTTTTTTCCAAGTCCTTCAGAACTTATTACTTCCTCTTCAAGCCTCTTTTGCAGTGCTGCCCATGTGTGCTCCTCTTTGAAGCCTTCCCCACAAGGATCACCGTAATTGCATCAACATCCACAGGTTTATTATGGACATTAAATCAGCACCTCTTTCTAGTTCTCATTTAAACTTAAAGAATATTTTAATATTTTGATACTGGATTCTAAGGTCATCATCATATCCATAGTCTCTATCATTAATTATCTTTGATAGCTTAATGTATCTTGATCACCTCGTTGCCTACATTGGTTGTTCTTCATTAGCTTTCTCAAGCTCAAACTAAAGGTCAGGCAACAAATAAAGGTCATTGACCAAATGCTAGTTCCCAGTAGGCTGTGACTGTGTAAGTGATTACTGGTCTGAGATGAGTAAGAAAACTGGAAGATGAAGCTCATAAGGCATAAAACTATTCAGGAAGAAAATATAAGAAAGAGATTCCAAGAGTGTCTTCATCATCAACTGACTATTGCCAAAACCCACATTATGTTTCCTATTAGCTTTGCCAAGGAGAAGAGGTAACCATCAATGCCAATTACAGGTGTCTGAAGAAGAGGATTATCCACTTTTTCCCTCAGTAAATTATTGATTAAATCAGGAACGTCCGCAGCCATGATGAGGTACTGTGCCATAAGCACTCTGATGGAGAGAAGATGATACCGGGAATCAGACTGACCCAGGATCAAATTCAAACTGTGTTCATCACTGCCTGTGTGACTTTGAATACGTTGTTTAATGAGTTTCCTTTTTCTCATCAGTCCCTTAGGAAACTAGCACCTACAGGCTTTGGAGCACATAATAAATACTTAGTAAATCTTCTAGTATTTTTAATAATGGGATTTCTTTTCTTAACCATATATTCTTAATTCATATATTCACTAAGGGTTTACTACTTGAAAAGTTTGTGAGATCAGGTCTAGTCTGTGGTTCTAGAACATAATAGTACTTCTGGCCTGTGTGAGGTTCAAACCCAAGAACTTCATCTCATAGTGACTGTACCCCCTAGCAGTCTGTAATTCCCTGAGCATGTCACTTTTCATGTCTGTCTTCCCATTTAGGGTCCATGATTTCCTAATAGGCAGAACAGGGACTTTTAAACTCAGGAAGCTGGATCCCACATCCCTAATCCCTACTCTGATTATAGAAATAAATGTCACTTTTTTGTGTGCTCAAGGGGTCTGCAGTCTTGGATGGGCAACTGGTAAGTCAACTATTTCAACATAGTGTAATAGAAGTTTACAAAATTCAGTCTACAAGAGGAAATTGGAGGTTTCACAGAACTTCTTCATGAATGAGAAGATAGTTAGGTTGGAGCTTGAAAGAAAAATAGACACCAGGTTTAGGGATTGTGAGAGGGAGGAAAAGAGATTCCAAACAAAGAAAACAGTGAAATTCCTAGAACAGGGCCTGGTGTAGAGCAGATGTTTAATAAATGTTGCTGAAAGAAGGAAGAGAACTTATGGTTCTGCAATTAAAAAAAATGAAGTTTGAGGCAACTCGATACCCAATGACATATATGAGGAGACAAGTCCAGTAAGTCTGAGTGGATGATGAAGGCCCAGAATCAACAGCAAAGAGTTTAATTTAATTTGATTTGGGGGGGGGGTCATTAGGTCTATTTATTTATTATGATTAGTTGTTGTTGTTGTTGTTGTTGTTGTTGTTGTTGTTGTTTTTAATGGAGGTACTGGGGAGTGAACCCAGGGCCTCAAGCCCTACCGTTAGAGCTATACCCTCCCCTGAGCAAAGAGTTTAGACGTCATCATATAGGGGAGTGTATGGAAACTTCAGAGGCACGTGACCTCATCAAATTTCTATTTTATAAAAATACTATTTATTACTGATTTAAGACACACTTTTAAAGTATGTGAACAACTCTGAAAGTGAGATGCATCCCCCAATTGATGGCGTGTCATAGTTTAACTGGCAGTTGTTTACTTTCGTTCTCAGTGGTATATAAAATCATGTGGTTGCTTAAGTGATGGGACCTTGTATTTAATGAAATGTTGAAATTATGGCAGCCAAATAAGAGAGGGACAATGAGTGGAAGCCAGAAAACTATTTGGGAGATGTACCAAAGAGCATAGCTGAGAGATAATGAGCTGTGACCCGAAACCAAACATGCCACAATAGATTTTGACATTCCAAAATAAATTAGGAGTTCCTGAGTTTCACGGGTTAGACTTAACTTTTGGTTTTCCATTTTGTTCTTGGCTGCATAGTTAGAATCTGAAAAAAAGAAACTTCTAGCCTTTCATTAAAACCGTACTTTCTCAGATGAATATCAAGTATAAATAGGATTACGTAGCATCTATTAGGCATCAATATTAAGTGAGGACAATACAAGACCATTGAGACTGGAGGCCCCTTTAGTTCTGAGATTTCTTTATAGAAATAAAGAAAAACTATAGTATTGAAAGAGACTTCAGAGATCCTCTGGTTCAACCGCTTCATTTTATAAATGAGGAAAACAAGGCTGGGGGAGCTGATGACCTAAAGTTTGAAGACTCTTTGCCATCTCCTACATGGTGGGAATAGCATGGAACCCTCTGCCATGCTCCTCTGTATCAGCACGTCACTCGTTTACTTCTGCCTTGGCTCTGACTCCAGGTCTATTATGGAGCAGACTGTGAAAGGATTTTTGCCCCCAGTGGTCACAACTTGGAGCTAATAAATCTGTTTTCAGTTCCCTTCTCTTTTTTCCATCACATTCTACAGTTGCAATCTTATTCCTTTTGCCTAAACACCTGGCTGTCTGTGTTCTAACCTCTAGTGATTAGTGATGATGTCTGGGGTTGGGCTCTGTTGCCTGGGCACTTGGTGCCTGAGTTTCCGATGGGCACCACCTGTTTTTCTGTGCACAAGCTACCACCTTCCACCCTGAGGCACTTCACCTGGTCTCAAAGTACAGTCTCTAGTAAACAGAACTCCTCACATTACTATTTTTTTCCTTCCCTCTGACTCTCGGTTGTTTGCTAGGTGGACCTGTTGATTATTTGTTTGCTCCTTTCTCCAAGCCCCAAATTCTTGAAAACTTTATTTAATGTGAAAACCACTTTCTTATCCCTAACAAACAGCACACCCCAGTAGGATGTGTGGGGCGGCATCCCCCCTTCTTATTGGCTGGGCCAATTTTCCTGTTCACTGGGGTCCCTTCTAATTGGCCTCATTGGTCAGGCATTTGTTCTGATTAATCAGTCAGTGCCTATGTAGCTTAGTTCCTAAATTTTTTTTTAATTGAGTTATAGTCAGTTTACAATGTTGTGTCAATCCTAAATATTTTTAACATCCCCTCTGCTTGCCTGCTAGGTTCCATTAATTGAGCACATGGAACAAAGTAGACGCTAAAAGCTTTTGATATCTTAACTCTTTAAATCCTCATAGCAATTTCATTATAAGGTACAATCAAACATACTTTTACAGAAAAGGAACTGAAGCTGAGAGAAATGACCTAAATATCCCAAGGACATAGGCCATGTGCCTGAGTCAGGATTTAGATCCAGTACCAACTCATCATACATTGAGTTGGGGCTACTTGTCTCATTCTAGGATCAGGATAGCTTGGCTAGGCTATTGGGTGTTTCATGTTCTTACTTGTAGATTAGGGCAGTGGCATTTACCTATTCAGAGCCATGAGTTTACCCAAGCCTTACTGACTAACCGAGCTGCCAGGTCTTTCCCACCACCTCTGCATCCAACTCACCCTTGTCCAGCTCCTCAACCATCTAAATCCCGCTTAGGGGATGCCTAAATTGTGCCTGTCACTGTCAGTCTAAAGCAAGGATTTGAACGGCTTTCTTTATTCTCTTGTTGCCATGTCCTAAAAGCCACCAGAGGACTAGGAGAGAGTTTTCTTTGGTTTCTGATTTGTTTCTTACCCTAGAACTCTCTCTCTTCTAAGTTTTAAATTCCTAAACTGAAATTTGAGGAGTCTAAGCATATCACCAGGGCAGTTTACCCAAAAACAGAGCAATAAAATGTACATTTAAAAAATGCCTTGAAGTAGAACTGGTGGTCTAAGTTTGAGCAGGTCATGAAACCATATAATATTGCACTTAATAATAGCTAATATTTATTGAGCACTTAAAATATTTTCAGCTCTATTCTAAATAGTTTATGTACATCTTCTCATTGAATTCCGAACAACTCCATGCAGTGGGGACATCATTTTATAGATAAAGAAACCAAGGTACAGAATAGTTAAGTAACATGACTTCGGTCACCCAGATTCTAAATGAAAGAGTCAGAGTTTGAGGATAGACAATCTGATTCCAGAGCACAGGCTCTTATTCAAGCCTAAGGATTATGTTTTGTTTAAACAAATATACACAAATCAGATATACAGATGAGTATTACTTTTCAAAGCACTCATGGTGTCACCCTGGGGAAAATAAACTCCATTTCCAAGAATATTGCCATTTCTCAAAATATTTTTGACCTCTGATCCAGTTACAAATCTATAAGGAAATTAGACTCATTAGGCTCATGCATTGGTTTTGATTAAAAACAGCATTACGTTAGTATAAATAGGGTGCCATAAATCAATAAAGTTGATGACCGTTGCCTCCCCCAAATGAGAATATATAAGGACAGGTAACTCCCAAAAGAAGAATTGTAAATGACCAATAAACATACGAAAGGATGTTCAACCAAACATAGTCAAGGACATGCAAATTAAAATAGTGAGAAAACAGTTTTCATCTATCAGATTGATAAAGATTTTTAAAGACTGGCAATATCCAAGATTAGCAAGGATGGGGGCAAGAAATACTTTCAAGAATTATTAGTGATAGTACAAATGAGTACAATTTTTCTGGAAGGCAGTTTAACAGTACACCTCAAAATATTAGCTGGGCATATCCCATGACCCAGATATCAAAATTTTAAGAGTTTCTCTAAGAAAATAAATCTTATTTTAAGCAAATTTCTTATTCTAGAACTCTTTCTCTAACAAGAGAATAAGGTCTATTTTACAAATGTCTAGCAACCAGGTTGTCCATCATAGTTTTGTTCACAGCTGAAATCGTGAAAATAAACTAAATGTCCATGAATGGAATACTGATTAAATAAATCTATGTAATGGAAAATTACAGTTATTAAAATGATGTGGTTCTATATTTATTATATTGGAGAGACAGTCACAACATAATGTTGATTTTTTAAAAGCAAGTAATAATATAACAATTATGATGGAATCTCATTTCATTTTGTTTATATAACAAAATGATATATATGTGTTTCCATATCCATCTCTCAAGACACAAACACACATATAGAGCATATTCTGGAAAAGCTATTTACTAATATATTAAGAGTGATTATCTTTGTGTGTTAGGATGTTATGCAATCCTTTTTATGCCATTATTATTTAATGCAATGTATTTTTATATTGTTAAATTTTAATTTTACAATATTCTCTTTATATAATTAGGAAAAATAAATTTGTTCACATTTTGAAAAAATTACTATTATCTACCTGGAACATTCACAGTCTTTACCAGACATGGTCTTCAATAATTTTGGACTGTATTCAAGATAAGAAGTACACGCATAAATAAAGTGAGTTTGCCACAACTAAAGACATTTTTTGTTATGTGAAACACAGATCAATCTCAAATGAGAATTTTCAAAATTGTTTCATAATAATGGCTAAATAAGATCTCCAAATGGGGATGATAGTTAAGTGCTCAACATTTATTTGAAGATATAATTCTGAATTGTTTTTTAACAAAATCATCTCACCACTTTTATTGTTATGATTCATATACTCTGTTTATTTGCATCACTTTTCATTAAAAAATTTTGAGAAAGCTGAGCCCTAAAGGAATTGTCTCATCCGATGGATGAACAAGCTGTAATTTCTTTAGCTTTGGCATGCATCGGTAAATGAATGCATATTTTTACTTGCTTGACCAAGCTCAGGAATCTGCAAGTCTGCTAACATTGCATTATGTGGATGGTGCCCTGAATAATACCATGTGCCCTGTTGCAAAAGCTGAAGATGCGCTTGTGGAATTTATTTTATTCCGATTTATGAGGACTGCTGCACACAAATAGATTATTGTAGTGTCTGTGATTAATGGGACACCACACGGCTGCATGGACTTCATAAATCATTTGCTGCGATGTCTGAGTGAATTTTACTTGCAAAATCAGTTTCAATCAGCTTGGCTCCAAAACTGGGTAAAGCAGAAGGATGTGTCCAGTTGTGGGAGGTATTGAGATTGTGTAGCAGTCAGTGCTCGGTCCAGTTTTATGTCTCTTGTTATCAGTGATGTGGAAGAGTGAACAAGCAGCACGTTAATTAAATCTGCAGATGGAATTGGAAATGTCACAAATGCTGAGAAGGCTAGGGAAATGATACAAATTGGTCTAAAGTGATAAGCGGGAGTTGGAATAAAGGCCAAAACTACAACCTGAGCATGTGTGCACGCACGTACACACACACGAATCAATATGTGATTAAAGGAATCAGTTAATTTTATAACTCTCCTAAGATTCTGAACATCGTAAGAAAAGAGTTTGGGAATAATGAATATTAAAAAAGAATGGACTGCAAGGTTTTATTCTAAGATCAATATTTAGCATTTGTTTTGCTTTTAAAATAATGATTTTATTGCTTTTTGGATACATGGCAATACATTTTCGTCATAAAAGAATCAAGCTACAGCTCAGCAACAATAAGAATATATTCTCTATAATCCCATCATTCAGGGGGATATACAATCATATATACCTATATAGGTATAATAAACGAGAAGATTAGATCATAGCGTGTATTCAGTTTGGTATCCAACTTTACTCATGTAAGAATACTTTTTTTTTGCTTGTCCATTCACCTCTTTATGTACATTTCAAAAAAATGGAAGTATATTCAGTTTACAATGTTGTGTCAATTTCTGGTGTACAGCATGAAGTTCCAGTCATACATATGCATACATATGTTTGTTTTCATATTCAGAATACTTTTCTTTTAAGGCCAGGTTCCTGAGAACCTTGCTTTATACCCACTTTCCTCTTGTTCATTGAATTTGTTACCTTCAATCTTAGTTAATGAGAAGCTCTAAGAAAATGACAAAGGGCTAATATTTGTAAAGGCTAAAGCTGGAGAGGAAAAAAGAAGGAAAGGAATTTTCTTTGAATACTCTGCCTGCCCCTTAGAAATGCCTGACACCACCAGCTCTCAGTCCATTTCTTTCCGTCCTCATGGGTCAGCCTTTCACCAAGGGAACAGTCACAGAATTCCCCCATCTCTCCTGATCTTGCGGAGGGGCTGGCCCTCTGATCCTGAGAATTATTGGCATTTCAGCAGAATCACTATTACAAACTGAGGAACACTCCTATTTCCACAAACAATTTAAAAGGAGCAGAAAATTCTCTACAGTAAAGATTATTCACAAGGGTCAAGGCAGGTGGTAACCTAAGACAAATGTGCTCCATGGCGGGGGGGGGGGGGGGTAGTTCAGGGAGGGACGGAAGGAGGGGAGGAAGAGGAAGAGGGAGGAGGGAACATGGGAGGAAAGAAGAAAACAAAAAGGAAGAAAAATCTGCTTCCCCCCACCTCCCCGAAATACAACCCTGAGTCTGCATGAATATGTATATAAGATGGCATTTCTTCCCTAAGGAAAACTGAATAAATGAAATAAAAGGCTAATTCAAACAAACATAAGCAGAATCTGCATCTTATTGAGAATCAAACCTGAAAAGTGTTGGGGGGAAGATTATATAATCAAGGGAGAGCAAATCATCCTTGGAGTTAATTTAGAAGCCTTGACTTTGGCATAAGGTAGTCTTAAGAGGAAGTCAACTTCCCCTCTCCCAGCACGGGGTTCTTGGCAAGAAGGGTTGCCCTTGGGCTAATGTGTCCTCACAGGGGTCAGATAAAAGGGAAAGAACTGGGGGTGGGAGTCTAGTTCTGCAATGAAGTGTTCGCCCTGGACCATCTCTAATGTCATCCTCAGTAGACCTACAGCACTCAGCCTTGGTTGCACCTTAGAACACTTGGAAACTTTCAAAACCCGCAGTGCAGAGGTCTCCCTCCGGATCATTTACATGAGCATCTGTGGAGCAGGACAGGGGTCAGCATTTTTATGCTCCTTGGGTAATTCCAATGTGTCACCAAGGTTGGAAGTCTCTAAACAGTACTAGATAATTTTTGAGTCTTAAAAAAAAAATAAAAAAATAATAGCTAACTTTTATTAGATGCTCATCATGGGTCAGCAGCAGCAGTACATATTTTGCCTCATATAATCCTCACAAGGACCTCGGGAGTTAGAACTTACCATTTCTCCAAAACTACAGATGCAGAAATTGAGGCTTAGAGTGGTTAGGTAATTTGCCTGAAGTCACCCAGCTAGGAGGTAGGCAATTTGATCCCAGAACCCAGGCTCCTGCCTCCTCAGTTGTACTGAAATACAGAAGTCTGAACACCCTCTTGAAGTGGAGTTAGGCTTTGGAAGTTTTGTAGAATTCCCATTTTTTTCCCCACAAAATAAAACTGGTTGAGAACACTTCATTCTGGCTCTGTTTCCTGTTTTCACACTGAGTAGGTGCCCTAGGGCTGGCTTCTAAAGCATCTGTGTAAGTCCTGCCATAGATACTGTTAACCAGGACACACATACTGCTTCCTACGTGATAGCCACTATCCTAAGCGTTTTCATGTGTGTGTTTTTGGATATTTTTCAAAACTGACCACACCGTGTTGAAGCTCCTCTCATCAAGTATTCTATTTCTTTACATCTTGATCTGGACTTGGCCATATGAGTTGCTTTGGCCAAAGAGATGCCAGCAAATGTAATGCAAGAAAAAAGCTTGGAAAGTGCTTTGGTACTTGTTGTGATCTCTCGTTTCCAGCCCTAGAACCCAGCTGCCACCTGAAGAAGTCCAGGCCAGTCTGCTAAATGCTGGAGATACACAGCGGAGTCGCCCAAGCCAGGTACGAGACATGCAAGTGAGGCCAGGCAGCCCCGGCTGACTGCCAGCGCATGAATGAGCCCAGGGGAGGCCAGCAGAGGAACTACTTCAGTGAACTCAGTGCGAATTGTCAACCCAAAGAATCATGAGCTAATAATTGTTATAAAGTATTAAATTTGGGGGCAATTTTTATGCATCAAAAACTAACTGATATACCTATTTTAACTCCTTCATTTCTCATAGACTGTGAGGTAGATTTTGTCTTTATCTCCATTTTGTAGATGACGAAACTGAGGTCCAAGCAAGTTAAGTAATTTGTCCAAAGTCACTCAGCTGAGAAGTAGTTACATTAGGATGTGAACTCAATAGACTGGCTCTGGAATTCATGCTCTTAACCTTCATGCTATCCTGTCTTATAAAAGTACATCTTATAAGTATATGTTTTCCTGTGTTCATTTTCAATGACTTAGAGAAGGAACAGCACCAAAAAGAATTTACCACAATTTCCATCCTTTACATTATTATTCTTGTGTTTTCCTCTCTCTCTTTCCTTCATCCATTTATTTATTAAGCTACTACTATTTTCCTGTGCCAGCACCTAGGGTATAAATATGAATCAGACACATTCCCTGCCCACAAGGAGATCACATATTATTGGGAGAGACAACAGTGTCAATAAATAATTATAACACAAGATGAGAGGTGCTATTATCTGGGCTTCTGGAAAGCTCTGTCATGGTGCAAAGGTGAAACGATGAGCCTTCCCTAAGGGGGGATCAGGGAAATCAAAGCTTGTCATACCATCATCATTATTACTTTTATTGCTTTTTTTTCATGTACTCCTCATGTTTTCACTTTTAAAAAAGGGAACGTTCCCTTATTAACATTTATGTGTTTCCTCTCTTCCTCTCTTCTTTCTTCCCTGCTTTCCTTCTTTCATTTCTTCTTTCCATTCTACCTCTTTCAAATATCTATTGAGTACCTTCTTTGTCCTCAAGCACAGTTTCTCAATGGACAGGACAGACAGGCTCTCTGCTTTTATGTAACATATACTGAAATGAATGGAGACAGATCAAAAATTAGCAAGACAAAAATCTTATTGATAATAAGCGCTTTACAGAGACTTAAAACGGATGATGTGATGGTCATCTCAGATAGACCAAGTGGCTGCTTTAGATGGAATAGTTTAGAGAAGATTTCTTTGAATAGGTGGTCTTTAAGCTGAAATATGAATGACTACAAGTGAGCCATTCAAGTATGAGACAGAAAAAGTATTTCCATCAGAGGGAAGAGCTAGTGCCAGTTCCTAGGCTGAGAACAAGCTTGGAGACATGAGGACATTGTGAGCGGATGGATAGAGGAATAGGGGAACATGGGGAGAACTGGATACAGCAAGGGAGGAACAAGAGCAATGGGTTGGAGATCTCAATGGATTGCTGGAATGGGTGTTCTGGAATAGGTGACCCCTAAGGATAGAAGGCTGTCAGCAGAGAATAGAATGCTTGAAATTGAGATTTCAGAGGAGCTATTAGTGATGACAAGGTTAGGGGTATGAACATGACAGTGAGTGCATGAAATGGGATGAGGAAATAGATCACTGGATGCAAAGAGTTTAGTTATTAAAACTGAATTTGGTTGACTAAGATTTAATGAGAAAAAAATTTACAAAAGTCAATCAAAAACTCATTAAGAAGAGTCAATTGAAAACTCCTAAAAGATACTTTAAGTGGCACAATGAAAGGCTCTATCACGGCAGGCTGTAGACAAATCCTCATTCAGACCTGTACCTCTTGTCTTTAGGACAATTGTAGTCTACCCTCCAACAAGAATTGAGGCCCTACTCCAATATGACTGGTATCCTTTTAAAAAGGGAAAAGTTGAACAGAGACAGACACACATAGAAGGCCAACAATGCAAAGAGACACAGGGAGAAGATGACCATCCTATAAGCCAAGGAATGAAGCCTGGAGCAGAGCATCTATCATATCCATCAGAAGGAACCAACTCTGCTGACATCTTGATTTCAAACTTCTGGCTTCTAAAACATGAGACAACACATTTTTGTTGTTTAAGCCACACATACACAAAAAGAATTAGGAATAACATTTCGGGTTTAATTCCAAATCAAAAATTGAAAAGGATACGAGTTGGAACCAGTTAAGGTGGGGCTTTTTTAAATATTATTTTTTATAAGGCAACAATTTCAAGAAAGCAAGCACAACCTATGGCCATCATTCTCAATCAGTTCAGATCCCAGTGCTCTTTTCGATAACAATTTTGTAAGGCCCTCTTTATTTTCTTTGTGGGTAAATTATAGATAACCTGAATATATAAATAACTTAAAAAAACAATATAATTCTATAACTAAAATATAAGGCATAATCAAAAGAAAATATAATGCAATGTATTTTAATATGTAAGTGCATAGACACAATTACATTAGAAGACACAGTAAAATAGACATATGCTTGCATTGATACACAGCACCCCCCCATGAATTTACCTAAATGGAGATTGATACAGGTATGTTATGTTGGTGACTTAAATTTCAGGGATAGCATTGTTTTGAGTAATTTTTTTCTAAAATGGCTAAGAGCTCTTGGCAAAGTTCTGAACTCATAAGAGAACAATCTTCTATTTAATTGATGGTTGCTTTCCTAAAAAACTCAATGTATATTAAAATTGAAAAAATGCTTTTATGTTTTACATATATTCACATATGATTATATGTAAAACAGACTTAGGTTCCAGGATGAGATCATTATAAACAATTCTTTTTAGCAACATGAAAAATCCAATAAGACATTAAAAAATGATGTAAGAGACAAGACAGTTCTTTGTTTAAGGGATTGGTCCCTGAAGTGTAGGAGGCATATCATCTCCAGGCCCTGCCTACTAAATGCCAGGAGCAACACACTTCTACAATCATTGTAACCACACCCACCCACACACACACACACACAAATCCCCATAAATTCTGAAAAACTGACACTTGGTTCCCACCCCAGAGAGTCTGTTTAATTGACTTAATGTGCAGCCAGGGTTAAATCATTGGTATGGACGAAGCCCAATTAAAGGCTAGGAGAGATCTGCCTGTACTGAAGGACAGACACTATTTTACAACAAAGCCACCAAGAATGGTTGCCTAGGTTGTGCACTGCACAGCTCTAGAGGGCACACAGTCACAAAGACTATGAGGCATTTCTCATCAATCCACTAGAAACCATAAACTTGCTGGCTGGCTCAGGTAGTATCACATGTGAAAATATTATAAACATGTTTTAGGTAACATGGAATTTTTCTTTAAACAACTTTAATTGAGTAGTATTTTAAATTATTTGGAATGTACCTCTTTTCATAAGTCTATAAGATTTTACTGCATATGTTAAAGATTTATCACATTTATTAAAGATATTTTAAAAATTATAAGTCCCACATACCCACAAATTCAAACCCCACATATCATCTTTTGCCTTTTTCCAAGACACCCTATTCTATCAGAAATCATAATAAAACAAATCCTGTGGTACTCAGAAGATTTTGGCAAGGAACCAATGAATTAGAAAGAGAGTAGAATTTCAGATATTCTTAGAAATCTAACGTGCAAATTACCATGTTACGACAATCATATATAGGAAAACACTTCCTAGAGAAAAAAAGGGGTTGCTTATTTTATATTACAAAGTGCTATGGGTGAATGTTTGAGCTCGATCCCTCCCCTATTCATATGTTGAAGCCCTAACTCCCAATGCGATAGTGTTTGGAGATGAGGCCTTTGGGAGGTCATTAGGTTTAGATAAGGTCATGAGAGTGGGGCCCTAAATATGGGCTTGGTGACTTTGTAAGAAGAGGAAGAGAGACCAGAGCTCTTTCTCTCTCTGCCATGTGGAGTCACAGTGAGAAGGTGGATGTCTGCAAGCTCAGGAGAGAGCCCTCACCAAGACTCAAATCTGCTAGCACCTGGATCTTGGACATTCCAGCCTATGGAACTGTGAGAAAAAGAAAAAAAAAAAAAAAACTGTTGTTTAAGCCAGCCTGTCTGTGGTATTTTATTACTGCACAAAGCAATTCTTTACTTTAGAAAATGAAACTCATATTTACAAAAGGATTGATTTTATGCACCTTTATAAAGCAAGCTTCCTTAATAGAGTGATACAGTGACTTGAGCATATAACATGTTTCTTGGGGCACACTTCTTAGGCATTCAAATGTTCTTTTGACAGTATTCATTTCATTTCTACAATGTGCCCCTCACTATGCTAGGCTCTAAATATTTCATTTAAGATGAGACTCCATCTCTACCCACAAACAGCTTTTGGTTTGTGAAGAAGATGTATAAACTGACAAGTCAAACACAACATCACAAGTGGTGAAATAAGAGTTGTGGACAAAGTACTCAAAGGAGAGTACAGGTAACTCGGCCTAGAGAAGGTAGAAAGGGTCTTACTGAAGGTATGTCAATAACTGGATTGAGTCTTAAAAGACTAGTTGACATTTGCCTGCTGGAGATACAGGGAGAAGTATGATCAGCAGAGGAAATAGCAGGTGCAACGGCACTGAGGCCAACAAATGAGTTGGCAGAAGTGTAAGCTGGGACTGAGAGACGCACAGTGATGAAGTTCAGAATATAGATTAGTTATAGCCTGTGGAGGGCTTTGAATTTCATGCTAAGAAGTTTGGACTTCATCCTGCAGAAAACTGGAAGTCTACCAGAGTTTTTAAGCAGAGGATAGTATCAATTTTGTTCCTTAAGAAAATAACTGGCCACTGTGTGGAAGATGGGCAGCAAGAGGGAAAGACAGATGGCACAGAGAACAATGTGGAGACCTGTGCTAATGGGTTTCATGCCTAGAGGCTTTCATGTGTAGATTTCATGCAGTCAGATCACCAGTTGCTGCAGGCAGGAAGGAAAGTTAAAAAGGAAGCATGAAGATGACTATTACAAGTGAACACATCAATGGAAACAACCTAAATGTCCATTGACAGATGACTGAATAAAGAAGCTGTGGTGTATACACATACACACACACACACACACACACACACACACACACACACACACACACACACTGGACTACTACTCAGCCATAAAAAAGAATAAAATAATGCCATTTGTAGCAATATGGATGGACCTAGAGATTGTCATTCTAAGTGAGATAAGCCAGAAAGAGAAAGAAAAATACCATATGATATGATTTACATATGGAATCTTAAAAAAAGACACAAATAAACTTATTTACAAAACAGAAACAGACTCACAGACATAGAAAACAAACTTACAGTTACCCAGGGGGAAAGGAGGTGGGAAGGGATAAATTGGGAGAATGAGATTTTTTCAGATGCTAACTACCGTATATAAAATAGACAAACAACAAGTTTCTTCTGTATAGCACAGGGACCCATATTCGATATCTTGTAATAACCTATAATGAAAAAGAATATGAAAAGGAATATAAGTATGTATATGTATGACTGAAACAGTATGCTGTACACCAGAAACTGACACAGCATGGTAAACTGACTATACTTCAATTAAAAAATAAGATAAAAAATTTTAAAAAACAGGGAAAAACAACCCCTCAAGTAAACACATCAGAGATTGAGTTCAGCAAAGAGAACAAACGCAGAAAGCAGTACATAGGCACGGAGTCCAGTCCAGAGAGGCCCATGGAGGCTGGAATCAGGAACCTAACCTAGTAGAAAAGACAAAGAGACATGAATCAACGGAACAGGAACCCCAGCCAGAGGGTCTGGGAGAGAGATGAACAGGTTTTAGGCAAGAGGTCTGAGTTTTAAGAACAGCACCAGTTAGTAAACATGCCAGAGCGTCTGAAAATTTAGTGTGCATCACAATCACCTGGACAGCTTGTTACAATACGGATTCCTGGGCCCCACCTCGAGAAACTCTGATTCTGCACAGGTCTGGAGTACAGTAATAATCTGCATTTCTGCAGATACCCTGGGGGGTGCTCTTACTACTGGTCCATGGACTAAATACTGAGTAACAAGGCCCTGAGGGGACTTACAGCTCTAAAATTATCTGAACTGTTTTCAGGATTTAAAAACATCTGAACCTTCAGTGGCAGACCTTTAGTGATGAGACTGATGAGACTGGGGAGAGGCGTGAGTGGGTGGAGGAAGGCCACTTCCCGACAGACCAAACGTGAGGTCTGAGAGGCGCCACAGCAAAGTAGGCAGCTGTACGTGAAAACCAAGTCAGATTTGATCAAAAACACTTTTTTTTTTTTTTTTTTTTGGTTCCTCTTGTCTGCAGGCAGCTGCTTCAAAACGAGACTAATGGTTGAGGAAAAGTGAGAGAAAAGAGGCAGGCCTGAGCAAGCACATCACAGAGGCTGTCTCTTTGTAAACTGGATCAGTCAGGCTGGGAGCTGGGGGTTCTGCTGGCCCAGTCCTTCACCACTCCGGCAGCCCCATGCTGGGAACATATGGGCCTCTCTGGGCTGACTGAACTCACTTGTTCTGAACCCCCACCCCCAGCTTTTCTCAGGCCTTCTTAAAATGGGAATGAAGGGGATTTTTGCACTATTTAAAAGTGGGGGAAAAAAAGGTGCAGGTAATCAAATTCTTGAATTGATTAAATTATGGCGCATCTTTCAATATGACAGATTGAAGAGGCTTCCAGAAACTAGGCCAAATTTTCTGGAGAGTTGCCAGTAATCATAGGGCATGAATACATATATAAGCAAGATGCTAATGCTCAACAGTTTTTTTTTTTTTTCTTTCCTGACTTGAGCTGTGAAGGTAACAGTAACACTGAAGCCATAACCAGTACAACCCAAGCAACAGATGGCAATTTACTTAAATTGCAAGATGGATCTGAAATAAGAATTGATTAAAATTCTAGTGCCTATAGTAAGATGAAAAGGAGTTGATTCATTTTCTAAGATCCTTCAAATATGGAAATCATTAATCAGTGAGTCGGCTAGTTTATCATTAGGTATTAGCGCACGCACACACAAATTCCCCTAACCTTCCTACCTATGCAACATAAATTCCTTGAGTTGAATAAACAAACATTCCATTTCTGCATCGTTGAGTAAACATAAAAAGTAACCAGAGCAGCACCACTAGAACTGTGCGAGGAATGAACTAGGTACTCCATATGTATTTACTGAACAAAAGAGTGCACGAATGAATGAATGCCAAAGCAGAAGGTGGAGGTAACTGGCAGCCTGGTGCTACTCTGGCTACAGAGCTCTCAACTTAGAAAGCCAGAGATACAGAGGGATAATAGAGGTAGCAGGGAGAGGAGAACTGGAAGCCTAGATATACTGATCAGGAGGGGCCAGGAAGACCAGAGAGATCAGCACAACAGAGACTTGAACGACTGGACTGATGAGAAACACTCTCGCAAAGGAGCCCTTCAGACAAGAAATGGAGTACAATAGCATTGATATAAACAGGCTCTTGATTCTAACTATTTGGCAAACAACTGTTACAAATCTCAGAGGCTGGACTGTCTGGATTGGAGGTTTTGGAGTCTTGTCAACCTATCTTGAAGGCTCCTAGGGAAACAGGTGTCTGAAAGCTTGAAGTGAAGTGTTGGGGATCCCAATTTATTCAAAAAGTGTTCATTGATCTCCTACCGTGTATGAATATTTTCCTTGGTATAAAAGTAGATAATATGAAATTCCTGTCCTCAAGCATCATACAGTCTACATGGGGATAATATATATGCTCAGAAATAATTTATAGGACAAACTTCGATAAGTGCCCAGAAGTATGAGAATGATTTAGAGAATTCATCCAACCATCCATCCATCTATCCATTTATTCATTCATGTCTTAGAAAGTGTGCAATTCAGTACTTTTTAATATATTTATAAAATTGTGCAACCATTATCACTATTGCGATTCCAGAATATTTTCATTATCCAAAAAAAACCTCAGTAAGCATGAAGGGCAGTTGCTTTTCATCCCCTCACCTGCCTTCATCTCTCTAGCCCCTGAGTACCACTAATCTACTTTCTGTCTCTACAGAGTTCCCTATTCTCAATTGATTCCCCAAAATAAACTGACCATAATGCGAGGTTTATTTCTGCACTCTGAAATATGTTCCAATGATGTTTATGCCCACCCTTATCACAGCACCACACTGTCTTTATTCCTGTAGATTTATAGTAAGTTTTGAAATCAGGAAATTTGATTTGAATTCTTCAATTATGTTGCTCTTTTTCAGATTGTTCTTGCCTATTCTGGGTCTCTTGCATTTCCCTATAAATTTTAGGATCAGCTTGTCGATTTCTGCAAAAAAGTCAGCTGGGCTATCTGTAAATCAGTTTGGGGAGTATTGGCATCTTAACAATATTAAGCTTTCCAATCCATGGTCATGAGATTTCTTTCTGTTTATTTAGATATTCTTTAATTTCTTTCAACAATATTTTGTATTTATTTTTTACTAAACTTATTCCTAGGTATTTTATTGTTCTGGACCCTATTGTAAGTGGAATTGTTTTTTTTTCCCTTTTTAAAAATTTTTAACATTGATTTTATTTTTATATTGAAGTATAGTTGATTTACAATGTTTCAGGTGTATAGCAAAGTGATTCAATTTTATATATATATTATACCTATATTCTTTTTCAGATTCTTTTCCATTATAGGTTATTACAAGATATTGAATATAGCTTCCTGGAATTGTTTTCTTAATTTCATTTTCAGATTAGTTATTGCTACTGTATAAAAATACAATTGACTTTTATATATTTCTCTTGTATTGTGCAACCTTGCTGAATTTGTTTATTAGTTCTAATAGTTTTTATGCGGATTCCGTAGGATTTTTCTATGTACAAAATCATGACATTTGCAAATAGAGACACTTTTATTTCTTCCTTTCCGGTAGGCCTATTAGTTCCTTCTCTTGTTAGTTCTAATCAGTGCCCTGATTAGAACCTTCAGTAGAATGTTTATGGATTCAGTTTTGAAAGTTTATGTCTTCCTAGGAATTTGTCCATTTTATTTGGGTAATTTAATTTATTGAAATATAATTGTTTTTTGCATTGCTTTATAATGCTTTTCATTTCTGTAAGGTTGAAATTAAAACTTTCTTTCATTTTTGATTTTAGTGATTTAAATTTTCTTGCTTTTTTCTCGGCGGAGTCTAGATAAACATTTGTTAATTGTGTTGATCTTCTTGAGGAACCTAATTTTAATTTTATTGATTTCCTCTATTGTTTTTCCGTTATTTATTTCATTCATTTTCACTTCAATATCTATTACTTCCTTCTTTCTTTTTGCTTAATTTGCTCTTCTTTTTCTAGTTTCTTATGATGGAAGGCTGTTATTGATTTGAGCTATTTCTTCGTTTAAAATACAGACATATGCAGCTATAAAATACCCTCTAAGCACTACTTTCACTAGTTCTCATAATTTCACTATGTTGTATTTTCATTTTCATTCATCTCAATATATTTTCTATTTTTTTTGTGTGATTTCTTCTTCAGCTCATTCATTATTCAGTGGTGTGTTGTTTAATTTCTACATATTTGCTAATTTCCCCAATTTCCTCCTATTATTGATTTCTAATTTCATTCCAGCATGGTCAAAGAATGTACTTTGTAATATTTCTCTTTTTTTGGATTTATGGAGGTTTACATTATGACCTAACATATGGTCTATCCTGGAGAATGTCCCATGTCCACTTGAGAAGAAAGTATATTATTCTGCTGTTGTTGGATGGAGTGTTCCATAGAAGCTTGCTAGTTCTAGTTGGTTTACAGAATTATTCAAGTCTTCTATTTCCTTGTTGATCTCTTGTCTTGTTGTTCTTTCCATTATTAGAAGTGAGATATTCTAACTATTCTTATTAAATCGTGTATTTTCTGCTCAAGCCTGTCAGGTTTTGTTCATGTATTTTGGGGCCCTGTGATTTGGGAATTTTAAGAGGCAAAGAACATCAGGAAATGCATGTTCTCCAGATACACATATATATACAGACCATGTGTGCACTCTCTCTCTCTCTCTCACACTCACACACACACACACTCCTTTAAGCAGCCTGTTTTTCTGCTTTCTGTGTCTACTCAAGAAACATTTAGGAAAATGTTAGTTAACAAGTTGCCAGGTAAGTACCAAGCAATTCAGTTTGAATTAGACAGGTTGGAGCAAAGAATCAGCGAGATAAGTGGATTGGAAGACAGAAATATACTCTCTTTCTATTACATGGAAAACTGGATTATAGCATCCATGAATAAAGGAGGGAAATATTACCTCGATGGTCCAGAAAGCCGTAAGCCTGTTCGAACTTGTGTGCTTTCAGAGTCACCTTGGAACCTTGACTATAATATTCTTAAAGAGGCCAGTGGATGTCCACATGGGAAGTACGAACACCTGTCCTCCAGGATCTGATATCCTCCAGGCAAACCAAGATTCTTTACCTGTCAAGGGCATATGAATGTATGAGATTGACATGGCATATGAAAGATACGAATTTTGTCATAGGTATGTATGTGTGTGTATGTGTACACACACACATATATATATATAATATATATATACACACACACACATATATATATCTTTCATGATTTTATCTCAAAATATTAAAGATGTACCCCAAATTTCCTGGTAAAACATTCCAGGAATATATCTAAACTTTTCTTATATTAATTTATATATTTAATGAACTCTTGTGAAGTTGTATTTTTCTAAATTTATTCAGTTTCATTTTTCCCAACTTACCTTCTTGATTCAAATTGTGGCCCATAAGTTTACTGAAGTCTTTTCTATTAACATGGTTATCCTCAACTCAACTTTGGATAAATACTGAGTAGCTCTGAGTTCATATCACTGATCTTTAATGTGAAAAGCACCAGGCAGAAGCTTTTATACATATTGTTTAAGAAGGGAACAGCGGACTCTTCCACTCAGAAGAGCTGGGCATAAGGTTTGTACCCTCTGAGGAAAGTTGAAGGATCCGAGAAAGACAGACAGCCAGAAAAAAGACCACTCCTTCCCTGGAACACTGTGTATAAAGATAAGGAGAGACAACACCTCTGGGCTGGACCAAAACTCCCTTTAAGAAGTAGTTTTAGGTTCATTCCAGTTCATTGAAGAAAGATTTTCAAGACCCTAAAACTTTGGTCTCTAATCATGGCCACAATAGTCTAGAAATATTTTCTAAGAGGTGTAACCAAATGCTCCAAATGGGACACAGAATAATTCTGTGGAACACCAATGGAACGTGTTACCTTGGCCATCTAAGCATTACCTACAAAATATACACCTACATACTTGGTTTAGGTTTTTAAGGTTAAGTCAGTGAATGGTGATGCTGTGAACCTCTTTCAAATATGATGCCTGGGCTTTTGTTTGAGTATAAGTGTTTCATGTAGAAAGTAGGGTCAACCATCTATTAAGACCACTAAATGCATGACAGTAAAGCGAAACCATCTACATATGTGAACACGCTTGTCTTTAATTATTTTATCAATTAATTAATCACTTTGAAAATGGGGAGTGCAGGAGTGCATGCACCCAGGTCATTTAAAGAAAACCTTGTTGTGATATTGATTAAAAAGAAGGAAGGTCCTTGTTTTACCCTATTTGAAACTGTTATTTCTTCAAAAAGATTTTGCCCAACAACCATATCCCTAACCACATGATAAGATGCAGGTTCTATACTAGTTTTTAAAATCGGGAATCTTTATTGAGCTAATGTAGTATAGGCCATAACTGACTGATCGTAGAGTCAAAAGTACTCTGCAGGGCAAAACTGTATGTTGTTTTAAAGAGATTTGACCTTAAGGTGACAGAGAACATGAACCTGTAGATAGTAGAGAAAGAAGTGTGCCCAAAGCTTGCTTGCTCTTTGGATTAAACGGGTTTGAAGTTCATCAAGAAGGAAACTAATGTATCTGGGGTTGAACAACCTATAAGGTAATAGGTTGGGAGAGGTATATTCTAAGTCTGATTAGGTAGAGTCATTCCTGTAGAAATGACAAAGAGAAACATAATTGCCAATCATCAGGGTCCATCATTCAATTTTATGAAAGGAAATATTCTGTGGATCCTCTTTGGACAAAGCTTTTTAAAATGAACTGTAAAATATGATGAAGTGATACCAGGTCCCAGGTAAAAAAAAATAGCCTGGGACCTGCAAAGTTTGGGGCTAATTAACCTTTGGTTTCTAAGTTGGGTAAATCTATTATTTGAAGTTTTACTAGAATTTGAGCTAATTTAAATTCTCATACCAAATTCTTTCCTTCAGTTATTATTTTTCAGAATTTTCTGTCATCTCTTTGGTGGCCAAATTCAGTCATATTTATTATATCTGACATTTTTTCATCATCAAAATGGAGTTTTAAGAAGACTTACATTCGATAAATTCTTAATGGCTTCCCCTGATTTTTCTTTTGCATGTTCCCTAAAAGAAGTTCCTGTCAATTCAAGCCATAACAGTCCAAATCCAAAATATTCTGGACCCCATTTCAAAGAAATCTATGTATAAGAGGAGGGTAGAAAGTCCTTTCTTACAGCATCATGGAGGAGTTGTAAAAGTCTTCTGGGCAGCAACAGATCACCAGGATAAGTTGAAATGTCCTCTTTCCATGATCACCTTCTCAGCCTCTTAACATCCATGGTTTAGTCAAGAATATAGGTGGGCAACGGGAGAAGTCCACCCAGATGAGGTTTTAAAGGCAGAGTGGGAACCAATGGAGATGAACTCTGGCATGAACTCAGAAGACTCCAACTACTAAAGCCACTGTTCCTTTGAGACCCACTGGGTTGGATACTGTGCTTTGTTGCTCCCTTTCAGATGCCAGATTTGGACAAATCATTTTTCTTGCACATTGGAATCACTATTCCTTTCTACTCTGTGACTTCTACCCACTTCTGAAATAGTAAATATTAATTTTCTCTAAATGATTTAAGAGTAAGTGGGTATGTGGTCAGAAAGTTGTGGTATTGGAATCAAAACCAACTAACAATTCAGTTTGTTTACAACTTATGGATATGTGGGAAGGAAACAAGGCTCCTTTTACAAATGCTCAATCCAGACACATGAACATTCTTCATTGCTTTGGTTACTAAAGGCGTTCTGGAGACCACTAGGTGTCGCTCTGCACAGATCCCTACCCTTGCAGATGCAAAGGTAAGAAAGAACTTGATTCCTTGGTAAAGCTGTTCTCCTTGTCTTTAAGAGACAGAGACAAGATTCCGCACATAATAAGCTTAATTCCCTCTTTCTCATCATGGAAGGTCCTTAATTTATATTTTATTTGGATCCGAAATAAAACTTTCTTGAGTTCTCCCTCTACCCTCACCATGTCAATCTCTTTTTCTCTTGAGTTTAAAGCTAAGGAAAAGCTAATTTTTTGGATGAAGAAAAACATGTTGAAGGCTAAAGAACCACATGTTTTATGAGCATTGTAGAAGTCTTCCTTTGGCGGGGAATCGCATAGCCAATTATCTCCTCAGACACTTTTGGGGAGAGCAAACTTTCAGAGAGGGGGCCACCTTTATGGTGTGATTTGAAGTGAGGACAGCAAGCATTTCCCCTTCCTCAAATACCCACTTCATTAGTGAGTCCTTCTCGCATGGAATGAAGTGTGCACCAGTGAAATCTTACCCCTGGATGTGGCACATTATGTAAGAACAATGTCATTTAGATGTATATGTGTTCTGTGGCACCCCTCATGAGCACATTAACATTAACTTACCTCAGTATGTTAAGTTTTTAAAGTTACATTGTCTGTATGTCCTGTTGAAAGACACAGAGAGTGTATATTTGAAGGTATATGTTTCAAGTAATAAAGAAAAAAGGAGGACCAATAGGTCTTGACTAAGACAATCAAAGGAAGCTTTGAACCATAGAAAATGTAGAGGCCATGTTGATCAGGGAGTGTAGAGGGACATCATCTATCCTTGTTTCAAAGTTACCTCTCTCTCTCCCTCTCTCTGCTTTTCTGGTTTATTATACAAGATACAACTCAGAAGCAGCCAAATGGAAAAGATACACAGGGCAAGATCTGGGGTGAGGGGTGGTGCACAGAACTTCCATGCCCTCTCCAGGAGCTCCCTCTCCCAGCACCAACATGTGGTCACCAACCTGGAGCTCTATGAACCCTGACATTGAGAGTTTTTCTGGAAGTTTCATTACAGTCATGATTGATTATATCACTGGCCATTGATGGTTGACTCAACCTCCAAGCCCTCTTCCTTCCCTAAAGGTCCAGGGTAGGGTGAGGCTGAACGTTACAATCTTCTAATCAGACCTTAGTCTTTTGGGGGAACAGCCCCCATCCTGAAGCTATCCAGAGGTCCCCAGTCACATTGTTATTATACAAAAGACACTCACTCCATCACCCTGACCTATTTCTCCCTCTTTATTACTATTCTACGAACATCCCCTTTCTCTGATCTAATTTGGAAGATACAAAAAGTTTGGGCTATATTTCATAAAGTAGTTGATAGAGCGCAAAAGAAAAGCAGAGTAATATATGAACTGTCTACCATGCTCTGGGTGCATATTCTGTGCATTTTGAACATGAATTCATTTAAATTATCTTTCTGTGGTAGAGTAGGAAAATAAAACACAAAGTTTTAGTTATTTTTCAAAGTTCCCATAGCTGGAATGAAGCAGAGCCAAGGCTAGAAGAGATTAGAACCTTTATCTGACCTTAAGGAGACAAACTGTTTGGATAAACCTGCACAGGAGTTTAATGATATATGTATGAGGGCATTTCTTGCAGTATTGTTAAATGGGAAAACTAAAAACAACCTCAGAGTCTGTGAATAGGGTAGTGGTTGAAAACATTATGCACCTGTTATAAAGAATAACTTAATTTTGTAAGCACTTGAAGCAAAAAATTTCCAAGCTAGGTTATAAATTGAAATGGCAAGATGCAAAGGATTACATAGTATCATCCTATTCATTTTAAAAAGAGGAGGTATATGTGTGTGTGTATATATGTGTATATATATATATATATACATACACACACAATTTTACTCTCAGTGAAGGCAGACTTTTTCTTCTCTTTTGCCCACTGATACAATCTCATTGTCTAGAACATTGCCTGGTGGGGTGACAGACCCTAAGGTGACCCCCTAATTATTATTCCTATCTACTGGCATTCACATCTATGTGTAATCTCTTTCCCCTTGAGTATGGATAAGACCCGTGTTTTGCTTCTCATCAATAGGATTCTCATGATTACATTCATTAGGTTACGTCACATATAAGGCTTTGCTAGCAGACTGGAACTAGAGATTCTCCTTGCAGTCTTGATGAACTAGGTGGCCATGTTAAAGTCTAGGTGGTAAGGTTTATAATATCTATCCATTTTGTTGTATATGAGTGCAGTTCCTTTCTGCTGATTAGTATTCTATGATATGAGATCATTGTACTTTATGCAACCTTTCACCAGTGATGGACACCCAAGTTGCCCCTATTTCCCTGCTATCACAACTGATGTCTGGGTGAATATCTGGGCAAACATCACATTATGGAATGTGAGCAGACGGGTAAATGCCCAGGAGTGGGATTGCTGGGCCAAATGTAATGGGTTACTTCATTTCACGAGGTGCTGCCAGGTTGTTCTGGAATGGTTGTACCACGTGGCAAGCCCACAGCAGTGCAGGATGCTTCTTGTTTTCTCATGTCCTCCTGAATACTTTTTATCTCACTATGTAATTGTCATACTACTCTAAAACCCAAGTTAATCTGTCTCCAAAGTTCATGATCTTATTATGTTTAAATGATGTCCAAGTTTTGAAGACATTCAAAGACATGTTTTTCAAGATGAAAAATACAAATACTGAAAGGCTCCAGACATCACTGTAACCACAGTTAAAAGATAGGTCATTATTTGAGTATTTTTTGGTCCATTTCTGTTTGTTGAACAACACTGACTTCTTTTCTGATTGTGAAAGAAAAACAGGGTGGTGAGAAGAGAGAAGTTTGGAATATTGCACTTAAGTGTCAGGGAACAAGGCATGTGTGTGTGTAGGATGTACACACACACACACACACACAGAAGGAAAGAGAGGGAGGCTAAGAGATGAAAATAAAAGGGAAACAAGAGTGATGTGTAACAACAGAGGGAGATGCTTTTTCTTTAAAACATTGGAAGTGAAGGTGATATCGGTAGGAGATGATGAAGGGTTTTATTTATTTATTTATTTTTAAATTTTTGATGGGGGGAGGTAATTAGGTTTTTATTTATTTGTTTTAATGGAGGTACTGGGGATTGAACCCTGGATCTTGTGCATGCTAGGCATGCACTCTACCATTGAGTTATATACCCTCCCATCCTCTCCATGAAGGAGATTTTTAATATGAGCTTGTATGTAAGTGTGGAGTGAGGGGGGAGGCAGGACCATGGACCAACTTCTGCTTCGTCTGGTTGCTTAAGCCATCCCCCTACACAGAACTGAGCATTGGAGATTTACCGCATCTAAAGAGCAATAATTAGTGCTATTGTTCTTTTGCATTTGGGGAATGAGGAAAAGGCAGAATACAATGACTGAATCAAGCATTAAGGTCATGTCAACATGACCAATTTCTTCTTTGCTTTTTTTCCTTTACAACTAAATAGTCCAGTTGTTGGAAAAGAAACTTGTAACCAGAGTCTCCTCATCACCAAATATTATGTTTTAATTGCTAAGCCTGCCAGGTTTAAATACCTATTACCAAATCTACTTATCTGAAGCACATAAAGCATAGGCTTTTAAAAGAAATTAAGGACTATGTAGGTTTTGCCTGACAAATTTTGAGAAATGAATTGAAAAACAGCAATTTCTCTTTTTACCAATTATGACTGATTCAAATGTAGCTGTCTTATACAAATCAGCAGCAGGGAATATGCCTTATAGTCAAATGACAATCCATAGTAATGGAAGGGACTATGACTTAGATAACAATGTTTAAAGAAAAGGGGGCATATTTTTGAAATGCAGTCACCTAAACACATCCTCACACCTTGTAAACACCAGTCTGACTCTCTCAGAGGTGTGGTCTCTCTGTCATTTGGGAACTGGAAATCAGGGCCACCTCCACCCTCCCCCACATTACTGTTGCTGGTGGAGCAATAGGTGTACTCAAGGGGAGGATTCAAGATGGACCTTGAAGAGCATCCAGCTCCAATGTCTGATCCTCCTCAACTTTGTGTCATGTGGCTGTCCAGATTCTGTTTTGACATTTCTAATGACTAAATACTGCCTATTCTACTGGTAGGCAATAAATAGAAAGATCTCACTCTTGCTCTATTTAGGCAGATATCTGTACCCATTTGGAATCCTCCTCTTAGAATAAGAGGCTGGATTGTAAAATACACACTGAAGGAATTTAGCATCCAAGACATCCTTACCTACATGCCTGACCCCATTTTATTCTAGGAGATTTCCCTTTCTCCTTAACCTCTTATCCTTTGAGTATAATGCTTGGTTTTGAGTGCTAAGCTTTGAGGATTATTAGAAAACAAGGGGTCCAGAGGATAACGAGCAAGACAGGAAATGAGGTTCAAACTATGACACAGGAGAGTCACGAAAACTGGAAATGGTTTTCCCTTTCAAAGGGAAACATTTGGGATTGAAATGACAGAAGTCTTCCAAATGCCATCACTAGACCATTTTTTTGCCTATGTTATTCAAAAAGTCAGAAGTAGGACTAAGAGGAGGATTCCAGATGGGTGCAGATATCTGCTTAAATAGAGCAATCATTCTATCTGTGTATTTATAACAAGTGTTTTAAGTGTTATAAATACACAGATAGAATAATATTTTTAAAAAATTAGTAGTCAAGTTTGGCTGCATGACAAGCAATTGACATTACCAGTAAGGAAAGTGGATGTGGAAGGCTGCAGGTGGCATCAGGATGCTGAACAGGTTCCTGGATGCCAGGGGAGAACTGATTTCCCACAGCAGGCATATGAGGTGCCTAGGTGCCATGGGACTAGTGTGTGCCACTTACTGGCAGCTGACTCTGCACTGGTTGATTTATATCAATGGCAAATTTAAGAAGGATGATTAATTAAACTGCTCCGCCATGGTTCCCTTTGTTGTTGCAGGCTCCTCCCAGTTCAGCTAACTGTTGCATCTGAAATGGCAGAAGCCATCAGGATGGACATTGAGGAAATACACAATTCAACTTAAAACTTTGTTTCTGAAAATAGCTTTGATATTTTAATGCATATAGCACTAAACTTCACTCTGAAACTACATTACCAATTTGTGGTAAAAGAATTCAACTCGAGAACAGCCAAAGGGGGAAAAAAAAAAACCGCATAGGGACAAGATATGGGGGAAGGGCCAGGGGCTCCCATGCTCTCTCCAGGCTCACCGCCCTCCTAGACCCTCCACGTGTTCACCAACCCAGAAAAGAGTCCACCTGAGAAGCAAATAGTCTATGGAGACAGGAAAATAGGCTCCTCCGGGGTCAAAGTCTATACTTATTTTCTAGTAAAAAAGGTAACCAAAATTTTGTTACTTTTGGATAGAAGTTCAATCTACAGCCCCAATAGGTATTAATAATGTGGTATGCTAATGAAGAATTATTGAATGCCAGACCCTGTACAAAGCATTTTGTCAACATCATCACACTTAACACTCATAATAAACCTGTGAGGTAGTATTTTTATGTCAGTTTTACAGACAAAGAAACCAAGGCTCAGAGGGCTAGGATAACTTGCCCAGAGTGACACACGAATTAGAGCCAGGATTTAAATTCAGATCAGAGGGACCTCAGAGCCCTAGCACTTACTGACATTCATAAAATGCTTTATAGTTTTCAAAATGTTTTTATAACACGTATCTGTAGACACTGTCCTAACCATCCCAGGAGTAGGCAGGGCAGATGCCACCATCCCCGTCTTACAGTTGTGTACCCTGAAGCTGTGAGGAGAAGCCAGACTTACTCAGGTCATGGAATCAGAACTCAGATGCAGGCCTGGTCCTGCTACCATGCAGTTTCCCTCTAAAGATCAGAAGCAGGACTAACAAGGTGACTTAGCAGCACACAGATAGTGTCTAAAAAGAATAAAGGCAAAGGGGGCCAGTCCTACAGCTTACTGATGGTTTAAAACCTGAGCTGCCATTGGTCGGGGAGTAGGGTGGTAGTTAGATTAAAATCTACATAACATGACTTGAGGGTTTCTGATATTACTTAACTGCCTATACTCTGGACTCCCCAATATGGTACCTCCCTGCAGGTGTACCCGATTACCCCTATAATCATCATTGCTCATGAGAACTGCCCACACATCTGCAGGGGCCGCTCTGACTCCCATGGTCACAGCATGTGAAGCTCTCCCATCCTTTCCCATCGTTTATTTATGAGAACAAGGCACACACCTGATTCAGAGAAGCCAGTTAATTTTTCTGTGTGTCCAGAACGGAGGGTTGTGGGGAAACTGAGCGCTGATGGGAGACAGAGGTCTAAGGGGTAGGAAAGGAGGTCGTTGACTGTGAATTGAGAAACCGAGAAAGCAGGTCATAGAGAAGGGAGACTGCATGAATCAGACAAGAAAAGAGAAGCAGAGCTGAGAAAGGCAACGCCTCTTCCAGATTTCTACAGTAGTTCCAGTTTCTGGTTCTACTTCTCTCTGGAGGCCTGACCGCTTTCCTGACAAACTAGCTGGAGGTAGATTCGGTTGTTTGCATCCCCAGTGTCTGAAGGGCAGCTCCATTTCTGGCTGATGGAGGAGGACCGAGGGACGAAAAGAGCAGCCCCAGGCCCAAGCAGTCACGTGTCCAGAGGTCACGTGACCCAGGCGGCCGCAGCTGAGGTCTCCGCCCTGGAGTGAGGGCCATGTGTAAGTAGAATAAGGCAATTACTTGGGACTTCTAGGGATATAAAGACTTGTTAAATCGTCACAGGACTCTTGCAGGTGGTAAATGGGAGGAGGCTTTTGGTCATCCATACAGCACATGAAGATAACAAAAAGCAATCAGGTGTGCACTGCCTTTTCTGTTTTTCCTTCTTTGGTTACTATGGACCTGGCTTTACTATGACGTCTTCCTGGACACTTTTCTACATATTACAGTTATGATGAGTCTAGAGAACCTGAAGTACCAGGCTGGGGGGTAACGCAGTAACTAGCATCTGCATCATGCTCTACAGCTTACAAAGTGCTTTTGCACACATTAGTATTTTGATTTATGGAGAACCTACTGTGTACCAGGTGCTCGGTCAGGGCTTTTTATATAACAGCTCTGATTCCCACAACCACACCCAGAGGGAGGTATTCTCATCCTCCCGTTTACAAATCAGGAAACTGAAGATCACAGAACTTAAATGACCTGCCTGTGAATATTCGGATGCCAAGGTTTGAAAGATGCTGCATTTTGCACTCCTACTGCCGTGTAATGATACCTTCCCCCACTCTTCATTTTACTCCATCCATTCATACAGATGAGAGCGAACACACTTTCATAAAAATATGCATGATTAGGTCACGGTAATGGCAAGGGAAGTATTCAAAAGTAATTGAGAACTACAACATAGAAATACAGAACGACTCAGTGAAGTCAAGAGTGAAAGCAGCAGATCAATCCCACTCGATTCTCTCTGGCAGAGGTGAGAAATGAGGCTCTCATCAATTTTAATTTAATTTCTCTATTTAACAAGCTCAACAAATACTTATTGAATGTTTGTCTACCCTGTGCCAGGTGTTGTGTGAGACACTGGAGATAGAAGTTGAAAATTCATGGATACAATTCATAGTCCTAATGGGCTCTTGAACCAGGGAGGAGACAGATTTATAAACAATCCCAATGTAATCTCTTAAGAGCACTTGAGGGAGATAGGATAGTTTATAGGGAGCTATAGGTATCTGAGTAAAATGTGTATAAAATGTTCGTTTTTGCTGGGGGGCGGCGATCAGGGACGTGAAAGTTATCGCAGAAGAGGCCGTGACTGGGCTGGGGTGTAAATGATGAGTAAGAATTTGCTAGGTGGGCCAAGAGGTATACTTAGCATGAAAAAGATCACTGCCTATTCTCTTTGTTTCAAGGATCCATGTGAAGGAGCAGAGTTTGCAATTTTCAGAGTGAGATCCTCTACCAGCATGTGAATCCACTTTTTCTTGGAATGAACATGGACTAGAGGAGGCAGCTGAACAGCAATGAAACCCTGCTATTCAAACCCTGCTACTATGGAGTTTCCTGTCCTGAACTTACCACATGGAGCTCTTCTACATGCAGATGTGTATGTGTGTGTGTGAGTGTGAGTGTGAGTGTGTGTATTCGTGTGTGTATGGATGCTCATCTTCTTGGGCTCCCTTTCCTTCCAACTCCTATTGGAGGGAGTACAGCAACCACTGTGACAATATGTAATCTGATAAAATGCTAATTACATTTCTGATTATATTTCTTATTTTCTTGTGACAATTGTATTTCATTTGTAAGTTTCACATTGTATGTATGATACTTTAGATATTTTTATTTACATGTTTAACTTCCATATCAGCTGTGTGTTCCTTGAAAATGCATTTTTTTTTTTTGGTTAAACAGCTGTTGTTTCCAGATGGAAACATATCCATCAGTACACTTTATTAGAAATTTAATTTGGTTGTGGAGTTCATTCAATCAGCAAATAAATGGTCAATTAATATTTAACAATTCAAAAATAATTGCATAATTGCACTAAAATGCTCAGTTATATCTTACTGCATACTTGGGCATTGCTTAAAAGGACATTTATTTAGACAAGACAGGTGGTATAAAATACCTAGAACAATAGCATGAACTTTGTGAATTCTTAAACACTCAGGTTTTCCAGATCACTGAGAGCATCTAACGCAATGCTGATTTATTGTGACATATTTGAATGAATGCATTATCAACTGGTGACTAAAGACCACGTGAACTGATCTGTCCATTTGCCTAACATATTATAGGGCAGGCTGCTAAATGCCAACAGATCATGCATTGGTAAAGACAGGGTGCTTGCTAAATGTGAAGGTTTTATGTGTTGTGGCCAACATAGTCCCAGTGGGAACCATTCTTGGAAATTATAATTGAGTCATTGGGATATGTTATTAGCTTTTAAAGTAATTGATTTACATAAAGTCTCAGGAAAATATTGATTACAATGTGATGCAAAACCAAAGCTGCAGTGCTGTTAACTGTGAAAACAGCTCCTGGCAACTCAGTTCACACAGAGTTCGACACAAAAAAATCACCAGTGGAAAAAACCTACATGCCTGTGATGTGGGATCATAAATGAATAAACACTTGACTTGGTAAGTATAGGTAAGACCTGAAAATACTTCATGGTCGTCTCAGTCATTCAGAATTGCCGATCACATGAGAAGGGGAGTGAGCTGAGGGAGAAGGCAATACAGATAGCAAGTCTGGATCTTGGTGGGTTTTATTTCATTTCTTATTGCATTAACATCAACAAGAAGTGGTTTTTATAGTAGTACTCACTTACTCTCTATCTACCTGGGTTGACGTTGTCAATGGATGACTCTGGATTAGTATTTTATTTTATTTTATTTTATTTTATTTTTATTTTTTTTAACATTTTTTATTGATTTATAATCATTTTACAATGTTGTGTCAAATTCCAGTGTTCAGCACAATTTTTCAGTCATTCATGGACATATATACACTCATTGTCACATTTTTTTCTCTGTGAGTTATCATAACATTTTGTGTATATTTCCCTGTGCTATACAGTGTAGTCTATTCTACAATTTTGAAATCCAAGTCTATCCCTGGGATTTTATTTTTTAATCACTAACCTGGATAATGCAATTATGAGCATTATCAAGTTTGCAGACAGCACCAACATGGAAGGATTTAACATCTCAAAGCCACACACAAATAGCGCAGTGTAATCTTTTGAGTCAAGGAGCTTGAAAGCAATTCCAGGTCCTTTTCAGTGATCTAACAGTAGTCTGTGGCTTATCACTGAAACGGGAAAGTACAGGGTGCTACCTTCTGTAGAACCTGTTGAGTTGTAAGAATCACCTAGATGATGTTTTGTTCCAACTCAGCAGCTCTGCACTAGCCAGCACACAGCAGACAATAAAGCATTGTGAGAAACTCTCAAACTGGCACCAGGACATTGACTGCGTTTTAGTAGGCCTATGAAAACCTCCTCTCCCCACAACTCACTTCCTTCATAACACATGGTCTTAATTAGTAATTTTAAATTTATTGGTTGAAGTTACTAGTTCTATAAGCATAAGGACTAAGTATGTCTTTTAAAAAAAATCTATCAATATATTCCCAGTATCCAGCACTTAATATGTGTTCTGTATTTTTTGAAGACTAAATGAGCCAAGATTATATTTAGTGACTCTCCCACGAAAGTCCAGAATTCATCTTCATCAAGGTCTCCATTTGAAACCTAAGCTTTGCCGGTTACTGGGTTCAAACACATCTGGGCTTGTCCTTTTAGAGGGCGGGAGGCACACAGGATAACTGTTTCATTGAGTTAATGTGCATTGGGAGGAAGAGGAGCAGGAACTGAAGGATTGCTTTCCACGAGGGCTCTGTGAGTTATATGGACACACATGGTATATGACAGAAGTGGGTGAGAGACAATCACCCCATTGCTCCCAGGGCCATTTTGGCATCTCAACTGTTGGCATCTTTGGGAGGGCACAGGTGTCACAGATACGAATATTCTCTTGAGAGCGATACCACTGATAAAAGAGACTTGTTCAATGAAGTGGACATCAAGTGGAGGAGAAGATGAGAAGAACATGGCAGGATGTGTACTTCACAGACAGGTTCCTGATCCCAAGAGTCACTTGGGCGTTCCCAGATACAAGTAGAGGAGGATTTACGCCTTTCAAGTAGATAGGGGTAAAAGCCAGGAGATGTGCATTATTGTTGCTTCTGGGATGCCATCTGTACCCACAGGCTCAAAGGGCCTGGAAAAGCTTAGGTTACATTTCTATCAGGACATTTTTTATACTTCTCTATCTCATTGGTTGGCAACCTTTAGTTAATATGGCCAACTGACATTTTGGACTGTATCTAGTTGTCTTTCAAGCTTCTGATCCAAAAGAAACTTCAGGGTTAGAGATTCCATAAATCATGAAAAATCCACTCATAATTCGTCACATGGATGTTCCGAAAGGAGAGTTGATAGCCCTGGATTCACATTCAACGAGTCTGTAGACTCTGATTGAGAACTCCTATCCTCCCTGGGAAGCCCCAGGAGGGAGTTTTGTGTCTTACTCACTTCTGTGTCTTCAGTGCTCAGCCCCATGCCTGGCACAGAGGAGAGGCTCAGGAAATATTTGATGAACAATGTTTTATTTAACATTATAACTCTGAAAGGGCACAATACCTGCAAGTTGAATGTTTAGATAAAATTATTATTTTTATGGAAAAAGAGAAAGGAAAAGCAAGTGAGGGTCTCAACAGATCCCACAATGCAAGATTTCTGAATCCTTTTTTTTCTTAATTCAATTTCTCACCTTTCTGCTTCCACTCTAAAAGCTGCTACTCTGATTTGCTCCCACATGTGGCCTTGAAGACACCATACTACCTGTCAGCTGGGTTCCTGTCACCAGGCACTGCAGCCCAGGCAGGGGGCATTCTGAATTGTATTCAGTGTCTTTTTCCTTTAAGTGCCTTTCCTCATACTAGCAAGTTGAATTGTGTGGGACAAGCTCACTAAGATCTGTAGGTTGAAATCTCTGGTAGGAGGCAGGAATGACACCTAAACACTGCACCCTGCTTGTCCTTGCTCAATGTCATCTCCCTCCCTCAGCATCATCCTGGCCTCTACCTCCTGCTAACACGATTCTTCTCTGAGGAACACCAGGAATTTGGAATACTACAGACTGCTGGATTCTAATGGATGCTGTGAAGTCCTCCTAGAATTAAGGCAATCAATTGCTGAAAGGAGTAAGGACTGAAATAACCATGCAAAACCCATTGGCCTAGTTAAGCTTATAGTATCAGATTAAGAAATGTGTCCATCTTCTTCCAAAATTGTAATGGTGTTATGCCGCCAACACGGTTGGTCAATGGGAAGGACCATCTGGGCTATATGCTCCACTGAATGGAGCACAGATGGGCAGTCCTTCCAGAAGGAGCACACAATTAGGGGTTGACTGGGACTCAGTATTGACTAGGAGCAGGTTTTATTTTCTTCCCAGAGATGTTAGTATCCAGGCAGTGGTGCCATCCCAAGTTATGAGTGTCACACTCCACTCTGAGCCAAGCAAGGATTGGACAAAGATTGACTTTTTTCTTATCCTCATTGTCATAGTGTTTTAGTTTAATTAAATGGAAAGTTCTATGCTCCATTTTTTGTTCTATTTATACAAAACATTTTGAGTAAGAATACGGTCATGTGATACTTTTCTTGACCAAGATATGTAAATTAATTCAATTAATTCATTTATCCAGTCAATTCATATTTATTGAGTGCCTGCCACATGTCAGATCCTCTGCTAGACTCTGGGAATTTGCCAGTGAGCACATCTTTAAAGAGTTCTAGTTTGTTAATCAGGTTTATTCCAGTAAAGTTAAGTTTCCACTGTTTTAAAGATATGTAGACTCTAAGATAGCAGAGTCTTATATCATACTGAGGTTTTGGCTTTATTTTCTTATTGTTTACCGTTCCTATAGAAACACTAACTTGGTTATATCTTAAGTTTTCTCTTCCTCTTCCCCTTCCTTCCTGTCCTTTCTTTTACTTTTCTCCTTCCTCCATTCCTCCCTCTCTCCTTTCCTTCTTTTTTTCTTTCTTTCTTTTTTTTATTGAAGTATAGTCAGTTTACAATGTTGTGTCAAATTCTGGTGTACAGCATAATGTTTCAGTCATCCATATACACACATACATTCGTTCTCCTATTTTTATTATAGGTTACTACAGGATATTGAATATAGTTCCCTATGCTATACAGAAGAAACTTGCTGTTTATCTATTTTATACATACTAGTTAATATTTACTTCCTTTTTTCTTTTTTTTTTCAGGCAATATTAGTCTAAGTGTCACAAGCACATAAAAGACAGTGACTGACAATTTAATAACAGAGAATTAAGGCCTTGAAATGTCACTAGAAAGTAGAAAAATAGGACACTAGAGGCACAAATGCACATCTATCTAAAAACAGCACTGAATGTACTTGTTAATTTTTTTAATTTTAATTTTCTTTTAGCAGGTTGGTGACCTGTATATTCCAAAATCCTCAGGATACACTCACTGTATTAGCGAGGTGATATATCGTCTTAGTGATCTAGTAGCTGTTAAATGGCAGGGCCATCGAATCTTTCCTTTCTGAGATGTTCCTATCTTGAAGCTGCCTGTCAATTAGCATCTATAGACACATGCATCTTTCTTGACAGGGAGCGTATTACATGGGGAGATAGATCGACAGGGACCAGGTCTGACTTTATTATAGGAGATGTTACAACTGTGCAGGCCTCTCCTGAGGTGGGGGGAAGGGGCATGAACAGGATTTGTAAGCACTGATTGATTCTGAGAAATCACCCAGCAATCCCTGACTTCCATGGGTGGTATGCAGAAATAGGTTTTCCTGATTTCTGTTTCCCAGTACATCGTCCCTTTGTACTCACAATGCACGTTCTCCTTTCACTTGGTACCTCTGAAGTCCATCTGCAGGGCTGGCCATTGCTTTGGAGCAAGAGGAGCAGCAGGATGCTAGGCTGTGCATTTGCCTGCTGGGGCAACATGGCCGGTGGAGGGAAGCGGTCCAAGGGCAAGGGATTCTGCTGCTCTGGAGGCCCAGAGGGACCAGAGGCTCTGTCTCCTCCTCTGCCTGGAAGACCACTGATCAGATCCACTTCTGCGCTGTCGCCACTGCTGACTTGAGTCCCTCAACCACTGCAATAGCCACTGGCTTGGCAGAAGTTACTACAGTATCATACAGAGAACTTATACTGCCCTGAAAGTTCTCTTTACTCCATCAGCTTGATTTTAAATCTCTTCAACCCCAGTGAATATTAAAAGGTTTTGCTTATACTATTCATGATTCTCGGTGAAATTCGTATCTCTTTACCAGCATGTCTTTCTTTTGTTACTGTCTTTCTCTCCTCATTTAGTTTGAATGCCACTTCAGGGTTGGGATTGTTTTCGTGTTTGCACATTTTGCCAAATACGAACTAAACATTTACCAAGTGTCAGTCAGGAGAGGAAGAAAATGAACCAGTTCCCTTCTATTTTCTTCATCTATTTGCTTATTCATTTTGTCTTTTGTTCAGTCAACAAACGTGTATTGAGCACCTGTTTCATGCCATCCATTGCTGTAGGCATGGAGGATACAGCAGTGAACAAAAGACATTTCCTGCTGTAGTCTTCTAGAAAGGGGAAATAAACAATAAACAAATAAGCACATGATATGTCATATGGTGATAAGTGCTATGGAGAAACATCCTGCAGGGACAGGCAGTTGCCATTTTAAACAACGCGGTCAGAAGACTTTTTGGGGAAAGTGATATTTAAGTACAAAAACTGAATAAACAACTACCTGTATTTCCCATTCCACCTGGAATGCATTGCCCTCAGTCTCCAGGGCAATTCAAACCCTACCTGCCCTACAAAACCCAGCCCATCAGTTGTCATGTTTATACTTATACTAAGGAAAGTATTTACTAGTTGACTGAAATTCAAATTTAGCTGTATGTCCTGTGTTTTATCTGGCAACCTTAGCACCCCAGTGCTTCCCCCAAGCTGGAACTATTCCATTTCTCTTTTGAGCTGCCATGCCTTTCTCTTCTCTGAAGACAACACTTAGGCACTCATACCTCAGCAGAGTTACCTTTATCAGCCTAGCTAAGCGTTCCCTTGGAGGTCAGGGAGGAAAGAGGAAATGCAGTACAATGCAAGACAGGGTGGTTTCAACTGTAGAAAATCAGGTCACAAAGGCCCCGAGGACAGCTCGTTCACAGGGAGATATTTGGAGAGCGCCAGCATTAGGAGGTTTTGCTAAATGGGAGCAGGAGAAAGTGCCAAAGCCAACTTCCAAATTAGTTAGGGTTTCGGCGGATAAAGAATGATCGAGTTTAATACTGAGGCAGAAAGTTCGCTTTTTCTTTCTTTAAGGAGCTGGCCTTTATGGAGCTGGAGTGAATCATTTGTTTCACCCTCTTTCTTCCCCCAACAGAGACCTGACACATATGCTCAACTACCAGGAGCAACAGCAAATGCAGGCACCTGCCAGCTCTGCTAATTACCAAACGCCCCCCAGGATGAGGGGACGGGGTTAACACCTGGGAAGAGGTAGCTGACTGCTCAAACCGGAGGATGTTGGCGTTGCAGTTCTTGCAGGGAGCCGGATCATTAATCAGAGAAATAGTGCTTTGTACCTGGGAAGCAGGGCCAGAGAGAGTCTTTTACTTTCGATTAGCGGGTGTTTGTTACAGAAAGAACATAAACTGATTTTCCTAGCTTTCCTGTAGCAGAGAATGTTGGCACCTTGGAAGAGCCTGGTGTGAACTCATCTGTATTTAGGTAAAATTTGTTGCCTGGAACATTAATGAAAGGTGTACTCACCAGGTTGCTTCCTCTATAAATGACCTTAGTGCTTCTATCTGATTATGTTGTGCATCTATTGATTTTAAATCCAGGCACTTTGATGATGTGGGCAATGTAGTGACTGTTAAAAGGCTTCCAGAGAACACTATTTAACAATTTCCCATTCCTTTTTACTATGCCCTGTAGCCTTTTCAGTGTTTTCCTAATTTATTTATTGTTGGACGCATAATAATGGCAAAATTTTAAAGCATTTTCTCCATTCCAATGGGCCAGCCAGAGTGCTGAGGACACCGTAAAAATGATCTCATTTAACTCTTTCAGCAGCTCTACAAGGAAGGAAACTCCTCCTCCAAATTCACATAGAAGAAAATGGTGGCTTAGAAAGATGAAGAGATTTGACGGAGGACTTCCCTCTTTCCATCTGTCTGGCCAGCCTGCCTGGATGTTTTTGCTGTTTTTGAAGTTTTTCAGGAACAACATGCAGGAGGGGCCAGCCCTTAGTGCTAACCTCAGGATGGGCATATTTTGACATCTTTCCAATTTTGACTGTCACACCTCAAGTGCTCTCCTCACTAAGCCGATTTGTGACCAGTACCTCCTCTGCCTCCCTGGGGCTGTGGATCAGACCTGTGGCTTGTGATTTCTAGGAAGAGAGCGAATGTCCAGGACCCTGGAGTACATGCCCGCTGTCACCATGTTCACCGCAACCGTATCAAGATCAGGTGTGAATTTTGAGGTTAAACAAAAGTTACTGTTTTCCTGGTTCCAGGCATTCATTTCTTTATTGATATTACTGTATACTGTATCATAAACATAGTAATTTTCTGTTTGTCTGCACTACAGATGTTTAAAGGATTTTTGTATTTCATTTTAGAATAAAGAAAAACAGGAAATTCTGTGTCTTCCATTCATGAGCCTGAATACAGTTTTCACTTTTAAGATGATGTAAAAGGAAGTCTATTTCATCTAGGCATCAGGGTTAGAAAAGAAACGGCAACAACAGCCCCTTTAAAACAGTGTTCCTCAAAGTAGTGTCTCTATTGAAGACGTAATTCAAAAGGAAACTTGGTTATTTATCTGCTGCCATTTGAGATGATAACTAGTGTTAAGATTTCCTTGGAAGCAAACGCCACTCACAAAATTTTTATTCAAACATTTAAAAATCAACACAAAACTATCCTTTTAGAACATATTTGGAACTTATTTAAATCTCTTAATATTCACTGGGGTTGAAGAGATTTAAAATCAAGGTGATGGAGTAAAGAGAACTTTTAGGGCAGTGAAAGTTCTCTGTATGATACTACAGTGATGGATACAAGTCACTATACATTTGTGTATAATCCATACAAAGTACACCACCAGGAGTGACCCCTGAAGTAGACGACTATGGGTTCCCTGGCTTCCTAATAATCAACCCAGGAGCTTCTTATATATTCAGGTTCCTGTTCTCCCCCCGAGACGTCTGCTCTGGCAGCACGGAGGGGAGCCCCAGCCTTGACATGTAGAACAAGCACTTGGGAGTGTCTGGTGGTTTCTGGGGTTTAGGAACCACTGCTCTGGGAGACAGCACCTCTCAAGCCACAGCTGCCTACAGCTTTGGGAAAGACCTTTCATTCTTCCATTCAGTCAACTGCTTCCTTGCACGTTAAGTAACGCCTTGAAAGTTAATGGATGGAAAGTGTTAAATGATTTATTTGAGACTCAGTTCTGTTCGCGTCAGGAGAAGCTATTTCACCACAATGGTGCATAAGCAGTAACAGTCCCTGTTACATGTTAAATATTTACAATTTGCCAGGTGCTATGCTAGGCGTTTCTTATACATGACGTCTAATCTTTCCAGGAAAACAATATTATTCTCGTTTTATAGATGAGGAAACTCTAACACCAAGAAGTTAAGTATTTGCATAAGGTCATACTATTACAAAATGACAACGTCAAGGTTCAGGTCTGACAGACAACAATGCTTAGGCCTTTTTCTCTACTCCAGTAGCTCTCAAACAAGAGTGTGTGAGGGAAATGGAAAAACAAAAACAAATTAAAAAAAAAAACAACCCAAAACAAAAATGAACTTTAAAAAATTTCAAAAATTTCTAAAAATTGGGATTCCAGGGAAGCTTTTGTTACAGACAAACTCTGGGAAAGCACAGCCTGGAGTACACAAGTGTTTCATCTTCCCAATGTTTGAGTCCTCTTTTCTTCCGCCCGATCCAAACACTGAGCCCAGAGAATATGACTTCCAGTAGCAGCAGTAGTAATAGTACTAATAATAAACAATATTTCTTGAGCCCTTCCTCTGAGCCAGGCATTGTTCTAAACTTCAAATGCATTAACTCTTCAATCCTCATAGCAACACAAAAAGATAAGCATTACAATTATTTATGCTTTACAGAGAAAACTTAGGCATCGCTGTGCAGAGCAGACCTGGGAGCCTGTGCTCTGAATCACTAGGCTACCCTGCGTTTCCCTGGTTATTCAAAGAGAAGATAAATTTGAGAGTGGACTAAGATAAGATACAACTGGCTCCTTCCAGCATATCTCAAGCGAGAAGGCTTTACCTCTTTGGCTTAAATGAGCCTCAAGTGAGCCTTTGCTAGCTGGGACTAGTGGGCAGGTCTGTAGCCAGGCCAGCCTCTGGGAAGATGAATGTAGGGGACAGAGAGGCTGGCAAACAGCATGTGCATCCCGGAGCAGTGTCACTGGGTCATCGGGTGGTTTGGACTGGATGGTGGTGAGAGGCCCTCTCCCATCGCACTGTAATATGCTGGCGTGCTGTGGGAGTCACGGGGAAAGCACCAGGTCTGTGCTGTGTTTAGTCCCTGCAAGCATGACTGTGAGCTGAGAAAAACTAATCTCCCAGGCTCAGCACCACACTCCTGTCAGGAAACACAAGGAGCTTCCTGCTTGGAATCCCCCACAGCTCATTTCCCAGGACTTGGAGGCCACTTCTTAGAAGCCCCCAGGGCCCAAAGCTTCCTTCCCCCCCCACTTTTTCCTATTACATGACTTTCCCTTCAAAATTGGTGGACACTGGGGATATATTGTACAGCACAGAGAAATATAACCGTTATTTTGTAATAACTTAAAATGCAGTATAATCTATAAAAATATTAAATTACTATTTTGCACACTTAAAACTAACATAATATTGTAAATTAACTATATTTCAAATTAAAAAACGGCAGATATTTCCATCTTCAATGTTCCTGAAGATAAGCACACAAACTTTTTTCATTATAACTCTTTTCATTAATAATCAATAAAAGGAACTGGTAGAAGGAACTGGTAGGAAATGGTAGAAGCCAAATCTAACGAACACGGTCACATTACAAAGGGGTCAAGAATCTCAGTGTTTTCAACCCAGGTGATGTACCTGGGATTGCTCCTGACTCCCTTTCTCACAGACTCCCCAGATCAAGTTCTCCTCTCTAAACCATTATCTCACCAAACCTCGAGTCCTTCACCCTTCAGATGCTCTGGGAAATGGTTCTCCACCTTGAGTGTGTGGTGGAATCTCCTAGAGGTCTCGGTATAATTTCTGGCCTGGTGTAGGTCTGCAGTCGGAATGAGAATTTGCATTCCTAACAACTTCCCAGGGGCAGCAGTTGCTGCTGCTGCAGGGATCACACTTTGAGAACTGTTTTTCAGTAGTTTAAGGCTCTCAGGTTTGAGGATATAATTCAGCCTGAAACATAGGTCATTTAAAGGGGGAGGGATCACCAGATAAAATATACAATGCTCAGTTAAATTTGAAGTTCAGATAAACAAATAATTTTTTAATGTACATCCCAAATATTGCATGGGACAGACTTAAATTAAAAAATTATTTTTTGCTTATCTGAAATTCAGATTTATTGGAGTGCCTGTGTGTCCTGCATTTTCATTTGCTAAGTCTGACAGCTCTATTTCAAGGACATCATATGTGTGACTTTCCTGAGAGCAAAACAGCTACTCTGTGACTCAAGCTATCTTCCTAGATAATTTCCTCCCACCACCCAGCTCTCAGGCCCCTAAAATGGATTTCCCACCTCTGAGGTGGATCCTTCTTTCTTGTCCCAACCTTCCACTGAGACATCCCTGTAGAACCTGCCTGCTTACTTAGTGTATCCCAGGGTTGACAGCACCACAGTCCCTGGGAGCTCATGATTGCCGTTCCTCTTTGTCACCTGAGTCTTTCAATATGCTTTAACAGTGGGGCTTTAGGGAAAAGGTAGGAGAGAATGTGGAGCCTGCAAAGCACACGGTCGGCTTCCTACTTTGCTGATGCCAAGACTCGCCAAGCTGGTGCACCTGAGAAGACTCCTTAGTAAGCTCAGAGAGGGGCAGTTTGTCTATCGGAGCAAGAAGCCTGGTGATGTTGCCATGCAGAATAAATGTTACTAACACACAGTGTGTAAGAGCTGTTTCTAGGCAAGTTAAGTCTTGCAATTTGTGCTTAATTTTTAAATCCCTCAATTGCCCCTATACAGGCATTTCTGAAGGTTGACAAGCTTCCTTTCTAGGGTGTGTCAACTTTAGAATATGGTTCCTAAAAGCAGCAGGAGATTTCTTTGCCACTGATTATAATACTGATACTGGTGATGAGTTAGATAAGGAAATTAGCGAAAATAATGAGATACGCTTGGATAAGAATTAGAGCTTAAGGAAAAAAGTGAAAATAATTAAAAAAAATAAAATTAGAAAGTCAACTATTGGATCAAACAGCACATCAGACACAATTGGGAAAACACATGTAAGAGTACCTTGTTGCACTAAATACAAAGCACTTGATAAAGTTAGTGGTCTATCTTTCCCCATAGGGAAGAGGCTGACATCTTGATTGTATCATTAGCACCAAGACCTGCCCTACTGAACTGACTGTAGGAAAGCCTCAGGCCAAATAACATACTGGGTGGGAACACAGCCCCACCGATCAGCAGACTTCCTGAGCCATAAATGCCTCTAGACATGACCCTACCCACCAGAGGTCCAGGGACAAGCTTCACCCAGCAGTGGGCAGGCACCAGCTCCTCCTGCCAGGAAACCTGCAAAAGCCTCTAGTCCAGCCTCATCTGTGGAGGGGGCAGATACCAGAAATAAGAAAACAATAATCCTAAAGCCTGTGGAAGGAATCCACAACCCTTGAGTGGCGAGAGAGGAGTGTACTGCCGGGATACATAAGACATCTCCCACTGAGGGCCATCTCTCCAAGGTCGAGAAACTAACTAACCTACCTAAAAATACAGATAGAAAGATAGACAATATGAGGCGGCAGAGGACTATCTCTTAGACCAAGGCTAGAAGAGGAAATGTGATGAGGAGATAGGCAATTTTTCTGAGAAACAGTTTGAAGTAATGATGGCAAAGACGTTCAGAGAACTCAACAGTATAGATGCACAGAGTGAAGTGTTTAGCAAAGAGTTGGAAAATACAAAGAATACCCAGAGTTGAAGAATAAAATCACTGAAATGAACAATACACTAGAAAGAACCAAGAACAGACTAAATGAGGCAGAAGAACAGATCAGTGAGCTAGAAGGTTAGTCGAAATCACTATTGCAGAACAGAAAAAAGAAAAAAGAATGAAAAGAAATGAGCATAGTTTAAGAGGACTCTGGGACAACATGAAGTGCACTAATATTCACATTATAGGGGTCCCAGAAACAGAAGAGAGAGAGAAAGGACCTGAGAAAATTTTTGAAGAGATAATAATAGAAAACTTCCCCAATTTGGGAATGGAAACAGTCATCCAAGTCTAGGAAGCGCAGAGAGTTCCAGAATCAACCCAAAGAGGAACACACCAAGGCACATAGTAATCAAATTGACAAAAATTAAGGATAAGGAGAAAACATTAAAATTAGCAAGAGAAAAGGAACAAATAATATACAAGGGGACTCCCATAAGGTTATCAGCTGACTTTCAGCAGAAACTCTACAGGCCAGATAGGAGTGGCATGATATATTTAAAGTGATGAAAGGGGAAAACTTACAACCAGGAATACTCTACTCATCAAGGCTCTCATTCAGATTTGATGGAGAAATCGAAAACTTCCCAGATAAACAAAAGCTAAAAGAATACAGCACTATCAAACCAGCTTTACAACAAATGTTAAAGGAACTTCTCTAGTCATCAAACCATAAGAAAAGAGAACAAAAAGAAGAAAGAGGGAAAAAAAAGACCTACAAAAGATTGCTTTGGCAATTGGGGGTCTTTTATGGTTTCATATAAATTTTGGAATTGTTTGTTCTAGTTGTGAGTCGTGACTACTTTGACAGGGGTTGCATTAGATCTGTAGATTGCTTTGGGTAGTGTGGCCATTTTGACAAGGCTGATTCTTCCAACCCAGGAGCACAAGATATCCTTCCATTTCTTTGTGTCATCTTTACTTTCCATCATCAATGTTTTAGTTTTCAGAGTATAGGTAACCCCCTTGGTTAAGTTTATTTCTAGGTATTTGGTTGTTTTGATGCAATGGAAATGTTTATGCCAGTTATAAAATCCTTGTTTCTGAAGTGAAAATAAAAGGTGAATGAAGGGCCACACATGGCAAAATATCCTTCTTTCTTCTGGGTGAGTTGTATTCCATGACATATATATGCTGCATCTTCTTTATCTATTCATCTATTGATGTGCACTTAGGATGCTTCCATATCTTGGCAATTATAAATAATGTTGCTGTTAATAGTGGGGTGTATGTATCTTTTTGAATTAATATTTTTGTTTTTCTCGGATATATGCCCAGGAGTGGAACTGATGGGCTATACGGTGGTTCTATTTTTAGGTTTTTGAGAAACCTTCATATTGTTTTCCATGGTGGCTGCACCAATTACATTCCCACCAACAGTGTACAAGGGTTCCCTTTTCTCCACATCCTTGCCAACATTTGTTATTTGTGTTCTTTTTGATGGTGGCCATTCTGACAGGTGTGAGATGATATCTCAGTGTGATTTTGATTTGCATTCTTCTGATATTAGTGATGTTGAGCAAAATTTCATGTTCCTATTGGCCATCTGCATTTCCTCTTTTGGAAAAATGTCTGTTCAGTTCTTCTGCCCATATTTGAAATGGACTGGTTGCTTTTTAATTGAAGTACAGGTGATTTAAAATTTCTGTTGTACTGTTGATTTAAAGTTTCTGGTGTACAGCATGGATGGATTTGGAGGGCATTATGCTAAGTGGGAAATAAGTCAGACAGAGAAAGACAAATACTATAAGATACCACTTACATGTGGAATCTAAAAAAATACAACAAACTAGTGAATATAACAGAAAAGAAACAGACTCACAGAGGTAAAGAAAGAACTAGTGGTTACCAGTGGGGAGAGGGAAGGGGGAGGGGCAAGATGGAGGCGGAGGATGAAGAGGTATGAACTATCAGGTATAAAATAAGCTACAAGGATGCACTGTGCAACACGGGGAATACAGCCAGTATTTTATAGTAACTATAAATGGAGTGTAACCTCTAAAACTTGTGAATTATTATATTGTATGCCTGTAACATATAATATTGTACATCAGCTATACTTCAATTTAAAAAGTATGATATTGTAAAATAAATACATAAAATTTTTTTAAAAATTAAAAAAAGAGAAAAACAAAAAAAAAATAAAATTAGTGGTCTATAGATTGTGTGTATAGAGCCAGCTGCCCCTGATTACTGCCAGTGGAGTATTAGAGAAAAGAGAGGTGACCCCATCAAGCAACATCTGAGGGCAGAAATTCTCCCTGCAGCAGCCTCCTACTAAGAGACAAGTGAGAGCTCCAAGAAAGAAGGACCCAGGGTAACTTCTTCACCAGTGGATCTGCAGCATCTGAAATAATTCTTGGTCAGTGCTCAGTAAACATTTGTGAACTGAATGAATGAATGAGTGAATGAATAATGGTGTACTTAATAATAGCTGGTAGAAAGCTGGTAACACTGTTTGGAGGTTTTAGGTAACTCTGGGACTACACATCTCTAAAATTATCTGGAAAAAAAATAAAAAATTCAGTACATTGAAAAATATTTTTGTGCCCAATGCCAAATGCCCAGATGTTGCCACCTGAAGAGAGATTTGGGTTTCTGTACAACATTGGACGGTTGGCAGTGGTTCTCTCTTAGTATTCTCTTATTTGGATGTCGTGCTGAGAAAAACCCAAGCAGGACTCCCACCTCCACAATCTCTCTTCCATGCCTCCACTCTCCCGGCACAGTTTGAGATACTGAATTTAAAACTTTTAAATGCCAGCCAGTGAGGTGCTGATGTAGTCTTTATCAGTTCTAGCAGATAATCCCAAGCTTATCTTTAATGCAGCCTATCCACTGAGGAAGTGGCAGGGGGAAAACACAAGTAAATGATTTTCACTGCTAAATCACTTTCCGTCTGGCCACACTGCACACCACATGTGTATTCTCCTCTGTCCACAATGACTTTTTTCTGGCTCTCAGGCAGATGTGATTCCATCAACACAAAATCAGCTGAAAAGCCAGCCGTTTCATCTACAAGGCAATCTACAAATCCACAGATAGGAGGCCACCTCCGCAGGATCAACCTCAAACTGTGCATTTCCTCTACAAAGACATCTACAAGTTGCAAAGCAGACGAGATGGCAGCTCTGTGCTTATGTCTCCTGGGGTCTCAGTGCTGCTCCTTCTCAGCGGGGTCATTTCCACTCGCAGGCATGGAGTAGATTTTCTAAAACGGATGGAAGCCTAGCAAAACAGAATAACGACTAGAATCTGCCAATCAGCTATAATCTTTACACCCTGAAAGCCTAACTGAACTGTAACACTCAGAGCAAAATCAGAAGTTACATGTGAATGACAAGCTTGTAACCAAATCACTACAAGGTTAATATTGCTATAAGATTTCATCTCCAACTATAAAAGCCTCTGCCAGAACCCTACACAATGTCTCCCTCTTTTAGAGGCACTATAGGCAGAAGAATGCTCTGTTTCCTGCATAGACTGTTCTGGAAGAAAGCACAGGTATTCTAGAATCCAAGGGATAGTTCTTCAAAGACGTAATTCCCGCAGAATGTTGACTAAATTCCAATCCCTCACTCCTCTCTAGCCCAGTTGCCTCACACAGTTTGAAATTTGATTGCCAGTGAAGAGAAGCCTCAGTACATTTGTATTTGCCTCAAAGACATTTACTTTTAATAATAATTATAAGCAGAAACCCTGTGTGAACAGAAACCCTGTGCCAACAAGTGGCGCTTTCTTTATCAACAACTATGAGAAAAATAAATGCCGGCAGGCTTAGGGGTGAAATATCCCCTCTTGAAAGCTGTGGGGCCATCTCTCAACCCAGTGTTAGATTATGGAGCAAGTAAGATACCTAGTTTGCAAGCACAAGTTTCCAAGCATCCCTCATAGCTACAGAAAGTTCCATCATGTGTTATAAGAATGTGCCGTTTGAGTTATTAATGACTCCACAGCCGCGTGCAAAGGATGGCTGTGCGTTGGAGGTGAGCTGACCAGAAAAGCAGATGCGTGCCTTATTTCTGATCACACTTATGCTTGTACTGTAGCACGTTCTTGAGATAAATGACTTGAAAGACTTGAAAACTGCTTAGCTGCAATAGACATCGGTCCTGATAACAGAGGGAACGGTTTATTACTAAACTCTACTGGGCCTAAGATTATGCTGGAAAGAGATACAAATATGTATGAGATGCATAAAGCTGTATTAAGAGAACACTTCTGTGTAAAGCTGAATATCAAGCATGACAAATGTTGAGTCCCAGGTTTGCCAGAAAATGAATTCTTATAGACAGAGGAGAATATACCATTAGGTTGTACAACATGGCAGAGATGCACAAAATTTTCTCCAATTATCTTTAACCATGAAGGATTATTTCTGTCCCTGACATCTCCCCAACCAAAGCAATATGTTCCACTGGAATTGATACAATGTTCTAAAATTCCCTAAACCCACATTAGCACCTTCGAGGTTGGCATGGCTAAGACTCATTTTCTTCAGGTGTACAGAGTCCTTAGGGAAGGTGGAAAAGGGGGCAGAGCCTGGGATTTGGCAGCATGATACTAAAGTAATGGAAAAGGAGGAGGAAACTCTGTCAATTATCTATGTATTTGATATATTCTAGAAACAGCAAACCTCCAGACATTTAGACACTTTTTTTTCATGATGAAGGCAAAAGATCCAGTCTCTAGTTCTGAATTTGTTATTTTGGGGGGGGGGGGGCATAACCCCAGAGTTAAATTAAAGCCTAGAATTACATTTCAAAAATCATAGACGAAGAATTTGTAACTATTTTTCTCTACATTAAAAATCATGGCTGGGCTCTAAGCTCACAGAAGTGCGTGACTTCACTCAGTATATTCTTTATCTCTGAAGAGAAAAGTGACTATTTTAGCATCATCTAGAGTTTCGTGCTTGAAACAGCACCTAAGGTATATTCATGAACCAGAAAAGGCCTTATTACTGTTATACAATTCCGTTTTGGCATCTACTCAGCCACGAAAGCAGTTTCATTTTTATGTGAAATATGCCAGATGGCATATGCATTGCACGGTTAAAACAAACATGCAGAACTCAGTTCTGCTGCAGGCACTTTACTGAAGGGAACATTTGGTCATGTGGTTATATTATCTGCACGTTGTCCTTTAAAAGTAACCAAAGCCCTAAGTTAGGAGATGCTTCTGTCAGTGTTCTTTTTTTTTTTTTTTTTTTTTTAAAGCTTGTTTTGGCAAGCGAGGGGTGTAGCTGTGGGATTCACTAACAATCACTGTGCTGATAACTGTAACTGCCAACTGGTAGTGATGTCTGAAGTCTGGCCCGAGCAGAGCTTCTAAAGAACTCAGACTGCTATTAAAATTTTTTTCCATATCAGCTAATGCAGGTAGAAGGAACTGAAAATACATATTGGATTGTTTCAGGATGGAGAATGAGGTCTATTGATTAATTAAATCACATAGGATTTCAATTAAACCACAGAGGGTTTAAGTTTTGGGAGAGTTCTTTTAATATAGTTATTGAAGAAAAAGGAGAGGGAGATTCAAACACACCTTCCTTCAAAGAAACATAAATATTAAAATAATGATACTGTGATCTTTACAAGCAGGATCAACTTTAACAGTATTCGACATGAGGGTCACGTATGTATGTGAGAGAAAGAGACCTGTATGGGACAGAATTCAATTAAAGCGAGCAAATATTGACCACCTGCTACCTTCCTCACATTGTGCCAGGTGAAATGAGAGATATATGACCTCAATTATAAATCTTAGTTGGAGGAATCATATTATAAATGCATAAAACAGAGCTAAAATTGAATAGTATATTGCCAAGATATGAGATAATTAGGGGTAATCTGAGCAGCTCTATCTCAAAAGCTGCTACAAGCCCTTATGGAGATTTGAAGTGAGCCTTGCCTCTCTCCCTATCAGCCCCCTTTTGCCAAACCTTGGAATAGGGTCAGAGAGGACCTAGTCTTTGTCCTTAGATCAAAGGTTATCCCCCTTTTGAGCTGAACTTTGAGCATACCTGTCCTGTCACCTGTCCTAAATCCATGCTCACCTCTCCACCTGTTTAACAAGAACTCAAGTCTTACGTGTGCCCTACCAGTTGTGCATGCCCTGTGGAGGAATACTATTTCAAATTGTCATTAGTCATTTCCACACTGTGAAAACAGGATTCAGGTCCCACTCTGTGTGAGGGAAAGAGACAGCTCATGAGGGCACCTGGAACTTGAAAGAGCTGGGAAGATGGACCAACAAGAAAAAGGAGGACAAAGTTAAGAGGACGGAGCAGCTGCAACCAGACCTCATTCACAGCCTCGTTGCCCAGGGCAGCCTTCCACTCTGCCCCAGCAACTAATCAAGAACCTACTGAGTGATCACCAATGAGGACGTCTCTTAGACTCCAAGCCACATGGCTGGAAAGGACGTTAGAGCTCATTGGCTATTTTGGCTTTTTACCATCAAGAGTAACTCCCTCCAGGACACGTGCTTGAGTCCCAGGTACTCTTCCTAATGTCATGATGCTTCCTGGGACAGACGTGTGTGGAAAGCTGTGGGGGAGGCCTTTCCTGATGGAGGACAGAAGCAGGAAGGTGGACCTGGCAGATCTGCTAAAGAATCAGTTCCTTTTTTTCCTGGCTTTTTATTCATCCCACAGTTGGTACATATATGACACTGTCTAATTTTCTAATGTGAGACATGTGAACATCTCCTAAACTAGCTTGTAACCTTTTAGGGGGGCCAGGACAAGGGTGAGGTGAGGGACGCCTGCCACGATCCTGTGAGTGTCCCCTGGCACTGTACACTATTACTGCCTCACTCATCTCACTTTAGATCGAGCCCTGCGTTAAGACAACTCTAGCAATGTTGACCACGTTATTTATAATACAAGGCAAGATAGAGATTTGGGGAGACTGTTATTCAGAGAATTAGCCAAAAATTGGCACATATAAAATGAATGGCTAACTGAATTCATGACTCTTTCCTGCACAATAATTACATTAGCAAAACAGAGATGGAGAGCCTATGCCTTAGAACTAACTATGAAATATATATAGTTTTAGTATGTTACAGGATTCCAAACCCCAAATAATCACAGTAACTCCAGCAGACTTATTTTAGATGCATCCAAACATCAATATATTTCCTATGGGTTACAAATTCAATTTAAAATGCAATGTCCTAAGTTATGGAGGTCATGATTGTCAGCGTTACTGCCATGTGACAAATGGAGGAGGGTGATAAGTCAGCGGGAGAACGGGCAGAGATGAGTAGGCCACATCTCACATGTGATCATCCACTAGAACACGCAGCTTTTCAGCTTTTGAAACGTAGACTAGGTTAAAAGTGGCTTCTCTTTCGGATAGGTAATGGTGTTTGCATTAGGGCACTTCACTCTGCCAGCACCAAGGCTGAACTGATCAACTGTCTCCGTCTTATGCTGCAATGAAATGATGCTCAGGCTGAGACTGTTGGGTCTAATGCATGGCAGAATAAATGCAGCCCAGCTGATGGACAATTCTGAGTCCCTCAAGAGCTTAAATGTGAATTTTGAGGAGAAATCAAGAGAGGATGGTAGCAGTGAGAAGTCAAGACTTCTTTTTTTGAAATATTAGAAACTTCAGGCAAACCCAAACCAGCTTAATCATCAAAGAGAAGTTGGTTGGCTCAGGAAATCCGAGTTACAGTTGATCATCAAAACAAAACAAAATGAAACAAACAAACAAACAAAAAACAAGGATGTATTTGGGCCTCAGGAAGACACAGGGCGAGGACCCAGGTAATGAATGCGTCTCTCTCACTCGCCTTCTTCCTCTCTCTTTCTCTCTCTTTTCTGTGTGCTTTTCTCAGTTGGATTCCTCCTTTCCCACCACAGACCATCTTTCTCCAAATATTAAGAAATTTGGCCAGGGGAACAGGGTGGGCAAGAGAGGATGTGGCTGGAGAGACAATTCCACGGATGGCCTTTTAGCATTCATTCCAAATGTCACCTTGTACCAAAGACTGTTTCACCCTTTAAAGAGGAAGCTAACCCGACAGATGTGTTAAACACTAAGCATTCCCTTATCCTTTATCATTTAAAAGAGGGAAAAGATGAGGACATTTGAACCACATTTAGGGACAACACAATATACCTGTGTTTCTATGGCCTTTCTTTCCTGTCTTGCTGAGCCTAACTCTGTCTTGTCGAGAGGGTAAAATAGGACCACGGAGAGGCTGGGGCTTTGATCTCTGCTTGGCCACAGTTCTGGAAAGATAGACTAGGAGGGAGTCTGGAGCCCCCTTGGTCACAATGTCCAGAGAAGCATCATTCATGCTTCAGTAACCAGTACAGGAGTCAGCTTTTGAGACGGTCCTTTGCTGCCACTCTTGTTTGTGTGGTTTTGTTTTGAAGAGTGAAAAAGCAGAAGAGGTCTCTTGTGTGGGTCTCAGAATAATGAAATTTCTGGGAAAAATCTCAACAGAGACTTCTCCCCGCCCTCATTTGAAGAAGTCTCCTGACCTGCAGGAGTCTGTATCAGTCAGCAATTCTCTGAAAAGGTGGAAGAGAAAAGTTGACTCTACTTTCCTGATTGTAACAATAGCCATAGCAACATCAAAAACAAGTATTATTACTTTTAAATAAAACAGCTAACATTTGTTAAGTTTGCAACACACAGGTACAGCTCTAGAAGTTTTATGTACATATGGTCACTCCACTTTCATTACAATCCAGTTTCCAAATGAGGTCTATATACTTTTTTTTTTTAGCAATTTGTTCAAGAGACTGAACTCTTTGTGTGTGTAGAGGGAAGGTAATTAGGTTTACTTATTTTATCGGAGGTACTGGGGACTGAATCCAGGACCTCATGCATGCTAAGTAGGCACTCTACCACTGAGCTACACCCTTCCCCCTGAGGTATATATTCTTTTTTTTTTTTTTCATTCTTCTTTTTTTTTTTGGCAGTGTAGGTAATTAGATTTATTTATTTATTTGAATGGAGGCACTGGGATTGAACTCAGGACCTCATGCATGCTAAGCATGTACTCTACTGCTGAGCTATGCCCTCCCCTCTCTGAGGTATATATTCTTAAGACCCTTAAAATCCAGCAAGTCTCATTTACTAAAATTCAGCATCTAATTAACCCAGTTGTTGGACACGTGATAGATGTTTAAAATCCAGTATTTAAACAAACGAGACTCCCTATACTAGATCACAACTCCTAGAAACTGTTACCAAATGTTGTCAGTGGAAAGAAGGAAAGTATTTCTTTGCTCTCTCAGAAACTTCAGGGATTTCCCGAGTGGTAGTGACACTTGAGTGGTAGCAACTTGTCCAAATAAATTCATCAATTTGTTCATGAGGCAGTCTTGACAAATGCACTGGTCTGTAGCTAATATCACATAAAAAGAAAAAAAATCTAAGATATAACCACATCCCCATAGAATCTATTTTTCTGAAAAGTGAAAGTTAAGTTCTTTCTACATCCCTTTCCATTTTGGAAAAGGGATCTTGCCCTTCTGGGTCCTTTATGGATTTAAAAACTTAATTCAATAGTATTTATTTTGCACCCATAAGGATATATTCCCCTTAATGACTTGACAAAATAAACGCTTCAGTTAAGTTTGACTATACTTTGCCTGTAGCTTTTAAGATTTTTCTCCCCCTGAATTAATAAAACATACAAAATGCAGATGGTAGCATATGGTGCCTTCCATGGGAACATTTCCTTTAAATTATTGAAAATTCTGCAATCTGACTCCACTTTAATAAACACATGAAAAGCACCTCTTACATTATAAATGTGTAACTAGCCAGATTAAGTATTTTCACATGCTTTGCTGATTTTTCCAATACCTTCAGGAGTTGTAATAAATATTTTATGATTAATCAAAGGATATGATACATGCTATTTAACATCTATTAAGCACCTGCCTAAATATTTCTGAACTATCAAGGGGAGTGACATTCTATATCCAGCTATTGCAAACAGCCAGCCTGGCATTTCATACATTCCAGGGACATCGCACATTCACAGAACTTAGTAATCAAACAATCCATTAAGACATCATCCCCTAAATCTCAAGACTGACCTGCACATAGGAAACAGAGGAATGTAAATTATAAAAACCTCCCTGGGGACAATTTGGAAATATTCATTAACATCCTTAAAATTGTTTGCAACTTTTTGACCTAGAAATTCTACTTCTGGGAATTCATCTTAAGGAAGCAATTAAATACCTGAAAGAATTTATGTTTATCACAGCATGACTTACATCAGTGTAGTTAGCATGCCCCAACTTGTGACTTTTATAATAAAGTAAAATTTTCACTGAATACTCAAAATGGCAATCATGTGCCATTTTGCCCTCTGTTGCCTATGCCAGAAGTTAAGTTGACCTCGAATTTTCAGTCCATTATTTCTGAGAAAAAAAAGTTTGACTGGAAAAATACTCTGGTATATTTTTAAGAAGAACGCAGGTTACAAAGTCCTGTGTATGTACGGGATTATGCCATTCAATGCATGGGGGAAAATTTATCTGTCTATATACCAAAATGTTAGGAGTGGTTATCACTGGATGGTTGGGTTGCAAATGATTTCTACTTTATTTTTAATATTTATTCTACAATTTCCAAATTTCAACACAAGTAATTATTATTTTCATTTTTAACCAACGAACACAGTACATTTGATAAAAGCTATCAAGGTCCTAAACATGGGTGCTGCCCAGCCAACCACCAGTAATGACCTCCTCTTCCAGAATATTCTCGTTTCTAAGGGCTCAGTTTTTGGCTTGCCCACGAAAGCTCCTGGGAAGCCTCTGACACCAGCTTCGTATGTCGTGCAAAGCCCCTCAGATATAATGCTGTGACCTTGTTCACAGTTCCACCCACATCACTCCGACTCGTTCATTTTATGAATGGAAACGCTGCGGAGATGGCTGGCAAAATCACACAAGTACATCATCTCAGGTGGAATCTGAACTTGTATCATTGAGTTACCAACCTTGTTCATTCAGGAGTCTAAACTTGCAGATTCCATTTCTCTCCATAGTGAAAAGCCCCACACATTAAAAACGGAGGCTTTGAAATTCTTCAGTTTAACCTGGAAAGAACTGGGTTCAGGACAAACCCATATATCCAGTATCCTACAGACCACTGCCCCTGACCCCGCCTCCCCCCCCCCCATCGCCCCCGCCACCCCTTGTACAAGGAGCAGCTCACACTAAGTTCAGAGAAACTCTTCCAGTAGCGCCCTACTGCCTACTGGATCAGGGGCAGACCCCTCACTCTGGCATTTCAGATCTTCTGGGCTCTGTCCTCAAGACCATTTCTGCCCCAATTGCTGTCCACTTCCAGGCTTACAATTTCCTTTTTATCCAAACATTTTTATTCGCCATAATTTAAACATATGTGTTTTTCAGTTTTCATGCATGTGCTTTATACTGTTCTCTGTTCCCTTTATACTTAAAATTCCCTGAATATGGATTATGCCTACCCATCAAACACTGCATCTTAATTTTCCCTACATCTATATCTGACCAACTAGCCTAATCTAATTTTTGGTTTAGCCCTAATTCTGGGGGCTGGGAGACACAATACACTGCCTAAATTCTTTTTAAACTTCTCAAGTTTTCAAATATCTTTACTCATTTGCTAGAAAAGCAATGCCTGCATATTAATGGTGACATTATACTAACAAAAACAAACATTTGCATGTAAACTATACTATACCATCAATAGATTCCAAGATAGAAAACATAGTATTTGAGAAGGGAGAATGGGCAAGTAAATTCTCCTATCTGTTTAATTACAGAGTGCTCAAGTGAAATTTCCTCTGGCTGCCTCCATCAATACAGAAATGATTTTCATGGCACTTTAACAGGGCAATTTCATTGACTTGGCAAAGCAAAAAGGAAAATAAAATATCATAAATCCCTTTGATTCGATTCCTTTCTTCTTTCATTTTTAGCTTATTAGATCATACACATTTCTAAGAGCTACCAAAATATAATGGCATAAAAATACAAATAAACCCATCAGAGAAGGCAAGTTGTGGTCAGATGATGAGTGTCACGCTATGAAGTTCACAGTATATCCTACAGGCAAAGGGGTATCCTCATGGGTATTTCAGGCAGGAGACTAATGTGATCATATTTGATTCTCAGAAAAGTACCTGGTCAAAACAGGAAGATGGATTAGTATTGAAAGAGGAATGAGGTGCAGGGAGCTATGGCAGTGATCAGGCAAATAGTGAATTAAGATACTGGGGGTTGGGAAAGAAGAGGTAAAGATGGAGACTAGAGGTCAGATTGTAAAGTGTGTTTGAAAGCCAGCATGTTGACAGCTTGACTCTAAGAAGTGATGTCCTGTGTATACTGTAAGAACATAGCTTTCAAGGAATCTTTTTGAAAGCAAACATTTATTAGAACTTTTCAAGGTGTGTGTCTGTTACCACCTGTGGAACTACAGCTAGACCACTCTTAACACCAGGAGAGAAGGGGAGCATCTAAAATTGTTCCCTTGATTCTGAATCTGCCTGTCTGTGAGTTTGAAATGACGACGAAGCAAAAAGGAAGCTTCCTCCAGACAGAAAAATTTGATCAAAATGTTTTCCTAATAGAAACAATATCAATACACAAAAAGAGGAGGAACCAAGGGCAGAGGGTTAAGTACACAGTTAAGGCCAAATGACAAATATTGAGTTGCTAAAATTGAGGAGAATCACTGGAATTTATGCTGAAATGAAGTGCTTGTTGGTTCTTCCAAAAGCAGTTGATCACAACATCGGCTGATGGATCACACTATATTTTTAGTATTAACTCATCCACGGCTCCAGACCCAGGTGCTGCAAAGAGTCCGAAGTCCTTGGATGTGGCATACTGGTTTAGCTGCCCAGGTTTTCTCAGCCATGACTTTAGCTCCCAGGCCCTTGATTCGCTCTCATGACGTGCAGAGGAGAGGAAAAGGAATTGCCAGTGCTAGTTTCTTGGTAAGCCCTTTTCTGCACAAGTAAGATGGTAATTGTCAAAAAATTGAAGGCTGGGCACTTTTAATTTTCTGCCATCTGTAATCATGTGCAAGCTGTGGCAAAGCCAAAAATGAAATCAAGGTACTAAGGCAACTAATATGTCATTTCTTATGTCCCTTTTTTGGACTATGGATCTGGAGAAAATAAGCTGTTTGCAACAGGGTAATTCAGTTATGTGATGCCCTCATGCAAAATCCCATTTTAAGTGACAGGGCATCATTATAGAGTAACCACATGATATGGAGAGGGGCTGGCACAGATTCTAGGGAACAGCCGCACTCCTTTATTTGAGCTGTTACATCATGAATCAGGATGGACCAAAATGAAGAGGAACCCTCTTTTAAGAGGAGAAACTCCACTGCTGACCGGAGAGCAGAGGGTTGCTCGGGCAAGCTGACAGGACGTGACGGGGCCATCAAGTTTCCAAGAAATGGGACTTTCTGATGACACAAGTAAAATATCTAGAGCAGTAACTAAACAGATTTTCCTCCCAATGATGCCTTTAAAACATGAGGGTTCTGTAGGAGAATAATCACTAGGTCTAAAGACACAGGAAAAAAGAAAGTTCTAGTTTACATGGGTTTGCACAAATAGGCCTGATATAATGCAGTTTAAATGTTTATATAACAGTGAGTAAGTCTGGTATGTTAGGTCATACCTACACAGAAAGGATGAGTAGAACCATTCTAGGCTCGAACCAGAGCTAGAAAATTACCTGCCTCAATATTATTAGGAACTCCAATTATTTAAGGAAGAAATTCTAAGCACATAGTTTCTCAGAGAAGCAGCAAGAGGCAGTGGAATAAACATAAGGTGAAGAGACAGATGCAGGTTCAAATCCTGCCCCTACCACTTAGCAATGTGACATCACTGATGGTAAATTTCGGACGATGCTACTGGCTTCACTAGCTAAAGGTTAACAGGTGGAAAACGCCCGATGTAATTCATGCTAACTTATGTCTCCCTTCCTCCTCCTTTTCCCTCTGAAGGTAAGGTTCTTTCAGCCTCCAAAGAGATCAATTACAGCAGTGGTTAGTCCTGAGGGAGGCTGTGTTATGACACATCCCATGCAGTTCTTGTTCATTTCATTCAAGCCACCTTCATTGCAGCTTCCTTCCATTTTCTGACTCTTTAGAGATGAATTTATGGGTTTGCCTGGAATACAAATTGCTTGAGTTGTGCTTATGTCCTGGTCGTGACAGCTAAGATAAAAGTTTCATGGAGAAGTGGGTTTGGCTCAGGCAATAGCATAGAAAATATGGCTCCTTAAATTGGCTTAATTTTTTTTACCATTTTCAAAAATTATTGAAAATATTTCCTCCTCTGTTTCAGTTTTTAAAGACTTGATAAAACAAAACCTCTTGTTAGTCCCATAATTCATACTTGCACAGAAGAAATCTAAATGGATTTCTTTAGGATTTGCTTTGGCTGTTGAGCTCTGAAGTGATTTCACAAAAATATCAGGCATGAAAGAAATATCGAGGATAGATTCTCTCAGAGAAAAACAAAGTTTTGCTTACTTCTGCAATCTGCCCTCCAATATGATAGAAGGTTACACCTGATCTTTAGGAATGAAAACCACCACACTCAGGCACATGACACGGAGGAAGGGTGTCTCCGTGACCAGTTCCTTCTCCCACAAATTCCTGACACCTGGGGGGGCCCAGGAGATGGCAGATAGGCAATCAGGGAGCTCCTTCCTCAAGTGCTGAGGCCACTTCATCCTATAACTGCTTGGACTGCCTCTTTTACTGGCACAGAGGGAGCTTATCTCAGACTCAGCTCAGTAAGAGGAGCTTCATGTTATCTACTTAACTCTTCTGATCCCCTGATTCTGCAGGAGGGAAGCCAAAGGAAAATCTTCTCCCTTTCTTGGTCACAAGATATTAATAATAAAAAACCAATAAATTAATAGACCCCAATAGATACGATGCCTGAGATTAAGTGTGTACATGGTAAGTGTATTTATTCTTTGCTCCAAGATGGCTTCTTCCTTTTACATTGTTGAAAAGTGGAACAAAAATTAGAGAGAACGCTCATGACTTGTGTTCATGGCTCTCACAAAAGGAGAAAAATGTATTTCCATGCTTCAAAGTGTAAGACAAATTGTGCAGGGGGAGAAGCACAGGTGAAAGGAGAGAAAGAAAGGTAGTAGCATCTGATGTGTTGCAAATGCTCAACAAATGCTCATTGATTTCGTTGTCACCATTGTGGTCGTTGTTGAACTGTCATTACCAAGGGTAAATATTGGATAAATTGGATAGGTGGAGGTCAAAACAAAATGGATAGAGGAGATAAATAAACAAATGCAAGAAAAGATTTTAGGAAATTAGAAAAGGAGGAGGAGAATGAATAAACAAATAAGGGAACGTAAAGAAATAGAAATCAGGTAACAAGGAATGCCTTGGAACTTTACTAGAGTGGTATGTATGCCGGCCACAAAGCCGAAAGTGCTTTAGAAGAACAGGTACCGCGTAAATAAGATGGGTGTTTTCCCTAAAGAGACCAACAACACAAAGAAAGTTTACAGGGTGCACAGGGTGTGTGAAAATTCAGTCTCTCATTCTAAATGGACCTCTCCCAGGACCACTTTCTCATTTTGTTCTGAGCTGTACAAAACACAGGGAAGTACAGGACTTCAAGCATATTGACTATTAAAGAAGAACCTCATTTCAGGAACTCTTCAGGGGCAAGAAGCAGAAACTGGGTTCTTTCTGTCTTCTTCCGAACACTCTTCTTCCATTGTCACAAACTTATGGTGCCCATTCTTCAGATGCTACAGTCTCATATCCATTGCAACTGACAACTAGAAGGGAATCAAATACTTTAAGAGTCTTTCTCTGAGGCTTTAGTTGACATTCTAAGCATGAAACCTCCCCACAACTTACATTTCTTAGAATTTATTCATGATTGTCCACGCGTAGTACTTTTAATCATAATTCTACGACAACAAAGTGTTCATAAATGTGCAAAACTGAGCCTTTGGTTTCTTTATTTATTGAACTGCCAGATCAAAATCAGCCCTCCATTTTCTCCCACCAAATGCCTCCGTCCCACTGGCATGTTACCAGCAGGCCTTGAGTCATGGGGGCCATGTCAACAAGTATTTGAAATTCACTGACTCGTAGAATGCCAAGAGTCCCTTAGTGCCCAAACTGTCCCCACCATTTCTCTGTATCATTTTCAGACAACTTCAAGGTTATTGCCAGCGAGTGTGCTGCTTGCTGTTCAGTAAGTTAGTTCTTTATTCTACATGAATCAGTTCAATTCCCTAAACAGACAGGAAGGTCTGTACTCGTTCTTCTAGTGACAAAATGTACACACATCACTGGCAGCATGGCACACTGGTGAATTTAATTCTGCCACAACACAGGTCCAGGCCATTCATGTGGATAAAACCTCACTACACACTCAGGAGTCATCATCTGCTTGGGAAATGAAGCCCACTGCTCACTAAGGCTTTATTATTAATGGACTGACAGTGCTACAGACTTCACATTCGGTGTGTATTTTATTCTCAGAAATAACACAAGGAAGTAGGGACTATCACTTGGCACACATTTACGGATAAGAAAATTGCCGCTGAGAGAATGAAGCTACTCCCAAGGCCACACAGCTAGTTGGTGGCAGTCACACTTGAATCCAGGTCTTTCTGTCTCCAGAGCTGTGCTCAGAAAGACTCTTTCCTGACTGAGTGCACATAGTCATCACTTTGAGGGCTTGTTAAAGTCACAAAGTCCCACTCAGAGGGATTCTGATGCTGATCCAGAAAATCTAGAATGAGGCTCCGATCTCTACAGACTGAAAAGCTCCCCCTCTCCAGGTGATTCAAATTCTGCTTTGACTAATAGAATACAGACACGATCCTGTGCCAAGCGCAGGTGCCACCCTTCAGTAGGAACTGTCTGCTTCCTGCCGTGTAAACCAAGAGGCTACCCTGACACCACATGCTGTGAGAAGTCCAAGTCACATGGAGAGGCTCTGAAGGATGAGGCAGCATGTGATGAAAAAGAGACAGACAGAAATGCAGAATGAGAGAGGGCTGCTAAGGACCACCATACACGAGTGAAGACGCCATCCATGGAAACCCATGCTCTAGCCCCGGCCGCCCTAGTGGACAGCACATGCAGCAGAGGTGAACCATCCAGCAGAGTCCTTCCCAAATCCCTGACCCACAAAGTCATGCGCACAATAAGTGATTACATCAAGCCCCAAGTTTTGGAGTCATTTGTTACAGAATAACAGGAAACTAAAATATACTACTACATATAATTATAATTTTATACATATGTGCATAAATATAATATTGTACTAAAATGAAAACAAAATAAAACATTGAAACTCTTACATAGGAAGGAGTTTTAGCCAAAAAAATCAATGTAATTGAGTAAAGTTTTTTTTCCTGTGATTATCTGGGAATTTTCTTGAATTCTCATTTTCACCTTGCATGTGCGAACATGGCCTATCATTCTTATTCTGTGGGCAAATTTTTATTATTGTTTATGTATTTTTAAGCTTTAGCATCTTTTATCTAGTGAAATTCTTGATACACTTGCTTTAATTTTGTATTTACCCTTAGCTTTATTTTATTTTCCAGCTTGATTGAGGTATGCTTGACAAATAAAAACTGTATACATTTAAGGTATAAAGGGTGATGTTGTGACAGATGTACATATTGAGAAATGATGACCACAATCAAGTTAATTAACACATGCATCATCTCACGGTTACCATTTTTCTGTGTGTGTGAGGTGAGAATACTTAAGATCTATTCTCCGCAGATTTCAAGTACATAATACAGTATTATTAATTATAGTCACCATGCTGCACATTAAATCTTCCTTACATTTACAACAACTCCAAAATCGTGCTGTCTTCTGCAAAAGCAATGTGACGTAAGGCACACACAAAGATCTACATTCCCCCTGTTTTGCACCTGATTCATCTGTTCAGAGATAAAAGTCAGTCTAGGTTATTAAATGGATTTGTATGTGTTCTTCCTTTAAAGAACCAAATTGGGACTGAATGGCTTCATTATCATAAGTTCCCAGATGAACACAAATCCAGAGTAAAATTTAATAAACTTTTAACTTGCATAAGCAATTGTTAAGTTTTTAGTGCCAATCCATTTTCGTGCTGGAGATATAAAGGCATTTTATCCTTTTAACCTCATGCCTAGACACTCTGCACAGAAAATCCTGTTTTGATCATTAAAATTGATGCACACACCAAATCATTGAATTAACTACACTCTTTACCATCTGCTAGGTAGGCACAGTGCCACATAGGGGTGCCTGGCCAGGACTTTAGAGGCGTAACAATCAACCAAAGATGGGATCAAACATAGACCATGCTGACCGCAACAGTGGCTCTACCCAATCTGACTCTCTGTTTAGCTCTGGGCAAAATGTTTCCATAGAAAACATTATGGCCATCATGTGTGAAAACAGTCAATTATAAAGGCTTAGTGCTTGAGATGACCTGATAGAAGCTGTATCTAACTTTCCTAAAATTCCTCGCCCTGTGTTGGAGATCTTCCTCTTCATTCTCAGGGCCACTTTACTATCACAATTGGAACATCATCTCTTTCCCTGGACATGAATTGGAGCTCTATATCATCTTAACCCACTACTACCTTCTACTTGGCTTTTTTTTGTTCATTCTTTTTTTTTTTTTTTTAAATGGAATCAGTGCCAAACCCGTCTCACATCCCTCATATGTTCAGCTCTACTTTCTGCCCAACTCCCTCACCTGGTCTCAGGGTTTAGCTCTAGGCTATAGCTGATTACAATTTCCAGAAGTCAGACTCAGATACACAACTGTATGTGGGGCATCTCCACTTGGAAGTCCATGGGCACCTCTGTTCTTAGATTGATTGATTGATTGACTGATTAATTGATTGATTTAATTGATGTATAGTCAGTTTACAATGTTGTGTTAATTTCTGGTGTACAGCATACTGATTCAGTTATATATATAATATATATATATACACTTATATATATAATATAATATAATATAATATAATATAATATAATATAATATATACACCTTTTCATATTCTTTTACCTTAGGGCTATTACAAGGTATTGAATATATTTCCCTGTGCCATACAGTAGGACTTTGCTGTTTATCTATTTTGTATATACTGGTTACTATCTGAAATAGGAAATACCTATTTCCAAATTCAAGAGATGTTTTTCAGCCTTTATGCTGCTTGACCTATTTGAGGCATTGACAGTTCGACCTCTGAAAATAGCCTCTTACCTCTGCTTTCACGGCACAGCACTCCTGTGATATTCCTCCTCTCTCTCTGGCTACTTCTCCTTCACAGCCTCCTCTTCCTCTGCCTCATGCTTGAATGCTGGCTCTGCCCGAGGCTCAGTCCCAGGCCTTCTGCTCTTCTCACCTGTCACACTCCCGCATCTCAGTACTGCCTTGGCAATGGCTGTCATCTCTATGCTATCATTTTAGAAATCTTTATCTCTACCTCTGTAAGCCTAACTTTGAGCTCCAAACACATTTACCCTACTGTCAACCGTACACTCATTCAACTCACTAATATTTATTGAGCATGTATATGAACTATGTGCAGTGATATAGGCTCTACACATCTTCATTCAGATGTCTGAGGCACCTAAAACTCAGCCCACGCAGATAATGCAGTGATCTTCACCTCTCCTCCATGACCTATGCACACGTCCAGGGTTCTCCATCTCAGGAAATGACATGATTGTCTTCCCTTTGCCAGAGCCAGAAACATCTGACCCTCAACTCCTCATCTGCACACCCAGTCATTTACTAAATCCTATTGATTCCACTTTTTATGTATCTCTTAAATGTGTCCAATTCTCTCCATTTCCACTAGCACTCCTGACCTGGCCATCTTTGTTCCTGGACTACAGCCTCCTAACCAGACTCCTTGTCTCAGACTTGCCCCATCACACACACAAACCTTCCATCTACTCTCCACATGGTAGCCAGAACACTCTTTCTCTAGTGTAAATCTAATCACGCCACTCCCCAGATTTTAACCCTTTCATAGGAATTCCTTTTGCCCTTGAGATAAAGAGGAAGCTCTTTAAGATGTTGTCAAAGCTGTCCATGATCTGGCCTGCTTAGCTCCTCAGCCTCACTTCTGCTGTTTCTGCTCTGCAGGCCCCAGATGGTTCTCTCTAGCTTATAATCTTCCCCACCTGCTGCTACCTCCACCTCGAAACACCTCTCCTCTTGCCCTTGTTTGACTAATTCTACTCAACCGTCAGGTCTCTGTGGGAATGTTACTTCCTCTAAGAAGCCCTCCCTGACGCACAGACGTGGCACTGTTCCCTGGAACATCCCCGGCATGCCATACAGCACGCATGCTCCCCTGCAACCACTTATGTAAAAGTCAGTGTTCCTAGACAGGCCGAATGTTCCATGAAATCAGGGATCCTGGCTATTTACACCATCTGTGCCTCACAGAGCAACAAGCACACAGTAGGAGCGCAATAAATATTTGTCCAGTGGGTGAATGATTTATTGGTACTATAATAAACTAGATCCTATTAAGTTTGTCCTTTACAATCTGGAAACATCATGAACTGATTTTAATGCATTTAATTCGTGTTGATAGATTACTCTGTGATGCTCTATGATGCAATGGTTGAGGACAGAGTCCAGAGGATGCCTGCTTTGTTTCAAATCCAGCCTCTCCCTTTACTCACTGCATGCCTTGGGCAGCCACTACCTTCCCTGTGCCTCTCTTTCTCCATCTGTCCCATGCTGTGTTGAGGATGAGTCAATATGTATAAATCAGTTAGAATAGTGCCTGGCACAACTTACAGAAACACTATGTCAGTAAGAGTTATTATTATTTTGCGATTCTTTTCATTTAAACAATTATAAACTCCCTTGATCATTAGGGATAGATTCCAAAGATAAGGAATTTCAAATAAAGTGGAAACATCAGGGGTGGACTGTGTTGTTAAAAGCCCATTAAAAACACCTGGCACAGTACTGAATGCATAAATAAATTTAAAATATTTAAAGTTCTTAAATAGTCAAAACAAAGGAAAATGAAAATTAAGATATAGAAAGTAATTAAAAATAGGTTCATAATAGAATAGGGATTTAATGATTTGTGTTTTTAAAAATTATGACACAAAACTAGTTTTAAAATTAGAAGCTTGTGCTTGCTTCAGCAGCACATATAATAAGAAGTTTTCCTACACTTTTTAAAAATCTATAAATAATATACAGAAATAAAATGAAAAGTATTTAGAAATAACATGTATTTCTAAAAAGAGAATCAAGAGTATTTGTTTTAAATGATAGGAAAATGCATCTTCCTCTTCTTCTGCGCTGCCTACAGAGGTGACAGCCATCTCCTAGTCGGCATCATGGCCGCCCTCAGACCCCTCGTGACGCCCAAGATCGTCAAAAAGAGGACCGAGAAGTTCATCCGGCACCAGTCAGACCGATATGTCAAAATTAAGCAGAACTGGCGGAAACCCAGAGGCACTGACAACAGGGTGCGCAGGAGATTCAAGGGCCAGATCCCGATGCCCAGCATCGGCTATGGGAGCAACAAGAAAACAAAGCACATGCTGCCCAGCGGCTTCCGCGAGTTCCTGGTTCACAACGTCAAGGAGCTCGAAGTGCTGCTGATGTGCAACAAATCTTACTGTGCTGAGATGGCTCACAACGTCTCCTCCAAGAACCGCAAAGCCATTGTGGAAAGAGCAGCCCAGCTGGCCATCAGAGTGACCAATCCCAATGCCAGGCTGCGCAGTGAAGAAAATGAATAGACAGCTCATGCACATCGTATTTGTGTTAATAAAACCATGAAACTCAAAAAAAGAAAAACAAAAAAAAAAAGAAAAAGAAAGAAAAAAGAAAAATGCATCTTCCAAACTAAAACTAAGCATTATTTATAAGCTTATGCAGGAAAAGCACTAGATTAAGGGAGACTTAGCATGAGAGACATTCTCCCTTATTTCCATAAGATACAGAGAGAGCCTGGAAGAGAAACCAGATTTCAATCCCCCTAGACTAAATCAATACACAATTTCTGGCAGCATCCAAAATATGGCACCGATTCAGAACTTGGCAAGATATTAAGGAAGGGAATGACTAGAACCCAAATCACTGCATCAGCTAGAGGGTGAAGAGGAGGGCTTTGATCACACAGAATCCAGTCAAAACCCACACTTATTAGATGCGGAATGTTGTCAGAGTGACTTACTTATCTACACCTCAGTGTTCTCATCTGTAATTTGGATATAAAGACATACTTACTTCTAGGACTTTTTGCATAAGTTAGTTAATATCTGTAATGTACTGCACAATGCTTAGCTCATAATAAACCCTTAAAAAGTGTTTACTATTACTGTATTCATCACACTGATTTTCACTGTACCCTAAGTGGTGCCTTCCTATATACCTGTAAGCATGTGCATCATTTGTGGAATTATTTAATATTTGGGTTTACTTGTATTTATACTGAGAAGAAGCCTCAGTTTTAGAAGTAACAAAACTTGAGAATCCATTTTAGCTGCTTCACGTACAGGAAGTGAAACTTGAAGTGGGCAGTATTAACATCCTTGGCTTCAGTTTCCTCATCTTACAGATAGAATAAGACTTACTTTGCTGGGTTGTAATAAATATTAAGTGATACAATTTGTGTAAAGCTCCAGACATGAAATGATGTTTCATGAACAGCAACAATATTATAGGAACTAAAGAGAGAGGAGACGAGTGTTCCATTGATAGTTTACTTGTATATATTAAAATGGAAATTCCAGTGAAAGAAAGGTTATTTCAAATTGATGCCAGTTCACCAGCAGACAAAAAATCCCTGGTGACATGACTCTAGGTTGCCATCTCCAATGACTGGGATACCCTGGTGTGCTAATTAGAAAATATTTTAACACTTGAAAAAAATAAGGCATTTGAGTATTTCAGCAGCATAGAAAAGAAGCCCTCCTTAGTATGATTTGCCATAATGATATATTTATCAGAAGCAGTTCACCTTATCTGCTGCAGAATGCTCTTTGATGTCATTAACCTACAGAAATAATTATAGGAAAGTGATGCAAGGCTATTCAAAGAGTGAGGCGACAAAGGGCTTTCCTTCACTCCTGAAGGCTACATCAATTGACGCAGTAAACAACAGTCCTCCGGAATCCAGGAAGTAAGAAATCAGAGAGCACCTGACACAAAGGTCCTCAAAAATTCTTCTGATCTCTTACATTAATCACATTAATATGGATGCTTGGAATGAGGACAATGAGTAATTGTTTTATAATGCAACTTTTCTGCAAAACTACAAAATCCACAGATCTAAAAATCTAAATGATATTATAAATAATGATCAATGTGCTCCTTGTTGACTCTGGAGGAGATAGTTTGGGTTGAATAGGAAAAATACTGTACTTGGATTCAGGATACTCAAGTTCAAAACCCCAGTCTGGCACTTCCAGCTGAATGAACACTGCGGCTCACCAATCTGCCCAGGTATTTCCTCCCCCCTAGAATAAGAACGCGATGACCTCAGCGTCTTGTTGTGAAGATTACAGGAGAAAAAGTATATTCATCACTGGCTCAAAATAGAAGCTACTATCAGTTCAAATAATTATTAAATGAATCAAAGATTACTCTTAATATAAAATAATAATAATTATAGTAGCTAACATTTACTGTTTATTTACGACATACCAGCTGCCGTACTAAATATTTTAAATTAATTATCTCATTTTTTCCTTACCGTATTATCTAGCAATCCCACTCTTGGGCATATATTCAAAGGAATGAAAATCAGGAACTCAAAGAGATACAAGCACTTCCATGTTCACTGCAGCTCTATTTCACAGTAACTATGATATGGAAACAACCTAAATGCCCATTAATGGATCCATGGATAAATAAAATATGGCATTTACATACAACAGAAGAATATCCTGCCTTTAAAAAGAAGGAAGTCCTGCCATAACAACATGGATGAACCTGAAGGACATGATGCTAAGTGAGATAAATCCAGTCATGAGAGACAAAGGCTGCATGATTCCACTTACATGAGGATCTAACATAGGCAGACTCACAGAAACAGAGAGTGGAATGGTGGTTGCCAGAAGCGAGGGAAAGAGAGGAGTGGGGAGTTGCTGTTTAATGCATATAACATTTCATACATGCAAGACGAACAGGTTCTAGAGATACGCTGTACCATAGTACCTGTAGTTAACAAACAATACTGTACCGTGCACTTAAAATTTTGTTACAAGGGCAGATCTCATGCCAAGTGCTCTTAACACAACAAAAAGGAAAAATAAAAAAGAACTGTGAGGAAAGTTCTATTATTCTCTTCTCTCATTTGAAAAACAGGTGTAGAGAGGTTAAGTAACCAGTCTAAGGTTCCACAGAAGTTAAGTGGCCAAACCCGGGTAAGACACAAGTTTTTCTTACATCAGAGCCTATGTGTCTCCAAATTATTGGTTTTCAAATTATTTCTTAACAGCAGAACCCTTTATGCAAGTGAAATATGCGTAGAGAGCCCACATACACAGACCAGATAAAAACTAAGAGACCTGGATTTGATCAGGGACTGAGAACTCTACCCCTCACGGTAGCCTTAGAAACACCTCAGACAAACCTTAGGACTCAACAAAACAGCATGAAAGTCATTGCTACAATGATCACATCTTTTTCACATTTATGATTGTGACAGTTTGCAACCTGCTGGAAAAATCTATGACAAGTAATAATTTGTCATGTTTCTAAGGTACCAATTTGAACCTTGCATTGCAAAACTGTCGGAAACAAGTCATTTAGCAGGTAAGTGAGCTTTTTAGAAACATGAGAATATGTTCAGGTTACACATGATTTATGGTACACACATGATCCAGGAGAAAGCCAGGTGCCTGGGCAAACATATCCCTGCTCATGAATCAGGAGATACCTGAAGAACTGGGACATGGACTATGGACGAAATGTTTAGAGTCTATAATACCTGATTACTGCAAACTGGCAAAGTATGACTTTGATCTTTTTTTTTTTCAGTGGAGGTACTGGGGATTGAACCCAGGACCTCATGCATGTTAAGCACACACTCTACCACCGAGGTACACCCTCTCCCCTGCCCCTGAGGTATGTCTTTGACTTTATTGCTAATGAGTAAGGAATGTCACATTACTCAGTATAGTGCTCTTCAATCTTTCCTAGGGTTGCCAGACCTAACAAAAATATAAGATACTAAGTTTAATTTGAATTTCGGATAAATAACAAATGCCCTTTTTAACAATAAGTATATTCCAGGTATTTCATGGCTCAATACTAAAAAATTATTCATTGTCAATTTCCTTAAAGTATTTTTTTATTGTATATGCTTACTTAGGAAGCCAGATTATTAATAGTTAACAGTAATAAAATCCATACACATAGACTTTTTAAATAAATTGGTTCAGGCAAATGGCAATATAAAAGATAAATTATAAATAACACAGAAGTGAAAAAGAAAATCTAGTAATTAAGAATAAAATTGTGTGGACAGATTAGCACATTACACACAGCTGAGAAAAGAATTGGTGGGCCTGAAGATGATATTAAGAAATTGTCCACAGACAAAGAGTTGGGAAATATAAAAGAGGAGTTCAGGGGAGGATACAGCTCAGTGGTAGAGTGCGTGCTTAGCATGCATGAAGTCCTGGGTTTGATCCCTAGCACTTCCGCTAAATAAGTAAATAAAGAAATAAAAATAAACCTACTTGCCACCCTCTAAAAAAACTAAGCTTAAAAAAAAGACATCAAGGGCAGATAAGAATGATCTATGATTATTTAATCATAGTTCCAGAAGGAGAGAATATAAATAATAATGAAGCAATATTTGGAGGGATAGTAGCTGATAATTTTTAAGAGCTGATGAAAAATATCAGTAATTAGATGGAGCAACTCACATGCTCTCAAGAAGGGTAAGTGGAAAGAATTCATACCAGTTTTATACCAGACGTATAGTACCGAAACTACAGAACACCCAAGACATTATCATATCATCTTGGCATATGTTATAGTAAAGAAATGTAAATTTTGCATTGAGTCACAGGTGAATCCTAGGACTCAGAAAAATAAAACTTTCAAAGAAGGGGAAATATAATTTCATGGCTAGAAAACCAAAAAATGAAAATAATCACCCAACTGGAAGATGATTAAATTTTTGTTTTTAAATCATCACTCCAATCATGAAGAATATAATTGAAAAGGGTAAGATACTTAGAAGGAAAACATATCGGTGAAGATTAAGAACTTGATACTCAAGAGTTTAAAACATGTAGTTTTTTTTTTGTAAATGAGCAGACACTTGGCCCTTTAGAAACCCTGGCTTCTTTATGAAGATTTTTGTTGTTGTTGTTACACTTCAGTATCTCATAGCCCAACAGTAAAATAGTTTCTAATTATCTACATAATCCACTTGAAAACATTGAAAAGCTCGCTGATTTTTCACCTAGTTTTGAAGGAAGGAATTGGAAACCATGGGTTCTTGAAGACTATTACTCACCCCACTGCTATATATATTATTAATCTTTGTGGTTTGTAGCTTTGAAATTCCTTTTGTTTTCTGTTTTTCCCCCTAACACCAAAGGCATCCTGGTGGTCCCTTTATAGCATGTAAATACTTTGTTTCTTACCAGCACATGACCCTGCTATTTATCAAAGCTTAGAAATAATCTGACTTGAGGCGGACTTTCCTCCAAAGTAAAGGCAGGTACAGAGATGGAATGAATAATAAGGATGGATGTATATTGACATCATCATGCATTTACTCAGCTTCAGTTGAGCAAAACGTTCAATGCTAAACACTGGAAAGGTAGACAGAGATGTACAATTGCTGAGCCACCGGAAAATTCACCTCACTGGTTTACATTTTCTGACCCTACCTCTGATGGAGAATGAGTATGTGCAACATTCCCATGAAATTCTCTTCTGCTTTGTGTAAAAGCACTACCAATGACATTGCTTCATTGCCCCATGTCCCTTTTGGGGACCCCCACATAAAAAACGTCTTCTAGAATTTAATACCAAGAAACATTAAGTGCCTAAATGTCCAACAATACAGAAATGTGTAAATAAATGATGACATTTTCACATGACAGAGTATCACACAAGCATTAAAATGATACTTTGAAGACTATGTGGAAATATGAAAAATGTTTATGACATTAGTGAATAAAACAACACAAAATGACATCTACACTGTGATTGCAAACATATAAAATATATTCAAACAAGAGAAGAATGAACATTCAAAGGTAAATTAGGAGTGGAATGATAAGGTTTTCCCCTCTCTTGAAACACATGCATAGAGTGGTGCAAAAATATATATATATTGGTGGAAAACTTTATTCTCACAAAGTCTGATGTTTATTCCTCATGATTCTCTTTTTACCTTGGGAACAGGGAAGTTCAGAGCGGTGTGTCATATTTAGTAACAAGTATTATATTAGCACTTATGGCTGGTATATTTTCCTCCTTTTCCGAAGTTTGTATTCTATTTTATCTCTTTAGAAGGACTGAATGCAAAGAAAAATAAACACATTTGACATCCTTATCTTCAAATAGCTAGTAATATGTTTAGACATATATTTGATGTAGTTAGAGATCCCAAGAAATACATTACGATTGGACTGAGGTTTTGCTCTATTTGGAAAAACAGCACTGAGGAGGGGGCCTCCCTTCAGGGCATCTTCTCACAAATTACATGATGTTGTAACACAGTACTGGAGATCACTTGGTTAAGGTGTTTTTTTTTCCTGATTCCTGCACTGTAAATTACTATTTTCCCCTTTGTAAGTAATAAATATTTAGAGAAAAATACTTTGAGATGCTATAAATATTTCGTTTCGCCTCACACTTCCACCTACCAATTTTTAGCACCCATCAGTGGAACCTGACTATGGCCATTTTTACTGTGGTCCGATGGTGAGTTTTCTCATTCTGTCAACATTTATTATTTGGAATTGTTCTATAAGGACAATTTATTCCTTCTCCCTTTATATATTTATTCAGTGATTCATTTATATTAGTATAGGCTCATGGATATTTACTTCATTCTTTGGGTTATAATCCAACCATCTTTTATTTCATTGCTCAAATTATTACAAATTTGGCCAACAGGAGCTCCTTTGGTGCTTGTGGCCTTTTAACATGAAACTAGCTCCCCCCTCCAATTACTTCCTTTTCGATACCTCAAAATGCTCCAGGATCACCCTCTATTTTCCCTGCCTCAGCTCTGGATCACTTTTCTAAGGAACCCTGATTTCCTTTACTGAAGAATGGTATTCAGAAGCGCATATCTGAGCGTTGGCCTTCGGTGTGCTCATTGCTCCTGGGGTGTCTCTGCTCCTCAAAGACATGGTCACCTCAGCGCTTCTGCCCCCCTGGCTGCAGTTATGGGCCAACATAGCTCTTATTTCTGCCCCTTCCCTAATGGTATAGTGTTTTCTTCCTAGTTCCCTTCCTCTGGCTACCATGGGTTTTCACTAGCATACAATAAATAACTCTGTTTGTTGCCCTTCCTTCTACAGATTAGAAGTTTTCACTCCATGGGAAATTTTGGGGGGAGGGGTCCAGGTGGAATCCTGGGACCACCCTTTAGCAGCTCCCCTACCTCCCCTCTTTAAGGACACTTTCTTAGGATTCTCTCCAACCTTTCCTGCACGTGCTCAGTAGGGCTCGTGGAGAAAAAGCTTGAAAAGATTGCAGTTTCACCCAATTTCTGTGGCCCCTGGGGGCTTCACACTCTCTCACCAGCACACACTTGGCCTCCGCCAATTCTCTAGTCCCCCAGTGGAACTCTTCTAACCAGTGTCCACTTGTGTCTTCACCAGGTAAGTCAGTGCCCACGTCTAGTCTCTGCCTGCAGTGGCCTCTCTCTCTTTAGATGTTGGGCCAGGTGGTTTACCCTGTGACAGATTCTCTGACAGGTTTCAAAAAAGTCAAGAACTTGTAATTCGTGTTTTTTTTTCTTTTCATTGTAGGAATGTGAGTGATGCTCTTTCTAGTTCTCTGCATCCCTGAGTGAGATGGTGTGCATAAGCCCTTGAAATAGGTAAGCGTTCAGAAGATGTTAGTTTGTTTCTTTTCCCATTTTCTCCTTGTATTTAATCTGAGTATCTCACAGAACCTCTAGAAGAGCAATGAACATGGATCAGCAGCAAGACTTAACATATTCAGTTGAAGTATTCCAGGCCTGTTTCCTTTTTATTCTCACAATATGTTACAAACCAGCTTTTAGTGCTCCAATACATATCAGAATAAATTCACCAATAATCTCTATGAAAAACCATAAAGCCCCCAAAACAACCATGCCCTTTTTTCCCCTTAGAAAAATACACCTTAATGACGGACCAGGAAACTTAAAACTCTGACTGGTAGGACATTCCTTTTGAGGAGGAACTAGGATAAATTAACAACTTCTTTGATCCTTGGGTCCCTCGTCAAGATGAAGAAAAGAAAGTGTTGGCCTAATTATGTCTAACCTATGGGTTAGGGCATGGAAGGGCTCAAAGTGAAAATGTCCTCCAGAGGAACTGTCTTCCTTAATTCATGAACATATTAGCAAAAATGCTAAGGAGATTAATCCCAGTTCTGAGACACTGCGACACATACAAGTATGCTTTTGGAGGAAAGGAGGAGTCAAAAGCTAGCGCAGAGGGAAAGCAGCTCATTAAGAACTGGGTTCCTGAGGAAGGTGCAACTGAAAGGGATGTGATCCCTGGAGAAAGAGAGCAAGGGGGCTTGGCAAGCAAACACACAAAGCCCCCTGCACGGTGTTGCAGAAAACAAGTGCGGAGAATTTGCGAGCTCCCCTCCTGAAAGTTGTTGCTGAGAATCTCCAGTAATTCAAGTCCTAAGGGAAGTATCTTAGTCTGTTTGGGTGCTGTACCAAAATAGCAGAGACTGGATAGATTATAAGCAACAGAAATTTGTTGCTCATGGTCCTAGGGACTGGAAGTCCAAGATTAGGGGGTGCCAGCGTGGTTGGGTGGGGACCCCTCTCTGGGTCACACACTCTCCTAGTGTCTTCATGACAGAAGGGGCCAGGGGTCTCTCTGGAGTCTCTTTTGTAAGGCACTATTCCTAGGCGTGAGGGTTTCACTTAAGCACCTCCCAAAGGCCCCATCTGCTAGTAGCATCACCTCTGGGGGTTAGAATTTCAACATGAATTCTGGGGGTGCACAAACATTCAGACCACAGCAGGAAGGGAAATATATATTTTTTTAAGTTACAGTTGCTGAATGCAGAGCTAAAACTACACTCATGTAGGACAGGACAGGACCAGTTGAGAATAGGTTTGTCTGTTTTAATTTGGGTCACAGCCTTAGGATTTATTAAGGCCACGCAACTGATTTGGGAGAAAGGCTGAGTCCACAGTGTGAAAGGAGACGCATGTAATGTCGACTGCTCATTTATTGAAAGTATAATTGCGCATAACCAACACCTCCATTGAGGTTCTCACATCAATTTCTAATTCTTCCTTCACTAAGGAACTGGAGGAAACCTCTTAGTCCAGGAGACTCAGAGAAGATGTCTTTGTCTTGGTCTGCTCCATCTAGGTTTATCTTCTTACCTTTATTGTTCCAATCTTCTTCCCATGGTTTTATTCCACAATGGCTGGGACTAAAAAGGTTTTTGTATTTTCATCATGGCACATGGAAAAGTCTAAGGTCTCTCTACTCATTCATTTATTTTCAGGTCTAAGGTGCAATTAACAACAATGCTGAGTGGAACGCTCCCTTCAATAGTCTTTTTTATATTGAAATAAAAAAAATTGTATAGAATCTTTAAAACTCATGCTTCTAACTACTGTAGAACACAGGAATGGCAGCTTCTCCTACGTGCCTAGCCCTGCAGCTTCCTCACTCTGATCTCAGCATTCTGCATTCTAGTCAGCTGTTCCAGAGTTAGTGATCAGCAGTACGGCCACTATATCATTTGTTTTAGTCAGAGGAATAACTCTTTGATTAAAGTGTGAACTGAAAATAGATTTCTCACGGGAAGGAACCAGTAGACAGCTATCAAACACTACTAAACATCCTCCTGACTACAGTGGGATTCAAAAGTTTACCATCTCATAACCACATAAAGATAGGGCTTGAAAAAAAATTATATTGCTACTCTTCCAATGAGGCAAAAGCCGCTGTGGAAATCTTCACCAATCTTCAGGCACCCCAACAATTAGGTAGGACTTAGTAACTCCATAGTTCAGGTAGAAATAGTTTCTTTGCCATAGTGGGATGCTTAGGAAAAATACATTTTGGTTAAATTCTCTGCAACAGTGTTTCTCAAACTGCAGGTTAAAACCCAATCATTAGTGAGTTCTGAAATCATTTTAGTGGTTTGTAAGCAGCATATTATTTTTGGTGGGGACGGGGAGGGGTGGTGGTGGTGGTAATTACGTTTGCTTTATTTTTAGAGGAGGCCCTGGGGGGTTGAATCCAGAACCTCGTGCGTGATAAACACCACTTGAGCTATACCCTCTCCTAGCATATTCTTTTTAAATAGAGTGAAATGGAAAAGAAGAGGAGAGGAGATGAATGGAGAAAATGCACATATAAGGGTAACCATCATTTCATGAACATTTTGTTTCAGTTATAAAAAATAGGAAAGCACTTCACTCTTTTATTCAGTAAGCATATTTTAAGCAGCTTCTCTAGACATTTTAATGTACATACAGATATAGCTAAGGCCTGAGTTTTGTGTTCATTCATATTTTACAAGAGAATCTTTCCTGCCTTCCTCCTGCCTGGAAATCCCTCCGAATACTGTGGTCCCAGAGTTCAGCGAGGTCAGATTGCATCACAGGGCCAGATCCAAACTCACAGTCAATATTTCCAAAGCCATCCAAGGCAGCTGAGTATCCTGAGCCATTGTCCCAGCTCAGGGCTGGCACGTATTGAGGAGGAAAAGGAAGGGCAAACACACCACAGAGGTTAGTTTTAAAAAAAAAGCCAGCTACTTACACTTAATACAGCGAAAATAATTCACCACCTCTGTTGAACAACATCTTGGGTCCTTTATTAAAAGAGGACAAAACTCTCAAGGAAGCAAGATGAAAAAGTGAATACAAATGACTCGGAGTTGGGCAGAGAGTGTAAACAGACACATACACAGCCAAGCGCTGTCGGTGACACAGAACTACTGAGGTGCCTGGAGGGCCCGGCTCCCAGTCAGGGATAATTAACACCTGTTGGCTCCCATCAGCTCCACCTCATGAGGGCCACTGTACAGATTCATCCTAGACCGAATTCCATCTTTCATCCGCCCAACAAAACCAGAGCAGAGAGCAATCCTGGTCCAAGGATCAGTGACTCTGAAATCAGGTCATGTCATCTCCCTGTTGAAAATTGTCAGCGTCTCTCTAATTCTCGGGAGAGTTAAAAAAAAAAATCCAAATTCCTTGACATGATCTTCAAGCTCAACTAATAATGTGCTTGACTTAGCTTTTCAGTCTTGTCCCCTTCCACATCCGTCTAACGTCTATGATCAACTCCAACAAACTTCTGTGCAGGTTCTCTTAATAGCAGGCTTTGCATATGTGATTCATTCTACTTGCACCACATTTCCTTCCCACTTCATCTGCTGATGCCTATTCATCCTTCAGTTCTCACTCAGGGGTCACTTCCTCTGTGAGGCCTTCATTGCCCTGTTCCGTCCCCAGCCTGAGATGCTTGCCCCTCCTCCGAGTCCCCATGGAACCCTGTCCTTCCCAATCATAACACTTTTCAGACTAAATCCTAGTCATCTGCCCACAGCCCCACAGCCCATAGGGTACACATACTATGGCGACAACTAGGTCTTCCTAGTTCCCGGTGCTTCTTTCTGGACCCTTGTTTCCCATTCATCCCCAGCAGCTGACTCAGTGAGGGGCAATAACAAACGCTTGATGATCTTTGCTATCACTGTAGCTCTTTTTTCAGTGTGTCTTGAATTCCCTGTCCCACCTGGGGCTTGTTTCCCACTTACTACAGTTCAGCTTCTTCTGCATGAATATTGTCATCTGTGAGATCGGGGCTGTGATTAGGGTTATATAAAATAATGGATGGAAAACCCCCAGTGCAATTCCTGGCACTTAGGCATCTAATTCATGGTAATTATTTTACCCTTACCTCTGTTATCTCATGCCTGGGTAGTGATACCTGTCTCACCTAACTGCAACCATTCCCCTGCCCATCCCCATCACCTGTCTATGGAGGACACCTGGGCACTGAGCGCTAAAGGCTTCCCTGGATGCAATTCCCCCTTTATCATCCCTACAGACAGGGGCACAATTATGGGAGCCAGGTTTAGCTAGGATCTTTGGAAACTACTCCCTAAAATACTCTATGGGTCTCTGGATTTTCAACACTATTGGCCTTCTTACTGAGTCCCTCCCTGGAGCTGCTGATAACATTTAGAGGAGAAGCTGCTGTAGGTAGAAAATCTCCCTGCTGGCCAACCCCTTGGGGCTAACAGTCCTGGACAGACACCTTCCATGACCAGCTACTGTGATGCCCAAGAACTTCTGCAGAGGATTCTTTTGTGGTAAATGCACTAAAGAGACCCAGAAGATCTGGGTTTTGGTCCTCAGTCTGTCACACAGTAGCTGATGACTTTGGACAAATCCCTGGATATCCTCTACCTCAGTGTCTTCATGAATAAAGTGAGAAAGATTGAATAGATCATGTTCATGTACCATTGCACTAAAATATTCTTTGAGTCTATGATTCTGGGCTCAGGTATAAGTTTACCCTTGAACAACCTGGAGTTTAGGGGCAGCAACCCTCCACACTGTCAAAATCCTGTGTGCAATTTACAGTCAGTCCTTCATATACACAGTTCCACATCATTTGACCAACCATAGAGCATGAAGTACTGTAGAATTTACTATTGAAAAAAAATCCTCATATAAGTGGATCTGAGCAGTTCAAACCTGTGTTGTGCCAGGGTCAGCTGTATTTTGGTCTGGATCCAAAAAGGTAACAGATGGCATGCTCAAAATGGGGATGTAAGGAGAACTTAATAAAAGACCTATTTACAAAGGTGTGGGCAGGATGTAGAGAAACCACAAAGGACAACATAGAACAACCCCCGGGCTGGTAACAACAGAAAACTGCAACCATTCTTGAAGTTTCCAGAACCCAGAGAGAAAGGCATGTGGGGAGGACCCCTGACAGGAGCAATGGAGGCAGCCAGCCCGAGGGGATAACACTGGGAGGGACCCAAGGGAATACTCTCCCTGCCCCACCCCGTCTCCCACAGATGCCCTTCTGATGACAACCAGCTGGAGTCCAGAGGACAGGAGAGCTCACTGATGCAACCCTTGCAGGTCAGCCTCGCCGAGCACAAAGCACAGTGGGGAAGGAGAGAGAGGGAATCCAGAGGTGCAAACAGAAAATGTCCAGCCTGCATGGATGCTGCTGACACTCAGGTAGAACTTGAATTCAGAGAGCCTTTTTGTACATGATGAGTTGTAACCATGCGACAAAAACATTTTTATTGTCTGACAGAGTTTTGCTGGTCCCTTGACACTCTGGGTAATGTCAGCCATCTACAGTCCTTTACAGAAATGGCATTGTTACCACCCCCTCTATCAAACATTAAGACCAAAGCCACAGGTTACTGAAATCTGACAAAAGTTTTATGTTACTGGAGAGTCTTTTTGGAAAATAAGTTATGGCAACATAAAATATTTAATGTCACCTAATAACCGATGCACCTGATTTTAAAAATACTTTTGATTAGATGATCTTCAGAGTATCCTTTAGAGAGTGGTCTAAATTGTTATTATCGAATTCTTATGTAGATTTATAATTAATCTAACAACTATGATCTGACCATGAATATGCCTTTGCCATCTGGTATCTTTACCCTGAATTTGATCATGAATAATACATAACCATCTGACAGTTGAATCCAATCCATAGTGTGGCCATACATGATGCAGATCCATCCATAGTGTGCTAATTTGCATTCTCCATCATTTTCATCTAATTCCTACCCGGAGCTTTTTCATTGAGTTTCAGGCACCCAGAGGACAATCTACCCACACACTAGGCCATATGGGATTCAGTGCATATTCTCCAGTGTCCTGGGTCTGATCCTAATTGTCACCAGCCAAGCCAAAATGTGTCACTCCAAACATGGGCAGGGACGCTCTTGGGCATTCATAAGATGCTTATTAGGGTTTTCAGTATGGTGCTGCCGATAGTGTGTATTTTAATTAGACTTTTAAGTTCACATTTATTTTTCCCACTAGACTAGTCCGATATGAAGGTGAAAGAGATGGCCGTGTGACTGTAGGTATCAGACAGTGGCTGGCGAGCACGATCGCCTTAAAGGAAGGAAAGCGTGAGCATTTAAAATTACAGGCCAAACAAAACGTCACCTACCTGACCTCACCACCCCAGCCTTGTCTAGTGTTACGCCTGCCCTTTGTCTCCTGCGAACTGGTCCCCGTCTGTAGCTTCTTTTGAGCTAGACCTTTCTGGATTGGTGGAGACTGCTGAAATCCTACCTCACACGCCCTATTCATACACCTGCTGGTTCAAATGCTTATAATACACAGTGCTCATCAAAATGAAAAATATTTCTTGGCCCAATTTGGCTGTCAGGCCATCAGGTTATAAATTTTGTTTTATGTGGTTATTAAGATATTTCTCTCCATCAGTCTTGACCCTGGGGCATTCTAGTAAGTGGAGCCTAGAATATTTGTAATTCCCAGCCATGATCTATTCCCTTAGCGATTAGTTCTACGCTCCCTATAAAATTTCTAATATAACAGTTGGAAAAAGAGAAGTTTGGAGGGTAACTTAGTGCTGGGAGAAATCCGTGAGCTAAATTTTGTAGTTGCTGACTTTGAAGTGACAGTGGGCCTTTACATTTGAAGAGTGTCACCTAAATTTGAAAGTGACCACAATATATATGCACTTTAGGAAGAGTTCTAAATGGTGAACAGTTTATTCCATACTGTGCGCTCATCAAAGTTGGCTTTTTTTTTTTTTAACTGCTACTATGAGCAGCAGACTCTGCAGTTCTGCCTTAACTGAACCTCCTTATTTCAGTGTAGCCAGAGTCATTGTTGAAAAGCCACTGCATTTGTCATGGAGGCTGTGGCCTGGTTCCTCTTGCAGGAGTTCCCCTGCTCTGGGCTCATGATCACATTATTCCTTCACAGCCAACTGATGGGGGACAACCAGACTCAAGGCTATAGAGCAAGCAAACTCCAAGTCACCCAGTGACCCACAAGTCCATGAGGGCTAAAAGTAAGGGTTTGCCTATCAGGGAAGGAGCCTTGAGACAAACTGATCAGACACTCAATCTTGGGAACTTTGAAAGTGAGATGTAGAGACATGGCAGTTAGTGATGGAGGAAGAATCTGAGACACAGCAGCAAACAGAAGCCAAGGGCAGGCAGAAGCCATAATGTAAGAAGAATGACAGAAGCACTTGAGCTGAGATGGTTTGATTCACCCCCTGGGGGATGGTCAGAAGCAGGAGAATGGGCACATACTGCTTGTTGAGGGGATAAACAGCCACAGTGCAGAGCGGCACGCATCCCGAACCTTGCAGCATTGCGGGGAACAGAGCTGCTTAAGTTCCCGATTTGCTATTTATGTTCTCTGTCCAACCCTTAAGAATTGCAATCCTGTAAAAAGGCCTGTTTAGCCATTTAACTTCTGAAATAAATTGCAAAAGCTAATTAATTTAAAAATAGAGTAGGATCTATTTCTAAATAATTAAATCCTGTAAATGACCAAGAGTGATACATCCCTGTAATTCTTACATTTGTTTTGTTCTCACCTTCTGTAATCTATTCTCTCTGTCCCCTGCTTATCCAGTTAGGGCTTCTGAATGGGAGACTTTTGCGAGGGACAGTTCTTCGTTGAGTAGGTCTCTTCTGTGCACTGCAAGGCAGTGCCTTATGTGACCCTCCCACCTCTCCATTGTTGACCTTCAAAAATAAACCTACACCTCTCTAAATGTCCACTAGGGGGTAGTACTGGTTGGTTAAGACCTATTGAGCTAAGCTTACCCATTCTTTAAGGGGCAGCTCAAATTCAACCTTCTCTTTAATTCTTTGATTATTCCAGACTGTACTGGTTTCTGTACCTTCTTTGAGTTCCTACTGCACTTAAGAGTCAATCGCATCATTGACTTCTTAATTGTATTTTCACTGCTTCATGTATATTGGGTTCTCTTCTCAGTTTGACCATAAACTCTTTAAGAGCAGCAAACAATCTAAGAGGTTTTTTGTATCCCACATAGTGCATGACACAGTGCCTGACATCATGCTGGGTTCTTCAGGACTTCTGGTTGTTTCCTCACCATCTACCCTCTGGCTGCCTCTTCAACACTTCCTACCACATCTCCACCCTCACTCTGGCCCTTGTCCCTCTAGCAATTAAAAGAAGCTAATCTCTAGAGTTCCCTGAACATCCCTGTTGGTTCACCATTATGCCTCCACCCACACTGTACTTTTTGCAAATATAATGTACTTCATTATACAACTGCCCTTCTTCCAAGTGAAATCTTATCCAATCTTCAAATTCTGGTGTCTCTGGTTAATTACTCCCTTTTCTGTAGATTGTATGAACTTCTTTTGAAAGATAACTTCTCTGTTTAACTGTTTCTTGCTCTTAAAGAGGACAAGAACTGTGCCTAATTCATTTCCCTAACACTCAGCATGATGGGTCCTCAGTAGAAGCTGAATAAGTGTCAGTTGATTATATTGGTCATACCATGTTTTTTAAAAATATTTATAAGCATGAGCCACACAGCGGGACTGGAGAAGAATGTTAGTCACTAAGTGGGAGCAGCTGTTACCTTTTCCTTCACTGTTGCTTGCTTTTTGCTAAATAACTCTAAAGGAATAGAATATATGTGTCTCACTAGAGCATCATGCAAATCATCATCACCATCATCCTCGTCACATGTGAAACCCTGTCAGCTAACACATTATCAAAGAGAGAAGCATTTGTAGGCATAAATGAGACCACAAGAGTTGTGGATCCAGAGCTGCTCTTAACTGCACAGGCCTGGGAGGAAGAGTGTGGAGACCAGCTATCATCCCTGTTCAGCCGCACCAGTAACTGACGGAATCCTGGCTGGTGAGGAGAAGACAAAGATAATGTCTCAGGGCCACACTCAATGCTGACGGGCCAAAGACCTGAGTCCACTTAGGTGTTGTGAAGGCCGTCACTAGGAGGTGAAAGGGCTGTTGCCTCAGTGGGACTCTGTGAGGCTTCTTCATAATCCCCAGGGACCACCAGGTGGATCAAAGTGGACTCCCAGGGACACCAAGAGGACCAAGAAACCGCAGTCTCAGCACCGAGAAGGAAAGGAGTGGAGAATGGAAGGGGGAAGAATTCCACAAGCTGAACTGCAGCCCAGTTCCTTCTTTATATTTCTACTAGGTTTCCAGCCACTAAATGGACTGTTGAAAACGTCTCTAACTTAATAGGCATTTTGGTACATGATACTTGGAAATGGCTGCACACATGTATGAATTGGATAGGTGATAGAAATCCATTAGAAGAGACGTGGCTGCCTTCGGCAGTGCTGTTTAATATAAACATGTTTCCATAGTAACGAATTCTTAAAAATTGCATTAGTTTTATATCTGATCTGGGAGGTATGGGACAGGTAAAAATCTTCAGTCTCTTTTTTCGGATAATGGAGATATTTCCTTTCCAAATTGTGTGAAATAGAAATGATAAATGTAACATGTTCTAGCACTAGGCATGTGGGAAGGGTACAGTCAATGGTTGATGTTATTATTCTCTGCATCTGGGGTTGAAGCAAGACAGAGTACTATGTTCCCACCAGATTAACATCTCACTTCACTAATTATTTTGGTTACACAAAAAGTTACTCAAGGGAATAAAATAAACAATTTAAATCCTTCTTCCAAAGGACAGACCCTAACTCTACAGACAACCAGCCCATTTTACCCCAGACTCACTCACTCACTTAAAAACTGCAGCTCTCCAGAAATTTAAGGACATAAATTACAATTCTGGTGCCCTGAGAAATATTTTACAATAAACTCTTGCCACTCACCCAGCTGAATGCTTCCAGTCTTCCTTCTCTCATCTCTCCCAGGGGCTTTCCCACTCCTCTTCTCAGGGAAGAAAGCCCCAGAGTACAGTGGAAAGAGCTTGAGCCTTGGTATTAGATTGATGGAGGTTTCAATTCAGGCTTTGCCAATTGTTGGCCATGAAACTTGCAAGTTGCTTAATTTACTGGGTCTCATTTTACTCATCTACAAACCAGGAATAATAAAATTTGCCTTGTAGGATTGTGGGTAGCATGTTGAGGAGGAAAGGGTAGGGGTGTGTGTGTGTGTGTGTGTGTGTGTGTGTGTGTGTGTGTGTGTGTGTGTGTGGTGTATGGTGAGGATTGTAGATAGTGAATCAGGAATTAATCAGGAAAATTAAGATGAACAGTCCTGGGATATGTTAAATAAACTTATTGTTGTGTTATTACTACATCTATGCCAGAATTCTCCCCTCTCTTCACAAATAGACATGAAGTATCAGATTAAGAGTAATAAACCCTTCATTTTGAGGCAAGAATTGTTTATTTCATCTGAAATATTTGGCTATTTGATTTGCCTCTCTGTGCCTTATTTTCCTCTTCCAAATGAGTTTGTAAATTGAGATGATCTAAAATGTTTTTCCTCAGAGAAAGACAAATATCATACGATATCACTTATTGTAGAATCTAAAAAAAGATACAAATTTTATTTACACACCAGAAACAAACACACAGACACAGAAAACAAATTACGGTTATGAAAGGGGAAAGGGGGCAGGAGGGATAAATGAGGAGTTGGGATTAGCAGATACAAACTACTATATATAGAATAGATAAACATCAAGGACTACTGTATAGCACGGGGAACCATATTCAGTTTCTTGTAATAAGCTATAATGGAAAAGAATATGAAAATATATTGTATGTATATGTATAACTGAATCGTTTTGCTGTACACCTGAAACTAACATTGTAAATCAACTGTACATCAATAAAAAATAAAATTAAAATACATGTCTTTCCTATCCTTGAAATTCTGTCTCTGTCATTGTTAACTTTGCTTCTCCTCTCAGGTTATCATCTCATTTCTTAGTTTCATTTTTATCTATTATAATTAAATAATTTTATATTTACAGAAAATTTCAAAAATAATACAGAGAGCTTCCATATGTCCTTCACTGAGATTCTACTATTGTTAACATTTTACATACCCACAGAACATTTATGAAAACTAAGACATTTAAAAAATAGAAAACAAACCTATGGTTAGCAAAGGGGAAGGGGGTAGGGATAAATTTGGAATTTGGGATTAACAGATACACACTACTCTATATAAAATAGATAAACAACAAGGACCTAATGTATAGCACAGGGAGCTATATTCAATGTCTTGTAGTAAAAGAATCTGAAAAAGAATATATATATGTATATATGTATATATATATATAAAATATGTAACTGAATCACTTTGCTGCACACCAGAAACTAACACAACATTGTAAAGCAACTGTACTTCAATAAAAAAATTAACAAAAAATCTAAGAAATTAACATGGTACAATACTATTTACTAAACCATAGGTTTTATTCAGATTTTCCCAGCTTACTCACTAGTGTCATTTTCGTTTTCCAGGATCCCACGTTAAATTAGTTGTCATGTCTCCCTGATCTCTTCCATCTGTGACTATTTCTGTCTTCCCTTATCTTTCCCAGCTTTGACACATTTGAGGAGCAATGGTCATGTATTTCTGTAGAATGTCTCTCAGTTGAGTTTTCTCTGACTTTTCTCATGGTTAGATTGGGGTAATGGGTTCAGGGTTTGGGGATAAGACAGAGGTGAAGTGTTCTTCTCATTACATCATATCAAGTGTACATGAAATCAATGTGACATAACTGATGATCTTAACACCTTGGCCACTTGGTTAAGGTGGTATCTGCCAGACTTCTCCATTGAAAACTAATTTTTTTCCCTTTAAATAGTTTATTCCTTAGAAACAAGTCACTAAGCCCAGCCTACGGTCAAGAGGAGAGGAATAAACCTCCACGTCCTAGAAAAAGTTGTATCAAAGAATTTATAATCACCCAATTTTAAGCTATTTGGATGGAGCTTTCAGACAGGAAGCAGAGACCCTCCAAATACCTAGAGGCAATATCCATGTACATTGCCCTGCGTTCCTTAATCATCTGCCATGACAAAATAAATGTCTGATTTCAATCACCCAGCCTGTAAATACTCTCGGTACTTGCCCAAATCCCAGATATGCCATATGCCCACCAGCAATAATATAGGAACAACTATTGTGAGTAGTCTTGAAAGTAGTCCATGGTGTATATTATGAGCATGAATATCCTTTGATTTCAGCACCAACTTTACAAATGGAATAATCACTATACAAAAAAAAAAAAAAAAAAAAGCAATGCTATATAACCATGCTGTTCAAGATAAGGCTATGTCTCTGATGGTTTGGGAAAGACAGCTGTGTGTTCACAAAACCCTGTTTCATTTTTGGCTTTTCCTCCCTAATAAATGGAGAGACCAAACTTTCCAGCCCATTATAGTTAGATGAGACTGCAATTCCGGACCCGGCCTCTAAAATCTCCTGTGTGCTCCCTCCATGCTGTCCTTCCTCTTTTCTGGTGGCTGGAGTTAGGGGCTGAAGTAGAAGCCTCTGAAGCCTAGGGGGATGGAGGTGGCACTAGATAGATGGAGCCTGGGTCCCTAAATGGTTACATGGACCACAGCCCCTGCCAACCCCTGCTAGACTGTGAAACAAATGACAAATGAACTTCTACTGTGTTAACCCACTGAGATTTGGGGATTATTTGTTATAGCCATCAGGTTCTCCTGATCAAAATAGACATGAAGTCCCCAGAGAGCAGGATTTATTTCCACTAAATTGTTTGTCTAGAGTCTAGCACAGTTCCATGTGCAGCTGGGAACCTAAATGCCTCTGAAGACGGAGAAGAAGAAGGGAATGATAGATTGCATGGAGCCACAGGGAGGCATTTAATTTGCAAGAATAGTACAGCTAAAGGCACCTGGTCTCCTACAAAGTGGTCACAAAGATTACCTGCAAAAAAAAAGAGGGGGGTGGAATGATAAAATTTTACTGGAAATGGTAGCAGAAGCAACAGGCTTGAAAACAGCCCAGATCAAGTGAAAGCTCCCAGAATTTTTTGGTTCACAATTTTAAGCCAATACAGGATCAATTACTTAAAGTATTCTGGAGACTAGACCACAGTGTACATTAATAGCACAAAAATCCTTTTACCTCAGCACCAACTTTACTAATAGAAAGTTAGATGGGAAATAAAGCATAATCAAACAGTGAATTAGTAGGATTTGCCAACACATACAAATATTGAATCATTATGTTGTACATCTGAAATTAACAATGTTATATATCAATGATATTTCAAAAAGAAAACCTTCAGAAAAATATAAGTCATGTCTAAACAGGCCCTTCATAGGAGCTACAGATCTTAAAAGCTTCCTAAGGGCATATCTGTAGGTCTTATGATTAAGTCTTTAACACATTTTGGTTTAAAAGGGCTGTAGTCTCTCTCTGTGAACAGTAGGGCTTCTATAATTTTGAGGGCTGTTGTCCTGCAACAGCCTCATGGAGGAGAGAAGAGCTAATCTCTAAGATTTGTGGACATTGCTTTTGTGTAACAGAATGGATTATAAATTAGTATATAAGACACCCACAAGCTTTTTAAAAATATCAACTTGGACTGAAAGGTGCAGATGCAATAAGAAATGAAAGAGGCTCATGTACCTCTCAACGTCTTTGAGCAGGTAACAGACTCAGAACTATGGAGCATTTTCACAGGAGAGGGAGGATGACTCAGGGCTGGACTGAGATCCCAACGGATGGAAGCAAGAGCCATGGAGGACTCCTAGGAAGTAACAATGGGTCCTAAGAACAAAAGCAGGATTATGTGCCAGGATGGATTTCACAACAGCTGTGGACCAATGATTCCTGCATGCTTCCCACCCTGCCTTTCATTTTTGAGTGGGAGTATCTATAAGAAAAAAAAAAAAGAGAGAGAGAGAGATGAAAGAGACCAAAAAAATAGGGATACCTGACCAAGTTTCTATAGCTTTCTAAGAAATTGCCTACCTGGCCATTGTAAAGGAACGAATTCTAGCCTGTCCACCGTTTATCAAGAGTTGGTGCTTTTCCATTGCAATATAGCCCCCTCAAAGCCCCATTCTGCTGTATTTTTTTGATCTACCTCAACATTTTACTACTGAGTATATTCTTTACCATACTTTCAGTGCATAGTGAGACTCACTTATGGAAAAGTTTCACATGTGGACAACACAGATCCACCCCATCATCCCTCTCCCTTCGTCTTCTCATGGGGGTCCCAAAGACACAGCTTCCTGCTAGGGCCGTAAGAACTCGTGGCCACTTTACTCGGCAAAGAGAATGAATGTGCCAAAACTTCTGGATCTACTGACTAAAGTTCTCACATTTTAGTAGCTCTGCACCTTACAACCACTGAGTGAGAAATCTTTCAAGGGCTGGCAGAGAACTATTGCCATGTTCACCTTAGTGAGTTATATAAGGAAGTCCATGGCTTCTTGCCTCCTCTGGTCTGGCATCCATGGAATGGGCCAGGAAAGGTGGAGCTTTATGAATTAGAATGCGGCTCACTGACATTGAAAAGGACGCCTCTTCATGTATGTATTTGTAGTCGTTTTAAGCATGAAAAGGCAAAACACAGAGGATAGACATAAATATAAAAGAACTAACTCCTCCACAAGAGGTAATTTAATAACCAGTTCATCAATTTAATAGCTGCTGTACACCAATTTAGTGATGATCAACCCCACATGCGAACTCCCTCTGAGCGTTAACATATTGGACTTTGGCAAAATGAACTTAGGTCCACTGCAGCTAGATTGGAACAAACTTTAAGAAATTAACTCCACTCGACATCCCCCAATTTCTGATATTTAGGGCTGAGTTCTAATGCATGGATAGATATTAAAACTGCCCAGACATGATTGGAATTCACCTCAGATTGTCTCTGAGCAAATCAGAGACAAATCAAATCTTTTACCCTCACTCTGAGAAGCTTGATGAAAATGCCCTTTGGAGTAATTTTTACGGAACCTAATCATGCTGTCGACTTTGAGGACTGTGCTATTGTCTGTTTGGTGTTTCTATTTTATTTTTTCCTGGGTGTGAGGGGTGTGACTTCCTTGTTCCTCCTACAGAACACGTCCTCCTCGAACCCAACAGTCTCCCGTGTATGTAAGAAATCATTAGCACGGCATTTCAGCTTTCTAGTGGGTATAGACTTGTCCAGGGATTAACCATCTGACTGTCCACAGAGGGTGATTATATACTTTATCTTCCAAAGTGGGACACTCTCAAAAGCACTATTATTGATTACACGTTGACAGCCAGCATAAACCAGGGCTGTCCTGGACAAACTGTGGTAACATTACTGGGAACTGAAAACAGAGCTGTGTGCCCCTGTGTCTCAGATATTATAGAATCTTCCACAGGACATTCACTTCTCTCAGAGGACCGACAACATCGGCTCGTTTATGTTGCATGAGCCACAGGCAACGCAGCAGAGCAGTGGAGCACGAGGGCTCTGGCCCCTCTCCAGCTCCTGTGCCCCTCTTTGAATGACAACTTACTGTCTCTCAACCCTTGAACCAGATCTCCTGGGCTCAAATTCCAGCACTCTCCTTTCTGAGATGTGCAACTTTGCAAAGACCCTTCTGGGTCTCAGTTTCCTCATCTATAAAATAATGATAAAATTTGAAAATGACTCATAAGGTTCTGTAGAATAAAGTGAGTTAATAGTTAGGAAATAATTATCAGAGAGTCTGGTACATCATAGGTGTTCAATAATCTGTTAGCTGTTTTCCTAATTGACCCTTTTCCTTCATGAGATTATATCCCCAGCAGCTCCGCCTTCCAGCGCTGCCTACTTGTTAACACTCTGCCATCCTATCTGAGTGCCAGACATCTTTCCATCTAAGCCCTCTGGGCTGATGTGACTGGTTATTTTATGCCCTGGTGATTGCCTAGGTATTTCTGTTCCCCCATTATTCTCCACACGCTGGTTCTTTTTTATCTTCAGTATTTTCATAAGGTTGCCTCCAGCCGAATACATTGAGGACCCTTTTCACTATTCAGAGTCACTTCCATACAACAACATGTTACAGAGCAGACAAAATGAATCTGCAACTTCACTTTTACTGACACATTACTCTGTCTCCATATCTTCTCAGGAGCTTGATGTCAGGCATTGGTTTCTAGGCTATTACTGCCTGAAGGCTACAAAGGATGCATCTTGAGACTCGTCATTAGTATCTTCTGCTAGAATATGCATGGCTCTCTGCGACAATTTAATAAATCTTACATGAAAACTGGCATGGAGCCTCCTTTTGTCAGAGAAATTGTGGCAAAAAGGTGTTTTCCAGGTCTCGTAAGGAACATGACCTTCATTCTTCTTGTGTATTGCGTCCTTGGATAAGGCATCTCACCCCACCTGAAAGCAGGAAAAAAATACCTGCCCTAACCTCTTAGCAGGTATTTGTGACTGTGAAATTGAAATTATTCATGTGAACCATTATTAGAGGAGGAAAAGAAACAAACATGCTGTATTGCAGGAGCAGTGTGCCCCTGTGTCTCAAACATTATAAAATCTTCCACAGGACATTCACTTCTCTCAGAAGACCGACAAAATCGGCTCGTTTACGTTGCATCAGCCACAGGCAATGCAGCAGAGCAGTGGAGCACGAGGGCTCATAAGCATTTGGTGTGTTGACATTAACTGAGATAGTTAGGCTTATTTTAAATATCTTCTTCTTAACTTTGCAGGAATGGGAGGGACAATAGAGGAAAATTGTCCCCACATCTGTAGATCACACCCTGTCCTTGTGACTATGCCTGTCACCATCTTATTGTCATCAGCTCCAACAATTACTGAACTTTTATTCTGCTTGGGCATTTCACATGCCTAATCCCATTCAATTCTCAAAATAATACTGTGAGGTAGGTTCTGTCAGGCCACAGTAGATGGAAACAGAAGTATGTTAACATTAAATAACTTTGCCAATGTCAGTGAACTGGGGCATAAAACTAGGTCAAGCTGGAGCTCACTCACCTTAACTGCTAGGTTATTAGATCTGTGTCTTTCTGAGGGAAGGTATGGGTTCATTGTGCCTGGGAAAAGTCCTCAAAGCCCATGTTTGCTAACAGTGAGTCAACAGAAACATTTTGAATCCATGGAGAGCACCACGTAAATATACACAAGGAAGGTGAGAATCCTAGTATGCTATTGTGTGCTATGCGAGGCAGACATCTTGGAACTGGTAAGTATAACCAGCTGGTGATCATCGTTCTTAAAGCTATTTTATTCTCATGTCCAATGAAGCACATGCCAAAGCTCAAGACCAAGAATGTTTCTTCACAAAAGTGGCCCTTGCAGTTGTTTCTTTGATGAATCACTTCCATGTCAGAGAGACCACACTAGGCGAATGTTCTAGAGAGGTTCACTGCCGTTGTGCCCTACATGTTTTAAGATTGGTTACATAGTTAGCATAACCATATTGAGAGAATTTCTAAGGAGCAGATGATATGTTCTGGAAGCTTCCATCTAAGACCAAGCATAAAAATGGTGAAAATAATTAACATTTAAAGCACTTACTAGGCCCTAAGTATTTCATATGTATTAATTTACTTAATTCTCATAATAACTTTAAGAAATAGTCTCACTGTAGTCCCATGTTATAATTAAGGACATTGAAAAGAAGTCATTCTAATTGGTGGAAACTGGATGTCTTAGGGGAAAAAGATCTCAGTGATAAATTCAGTGTCTTTGGTGTCAAGGACAGGGCGGGGCTAGATCAGCACTGGAAATGTGAACGTAGGCTGGACTAGCTGCCTTTTACTGAGCATTTACTATTCCTTGGCCTGTGCTCAACCCAACATTAATAATATCCTATTTCATCTCCACTTAAATGCTCCCTGGTAGGCACTGTCATTCCTGTTTTACGGAAGGAAACCGAGATTCACACAGGTTATTTGCCTGCTGTCACACAATGATTAGTGGCACATCAATGTTTGAACACAAGTGTTTTTATCTCTAAGTCTGTGTTTTAACCAACATGACACAGAGCAAAGCCTTGTTTGGATAAGATTTTACTCTGTCATTTGAACTTTGTCTTCTGAAGATTATTCCTAATTTTTAAAAACCCATTGTTAGCTTTCCCTCTCAGTGTTGTAAATTTATCAATATCCATGTCTCCCAAACAAGGCAAAAACTTGAGCACATTTTTCCTTAAACCCTCTTTGCCCTTGCCTTGGTAGTGTATCATCTAGAGTGTTAATTCTTTGTTATTAAAATCATAAAAGTTTTTTTAAAATCATGCTTTTTTAGATATTGCAAACTTAATCAACTTCTTTGTAAATGCTTTCCTATTTTCATTTATCTTTCTTTTTCACATTCCCTTGGGAATATTTCAAAGAGGATTTTTGAGTAGGAAAGGTTTTTAAAATTTTGTAAGGCAGAGAAATTCTTTACCAAAATGGCAGTTTATCTGGATATAAAATTCTAAGTTCAAAGTTCTCTGTCTTTAAAATATTGAAGACGTTATCCAGTGTTGCTGTTGAAAACCCTACCATCCATCCAGCCCTTTCTCAGGTCTTTTCTTACTCTCTGGAATCTTAAAAATTTTTCTTTTTGTCTTTATGCTCTTAAGTTTAACTATTAGCTGTCTGGATATTGATTTTAGTTTTCTTATCTGTCCTGTTCAGCACTCTGTTAGCCTTTTTATTTTGAGTTTTTATATCTTTCTTTAATCCTGGGAAATTCTTGTTTGCATGTCCTCCTGTCTATTTGCTCCTTTCTCACTTTCTGGAAATTCTGTTTTATAGATTTTGACACTTTTATTTCTGTGTTTCATGGCTCTCAAAGTTTTTCACGGGTTCAGTCTCTTCCAGGAAAGTTTTGTGACCCAACCTTCTGGTTCACTAGTTTGTACTTCAGTTGTACCCATTCTATGACTCCAGCTGTCTCTCTAGTTGGGGTTTTCTTTCTTCTTTTTAATCTCAACAGCCATGTTTTCATCCCCCCAGATTTCAAATTAGTTCTTTTTCCTGCCCTATGATTTCAAAAGCTTCCCTTTTCTCTCTGTGAGAGTATTTATTAAGACCATTTTAAATTCATATTCTGTTTCATTAGCTCTGCTTCCTCTGGAAATGCTTTTAATTTCAGTTCTCTTTCTCATTTGGAGCTTATGTTCCTCAAATATCTAATCTGTTTCCTTGGGAGCACATCTTTAATTCCTTTAGGGCAGTTGCTTCGGCCCTAGCCCCACTCTTCAGGGAGAGGAGATGGAGGTGTGGTAGAAAACGTCTACCCAGGGGCAGAGAAAGTCTAGTGCTGCAGTGTGAGCTCACCTTTTCCAGCCCCCTCCCCACGTTCCCTGCTTGCTCCTAAGCCTAGGGGACCTGTGCCCTGGGCACCACTCTCAGCAGCACTAAGCCGCCACCCTTTGTTATAATTGCCTAGTGCAGGAGGACTGGGAAGGAATGAAGGGCCCAGAGAGACTCCAGCTTGTCCACCTGTCCTGCTGCCATCAACTCTCCCCCAACCAGGAAATCATTGCCCCCCACCGGACAAGCCTCTGTTCACCTGGGCTGTGCAATCAGGGGAGGTAAAAACTGCTGTGTCCCTCCCCACTACAACTGACCTTCCAGTTTCAGGCAAACTCTGAAAAAATGTGGGGGAAAGAAAAGGCAGAATTATAAAGTTTTCTCCCATTCACCCTTCTTTCTTTCAGGGGGAGGGGACTAATTAGGTTTGTTTGTTTGTTTATTTATTTATTTATGTGGAGGCACTGGGGATTGAACTCAGGACCTCATGAATGCTAGGCATGCACTCTAATACTGAGCTATTCCCTCCCTGCTCCACTCACCCTTCTTTCTGTTTCCTGACTGCTCTCCTTCCAAAAACAAGAGCAACCTTCTCTTTCCCTCTAAGCAAATTTCAGCTTTGTATCAGTTACTGAGACCCATCACTGTCTCCATGTCTCTGTGGTCATGGCCAGCTTCCTGGGGGACCCTCCTGGGTAACTGCACAGGACCCTGTGTTCAGAAGGGTCCCCCACCATCTTAAAATCCTGAACCCCTTTTGAACAAGAGGCCTGTCATTTTCATTTTGCACTGGGCCCCACAAATCAGGCAGCCAGTGCTGCCTGTGCCACCTTCACATTTGGCTTCAGCAGTCTGGTCACCAAGTTATCTAAAACGTACAGAAGTTAGATTTCTAGGGAATTCATCCCTACAGTTCTCTGCACATGGTCATGGACTGGCTGTATCTTCCGATTTAACAGAATTTCAATGAATTATTTTTGGTGGGGAGGCAGGATGGTTCAGATCAGCATCTCATGTCTACTGTGGTGACTACAAGGAAGCAGCGCCTGTACACACCTGCTTCACACCTGCAGGGAGGTCCTGAAGTCATGCAGGTGGGATCTGATCTAGTAAATGTCCAGCTCCCCACTTTTTAAAGCAGATCTGAGTTTGGGAAGCATCAACTTTGGTAAGTAAAACCTCATAGCTCGTTGTAACTTGAAACATCTATCGATGCATGCAAAATCATGCCTATACATCTAGAAACCCATTTTTCTTGGAATAAGGCCTATGACTTCACAAGATTATTAAAGACATCCAGGCAAAGAAAAGGTTAAAAGTTACTACTCCGTGGATTCTGTGAGAAAGATTGCAGTTTCTCCTACACACATAAACACACACACACACAAACACACACACAGAGCACATAAAAGATTTCTCACTTGAGACTATATTGTCTCATCCTGCAGGTATGAATTATGACTAATCACTAATTATTGATGAGTGCTATTTGAGATAAGAATATGCTGCATATTGTGTGGTTCCAGTATCAATTTGAAAATGGATCAGCAAACAAACAAATTCTGCTCAAAATGATCCAATTCTTGTTAATCTTTTTACCAGATTTCCTTTCCTGGTTGCAAAATTATAAATAATAATTTTTTAAAAATTGGCCGAAAAGTCTGGGGACAGTGATAAAAATAACAATTTATTGTGCCAGTTTTCATGTATGCTAATTACATTCTGTTAAGAGTTGTCTATCACCAAACATTTCTTTAAAGTCAATAAAGGATGTTCACTTTTACTGTTATGGAATCCACTGCTTCTCCCTCTGAGTCACCCTTCCCCGCCTGCCCAGCCCCAGCCCAGTTCCACCTGAGCATCAGAAAGTCCCTGCCGCTCCAGTTAACTGGCTGCTTTCAATGAAGAGAAAAAATACAACGCATGGCTCTTATTTTTCTAGCTCACCTTGATAATTATCAGAATGGAAAGTTAGAGATGTTCAGTGATTGGCAATCTGATGCGTTCCCTCACATTAGAGCCAGTACAGTGCTCAGTAAAAGCTCGGAGGAAAGCAACCATCGTCCCCGTAGCTGACATGTACGGTGTGCTCTCTTCCTGAGGATGTTAAGTTCTTTACAGATACTTTCAAAACAACTCTACACCCAAAAAGCTATCATCACCCAATTTAAGGAAACTGAGGCACAGATCAAGAAAATTATTTGACCCTAGTCAAATAACTCATCAGTAGAGAAGCCAGGAACTTGACCCAGCAGCCTGATTCTAGAAGTCAATGCTTATAACTACACGATATCTGCTCCCTGAATAAGAGCTCCTGGTGGGCAAAAGAACACCAGAGTTGTCACACATCTAGTTAACAGAATTCCAACTGAACAGCAGATAAATCAGATCATGGAGTTAGTCTATACTGACTTACCATGGGAGATCATGGAGTCTTCTATAGGATTTTTTTAGAAAAGCCAGGTTGGGGAAGAACCAACCTACTTCTTTCTACATAAGTGATGCCCTCACTTTTGTGCCCCTAAGTTCATAGGCAGAGTCCAACTCTTAGCTGGGATTGCATGAACATTTGCTGAATTGAACTAGGTCAAGAATAACCTTCCACTACTTGCAACTATAAAACTGCAGAAGAGGTGGATCTAGATCTGTGGTTTTCAGCCCTGGCTGTATATGAGCGTCACCTAGGGAGCTTGTAAAAAGCACTGATGCCCCAGCTCCACCCCAGGGATTTTGGTGTGAGGTAGGTTCCAGGCTTTGCTACTGTCTCTATCTGTCTGGTTCCCCCCCCCCCCACCTCTCTGCAGTGATTCTGATGTAAAGCTGGAGTTGAAAACCATAGCCCAGTGTTTCTCAACAATTTGCCATTTAGACCAGCAGATCAGTCCATTAACAACTCAAGATCACACTGAAAATGATGCTCCTCCATCTTACTTAAAGGTGCAGACAGGTGTAGAGTACTTTGCATATTTCCCCTAGAACAATACCCAGATTCATTAGCATGTTTAATTTCTTATAAATCCTTGGACACATACATTGCAGTTGGTTCAAGTGCTACTGCCTGGTGGGAACCCCTGACCTAATTTATTAACCCCCTCGCCATCTACTTCAGCCAAACCCCGAGAGAGGCAGCTGATCAATATACTTAAATTGACTAGTTATATTACAGCTGTTCTCTTTCCCCCTTCTTTTCCTACTAGAGGCATTTCTAGCGGCATTGCAACTGTCAGCTTTAAGGACTCCTGTGCAAGAAAAAAATTAGAAAAGGGAGCTTCTAGTTTAAGTTAATGGAGAAAAGCTTAATTTCCTTCTCATCTGATTAGCTACTCAGATTTGGAAATCTATAAATGTTTCCAGGTCTGCCTGCTTCAAAATACTTTTTAAAGGTCATTTACATAATCCTGTCAAGGATGCCATATGGGTAGTGGATCAAAAGCGTTGTTACTCCCGTGACTTCCATCTCGTCCCGAGATTATCTTCCAACAGTATATTCTGGGAGCTAATGGACACTTTCCTTTAACCCTAACACAGTGCTGGTAACGTTTTCCTCTGTGGATTTGGAATTTTAATCCAAAGATTACGCAACCACTGTTTTTTTTCTTTAAGAAGCAATTTATTTTGAGGGTGAAGTGCTCTGTCTTAGGTTAAGCAATTTCCTCTTCAGCTATTTTGCTAGTTAGAAGAGATAATGCTCTCAAAGGCCAAGCGTGGGCATCTTCCATCTTCCTGATGATACTGACTCAGATGGGATCCTCAGTTCCTTTTCTGAACTTAGGGAGTGTTCTGAATGTTTTAGAGAACAAACAAGCCTCTGGTGTGATACACATATGTAGAACATTTTTGCCCTTTGTGAAGCAAGAGAGAGAGAGAACAATGACCACAGTAGAGGGAAAAGTGTGTTTAAACCCATAAATGTATGTATAGAGAAGAATGTGTCTGTGTGTACATTATGTGTCAGGGAGGTAGTGTGGCCTCATGACTGGAATCAGAGAAACCTGGGCACAACTTCAGGTTTTGTCACTTACTCTTTGGATGATCTTGTGTAGGTTTTTTAACCCCTCGCTATTTTTGCTTCCCTGTCTATAAAAATGATAGTAATAATAATAATAACTTCATGAGCTACTGTCAGTATCAAATAAGTCATATAAAGTTCTTACTGTTGCACCTCAATAAGTAACTTCTCAATCAAGTTTGTTAAAAGGATGGTAGTGGTGGTGGTTGTACACGTGTGTTTTCTGTGTACGGTAAGGATACCACGTATCCCCTGTAGCACCATAAATAAGACATTCCCTTGATTTATTTATTTAATGATGGTGATACCCATTGACACTTATCTGCTAATAGGCTGATAAATAAATTTAACAACTGGCTCTTGGGCAGGGAGTGGGGTGGGGAAGGAAAATCCCTGATTTGTAGCATTTCCTTGGTGTACCTATTACCTCCATGGCCAATTTCAACATACCAACATGACATGATGTGACGTGATGTGCCTGAACAGTAAGTCGGGAAGAGATGCACATGGCTGGTTTCCCGGCACTGGCTCCAGCTCACTCACGGCTGTATTTACCCCACAAGCTCTTAGAACCAGCAGCACAGGATGGCTCAGTGTGACACAGATTCCTCTCTCTCTCAGAAAAAGCTAAATGGCTCACAGGGATTGATTGTGTCCATGTTTGCATTATACATGAAGTGGCTGAGTAGGATACCTGACAATGATGGCTACAGCTCTCCTTGGAGGGTCTTGTTTGACAGAAGAACTGTAGGATATTAGATCAGGAAGGGGCCAGAGATATCATCCAGCCTCTGGTGCAACCTCTAATTCTGAAAAGGAAACTTGAGCATCAAGGATTATGAAATTAGGTAATTTACCCCTGTTCCTCCTGCTGTTTTCTAATCATGCTAGGATTAGAAACTACATCTTCTTGACTCCTGTCCTCTTTTGGCTCTCCTGTCAACAAAACTTATGCAGCCGCAGGCCACTCGGTGGCAGAACTCAGTAACAGAGGAAGAATATGTACTTAGTTGCTGCAAGTCATCTTTCTATTCACTTGAAAGGAACATGATGCAAAAAAAATTTTTTTAATAAATCAAGATTTTTCCCAAATGCTCACCTATGGACTTACTTCTGAGACTGACTTTGGAACTCTCCTACAGTTGAGGTGCACTTAAAGAGATGTTCCAGGAATAAACAGAAAGGAATCCTCTTTGAAGATAAGCACACATGCAAGGGTCTTACAAGGAAGCCCAAACTATGATAAGACTCCAATGTATTGACATTCCCTTAAAAACATTAATTTGTTTTAATTATACAAATATTAGAGCACCTTTATGTGCCAGGTGCCACTTTTCTAGATGCTACAGATACACACGGGTAGATGAAGCTGCTGCCTTCGTGAACTTGCTTTCTGGTTTGGGGTGGGTGTGCAGAGTGAGAAGAACAGAAACTGATTATATATCTTACAATTTTAGGAGGAAATAAATGCTCTGAAGAGAAGAGAATCAAAGTAAGGAGAAAGAGTGCAATGGCAGGAGGTGGGAGGGCCACTATTTAGATAGGTCAAGAAAAAAAAGGTCTTTCTGAGGAAATGACCTTCTGGCAAAGATGTGAAAGAAATGAGAATTTAAGGCGAAGTATCCCTGTGGGGGAAAAATTAAAAATGAAGGCCCAAACAAGCTGTTGTGTTTGAGGAACATGAGAGGGGTTGCGGAAAGGATGGTAAGAAATGAGAATCACGAAGGACTAGAATCATCATGGACATTTGCTTTGGATTTTATTCTGATTATGATGGGAAGCCTTAAATGGTTTTGAGCAAAGAAGAAAGTGACTTGATTAAATTTTTAAATGATTATTCTAGCCACTGTATGAATATCAGACTTTAAAGCTAAGGGTAGATGCAGGAAGGCAACCTGGCCAGCTACAGCAGTGGCCCAGCTGAGAAATGATGGTGTCTTGGACACTTGTTGTGGAGATGGTGAAAAGTGGTTGAATTCAGGAGAGATTTCGGAAGGATCACTGGCAGGACTTTCTGGTAGACCAGATGTAGGGAATTAGAGAAAAGGAAAACTCAGGATGATTCTTTATTCTTAGGCTTGAATCCCTTAGTTTATAGTGCTGCCATTAATCGAATGAGGAAAATTGAGGAAGGTGTAGTTTATAAGAGGGCAAAAGGGCAGAGTACTTTCTAGGGCATGCTAAGTCTGAGATGACAGTTAATATCTAAAGAGAGACATAGATGTTGAACTGAGGGAAGAATCTGCATCTAGAAATACTAATAGTAACATCATTAGCATTTAATTAATATTTAAAGCCAAAATATTAGAGAGATAATCCCATACAGAACACAGAGAAGAGGAATGAAGACTGAGTCCCAGGACTCTCCAGTGTTTGGAGGTCTGGAAAAGAGGAAGGTCCAGCAAAGGCCCTGCCAGAGACTATTCAGGGAAGGAGAAGAACAATCCGGATATTGTGTACCCGGGAAGCCAAGCGAAGAAAATGCTTCCAGAACAATGGAGTAATGACTGATGTGAAAGTCTGCTGGAATTTGAATAAGTAGAGAACTCGGAACTGACCAATGGACTTTAACAGATGGAGGTCACTGGTAATATTGCCAAGAACAGTTTCAGTTCTGGAATGAGGAGGAAAGTCTCATTGAAATGAATTCAAGAGAGAAGAGGTGATTAAGAAGTGAAGAGAGCAAATACTGACCACTCTATTAAGGAAGTGGACTTTTTCTTTTTTAAAGATGAGAAATATTTCAACATGTTTGTGTGCTGATGCATGTAACCTAGTAGAGGGGGAAGTTTCATGACCAGGAAAGATATAACCACAGGAGTGATACCCTTGAATTGATGAGAGTACACGGATCCAGTGTACCAGGTAGGGCTTAGGTAATAGCAGTAACAAACAGTCCATCCACCATGGCAGGAGGAGGACCATACACATGGGCAAAAATGTGGGTGGGAAATGTGTTGAAGCCCTCTATCAATAGCTACTATTTCTATAATTAAAATAAGAAGCAAGATCATCAGCTAAGAATGAAAATGAGTCAAGGATTGTGGAGGTTGGATAAGAGAGAATAACTATGACTATGGTGGTAACTGGATAACACAGGATGGAAGCAAGATCCTTAAAGGAGAATCTTGGGCAGAGGGCAGGGTATGGAAATGCATTGTCTATGTCAGTATTTTGTGATATTACTAAAAATGATGAAAGAGTTAGTGGGAAAAAGAAAGATGAACACCAGGTACTTAAATCTTTAATGAATTATGGAGAGGGTCTGGGAGAGAAATAGTTGGTTTCAACATGGAGGGTTAGTAATATGGTACAGTTAAGGCAAGCATACCAGACAGCCTGTGTAAAGGGAAGGTCAAGGTGGTCATACTGTTTGAATAAAATAATGTAATCAAATGGCACACAGTATACACACATACACGTAAACACACAAGTGCACACACACAAAAACATACAAGTGCACAGACATATATACACACAGCCGCAAACAAACACATTACCCTTCACCCTTTCTACCCTCAGTATAAGAACAGATTTAAGAGCTCTGGTTCCTCAGATGAGCTTAAAAATATTGAATTGTCAATAATCTGACCTCATATGTATTGGAAGAAAGTTGGAGACTTAGCATAAAAGTAAATTTTCCTTCATTCCTTTCGTATCCACTTGTCTTTCACCCTCTTTTCTCCTTGCCTTTCTTTCCATCATGTATAAAATGGAACCACACTCTACACACCTTGGATGCCTAAGAACCAGAAGACATATTCTTAATTAAGCGCTGTTGCTGCTTCTCTGTTCTGTTTCAGGTGGGTGGGGAATTCCGGAGCAGGAGTAGCAGGGCTGCTCCCAACAACAGCCTGCTCAAAATCTTAGCTGACCCTTCCCTGCATAATGCAGGGACCTGATGACAAGGAAGAACACGGAGGAGCGGATCTACAGAGTGGGTGGTTGTCAACTGCAGACCATGACTGATTCATAGACTGTGAAATCAGTTAAGTGGGTCTTGACCACCACTATTTTCTTTAAATAAAGAATTTTAAAAATAGAATAGAAAATTATCAGAGTGCATTAAATGTAATGAGGGTGAAATTGGGCAGGAAACATGAGTTTATATGAATATTATATATAAATGTATATGGGTAGACAGTGTGTATAAATATGCATATTTATCCACATACTTGTAATGAGTTGTGATGTAAATACTACAGGTCACAATCAACAGTGTTTGAAAGCAACTGTTCTAGGGAATTCTATCCACTCTGACAGATACTGAATTCTAAATTCTTTTTATAATAAATAGATTCCAGAAAATGTACCTCTCCATTCTCCTCCACGTCTTCACCTGTATGCCCACCTGCCTACTGAATATTCAACTGACCCCTAAATTCAAGTTGTTTAAACAACTCACTATATGTTATATTTGAAAGTGTTGTTAATAGAGTAAATCCTAAGAGTTCTCATCACACACACACAAATTTTTTTCTATTTCTTTCATTTGTATCTATATGTCTGTATAAGATGATGGTTGTTCATTAAACTTATTGTGACAATCATTTCACGATGTATGTAAGTCAAGTCATTATGCTGCACACTTTAAACTTACACAGTGCTGTGTGTTAATTACAACTCAATAAAACTGGAAGAAAAAAAAAAAAAAACAAAGCAACTACAACCTTCACTAAGTCCCAGAGCCTCTCCTGTACTTGACTATGTCTCTAAATTAATTCATCCATTCAGTCAGATGCAAACCTTCAGCGGTAGCCAGTCCTCTCAACTCCATCTGTTCCTCTTTCACCCATCCCTCTCAAAGCCACCATCCTTATCTGCCTCCAGTACTGCTGTAGTATCTTCATGTGAAGTGTCTCGGTCTATACCCTACGTTGAATAGTCCATATACTATGTTCACTTAAATTCTCTAAATCCCCATGTTGATGCCCCTGATCAAAAAAAAAACCTTCACTAGTTCCTCAGAATTTATCAAATAAAACCCAAACACACTTTTATAGGCTGTTGAGTTGTTGGTGCCTGGAACTCAGAGACTTTGTCATGTATCTTAGGACCCCTCTTTCCACCTAGTAGGGTGATTATAGACAGTAGGCATGTAATAAATGTTTGAAGATTGAATAATTAATGAAAAATTGTTATTAAACCCCCAATATATAAAGTGAAAATAAAGTTCTCCTTATTAAGTAATAATTAATCCGAATTTCTTCATGTAATCCAAAACTTCAAATTTTCAAGAAGGCTAAGAAAAGATGAGATCAGCTGACATTAAATTCCAAGACACCTAGCTAAATACCACCCAGTCAATGCAGTACACAAAGAAGCATGGCATTAAAAATGAACGAATGGATTCATTTGTATAAACAAATAAAATGACTTTTTGTCCATGATGTTAGCTAGCATTATTTAGATTTTCATTAAACTATTTAACTTAAACCACAGTTAGTTCTAACAAAGGGTACAAAATCGGGGGTTTTATATGTGTAAATAACAGACTGCTCAAAGCGGATGGCTTGAGACTTTCTTCCTATATTTCTCATATATGTGCCCAAACTATGAGGAAATGACTGACAGGATGGCCCCAAATTACTTCTACTCTCATAAAAAAGTACATACTAAACATTAATGGGAAAATAATCTCAATGCACCAACTCTACATGAAAACTAAGCTGAAATCAAAACTGACAGCTCAGTCCCAAAATGCACATTCAATCTAATGGGAGAGAATGTCAGCAGAAAATAATTACCTGCTCCTCTCACCCTGTTTTCCGTAAAATTAACTTGAAAATGTTTCAAGCTGTTGTTGGAGGAAAATTCAACACACAGCTTAATCTTATCTTTAATTATAAAAAAGCAGTGAACACTTTTTTTTTAACATGCAAATTCAATTGTATATTATTCAGTGTGAGGAAGGTTTGCCATCATGGAAAAAAATACCTTTCTTTCAGAACAATGGTACCAGATGCTAACAAATGCATTTCTATTTTTGGTTGTAATTTAATTCTACTCACAAAGAAATGTGCAAGACGGAAACAATGATAAGAGAAAATTACGTCCAAGTTTTGTTTAGTTTTAGCAAGAACTACCTGGATGGATACATAGGACTATTTGTATAAAAAAAACTCTAATTTAAAAAATATGTTATAATAGGGTGCTTAATATTCACATCACATTTTACAGTTTATAAAAGCATTTTAAAGATACTGCCACACTCCCTTTTCTGAATCTGCAAAAGTGCTAGGGTCTATTACTCTGATATGATACATTATGACATCATCAAATATGATGCTATAGAAAAACAGGACACATATTGAAAATGATGCCAATCATACAGAAGTCTCATATTAACTAGGAATGACACTTCAGAGTGGCAGAGAGCTCTCTAATTAATTCTTTCTCAAATTTTCCTGCAGAAAGGCTCCGTAACACAAGACAATTGCAGAAGAATTTTGTTGCTGCTGTGGCTGTTGCTGTGGCTCCACAACTAATTTGCAAAGAATAAATCCTGTGATTTCTCCCCAAGCTCACAATTTAGATAACTGCTCCTTGAGGAGACAGCATGGTGCAAAGATCAAATATTCTGGCTAGAGCCACATTGCCTGGGTTGAAACTTAGCTCTACCACTTACTGTGTGTCCTTGGGAAAAGTTCCTTAACCTCTCTCTATAAATGTTTGAAATGAGGATGAGAATATTTATTTTCTCAGAGGATTGCTTTGGGGATTAAATAAAATGATGCACTTAAAATATTTAGTGACTGGCAAGTAGTAAATAGTCATTTGGGGTTTTTTCCCTTCAAAGTACAATGTCAAATCTATTGGCGGCATAACAAATCATGGATTGTAAAGGAAGACAGTGCTCTTGTGTTAAAGCAACAAGGAATTTCCCCTCATGCCTTTCTTGTTGCGAGTGTTAGGAGGGGCACAGTTGTGCAGAGTCAAGAATATATTAAAGTTTCATAAACATTAAAGCTTATGAAATCTTTGTAAAGGCTTCTTTCTTTCACCAGTGGAGTGAGGTTTGGACCAAACCAAGTCCAGGCAGAGCCTGCCTGCCATGATGTGACAGATGTCACATGGCCAGTACAATCTAAGATTCTGCTGACCAATCACTGTCTCCCTTTAAGAAGACAAAGGACCTCAAAAAACCACAGTGACCAGAACGAGGGAGTTATCGCTCTTGGCTCTACCAACAGAATAACGTCCCAATATGCTGACAAATACAAAAGCGGGTGAACCAAAATTATAGGGGTTAATCTCATTTTTATAAAATATTAATAGCAATTTTCAAGCAATGGGATTATGTAGAAGGTGCTTTCTTATTTTGGGATAACTTTAGAGTTACAGAAAAGTTGGAAAGGTAGTGGAGTGTGCTCCCACGTACCTGTTGCCCAGTTTACCACTAATATCAACATCTGACATAAGTATGGCATGTTTGTTAAAACTGAGAGACTAATATTGTTACCTTACTATTAACTAAGCTCCTGACTTTATTTATATTTCACCAGTTTTTTGTAATGATGTCCTTTTTCTTTTCCAGGATTCCACTTTGCCCTTAGGTATCATGACTCCTGAGGCTCTCTGGTCTATGGCAGTTTCTTAGTCATTCCTTCTTTGTCACAACCTTGAAAGTTTGGAGGTGTGATGGATAGATATTTTGTGCACTATGAGTCAATTTGGATTTCTCTGATGTTTTCTTCTCATGCTTAGACTGAGGTTATAGGTTTTTGAGAAGAATACCATAGAGGTAAAAGTGCCTTTCTTGTTACATCAGATCAGGGTGTATGTGAAAACAACATGACTTTTCATTGGTGATGTTAACCTTGACCACTTGGTTAAAGTATAGTCTGCCAGGTGCCTATGTCCACTGTGAAGTTACTATTTGTCCCTTTTCATACCAAAGTCTTGGGACCCGAGTGCTTGTTGCTATTGGAAAAACATTTACCCTTACTAGTTCAAATAAACGCAAATTACAGAAATAATTATGAAGCATTCTAGACTAAGAAAAAGTTGGGATTTTTAAAAATAGCTCACAATATTTGGAGTAATTCCTGTGGAACTGGGGTACTCATTTATTGCTGGTGGCAATGGAAATTGGTACATTTTTGGAAAGCAATGGAATAACAAGAACTATACAAATTTTCATTAATCTTTGGATCCAGACAATTCAGGAAGTGAGATAAATAAATTACTCAACAGTATAAAAAAATCTACATGCATAGGGTATTTATTGTCAAAAACCTAGAGACATGATAAATGCACAACAGCAGAATGATTTAGTAAATTACAGTGCATCAACTGGATAGAAAACTATGTGGTTATTAAAATGGTAATTATAAAGTAAATGTAGAAATACAGGAAATGTTTATGGTTTACAGTTTGAGTGGAAAAGAAAGAATAAAGAGAAGTCTGTATTCTAGGATCATGACTAAAATGTATATTTGTGCAGACAAAAACCAAATTTTCTCAATTCTGAAAGGCATGGTTTTAACATGTCAACAGCTGTAAAATTAGGGTGTATCTTACAATCAGTACTGTCTTGTGCTTTAATTAGAAGCCTCTTTTTTTAGAGGTACATAAAATAATGATACATCTTACATTAAATGAAATGTGGTGCTGTTAGAAGATATGCCAATATGTTAACGTTGAGAGATTCTAGATGTCTCATTTCACCTAGGTTCAAAATTGAACTTTCTTTCAGTAATACATTTAAAAGAATAACAAATTACTAGAGCCAAATGTCTTTGATGAGCAGTGGAAAATTCTAGAGTAGATACATCTCTAAGCAATTTTCATATGCAATGGATGAGCCATCTTTTAAGAGGAGAAAGACTACAGGAGGAATTCTGAAAAAAGGAATCTATTTTTAGTAAAGGAAGAGGAATTAAGGAGGAAGGGGTCCAAAATGTTTCCTAATCTACCTTGTGATTTGTAGGATGCAGTTTTCTTTTACACCTAGCTTCAAAAGGATTAGTAATCCGGTGCCATGACGTAAAATTTAGAAGCTGAAAATAGCGAAGTAGTTGTCTTTCTTATCATCTTTCATTAAAAGTGGTTCTGAATTAAGACATAATTAAATTTGGCATGAAGGATTTGAAGGTAAGTCGTTTTAATCTTACACAAGAAGTCTTGCCAAAAACAAGAAAATAATGATATAAATTCACATGGGGTCGGAAAAAGTCCTCAGTTTTCAAAATACAAGTAAATGGCGAAAACCATAAATACAAAAAAATGAGAGTGATATTAGGAGAGAAACAAATATCAGAATATTAAAAGTAAAATTTATTACAAACTTTTTGAGACTTTTTAATCAGTTATGATTAGAGTTAACAAAAGAAAAGAGATGTCAATCTGTTCTTTTTCTCTTTTTTTTTTCAATGAGAACATATGACATGAGATTTATTTAGATCTGAGACCAAGAGGAGATGCCACCCAGAAAGAGTGACCTAAGTGAGAAAACAATTTAAGTTGGAAAAAAATTATGTCTCAATTCTGTAATCATCAGAAACCAGAAATTCTAATTATAATAATTTATTCAAAATCATTTGAGGTATCTTCCCTTTCTTCCTCACATCAGTAGCAGAACTTCCATTATTGGTGGGGCACGTCCCCTCTAGGAACAGTCTTGATTTTTCCAGCTCCTCTACAGCCTGTGGTCAAGCTCTCGGTAATGTGATGTAAATCAAAGCCATATACGACCACCCGGATCCCTCTTTAAGACAATTCTTTAAAGAGAGAAGTGAGTGGCCTTTCACCCTCCTCCAGGTGTCTCTGCTGCCAGCCTCCACTGGATGTAATGCTTGGACATCCAAGTGCCATCTCAGTTTTTAGGTTGATACAGTGTCTGGCAGTCAGTGCCAAGACTGGTGAAGCAGGAAGAATCTTAGAACCTGACGACACTGTGGGTCTGCTCTCCCAGCTTCTGATGGCCACCCTTGGATGTCCATGGCACATCTTCTATCTTGGTGAAGCTATAATTATTTCTGGTGTTTAATACTTACAGTTGAACCTAAGTCGCAACTGATAACATCTAGAATGCTACCGTCATTCTTGCCTTGTCAGGAACTGTTCTGAAGAATGTTCTGAACATGCTTCAGAAAATGGGTTTCTTTACCTCGTACCCTAAACTGAAGAATTAATCCATAAGTACCAACTAGATATTATATCCTGTGCTCTACTTTGATGGATTGATGTGAAAGAAAAGCAGGATGAGAAGGGATTGCCAAATAAAAATGACATAGCTGGAGAAGATGGTGAGGAGGAGGAGAGTTGGCAAGTGGAAGGTTTGCTCTTCTTCCCTGTCTAACATTCACCAGTTGTTAAATATATCTTTAGCAGACTTGAGAAGCAGAAGACAGGCCTCTTAAAGCTTTGGGTATGAAGCCAGAAAACATTCCCAGTCCTGGCCCTGTGAACTTGAGGTCTTTCTATAGCGACTCTGGGTCTCTTATATATGACTATATACTAAGCTCTGCTAGGTCGGACAGCTTAGGGTCAGATGAAATAACCTTCATAGAAATGCCCATTTTAATCATTTTTGTGGGCTTGGGCTTCTTGAAAGAAGAAGGTTAGAACTGCTTTCCCTATTGAGTCTTCTCCCAAACACTGCTTTTTGTCTAGAATACATTTTTTGACCATCCCTTCATCCTTATTTTAAAATTTTCTGAAGTTCTACTTCATGGACATAATTCTTAGGATCATTTTCCCATTGGTTCCCAACTAGACATTTCATACTAATGCATTTGATTATGTAAAATTCTGTTTACCTCTGATACATTTTTTTTGTGTGTGCTTACTTAATGGTCACTTTCCAAAGAGAAATAAACTTGGGGTTTACTTTCAACTGGCTCCTAGCACAGTTACTTCAACTCATGTTCATTAATCACCAACTATGTGTGTATTGGTGTGGGCATTAAAAAGATATTTTCTGAGGATGGGGGTGATGTTGGTGGAGGTAGTAATAATAAAATAATTCAGCATACGATGTAACTAAGGGGCAATCAACAATGAATAATGTATCCTCAGTTAATAATGAAGAATCCCTCATGGGTTCATTACAAATGCAATCATAAACTCTATGCTTTTCACCTCATATTCAAAGCCTGCTTGAAGAAGGAACTATTTACGGAGGAATTTTTGGTAGTCTTTCCATTCTTCCTGGCACTTCAGGTTTTACCCTCCAATCAAGCTAATCCCTCAGAAAGGCGCACACTTGTCCTGAGTGATACCGGCGCTTGAGATGAGTCTTGTACAGAATTGTGCCTCTGTCATTTCCTGAGGAATGATCCTATAGTCATACAGCTTCATGTAGTGTTGAGAATTTCATCCACTGCCCTTAAGGGAAGTTCCATGTAAGCAGTTAGGTTTAGATTTTAATCTAATGAAGTATTTGTTTCTCACCAAAGTTGATGTGATTATTTTTCTTAGACATTTAACACTATGTCCCAGACCAGCTTTTGTTTTCACATTGGTTGCCCAGGTGAGCCTAATTTCTTGTTCAACTCTAACAACTATGAAGACTTGGATAGTGTGGGTGCTTGTGGTTTTCTCACTTCTGTCACTTCCCAATCCCAGGCTTAACTTTCCTCTGACCAAACTCATATTTGCCCTGGTCTTAACATTTTTTCCCCTCCTATTTATATCACACTGTTTTTATGGATGAGTTGGCCATAGGCAACTTGAAATGTGTTCTAGAAGAAGACAAAGATAGATAAGTAAATTAAATTAATAAATAAAATAAGGATGCACATTATATATAATTCAGGCACAGAGTGGATGTCCTGAAGTATTCTAAGGGACCTGAGTCTAAAGGCCATTTCACTCTACTCCATACCTGCCTATCCAGATACACCAATCCTGAAGGTGTATGGTCCTTCAAAGACACAGTAAATCAGATCCTGTGCAATAAACACTTTGTAGAATCTCCCTGACTCCATGGAGTTGGGGACATAGGCTAGAAAGAAAGTCCTTTTCCTCCCAAGAATCCCATATCGAGGGCACTGACCTCTGGCTTCACCACGTCACTGCAGCAAGAAAATAAGTACACATTTGCACCTGAGCCTTCCAGGAAAGTTGCCATATACAATGTAGGTACCAGATTAAAAAGTTACCTGCTTAGTTTTCAGTTCATTAAGACAACTGAAAAGTTGACAATTGAATTCAGGTCAGTTAACAGCTGACGTAGGTCAACTTTTCCATACAGCTGTGTACTCAGTAAAGTAATAATTAGCTAAGCATTAACTAAGCAACTATTTGTAAGGCACACTACTGCCTGCTGTAGGGGCCATAAATATGAATTAGTCAATTTTGAAAAGGTTGAAAGCACTGAGAGGTTCAGTGGTTGAGAAACTTGCAATAAAGTGAGGAAGGCTAAATTAATACTCAAAAAGTCCATCAATATATGCAGATAAACCATTCTGTAAATGCTATACCAGAAGTACTAAGTGTTTCTATGGGGTGGAATTAACAGTTTCATGGAAGTTGTGAATTTTGAAATAAATCTTGTAATATCTAGATCACGTTGATAGATAAACTGAACAGGAGAATTATGACTAGTTAGGAAAAAAGTATGAGTAAAAGGTTAAAAATATTCAAGAACAATGCCAAAGGCAAACCATTTGGACTGCCTCAATAAAGGGGGAATAAAAACAAAACAAAACAAAAACAAACGCACTTAGCCTGGCATGCTGTAGAATGGCAGGGAATAACACTAGGGGAGAACGTGAGCATAGGTTGATAAATCTGTTCTCAGTTCAGTGGAAAGTGAGGCATCCTCGGGCATTTCTAAGAAAGGGGTTGATGGCATCAGAGATTCCTTGACAGGCATAATCTGGAACTAAAATGAGGGATGAATTAGGGCTGGGGAGGAAGAGGTAGTTGAAAAATAACTAATCCTGTTTTCTATTAAATACCTCCTTACTGAATAGCAAGTGTTGAATCTACATCGATTATGTACACTTCAGATAGAATCACACACAGAATTACTGCTAATAACCCTTGGAATAACTTACTAATGAAACTTAGCTTTAATGACATGCAACAATAATAGGCTTCTGAGATACATAAACCTACGATCACATCATAATTTAACCATCTCAATCATTTCAGTTTAAAAGAAATCAAAGAGGGTTTCCAGCAGTGTCTTTGGATTTCTTTACTCTTGTAATCAAAGCAACAAGAGTCTGGTTTTCTGAACATTATTGAGTGGAATTGTTTACTTCTGCAAATCCTGCCTTTGCTTTCAGGATTGTAAGTGTATCGGTTCCCCTCTAACTCACTAAGTGCTTTTGCTCCATGGTCACCCATCTCAACAGCAGAAAAACCTTCAACAAGTCGATTTCCGTCACAATTGGGACCAATCTGAAATCTAGACTTAATGCAAAAAATAATTTATTTCCTGCTTTTCAACCTCCTTTTCCTAGATACCAAAGAATAATTCTATTAAAAATGCAATTAGCTGCGATCATCATGCATATCCAATTCAGCAACTGTTTACTTAAAACCTTCTTTTAGGCACACTGTTTTTTAAAAAGCTTTGCAGATGCAAATGTATTTGAATGTGTTTGCAAAGAGGTCATATTTGGATACTGTTGCCCATTTCTAGTTCCTTATTATATACACTTGCATACCCTTTTCCCAAATTCTGCTGAAGCTAGCCCTCTGACACCCTTTTCAGCTCCGGGTACCCCTATCACACGACATACAGGAAACTAGATTTGCAATGTTTCAGATTCCTCCAGTTGGTAAGAAACAGTGATCTTCATTACTGATATTTTTTGAGAACTTCTGAAAAATCTTAAAGGACAAAATAAAACCCCTACTCCTACCTCATACACACAAAAACTGATCATATGTTGACATTTTTAAGTTTTTGTGTTTTCTAAATAAAAATAATATAAATCAAGTTAAAGTCTCCTTAGTCTTCTACCCTCTGACCCAGTTTTCTCTCTCCTTCTCCGAAGCAATTCCTACCAGCACTTTGCTATTCGGTCTTCAGTCCATTGTGATGCTTGTGACGATGATATACACACACACACACACACATATCCATATCCATATCCATAAGTAATATATATTGTTATTTTTGTGTTGCTTTTCACATTGAAATAAGTTGCATCATAAATTGCAATTGTTCTGCTTTATTGACAGAACAAATTGACACTGTTCTGCAATATTTCCACTTACGTTTTTGAGATCTATCAATGTTTATGTAAAGACATTGTGTCCATTATTTTTTACCACTGGGTAGTTTTCCATTGTATGATCAAACCCCACTGTATTTATTCTGTTAGGATATTTCATTATATTTTTTTCCTTTAGGTTGTTTCAAATATTTCACTTCAAAAAACAATGCTGAATGAGAAGCAGCTTTGCGCAGGTCTGCTTGTGCAGCTAGAAGAGTTACCTCTTTGGGGCATAGATTTAGAAGTGAAATGTGTGTGCACTTTTAGTTTTTGGGAAGCTGCCAAATTGCTCTCCAAAGTGGCTGTATCATTTATATCCCACTGGTTATTTCAGTCTTTTTCATTTTTGCTAATCTGATGGGTGAAAATTGCGACTAATTGTTGTTTCCATTTGCATCCCCAAGATTACAAGAAAGGAAGGCTGAGTGAAAACCTCCTGGCTGTGACACATGGGAGGGCTAGCCTTGGCTGCAAAGAGGTGACAGCAGGGTCAGCAGCCCTGTCTTGGCAGGGATGTGTGCGACAGTAGGGTTGCAAACCACCATTCACAAGGCTCAGAGAGGTGCCAGAGTAAGATCAACACCCACTCCACAGCCAAAGGCCTGCACAATACACATGCTTAGCAAGACTCCAGTTTGTTGGTACAAAGCAAAATATTTCTCCCTTCCTATGTGACGTGGTAAAGAGTAATCTAAGTATAGCTAAGAATGGTTATCTATGAGTCACATTTTACAAAATAGAAAATTTCTGTTCAAAGCAATAAGGCACCATTGAATAGGTCTAGCTTATAACTAGGGGTCTTATAATTCTCTTCTGAGTTCCTCTCCCCTTACCCTTTTTTCTCCTCTCCTGAAAGCACCCTGAATCCTCCCTCCTTAGCCTAGCAATTCACTGTAAAGTAATAAAGCACAAACTGGAAAGCAGAAGATGTCAACTCTGGGCATTGCTGGTAAACTAATACAACACTTTGAGCAAATCGTTTTTCTGAGAGATTTGTTCAAAGTTGTCTGTTTCATTTTATTAGCACCTCCTGTGGGAGGGGATGACCCACCAGAGGCAGCAGAGCCAGAACTCCGTCTCAGCCAGTGCCCTTTACCATCTTAAACCTGCCATCTCCTGCCTTTACAGCCAGGCTCCCTGTTCCTTCCTTTGTGTCAGGCTACCCATCTAATGTCTTTTTCCCTTCTAAGGAAAAGAGGGTGAACTAGGGGAAAACCCCAGAGACCTTCTCATCACCCACAGTAGCTGGGGCTCCATCTGTCATTCATTCCTCGAGGAACTAGGCTGGGGGATTTCCACCAGGGGAATTTCACCGGCGGTTGGGCTTCCATATTCTTCTTAGGTGGCCATCAAACCATGTCCAGGGGTTTCTCTGCCACAGTGAGTCAAGGAGGGCACAAAATTCATCCAGACTTTGCACAGACAGGCCCTGTGTACATGTCTGTGAAGTTAGGGCAGGGACAGTGTGGCGGAGAGACTGGCTCCATGATCTCTGCTCTCAGTGTTCATGCCCTTGTACAGTCCCCTTCCTTGGAGTGTGGACAGGTACCTGAGACTTTACTCTAATCAAAAGGATATATCAAAGGTGATGGGAGGTCACTCCCAGAATTATATTTTGTTACACAAGACCTGCTAACCACCCTGCTCTAGGATTTTGCTTTCCTTGCTGGTTTTGAAGAAGAAAGCTGCTCTAAATCCTTATAGCCACAAGAAAATTAATTATGTTGACAACTAGAATGAGTGTGGTAGTAAGCCTTTCCCCAGTGAAGCCTCCGGATGAAAATGCAGTCCTGGCCAACACCTTGATTGAAGCCTTTCAGAGGACCCAACCAAGCCATGTTCAGACTCCTGACCTAAAGAAGCTGTGAGATAATAAATGTGTGCTGTTTTAAGCTGCTTTGCGTATTATTTGGTACACAGCATGTAAAACTAATGCAAGCAGGTGCACTTCATATGTGGTATCTTACATATTTGGTATGTGGGAGAAATACTTTGAATCCTATGCATAGAAAGAGAAAAGTCTACATTAAGCCTGTTCTTTCAGCTCCATGACAACAGTCCAGGTCATGGCCTCCTGCCTCTACTGAGAATAGATCAGAACCCTGGACACCTGGGGCTGCAGCATGTGAAAGCAGTCGAGCCAATGACAGACACACCTCAGGGCTTTCCTGCCATTCTCAGCATCTGGACTTCACAGCAGAGATGAGTAAGGGAAAAAATCACAGTAGAGTGGTTAAAGGGGCAAAGGACCAAAGCGTGGTTCTACCTCTCAAGCTAGAGAGACTCCAACCACCAGTCCCCAGCTATTCTTTCTGACTCTGATGCAACCCAGTCAGTTAGGCTACTGCAGGCAAGTCCTTTCGGTCACTAGAAGAGGGTCAGAATTTTCATTATGGGCCACACAAGACCTGCATAACCAAGCCCCTGATCATTTTGTTCCATATTTCTACACTCCTGTCACACCTTCTTTTAGTGCTGAAACTCACCTTGCTTCCTCTTGCCGTGGGGCATTTGCACATGCTGGCCCCTGACATGCTATTTCCTCTAATTTTTACACAGTTATCCCTTCTTCAGATCTCAGCTTAGGTGACACTGCCCCAGAGAAGCCTGTCCTTACCTTTGTAACTAGACCTAATGCCTGATGACAGGACCTCAGGGTATGATAACTCTCACCCACTCAGCACTTGTCACAGCCTAACTGTCCATTGGCCTCTCTGATTACTTGCTTAACTTGAGCCTCCCTCTTTCTGAGCCACAAGGGCAGGAACCAGGACAAGTTTTGACTTCTCACCGACTTGCCATTAACTGGCCAGCACTGAGCCTTGAACATAATGTGCTTCGATAAACATTCATTCAATACAGAGCTGAATAAAACATGCTTATCTAAAATAATTGAGCGAAAAATGAGCCCCGTTCTGAGAGTCAGGTTGTGAACCAGCTTTCCACTCAGTTTCGGCGTGACACGGAGTGGGCCACTCCAACGTTTCCCCGGTGCCCTGTGAGTGCCTACATCTCTGACTCACAGACAATGCCATTAGCACTATTAGCTGCTTGTGATTGATGTTGTTACCACTGTACTTTTCTTCACTTTCAAGAAAGTGATAATGGGAAAACGTTTGAAATCCTGCTTCATTTCCTCAGAGCTCCACAAATTCTCAATGAACACTTCTCAAAAGGACTACAGGCTACATGTAAACCAGAGAGTCCACTGGGGCCTAAAGTTAAAAGGTCATATTGTGTGGAATGGTCCTCACAGTCATCTGGGAACAATAACTAAAAATATAAATTACAAAACTGGGATGGCTGGCTGCCGTATCCATGGAAACAGATGTTGGCTTGGCCCAAGTGCTTTATAATGATTATGATTAATCATCCTTGAAATCACTGTTATTTATTGGTGTATAACTGATGGAACCATGTTGGAAGAGTTACATTGTACAGTTTTACAAATTTCCAGTTGCTACAGCTAGCACTCTCGCCATAAAATAGCAAAAATGTCCCTTAAAATGTACTCATTAAATATCAAAGAGGACCGGAAAACATAAAAGCCATAGCTTGGAATAAGAGTCAATAAAAACACTGTGCCAACACAAGTCACTAATGTTCAAAATAAATTTTCTTCCATGCTTCACTTGCACTTAGTGTTAAAAAGAACTTAAATGATTGAGAACACTTCTTTTGTATGTTTTTACTAAACCTCATTCACAACTCTGCTTTATCTATGTTGAAGTCAGAATCATACATCTGGAAAAAGTTATGGGTTCATTTGTTGTTGCTCCTTCCTGAAGCCAGTCTTCCTTGTCAAGGGTATTTTTCCACCTTTATTTTGTGCTGGATAGTCTAAATTTGGCTCCTTTTGCCCCTTACCACTTGAGCGTAATTTATTTTAATTTGATCACATGCATTATTGAAGGATGGTCAGAGTTTGGGAAGAGTGTTCATTCTACCTTGTTTTGGATGGAGCCAGGGGCCTTTGATGGAGACAGGGAGCATCTGGATCTTTTAGTGCCATCTTCGCTTCCTCATATCCTCCCATCACTCCCCACCCCCACCCTGATCAATAAGCGTAACAGCCATGTAACAAAGCATGCACAACCTTACCAAGGGATGTGCCAACAGACCCAGAGGCCACTGTGGGCTTGGATGTATTCCTAATGCATGTTTTCCCAGAACAGGTCCAACTCCCAAATACAGAGGGCATTGTTTTCAGTGGAAACAGAAACAGAGGGCTGAGAGAAAGGGCCAGAGCCTCAGGTGCGGCTGATACAAGACTTTCCTAAGCACATCCACAAAGCTACTAACATATCATTCTTGATCTCATGCCACAAATAAACAGCCACCCCCAGGCCCTGGGCTGTGCTCTTTGAACAGTTCTGGGATTGTTCTGCACAATGCTCTGATTGTCTTCAGGGTGGGGCAGCTGGAGAGCTTTGGGGTGGGTGCTGAGAGTTTGCTACACAGCCATTCCAGGATACGTGCCAAGCGCCAGGTGTGTCAGCCACCGTGAATGGGCTGAGAGACCCTGAGATGTGTGTACAGTCACAGTCACCGCAAACCCCGTCCTACTCTACTCACCAGATCTAGCAAATGACCCAGAGTGCTCTGTGCAGCTGGGAAGGACAAGGCAAATATGGCACATTGGAAGCTGATGAACAAAGCAAAAATGTTTTAAAGGAAGCAAGATTTGTAACCATTCTCCAGTAGTTTTGACTGGAGAGTCTTTATATAATACATCACAGAAGGGCAAACATGAAGACTGTACACTAAGTATTTAAACAGGCACACAAGCCGGCTGCCCTTGTGTATATTCTCAATCCAGAGAACTGAGGCTCCAACTCTTTGGACATTCCAGGACTGAGAATTACCATTCTCTATTTTTAAATTGCCTCTGAAAGAAGACTCCATGATCTTATTTCAAAGCACAGTCCAGAGAGTTATTACAAAGTGTAACAAAGAGAAGCAACTATAAGTTATAATCTATCCCCGTGGTCTTCATCTGGGGATGACTTTTGCTCACTGGAACACTTATGGCACCATATGGAGACGTGTTTTATGTCGCAACTGGTCAGGAAGGCAGGTGCTCCTGATCTCTAGTAGGGGATCTCCACCCAGGGATGCTGGTAAACCCCCTACAATGCACAGGACAGTGCCACACAACGAAGGCTCACCCAGCTCCAAATGTCTGGAGCGCTGAGGCTCAAAAAGCCTTATCTAGACAAATAACCAGTGTGACTAAATCATTCCTCTCTTTAGTTGAGCAAGGGCAAGAGATTCGTCATTTGAATAATTGGACTAATCATTAAAGGCATCTCCGTGTACAATGCCTTGGTTTCAGACCAGTGCATTAATTTCATTGAAGGATAATATCGATAATCATTCAAGTAAAATTAACAGACAATTTTAAATTGCCTACCATGCAGATTACTATTACCAAGGGTTACTATTTGAGAGGCGAGGAGTGACAGGCAGGTAAAACACTACACAGGTGTTTTAGAGAAGGAAGTATTTCATTCCACTTGGGCATCAGGGAAGATTTTATGTGGGAAGATGACGTTGAACTCTCAAGCTAATTACGCTTTACTTCATAATAATATAACTTGGCCATCATTTGGAACTCTTGATTTAAATAATACCAAGCACTCTTCTAACTACTTTACATTCATTATTTCATCATATTCTCTAAGCAATCCTATGAAGTAGGAACAATTGTTCTCATCTTACAGATGAGACAGAATACTAGTGGGGACCTGCTTGTCTCCAGAGTGAGTGTGCGCAGCTGCCCTGCCATGAAGCCTCCGTGGGAGGGGGGCTGAGTGGTTTGGACCAGAGGTATCACCTCCCAGTCACTGTCCCCTCACCTCCACAGGGAGGGGCTAATGGATCTCTAAGGTCCTCAGAGCAGCAGCATTCGTTACTCTAACACAAACAGGACAATCATTTCACTGAACAACAATCTTGGGGTAGGTGCCAAACTGGGGAAGGAAAACAGGTCTTCAAATAATCTTAGAAATGGTAACATTTAAATAGGTATTTGGGATATTAACTCTGTCTCGACTCTAGCCTATATCCTCCAAATGGGTCAAAAGTCAAGTCTCTGTCATTGCCTCCTCAAGGTCAAATCAATTTCACCCTGATTGTGCAAATATGGTCTAAACCTCACATTTCACTCATTCCTTCACTCACTCATTTATTCATTCAACAATTATGTACTGACCATCTATTATGTTCTGGTAAATGGGGTGAATACCTGGGATATAGCAGTCATCAACTAGACACAAAGCCCTCAACCCCATGCATCTGATCAATGAAAATGGAAAATGGAACCTTTTAATCTTGTAATAACCTACAAGGAAAAAAATATGAAAAAGAATATATATATAAAACTGAACCACTGTGATGTACACCAGAAACCAACACAACATTATAAATCAACTATACTTCAATAAAAAAATTTTTTAAAAAGAAAAGAAAAAGAAAATGGAGGTTTGAGATTAAAAGGTTTTCAGGTAAAGAAAGAAGGTTTAATGTTTCCTATCTTTGAATTATTGCCATCATTATTCATCTGAATTTCCTATTTACACCTAATCTCACCAGGAAATGTTGAGTGTTTTCCAATGTTAGTTTTTCCAAATAGATGTAGGCGTGACCCCTGGCAGGCATGAATAATGAAGAATTTCGTCACCTAACTCTTTCTGAAGTATGTAAATAACACATGAAGATACATTAAGCTAAAAGATACTAATATAATCTTCTCATCTCGACGCCCTTTATTTTTCCAGAGAATTTCTAGGTTTCATTTCACAACATTTTCACAAATTTATTCCTGAAATAAAATATATCAGTCTGAGAGATTTTAAAGGCAATTTCATCTTTGTATTGTGCATCTTTTTTCCAAGGTCTAGTTTAGAGATCTCAGTTGAACAGCTTTGCTACATCCCTTTTACTGTAATAAGGAAGATTTTTCTTATCAGATCCCTTGACAAAACCAGTCACTCTACTTTGTTTGTTCACGTGGCTCCTGCATCTGAAAGCCCCTATTTTCTCTTTACCAGCCACTCTGCAACGGTCCCTTCAAAACTCTGTTTGAGATTATTTCATTTATGCATATGTTTATTTTTGTATTTTCTCTATTCTTGAAAATATTTGAAGCAGTCTCTAACAAGAGACATAGACAATGACCCAACAGTATCAGTTAAAAGTGAGGCAAGAAAAGAAAGTCGAACAAGAGTGGAGGTGAAGCACAGCCAGGAACGAGTTCAAAAATGTGGATCAGAAGAACCGGCACACATGCAATAGGTGAGCCATGACCCTGGCTCTAAATTTTCTGGCAGCCAACATGAAAAGAGAAGTCCTCTCAGTTACTCAATTCGCAGTGTCCATGAGATACTAACAGTCCAGATTTCCTGGCGAAGCTTATTGTTCTTGGGGCTCAGACCAGACAGGAACTTTCCCTGGGATCCTCATAAATAGGTGGTGTGATGAATAATCACTGCAACGTTTTCACAGTGCACAGAACAAGATCCATGGGGCTGCTCATTAAAACGACTCGGTGCAGGCTTATGGATGCGCACGGACACAATGCAGAGGAAAGGGGGCCCTTCTGGGGACGGGGAAGGGGAGACAGGGATGACCCACAGAACAAAAGCAGTTCCAGATTCTGCTGCTCAGCTCTGACTCGAGGATTTAATTTAGAGTTTCAGGAGGTGGATGAACTTAGTGACCCTCTCTGAATAGTGTTCCTCTGGGCTTTTGATCAGTACTGTGTGGTGATGGCAAATGCATTGAGAGAGTACAATTCTCTGTGCCCTTGAGTTCATCCTCTAGTGTCCAAGCAGAGCCCGGAGCCGGAGCTTTGCAGAAGGTAGGGAGCCCATGAAGGCAAATGTCTGATGCCAGCCTCCCCGCCACCCCCCTCACCCCCTGCAACACACACACAAATTGAGCAGAGGAAGCACTGGACAGAAAGGATAGGATGATTCCTAGAAAATTATTTTAAACTCACTGCAGCCCCAGATGAACAGGCAGTTGAGGCCCCAATTCTACTCCATGGCAGAAATAGCGGTAGTCTGAAATAGCCGACAATAACCAGATGCCATTTCAGGCAAAATAAAACATCAGCAAAGGCCTGAGAGCATTTTCAGCTTTGAGCAGGCTACTCCCTACTGTGCGTCCCAAGATAAACCATCATGAAATGCACGTCTAGGAGGCAGCAACAAGTTGTGTGGGATTGTTATTTACTTGGCAAAAGATGAGAATATCTAGCAAAGACAATAACTTGCTGGGAAAAAGAAAAAAAATCAGAAAAGGCTAAAGGCTTATCAGTGGCCTTTCTTTTGGACAATAATTGGTCAGTGGGGTCAGAGGCCTGTTCAGGCCACTCCTCATTTGAAATAACAGAGCCATAATATTCATGCGACAATGCTCGGGCTCCTTTTCTTTTCCTATTGCCATGAGATGGAGGGACTGAAGTCAGCTCAACCAGATCATTAAGAGCCAAGTTTTAAGGAAGAGAAAACTAAACGCAATCCTTTATAACCCCCAAAGGCTCTGGTCTGCCGTGTCCCGATCTGGGCAGAACCATAATACGGTCAGTTTTGTAAAAACATCCACACCTGGGGCTCTGTCTAGATTGAGCTGTTCAAACAGCCACATCTTCTACACGAGAATAAAGATGAAGGAACTGTCAATATGTGCAGCGATAATCTGATATCCCTAACATGTCCCATTAGGAGCGAAGAAAGAAGTTAGCAGGGGCCTTTAAAGGAATAAACTTTGCTTGATGTTTACTTTTCCACATATAGACCATTAGCCTATGAAAACTAAGCTTGTAATCTGATAATCAAATACTTGGCATAGAGTATAGGGCTATTGTCCAATAAGGAAGGTTATAATTTGGGATAATAATTATTGCCCTTTTAGAATACAGAATAAATGGTACCACTCGTCCAGTCAAGTGAGGCTGTACCTGTAGTATAAATAATGATGGGAAAGTTGGGGAGAGGGGTCCCTGAGTAGGGGAAAAAAACACAACTTCCCTAGAGTCTAACTACATTAGCTAATGCAGTAGCCAAACTCAGATTCTGATACAAATTATGTTTTTAAGTAACTTTTTTGAAGTAGGGACAAATTGGAAATAAGTTTTCAGTTGTATGAAGTTCTAACTGGTCATGTGAGATTTTGTTTCGTCAGACCGTCAGGAATCACAGAACTTCCTCACGGGGATGTTTTGAGATTGAAAACCCTCAAGAGAGTTGTTCCATTTTCTGAGATGCAGAAAGTACATCCACTCCTGAGAACTTAAATCGCCCTGAGCTAATGGGAGGCCACCTCACACACCTGAAAGCCACTTCCAACCTGTACTAACTTCCTGGGACTGCCACAGCAAAGTAACTTCATTACCTCTGTGACGACCCCATTCACAAATAAGGTCGTATTCTGAGGTACTGGCGGTTACAACTTCAACATATCTTTTTGGGGGAGACATGACACAATCCTAACTGGACTTATTCTGCAGAATTGAAGGCTCTTCAGAATTGACTGCTTTAAGCAGTCATGAGGATACCTTGACCATCAGTAAGTGACCTTGAAACTAAAGAACAGTGACCTTTCTGTTCCTCATCCTGAGAAAGGGACAACTGTTACTCTTTGAGAAGCCAGGACATAAACCAGGACACATGTCACTCTGTTGCTTTCCACGGATGAGAGGCCGTATGAGGTGGTGATTGATTGCACAGAACCTGGGGACCACACGGCCTGGATTCAAATTCCAGCACCACCACCTATAAAATAACTCTTTTATTGTGCCTGGTCTGCAGTTAATTAGCCTGTGAAATGGAGATAATCATAGAGCTTCCTCACAGGGATGTTTTGAGATTGAAATAAGTCAATATGTATAAAGCACTTAGAACAGGGCCTGGCACCCAGCAGCACTATGTTAACATTAGATATCTTCAGCTGTTTTAGTGGTAGATATTTTAAATGAAAATATTGTCTTTAAGTATGAGGAGTACTATGCTCACTGTCTCAACAGGAGACTGATTATCTGGGAAGCTGGATTTTCCACAAGAACCCCCTTAATGACCCTCATTCCAAATTCCCTCTACCTAGGTGTAATTCTTTTATTTTTTAATGCCTTTCCTCAGTCAATAATCAAGCAATAAGAAGTCTCTCAGTTTAGTTTTAGCTCACTTTGGTCATCACTGCATAGTGCTCCAACACATCAATACGAGAAGGCAATTGCTTCTCGGACTAGTGTCTTTATCTCTGGGGGACGACTGACCTCCGGGTTACTATAGGCAAGCTCCATGTTTTCCATTTTCTCTACATCCTATAAAACTCAGAACAATATAACTCACATAAGCAGGTGCTGGATAAGCCCCAAACAGTTGGAAGCTAAGTACCAAGTAAACCTAGACACCAAGAGGATGACCCTCTTTTGCAGACATGTTTGCCTATCTAAGGACCATTTTCATGAACCATTATTGTTCACAAATGTTCAGAAAAGTCCAGCAAGGGCACAGAATATAAAACCTAGGGAAAGATTATGGCAGGGAAGAATTGGCTTCAGACCTAACATTGCTTTATCATGGTTCTGGCAGGTAATCACTGGGAAACTCTGTTGCATAGACATAAATCATAATTGAGTTTTCATCAGTCTTGTGCCAAATCAAGTCTTGTATGCAATCCAGGATCTCAGTGCCAAGGTGCCTTATCAGTCCATATGCAAATATGCCTTTTGATGAAATAAAAGAGTAGCAGAATTCAGAAGAGATTGCAGCCTTGTGCTGCCAACGCAGATAGACATTTAACTCTTCACACTGGCCAATGACTAAAGACTGACTGCGAAGTGGGGCATCTCTCTTGCAACACTTCTCCTTAGATACTCAAGAAGATTCAGAAATGGGAAAAAAATCAACTCACAACGTTCATTCTCCCTAAGGAGCCATTCAAGACAATCTTTTCCCAAAACCCATGAAAATCTGATCAAAAATGTTTTAAAAGACCATTAACTAATACTAAACATAAGCAAATATATATATAATATATATATGAAATATTTATATATAATATATATAGTTTCCTCAAGGCAAAAATGGGAAAAATGATATTGGAGACTACCTCCTCTAGATGTCAAAAAAAGAGGACAAAATTTCAAGACTTTCATCCTTCTCTCAAAGATAACACATCTGACATCCAACATGGTTTCAATCAAGTAAGTTGAATCCCACACTCACTTATTTTGAGGACCGATGATTAGATTAAATCAGCTTATAGATTTATAAGGATCTGTACTTTTAAAATTCTTTTGAACATCTTTTAAAATACTTTTTCTCTTAGATCAACCACCAGAACCTTTTTTTTTTTTTTAAAAGACCTTGGGGACTAAATTGCCAGAGAGAAAATTTTAGCTAGATATTTGCTCAACAATTCAAACTGCTCCCCACTGCTTACAACTTACTCACAAAGAAAACATTCTGCAGATCAGCAATGTCCAATACAGTAGCCACTATGCACGTGTGGCTATTTAAATTTAAATCATTCAAAGGTAATTAAAATAAAAATTCAGTTCTGCACTCATACTAGCTACATTTCTAGAGGTCAATACCATGTGTGGCTAGTGGCTGCAGCAGCCTATGCCACAGGTCTTAGAATATCTCTATCATCACAGGAAGTTCTACTGGACAGTTCTGCAAGTTGGTACCATTCCTTTCACATTCAGAAAGGGCTTGGCTTTGTATCATCATAGAGGGAGGATTCCAGAGAATTCTGATCTCACTACAGCCACATCTCTAACAAAGAGTGTCCAAAAAAAACAGCCACACTTTCCTGCCCTGAACCCAAACACATATGGGAAGGACTAACAGACTTTTGATAAAGCCAGCAATTCTCAACCAGTTTGGCAGAGGGGCACACATCAAATTTGCTATGGGGATCAACTGTACTTCAGTTCAAAAAAATAAAACTAAAAAATTGCTATGGGGAAATATAGATGCAGGTTGTCAGCAAGATGGCAGAATAGGAGATTCAAACCCTCATCCCCCCACTGAAACATCAGTTTTGACAACCATCCATGGACAGGAATACCCCTGTGGGAACCTGGGAGTCCACTGGAGAGATTACAGCACTTCATTTGAGGACAAAAAAAAAACAAGAATAGATGCACTGAAGAATGTAAGAGTTTCACCTTACCTGTGTCACCTCTCCTCCACGCTTCATAGCTCAGTGCCAAGAGAGACCCCCTCGGCCCACAATTTCTCCTACAAGGGGAAGAGAGAGCAGAGTGAGCACGCATTTTCCCCAGCCTTGTGGGCCATTGCCCCTAAACCCTCTTCTGCCTTACACTGTACAGAGCAGGGAGGGGACCAGCATGGCTGAATAGTCTGCAGGGAAGCAGGAACAGGGCCAAAGGGCAGAGGTCACACTAACCAATGCAGAGCTCAAAAACTGGCCACAGAGCCTACTAACTGGCTCTAAGATTTCACTAAGAGGCCTGCCCCCAAATCCCATGGGACACCTTGTCGGTAGGCTTCTAACTGGATGGCATGTGGTCCCAGCACTCTACATGTGCACCCCAACATGGTATGTGAACCTCCACAGACAGCATCTGGGAGCCTCTGCAGAGGGCACATACAGTCCCCTGCAGACAGCACACAAATACCCACTGCTGGCTTGCCCTTGCAGGACTGGGGGAAGGGGCACAACCCTGAACACTTCAGGGCACTGACCTGGGGAAAATAACAAAGCCAACCCACAGAATGAGAGAAAACATTTGGCAAATCATATCCAGTATACAGTATATGATAAAGGACATCAGAAATTGGAGCCCACATACATTGCTGGTAGAATGTGAAGTGTTACAGCTGCTTTGGAGAAGAGTTTGGTAGTTCCTCAAAGTGTCAAACACAGAGTTACTGTATAAACCAGCAATTCAATCATAGGTATGCACCCAAGGGAAAGAAAACATACATGTATTCAATGATGAAACTGACAAGGGCTTGATTTCCAGAATATATAAACAGTTTATACAACTTAACAGAAAAACAAACGATGCAATCCAAAAATGGGCAGAAGACCTAAACAAGCAACACTCCAATGAAGACAACAAATGGCCAATAGGCACATGAAAAAATGCTCAATATTGCTAATTATCAGAGAAATGCAAATCAAAACTACAATGAGGTATCACCTCACACCAGTCAGAATGGCCATCATTCAAAAGCCCACAAAAGATAAATGCTAGAGAGGGTGTGGAGAAAAGGGAACCCTCCTACACTGTTGGTGGGAATGTAGTTTGGTGTGGCTGTTACAGAAAACAGAATGGAGATTCCTCAAAGACTGAAAATAGACTTACTATATGATCCAGCAATCCCACTCCTGGGCATATATTCAGAGGGAATTTTAATTTGAAAATACACATGCACCTCAGTGTTCATAGCAGCACTATTTACAATAGCCAAGACATGAAAACAACCTAAATGTCCATCAACAGATGACTAGATAAAGAAGTTGTGGTACATTTATACAATGGAATACTACTCAGCCATAAAAAAGATTAAAATAATGCCATTTGCAGCAACATGGATGGACCTGGAGATCATCATTCTAAGTGAAGTAAGTCAGAAAGAGAAAGAAAAATACCATGTGATATCACTCATATGTGGAATCTAAAAAAAAAACAAAACACACAAATGAACTTATTAACAAAACAGAAACAGACTCACAGACATAGAAAACAAACTTATAGTTACTGGGGGGGAACAGAGGTGGGAAGGGATAAATTGGGAGTTGGGAGATTTGCAAATGCTAACAACGATATATTAAATAGATAACAAATTTCTTCTGTATAGCACAGGGAACTATATTCAATATTTTGTAGTAAACTATAATGAAAAAGAATATGGAAACAAATATATATATGTATATGTATGACTGAAGCATTATGCTGTACACCAGAAATTGATACAACATTGTAAGCTGACTATATTGCAGTAAAAAAGTAAAAGTAAAAAAGAAAATACATGCATTGAAAGCCTTGTACACAAATATTCATAGTAACATTACTCATAATATCCTCAAACTGGAAACAACCCAAATGTCCATCAACTGACATGGATAAATGAACTGTGGTATATCCATACAATGAAATATTATTCAAGCAGTGAAAAATAATTTAGTATTGATACATGTTACAACGTGGATGACTCTTAAAAATATTATGCTAAGTGAAAGAAACTAGCTAGAAAAGACCATGTACTTTATTATCCCATTTATATTAACTTTCCAGAATAGGCACTTTTTATAGAGATAGAGAAACAGAATAGATTAGCAGGCGGGAAGTGGAGAACTGAGAATTAAACTGGTAGCGGATATGGGGTTTCCTTTTGCAGTGATGAAAATGTTCTAAAATTGAATGTGATGATGGCCACAGAACTCTGTGGAAATACTAAAATCACTGAATTCTACAATTTGCTGAATTTTATGGTATGTGAATTACATCATGATAAAGCTATTTAAAAAAAAAACCCTCAGGATTCTAAAATAAAATTATTAAAAAAAATTTTAAAACCTGAGGATGTAAATTTTTTTGGACTTCCAGAGCACAAGATCAGAAAGGCCAGTTGGCCCATGATTAATGTTCATAGAGGGCCTCAAAATGAGAATTTTGACATTATTTCTAGGTGAGTTTATAACCCAGTCACAGAGGTACACAGGCAAATTGTTAGGATTAAAAAATGTTCATCGTGTATTCTGTGATGGTTAATTTTATGTGTCAGCTTGACCGGGCCATGGGGTGCTCAGACATTGGCCAAACATTATTGTGGGAGTGTGTGAAGGTATTTCTGGGTGAGATTAACATTTAAATCAGTAGGATGAATAAAGTATATTGCCCTCCCTTAATGTGAGTGAGCTGTATCCAATCCATTGAAGACCTGAAAAGAACAAAAAGGCTGAATAAGAGGGAATTCCTCCTGCCTGATTCTTTTAACTTAGACTGTCTTTTGCAGCCTTCAGACTCCAGCTGAAACACTGGCTTTTATTTTTTTTTGGTGGATCTCTAGCCTACTGGCTTTTAGACTGGTAAATACACCACTATCAGCTCTCCTGGTTCTAAGGCTTTTGGACTTAGACTAGAACTATACCATTGGCTCTCCTGGGTCTCTACCTTACCAACTGCAGGTCTTGGGACTTCTCAGCCTCCATAGTCATGTGAGCCAATTTCTTATAATAAATCATAGATGATAAGTAGGTGGTAGGTAGATAGATAGATGGATAGATACATAGATAGATAGATAGATAGATAGATAGATAGATAGATAGATAGATAGATAGATAGATAAATAGATAGATAGATAGATAGATAGATAGATAGATAGATAGATAGATAGATACTAGATAGATATTCCTGACTAATGTACATCTTTAATTTTGTGCTGTTCTGCCAGACTACAATCTTTATAAATTATATAATACAATGTTTGTCACCTTAGTTTGTCTTTCCTAAAAGTTTTAATATATAGGGGTCTTATATGTTAGCAATGGTTCAATTTTTTCTCAAGCTTTGAAAAGCTCTGATGGAAAAAACTATAAAAGTCAGAAGACTTATCTCCCCATTAACTTGTATGATCGTGGTTGAACCTAACCTCTGCTTGTGTCTCAGAGTAACCAAATGGACAATGATGGTGATAATTCCTACCTTGCTTTATTAATGAGGTTCTTATGAGGATCAAGTGAGATAAGAGATATGAAAAATGCTTTCAAAGATAAGGCAGTATACAGTAGTGATATAATTTTACTGTGCTTTAGTTGAATGTTATTAATACTTCAGCATTAACTGAAATCTCTCTAATGACAATAGAGGAAAAAACCTGAATGGCCAGATGAACTGGAATAAAATAGACAAGTTAGAACAAAATTTGAGCAAATTAAAAGTGTATAACGCCAACAAGAAATCACTAGATCACTTTCTGCTTCCTCTTTAGTTTGCAGTGTAATGAGCGGTGAGGAGTAAACTTGTAATATTCACAAAGCAGGTGAACTATTAAATTAATTTCATGTAACCAAACCAGATAAGAAGCAGAATATTTATTGACATGGAACGCCATTCCACTGCTATATAAATAACTACCATACAGATGCTTATAAATCTAACGTTTTTCATGTAATACCACCAAAGAAAGCCTGTTTCACAGAAAGGAATCGTATCATTGGAAATTGCCAAAAACTTTGAAGCCCAGTGCCAGCTATAGCACAAGGGCCTAGTTAATGTTTGTAGACTGATTAGGGGAAACAAGTATTTATATATAAATAAGAATACTGAATATAGGATCAAGCAGATAATTCTTTTACTGAATGTTTCAATACCATGTCCAGTTTGGAGCCTGAAACTTAAGTCAATGGAGAACTTGGCGCAGTTCCAGAGAAAAGCAAAGAAAATGATTAAAGAGTTGGAAAATGGGGCCTATAAATCATGACTACGGGTACTGGGGCTTATTTAACCTGAAAGAAAAAGCTACGTGACCGCACCAGATTCTTGTATCTGAAACTGAGAGACGGTGAGATTCGCCGTCGCCCATCCACACAGCTGTACAAGCAGAAATTCAGAAGCAGCAAAGCTATGTCCAAAGTATTGCTATTATTTCTGTAAATCTCTCTTTCCTTGTGTTCTTTTAAAACAACCACTGGCATCTCTGGGACAAGCAGGGTGTGCACCGATGGAACCCACAAACATGTTATAAAGTGCCACTGAGGAAGGAGTAGGGTAGGGCGTGATCCCAAACCTCGGGAATGTGAGGGTTAGTCAAGGAGACGCTGTGCAAAGAGTCGCAGGATGTCAGGACATCTCTATCAAACAACATGAAAGTCTCTAGTGTTTCTAGGAAAGGCACTGTCAAGGGTACTTGAGAGGCTGGGGTAGAAAAGGAGTTGTTCACCAGGGTCTTAATGCTGCAAACGCATTTATTGGGCCAAAGTAGGCAGGAGGGCAGTCAGGCTACTCCAGATGCACGGAAGAACAAGCACAGAAAATCCAGGTGAGACACAGTGAGGGCCCGGACCAGTCAGAAAGGCCAGAGTAGACATGTTACCACATCCAACTTGCAGATGAAGAAACTGAGGTTCACTGGTCTCAGTGATCTGGGCAAGGTTAGCAGTAGTTCATGTCAGGGCTGAGACTTGACCCCACTAATCCTGATTTTTGAGTCTGTCAGGGCTCTTTACAAATCCTTGCTATTCGTTTAGCAATCCTAACGTGACGTGGTTTGTTGGATAAATATTTCTTTCCATTAGAGCTGAAATTGTTATCAATAGAAAATCCATCTTGTGGAGTAATTTGGTGGGGGGAGGGGAGATGATGTCATCATGGTCATAGGGTGCAAAGCTACTGGATTCTGTGCATACGCACACACATACACTAGTTATTTATAAATACAAAGAGTTTAATTTAGCCAAAGTGTCATTTAATAGTAAATAAAGCATCTCAGCTTTTTTGGTTACACTCCACAGAGCAAATACAAGAAATATAAACTGGAATTAAATTATTTTCAATTTTTAATTTTAAATCGAAACAAAATGCACCACTGCGCCCGTGCTGTCATAAAGAGTACATTCTATTATCACTCCTGTGGCATCCTCACATCTGCTCTTTTTCTCGTGTTTTAAAAGAAAATGTTTCACATGCCTTCAGTCAATCTAACAAATAATCAAAAAATTATTTTGATTCAACACACACAAAATTTGGGGAGAGAAGTAGCTTGTTGGAGTCCAGGCAAATCACAAGATGAAACAGAAGTCAGTGTATTGGTAAGATAGAAATTTAATTTATTTTATTACTTAATTTTGTTTCTCTATAGTTGGAGGCTAGCAAAATTACTTCTGAATTTCTAGACATTGAGAATCTAGAATTACTGATATCTGAATTTTTCTGTCTCAATAATTGACTGAAAATGAATAAAAAAAAATCTATTTCCCATTCTTTTTATTTTTGTTTTGAAGGCCCAGTGGAATAAATTTCACAGAAAACAAACACTGGAGAAACTAATACAAGTCTTCAAGGCATCCTGCTGTTTCTTAGATGGTTCCCAGGCAAACTCCGGGTTAAATAAGCTGCTCTAGAAAGCCTCACGCCAATAATCCTACCTGACCACTGTTTCACAATGACCTCTTTTTATTTTGCCCCATGACTAGAAATCACCTTAAACTTCAATATTGGAGGATGAACTTTCCTGGTTCAATTTTGCAAGTGTCCTAATTGCAATTATATCCGATTTATTGGCAGCAGATCAAGGACATGAAAGCTGACCTTTTAAAAAATGTTTAAAATTTTTAATTTTTTTTATTGACGTATAGTCAGTTTACAGTGTATCAATTTCTGGTGTACAGCATAATGTTTTAATTGTACATATACACAGATATACTCCTTTTCATATTCTTTTCCATTATAGGTTACTACAAGATACTGAACATAGTTCCCTCTGCTATGAACATAGTTCCCTCTGCTATATAGTTGAAACTTGTCATTTATCTATTTTATATAGAGTAGTTAGTATCTGCAAATCTTGAACTCCCAATTTATCCCTTCCCTTTTCATTCCTGCCTGCCTGTCCCCTCTCCTTGCACGGAAGCTCTGTGATAAATGAGGAACGAGGAACACACATCTGCTCAGTGACCACACTTGCTTGTGATTCCCTCTATGCACTTGCCTTAGGAAGACACTGGAAAGTCACTGAAAAGTGGGGCAATTTCTTAGCCATCAGTTTGTAAGAATCCTGGCTGCCCTGACATGATTTAAAACATGAACATCATGACCTCGATGTTCTCAGAAGGTATTAGTCTCCCTGCCTCCCTTTCAGGGAAGTCCTGAGTTCTTTTCCTTAGGAGGAGTGGATGCATCTAAACGCTAACAGTTTCCCGTGTAAGCTTGAGTACACGTCTGAAGTCTTGACTTTGTGTCAACTTAAAAAATGAGAAATTCAGTCTTGTCCTATTAGTGAACCCTGGTCGGGCCTGACACCACTGAGGAGAGTGTTTGAGTTCGGAGACTGGCACTAGCTGGTGCCCATGCACTGGGAGGGAGGTCAGGCAAGCTGGTCACTGCAGGAGTGGGTCACTCAGGGTGACACCCGGAGGCAGAAGCCCCTTTCACCTAAAGCTGCAGATGCCTGAGCCAGAGGAGTCATTTAAGCCCCTATCCTAAATAAAATGACTCAGGTTGAAACTAGAGAGATGCATCTGAATAGGTCATCAATGTGAGGAGATCCTGATGTAGGAAGCAGGGCCTGGATTAAAGAGAGAGCAAGGCCAGTAGGAGGGTGTTTGGGGAAATTACACAGACAGGTTTTTATACATCCTCTGTAATGCGTTGGGTGGATGGGCTGGATTTGTTTGCAAGTCTACAGATGGAGCTGACCTCACCACATGAGAAGCCCTCTCCTAGCAGGGCAGAGTCTGCTGAGGCTGGTGCGCACCTAAGTCAGAGATAACTTCTCATGACTGTTCTGCAGGCTGTCTACTACACTGCTGATGGGTGAATGGGCCAATGGGGCTGAGGAACTCTCTCAAGCATATTCAGGCTGTCTCAGGGAAATCAGCGCTAATGACGGGGCTCTAGTCTAGTTGGTGGAATTTCAGCAGGGAGGCCAAGGCTGGTGTGGATGCACATGAGGAAGACTGATGGAGTCAGCTGCCACAGGTACATCCCACTCGTTCTCTTCTCAGGCAGGTGGTATCCATGGGTTAGAGGAAAGGGGTCACAGAGGTCTTCAGGGTGAGCTGAAATTCTACCAACTGCTAGAATAATGGTGGTACCAGGAGGTGCAGAAAGAAGAGGACACGATATTTTGGGTGGAGGAAAACAGTGGAGTTCTACATGAAGGCTGCTGTGGTTGCTGAGTGGACTAGTTGTGTGGTCTTTAAAAGATACAATTATGAGTGTCTTTCTCTCAGAACAGATTGACATGCTCACTCTGACCACTGATCTGTGAATTTTGGAAAGGTGAATGGAACCATAGATGAACAGCATCCTCCGAACTGGGATTTAAGTGGCTGGGCTGTCTTAGGATCTAGCAGATTTCCTGGATGAATAGGGAGAGTGTCAGGGAATGGTACCCTGGTGGAGAGGATCAGGATAGGGACTGTAGCAAGTCACATGGCCACACCTAACCCTAAGAAGGCAGGGAAGTGCAAGCCTTCCATGTGCCCAAAAGAGGGCCAAAAATACTTCACAATCAGCCCTAATGACTACCACAATGCCCATTTCAATAGGATGGTGTTGTGACCACGGGTAGTGAACTGGTCTGAAATGATGTGTCTGAACAGTTCACAGTTTGGTGGATATGTGGCTAGCTCAGCATTGCCACCATCACCAGCCCATGCCCCCATCTCAGTCCTCTCCTTGACCTGGGCATTTCAAGTGTCAATTTCTGTGGTAGGTAGATTAATGGTGCTCCAAAGAGCTATATACTCTAATCCCTAGAATCTATGAATATATTACCATATGTGACAAAAGAAACTTTGCAGATAGAGGTGATTAAGGATGTTAGGATGGGGAAACTATCATGGATTATCCGGGTGGGCCCAATGGAATCACAGGGGCCCCTGTATAAGGGAGACAGGAGTGTGAGTCACAGGAAGAGATTTGAAGATGCTACACTGCATGCTTTGAAGCTGGAGTGGAGAGGCCACAAGCCAAGAAATGCAGGCAGTCTCTAGGAACTGGAAGGGGAAGGAAATAAAGCCTCTACCAGAGCCTCCAGAAGGAACATCACCATGCCTACACCTTGATTTTGGCACAGTTAGAGCATCTCAGACTTCTGAACTCCAGAACAGTAAGAGAACACAATTGTGTTGTTTTAAGCCATTAAATGTGTGGCAGTTTGTTCTAGTAGCAATAGGAAACTGATACAATGTCCCAAAAAATGTGATGGAAGCTGAAAGTCCTTAGATGACAGAGTTTGGAATGGACAGGAGTGGATGACAGGAAGTACTGTTGCAAAGCTTCCATGTTGGCATGTTGGCACATGAGGAGTGTGAATTCCATGGTCACCACTCCAACCCACTGACCTGGGAGGACAGGCAGCCCCAACTCCAAAGGGACCCCTAGTAAAAGAACTTGGTCCTGTCAATTATGTTTTAAATGAGTAAAACACAACCCCAGATGTGCATCAACATGAAATCCTTCTTGCTTTTCTTTCTCCTAACTTTTCCTTCTTCATATTCATTCCTTTTTCTCTCTCAGCTTCAATTTCTTTCCATTTCAGCTGAACCCAACAGCAAGATAGTGTCACAATTTTAAACATCTTCCCCTGCAGAGCACTGCATACTTGCAGGATTGGGAGGGATCTTAAGAAGAATATAGGGTCAACCACACACCCAAAACTCCAGTCTGCCCTACAACTTCCATCCAAGGTTAATGGCCCAATACCTCCAGTGAGGGAGTCTTGCTACCTCTCAAGACAGCCTTTTTCAGGGGTTGGGGAATAACTCAGTGGTAGAGCACATGCTTAGGATGCAGGAGGTCCTAGGTTCAATCCCCAGGTTCAATTCCCAGTACCTCCATTAAACAAAAAAGTTAAAAAAAAAAAAAAGATAGCCTTTTCCATCTTTGCACACTGAAAGGTTTCAGGTGGGTATAAGCCAAAATTAATTTATCCTTTTCATGGTTACTACTCATTGGTCATTTTTTATCCCTGGAAATGGCTAAGAACATAGGATAGTTCTAATCCTACTTTTAAATGATAAGCCTTGAAATATTTACAGGCATTTGGGAGATTTAAGGAAAAAAAATCCTATTGAAACAACGGCTAAACCATGCAAGTGGCTTGGCAGGAATCTCTTCTTCATATTAGTTCATTTCCATCTTAGGATGATGTCATGTTTTGATGAAGTGTATGGAAGAAAATTAAGAACGGGACAGCCCCTTCATAGTAAAAGTCCCAGTTAAAATGACCACAACATATATTCCTGGGTAATGAGGGGAGAGGAGGGGAGCACAGATGCCAGAGCCAGGAAATACAGGGCAGCCCAGGGAAGAAGCGTAGTACAGTTATCTCTTGACCTGCTACCCCACTGCATCCTCCTTATGACTTCCTAGGGTCAGAAAGACTATCTTTCAAAAATGTCTCCTAAAACAAATCAGCCTCATTGTTAGATTATCTCACATGTAATAACAAATCAGCCAAAGGACTTAGAAGACATTGCCATTCTTTTAGAATTAATAGACCCAAGTTGATATTCTCCATTTGCTTTCCATCTGAATCCACTCCAGGCCTTTCTCTGCTCTGGTCTGTGACTCCTGTGGTTGGCACGACCCAGACTCACTAGTCCATTGGTTTCCAGTTGGGTTTGACCAATGGGAGACACTTATAGAAAATAAGAGGTGGGAGAGAAGAGATTGGGTTATTTATTCTCTTTTTGGCAAACTAATTTGGCCAAAGGCTGTGATAGATCCTGTAAGCCAGATCTCCTCATGGCTTCAGGCAGCTCCTGCTTCCAATAGCACAATTCTCGGTTCCTTTTAGAGCCGAGAATGGTGACAATTCCCTACTGCTGCTCTTCCCTGGGTGCTTCAACATCCCTTATTAGTTCTCTTAACCCTGCTCACATCTGTCTAAATAGCTCCTTAAATGAATTCTCTTTAAAATCCCAGTTGAATGTGCCTTCCATTTCTTCTTGAGATCCTGGTTAATAGGCTGGTCTCCCTGCTTGCACCCTTGGCCATCCACAGTGATCCTTTTCAAACAGGAGTCACTCATGTCATTCCTCTGCTCAAAAACCCACCAGTGGCTTCCCCTCTCACTGAGACTCCTTACAATGGCTTAAAAGTCTACTAGCCCAACCCTATCAAAACAACCACAGCTTTATATAACAAATGCTTTAAATTGTCAGAAAAGGCAAGCACATGTAATTCAGTCTACCCAGATATGTAACTTCAAAAATAGTAATATAATGACCTATATTATATATCTGAGGAATAAAAGGAAAATACTAATGAAAAATAATATAAATTTCAGGATCAAAATACTCAGGCATGAATATACTCAGAAACAAAATGAAGCATCAGAGGATTGCATCTATATGTAGAACCACCCAAAACAAATACAGATGTATTAAAGTGGTGCCTCAAACGGATTGCCATCAGTGACGTGATTTTCCAAAATGGTTATGCCTGTTAGCACTTTATTGCCCCTCAGCCTCAAATCTACCTGTCATTGCCTGCTCTGTAAAATGGAGTGGGCCCTTTAAATATTTTTCCTTCACACGATGTTAACCTTTGCCAATAGAGGGTACAGAGGAAGGGAATTTCTTTCCTGGTTCCAGTGAGCTACTCTTTGCAGGCTCCTAGAGTATGCTTGGCTTTTTACAGCACACAGTTCTTGCAGCCTGTGTTTTTCCTTCAGAACCATATTTTTGCAGCAGGGCTGCTTCTCTGACATCCAGCTCCTGCAGTGTGTACAGCTTCTTCAACAACCAACTCCTGAAGCCCCTGAAACTCCTCCAGCACAGACATATTATCCATGCCCAGGTTCCTGCAGTGAACAGGGACCAGCAGCACCCTGTACAGCTTCTTCAACAACCAACTCCCGAAGCCCTTGCAACTCCTCCAGCACAGACATATTACCCATGCCCAGGTTCCTGCAGTGAACAGTGCCCAGCAGCACCCAGCAGCCAGCAGTCCCTCCAGCACAGACATATTACCCATGCCCAGGTTCCTGCAGTGAACAGTGCCCAGCAGCACCCAGCAGCCAGCAGTCCCTCCAGCACAGACATATTACCCATGCCCAGGTTCCTGCAGTGAACAGGGACCAGCAGCACCCAGCAGCCAGCAGTCCCTCCAGCACAGACATATTACCCATGCCCAGGTTCCTGCAGTGAACAGTGCCCAGCAGCACCCAGCAGCCAGCAGTCCCTCCAGCACAGACATATTACCCATGCCCAGGTTCCTGCAGTGAACAGGGACCAGCAGCACCCAGCAGCCAGCAGTCCCTCCAGCACAGACATATTACCCATGCCCAGGTTCCTGCAGTGAACAGGGACCAGCAGCACCCAGCAGCCAGCAGTCCCTCCAGCACAGACATATTACCCATGCCCAGGTTCCTGCAGTGAACAGTGCCCAGCAGCACCCAGCAGCCAGCAGTCCCTCCAGCACAGACATATTACCCATGCCCAGGTTCCTGCAGTGAACAGTGCCCAGCAGCACCCAGCAGCCAGCAGTCCCTCCAGCACAGACATATTACCCATGCCCAGGTTCCTGCAGTGAACAGTGCCCAGCAGCACCCAGCAGCCAGCAGTCCTCCAGCACACTTCTTACTCAGTTTCCTAGCAGAGCACCTCCAAGAGACCCTTCCAACAAATGGCTTTCCTCAACACTTGATCTTTTTCAAAAGTTCCAAAAGGGACATTTTGAGCAAGTTCTGCCAGTGCAAAACCACAGCAACTTCTTTATCAATCAATGAGCCAGGGCTGTGCCATTCCAACAAGTACTGGCTCTCAGCAGTCCCTCACTCCAGGGTGGGTGGTTCTTCCTTGTTCATTCTCTCTTAGCCTTATGGGTAGTGCTGACTCTTACAGCTGCCGTTCCTATGTTCCCTACAATTCCCTTCTTACTCACCAATCCCCAGTTATTCTAATTTTATGTTATAGTTAACAGTGCTTTACAGTAAGCTTTCCTGTTTAACTTACCATATGATTTAACTTCCCTGATTGGACCCTGACTGAGAGAATGGTGAAAAACTCTTGGTAAAGTTCTTGAGAAAACAACACATTTCTTTCATCCACATAGTAGCTAGAGTCCTAAGAAATCCAGTAATTATAAAATGGTGAAAAATAAAAACTTTTTGTTTACATGTAAAATGGAGTAAAGTTTCAGACTTCAAAACTGTAAACACTTTTTTTTTTTTTTTTACTGTGTGCAGGGATGCCACTTACAGGTGTACAGATTGTGCAAGACTCAGTCCTTGGGGACACCATGCCCAGCAGATCCATCTCAATGGTGCTTCCAAAAATTCTGCAGTCCACCACTCCCACCATGGCAGCCCTATACTACACAAATACCCATTCATGTATTTGAAAAGTGGGTGAGATGTAGGCTAATTCTTCACTGTGCAGGACTATGTACCTATTGCTGTGTGTCTAGTATCATTGGCCTCCACCCACTCTGTAACAGTAGCACACCTTAATTATCCTGTCAACCAGAAACACTCCACAAACTTCACCTGTGGGAAAAGCAGCGTATTCAGGCCTCATTTCTCTGATCTCATCTTTTAAGCTCTCATTCTTGCTCCAATCACATCAATCTTCTTGATAGTCGTTAAACAGTCCATGTTCCCTCCTTCCTCAAGAGGCTTTGCAACTTATTTCTCTGGATGGAACATTCTGAGGCTTAATATCTCCAAACTCTCCTTCACTTCCTGCAGGCTCCTGCCCAAATGCTACCTTATCATAGAGCCCTTCTCTGGCCACCCTGCATGAGACAGAAATCCCACATCCACTCCAGCTCTGCTTGTGCCTCTTATTTTGCTTTGTTTTCCTTAACATCATGATCACGGTCTACAGCACTACCTGTTTTACTGAGTTAATCTTCTGTATCCCTCTCACTAGCCCGTAAGGGCCACGAGGCCAGGAACTTGACCTGTTGTGTTCACTGTTGTATCCCCAGCACCTAGGACAGTGCCTACTTGTACTAGCCGCTCAGTAATCACTTGTGCCATGAACAGTACACGGTAACAACTTCACTCATGACAACACACGCTCAGTAACCCTCCTCTTTCCCATTTATCCCAGTTGATGAATTCAATCACTTCCCTTCCCCTATCTCTAACTTGAGTGGCACTGCCCAAAAGAAAAAAACTGAGATAGTCAGCAAGACCTATTGTAGAATTAGGTAACACTGACATTTCTTGTGTGAAGGGATGAATGCAGAGTAGTTTTCAGATGAGAAGCTGTGAGTTTTCACCAAGTTCATTTAACATAAGTATGCCCTCCATATAGGCTTGGAAGACAAAAATGAAGATAGAAATTGGGCGTGGCAGACACAAGGCACTTGTTAGGTATTATCACATTTAATCTGTAGAGCCATCTTGAAAAACAGAGAAAACTAAAACTATTTCACTTAAAAGAAAACCAAGGCTCAGTGATATTAAGTTAATATCAGATGGAAATTCAAAACCATGTCTGTCTGCAAATTGCTGGAGAGGCTGTGGAGAAAAGAGAACCCTCCTACACTGCTAGTGGGAATGCAGTTTGGTGCAGCCACTGTGGAAAACAGCATGGAGATTCCTCAAAAGACTAGGAATAGATTTACCATATGACCCAGGAATCCCACTCCTGGGCATATATCCAGAAGGAACCCTACTTCAGGATGACACCTGCACCCCAATGTTCATAGCAGCACTATTTACAATAGCCAAGACATGGAAACAGCCTAAATGTCCATCAACAGATGACTAGATAAAGAAGATGTGGTATATTTATACAATGGAATACTATTCAGCCATAAAAACTGACAACATAATGCCATTTGCAGCAACATGGATGTTCCTGGAGAATGTCATTTTAAGTGAAGTAAGCCAGAAAGAGAAAGAAAAATACCATATGAGATTGCTCATATGTGGAATCTAAAAAAAAGAAAACAAAAAACATAAATACAAAACAGAAACAGAGTCATAGACATAGAAAACAAACTTGTGGTTGCCAAGGGGGTGGGGGATGGGAAGGGACAGACTAGGATTTCAAAATGTAGAATAGATAAACAAGATACTATATAGCACAGGGAAATATATACAAGATCTTGTGGTAGCTCACAGGGAAAAAATGTGACAATGAATATATGTATTTTCATGTATGACTGAAAAAATTGTGCTCTACACTGGAATTTGACACAACATTGTAAAATGACTATAACTCAATAAAAAATGTTTAAAAAAATGTCTGTCTGAATCTAAAATCTATGGTCATTTTACCACATCACTGGAGTGAGACAATGAAATATGCTGAACACAAGTGCAATTACCTCACAATCTGAGGATGATTTTAAGGGTCACAGTTTCTAAAAAACTCTCAGATTCATTGCCAATAATATTTATTATATGACATAAATGAGAAATTGTCTCATTTGTGGACAATATCTAGAAACACTTGGCAACTAAAGTCAACTCTCCCTCATCTTTAGGTGAATTATGCAAGATTTAGACTTATCCATGGCAAACTTTTTTTAAAAGTCAGTTTATTAACCAATAGCACCTACTCTGCTTAATGAATTGCTTTGTTGATATTATTGGCAGTTTGGACCCTGCCTACTTAATTATTCTGTACTAAAGTAATCAATCTCCTTTGTCTTACCAAGGGCAAGGCCGAGGTAAATTATGAGACACAGAAATGCTCCTCCCATCCCTTCTTTGTTAGAATCTGGCTAGAGGAGAACAGAGAAACAAAAGGAAGATAGACTGCAAGCAGGACTGCTTACTCAGCAGTAGGTCTGACCTGCAAAGGTCAATAACCAGAATCCAAGTAGGCCAATATCCACCCCAATAACCAATGTCCAGCTGGCTTTGGATGGTGTTCCTAATCTTAGAAGTCAAAGAGGTATTAATCACCCCTACGTGCACCATCGTCTTTTGTACATTATTATTTAATCCTCACAATATAAAGGTTTACTTTTAGTTCCAATTTACAAATGAGATGTTGAGAACCTTCAACTCAGCTTAGATATAAAGGAACCAGAATCCCACCCAGGTCTGTCTGACTCCACGGCCCATGCCTTTCGCCACTGAACTATGGTGCAGGACAGGAACATTCCATGTCAGAGAGGGCAGGATCACCTCCATTCCCAGGGCCAGTCTGTGGAAGCAGGATCTTTAGTTCATGGCGAGACAGAAAAGGGCCATGAGCTGCACCCCAGGCTAAGAGCAAGGGCAGCTGAGTGGGCCCAGGCCTAGCTAACTGTTCCAGGGCCTGGTACACATATGATCTATGACCCACAGGTCAGTGAGTCTCACTTCAGGTAAGGTACTGCTCATGGTATCTCAAAAGCAGATAAGGACCTAACTGCAGATAAAAGGTTGTGGAAGAATAACTTACAGTCCAACAAAAATTATCCAGACTATTAGACACATACAACATTATCTACTTCATTCATTCTACTAATACTTTTTTTTCAGTATAACCCCAGAATATAATGGTCATTGTATTCATTTTCTATATGCAATATAAAAATCATCTTAAATATATCCCTCTTCTAAACCCATAATCCTGAACTACAGGTGAGTTAATCAAGGTGCTGTCCTGTTAGCAATCAGGCTTCACCATCACCAGATTTACTCCTCCCTCTCCCAAAAGGTTGTTTCTTCAGTTAACTCCGCCTGGGTCCTCCTGTTCTGGCCTTTGGCTCACAAGCATAGCTGAAATGAAGAGGGTTTCAGGGAAAGCACAGAAACACTGTGAGCCAGGCAGCCCTGAGAATCAAACGATGAGGCAATGATGCTCCCATGGGGCAACATATCCTTCAGTCTGAATACTGGATGTGCTGTCTAGTCAGGCCAGGGTTCTTTTAACAAGATTTTATTAAAGGTCTTTATAGAGCAACATCCAGACTCCAAGTCCAGCTGCCAAGGAGACCCCATAATGCTGTGGTACTGACTCCAGCTTCTCACCCTTCTGTTCAAAGTTGGTGGTGGCTGGTATCTCATTTTGGAGTTCCACAATGCTCATGTGGTCAGGAAGGGGCTTCTTAGGGCCAGTCTTGCCACTTGGGTCCCCAGGCAGCATGGTCTTCAGTTTGATGCCCAGCACACCCTGTCTAAGCAGCTCCTGGTGCATAGTGGTGTCAACATAGTAGTTAATAGGCTCCCAGACCATCAGGTCATCCACAAGCTTCATGGATTTAACCCTATGTCCTCAGGATTTCCCAGTACTATGACCTTGCAGGTTTTGGCCCCACTCTCCATGATGAACTGCAGCACATCATAGCAGGCCATCCTCTGCACAACAAGTCCTCGTAGGAGTCTATAATGCAGGACTCTGCCTGGGCAATGGCACACAGACCCCGTGTGGCCACATTTTCAGTATAAAGTTCTATATTGCCCTCAGAGAAGCCAAATCTGTTTTGAACCACAGCAATCTATTCCAGATCTGCTGGCCCTTCTCACCAAGAACATTCTGCATACTGGTGGCCAGCATAATGATTTCTGTCCTGGTTGGTATAATTCAGATCTCAGCTAGCCAGCTCATGAGTGAGAAACTCGCTCAGTTCAGCTTTGAAGATGCCATTGGTGACAAATTTGTTCATCTTAGAAATTTGTACCGCCATCTTGCCGCCACATGCTGCCATAAGGGAAAGCTACTAATATTTCCTGAGTTTGTACTATGTACCAGAAGCTTTTCTGAGTTTGGACTTCTGTGATCTAAATTCGAGTAGTCTAAATACGTAGTATTGTCTATCTCTCCATGTTTGCACTTACTTTAACTACCCTATTCCTGAGTTGTGTTTCCTGAAACTTGACTGAAGTAGAAGTTTTCCAAGTAAAGGAGGCGAAGGGAATTCCAGGCCAGGAAATAAGTGGCATGAATAAATGACCTGAAATGTGAAAGATCTTTACCTGCTTTGGGGAAAGGTGAGAAGTATCAGATGGGTGAAATATAAGGTGCTGGACGTGGTGGGTGAGGATGACAAAATCACCATCTGTATTTACTCTGTGGAGGAAGTTTCAGGAGGGAGATGGTGCAGATGTAACTGAAAGTAGGTAAGACTTTTGTGTTACCTTACATCCAACTCCTTCCATCTCAGTTGCCTTAGCTTTCCGTCCATTTCATTCTCAGGGAGAATGTGCTTTGAAATCCAATCATTTGAATTTAGGATCTGTTCCAAGGAAGGCTTGATTTCTGGGTGAAAAACCTGGATGGGTTCCCAGCTTCTCCTCAGTTCAGCCTTCATTCACAGCATGCTTTCCTCACTCTCTTTGATGTGAACTTTCAGAACATCATTGGATGTAGCCAACATTCAAGCATCAGTTCAATAAACCCATCCCAAACCCAATTCAAATGTTTCCACCATATTTCTCATTTTTGACTGGCCATGTCTTGATCTGATCTACTCAACAGACTCGAGAGTCTCTTTTTCTGGCCATCAGAGTTGCCACTCTAAATAAGAGTGGCTGACAAAGGGGACTAGTTAGGGCTGAAATCCAGCACCAGTTCTGTTCCTCAAGTTAAGGGGTTCAACAGGAGGCGGTGTCAACCCCAAAAATAAAGCATCTGGTTTTTCCCATACAAGGAAACTGTTTAAGCCATTCATGGCCTTTTGGCCCCAAAGAAAAACAGGCCTATATGGCACATTACTATTTCAGTCAGAAAGAATAATGACAAAAGGTAGATAATTTTGTCTAGATGAAAATGAGCTGAACCCTAACAGAATAACAAAATGTGATTTTACATAAAATAATACAATACATGCAAATAAGTGCCTGTCATAGGGTAAGCAGAATGATGATGTTTACTTGTTAGTAATATTTTGGCAATAATATTGCATTTTAATTATTATTTATTATTTTTAGGGTGTTGAGAATGATTACACAATTGATTTTAAAAGAGTTACAAAAAATATCCATGGCTAATGTGCTGTCATTTCAGTATAAATTGAATGTAGTGATTCTGATCTATAAAAGAAGACAAACTCTATCATGATTTTTTTTTTAAAGCTGTTGCAAATATGGAAATGTTTTAAGTTTTGACAGAACTGGGTGAGAAAGCACTCCGGAGTTATATTATTCTTGTTAGTTTTCCGGATGCTTAGAATGTTTCATAATTTTGTATAATATATAAATATTCTACTCTCCCCAGACAGAAAAGATAGTCTTGATACTGGGAGTGAGGGCAAGGAACCATTAAGACTAAGTCAAGTGGCTGAGATCTGGCCCCATTTACTTCCTATATGACCTTGAGCTGGTCAATTTATTACCTCTCTTACTAAGCGTTTTTCTCACCTGTAAAATAAAAGAATTGGACTAGATGAACTCTCAGGTTCTTTACTCAAATTTTATGACCAAGTCTACTCTTTGGCAGCTAAGAAAGATGGGGCTAATTTTAATGCATATTGTCTGTCCCCATATCTTGCAAATAACTGATTGCCAAGAAGGGTCAAAGAAGTGCCATCTGCTTCTATTACCGATTACACTGAGAAGCTGCCTCAAGTTTAAAAAAAATAGTGAAAAACAGAAGTTGGCAGGAAATGTGTTGTAAACAATATCACCCCCACATGTTTACTGAATAATTCATAAGCAGTATGTAGTAGAAGCATAATTTTTAAAATGACATTTTCCTCAAATACCTGAATGTTCTGACATCAGTAACAAATGATTTAGTTGGCATTACTTTAAAAATTACAGTCTTTAAAGATTGACATCTCAGATTTAAGTTTATTTTACTCTTATCAATTTCCTTTAAATCAACTCTGCTGTATTATATTGGAATGAAATATTTGCCATAGTTGACTATCCCCCCTTATATTATTTCTCACATGTCCTTTTCTAATGTTCTTTCTGCAGTGAGTGTTTTTTTTCTTTTGAAACAGCCCATTTTGCCTTGCCAATGAGACCCTTCACTTTCAAACTGTGTAAAATGATCTTGCAATTTGATAAATTAATGTAAGAATATTTTATTTAGTTATAGAAGAACTATTACATTAGTGATTTTCAATCTGATACAATGAAAACATATTTGTTCCATTTTCTTTTACTCACCATTACCTTTTGCCCTCTCTACCATTTTATATTGGCTTCCTCAAACTGCAAGTTGCTCCAATTTGTAACAAAACTGTATTGCTGTCTAAATTCTTTCTCAAATAGGATAAGATATACTTATGTCTTCTACTGCATCACCAAACACTCAATCGAAGTAAGATTATATGAGAAATTTTGCACAGCTGTACTCCTACACCAATTACAATTTACAAGGGGCATTAGTAATGGCTGTGTCTCAGAACTTTAATCCAATGTCATCTGAGCCTCTCAAGTGTCCTTCCCGCCTTTAACTGCAATCCCATAACTGCCTCCCCTTGAGAATCCAAGGCACTTCCCTGACAGTTCTCCAATTTGCCAGCACAACCTCCAACCCATTCAGGCCACACACACTTTTTAGAAGAGTGCAGAGGCATCTCCAGATTTTCTGAACAGGAAGGGCTTCTGGGCAGCTTTCTGATTTGAAGAGGTAGTTATACAATGTGACACCAGTATACATAGAAAGTTTGCTATTTTTCTTAGACTGTACGAGCATTTGGATTGTGTTGGGGTTCCCTTCCTCATAAGCCACCCCTTGGTTCCTCAGCTGCTACAATGACTTGACTTCATTTGACCAGGAAGCCCTATTACAATGCAAGTCCCAGGAGGCAGGAATTGAGTCCACTTCTTTGCACGAGCTTTCAGTTGTTAACCATGCTGTGAGATACTGTCTGGCTAGGAAAAAATGGCTTTGTGTACAAAATGAAGATTTCCCTTCATTCGGTCTGAAAATTTTCTATCGACAACTGTCACGATTAGCCATTTTAGAGAACTCTTTTCACTGGCTCAAAAGTATAATGTGTTGAATTTTTAAAAAAACTTTTATTCATTCTTCCATTTATTCAACAAATATTTACTGAGAGCTCACTACTGTGTCTCAGGTTCTGTTGTGGGCACTTTATGAGTACTTGAAATTTGACTATAGAATGACAGTAAAATAACTAAGTTAGTATTTTTGGTGGGTTTTTTGGTCTTATTTCAGCCTATGAATTACAATATTCCTCAATGCTATGGTTTAGGGGTAAATAGAGAAGGGCTAAAGGACAGACCTATGGATAAACAGAATAGACTAGATACCCACCTAAAAGTCTTCATTTGAGCTCACCACCCACTTGTACTTACTGTCTCTCTCATTCCCCCCTCTTCTCCCTCTCTCTCTCTCTCTCTCTCTCTCCCCCTCCCCTCTAAGGTTTCCATTCATATTTCTCACTCTATGCTTAACCTCCTGTCAGTGAGTAATGGGTAGCATACCACCACCCTTAAACTCATCTTCCGCCCTGGAGAGATTACTCACTTAGTTGTAGAGCCAATGGGTCCTCTCCTGGGAAGTGGGCAGTAAGATGAACTTAGGAGAGGAACAGGTTTATTGGGTTGTGATTAGAGAAAAGCTGGGTTAATGCCTGTGAGAAATAACAAGGGATGAGATGGAAAGATCAGACCACCACACAGATCTGACAAAGCCTTTTGCCAACCCGATGAGGGAGCAGTGGAGCAATGCTTTATCGGGCAGAGACGGCCAGCTCCTGGTGCCTCTGTGCTTAGTCGCTGGCTAGTCATCGCCCAAGAAGAGCATTGCTTCAGCTAGAAAACTGAAGTGGATCCTGAAGGCTTTAGCAGCTGGAGGCTGTCAGCTGACTGCACTCCCCATATCTGAACATCAGGTTCTATCTTGAAGAGAAATCCAAGCCCAGTACCCCCAAGGCAACCACAGCTGTGTTCTTGAGCACAAAGCCCTGAGGAAATGGAATAAGACACTCCTAAAAATCAGTCTATGAGTGGGACCAGAGAGGGCAGCCTAAAAGGGATGTAGGAAGGCTGAGAAGAGTGGTCAGAGGAGACACCCAGAAGATCTCATGGGTACCTGAGTCACAGAGGACCCCGAAACACAGGTGAGAACTGCAAGGAGTGAAGGCAGAGAGGGAGCATGAATCTAATATCTTAATAATCTAACCCCAGACCAGGAAACACTCCTGGCTTCTACTGAAGAGCCTGGTGATATTGGTCATTACCCAATTTCTCCATATCGAAGACTCCTTATCTGTACAATGTATTAACGTAACAAGAGTTTGGAAATTAGAGATAAAAATAAAATAGCTACAACACATTAGGTCCTCAATATTTGCCAACCATTATTACTGCCATTATTGTTGTTGCCAGCTGTTCTACTGAAGATCTTGTTGGCCCCACTTCAGAGTTGCCTCAGGTTCCCAGGGCCAGGCTGCTAGAACAGAGACAGGCTAGCTGAGTGAACAGGACAGGCTCTGGAGATGAACTCCCTGACTTCAAATCCCAACTCTACTGCTTATGAGTTGTGAAGTCTTGAGTCCATTAGTGGACTTCTTAGTGCCTCGGTTCCCTACTCGGCAAAAGAAGGATATCAACAGTATCTATTTTCTAGGTTTATTTCAGGAAATATATTTAGTACAGTGTCACTTAGTAAGTGCTCAATAAAGGGTAGCTATTAGCACTTAAAAGGATTTTGCTTTATTATAAAATTAATACATTTATTTAAAAACATTTCAAAAATAGAGTTGTTAGCTAGAATAATACCAAAAAATTCCATTTGATTTTATGTAAAAAGACTGCTTCTCAGTTTGTACAATCCCAAATAAAGAGTACACGCTGCACTTACCCAGAATTCTATGCAGCTTTCTGTGAGCACCTAGTTGTGTTCCTAACATACTCTTTAAATATTTCTTACTCAGTCTTTAATGACTATCGTTCAGATTACTGTAAGGAAAAAGCCTCCATTATCTCCACAAATTCTGAACTTAACTTTCTCCTTGTTTCAACTCAAGAAGCAAAAAGGCATGCAATGGACCCAATGGAAAACGGCTGAAGTGTTTTACTCCTTGGTCTGTGTTTTTAGTTTTGATTCTAGATACATCCACAGACTATATAACATCTGGTTGGAAATCTTTTCAATAATCTAGGGCTTTGCCATCATGTTGACAAAACTGGATGATTGATCGTTCCTGACATTTTTTTTTAATCCAGATGTTTGGATTTCCTGAAGGCCTGGCAAGTGTTGGTTTGTTCTTGGAAAAATATTATGGTGCAAGCATCCTGAAATTCAGAACTCTATTTGATAAACCTGCTCAGCAAAGTGCCCTCCCTATACACTTAATCTTATCAATGCTACTTGACTTGTTATTCAACCAAACTGTTAATTAAAAAAGCATTGAGAGGATTCTAGAGGTGCAATACTCAGGAAATGTACTAACAACAGGGCACAAAAATGAAGGAAAAAAACCACTAAATGGTGCTTATGCATTTGAGATACAGACTCGAATTCCCCAGACTTACCTCACGGCCTGAAAAAAACATGGTTAAGTTTCTCTATCTTATAGGTGAATTATGTTCTGAATGCCCTGTCGGTAGTCAGAATGAATTTACCCATTATCAAAAGTTATAAAGGATGATAAAGTTCCAAGGTTAGTCCACAAAAATCTATTTAACTGGCTACAAAGCAGCGTGTTATTAACTGACTCCCAGAGCTCTGCCTTGAGCCTTCTGGGCTCTGCGTGTCCCTGGGTTTTAAGACACTTAGTTATAAGTAATCCCTAAACTGCTCTAAGCTGGCGCCTTCTTAAACTGTAACCACTGAGCTTGGCAATTGCAGGCCCTAAGGGCTGACCAGCTGTGGAGAGTGGGCCGAGTGGTGGCTCTGTTGCTAGGCAGCCTCCACCTCAGGAAAGCAAGATTTAAAACATGTGGACACACCAGTAATATTTACTACCTTAATTTTCCCTCCAGTCTATACGTCCTAGAGTCTAATTTCATAACACCTGATATTTCCCACTTTTAATGTCTTCCTAGTCTTATTTTTTTCTTCTCCATCTTTTAGTGGTTGGTTTTTAAAAGATCAATCTGAGGAATTTTAATATGCAATTATAAACACACAATGGTCCATAAATTTGATTCCTTCTTCCTTAACACCAACAAATTGAGTTCTGGAACCACCAATAATTGGCCAAAAATATGAAAAATGTTGGTGATTCAATGTGACTTAAAGAAAAGAAAAAGTAAAGAACACTCACATATACTAAATGTGACATCGTCTTTATCGCATCTTTATTCATTGTTTTGTGGCTCATTCGCAACGCAGGCAGTTGTTCCCATGAACCTTCCCTGATCCCACCTCCATCTCCAGCATGGCTGTGTCTCTCCTGTGTGCTTTTATACTTTCTTATGCCTCTCGCTGGGGTTGCCCTTACCACACTGTCCCTTCGATTAGACTGTAACCTTCTTGAAGCAAGAGCTTTGACTCCTCTGTCCTCTCATCCACAGCACTGTGTACAGTAGGTGCTCAAGAAGTTTCTATGAATAAATTACCCTCTATGAAGCACGGAACAATAAGCAAGATGTTTTATAAATATTTGGATTTATAATGTAATACTATAACTATTTTAGAATTATAGGTATTACCACGTTTAATTCCAGCAAAAATCTTGTAAGTATGCCTGTTGCCAGTTTAGAGGGGTTGAGTCATGTAATCAGAAAGGGTCAGAACTGGACATGAAAGCCGGGAAAAGGACCTCCAAAGCCCTGTGTCCACCACTATTCTGAGTTGTTTGTATGAGCTATTGGCCAAGCAGGATGATGCCTTATTCACTTTGTTCCAAAATAAGCCATCTCTTTGTCTTCTTCCATTAGTAGGTAACCAAGACTTAGTGAGATTTGCTTGAAATTATCTTGTCTTAGACATTACATTTAAGAGTCAAGTACACATTTTTCTATCAATGACCAAGTGACATCATTAACCATGTAGCTTCAATATAACAGCTGAGAAATAATCTCATCAGATCTCACAGGCCCTGGGCATGAGCTGCATTGGCTGTATATAGGAAACCCTATCTTCTTTGTTATTTACAAGATCTGGTTTTTGTCAGCTGTTAAAAGGGCCTGGAGACAATGAGAAGGTCCCTCTGGCCCTCGTGGGCACCATCTTCATGAATTAACAGATAAAATACAGTCCTCACACACTTGGAAAACACCACCACCTTGTATTCTCCCTAGTCGTAGATTTTCCACTCACAGGGTCCAGGATCAGAGAGGGAGTCTGGAATCATTGAACGTGACAGCTGCAAAAGGCAGAAAGGCAGAGCTCACTCATTTCCAAATGGCAACAAAATGCTCAGGAGAACAAGCTTAGGGCCCCAATGACCTGCTGCAGAGAGTGACAAGATTAAAAAGGATAAGACACTACTGCCAAGATGCAACAGAACCATCTCAGAGAACTTGGAAGGTGACTCCAAGACATATGGTCAGAGCATGGACTTCCAGATGCAGGATGAGGCCTGCCCTCAGGGATCAACAGGAAGGCTTCAGAGAGGCCTGTGAGTGTGAGACACCTGGAACAAGCAGGGTGAAAATCAAAGCTCATCTCTTAGCAAAGAGGAAATCTAGCATGGTATTGGCCAGGGAAGGGAAGATACCCTGGATTGCAGCCTAGGACCGAAGTTGCCCTCATGGTGTTTGAGGTCAAACGGAGCACTTTATCCTCAGAGATCCAGGTTTATTCAGTGTATTTGAAGGATTAGATCATTATAAGAAGGGACACATCCATGTCTACCAATTTTAATCCCTCAGAATTTTTGCCTCCAGAATTCTCTGCAGAATATTACAGCCCATTTGGGGACTCCGTGCAGAAACCCATGTTCCCAGGTGGTCTAGGGACCTCATCCAAGTAAAAGAATGTCACCCTCCTTCTCAGGTAATTCAAACTCTGTTGACACTTTCTCTGCTGGCTTATGTACAGCTTCAGAGCTCAGTTAAGGAAGCTGTTTCTACATAGTTCCTCTGACCCATGGTAAATCTAGAAACTTGCCCTACCAAAGAGTAACCAGGAAATGAACTCTTCAGGTAAACAAAAGTCCTTTATTTAAAACCTGATTCTTTAATGAAGAGGAACATCTGTCCTTTAGTCTAATAGTAAAAGCATGGTCTCTCCCTCTCCCTCTCTCTCCCTCCCTCTGTTATTATTTTTGCTAAGTCATATTTTATAAGTGACAATAGGTTGCAGAAGATTATGTTTAGCATTGCCATATAACTACAGCTCAAGACTCTATGAATTCAAATAATAAAAGAGGTTTTGTGACCACTAAGAAGAAACAGTTAAAAGACAGAAAAAAATGCAAGATGTAGGCTTTACTAAAATTTTCTGAATGCTTACTATGTTATGCAAAGTGCTTATGTGCTGTGACAGTGAAAATTTTCTGAGTTGTAAGTCATGGCAATCCAATTTAAACTAATTATGCAAAGTCAAGGGAATTCATTAGAAGACCTCTAGAGGGTTGCACCAAACCCAGAGTGAAGATCAGCCTAGACTCAGGAGCTGGGGCTGGGTGTCCTGACCCAGTCTGGACCAAAGAGTCCTTTAGTCCTTTTGTAGGGAACCAGCACAGACTCTCTCTCAGTCTGCTCTTCCCTATGCGCTTGATTCTTCCTTCTAGCTGCAGTCCTTCTGCTCATAAGTTCACAGCCCAGACCACGGTCACCAACAGTCATCCAGCTTTATATTCTACCATACAAATACTCAGAGGGGGACATTGCCCTACTTTCTGTCTGTCTCTTTCTCTCTCCCCTATTTTCTGTCTGGGCCCTAAATGAGTCACTAAATTAAGTGGTCCCAAATTAGGCTTGAAGATTGTGAATGGCTAATAATACAATTTAACTGATTTCAGGAAAAAATACAACAAAATTTCCATGATGTCACTAAGGATAAGAGAGTGAAAGAGAAAACACATAATATTACATTAAACCACAGGGTTCATTTCACACAATTGAAAAGTACAAAGACTTGCAAATCCATGACTGGAATTACACAGAATTATGAAAAATAAGAACGGCGAGAAAATGAATAAAAATGCTACTAAATGTATGTGCTGTGAGTGTATGTGTGTGTGAGTTGAGCACCCTGGAATGCAGCAGAGATAAAACGAGAAGTGAAAGAAGCTTTGGGGAAGATAACACCCGTGAAAGATAAAAAGAGGCAGCAGGACTGGGGCAGAGTGAAGCTCAGATCACCATGTAAATCTGACCAAGTCTCAGACAAACTGAACGGCAGCTCCAAAGCAGAGACTGCTATGAGGGGAGGCTGGTGTTGAACAGAAATGGCCAGGCCCTTGTACCCCCTGCTATGCTCACGCACTGGCTGGAGGCTGCCCAAAAGAGCAGAGCCACAGCTTGAAAGCTGAACTGCATCCTGAAGCCAATAACAGCAGGAAATGGTCTGCTAACCGCACTCCTTACGACTGAATAGCAAATTTCTTCTTGGAGAGAGTTTTAAGTGGCACAACTCCACTTTAGCAGTATATAAATGTAGATTGATAGCAAGGTGGAGAAAAGCCTGTGTTCCCACCAGCAGAGAGAGCATGTTCATTTTCTTGCATTTTTGCCAACACTGAACATTACATGTGGTTGATTTTTTTTAGATTTTCAAGTTTTCTGTATATAGTATTTTCCTGTAATTAAAAAAAAATTTTTTTTTTTTTACTTCCATGACTATGGTTACCAAAAAAGGTAGAATGATATTTACTATTTTCAGCTGCCTAGAATTGATTCCTCTTTGTAAGGACACCCAGTTTTCAGTTTTTATTCTGGGAGAGTCACTTCTCCTGAACATGGTACGTGTCAATGGAAGAACAATGCCAGTGTTGCAGGCTGAACTGTGTCCACGCACACGTACACGTACACGTACACACACACACAGATTCGTATGTTGAAGACTTAATCCCTAGTACTTCAGAATGTAACTGCATTTGGAGATAAGGTCTTTAAAGATGTAAATTAGAATGAGGTAATTAGGGTGATCTAATCCAATATGATGCTGCCTTTGTAAGAAGAGGAAACTGAGACACAGACATGTACAGAGGGAAGACAAAGATATGGAGAGAAGACGGCCGTCTACAAAATGAGGGGAAACGCCTGGATCAGATCCTTCCGTCACAGCCCCCAGAAGGAACCAACCCTGCAGACGTGTTGATGTTGGATTTCTAGCCTCTAGAACTGCAAGAAAATAAATTTCTGTTGTGTGAGCCCCCTGATCTGTGGTGCTTTGTTACTGCAGCCCTAGAAAATGAACATAAGCAGGTTTCTGCTTCTCCTTATGAAAGAAGAGGGGAGCAGATCCTTCCCCCAGGTAGAGCTGGGAGAAAGCTCATGATATAAGCTTGGCCGATCAGAAGCCACTCTCAAGACCCTGAACCCCACCCTGAGGTGGGTCAAGAGGCAGAGGCGCAGTTGGTGGTCCCTGGTGGCTGTGGAAGGGGTGGCAGCAGTGGCAGTGCTCCACCCAGGTCACTATGGCTGTGGACAGCTTGCTATGCCCCTGACTCTTTAGACAGCACCCCTACCTACCACCTGCCACCCCTCTTCTCACAATATTCCCCTCCCTACTAACATCCCTCAAGTAAATTCTCCAGTCAGGGTCTGATTCTATTGCTTTCTACCAGGATTCCCAACTAACACAGAAAGTCTATCCATTACTAAATAAATCAGTTTGGCAGCAAAACTCAGGGTGGAGAAACTGTTCATTGTCCAGGTAACAAACATAAACATATCATTTACCTCCCTTCAGAAAAAAAACAACACACACTCCAGAAGGTAGGTATAAAATTGCCTTGTTCAATGGTTCAAGAAGCAAATTTTGAGACATGACTACTAAGAAAGATTTTCCCATAACTATTATGTTAGAGAGAACACACCTGCCTTTTCACATTTTTAACCATTCCTTGTAAAGTGAAATCTTACTGCATTTGTCCTTGCCTTCTTCACAATTTGAATTTAGCAAGTCACAGGTAAGGATCTGTGAAACTAATGGGACTCTTCACAATCTGAGGTGGCACTTAAGTGGTCAGGTTCTTTGGATCCAAGTTTTCTATTTCTATTCTGAGAAAGAACAACACAGACAGACCTCTTTCTGCACTAGCCCACAGACCTGAAGTCAAAAACATAAAATCACATTATCTCAAAATCCTGAGCTGATACAACTAACTGCATGGTACCTGGATTTGCTACTATTTAAATAACTGTATGTTAATAATGTTGATTAATAATGCAGTACTACCCAAAGTAGATTTCTAACAAGATAATTTACCCTTGGTCTAATTCTGGTCAATAATTTTTTTAGTGACTTACACAAAGATGTAGAAGTATGCTTTTCAAATTTAACGTGCACAAAACTGAAAGAGATTACCAATGTGTTAGATACACAAGTTAAAATTTTAAATGATATTGATGAACACAAAATGCAAACACAAAAAGACATTTTTAAATGTCTTGAATTCAGTATCAAAAATCTTGCATTTAGTACCGAAATTTCACCAGCAATATATGTGGCTTTTAAATGCTCCAGACAAATCATTTAGCTGAGAAAAGTATAAAAGAATTAGTTGAGATGTAGAAAACACACAAAGCAATACCCTACTTTTATAAGACTATTGATGTGTACATACACACGCATATGGGTGTGTACGTATTTAAACACATAAAATAAGAACCAGAAAGACAAATTCCAAATTGTTGAATGCTTATCTCTAGGTATAAGTGTTTAGAAGGGAGAGGTGGGAAGGGTCTCTCTTGTTTGATTCTACATATTTATCTATGGTGTGAAACTATTACCAGAATAATTGATTCATGTATTAATTGTACAATAAAAGATTAATTGACCAAGTATATAAGGTGTTGGTTAAAAACTCTGAATTTCACCTTAGCTTTAAGATACAATTTTTATGCCCAAATTACAGGAAGAATTAGTTCCAGGCTTCTCTGGGCTAGTCAAACTTCATCAGGAAAAATGTATTTGATCCTCAGAAGAACATTTGCCAAAATAAGGTGTATACAGGAGAGGAAATACATAATGGTTAGGAATTTAGAATCCATTGCATATATTGGGAGAAATTGAACTGACTAACACAAAAAAGAACAAATTAAGAGGTGATTGAAGACTTTGAAAATATTTCAAATGACATCAAAAAAGGGGTCAAGAGTTTTAAGTAGAGGGTGCAACTAGACTCAGTGGAATTACAGGAAGGCAGGTGTTAGGTCACTAACAATTAGAGCTTCCCCCAAATGCAGTACCCTTCATCTCTGGGTGGGGCTAGGTGACCATTTGACAAAGATGCTGTAAAAAGAATGCCTCTGCTCTGGGATAACACTAATTATATTTTGTCTAGGCTCATCTCTAGTAACTTTTGTCTGGAGTACACTTTCTTCATAGGTTCAAATTATCACACTCATGTTCTGTATTTGTTTCCTAGGTGGCCCATATGAAACTACCACAAACTGAGTGGCTTAAAACAGAAATTTATCGTCTCACAGTTCTAGAGGCCAGAAGTCTGAAATCAAAGCATCAGCAGGACCATCCACTCTCCAAAGCCTCTAGGGGAGACTGCTTCCTTGAATCTTCTGACTCTTGTGGTTGCTATTAATCCTTAATATTCCTTGACCTGCAGATCAATCACTCAGTTCTCTGCCTCCATCTTCACATGGCCTTCTCTCCTGTCTGTGTCTCTATTGATTCTTACGAAAACCCCAGTCATTGAACTCACCCTAATCCAGCATCTTGATTTAACCAGTTACATCTGCAAAGACTTTATTTTCAAAGAAGGTTATAGTCTGAGGTTCCAGGTAGACATTTGTGTGTGTGTGGGAGGGAGACATTATTCAACCCAGTACATGTTCAAATTATCATGAATTCTGAAACACTTGACACTGAATGAGTTTGTTCTATACTTGAAGCCCAAGCCTGTGCTCATAATTCTGAAGGTAAATAGGATAACCATGGAGATAAGAAATGAAAGGGATAGTGGAACCACTGCATACGGGCAATGCAGAAGAGTCTGAGGTCTGGAGCAAGAATAAATAAATATGAAGGAAGCAAAGTGCAAAGACAAGGGACTTTCTATGAAATTGGTATAGTGTTTTATATTTGTAATTTTTATGTTCTTAGATGTCCTGGCAGCATGATGTATCTCTATAAATATATATATATACATATTAAAATTAGTTCACTTTCTTTGTAATCAAAGATAATGCTATTAAGAAAGCAACCTATTTGTGCTTATAGATGTGGACGTCGGGGCCATCTCTCTATGAACAGCCACTTCCTGGCATCCCACTGCAGCAGATTACTGAGAGCTGGAATGATTCCCAGGAAAGTAGATAGGAATTTACTTTATTTTCTCATTAAAGTCAGGCAATTGCAGCGTAAAGTATAAATTATGCTTCCACTTAAATTACATGCTTTCTTTTAACCAAGGGAGAATTCTTTTCTGTTGTAATCTTCACAAGTGTATCTATAAATCCATAAATGAAAGGGAAAGTTTTTTTTATATTCCCAAATAAATACCAGCATGAGATTTTGCAGCATGCTAACATTTAATCGTGCCTCACTGAGAAATGACTATTCCATGTAAGTGATTTTTCTAGTTAATTGTCAGAAGCTCCTGATAGAGCTCTTTTTCTTTGAAATTTCAGCCATACTAATGAGACTACCATGTAGATGTATTACACTTGCCTGCACTGGTGAATAGAGCGCAGTAGATTATATCTAACATTTTTTTCTTATGATTTTAATTGAAAGTTACACATTGGTAGTGGGCTGAATGGTGGCCCCCAAAAGATGTGTTCACGTCTGGTCTGGGCTGCACTGTGCCCGCCGCCTCCAATTTGTATGTTGAAGTCCTAACTCCCAGTATGTCAGGATGTGACTGCATGTGGAGATAAGGTCTTTCAGGAGGAAATTAAGTTAAAGCGGGTCCTTTAGGGTGAGCCAATCTGACTAGAGTCCTTATAAGAAAAGGAAATTTGGACACACAAATGGGGCACAGGGACACAGTGCAGAGAGGAAAGAACACACAAGGACATGATAAGAAGAGGGTGGTCTGCAAACCAAAGAGGGAGGCCTCAGGAGATATCAAACCTGCCAACACCTTGATCTTAGGCTGTTAGCCTCCAGGAATGTGAGACAATGAACTTCTGAGGTTTAAGGTACCTAATATGTGGTTCTCTGTTTAGCAGCCCTAGCAAATCAATACAATGCTCAAACCTCTAGAATCTGTGAATAGTACCTTACATGACAAAAGAATGAATATACCTTTCATGGCCAAAGATATGGTTAAGTTAAGAATCTTGAAGAAAGGAGCTTATCCTGGATTATGTGCGTAAACACCAAATGCCATCACAAGTATCCTTACAAGAGAGAGGCAGATAGAGTTGAGAGAAGAAGAAGGTGATGTAAAATGCTGCAACCACTAGCCAAGGAATGCCAGCGGCCGCCAGAACCTGAAAGAGCCAAGGAACAGAATCTCTCCAAGAGGCTCTAGAGGGAGTTCGGCCCTGCCAACTGCTGGCCACCAGAACTGTGGGGAAACAGATTTCTGTTTAAATTTGTGTTTAATTGTTATGGCAGGCTCAGGAAACTAATACAGGAACATACTTGGCTTTAACGCACTGATGTTCTATGACTTAGTGCATGGAGTCTCTAGCTGACTACCCTGCACTTGATCGTAATGGAAGCACTTGCTCTTTTTCTGGCTGTCTCAGTGATGAACACGTTATTTTCATAGATTCACTCATTTAACATAAAAGGAGACACACAGTATGGAGACTCCTTAAAAAACTAAAAATAGACTTACCATATGATCCAGCAATCCCATTCCTGGGCATATATCCAGAGAAAATTCCAATTCAGAAAGATACATGCACCCCAATGTTCACAGCAGCATTATTTACAATAGCCAAGACATGGAAGCAACCTGATTGTCCATCAACAGAGGACTGGATAAAGAAGTTGTTGGAGATATATATATATATAAATATAAATATAAATAATATAAATATAAATATATATCTCAGCCATATAAAAGAATGAAATAATGCCATAATGCCATCTGCAGTAATGTAGATGGACCTGCAGATTATCATATTAAATGATGTAAGCCAGGAAAAGACAAATACCATGTGATATCACTTATATGTAGAATCTAAAAAAATGACACAAATGAACTTATTTACAAAATAGAAACAGACTCACAGACATAGAAAATAAACTAATGGTTACTGGGGGGGAAGGGGAGGCATAAATTGAGAATTTAGGATTTGCAGATACTAGCTACTATACACAAAATAAATAAGCAACAAGGTCCTACTTTATAGTAGAGGGAACTATACTCAGTATCTTGTATAACCCATAGTGAAAAAGGACATGAAAAAGAAAAAAAAAAGTATGCACCATTAATTACTTTTGAGAGTCAAAGGGTATTAGGAACTTCCCTATCCCCGACCACTTTCCTTTTCTCAATCCTTTTAATCTATTTTTTTCTAAAATTTATTAAATAATGGTCCATATACTTAATAATTAAATTTATTTTAAATTAATATTAGATCATTAAGAACAACTCTATGTGCAAAGTTTATGGCTTCACAAGTATCATTTTCTTTTTCTGACACCAGCTCCTTCAAATTTCAGATAAATATTACATTGTTTATCATATTTTTGAGGTTTCCAGAAGGTTTCCACAAGTCTGATTACCAGCTATGAACACATGAGTGTAAATTTATCAAATGACTTCCTAAAAAATTGTTTTACGTTTTCCCAAAAGGAAATTTTATCCTGTAAGTGTTTTATTTAGTATCTTTGTTGATTCTTTCAGAGCCTGTTTAAGATTTTGAAAATCTAGACAATCCTTTTGATTCATTTGAAGCCAAAGAATGGAGTCTGGATTGCCAACATAAAAGTAAATTTGCTTCAGCATAATTTTAACTAAAAACAGAATTACAGTGCTTAACAAAGAAAAACTCATTTGGAAAAACAATACAGTAGCTTAAAATTTTTACTATGAATAATTAGTAACCAAGGTCATAACATTGGCAATCAACTTTAATCTTATAAGTATTTAACATGTGGCTACTTGATGCCATGCATCCTGCTAGAAGCTAAGTGCTAGAGATTCATATAATATATGTGAATTCATGTATGTATATATTCATATATATATTATACAAACACATATATGTATATACATATAATGATTTCATGTAACATATAAATCTTTATATATTACATAAAAGATAATACACTAAAGACTCTCTGGTTCTTTGGACATCCAGGAGCAGAAATTAGCAGAAGTAGCCTGTTGTCTTAGAGTCCAGTGAATAAAAGGACAAGAAGTGCCCCACGAGTGGCAGGCCAAAGCAGTCTCAGTGCTCGAGGCCAAGACTGGAACGAGGGTCTAACAACTGTGCAAGGAACCTGAAAAAACCTGTGGCTGAAAGCTACCTGGAGCTAGAAGTTAAGTAAACCTGTGATCTAAAGGTGACAGACTGGACCCCAAGGTCATGAACCAGAGCAAACTATCCTCTAAAACAGACTCACAGATATAAAGAGCAAACTAGTGGTTAGCAGCAGGGAGACGGGAGGCGGGAGGAGAAAATTAAGGGTAGGGGACTCAGAGGAACAAACTCCAGTGTAAAAAATAAGCTACAAGGATACATTGCACAGCATAGGGAATATAGCCAATATTTTATAATAATTTTAAATGGAGTATAATCTATAAAAATTCTGAATCACTACGTTTTATACCCAAAACTAATATAAATATCATAAACCAACTATTGATATAAATAAATAAATGATATTTTATTTACTATTAATTAAAAAAAAATAAGTGCATGATAGTTTCATAACCTTCTAGGAAGACAGACATTTCCTCCATTCTAGCATCTAGGATATAGCTTAAACAAGTGACAATTCAAATATGCCTTTCTTGATTCTTTAGTCCATTCCTCAACATTATCCATATGTTGATATTTCATTAATTAAAATAGAACCTGGATCTTTAAAGCACGCTGCCAAGTCTGATACCAATTTTGTTAAATCACTCATTTTCTAATCTCTTGAAATCTTTTCCAACTTTATGCCTTAAAAATAGGTCATTACCCAAAAATTCTAGATAGCACATGGAGACAGAAGCATTGGCCAAAATGAAATGAGCCTACCACAGAAAGTTCTGCTGCTCTCTTATAAAAAAATTGAGTTATATATAATGCTATTTGAAAAGCACAAATTAAATGGTAACATTAGACTAAGGGTGTCTCATCACAGAAATTTTAATTTCATCCTTAGTTCTGCTATTTGACTTCTGCTGTCTTATTAGTAAGTTTTATGACTTAAAAGCTCAACGTAAAAGATTTCAATCCCAATTTTTTCTGACTTTAACATGCCCCAGAAGTATAAAATTCTTTCTTTTTCATTCCTAGAGGGGGAGTATAACAGTTATATTATTCCTAGTGAGTTTCCCCAATTTTAGCATTCAATCTGAGTCAACTCAGATAACAAATCTTTGTGCTACATCTGCACTCAAATCAGACATTTAATTTTCAGGATACCATATTTTAATCAGTCATCTGGGGACTCTTATCTGTCTTCAGTCTGGCTGTTTCAGAGGTAATTGGCATTACCAGAGCACTGAGGTTATTTCTGCTCTAATCTCAATGTTAGCGAATTAGTGTATCTGAAATCACAGATACAAAATGACCCTGAGTGTCTAACCTGAGAGGTGGTGGGGCCAAGACCCACTTTGCATAAACTTATGAATGGAACCCTCTATAAGGATAGGAAGAAACACAGTGCTTCCACTTTTCATAGGAAAAATAACAAAGCCATTCACATCCACCAGATAAACACTAATTCCAAAATTCCGCCCTGTGATGAAAATACTTCCACCACGGTCAAATTTAAGCTTCCAGCATGATGTCACTGAACACAGAGTTGGGAAGAGATGCCAACAAACAGCTCTTGTGCCCATGTGAGCTGATTCCAGCACCCCACTGTGCCAAGACACAAAAAAAGACAGTCAAAAAATATGTAAGTGCCTGTGAGGTACCAGCCATACCAAGCCTTGACCATACAAAGTCGTATAGGGACAAGAGATATGTTTCATTTGCTTCTGTATTTTCCCAGAATGTCAACTCTAGTGTGGGTTAAACAGTGGATGCTCAAAACACGTGTGAAGAGAACTAGTGAAATCACTCACAGAGTTCATGCTCAGTGTCTATTCTGTATGAGTCCTTCAAGATTCACCTCAGAGCTCACCCAAACCTCAGCCTACATTTTTCAACATACCAACACTGATGCCCAAGATACATTTGTATCTTCTTCCAGTCCTGCTGGTTTATTACTTAATCCAGTTTCTCTCAGCTTTCAAGCTGGATTCCTTTCTTGGCTACAATTTCACCCCTCTCTCAGTTCCCTGGCCCTCTGTGGCTTCCAGGTCCTTCTGTCCCCTGTGCTACCTTACGTAGCTCCCACTAGGTCATCAACACAAGTGGGACCCAGATCCTCAGAACACTCTTAACACACCTTTTTCTGACTCGTCTTGCTGTTTAACTCTGTCTTCTTTGAGCATTGTCCTTTGAGAATAGTAAAATTCATTCAACTTTTCTTGACTCTAATCTCTTGAGTCTCACTCCCCAAGGCGCTTGCTGGTGCCAAGCACAGCTTCCTCCTGAATTCCCTTAGTGTTCCTAGCTCCTCAGGTGCAGCTGCTCTTTAATTTGGCATCATGCTGAGTTACTCTTGGAAATTCCTTTTAATTAGTCATATTTGAATCTGATTTTATGTGACTATTCCTTGAGGTATGATACTGATTGACTCTTTTTTTAATGAGACAAATTAATAAAATGTCCACTGATTTGATTTGCCTATACTTAGTGAGCCATCCTCTTTCAAAATAGGCTCCAATCAAAGCCACAAATCTTTAAATCACTGGGTTACCTCACAATGATTGTTATTCTTTTTCATAATTCAATCACTCTATTCCATCTTCCCCCAAAATGTAAAGAGCAAGAATGTCACTCCATTCTGTAAATTAAAGCCTAGAGGAAAATTAGGAAAGAAGCTGCAGCTCACTTTAAGTAAACCCAGCAACAAAAATTTAAACTAAAGACCAAGAAAACGTGTAGGTGTTATGACAGTACCAAAATTTTCACTCTAAGATTCCTTTGGAACCTCCCTCCTCTGCTTTCCATAGCTTGTTTCTAAAATTGTTAGACTGCTACTGTCAAGGAGTCAGACCCTGCTCTCATGGAGTTTAGTGAAACTAGGACACAGAGCACAACCAACTCCAAGCCTAGTCAAGTCAAGCAGTGGCAAAACAGAATTCAGACCCAGCCACCTGCTGACTTGGGAAATGTGGCCTTCAGGATCTGAGGGATAGCTGGTGCTGCAGCTCAGAGACCAGGACAGGAATCCTGAAAGTCTGACCCAGGTCATCAAGCCTAAGAAGTACAGGAGTGAAGCCAAGGAATTAAGCGAGAACTCCAAGTCCAGCCTCAGAGAGAAGGTAAAATTGGAGAATCAAACCACGCACAGAGGGGTACCTGAGGGTCTCAAAGATCCGCCATGGCTGCCTCTGGTGGGGGCCTTTCCAGCCATATACTTGTGACCGGGTTAACACCTATTACGCATGGAGTCCTTGCAGAAATATAAATTTCTTCAGGCTAAATGTATTAATATTGTTCAACTTTAGAAATAAGGGCTTACATTTTCATGTATGAATCTACTGTTTAACATTTATGAATCAGTCCATTGTTACTGTGTGGTGGAGGCTTACATGAAATGGTGAAGGTCTGATGGAATCTGGCACTCTAAATTTTAATAAGAAATAGTGGGAAAGAATCTCAACAAAATAAATAGTAAAAGAGATCAGTGATCTAAAGAGGTTTTTTGGTAGATTTTTTGTTAAACAGTTTAATTTTTATAAAAATTCATAAAATGTGAAGGATGAAGATTTAAATTGAATAATTTTTAAAATGTTATCCTTTTTAGTGAATGATATTTTATAATCAAAACTTGGAACTTATAATCAAATTCCAAAGAAGTTATAATACTCCAAAGTCAGGAGTACACAATTTTTAAAAAGTGTATATTGAGATAATATTTAAGCTAAAGAGTCTAGTTTTGTCAGATGCCTGAAATGTACCACCTAGATGTACCAGCAAACTAAAGGGACCCCAGCAAGAGGGCCTGATATTATAGGGTTCCTAAACCATCATTTATATCCCCCATTTATGAAGTCACAAAGCTCTTGGTTACCTCAGTACATTGGTCCTTCATCAGGTTACTATCAATATAGGGTTTTTAAGATTCTAGTCAGAAAATTATGAATTCTGGGTTTTACCTGTCTTTTGGCATCAAAATAATACTTCCCAGAGGGTCAGTCACCATTTTACAAACAGATGTAGAACACCAATACATGAAAACTTAGAGGAAAAAACCACCAAGTCTTTTTTTTAACCACCAAGTCTTTCGAGTTATGGAAATTACAAAATAAAACTTTCCCACTCTGGAGATGGCATTGCCAGTATGTATTTTTAGTCATAAACATGTCACAATTCAGCTTTGCACACAAGTCTCCATAACCACCTTCTTTTTCATAAAAGGGCAGAATTTGTCTGCCTTGCCTTTCATTGGTACATCCCTGCAAGGTCTACTGCAGTTGGGGAGTGGTAAACAGTGTCAGAAAAACAAGCTTCAGTCACAAACAAAGCATCAGGAGAGGTGGGACCCAGGACCACATGTCTGTGATGTTGCCATCTTCCACCAAGCTCACAAAACAGGCACCAAATCAGCACAGGCCTCGTTTAGTCCATGACTAAGGCAACGGCTTCAAGCAAATTCTATCAGGTCACCAGGCTTATCCCAGACCACCTCAGAGAAGCTTCAGAAGGACAAAATAAATCAATCACCTGAACAACAGAAATTCCAACTTCCAAGACCATCCTGGCACAAAGAGGAGAATGTGTCTCAGTGAGTAGTGATCTAATGTATTTAGTAATAGATAGTGCATTCATTATAAAATACATCGTCTACCTCTTTTCCTACAGCCCCTTGCTTACCAGCACTCCTTAGCCACCAAGTGATAAATTAACAGTGCTAAGGCTGCAGCAAATAGGCTCAAATCTCAGTATCAAAGTACATTTCCTGGGCTTGCACCTGGGTGACTGCCGGTTCTGCTTATCTGCCAGCCTAGCTCTAGTTAGGGAGGTGTCCATTCTCGAAACAGCTCCTGAAGGGCCCCATGCTACCACGCAACAGACATCATCAGCTCTGTCTCAGGAATTTTTCGTTTTCCATTTAACTTCTATGAGCCATTATTTTTAAGCAGTTCATATATTTTGGAGCAGATTTCACATCATCATTTAGTGGAAAAGTTAGTGGGCTTCTATTATGAAAAGTATTTGGAGTCATGAGGTATCCAAAAAGGGCATGGTCCATGTATTCCAATCTGACTCTGTTTGTACCTCATTGACCCTTCTTCTTGTAAGCATTTGCCTTAATTTCCATGGAGCAGACATATGAACAAGTTCCCATGAACCAGCTTTGGGCAACTTGACATTAGGGAGGCAGTGAGAAGCAGAAAGTCTCTCTCAAGTCCATTCAGCAAGAATCCACTGAGTACTTACAATTTTCCTACACTATGCTAAGCATCCTGAGGCAAGTACATTTCTAAAAAAGATTCTTTGACTCCAAGTTACTTATAATCGTGTTGCGGGAATTCATACATTAATTGGCAAACAACAAAGGAGGTAGAATATGATTGATGCAAGAAATCCCCCTACGCATACATGCTCCAGCTTCTGGAATGTGAGAGGATGCCAAGACTGTGAATTCCATCTTCCCTCTCTTCTTCCAAAAATGGCCCTATCCTTTCAAAATATACTGGACCTTCAAACTCTTAAGAAAAATGCTTAAAATTCCAAATAATTATCCCCACTTTTCCCTCACATCATTAGGCAGTTGGCATTTTTCTTCATATATGGAGGGATGAAGGAGGAAACTGGAAATGAGGTCAGGATTATGGAGTTCCAGTGGAAGGACGTGGAGGAGTACGAATTCTATGCACATGCTTTAAGGAACTGTGAGATAGCTGGCTGAGGGCAGGAACATGAGGACAACACCAGAAGATTCAGTTTCCTGCTCAGAAGAAAATCAAAGGAGCGTGTATCTGATGAGACTGATGGAAAATTGGCCCATGGAGTTACAAGATTGGTGACAAGTCAATGTGAAAGAAAAAACCCACCTCATCCATCAGTCATTCTATTTGAGCGGCATCCAGCATAAGTATAGCCAGTACTAACTGACTATGCAAAAGGATCAAACATCATTACCATTTAATCTGTAACAGTGTTCTTCAATTTAGTTAGAGTGGATAATCCTATATGAACAAATTAGCAACTTAAATTATTACATACATAAATGCAGCGAAGGACATGATATTTAGAGTCATCATTTTTAATAGAAAAATGTGTCCGTAGGGAACCCTCTCCACAAGCTATACCAGCACAGTAACTGCAACCATGATTAACTTTGGTTAAGTGGAATTAATCAAAAGTCCAGTAGCTTAAGTCACCCAGAAGCAGAATTTGGTTGAGATGTTATGTTCAGGCTAACCTATCCAGATAATGTGTATTATGACTCGATCCCACAGATAACTATGTGGGTAACTTAATAAGCATTTTATGCTAGCTTCGTAACTTGATTCAATGGAGAAGGAATACAGACCGGGCAGTGGATGAGAGGACTATTAATCGGAAGTGATAGATTTCCAAAACTTAGCTCCTCTGTACTCATCCAGGGCACCGATTCGATCCCTACACAAGGAATGTGATGTCCACACATATATCATTAGATTCACTTTCCAAAATGCCAACAACTCCCAGTAATTGAATACTCACTGTAGGCTTAGTTTATAAACACTAAGTCTAATCTTGCAACAACCCTGTAACATAGGCTTCGCTGTTGTACCCATTTTATAAATGAGGAAGTAGAGACTCAGAAGAGTTAAATGAGTTGCAAGGTCACATAGGTAGTAAATAACCAAGACAGGACTGGGATGTGGGTCAGAGGATAAAGTCTGTGTACCCCATCCATGAGGACAAGCTGTATGGCAGGTAACAGAGAAGAAAAGGATACAGAAATAAGGTCTGTCTCTCCCTGGGCAGTTGGTCTTGGATCAAAAACTCCTGGAGGGCAGGGCAGCATTTCTTCCCACCTGGTTCTCCTTGCACAGCACTGAGCTGTGGAAGCAGGTGCTATGGGAAGTCATTTTGGTAATGAGAACAATTGAAGAAGCAAGAATGCAGATGATAGGAACCTGATTCCGTGTTTTGCCTCTGAATTTACAAAAGTCTTATGAATGATATACAGGAAACAGGAATATTTGAGCCTTAGTGACAACATGCTACTCTCCATGTATCTGTCAGCACTGCTAGTTTAATGGACAAACATGCAAACAAAGGAGGCATTAAATCATTGCCAGAGACCTCCCTTGTCCCAAATATCATTGTATTGGAGGAGGAGAAAGTGCAGATTTCTGAGTATCTCACCTTCCCCAAACCCAGTGCTCCTCTACGTCTCCTCCGCACCTCAGACCTCATCAGTCCTGGAATTTCCTGTGCAGCAAAAACCAAAGGTAAAATAAATGCCGAACAGCTATTGCTGTCACTGCCTTCCCCACAGTCATCCTCCTATCAGCTGTTGGCGGAGCAGACTGTGCAGGTTGACGAGATCTGAGGAAGAATGAGGGATGAGATGTCAAGTCAGGGAACACGGCTGCCTGTGCCTGGAGGCTTCGACATGTGCATTGAAAACAGTGAGCAAACCCAACTGCAGCAACAGAGGGGGAGAAGCAGGACACGAGAAAAGATCAGCACACTCTGCGGGCCGAAGACCTCCCTCCCTCTCCACCTCAGCCCCAAACACAAGTGGGTGGGTAAGTGTAGGCAGGGTTGGAGGACAGTAAATGAAGAGTACTTCCTTAGACGCTAAGATCTCTAATTGCACTGGACCACGATCAGAAGAGTTCTTTAACCCCAGAGATTTCAGCTCCAGGTCCAGTGGCACAAGGGTCAGGACACAAGGACTGAGAGAGGACTGCTGTGAGGGGCACCATGTGATTGCCCAGGACAGTGTAGGGATCTGGCTAGCCACTCAGAGTTGTAGATCTAACCAATACTGTGAGTGAGCATTTAAATGTTTTAAAAATTTTATGAAACTACTAGAATATAATTCTTCAGTCAGGAAGGACTTCTGGGAAATGACAGCAAAGGTAGGAACAATAAAGGAATATTATAAAAGAAAACTATAAAGGAATTGTCTATATACAATTATTAAATGTCTAAGCACCAAAAAAAAATTATGACAAAATAAAAAATCATGAAAAATAATTTGTAATCTCTATGACAGATAAAATGCTATGTCCTTAAAATGTAAAGAACTTATAAGGGAAGACAAACACCTTCAGAGAAATATTAACAAAGAAATAATTGGGTAATTTACAAAAAAAATACAAATGGCAAATTAATATATAAAAGTATTTACTTACAGTAATAGAGTAAAGAAAATCAAACACTGCTTTTCAATAATGAATTTGGCATATAAAAATACTGAATGTTGGCACAGCTGATTTTTATATGGTGATGCAGCATTTGTAAGTTGCTATAATCATTCTTATGTTAGTTTAGTTTACACTGGCTGCTATTACAACAAACCTGACAGTGAACAATAACTTAAGTGTAAATGCACGTATTTCCTGCCCATATTAAGTCCAAGGAAGTGCTCCCTAGTGGCAGTAGGCTCCTCTCCAAGCAGCGATTCAGAGACTCAGGCTCCTTTCTTTTCTCCTTCTGTCTGGTGCCTCCACCACCTTCAACATGGTGGCTTACTGGTTCACAGTCAAGTAAAAAATGGAAATAGCATGGAAAATAGCTTTGTGTGTATGGGAAAGTCCTGGAATGGCATGCATAACTTAAATTCACATTCCATTGGCTAAAAATTATTCACATGGTATGTGAATGATATCTCAAAAAAGCTGATTTTCTTTTAATGTAGAAAGATAATTTAGAGAGCATGGTGTTATGAAAGCAAACAGAATTATTCAAGAGGAGAGAAGGGGTTAACTGTACTGTATATTGCAAGGAGATTGAGGAAGATGAAGCCCAAAGAGAAACGAAATGACTAATTATGAGTTTATTGTTAATCCTGAAAAAAAAAAACAGTTCGAGTAGAATGATGAGCATTCAAGGCTAATGGAACTTCATTAATGAAGGGCTAGGTGAAAACTGTAAGGGATAGCAAGTAGCACTCAAAAGCTACTCTACCGAGTTTTGCAATAAAAGGGAAAAGACATAAGATGACAATATTAAGTGATAAAGGTACAGAATGAAGGGTTATTTTTTATAAAAGACCTGATGATATACACAATGATTTAGCACCTGACTCTGAGGCAGTGTCTAGCTGGAGGCTGGGGGATGAGATTCTATGAAAAGTAGAGGCTTAGTCTCGCCAGGAAGAGATGTTTCTTCCTCCAAAATTTTAGGGAAATAGAAACATTTGGTCAAAAATGAAAAGAAATATTGGATAGAGATAGTTTATCAGATGGTTGAAATCATTTCAGTAATATAACATTTAATAAAATCTGCTAAGGGAAAGGGAAGTAAAATATGTTTGAGATAGTGTGGGAAATGGGACAAGTTTGGGATAACTGTTACTGGAAACACAATCAGAAAAGAAAATAAATTATCACAAGTTGTTTTTTGTTTTTTGTTTTTTTTTGTAGCCACCAAATCCCTGAGGTGGGTGTCACATGGACAAAGGGATAGGGAAAAGAGAGTTTGGATGCAATAAATGTGAATTTCATCAGACTGGTATTAACTTTCTTACTTTTAAAGAGTTCAAATTATCAAATTATCAGAAAGTCCTCAATGGGGGATGAACACATCTTTTTTAAAGTTGCCCAAATCCCTCAAATGTTATCTTTTCTTTCTCAAATAAAAAAGCTGCTTGCCACCACCACCAAAAAGAGGCTGCTTCTGATCTTTGAAATATTTCCCACAGTAAATGTTTGTTTTATCACAAGTCATCAACTGTGTTACTCAGATGCATCAACAGATTTAATAGCTTATACAAAGCCCAACGTTTTTTCCCCATTTGTTCTTGTTACTATGTATTTTATTCAGAAGAACCTCTCATTGTTCAATAACTTCTGAGAATGTTTTTATTGATCCTAGGTGTTTTTCAATACAATCCATGAGACCTACAAAATGTTCAGTATGTATTAAATATTTACTGCCCAATTTCCCTGATCAATCCAAGCAGCAGAAGTAGAGACCATGGTCCTAAGGGGATGAAATAGAGGCGGGGGACTGGTCCAAGGGGAAAACTCGCCAATAGAGCAATGACATTAGTGTACACTGGAAATCTCTCAGTCTCTGTGGGCAGCATGAATGGCAAGTTCTTGGTGGACAGAAGGTTGCTGAGAGAAGAATGGAGGGTGCAAAAGGCTATCCTATTCCAGGATGATAAACTTGAAGCAGTGTGAACATGATCTCATCTGCCTGTCTGCTTATGGGCCAAGGCAGGAAACTGGGGACAAACTGTTCTGACACCACAAGACTAACTCAAACTGAGGACTAGCCTCCTATGAGCTGAAATGGTCCCAGCAGTAAAAATTCCAAAGCAGCAGGAAAGTTGGAACTCGTTTTTTTATTGATATCAATATTCAAAAATTCTGAATAGGGTGAGACACCAGTCACAAACATGGAAGCAGGAGCCTCTCTCAGACAATGATCATGGTCACATAAAAGGTTTTATAATGGTGTCCAGGGGAGATGAGTGGTTTGCAATGTCTCTGCAACCGAGGGCTAGCGGTGGGGTTCTATGCTGGCTAGTGGGCAGACGAGGCTTGGGAAATTAGCGGTGTCCTGGTAAACAAGATGCATTTCAGGAGAAAATCCTAACTCCAATTATGCAGACACCCATGAGTCAGGAACAGAGTAACCATATCAGGGGTTAGGTAGAAACTAGTATCTTCGGGAACACTCGGGTAACTGGGTTCTCACTCCACGGAAATGAAATACCAGGGTTAGGTTGTGAGACTGATGTGAGGGCTTCTAATAATTATTCACTCATGCATTAAGCTATTATCCTGTGCCTACTATGTGCTAGGTTCCATGATAGTTGCTGGTAATGCAAAAACACATAAGATGTAGTTTTTAAGCTGCTTACCACGCTGAGGGGGAGAGACACTTGATGAGCCAATACACATACAATTTCAGTAGGGAACACTTCTGAAATGGAGTGAGGGTCCTCCTGAATTTTGGAGGGCCACGCTATCTACAGTAAGCACAAACTGGTAACTCCTTCTTTCCAAATCTTCCTAAAATCTACCCTACTCTGAATATAATTCTCCCTTTGAAAAAAAAGGGGGGTGAGGGAGAAACTTTATAGGAAATGTGAACTAGCGACTGTGTTACACAAGTCAATCCCACAAATAGCTATACAAAAGAAAAAAAATCATAAATAGTCAAGCCCATCTGTATTTATTTTGTCTGATCCAATTGCACATCACAACCCTGTTTCCATGGCTCCAAAACAGCAAGTCAGTTTGGTCAAGTCAGTCAAATAAAAGTCAAATGAGTTTTTAAAAAAAGACACAAACTGGAATGGTTGATATCTTCATCGTGTATAGGCACAGCCTAGAACTCAATATTTATTTCTATTTGTTGGCTGTTTGTTTTAGTACTGATTCCCAAATCCCTTTTCTCTACTATTTTACAAAGTGCACAACTTTGCCTGAGTTAAACTGTATACAGTATCTTAATACATCATCTTCTAATCATTAATTTTCATCAGAGAATGTCAGCAGGGAATTATGTCAGATTACTTGGATCTGATATCTTCTCATAAATCCATTCTAACCTCTACGTAGCCTTTCATTCTATCAGACATTTTCCATCTCTCTTGGAAGCTTCTTAAGGTTTGTTTTTTTTTTTCTTGAAATTAAAGTTGAACTTATCCAAACTGTTCCTGTCTTTATTTTTAACAAATGTTTACTAAGTTCCAGTATTTGAAAAGCGCTGAATAAAATGTTGAGAGCTGGGGACAAATATTGTCTCTAATTTATAGGTAAAGTAGAATTTTCTGTATTGTTCTGGAAAAAAAGCAGAAGTTTTCCTCTACTGACAAGGAGCTGTCCTCAGCTAGAGCTAGAGCCAGCAACTTCCCTGCAGGACTTGTTGAGAGACACAGCGCAGAACTTTCACCAAGTGGTCAATCCCCCACTAATCCTCACATCCAGAAAGAAGATCAGGGAGCCATACGAGATGGGTACTGCGGTATTTGTGAAGAAAACATAAGGAATCTGGGATGTTTCCCCTCTGAAAAGTTGAGGTTACCATTCGTGAGGACCTCCAGAAAGAAAAAGTGAATGACATCTTGTTCTCTGGCTGGAGGGCTGCTGAGCTGCAGACCCCTCAGGTCCTTGCTGGCGACGCCCCAGGAAGGAGCGTGCCAAGGAACTCCTGGGGAGAATTCTTTGGAGAACTCTAAAGGTTTGTTGTATTATCATTTTTGGCCTGTTTCCCTCACTGTGGAGAGAAGGAAGTGGGTGTTTCACAGGTTTCTTTTAAAGTTTTAGAGGGCAACCTTGAACATAAAGAATGATGCCTCCTTCTGGCTTAGAGATTTACGAACAGTGGAGACCACTGGAGCATCCTATGCCAGTGGAGCTTAGGGGTTTGGTGTTCCTAGGCACCTCATCCCAGCTCTCCTCAGCCCTCCCAGCGTGAGGATGAATGTCTCAGCTCTGCAGAAGGAAGCACAGAGATAGGTTGAGAATGCCCAGACAGCTGCTAGAGCAATAGATGGGATGTCCAATCCACAGGAGGAGTTGAGGTAGGTATAGGCTGGGGAAAGAAAAGGGAGACACATATGCTTCTCTGGGGGATGCTTCAGTGACAGAGCTGGGGAAAAGTTAAGTACCACTCAAAGAGAACCAAGCACACCATCTGGGTAGAAACGTTGCCAGCAGATATGACCAGCATCAGTTAGAGCCAGACTAAGTCTACCAGAGGGAGACACAGATCCACCTCTGATACATGAGCAGTCATGAGAAAAGACTTATGCCTCCCATATGCTTCCCTCTTGTCCACAACACCAGAGAAATCAATGCCTAGGGAGGGATTCATGGGGAGGGAGGACTCCGCCAGGTGTCAGCTGGCACCTTCTCCACATCCAGCTGCCATGGCCACAGCTGGGGAGAAAATGAGATTCCATCAAGAGTAAGAGTAAAGTTTTAAAGTAAACACATTTAAGTCTCCAATTGGAAGTCATTATTCAATAAAATAAAACAATTTCTCGTATAGGTCAATGAGGTGGTATCTACACACACAGAAACTTAAAAGTTGCATCAAATGTCTAGTTACTTTGACATATTTACAAAGCTGATATTTTCCCCCTTTCGTCAAGTTGTTCATCATCATCCCTGTTAATCACTGACTACGACTTATAACTCAGAAAAGACCATACAGTATATACTGTTATTACTACAAATAAAAATTCATCTTAGAAAATTGGTTTGGATCAAAATCTTCAAGTGTATTTTATTTTCAAAATTTTCCAAAGGTTTCCAAGATTTTATGTCACTAACACATCCTTTAAAATTATTCACATTAGTTACAAGTGTTGTATTTCAGGAAAAATATGTGTTTGCTGTGGAAATAAAATGAAGCAATGAAATAAAGAATATGAAAAATATTGCTTCTTGAACACACCCCTGCAAAAATTATTTGGGTCTAAGTAAAACTGATTACTCTAGTATGGCTAGTTTGGCTGCAAAGAGAAGAAATAAAATTGCAAGTAAAGTGAAATGTATTTTAAAACCATAACAGTATCTTGAATCTCAGGACTGGTGGTGTGTTTTTAAGAGGTTTCCAGAAACGAGGAGCAGAGAGGACATATAATCTCTCCCTTAGGGCATCTCAATTCCTCTGTGAATGCTTGTTCCACTCTCAGCTCTTCACAGAAGAGAAGCTCCCATAGTTTATACTGATTCATAAGTTTGCGTCCAACTCTCAACTTCCTGGCCCTTTGACCTCAGGTTCCATCACTCACTGGCCACTTTCTCTCATGTTTCTTAATTCAAATAACCAAGTGAAAGAATTATATTGGTTCACATTTTTGTTCCAAACAACAGCAGATAGGGGTTCTCCTTGGAACCCGATCTACTCACTCTTTTCTAGGAATAGGGGACACACAGTATTTGAAGAAACTGAGTTTCCAGTGAACTCCAGTCCTGGGTCCCTATGTAATATCTGATATAAAGGAGTCTGAGTAACCATTAGGTATATTATGCATAGTTATATTGTTTACTCAAGTTTGTACAAAGAAATCAGCCTTTAAAAAATCTTATAACTTGGGGTAGGGGGAGGTGTATAGCTTAGCAGTAGAGCACATACTTAGTGGGCATGAGGTCCTGGGTTCAATCCCTAGAACCTCCATTTAAAAAAAATCTTATTCCTTCACTTTGAGGCAGAAGTTGTCTTTTAAGAAAACATTTATTTTTCATATTTTGGACCATGGCATCATTGTTATCAAAGGTCTCAAAGACCCCTCAGGTCATCTACCTCATCTGTTCTCACTTGCTAATCCCCCAAATTTTACCAGGGTTCTAAAATTTAAAAATTGCAAGTAAATTATTTACCTATAGTAGAACCCAGAATACAGACATTTCCATATTACAGACAGAAAGGCATTTAGGTCACCTGCGGGAAGAGTGCTGCTGGCTGTACACTCTGAAAACCACTTCTCTCGTGGAAAAGAGAGCTCTTAACCGCAAAAAACTTCCTCCCGTCATCCAACCTAACCACATCCCCTCATTCTTTACTCAATGGAGACGAAAAATAATCTTTCTTGAATGAACAGAAAAGAAAAAAATAAAAACAAAAAAACCCAACATCCCCTCTCTTACATAGCTATCACATATTGACTGCATGCTGAGTTCAAACTTCTTTTGTTAAATATTGCCAGATTTGACCCAAATTTGGAGGTCCTTTTGAGCTCAGTTCTTCCTTGCCTCAAATTGTGCTCAAGGTCAACTACTAGACTCCGATGACGTAAATCCAAAAGGCCTTCCGTTTTGGATACAATACTTTTGTTTCACGTAGTACTGTTGACCTAACATCATGAAACAACTAACAGGAAGGCAAGAATTAGTGGCTTCTACAAATTAAATGTAAGTGCTTTGTTCCCATTTGATTGTAACAGACCAACCAAAATATAAGAACTTATTTGTATTTCTTCTGACTTTTGAGGGGAAAATGACCTAACTACCAATTATATCTGATTAACAATGGCATGTTTATTCCACAATGGTATTCACCAACCGACACACAAAATGAATATGCTTCAGGAGAATATTAAAGACAATCTACTTGCAATCTGTTCGCAATAATGAAGCTCAATAGCAAAAAACTGTAGGGATGAACACTAACACATGTTCCAGAACTTCTCTACCTGTACGTAATGGTCTCCATGGGAGGAAGAGACAGCTGGGGAGAGCCACATCGACAAAGAGTGAAGAGGCAGGTTCTAGAGAAGGACTAGAAGGCAACAGCCTAAGTGAAGGTCATTAACTGAGTTTTGATCAATTTGTAAATGAAGTATACCTAGAGGGCAGACCAACCCCAAGAAGAAGTTGATTTAAAAAAAAAGATTCTGTCTTCTTTACATTTATTAGAAAGAGAGATACATTACTTCTAATGACGAAAATCAATGTTTTTAAAGAAAATTATTTAAGATCCTTGCTTTCCCTGGGGGATACTGTTTAATTCCAAAAGAATATTCAGACTATACACCAGAAAGCACTTCTGACAAGTTTCCTTCCAAGTTTAAACATCTGTGGTTTTTGTGGCCTTTTCACCTGGAGAAACAGTACAATTGACGCGGTTTTTCCACTTTCTGTGACACTTGGCCATGTTTCAGATTTGAGTCACAATGGGGCTTTAACTCTTCTCTCTCAGAGATTTCTGGTCTTATGTCACCTCTTATTCAGACATTTTTAAGTTAAAGGCAAAGTTCTACAAACATGAGAATTAGGCCAGCATTTCAGAAAGTTGAAGACAAGAAAACCCAGGTGGGCACAATATGGAAAACTTTCCCTGTGTCAGCCAGCTCTGCTCTCCTGCTGATTCCCTGCTGTCACCTTCTCCAACTACTCTCACCTCTTTTTTTTTTTTTTTTTTGACTAGCACACCCTCTCAATCTTGTTTGGATTAAGTAATCACTTATGAACATAAGAATACAATCTCTTTTCTGAATAAGAAGAAAAACATCACTACATATAGCTCTCTCCATTGCAAAATATAAAAATATTGCTCTACATTTTTGGAAATCTGCCTACGTTTTATTCAGAAACAATTGTCACTAGGAAAAAACGGGGGTCAGGAACTTAGGCTGTTACCACGTTGTCAAATACTGTATTATAATCTAGGGATAAATGTGTTCATTCACAGAGGCCCAGCCTCCTATATAAATGTCAGTGACCACTCCAGGAAGCAAACTGGAAGCGCTTATCAATCCCCATGACCTCCATCTGAATAAACAGAGAATCTAAGCAAAAACCAAGGCCTTACCATGCAACACATATTCAGGAGAGGAACTCCAGGCCCACACTTAAACCAGATTGCCATGGCCCCTCAATTCTATCTACACAGACATCATGGAGTACTTATGGCCTCCGTTCCAAGGGTGTGAGAATGTCTTTTTTTCAGAGCCAAAGGACCAAGGGACCACAATAAAGCAAAAGAGGTTCGTGAGACAAAGCCAGTAATCTAGGATTCCAGGTCACCCCAAGAAGCAGAGTCTGAGGTAGTCCTGAGAAACAAGAGCATAAATCTGAGAGATTCAGTAGCCAGAGAAATGAAAAGAAGATGGCCAGTCAGGTGGGCAATCTGAAGCCAGTCTGTGTAACTGAAAACACAGGGGATCTTCTCCAATATGGGCTTTTACCTGCTTTCAAGGGCAGGATGCCCAGGTGATCCAACTGTATTTGGAGGACTATGGCTGATGCAGTAGTCACAGTATGAGCTGATTAATCTCACTATTAATTTAGAAATTAGTCCTGTAATTGGTCTAATTCTCAAGTATGAAGAATTCAGCTACTCCCGCATTTATCCATAAGCTTTTGCGTGATGCTGGTAGCTGTCTACCCAAATCCATTCCACCACCCAAGTTGACAGTGTGCCAAGACAGAAATACTCACTTCCCTATAATTCCCTGCAGCTCTAGATGGCTACGTGACTGATACTCAAACCGAGGATTTCTGTTATTGGAAAGAAATGATTCCCAAGTCTGTACATGTCGCATAATACCGTTTCCTTCTTGTACTGCCTAGAGCACTGAAATGAGAGCTGCTTAGACTAAAGGTGTGCAGGAGACAGAGAAGAACCAGGACCCCGCCAGCATCACAGTGGACCATTCCAGGACTTCTTGGTATCAGATCCACATAAATCTGTATGTGTTTAAGCCAGTGTTTGGAGTATCTCTTAATTATAGCAGAACACATTTCCAAGTGATTATAGTAAAATGTCACTGTTTCAGTAATGGCCAAGAACTATCAAGTTCCACATTTTTTTTTACCATTCTACATGTGCCCTGTTAAGCTAAGAAAACACATTTCATTCAACAAGAGCACATGAGTGAGAAATGATCCTAGAGATACACAGACTCTTAGAATGAGGAAAAAAAAAAAGCTGAAAGTTATAATCCAGAATAAAAAATGATCCAAAAAACCTCATCTGACAGAGGCTGCACCAATGTTTTCAAGGAACAAGTTATCCACCTGTAGAGTTGTCTTTGTCCAATAGCAAGTGTCATTAGATCCAGCAAGAATAAAATATGTTTCTTAATCTTAATACCAAGTAATACCAAAGAAAACAAGAAGATATAAAAAACAGTGTAAAATTAAGGGCAGAATTCAGACAACTAAAGCAACCTGCTCTTGGTTGGCTGAATTTATCCAGGCCTCTGGCCCATCTCCCCTGATTCCACTTCACTTCTGATGTCTCTGCCAGCTCTCATCCCTATATTAGCTCTCTCTGCTCCTGGAATTACCTACATTTCTTTTCTTTTTAAACATTTTTTATTGATTTATAATCATTTTACAATGTTGTGTCAAATTCCAGTGTAGAGCACAATTTTTCAGGTATACATGAACACATATATATATTCATTGTCACATTTTTTTCTCTGTGAGCTACCATAAGATCTTGTATATATTTCCCTGTGCTATACAGTATAATCTTGTTTATCTATTCTACGTTTTGAAATCCCAGTCTGTCCCTTCCCACCTCCTGCCCTCTTGGCAACCACAAGTTTGTATTCTATGTCTATGAGTCTATTTCTGTTCTGTATTTATGCTTTGTTTTTTTTTAAGATTCCACATATGAACGATCTCATATGGTATTTTTCTTTCTCTTTCTGGCTTACTTCACTTAGAATGATATTCTCCAGGAGCATCCATGTTGCTGCAAATGGCATTATGTTGCCGGTTTTTATGGCTGAGTAGTATTCCATTGTATAAATATACCACATCTTCTTTATCCAGTCATCGTTGATGGACATTTAGGCTGTCTCCATGTCTTGGCTATTCTAAATAGTGCTGCTATGAACACTGGGGTGCAGGTGTCATCCTGAAGTAGGGTTCCCAGAAGGAACGGGATGCCCAGGAGCGGGATTCCTGGGTCATATGGTAAGTCTATTCCTAGTCTTCTGAGGAATCTCCATGCTGTTTTCCACAGTGGCTGCACCAAACTGCATTCCCACCAGCAGTGTAGGAGGGTTCCCCTTTCTCCACAGCCTCTCCAGCATTTGTCATTTGTGGATTTTTGAATGATGGCCATTCTGACTGGTGTGAGGTGATACCTCATTGTAGTTTTGATTTGCATTTCTCTTATAATTAGTGATATTGAGCATTTTTTCATGTGCCTATTGATCATTTGTCCATACCTACATTTCTATCTCCTGTTTTTGATCCCTCTTTGCTACTGAGGCCTCCATTCTGGAATCTTCCTTCTCTTCATATTCAGTTTTCTAGTTCTTAGCTCATAACAGTTCCTCTGCCCTCACTCTGAGAGGTCACCTCAGGTTCTGGTTGATTTCTTGGGCCCAGAGGCAAAAATCAGGGTTCCCCTCCAGATGCTGCTTCCCTGCAGTGCTCTCTCCAGCTTAATGGCCTCCCAGCTCTGTTTACACACAATCCTGTAATTTACATGCCCTTGGGAGCCCCTGACCCAGCTTCTCTTCACATGCCTACATGCTGGCCAAGCAGCAGGCTCTGAATTTACTTTTTTTGCTAATTAAAAAAACAAATGCCTTACAAAATTAAGGCAGAAGTTACGGTACAATTACAACTGTGGGAAGTAGAAAAGTGGGGGAAGGTGAGAGTCTGTATCTCCACTGCTCAGAATTAAGCTTATATTTTTTATTGCATTTTTAAAGGAAGATTTGGTCCCACGGATACCCTCACATAGCTGAATAACACATCTTCAAGTTTTTCCTTTGAAACATTTATAGAATTTTCTGGCAACTTAGAGGCCTTTCTCTATATAATCACTGCTAAATTAATCGAAAGGGCAAGTGGTCAACAATTTATTGTCTTCCAATTAGTTCCTTGCAGCTCTCCAAAAATGAGGGCCTAAAACCCTGCAGTAACTTCTGGAGTGGTAGCAATATTTATACTGGATTATGCTTTCTTACAAGAGTGATTTTTTAAAAAGGCACCAAGTAGAAAGAATTTTAAGAGTCCCCTGTATGGAAGAATCTATCCTAGTTTATGTCCATTGATTTGAAAGGGTGTTTGAGAAAGAATGGGAAAATGAGCCCAGGAGATCAATATTCTAAACAATTAACCTATAAACAAATAAATAACCCAGTATATGGGCTACTTAATGTCACATCTCTATAGATAGACAACAGCAAGTTTGCAGGAGAGGTTGACATGATGGATATCACCAGAGTCAAGGCACACTTTGCAGATTCAGAAACAAAAGCATATGCACTCTCTTCATTGTTCTGCACTATAAAGGATGCTCTCTGGCTTCCCAACTCTTTAATCCTCTCACCCTGATTTTCATCAGTAATTTGGATATTTATATTACTCCTCAAAGTAATGACATATAATAGCCATGCAAAAGAAGAGGCAGGGGCAAACTTAACCACTGTGGGACTAGAGTTCAAGTCATCTCTTAGGACACCAAGAGATATGCCACTAAAAGGACACACGTTGAGAAGCCACAGTTTGCCTTGTGCCACGAAGAAGCTCTTGTCCACGTATGCACATCCACAGTTCATCAACCTGACGTTAAATCAATGGTTCACAATTCCAACTGCACTGTAGAATCAACTCAGAAGTTTCTTTTAAAATACTCACTCCTTGCCGCCTTCCCCTAGGCCACTGAAATTAAATTTCTGAGAGTTTAAGCTCTGTAGTTCTTAATGTGTTCGTGCAGGTAGGTGAGCTCAGTGCCTTCCTAGCCGCCATGTTGGTCCTTCCTCCTGGCATTTGTAGTTTTTTATCAACTCTTCAGATGGTTCTGAGGCACAGGGATAGTTGACACCAACTATACTACATAAAAAAATTTTTTTTTTTTTTTTTGCTATACCAGTCCACAAACTATTTCAATAAGGCCAAAATCTTACAAGCCACTATATTACCCCTTTCTGCCTGTTAGAATATAAATATAAAGATGCTTTGATGGGATCCTAAGAAGGCACAGGTTCATGCCAGAAACAAAAGCTCAGAAAGCAAAAGCTAAGTCACTGAAATGATAATTTCACTGACCAAAATTTGCATATAACACATTGAGAATATGTCTCCTAGAGATAATCCCATTGTAGTAAGTTTTAAAAATAGGTATTTTTCAGATTTTAGGAGACATAGTCTAATATTTTATCTTATTTAAGTATCATGAAGGCTAGGAATTGTACCAATATAGAATTAAGGCATTTATATAAAATTTGAAATCTTACACAATTGTCCTTAAAAAAGAGAAGAAATACAACAGGTGAAATGGTGTTCTCTTCCTCATTTTTGATCCTTTTCCACTCCTTATAATACTTTCCTTTTCTACGAGTGATTAGAATTCACAAGATTCCAACATAGAACAAATCTTTAGAAGGGGATGACACTGCTTTTTAAATAACAAAAACTAGATTAATTATTAAAGGGAAATATAAAGAAACTTACAAGGGAGACATTTCTTTTTGAAAGAAAGAAAAGGGGTAGCATATTCTGTATCCATTAGTTTCTCCTCTGGGGTAAAACAGGGGTGAGTGCTTTGACAATATTTATGTGAGCAGGATGAAATAATGGAGACAATGCTAGCTGCCAACAAGATCAAATCCATGGGAAAGAAAAATGCAAGTAGTAGGTGTGGGGGAAAAAAAGAAAGACATTAAAAATTAAAAGCCAGACAATAAACGCAGAGAGAATTTTACATCTGAAAAGATTTTTGAACTCCAGATAGTGCTAACAATGGAAGATGCATCTAGGGAAAGCAAGGTAAGAAAGAGCATTCTAAAAGCGGAATGAAGAGTGAAAAAGAAAAGAAAGGTAAAGAGCAGAATTAAAGTTACTTCATCCAGTTTTACCATTTTAATGAACATAAGCCAAAGAGTAAGGTCACAGACAATTGTGTTTTTCTCTTTTTTCTTTTTCTTTTTTTTTTTTCATTTCTGTCCTTTCATCAGTTCCCATCAATAAGTATTTGGGCAGAGAATAAGAAAACCTTTAAAGCAAGAAGAAGAAATGGGAAGAAAGGTAAATGCATATGTTGTTGTCAACATTTTTAACCTTTGCTTTCAGATTTACTTTAAAATACTTGCTTCTGGCATCCTGTGTCCCGAGCTGTAATGTATTTTGACGCAGCATTCAACAGAGCACATTTTTTGCCAGCTTTATCCTCAGCTTCTTCACTTCCACATGGCAAGGGGACCATTTGGAGTATCTTCCTTTGTGAAGGAAGGTCCAATCTAGCAAAGCTTGCTGTTGCTTTGCAGGTTGCCTTCGGAAGGGAGGAAGTGGGGAAGAGGGGAAGAGGGGAAGGTGGGGGGAAGGGTGCTGATGAAAAGAGAACAGAGGCTTCAGTAGGGACCTCATTATTCTGTAAACCAATATTAACATAGAGTGCTGCTTTTAGATGAAATAAAATTGTTGCTAAAATAAAATGATGCTAATAAATAGCATTTAGCATCATATGGGAAATTGTCAGAAATGTAAATTCTTGGACTCCATCCCAGACAGACTTAGTTAGCAATCTGATGGTAGAACCCACCAATCTGTGGTTTAACAGTCCCTTCAGGTGAGTGTAATGGATGCCAAACTTGAGAACCATTGTATTAATCCAAGCATTATGAGGCAAACTATGGATAACTAATGATGTGTTCTTAACTCCCTGGAAGTTAGTTCCAAAATAATAATAATAATAATAATAACGAACTTGTAGAGGCAATTATTGAGATTTGAAAGGTAAGGCAAATGAAAATGGAGGTTCCAGGCAAGAACAACAATATAAATAAAGACCGATAGAAAAGTATTTTGCTTATCAGTTTTAAATATTTATCATATACTATTTAAATGAATTTTTTAAATTATGTCCTTGAATAATTTAGTTTTGCAACTCCAAGGCCTCAAATAATTTTTCCTAGGTATGTAGTGGTTGCTAAAGGATTAAGGGATATATCTTATGTGGCAGAAGGGCAAAGTCCAGGTAAGTTACGTCCATGTAAGTTTTGCTCACTGGACAATTTACCTGGGACTGATAACACTTCTAACTAAGGAAAAGATTATCATAAGCCTGAAACATCACTGACATGCAGGCATTATACCTCTGTTATTCTCATCTTTTGGCTTCTGTCTTTGGAAAAAAAATAATTGATGGTAAAGGATTTCAGAATATCTATTTTTAAGTCATACTAAGTAGTCAAGTGCTAAAAGCACTATTCAGTCGATGCCAAGGCTGATACCAGATATCCTATCACAGCTACCGGATTTGAGAGTAAATACTGAATTCAACCAAAAAATTACTACTACAATTTTATTATTAACAGTTCAGGAGTCAAATTCTAAACACTTGATGTAGTGCATGAGTAATCATTTCTTAGCCTTGTCAATGGCTGAAATGTTTCTGTGGTCACAGTACTGCAAATTTATGGTACTAAATAGACACTTAATTTCAACCAAAGTAAGTGGAAGAACAAGATATCTCTTGGGTATCTCATTTTTCTCTAGCACTTTCTTCTTTTCTTCACACTCTTTATATTCTTTCCTGTGCTAGATCAAAGATGATTTATTATAGATGTTGTTGCTCAAGATTTTGAAGATTTTTTTCTTCATAAAATATTGAGATGGTAAAGTTGACATTCTGTTTTAATTCAATCTCAGATGATGTGAAAAATAATCAAATAGAAGTTTTTCTTGGAAGACCCAGGACTAATTCATACAGCTACAAAGCTACAAGACAGCAGCAGTCTGTTGTCCTCACTGATGTTCCCAAGTATGCAGAAAGTGCTAAGCACATAACAGGTGCTCAAGGATAATAATAATAGGTGCTCAGTGGGATAAATGGTCATTAAATGGATTTCAATAACTACAAACTACAAACAATTCTTAAAGCTTATTTTGTTTAAGGTCATAAATACAAGTATACCAAATGATTCCACAAGTATTCAAATTATGGCATATAGCCATGAAAACTTTGAAAGAGAAGAGAATGAGAATGGACCTCATTAAATCCAAGCATAGTCTACAGCCACAATAATTAGAGCAGTGGATAGTAGATTATGTGGGCAGACCAGTAGAATGGAATAGAAAGTCTAAGTATAGATCCAAATACATGTAGGATTTTGATGTATGATTAAGGTTGAATCTCAAATCAATGGAAGTAAAGGGAGATATTTTAATAAATGGAGTTGGAACCTCTGGGCGATTATCTGGCCATTCACATAGCAGGCTAAACTCCAATGGATCAAAAATGTACTAGAATGAAACATATCAAATCCCTTTATGATCCTGGAATGGGGAAGACATTTTAACTGACTTAAAATCTACAAGCTATAAAATAAATTATAAATTCAAATGCATAGCTGCATTTAAAAGAAAACCCTCTACATGGCAAAAGACAAAACAAAACAAAGCTAGAAGATAAATAACAAAAAAGTATATATTTACAATTCATATCACAGTCATGAGTTCATCTCCCTAATATATGAAAAGCTCCTAAAAATTTACAAGAAAGTCATCAAAAATCAAAAAACAAAACAAAACAAAACAAAAAAAACCAAACCCAACAAAACACCCCCAGAAAAATGGGTAAAGATATGATCAGAAGCCTTAAAGGGGAAAAAAACATAAATGATCCTTAAACATATACAAATGTGCTCAGCCTCAACCATAAAGAAATATCATTTCTCATCTACCATATAGGCAAAAATTCAAAAATTTGACAACACATTCTGTTGATAAGGCTGTAGGGTAACAGGAACTCACATATCTTGGCCAGTGGGAATGCAAAACAGTACAACCTCTAGGGAGGGAAATTTGATAGTGTCCATAAAATGTACAAACAATGTGACCAGGCAGTCTCACTTTGGGGAACTTATCCTGTAGATATACTTGAACACATGTGAAACGTGTAAGGTCATAGCATTATCTAATTTTGAAAGTTAGGAAAAAATCCAAGTGTCAATCAAAAGAAAACCATTTAAACAAACTATGATGAAATACTATCCAACCATAAATAATGAGGAAGCTCTCTTCATGCTGATGTAGAAAGACCTCTGAGTTATATTGTTTAGTAAAGAAGGAAAGCATGAAAAAGTGTTTACAGCATGCTACCCTTTGACTAAGGAATCAGGGAAGATAAGTATATATTTACATTTGCTAATATCTGCAATAAGAAATACTGAAAGATATCAGGGTTAAAAAAATGGGCTAAACAGGAACAAAAGTAAAGTGACATCACAAAGTATACCTTTAAACATAGTTTTTAATTTGAATCACGGACATATTCTTTTCATTTAAATAACTGGAAGCAATAAAAAAGAATTGTGACATAATCTAATCTACATAACTCTGCTTCATACTATTATTTAAATGTTTTTGGACATCTGTTGGCTCAAAATGGCTAGTGTCTTCTGTTAAAGTTATCCTTCTAATACACTCTCTTTAATACATCTTCACCGTGATTTTCTCAGTTTCAACTTTAAAACAAAAACCCTTTCATAATCTTTATTACGATTGTAGTGTTTACTCTTTTAAAGGTTACCAATGACCCCTATGACCCACGTCTCAGTCCTTAGCTTACTTGACTTGTCAATAGCATTTGGCAGAATTGAACACCTTTCTCCTTGAAACTCTTTCTTCATTAAGTTTCCAGCATACACTCCCTTTGTTTTCTTCTTAATTCACTAGCTGTTCCTCATGTTCTCTGCTGGTTCCACCTCTCCCGCCCAACCTCACGATGCTGGGACACCTATGCACCTTTTGTGATCTCACTGGGTCTCACAGCTTTAAATTCCCATCATATGCCAATGACTCCCAAACTTAAAACTGCAGCTGACCTGTCTTCTGATCCCTAGATTTATATTTCTTGCAACCTAACTGAAGTCTCCAGCTGGGTATCTGACACCTCATATTTAAGATACCCAAACTGACCACCTAATCCTCCTTCCCAACCTGGTCACCCACAGCCTTCCTCATTTTAATTGATGAGGAGGTACCGATGTGACTTCTCTCTTTTAAATCCCATCATTTACTGTTGGGAAATTCAGGCAAATCTACTCACCTGCTTGTCACCAAGTTCACTATGACTCATTTAAGCCACCAACATCTCTGACCTGCATGACAATCATCTCCTAACTGGATCTCCTACAGTCTCATATCAACACAGCACCCATTTAACACCTAAATCAGATCGTGTCATTCCTCTGCTCAAAATCTCCAATGGTTCCCCATCTCACTCAGAAGCTGTAGTCATTCAAACGCTCTGCAAGACCCCATATGACCTGGCTTTCCATTATTCATCTAACTTCATCTCCCATTACACTTCTCTCATTCCTCAGGCCAATCGCTCTGACCCTGCACACTCCAGATATCCTCTTGGCTAACTCCCTCTCCTTTAAGTCTTTCCACAGATGTCACTTTCTCAATGAAATGTATACTAACAATTCTATTTAAAACTGCAGCATACGCCTCATCTCCAGTGTTCCAAACATCTTTCACCTTGTTCACTTTTTTCTATACTACTTATTGACTTTATATAATTTGTTTATTATATTTATTGTAAATTCTCTGTCTCCCTTCTCTGTAATGTAAGCTCCATGAGGGAAGGAATATTATCTGCAAGCATGTCAAACATTGCCGGCTGTATGGTAACTGCTCAATACAAATATTTGTTAAATGAAAATACAAATTCATTTTCAGAATAGAGCAGAAAGGCATCCTGTTTGGAAAGAGGAGAGTCAGTTATTAAACAGGAGAAGTCATTATTTGTTGTCAAATTTAATTAACCTGCAAAACTAATATTGAAGGAGCAAGTCTGGGAAATTTTTAAATTGAGTTTTAAAATAGTATTTCAAAAGAAAATAGGTAGATATTTTTTAGCAGCTTTCTATGGGTAGACATTTAGGTTATCTATAGTTAAACAATGTTTCTATTTTAATCTTTATTCATATGTCTTCTATATATGCAAGCATGTTTCAAGAATGAATTACTAGTAATGAATTCACTTAGTCAAAAAGCAGATACATTATAAATTTTGAAACATATTGCCAAATTGCATTTGATAAGTGTACAACAATTTATACTCACATAATCAGGGCATAAACATGTCTGTATATCATGAATTTTCTATAATATCTTCTTTATTATTACAATAAAATACATGCACATAAAAACATGTCATTTTAGTTACTGTCAGTTTTACAAAATATTTCAATAAAGTATAATCACAACGTCCAAAAAGAAAGTGAAAGATAACTGACTTAATTAATAAGTGAATTAGTAACTAGACAGATTAATGGAGGAATGGATGGACACATTGGATGGATGGATGGATGGATGGATATTGAGTGAATAGATACCTGGCAAGAAGTGTTAAATATGTGAGAAGAGTAAATGTGGAAACAAGGTTACCTGGTTTCAAGGCAACACCAGGAAAATAACTCAGGTTTGATAGTTAAAAAAATACTCATCCAGGGAAACAACTGGAAATTGTGTTTTGTTTCTCTTCTAATTAATTTGAAGAGAATAAAATGAAATAGAGTGTGGGAAGCATCAGTAAAAGTGCTTTTTGAAAACGCTCATGACAGCTTGAATAAAACAAGTGTCTGTGTTAAGCTGACTGGGAATAATGATGATGGTAAAGTTTTTGAAATTAAATTGTAAACTATATTCTAATTTTCCAACTCATAGCATAGTTATTGCTTCAAAGATGCAGAGTAACTTGGAAGATGAGAGCATGAAAAACAATGTCTAACCTTTAGCATAGTGAACTCTAAGAGGAAGTTTCCATAGACATCAGGGATGATGTTTTCAAGTCCATAATTTATTCAAGAGCACAGCAGAACCCTCTAATACTAACTGATCACCCCCACCTGCACATCTTAGATTCCTTCTCCTTCCCAGAAAATCTGACCTGCAGCCTAGAGTTCTGACTGCATACAACCTTCCTGAGGATGCATGACAATATAAAATCCTCTTTGTTTCTGTTGTCTCTGTAAAAGCCCTAATTCTTTCTCTTCCTAATCAACGTCAATAATCTGAGGTTATTAAACAGGACTTTCTTGACTCCCTTAAACAGTATAGCTCTTCAGAGAATTATGACACAGTATTTCTTATGCATTCACTAGGACATTTTCATAGAATGATGCCTAGTTGGTTAAGGCAGGTAGGGATGAAAAGAACTTGTGTTTTGAAGTCAGAGAGAATTGAGTTTGAATATTGACTCTGCTATTGCTGGCTGGATGACCTTGCTATCTCTAAACTTCTAGTTCTTTATCTTTAAATGGAAATTATAATACTTAACATTGATGGGTTGTAGATTAAGCCAGCCTGGAGAAACACCAATTACCACACATTACAGCCATACCTTTTAGAATAATGGTCTTCAAGATAAAACACAAAGGGGAAGATCTATGGGCCTGTGCAATTTGCCTTTGTATATTGATTACTGATTTGGGGATCTGAGTAATTTGTAATTAATTTATTCTAAGAAATTTAATGGCCAAGGAAGCAAAGTACTTATATGAGTTGTTGCATATGCAGAGAGCACTTAGGTGTTCTTTCACTGATAAAGAAGTGCAGGGCATCTTCTAAATTTATGAAACATCTGTTAAAGCAGCTGGTTCTTCATTAAATAAAAATAAAAATAAAAATGTACCACTTTTCCTTGGCAATGCTGATAAATGGGAACAGGTGATGATCCCAGATGAGATTATGATTATAAATAAACCTATTGAAATTCTTTGGTATTCTTATAGAGGCATCAAAATAAAAATATATGAGAAATGAAAATAGACATCATCGAGCCCTTGAAATACACTGGGGAGCACAGGAGAATGGCTGATTCTCATGCTCCACTCAACCTAGACTCCACATTCCAAATGGGAATTCAACAGGATCAAAACTGATTCTCTTTCTGCTGGACTCCCTAAATCCACCACTTGAAATTTCCCAGTTAGTAACAACAGAATAATTTCTGAGATTCAGATTCTAATCATAGCTTCACATAAGGAAAAGGCAACATTCCCTGAAAGTCATGTTGAACAGTCTGCCTTTAACAAGTGGGGACCATGCAATACTTTAGGATATTTTATCCCCATAACATCTCCAGGAGATAAGAAGAAGGATTATGCTAATTTAACAGATGACAGATTAATTGACCTGTAGCCATACTAAGTGTTTTGACCCAAATGATCATATTTAGTCAAAAACTCGAGATTCAACCTCCAACTTCACATCTGTCAATGCCTTTTCATTAAAAAGGTACATTAGAAATAGGAAAACAAGTCAGGTTGGGAATGAAACAGCTGGGAGATGACCTCCTGCTTTGTTCCTTATTTCTCACCTTACCCAAGTGACCAATGAACTTTTCGAAAGCAAACCACTCTCTGCGCAGATTCCCACCATAATCGTGGAACTCAAAAATCCCAAACTCCCAGAGGGTAAAGCAAGGTCAAGAGAAGTGACAACACTCTCATTGTGAGCCTGACTCAACAGAGTTGCTTTTAGAATTTAGGAGCGAGACACGCTCAAGTGTTACGAGTTGCTGTGATGATGCATAATTAGATGGTGATTTAACACAGAGCTAAAAAAAAAAAGTGACAGTAATCATGGTGGGGGGAGGAATAAAATGCCAATGAAAGCAGTTAAATGAGCCGAAGTGCCTGGCATTTTTGTGATGTGTGTCTGTTAGTAATTTGTCAGACTGGAACAATAGAGGTAATTTCACAAATAACAGGGGTCCATCAATTCACGACAGCACTCACTGGTATTTAAGACTGAAGAAAAGGAATTGTATTCGGCTTATCAACTTAAGGATATAGTTATGGGACTTAGGCCTAGGGTACACCTTAGAAAGTGAAATGGAGAACTGATCATTAATCAGGAGAGTTCAAAGCTGTACAAATCCGACTTCTAGTGACTTCCAGGGTAGACAGTTGCTATGAGAAAAATTTCACAAAATTAAGAAAAGGGTTTCAAGGGTAGGACAGAAAGACTGTTTTCCATCACCTCTGGAATATTATTTGGCTGCCACATTCCTCTCCGTTTTCACCTGCCACCCCTTACAGGCATCCAAAGTTTTAGCCATGGGAGGCCACACACATTCCCCCAGTAAGCTTATCTTTTCCATGCCTGTGCATGTGATTCTTCCTAAAGGAAATATCCTTTTTCTTTCTTCTGTTCAGGTGGCAATTCCTTCCTTAATGTTAAATTCAAAATGACACTTTCCTCAAGGGACACCACTGACTTGTCTCCACAACCCCTAGAATGCTTCTGTGCTGCTGTCCTGTGTTCCATTCCACCCCACCACATTTCTCACTCCACTGTGTAATGACTGGCTGGCATATCTTCCATTCATTCGAACTGGGAGTTCCACAGGGGCAAAGATTGCATTTCTCTGCTACCCACTCCTTCCCAGAGACATCATGGATATTCAACAAATGCTGATGAATGAACAAATGAATAAACAGTAGAATTAAAACATCAACAGTCAGAAAGATGCATATTGAACCTCCTCTCCTCCCACCATTATCATTCTCTTCTCCGTACCTATGAAAGTCACATAATAGGAGAATCTGTAAGTTTGTCCTAACTCTAAGCATTGTTTCTAACTCCAGGGAAAATTTCAAAAAAAAAAAAAATCTAAGAGAATATTGACTCAAAATTTCCCTGCAACTTCTGTGAATGAAAAATAACAGAGTGAGAGAATCATATAAAATATGACTTATTTAAATCTGGCATTTGAAAAGATTCAGATTATACTTCATGATAAAATGAGAATAGCAAAGTAGTCCTAGCTAGTGGTTCTCCTTTTTTTATGTTATTCAGCTGTTATTTCAGTATATCAGATGTGTCTAATTAGGAGTTGTTATAATTGAGAAAAAAAAAATCCCAAATGGCTTAAAACACATAAAAATGTGAGACTTCTACTGTTCTATTTTTCTAAACTACAAGACATTTTTTATTTCTTTGCTAATTGGCAAACCTTGGTGGCTTCCCAGGTGAAACAGGCCTCCATACGTAGAGGACATGGAGATATGAAAGAAAGAGCCAAACCACTCCAGATTGGTGGCTGGTGGTATTCATAAGTAAGGAAACTTACATATGAGGATTGTCTTGGGTGACCTCAAGCTGAGTAGATCCCTGAACCCACCCACCAGAATCTCAAAAGTTTATATAGCAGCCTTAACTGGGTTCAGTCACATACAGTGTCCAGATGGTCTCAACAACACATTACTCTCTCAAGGCTGCGTCCTTGAAAACAACTCCCACTGTGGGAATGGTGGGCAGAAAGTAGATTCTAAGGACTGTGGAGAAGGTGAGGAGCCTCCAATTGCCCAGGTCCAGCACAGAGATTAACTGGTGATCATGCCCTCTCAGTGACCTCCTCCAACACACTTTAATTTCAGTTTTCTTGTACACCAACACCACCTTGATTTTATCAAAGAAAACATAACGCGATAGAAACATGGGCAGCACGTATAATTAAAAATCAAAATACAAAACGATATAACTAAACTTCTTGCCTTTTAAAAAGTCATAAAATAGTGGGTTTACTTGAAAAGGAAAGGATATCTTACTGTACTACTATTATAGGAAGTACAATTTACAATTTATCAGTATGAGCCCATAAAGAAAGATAAACAATCCCACACTGATGCAAAATGATTATGCAAATAGAAAAGCTTTCAAAATTATTTCCTAAAATCTTTCAGCACAGGATAATTGGCTTTTCCCCTTTGCCTAAGTCATCTACACTCAAGCAACTATGCTCCAATTTTTTCCATCTTAGTCATAACCAATTTATCTTTTCATTTTCCTTCTTAAGTATCATCATAATCTTTATACTCATTTAACCCCAGTGGAACAACGGAATGATTACCCAAGTGAACCAAGTTTGGGATCAAAGAAATTATTTAACATCTCCTGAAGCAGTGAGTAAGATTTTAGAGGGTGGGGTGAGGGAGGGTCAGATTATTCAAACAAGGGACTGAAGCCCTAGGGGTTCCTTACATGCACAGTAGTAAGTACATAAAATCCATAGTCTTACAGAACAAACTGACAATTTCTTGGTGTGGTAAAATGCATTATACCACATTTACTATAACCAACTGTTTTTTTTTAAAACAGGGATGGAGATCTACAGAAGGGAAATTATAATGTAGGAAAATAAAATGTTTTATGTGCCATAACCCAGAAAGTATGACTTATCCCAGACTTCAGTACACAAGATAAGTACTTTATAGTACTTTATAGCATTAAGACAAGTACTAAGGCAAGGTCTTGGTACTTTATAGTACTAAGGAAAGTACTATGGGTGCTTATGTTCCACTCAAAACAACATCAGGCAAACATTAGCAAACCAGCATTGGCCTGTGGAGAGTGAATTGTTTTTTGGTTTATTTTTTTGCTTTTCCAAGAAGCATATCATGGACACCTGCTGTAGAATATGCCCACAGTCCTCTAATTCCTCCCACTGCGTTCCATTCACATGGTCCTCACGGGAGCTGCCATGCCCTTACTTGGCGATGTGGGTTGGCCCGAGGACAGCCACCTGAGCAAGCTGGGCCAGTGAGTGAAGTCCCTTGGATGTTTGGACTTGGAACCTGAGAGAGAGCCAAAGCACTCTCTCTTCAGGAGACAGAAACTGCCAGTACCATGTTTTTATCCGTGTAGGAAAAACTGTCAATGATAAGAGAGATTAATCAACACGAAACATACAAAGAGACATTCCTTAGTTGTCCATCCACTAAAAGAGGAAAACCACAAAACAGGACTGGTCTCTGTAGGTCACTATCTTTCAGATCTAAAGACAACAAAAGTGGCCTTCTTTTTTTGTTTTTTTACTTGAAGTATAGTCAATTTACAATGTTGTGTTAATTTCTGGTGTGCAGGATAGTGATTCAGTTATACACATATATATATATATATATTCCTTTTCATATTCTTTTTCATTATAGGTTATTACAAGGTATTGAATATAGTTCCCTGTGCTATACAGTAGGGCCTTGTTTACCTATTTTATATATAGTGGTTCATATCTACAAATTCAAACTCCCAATTTATCCCCCCCTGTGTAACCATAAGTTACAAGTGTTCAAGTCTGTGATTCTGTTTCTGTTCTGTAAATGAGTTCATCTGTGTTCTTTTTTTGTTTTTTTAGATTACACATATAAGTGACATCATATGGTATTTTTCTTTCTCTTTCCGGCTCACTTCACTTAATATTGACGATCTCCAGGTACATCCATGTTGCTGCAAATGACATCATTTTATTAAAAGTGGCCTTCTTTTGGCATCATTCCGTTCCTTAGTGACTAACACTCCATTCATCCAGGAGTAGTAGTCAGGAACCCAGGAGCTCCGTGAACTTTCTTTATTCTCATTTTCTGTGTCCAATCCAATTACAAGCCCAGTTGATCATAAATTATGATATTTGGAATCAAATTACATCTCCATTGCTACCACTCTGATTCAAGCAACAGTCTATCTCTCCTTGACTTCAACAGTAACCTCCTAAGAGTCTCCCTCAACCAATATGGAAAATTGAACCCCACAGTCATTTTATTCACCACATATGGCCAGAGTGAGCTTTTAAAATATACATCTGAAATCAGGGGACTTTCTGTCTCCACCTTACCACCATATCTAAAACACCCTAGCGACCTCTGTCAATCAAGGTAAAGAAAATTCATTAATGTGACCTACAAAGTGCTAATTTTCTGAACCCTACCTCCCTATTAGCATCATCTTGCACAGCAACTTCTCATGGCCCAAACCTACAGATATCAGGGAAAGCCTTTCTATCAATCAGGTTTTCCATATGTGGTGATTCTGGTTTTTGAGCTTTCTAGTCCCCATTGTTTCAAGGAATTACTTAGCCTGACCAGCACCCCTGACTATAAAAGGTACTCTATCAGTCCTGGTAACAAGTGGATCAGCCACACAGCTAGCTCTTCTGTTAGGGGCCATCCCCAAAGCATAGAAAATATTGTACAGCTGCTTGACAGCTACTGTGCTCTGTTTAAATGTAATTCTAAATCCAGGGTTTTCAAAAGTCTTATTAGTGCCAGTGGTTTCTTTTAAAAAATTAACTTATAAAACCTCTAGAAGGCATCACAAACTGAGCAAAGCAAATAATTTTCTGCAGGAGAAGAGACTTCAGACTAAATGCTGAGAATTTCCTAAATTCACTCAAAGATGGATGCTTATTAAAAAATGCAAACTCTTGTGTCTTATCCTATACCTACTGAGTCAGAATCTCTTTGGAAACCCTCCAAAATCTGCATTTCATTAAGTACCTCAGGTGATGCTTTTCCATGTTAAAGTGAGGGAAGAGTTCCCAGAATCAGGCCGTTGGAAACATCAGTTAGAAACTACGGCAAGACAATGACAGGACAAAGGAGGCTATGAGGAAGGGATCAGAGAAGCAGGAGAGACACCATGATAGGACTGTCCCGGAAACCAAGAAAGCAAGCTTTTCAAGGAGGGAGAAACCAATTCAGTTGAATGGCAATGTGTCATCGGTCTTGTAAGATGAGGACTGAGAAGTGTCCGTTCGATTGGGCATCAAATCATTAATGACCTACTGTCACCAGTTTCAGTCAAGTGCTGGGCACAGAAGTCATAGGAGAGTGAGCTAAACACTGAATAAAAAGAAAACCTGGGAACAACCCTGTATCCAACAAAAGGAGAAAGGATTTATAAATAAATTCACACTGTGGAATGTTACGTAGAAATAAAACTGGAAAACTGAAGCTCTAAGGGCATTTGCTGAATCCAGGCACTTGAGCTTTGGTTTTTTTTTTTTTTTCAAGGCCTCCAGAGAGCTGAGAAATGAGAAGTTCATCAGAAGATGAGGCGATATCTGTATAAGGAAGAGCCCTGTATAAAGAGCTATATCCTCAGACCTCAGAAAACAAGTGAAATAGAAATAACTCTGTGCCTACTCTCAGCTCCAAACAATAGCAAGTTAAACCGTCCATCTTGAACCTTAGCACTGGGTAAAGGTAAATTCCCTTGAAAATTCTCAAAAACCAGCCCTTGTGTGAGTTCCCAGCCTAAGTCCATTTTTCCTGGATAATTTAAAACCCTTTAAGCCAAGAATTTAAATTCAAGTCGTGTCAGACTTGAGGTTTTTAATGAACATAGAGTATAAAATAATCGTGTTTAGTATGTCTAGGGAAATTTTTTTGTTTTGAAAATGTGAGCAACATGCAAAAAAACAAAAGAAATAAACAATGAGATTTATAAATAAAATTTCTATAAAAGAAAAACTCAAAAATTAAAATCTAAAACAATGGATAGGTGACATAGCTGGAGAGAGAGTCACTGAATTACGAGATGAATAATAATATGCAAACATTAAGATAATGTTGAAATACCATTCCAAACACTTTAAAAATATTAATTCACTTAATCCTCAAAATAATTCTATGGGGTAGGCACCACTGATTTTCCAATTTTCAGATAAAATAGATTAAATACATTGCCTGACATCACAGAAGTAATATTTGGAGGAGCCACCTCCCAAACAGAGGCAAAAGATTACAGATAAATCATTTAAACTACCCTCAAAATTATTACCTTGAATCCTTAGAATAATTGGTAACAGTTGATCTATTAGTCTGTTTTATATTTTAAATCATATTCTGAAAGAATAGTTTGGGTATAATTATAGTTATTATAATAATCAATTAGATTGTTTTTCCAGATAAGAAAAAACTTGAATGGATCAGAGAGCTCTGATCATATAGACCTTAAAGCTATAATCCATACATCATCATTTTTCAGTTGATTAATATCCTTACATTATATATGTTAAAATTTATTCACACATAGATGTGAAATGGCTTCCAGGAAATAAAATCAATAATAACAACACATCAATAAAAAAATGTCAAGACCAAGAAAACCTAAATTAGAGCAAAAGATCAAGCCTCAGGAGAGAGGTAGAAGTTTCTAGGCTTCTTGGAGGGGTTACTCTGAACAGAGCCATGGAGGATACATGGACCATCAGTAGCCACATTATTAGAATAAGGGAGGGTGCACACTATAAAACCTCATCGTAATCACATATGTCAATGTCATTTGGGGGTTTATTTTTAGGAGTTTTGTTTGGAGTGCCTTCTAAACTTTTTGATGCAATTTTTCAGTTGTTTCTCATTGACCACTGGTAGCTGGGCTCACCATTGTAAGCTTCATACTGGTTGTATCAAGTCTGCTTTTCTGAGAGTCTTTATGGAATCAATTGATACTATCATTTCTCTAATTTAATATGCTTCTCAAAATACAATTTTTTTCTATATTTTTAGTACATTTCCCCACTGTTTATTATCATGGGGAAAGCCAATCCTAAGGGCATTTTATACAAAATTGACTGGTTTCTAGAATTCAATACATTTTATAGAGCTTGAAACATTTTCATTGTCCGTCCTGGTCATTTTGCCTTCCTCAAAAATAAATTTATATTGATTCATGAGGCACCACACTTTTTCATTATTCCAGCTAGGCACATTTTCAGATTATTTCTCCAAAGTTTACCCTTTACAAAAGCATTAAATATAGCGTGAGATGGAATTTTCTGACTTCATAAAAAAAAAAGTAATAGTTTTCATCTAAAGTTGTAGTCTCAGGTTTTATTACAGTACCTGAATTCTGAATATTGTATTTGTAGATTTGTGTCCAATTTCCCCATGAATATTTTTAGAAACGTGTTACACACAAATGTTGGCAATCTACAGTTCTAAAATTGTAAAAAATATATGTATTTTTTTGAAGAAGAGGTATATGGAACATTACACCATCCTTAAATGGGGACTTGTAAAGATATACCAATTATTGAATTAAACTTTAAACTGAAAGTTGCAGAACAAGGTGATAAGAATAGGAAAGAAACTATTTTCTTCCTGGGAAAGTAAGTAATTTGACTTTAGGTCAGCCTTTTGGAATGCAGTCAGGAAAACCAAAGTAAGGTATGATCTGCAACTGGCAGGAAGATGGAAAAGACAGTAAAGAAGTGGCTCAGTGATTTCAGAGTAAGATGAGGATAAAGGAACTCATTACCCATTTATTACATGGAGAGAAAAGCAATAACCCTGGATACCAAAAAGCCACAGGTTTAAAATTGTTTTGTTGAAGGTATTTTTTTTTCAAACTGATTCAAAATTTCACAGCTGAGATGAGAGGATTAGAAGGGCTAGCTCATTGAAGAAACTGTTCAAAATGCTCTCAGTATTGTGACTTCCTATCACACTCATTATCTGAACACCTTATTTTAAAGCATAACCATACGTTATGCTGGATTTTATCTAATACAAACACACATGCACGCACCCACACGTACATACACCTATCTGTTAGCATATCCTAATTAGATTGTAAACTTCCTGAGTGGAGAAACTGTTATTTACTTACTTTATAATGCCAGTTACCAGTTTAGAATAAACTGGATAGCAGATAATCTAAAAATATTGGTTACATTGAATTTTGAATTTAGGAGTAGTAAAACATCTGATGAAATTTATCAAAAGTGCCTTTCAGAAGATGTGACTTTCAGAAAAGTAAAATGCGATACACTGTCGCAGCTTGAATTTAATCTTAATTTTTCAGATGATGCATTAGATATTTATTTTCATTATGTATGTGTTTCAGGGCTTTCAGGTTTTAATTTTTATCAATGTGAGGAAAAATGCAGAAATATTTAGTAACAGAGACACTTTTAATTGAAACATTCTAGACAACTGAGTTTGGATGGTAGGCATTTGAGAAAAATTCACATTCATTGTCTAGCTTACACAATTAGCAGACATAAAATGATGGAAGCATAGAATCAAAAGCTGCTATGTCCAGACAAGGATTTTAGCTGCGCTCCACGAGAGGTGTGATGGTAACTACTCATCTTCAGCTCTGGTCCAACCTAGGAACGCCTCTCCCTCCAAAACATCCTCCCCAGCCCTCGAGGCAGGCAGAATGTTGACCACGAGGAACCCATGGAGGGCCAATAGAGAGCTCAGACACAGAGAGAGAGAGCTTTAGGACCTTGAAATCCAAAAAGAAGTCACTCCCAGGAAGATAAGTACTGGGAGCCAGGAGACAACAGAAAGCAGCGGAGAGAGAGAGCTGCATCCCTTCATCGGGTCATGAGCAGTGTATTTACAATCTGGATTTCCAGCTATTGTAGACCCAGAGACTGGTCATTTTTGCAGCTAGTAATGAGGGCCCTGATACAGCGAAGACAGCAGCTCCATGAAACACAGCACAACCACGAATACAATGGTTTAAGACACTGAAGACAATCCAAGACAAAGGCACCTAAAGCAAAGACACAAATCTGAGCCCATCCAGAAAAGAGATGAAAATATAACTGCAAGAGTATCACTGTACAACGTATGTAAGTATCCTGAAGTGGGGGGAGTAAACCAAGCAGACACTTGGCTCAGATCCTGGCATTTTCCATTTGATCCTGGAAACAGGAAGCTAACCATTCTGAGTCTCAGTACCACTTACTTTCCATGTTATGAAAAATGACATGCGATTATTTAAAAGCCCCTGCTCTGGCACTGGACAGGTTACAAGTGCACAGCAAGGTGGTGCCTATTTTATTATAATTATTATTTCTTTCTTTCCCTTCTTGTTGCTCTAGTTATTCTTAAGAAAAATGAATAGGACACTTTCATGGTTCTCGTTCTGTAATGTCACTTCAGTTACTTTCTAATAATGCTATGTTTTCTTCATATATCCAGAGTTACAATTTCAGTCAAGGTCATGTAGGTGAAATGGATAAGTGATGCCACCTCCAGAAAGGAGGCCTAACAAGCCAGTGTCTCTTTTGAGGCAGGGGGAGGGGGCTCCAGAAAATAGTGGCTGGGGTTTTTATTAATTATTTTTAGCTTATATCTTTATAATTATGAGATCAGGACTAGAGATAATTGCTTGAAGGGGTAGTGGAAGTACTACTGTTTTACCACAATTTTAAAATCTAAGAACATTGGGCATCAGAATTTTTAAAATGTCCCTACAGAGGGTTCAGCACAAAGTGCATAGTACATGCTATTTTGTCTTTACAAGGGAAGGAAATGAAAACGACACAGGTTAATCAATTTCACATGATCACATGTTAATTATTAAATGAAATCATGCACTTGTTTTCCTTCAGATGCTACTAAGTGAAGCTGAATCCAGACTCTACAGCAAACATTATAATATGAATCACAGAATAACATTTAGGATTGGGATTTGACACTTCAAGTCTTTCTTTGATATACCATCATTTGATACATGAAGTTGCTGAATTACGTTACTTGTTACTTTCCTTGACCTGGTGCTGCTTTAGAAGACATAATTACCAGGAATTTTGATCTCTCTGTCACTAAGTATGAATTACTCACTTTGGAGAAGGAGAGTTGGAGGATCTGGAACAGAGCTGACAGTCAGTCAGCATTGCTGAAACCGTCTCCCACCTACACTCTATCCTCACCTGCTTCCACCTCACCTTCTCCTTCCTTCCAGAAAAAAGTGATGTTACTGCGATGAATCATTTGGGTTTAGTGCAGCGCAACCCTAAACTCCAGGAAGAGGCTTTTGTCTTCTTGATTTGTTTGGACTAATATGTCCATCAAAAGAAAAATAAATAACATAAGGTCCAAGAATCAAGACCAGACCACAGCTATCATAAAGAAGAGTTCTGTGTTCCACTGTGCGAATGTGCATGAATGTGTCTCTTACTGGTGATTTCACTGCTCTAAGTACTAAGTTCTATTCATTCAGTTCGATTAGCACAGGGTTTTCTATTTTGAATTTTGTTCACACAGAAAAGATACATATGTCCAAATTTAATTTGTGATCTTTTAATAAGCATTATCAAAATGATCACTAGGTTGGGTGCCGCTGGTATGACCACTTACTGCCCAGTTACTTATAATTTCAGATATTCAAGGCAGGACCACCCTTTATGTTCCTCAAAATAGAGTTGGCTGAATAATTATTTTTTAATGCAACTATTTACAAAAACAAAGCGTATTTTTTTTACTATACCAAGAGTGATTTATTAGAGAAAATACTATTTGATTTCAGAATTTCTCAAATCTAGCAAAAATATCCATAAAAACTAGATTCAGAGAAAAACTTCTTACACACAAAAAATTACTAAAATAACTCATGTCCACACTTTCCACAAGTTTCTAGCAGAAGTCTGAACTCAGAAGCTTTTCCCTGAAACATATTCCCTTGAGAAAGTTTAAACAATTGGGTGGAAATGACTGACAGAATGCTTTCTTTAAAATAAGTGACGGCCACCTGTAGCTCAGTGCTGTTCACATGGAAAGACCTTAATAAATGCTGCTGATGGATGTGTATGTTTTATGTACATACTCCATTAGCATCATTGATACACATTCTTTGTACCATGATGCTTTAATTAAACATGAAGTGCCAGTTTTTATAATTATGGTTTAGAGTTCAATCAGTCAGCTACTCAACAAACATTTATTAAGTTCCTGCTATGCGTGTATCCATTCATTTAACAAATTTTATTCAATGCCTACAGTATGCCAGATGCTGGCCTTATCTTGAGAGATTCCACAGTGACTCTAATCGACAGTTTCCATTTCCTCCAGATACTTGCTGACCAGTGAGGAGGGAGGGAACATAAAGAAGAAAGCAAATAAATATGTAAGACTGGTGCTAAGTGCTTAACACAGGGTAATGGGGTAGTTTGACTTGAAGGAGAGGGAAGACATATTTTAGAAAAGAAAGACAGGAAAAATCTCTCTGAGAGACTGGCTTCTGAAATAAATGTAGTTAACCATTGAAATACCAGAAGGAAGAAATATCCAAGCAAACAGAAGAGTTAGGGTAAAAGCATGGGAATGGAAATGAGTTTAGTTAATTTGAGGAACAAAGACTAATATGGCTGAAGCAAGAATAATAAATATTTTTCTTTCATCTTAATTGTAATGAGAAGGCACTTGGACAGTTTTAAAAACCAGGTTTATAGAAGAATACTTAGTGCAAACAATTTGTGCAAGAAAAATTCACCTATTTTAAGGATGTATTTCAATGAGTTTCATCAAATGTGTATAATCATATAAACATCACCTTCCCAGCATAAGTAAGATATAGAATATTCCCATCACTCCAAAAAAAACTACCTTGTGCCTTTTTGCAGTCAATCCCATCTCCTATCACAAGCCACTGAGAATCACAATAAATCTGTCATAAAAATGGAATCATAGAGTAGACAGCATGTAATCTTTTGTTTCTGGTTTTCTCCACTTAGTATAATGCTTTTGAGACTCATTCATGGTGTTGCATGTTGATTTGAAATCCCATTTGATCTCTAATAAGCAATGTTGACTTAGCAATTAGATATACAAGTCTGGACTCAGGGAAGAGATTATATCTAGAGTCTCAACATCTAGATGATATTTAAAACCACGGGATGAGATGATATCACCAAATGGGAGAATGAGGGAGTGACACCAGGGGCCCTGCAATGTTGAAAAGAGGCAGAGAAGCCTGTAGCTTAAGAAGAAATATCCTGTGAAGTAGGAAGAAAATAAGTGATATCACAGAAGCCAAAAAAGAAGGCATTTCAAGAAGGAGAGAATGGTCAGCTGTGACAAATATCAAGCAAGATGAGACCTCACTATTGACTTGTCAAGCTGGAAACTGCTGATCACCTTGATGAGAGCTGTTTCAATGGCTCTGTGCCAGACATTGAAAAATGCTTGGTATGACAGTGAACAAAGGAGTGATATTGTCTCTTGGAATCTACTGGCTAATATTTGTGTTTTCAGTTTGGCTCTTTATTAACTCTATATAGAGACTGGAAATTTAACATGTAACTAGCTATTCAACAGAAGAGTTCAGAACTTTGGAGAAAATTGGGATTCTTTGATTCTTCCTCTTCATCCTCTCAATAAAAATTTGATACAACTACCCTAAAGAAGAATGAGTTGTTATCATTCTAATGCCAACCATGAGGGGAGAATACCATTTCTTTCTCTCATATTTAAAGGAAGAGATGTACTTTTTATCAATTAATAATTCAGAATATGTTTGAAGACACAACCAATTAGCAGCAGTAATTTGCATTTTATGTTTTTTCATTAGTTTCCTAAGTCCTTTTCTGCTGTTTCTATAATGAAAATGTCATCTTTCAAAGGTGAATAGCTTTTTTGTATTTGCTTGGTAATGAGCTTTCTTTAATTATCAATTGGCTAATTTCATAGGTTTCAAAGAAAACTTAGCTGTTGGTGCTGAAAGACCAGCAAACTCATGTGATATCGCTCTTTAACTTAGTGCCAAAATTATTTCTCAGCTAAAAATGTATTGGGTAGCTTTTTTGTTTCTACAGTTTGTTGTTGTTGTTACTTATTTTACTGTTTTTGCTGAGCTTTTCAGTATGGATTGGATCCACCAAACATCAAATACAAGCTCTACAAAGTGTTGTATGCTTGACTTATTTAATCCAAATCCCAGTGGTATATTCCCCCCACAGCATTACAGGAAGATCATTGACAAGTGAGCATAAGACACCACACAAGTAAAAAACCTGCATCATAAATTACTTCTTACTCCAAATACATGCAAATTTTTATTCTCTGGCCTAACCCACCAAGGGTGAAAAGGACTAATACAAAGATGTGTCTAATATATTTTAAATCTAACTGACAAGCTTTAAAAACATAAATCCAATAGTATCATTAATAAATGTCAGTCAGGCACACTGGAAACTCCATTAAACATCTGTGATTTAATTGTTTAATTGTTTAACAGGTGAACTTTCACTCTGAGTGGTATCTTTAAGCAACTGAGGGGTCTGGTTATTTAAAACTGGTGGAGTCTAGTTGTAAATATTTATATATTTATTGTCACCAAAATGAGCATTATGGTTCTCTATAGCAGCATAAAGCAAAAGAAAAAAGGGAGGAATTATTAAAAACAACATATAATCCAAAATGAAAATTGAAAAGGATAGCACATTTATGCGAGAGAAGGTATCTTTGTTCTTCACAGGCCTGAGGAAAGTGGTGACATGAGTAAAGTTTGGTTTCTTAGACTCTTCTTATCACATTCCCTACTCCAGATATAAAGACCAGAACTTCATTGCCACAAACTTCCACAATCTATCACCAACAGACCAATCAGTCAGGATAGATCTTACTATGCTGCAATGACAAGCAACACCAATATCTCAGTGGCTTCACCCACAGGAAAGTCTGCTGCAAAATCCAGGGCTGCAAGTCCTCCGTGGTAGCTCACCAACCTGACTCCTTCATCTTGTGGTATCTCTCCCTCCACATATTTCATGCTTTCCACAGCAGGGGAAAAGAGCAGTGGAGAGTCCTGCACCAGCAATTAGATGCCTCAGCATTGAAGCCCTCTTACAACCTAAAGGCCAGAACTAATCATGTAAGCCTGCCCCACTGCAAGGGATGCAGCAAAGTGTAATTCTCGTGGTGCCCAGAAAAAGAGAAGCATCAAAAATGAGTGAGCACTAGTAGTGCTGGCTCTGCTGAAACAATGCTCAAACTCTCAATCTTTCCTACCTCTGCAAAATTTGCTCAGAATTTGATTTGCAAAGTTATCAGAGACCTTACCATCCTGACACTTGTGTCCCTCATGGTACACATGAGCAATGCAAGGGAGGGGAATGGCCTTGTCCTGGGTTCCTCAACCCCCTCAATAGGATTTCTCTGACCATTCCTGTGATTTTCCAGCTCTACTCTGGGCTGAACTCTCCTCCACTTCAGACTTGTATATCAAATGCCTCCTAGCATCTCCACCTGTGTGTCTAAAAGGCATCTCAGACCAATAGGCCTCAGACTGAACTCCTAATATTTATGCAAAAATCTGATCCACCCAATCTCAGTCAATAGCTACACCATGTTTCCAATTGCTCAGGCCAAAACCATGAAGTCCTTCTTGACACTTTCGTTTCATACCCTACATCCAATCCATCAGAAAATTCTTTTGCCTTTAACTTCAAAATCTGTCCATGGATGACATAAACTGGCTGAGTCATCCTTTGGGTAGTTCAGTGCCTCTTCCACTGGGGGAACTCCCTGACATATGTTAAGATGTGATGCAAATATCTTTACACTCTGTGCCCACTCCCATAGGTCCATCTGCATGCCTCTTGTCCAGACCTATCAGTCCCCAGTATGCTAATCTTGCTCCTTCCAGAACATGATCAATTAGCTAAGCCATTTTGCCATTGCCCATCAGTCCACATTTATCCTCACCTCAGGCAACTTCTCTCTCCAAAGAAAGTGGACTACCAAATACAATAACCAAAGTTGTGTCCACTGGGAGAATTCCCCCTCTCCATTGTCTTTCAGGCACACGTTAGAATGGGGTGATAGTGTACCAACAGTCAGTGTTGATATTCACGAGCCAATATTAACATTGACAAACATGCCAGTCCAACCCATTCACGAACCAAGCTTGGCTTTTTCCCTCCTCTGTCAGCTAATCATAAGGAACCTCACTCCACCCCATAATGCCTAGGTGTGAATAAAATTAAAGATGCTGGTACAACTGTGGTGGGTGACGTGGGGATAGGGGTTTCTGTTCATGTAGTTTACCTGTACCCTCTATGCCTGCCCAGATGTTCTACTTCAAGACCCACCAAGTTAGATTATTGATGGAACCAACCTGGTAGGCCTGACAGTATCTAGCTCATATGGGCAGTCATAACCATCACATTAAATCTGCCCAGTTCGTAGCCTGATGGATCTGATTTTCAAGTAGTATATAGTTCTCTGCTGCAGATGGCACATGCCCCAGGAACTTAGGAGTTTACTCTCAGACCCTCCTATTGTGGCTTGGCACAGGTTCCATTGCAACATTTTTTTCCCCACTGATATCTCTAGTACTGTGGGGTTTGCCAGGTCATCTGGTCTGTATCACAGTCTAGATATGCTACAGAGTACTTTCTGGGTCTCACTCAAGATTAACAGTCTTTTACAACATCATTCAGCAAATAATTGGAGCAATATTTCCAAGTGCGAAGAATGCTGCCCACCAAAGCCTCAGGAGGTTTATCAAATTTTATTAATTCTTCCTTAGTCATGTGGTGGGCCCCTGAATCTACAGAGTTTGTCTCTACCCTCTGGACCTCACATCTCTTACTAAGGCTTTCAGGATACTTGCTCCTTGTAGCTTCTCACATGCAATTTATCAATACAAAATTATATTGATATTGATATAAAAAAACACATTGATGTCATCAATATTAAAAAAAACAGTATGATGTTCTATTGAATGTCTAAATGTTCCAGGTCCCTTTGGACCATATTATAACAGAGAGAAGGCGAATTCACACAGCCCCAGGGCAAGATCCTAACAGTATAATATCACTGTGCATGGGAATTGCTTCTGATATTTCTTCCTGATGAATATGCAAAACACATTTGGCAAATCAGTAACCACACATCCCATATCCATGGTTGTGTTAATCTGCTCTAACAAAGATACCACATCTAACACACAGGGCTTCCTACTTGGTTAAGTTTATAGTAGACCTCTCTTACTGTCCATGATCCCTTTGGTTTTAATAGGGACTAGACTATTGATTAAAATGGGGAAATGAGGGGACTACGATGCCTGCAGTTGCTGCACCTGCTAAGTATGTCCATTCTAAAGCCATATTTTAGAGCTGGGAAGTGACTCAACAGTCATGGACTTAGTGAGTCCATGAACCCAGAGGATCTAGGAAAGCATGATCTGGGCTAGAATTCCAAGTATTATCTCACTCCTACGTTCCTTTATCCTCAAAATGGAATCATAATATAGGGAGAAATGTCTTTGCAGCTTTGCCAGGTAGCTTAAAGGAAGGAAAGTGTAGAGGTCTTTGAAGCCACTGAATCAGCCACCACTTAAAAATATGCAACAATACCAGCCAAGATGGTGGAATAGAAAGGACCCTGAGCTCACCTCCTCTCAGGAGCACATGAAGGAATCACAAGAAGACAGGTTGGAGGGGCATACTTATGATATAATCAAATCCCATACCCTGAAGTGGGTGACCAGCAAACTGGAGAATAAAAGTACAGAGCTTCTCCCACAGGAGTGAGAGCTCTGAGCCCATATCGGGCTCCCCAGCCTGGGGATCTTGCACCAGGAAAACAAGCCCCCAGAGCATTTGGCTTTGAAGGCCAGCGGGGCTTCTTTTCCGGAGTCTCAGTGGACTGCAGGAAATAGACTTCACTCTTAAAAGCACATGTAAATCCTCACGTGCACCGGGATACAGGGCAAAAGCCATCATTTGAGAGGATCCTGGGCCAGACCTACCTGCTGGTCTTGGAGAGTCTCCCGGAAAGGCGGGGCCGGTCACCCTGGGGTCACAGGCGGCAGCGGCAGCCATATTTGGGAGCTCGTTCTACCAGGAGGGAGGTGGTGCTGACATCACCAGGGTGTGGGATCCGCCCTCCAGCTTCTTAGCGCCCAGACCGCAGCCCGACAGCCTGTAGGTGCCAGTGCGAGCCCGCCTCAGGACAAACGACAGAGAAGGGACACGGCCCCGCCCATCAGCAGATAGGCTGCAGACAGGCTTCCTGAGCCCACAGTGCACCTAGACGTAGACATGCCCCTAGACAGGGCCCTGCCCACCAGAGGGCCGGGACCCAGCTCCGCCCACCAATGGGCGGGCCCCGGCTCTGCACACCTGGAAGCCTCCACAAGCCTCCAGACCAGCCTCACTCACCAGGGCACAGACACCAGACCCAAGAAAACCACAATCCCATAGCAGGCCAGACCCCACCCAGGGACCAGCTGGGCCCAGCCCTGCCCAGTAGCAGGTTAACACAAGCTTCTGGATCTGAAATGAGCTCTGGGATCCCTGGGCCCTATGGCCAGACTCCAGGACCAGGCTCTGCCTGCCAGTAGTCCGGCATTAAGCTCAGGACCTGGCTTTACCCACCAGTAAGGGGACAGCAGCCCCAGAGTCTTCTAGACCCTGGCTCCACCCACCAGTGAGCCAGCACGAGTGCCAGGGATCTCCCAGGGTTCTGCAGCCAGCCGCCTCATGACCAAGCCCTGCTAACCAGCAGCCAGCAGCACCCACACAAGGCAGTGCCTGGCAACCAAATGGGTAGGGGCCAGCCAGCCCTACCAGACCACCCACAGTCAGCCTGCTACAGCAGAAGGACCCACGCAGCCCACCTAGGGGGAGACCCCTAGAATATAGCATGAGTGACAAGAGGGGAGTGCAATGCCAGGATGCATAGGAGTTCTACAGAGGGCCACTTTCCAAGGCTGAGAAACATGGCCAACCTACCACATACTTATAAAATACAAATAGCAACTTAGACAAAATGAGGCAGCAGAGGAACATGCTCCAGATGAAGGAACAAGATAAAACCCCAGAAGAAGAACTAAGTATAGTGGAGATAGGAAATCGACCTGAGAAAGAGTTCCGGGTAATGATTGCAAAGATCATCAAAGAACTTGGGAGAAGAAAGCATGCACAGAGCGAGAAGTTAGATGTTTTTAATAAAGAGTTAGAAAAGAACAACCAGAGATGAAGAATACAATAACTGAAATAAGAAGTAAGCCACAAGGAATCAATAGTAGACTGAATGATACAGAGGAACAGATCAGTGAGCAGGAAGACAGAGGAGTGGAAATCATTGCCACTGAACACAATAAAGATAAAAGAAACGAGGACAGTGTAAGAGACCTCTGGGACAACAACAAGGGCACTGATGTTTGCATTACAGGGGTCCCAGAAGGAGAGGAGAGAGAGATAGGGGCTGAGAACATATTTGTAAACGTAATAGCTGAAAACTTCCCTAACCATATTAAAAGCAGCAAGGGAAAAGCAACAAATAACATACAAAGGAACTTCTGTAAGGCCATCAGCTGATTTTTCAGCAGAATCTCTGCAGGCCAGAGGGAGTGGCATGATATATTTTAAATGATGAAAGGGAAAAACCCACAACCAAGAAAACTCTATCCAGTAAGGCTCTTCTTCAGATTTGATGGAGAGATCAAAAGTTTTACAGACAGGCAGAAGCTAAGAGTTCAGCACCACAAAACCAACTTTACAACGAATGTTAAGGGAACTTCTCTAGAAGAGAAACAAAAAGCTACAACTAGAAACAAGAAAATTACAAAATGAAAAAAAAAAGTCACTGGTAAAGGTAAACATACAGGAAAGGTAGGAAACCATCCACACACGAAGCGAGTAGGGAGATTAAAAGACGAAAGTAGTAAAATCTGCGATAAGCAGTTAAGGGAGACACAAAACAATCAGATGTAAAATATATCAAAGACAGTAATCATGAGGGGAGGAGAGTATAAATGCAGGATTTTTAAAATGCATTTGAAATTAAGAGGTCAGCAACTTAAAACAATCACCTTATATACAGACTGCTATATAATAACCTCATGGTAACTGCAAACCAAAAATCTACAATAGACATACACACAAAAAAAGAAAAAGGAATCCAAACATAACACTAAAGGTAGTCATTAAATCCCTAAAGAAGAGAACAAAAGAAGGGAAAAAAGACCCACAAAAACAAACTCGAAACAATTAACAAAATGGCAGTAAGAACCTACATACCGATAATTACCTTAAATGAAAGTCAAATAAATGCTCCAAAAGACACAAAGTGGCTGAATGGATACAAAAACAAGATATATAGATATAGATATACATATATGTATATGTGTGTGTGTATATATAAATGTATATGTGTGTGTGTGTATATAAATGTATGTGTGTGTGTATGTGTATATATATATGTATATGTATATGCCACCTGCATGAGACCCACTTTAGATCTAGAGACACATCAAGCTGAAAGTAAGGGGATGGAAAAAGTTATTCTAGGCAAATCGAAATTAAAAAAAAAAAAGCCAGAGTAGCAATACTTATATCAGACAAAACAGACTTTAAAATAAAGACTGTTACAAGAGATAAAAATGGAATCAAAACAGGACTTGGGGCTCCCAACCAGCAGAATCAATTTGGACTCTGGATTTAGCAACCCTTAAAAGATCTGGGTGTTTCTCTTTGTCCAGTACATGGTTACCAGAGTTAATGACCATAAATCCCTTTGGGGAATGATTAAGGGGAATCACTAGACTATTCAACTTCTGTGTTTACACAGGGTTCTTCATCATAGGAAATTAGTCTCGATTTTTGTCGGTGAATTCTGGATCTGAGATTTGGTTTAGGTCTGGAAAGGGAACTAGGAATTGTGACTTCTTCATTGAGGTGGCTGACCCCAGTCTTCTGCTCATTCTTCCTTGATCTCTTCTGACTAAATACTAAGCAGCATTTTCTTTGCCTGACTGTGTACCTCGTTCTATAAATACCAAGTTCTATCAGCCATCTCAATAGACCTCTGTGATTCAGGACACCTGGCTGCCATTTCAACTTTTCTATTATGATAATTAAGCCCACCTTACTTCTTGCAGTTAAGTGCTGCCACCTGGCCACTGCCAGTCTGCAATTTTTGTCTTTCCCAGTGCTGTTCAACTGAGCAGGTTTCATGGGCATTCAACCAGTGCAACCATATAGGGCTTTGCGCTCAGGAGGGTCCTCACACTTCGGGTTTAATGCTCTGTTGTCACCATCTTGAATTTGTCTTTGATAAGTGAAGTTTGATAGGACAATGGAGCATACACTAGGGACCTGGAACCTTGGATCATATGTGGTTCCAGCTTGCATTGTCTCCCTCACCCTAGGACAGGTTCTCCACCAACCACTCCTCTCACTCCCTCCCCCTGCCATCTTCCCTGCCCAGCAGGGGCCTGAGTGCATGAGTGAGAGACTAGGGTGAGGCACATGCACCACACATATGTGAGGGTCTGCTGTCACCCTGCAGGTACATATCTTGCGCCCAAGGAATCATACTTTAAATAGCAAATAAAAACAAACAAAAAATGACAGATCAAGAAGGAGATCAAAGAGGAAAGGAAGAGCCTTTTTCCAGATTTTTTCCAGATTCAATGAGACATAATTGACAAATAACATTGCGTGACTTTTAAGGTGTACAATGTGATGATTTGATACACTTACTTTTTGAAAAATGATTATCACAATAAGTTTTGTTAATGCATTCACCACCTCATACAATTACAATTTTTTTCTGTGGTGGTGGTCATGAGAACATTTAAGATTTTCTCTCTTAGCAACTTTCAAGTATACACAATAGTATTAAGTATATCACCATACTGTACGTTAGATCTCCAAAACTTATTCTTAAAACTGATGTTTATATCCTTTGACCAACATCTCTTCACTTCCCCCACCCCTGCCCTAGCCCCCGGCAATCAGTTTACTCTCTGATTCTCTGAGTTCAGCTTTCTTAAGATGCCACATGTGTGATATTATATTTGTCTTTCTCTGTCTGACTTATTTCACTTAGCATAATGCCCTCAAGTTTCATCCATGCTGTTGCAAATGGCAAAGTTTCCTTTTATTTTTATAGCTGAATTATTTACAGATAACATCTTTATGCTTTCAACTGTTGATGGACACTTAAAGTGATTCCATGTCTTGGCTATCGTGAATAATGCTGCAATGAACATGGGGTGCAGGTATCTCTTCAAGATAGTGATTTCATTCCCTCTGAATATATACTCAAAAGTAGGGTTGCTGAATCATACAGTGGTTCTATTTTCCCTTCTTTCAGGAACCTCTATACTCTTTTTTCATTGTGCCTGCACAAATGTACATTCCCACCTACATTGCACAGGGTTCCCTTTTCTCCATGACCTCCCCCAACGCTAATCTTTTTGACAACAGGTATTCTAACAGGTGTGAGGTGATACCTCATTGTGGTTCTGACTTGCATTTCTCTGATGATTAGAGATGCTGAGCACCTTTTCTTGTACCCGGGGGAACTCTCAAGCATCTACATACATAACAAATATCAGGGTACATTCTTTCCTTGTCAGGCCCTGACTTTGGTTTGGGGTTAAAAAGTTAAGAATATCATTGACTGCAGTCAAATACCCACTTATTATCAAACTTCCTGGCACAGGATTATCCAACAGAAAATTCTATCTGCGTAGCTATGTATGCAAAGCTAATTTCATTTTCTACTCAAATTTCACAGCTTCTGTGTGGATAACATCCCTACCCTTGTCATAACCCAAACTCAAAACTTAAGCATCTCTTTTGACTGCTCAAGAAGTAAACTCTATCTCACAATTTTACACTTCCATGACTGCCATTCTTAATTCCTCACTTTTGATTTTGCAGTTCCTCATTGTCACTCTCACTTTAATCACCCCATCACTCTAAGCTATGTTCCCTGTTATGGATTTTAACCTCCTAACTCCTCTTCCTACCTCTAGACAACCTTTCTATCCATCTTGTATCTGGCTATCAGATTAACTTCCCTGCAGCCCACCGTGTCATATGATGAGGCTTCGCAAACACTGTCAATCATAAAAAGTAAAGTACAGCCCCTTTGGATAGCCCTCCATGGATTGACTTTGTTCTAACATTACATAAACTTCCCTTTTATTATTTAGAATTACCTCTCTTCAGGTGCCAGCATCCCCGTGCCCTCCCTGTCCCTTCCTGCTGCTGTCTCTCCACTTGTTCCTCCAGCTCTGTGTGGGAATCAGTTCCCATCCATCCTTCCTGGCACAGGCTGGTGAACGGAGCTGTGTGGTTAAATGACCTGCCTTTAAAGCCAAACTGCATGTCACTTGCCAGCAAGTTATTTAATCTCTATGCGTCAGTTTCTTTTCCTGGAAAATATGGGGAGGGGGGTGGATTGCATCTACCTCGTAGGGTATTTTGTGAGCATTAAATATGTTAATATATGCTTAAGGCCCAGTGCCTGGTTTGTAATTAAAAGAGGTTAGCTATAAGTAATTATTATCATATTATAGTAGACTCCTCTGATTCCTCCAGTGAAAATAACCTATTCCCCCTCTCAAATACTATGATGATTTATTTGTCCTGCTTTAGTGATTTTTATCACTTCTTACCATGGGATATTTATTTGTATAGACATCTTAGAATGTAAACTTCAGTTTATCATTGTATATGCCAACTCAATACATTTCACATATTTAACATTAAATTTAACTAATGAATTGTTGGTTGTCAGATGAATATAATTGTGGTGAATACAATGAGGTTTATTTTTTCACTCTTAAGAGGTTATCATCACTGTCAAAACCTGGAGAAAGTATCAATAAAATTACGGAGAATCTGCCTACTCCACCCCTGCCTACATCCTCATTTGCGTTGATTATTATTTGATCATTATTTCTCACCAAAAATGAGTTGTTTGTAAAAATGGCAGTGACAATGACCCATTGAAATGTGGCCGACAAACTGTCTCTCTAGTTCCCACTCCCTATAAACACCACAGCAAAAAAAAAAGCCAAACCTTAACCAAGATCCAAAAAGGAAAGGCTTCTGTGGTTGCCTTCTCCTTCTTATAAATTCCTGTCATGGATTATAGCTCAATAATGGTACATCTATTCTGCCTCACATTATAGACATTTGCATGCCGGTCTTATCATGCTCACTCCTTTGCCATTAAGATGGAAGCTCCTAAGGTTAGAGGCCACGGCTCTATTTTTGTATCACCTACAGTGCTGCAAATAGTATGGCCAGTGTGGCTATATACTTGAAATACAGGAAAAGAAATCTTGATTTGTGCAGAGGTTGAACAGTGTTGAAATTGACTGAGAGTGTAGAAAGGATAGCACTGTCTGGCAAGAGAGCCAAATAATATAAGAACAATGTTGGGCTGTATATGAAATACTCCAGCACTCAATAGGCAGAGTTCTTATTCACCATAGCCTAGTGAAGGAGCTTTAGGGTTGAACCGAGTTAGTTTTGACTGTGTGCCTACCACTCACTAGATGTTTAATTTTGAGCACAGTATTTAAATTTTTCAAGTTTCAGAAAATCTGCATATGGGGTAACACATGCAAGGTTTACTGAACAGGACTCAATATATAGAGCATACACAGTAAGTGCTTGGTAATGGTAGTGCTGTTGAATATGACTTGATACCTGCTAGAATGTGAAAAAGGGAACAAGGCAAGGCTAGCTATCCTTTCAGGAATAACCAGAAAAGATGACATCAGCTATTAACTGAACAAAAGAAGACAAGATAAATCAGTACAAGACATAACAGTCATGTGCCTTTGTGAATACGGTGGGAAGTCCAGACTTGTGTGTTGGATGTGATCAGTGTTTTTCAGCCTCCTCTACTAGGTTGTACAAAACATTTAAGATATAAAATAGAAATCAATTTTATCAAATCAATTCACAGAATAGCGAGCCAGCAAATACCCACTTTACTCTTGCAGAGATGATATTTTAGAATGTTCATAGCTTATATAGAATCCCTGTGGAAGCAAGAGCCACCAAGGTAAGGTCTTCATCTATAACCACAGAGGGGGCATTGGAGGAAGAGTGAGTGCTCATTCCAATTAGTAATATCAAAGCAGTTATTTAAAAAAAAATTCCCAAGTTCCTCTAACACACTGGAAGAGCAAATAGGGCACAGGGAAGACTCACTGTTCTAAACATTCCCTTAGCCTGCCCCCTTTCTGCCCTGTGTCCCTATCTATTGATTCTTGGACCTCTCTGGTGCTGGAAACGCGGGACTACATAAAAAAAAAAAATATGGTAGCCAGGAAATCATCAACACTAAATTTTCACAGTTCGAGTGGTCTAACCACCCAGATTACCACTAACACACCTCTCTTACCTTGCCAACTTCCTTCCATGCCTACTCTCCCTCCCTACCATGCCATGACTGCCGCAGCAGAGAGAGCCAGACCACAGAAACCACATCCCTGAAGACAGCACTGTTTCCATTCACTGGTTTTTCAGTGGCTTCTTGGTACTACTGCTCAAGTCCAAAAATCAAAGACATGGAGACTTTTTTTAAAAAAATGAAAGCCTATTAATAAATGTAGAAAAGTAAGATTAGAAATACCACTTTAATGAGGCCAAATAAAACTGTATTTTGTACTGTTTTCTTTATTGCTTTAGTCAGTAAGCAAAGGTTTATTCTAGAATGATGGCTTAAAATAAAAGGAGGTCTTTGATCTTATTAAATATGTCATTAATACATTTAATTTTAATTTCTTCTTTGAATTCATGATTGATCCATTGGTTTTTCAGTCGCATGTTGTTTTGTCTCCATGCTGTCATTTTTTTCTCATTTGTTTTTCTGTGGTTGATTTCTAGTCTCATGCCATTGTGGTCAGAGGAGATGCCTGAAATAATTTCTATCTTCTTAAATTTGTTGAGGCTTCTTTTGTGCCCAAGTATGTGGTCTATCCTAGAGAATGTTCCATGAGCACTTGTAAAGAATGTATATTCTGCTTTGGGGGGATGTAATGTCCTAAAAATACCAACCAAGTCCAACTGTTCTATTGTGTCATTTAGTATCTGTTGCCTTATTGATTTTCTTCCTGGAAGACATGTTCAACGACGTCAGTGGGGTGTTAAAGTCTCCTACTATTATTGTATTCCCATCAATTTCTTCCTTTATGTCTGTTAATGGATTTACTTTAATATCCAATGAATCCCTAACCAGTGTATAAGATATGTTTGTTTCAAAATTCAAATATTCATTGGTTAAGTCTCATTAGGTAGGCAACATAGTCTCTGCTTCATGCAATAATTACAAAATATAAGAGACCTATCCAGGTATAGCTGAGAACAGAGGTTAAATTTTGTTTGATTTTATCCTATTTTTAGCTAATATTTATTGGGTGCTCACTCTTTGCAGGCACTTCACATGCCTTATCCCACTTAATGCTGGAAACCTCTCTCAGAGGTTGGTAATAAAATTGCCTCCATTTGACTAATGAGGAAACTGAGGCACAGAGAGCTTAGGTAGCTTGCCCAAGGTCATGCACTAGTCAGAGTCAGGACCTGAATAAAGACAGTCTGACTCAGAGGCCCCACCATCTACTCCCCTTAATGCTCTGCTCTATTGAGTCAGAAAGACAGGGCCATCCTCAAGTAACATGATCTCAGTTAAGTCAAAAATTTCTCCTAAATCAAACATTATTTCTGTATATTAAAATGTTAAATGAGTTGTATAATATTCAAAAATATTTATAAAATCCAAACTGTTTCATTTATTAATGACTGGCTAATGGCTTGTAATTAAAGCACAATCTGTTAAGCCAAACAAACAAAAAATTAGCTTACTGGTTTGGAATGTAAACAGAGAATTCATTAACTGACTGCTGGCTTTCCCTGCTGCTATATTTGATCTTTCATTAGCACATGGAGTGTACAGCAGGAATAGAGTAGACTGGCTTTCCTGGCAAGAAGATGTATAATACCTTTCAACTTTCAACTTTATTAAACCCTCCAAATCTCTGATATCTGTCAGTTTGAGAAAATGGGCTCACTCCTTCTTAGGAGCAGAAATCTGGCCCTTTTCCCTGACCACAAAAAAATACCAGAAGACCTTGGCTGTCTGTTTTGTAGATGCCTGCTACTGATTACTAGCGTGATGAGGCAAGAGCCCGTGAGTGACACTGCTCAAGTACACCAGAACCAATGGAGAAACACTGAGAATGCACGTCATGCCTAACTGTGGGTTAGCGATAACATTTGTGCACACACACAACAGACATTTATTATTTGACTTTTCGTTCACTGGTGACTTATGGGAAGCCACTAGATACACGTGAAAATAAATATTTGTTCTCAGCTACGGTCCTTTCTTCTTGCTTTTGACTGCGCTCTCGTCTCACATCTGTTCCTCAAACAAGGGTAGGTTTTAGAATTATAATACAAATACTTAACAGGAATCCATTCCTCAGAGAAAAACAAAAATAAAGCCCGAGGGTTCCGATTAGCATTATTAGAATATCTGGGAATAGGACTGCATTACTGGAAAAACACTTCGAGTTTCTGCTCTTTGAATTATTAATACTGGAAAGAAGAAAACTATGTTGTCCTTCTAAATATTCATTCCAGAAGTTTGCAGAAAATTGTAAGACTCAAACTCTGGAGTCTTCACAGTGATGTTGGGTTCAAATATAGTGCTCCTTTTAGGAATGACCAGTAGTGGTGGACAAACTCTTCGGCATTAAACTCCGAGTAAGGGTCATAAGATTGTACTTCATTCAGAAATAGTCTCCTGTTTCTTTTTTATACTTTGGACATTACTCTTATTTCTATAACCCTATTAAGCATAATTATTTTAGGCTACACATTTGATAATTCTAACATTTACAGTCTTCCTGGGTCTGTTTCTATTTTTTTTTAAATAATGAGTATATATTTTATGGTGTGTAATTTATGGGAATTTTTTTGGGGGGGGACCAATTTTAAGATACTTTAAAGAGAATTTTCATTTGCTTATGAGAAGTGAATACTCATTCTTAACTAATTTCTTTTTTTTTTTATGGTAAAGTGAAAGCAAAGTTTATTTAGAGAGATACACACTCCATAGACAGAGTGGGGTCTGTCTCACACAGAAGGGAAAAGGGCTTAGGAGATATACACTCCACAGGCAGAATGTGGGTCATCTCAAAAGGCGAGAGGGAGAGAAGCCAAGAGGTGTTGGAAGGTGTTTAGTTTAAAGTAATTTCTAAGCTCCATATCCCTTCCTCCCATATGAGTCGTGTTAATTCTGGCTGTAACCAGGTGAGTTTAGGCTCATAAATATAAATTCCCAGGGAAACATTTCTACCTTTCCCTCCCCTCCATCCAGAGCCAAGATGAGATGCCAAGTGTCTTCACTGTCTCCTTCACCAGAGATTTCTTTCCTAGTTTATATCCTTCCGTGGAAGGTGTCGCATTCTGCAGGTCCTGGATTTCTGTGAGATTGTCCTCCAAAGGTATAGCTTCCCCCACCAAGTCTTTGCTGATTCTACTTATCATCATGCCTTAGCTCAGATGTAACCTCTGCAGAGAATCCTTTTCTGACTGTCGGAAGTAGACAGACTTCCTGGTCATGCCATCCTATTTTATTGTCTTCATGCCCTGATCAATACCTGAAACTGTCTAGTTTTCTATTTCATTATTATTTTTAAAATCATCTTTCCCAATAGACTATAAACAGCACAACTGTTAGAACTTCCCCTTTTATTCATTGCTGCATCCCTAGGGCTTGAAGTGGTGCTTAGCCCAAAGTAGGCCCTCAAAAATTTATATTGAATAAGAAATTGATGGAATGAGCTAATAGGATGGGTTAACATCATGGACCACCACACCCCTTGATACACAAAAGTTAACTTCCTTCTAGTCTTGAGACTCAGGTTGACGGGAAAAAAAAAAAAAAAAGGCGAGGGGACATACAGGCTAGATACAATCACAATAACTGTTGTGCTTTGTCATTGTTACCTTGGTTCAACTGCCCTTTCCTCTCCCTCCACTTTGACCTGGGCACCCTGACATGTGGGTGGGGCTGAGAGCAGTCAGGCTTCTGCTGTGTGATAAAGTAGGAGATGAGATTCAGGTGTGACTGACCCAGGACTTGTATCCCTTAGTATTGTAGCGAGGACTTGCTGCCAGATGTCCGTCCTCTAGGAGGTGATGGCAGGATATGGTGCTAACTCCCTCTTTGGCATATGTCTTGGCTGGTACTTAGTTCACTTGAAAGAGTCAGAGATGATGGGGACTCCAGCTACATGTGAGATGTCCCCTGATAGGTCAGAGTATTGCCGCTTTGCCTCTTCTCCTTTTTCTGGCCTTAGATCTGGGTTTCTGTTCATCTTTTGTTTTCTGATCTCAGTTTGTAACTTTGATCTATAACAATAAATCTGCAACTGTGCCTGGTTGATTTCTTATCTCTGTACAGAAGCTTCCATACCACATTCCAGGTCCCCAACTTAAATCTCTGCTTCCTGTTTTTTTTTAACCATTGCTATGCTTTGACTTTGTCCCCTCCCATTTAAAAAAAAAAGATGAATTTAGGAGGAAAAATATAACAAAGCATGTTTCCTCAGGTATTTATTTCTCATTCCTCAGGCATTCACCTCCTATGAACATTTGCATTGTTCACAAGTCATATGTTCAGATAAATGATTTTAGACCCATGACACAATCCATATCGTGTGTTATGTTGGATCCCACTCAGGGGAAATGAATTAACGCAGCAAAACGTGTTATTAGTTGAGGCGAGAGTTGGCTGTGAGATTCTCTAGGGACCTGTGCACATTTGGGGAGTCAGCTGAGGGCTCAGAGGGTCGCATACACTGGGCTGGGTATGTACGAACATAAACACATGCGCAGAGCCCGAAAGGCCTTCCTCTGTGGAAATCTATTTGGGGGATGTAATCGCTCCGAGTAGGGTGGGGTTCTGTTCTTTGGTGTAAGGAAAATACATATTGATACTTTTCTAAGTAAAATTTTGTGGTTCAAGAAAATTCCAAAATGCTAAACTTTTCCAGTTTTATTGAGAAATAATTGACACACGTTGCTGTATAAATTTAAGGCTAGAATATTGAAATGGAAATAAAAATAAAAAAGTAACTGGAAATTCCTTTTATATCTCTAATGAGATCCAAAAGTGTTAACCGTTCAGATTTGCAAATTTATGAAGGAAAGCAGTATTTTAAAGTGACATTGCTTCTATGTCAGGGATGTCATCGTTGCTTGGATGTTCATCAAAAAAGTAAAGATTTATGATTCTTGAAAGTGTGAGATCAGAAGTGGCACTGATTCTCCATTATATGGCATATATTTCAGAGGCTGAACTTACGTTTGGAAGTAAATTAGCTTCATGGGACACATCGTGAAAGTAAGATTGGATTAGTTTATTTTTATCCTAGGACTGTTCTTAAGGGTATTCTAAGTAAGCTATGATTCTTTTTAAATGGAATCATTTCGCATTTCTCTCTGAAACTCATGCTAAAAAGAAAAAAAGAAAAATTGAATCTGTAGGGGGCCATAATCTGGTCCTGATGGTCAAAAGGAATACAACTATGTTTTATGAAATATCCTTCCGCTACTGACATGGAAGTGACATTATGTTCCCTTTAAAATATCCTTCCGGAGTTGTATAAATGAAAACATATTTTCCTCTGACTTCCTTCCTTCTAACTGCTCTTCACCCTGTCTTTGGTCTTTCTGCTCTTATCTGCCATTTCTTTTGTCCCTTCTTTGCCCCTCAACCCTATCACTTTGATCTGTATTTCCTTATAATTTCCACTCCATTCTTCTTTAATTTGAAACTTCCTTCTTTATTTCTCTAGCATCTTTTCTCTACTGCAGTGGAATCCTTCTTTGGAATCAAATAGTCATGTTGATTATGGAAAAAGGAAAACAGTGTCAGATGTTGCCCTCTGTCCATAAATAACAGAAACCCCCACAGACATAAGTATTAAAATGTTTTTCCCATTTTAGGAGTTTTGCTGGATGTCTTTGATCCGTGTGGCTTTATCGTAGACTATCTGCCTTTGAAGAATACGCAAGATGATGATGTATAATGCTGATTGCACTTAACGATGGATATTTTTATTCAAATAACTTCTCATTGAGTGAGTAAACTTACAGAGCTGACTTCTCCTTCAAATTAAGGGAGCAGATTGGTTAGGTTTAATCAGTCAAGGCTTCATGGAGGAAGGTGATGACACCCAAGATGGTCTCTTGAAAGTTAAGTGATAAATAATACCTTATATCAGGGATGTCATTTATGTGTCACTCATACTTCCTCTGCTGTACTTGGCTTTCATGACAGACATCACTAATCAACCAGAGCACCCTTTCCTGTTTCAACCTGGATTTGGCCCCACACTCCTTCTAAGCATTACAGGTAGTCACTATAACTTTACTGGATGTGTTACCTAAGTTGAAACCGATTTGCCCCCTTTGTTTTAGACAAGGTCACTGTACCTTTTTGTTTGTTTTACTTTTTCTGGGGGAGGTAATTAGGTTTATTTATTTTTAATGGATGTACCGAGGATTGAACCCAGGACCTCATGCATACTAAGCAGCTCACTCTACCACTGAGCTATACCCTCCCCCTATAGACAAGGTCACTGTATACACCTGATAGCCTCCCATCTCACAGATGCTACAATACACATAACCTATGAGGTAGATACAATTTAAAGGACACACACACAGGAGGATATTTTGCAACTCAGGAGAATTTAAGTGACTCACCAAGGTCACACAGCTGGTAATAGAAATAATTCAGCTCTTCTTATGACAAGATTGGTACTTTGTTCTCTACAGCTGCTTAAACAGCTAACTGTGGATGTGTGTCTCAGATATCCTTAAGAAGTAGCTAGGAAGTGGTAAAAGAAAATTCCAGTTGTGTTGGGGGAATTCTTGTTCCAGGGTCACAGCAAGGTGGCATTGAGGGTTGGTGTTGAGATAGCCTGCCACCTACTTGGGGTAGATAGGAAGTACTAAAAATGGAACCTAATGTTTCCCTGAAATTCCATTCCCCATCAACACTTCTATGAAGATACATCTCACCTCAATAGTGCTTGGAATCTCAGTGATATTTCTTTGGATTTGGGGAGTCTTTTTTTTTTTAAGCTTGTCACTACTGGTAAACCAAGAAACCAATTCAACTTGTAGTTTTTAATGGAAAAAGATATATCACATCATTTATTGTTACATTGGAAATCCACAGCAGTGCTTAGAGATAGTAAGAATCAGGGAAAGGACATTATTTTAAAGCTTGGAAAGTCACCAAAGAGGGAAGGCTTAAATGTGGGTGATTATAAAAAAAAGGCCACTGCATGCATGCATTGAAGAGAAACACTAGCTTTTCAGTTTTATAGGAGACCGGTCCTGCAGTATCCCAGGGAAGACTCCCCTCTCTTGGTCCTTTCCCTTCCAGGTCCCAATCTCCCCCTGCCTTTTTCACATAGTGTGAGTGGCAGAAGGACATTACTTTTCCCAAACAATCCAGGCAAAAGTTTCCTCCCAACCAAACATTTAGAAGATTAGATGTACATTTAAAAAATATTATAAGAGATATTCCATAGTTTTGCATGTTTGCATAATGATAAAATCTACTCCTTAGTTATTTTCATTAATAAGCTGAAAAATGCCATACAAACATAGAGTGGAATCAGCAAGGGGCGAACCTATATTGTCACTCTGATCTTCCCTCTACTTCATCAAGTTACTTGTCCTCAGTCCTCATCCAAAGCACTTTTCTTTTCCATTGTCACAAATCAAAAAAATGTCTCAGAATAATAGGATATTTCAAGAGGCATCCTATTATTCTTCATACTAGAACATATTTCCTTTCTCATGTTATTTTCTTACTATGAACTTCTGGCTAGGAAGAAAGAACCATGATCAACAACCCAACCTCCTAAACACTGTGTAGAGTTCTGAGCATATGCTCATTGGATCAACTAATATTTGACTCTGCAATTATGTAGGGAACTTGTAGTTCTAAAAATTTTTATCTTGAGGGGAATAACACATAACAGTGCAAAATATAGTATACACCATATTTTTATGCTGATGAGTCAGTATTATTTCCATGTGATTTTAATGAATCTTTTCTCAGTTATTTGTAGAAATGAGTTGTTTAAAAATCAATTATGTGAAAATGAAGGCCCTCTCTGCATCTCATTCTGCTAGAAACCAACAAATTTGAAAACTAATATCTATATTATTCATAATGTTCTTCTCTTAAGGAGATGGAAACTGAAATTTAATTTTGGAAGATGGGATTTGCTAATTGATCTCGCTGAAGTAAACTACTGAGGAAATGAGAATATAAATGGGTTTAAGAAAAAGGACATGCTGTAATACAAATTTATGAAAATGCATATTATCCATGATTCTATTATATATTCCAAGAACTTACATTAATTCATTCCTATGGCTTTTAAGACCTCTTTCAAAGGAAAAAATCATATTTGCTTATGCTAATGCTATTATTTGTTATGTGAACATTGGAATAAAGTATTCTTTTGAAATAAATGTTAGTTTTTCCCAGATCCAGAAATCCTAATATAGGGAAATAAAATCCGGGACTTTGTATGTTCATGAGTGAATGTAAGTCTTTACTTTCTGGGAGATTGAACAGTAGTAGCAAGGGACATGCTGTCAATGAGCTAATGGTGAGGGTCCTTTCAGGGTCCCTAGCTTGGGAGTTGGCATAAATTCTTCAGAATCAGAAACATCTAGCTCCCTTAGAGGAGCTCTAGTTTTTAAAGAGCAGAGGGGAGAGAAATCAATATGCAATATTCACAAGTAACTAGAGAGCTAGTGTGAATAGCTAGTGTGGGGCAGCAGATACATCAGTAACCATCTCTTTTGTTGAAGAATAGATTAGCATTCATATTTACTCTCTGATCCATTGAGAAACACACACACAGACACACACACCCATACCCAAGCTACATCTGCTGGAGTCTCATCGTCATCTTGATCAAATTGAGAGTTTGTATGCTTACTTTCAAGACTCTAGCTTTCTATTCTTATGTATCACTTTGAGGATCTGTAAAGCAGATGTTCTTCTGGTATAAATCCATGTGCCTTAAATTATTTTAGATCCTTTCAGTAAATCACCCCTCTCTAGTCTCTTTCCAGGAAACACTGTTTCTGGGAAACGTGAACACAGGTGACTACTATACACAGGGGGAGTGTGATAGAGGGAACCAGCAGTAGGGCATTTGCTCCCAGTCTCCAGTGTCCCCACTAGCACCACACACATCTTTGATCTTTGAGATAAACTTAGGAAAAATATTCTTTCACAGTAAGAGAAAAGGAAAGGAAATAAAAGAAAGAAAAAAAAAAAAAAGGAAAGGAAAGGAAAAGAAAGAGAACTGTAGATGCTAAACAATTTATCCAAGGTCCCTTAGGAGAGTTCACAGCTGGTCTGTTTTGAGGTGGAGGCTGCTGTGACCATGTGCCCTCTGTACCTCTGAGGCACTTCCAGCAGAAGGGACATGTGCTAGCAGCTACCATCACTGCCCCTCACCCAGGAGAAACTGATGAAGAAGGAGTGTCTTGCCCATTCTGGTCTTGCACTACCAGTAGCCTCTCCATCCCTTTGCTCACACTACCACTCCAGTCCCATATAACAGTTTTTTTAAAGGGAATTTTCCTTTATGGTATAAAATAGATATTGCCTGCTGAAGATTTTAGAACTTGTGGGAACAAAATCACTCTCTAGGTTGGCCAGATACATTCCTCACTTGCTAGGAAACGATCTGACTCTTAATTCCACTTTCACAGCGTGACTATTGCCACTGTCTGCCGGGTGCCCTGGAAAACCTAATTAGACACAGGGGGTGAACATTTTACTTTCACTCAAGATAATATTCCTCCTGGATAAATCACTCTGGGACCCTGAAAAATAATAGTGTTTGACCGGCTTGATTTTAAAAGGACTAAATGAGCCTTCAGATTGTTTGGCTTTATTTGATACTTTAACACAAGGTACAATCTACATGATATATGGTTGGAAAATCTTTTCTTCTCTTGAGGGCAATTTTTACTTTAAACAAGTGCTCTAAACAACAAGGCTAGGCTTGACCCAAATTAGAGTGCAGCTATGTAACCTTTCCCAATTTTCTGTAGTTCCTTTGATATGATGAGAATCAATTTTCCCTCCTCCCTCCTTGTAAGATGAATGTTTTAAAGATGATACTGTCCTTTAGCAAGAACAGGACACTGTGATCTGAAAAGCTAGCTTATGTCTCTATTTGCCCAAATCTTCCTGTGTATTCATTTCATGTGGGTCTCTTCTGTATGAGTGGTGCTTAGTGGTAGGTGGCCACACAGACACTCTAATCAAGTCACTGTGTCTGATTTGGACCCATCCTTCCCTTGTGTGGTTACAGACCCTGGTTAGCAGATCCTGACCTCTCTGGCCCTGCCCAGCTGTGGACAGAGACAGCCCCTTTACTTAGGCGTGGCCCTCCCCAGCATCTGATCTGGTGCTGAACAGATCAAAGAACACATGGGAAGTCTCTTCTCCAACAATGAACAGGGTCCAAGTTAGATATGTTTATGCAGTCTGATGTTCTGTGTGATCTGTGTAAGTGCACTGCTACAGCTCCCTGAGGGTCTCAGGCTTTCCCTAAGCCCTGCCTTGCTGGTCTGGTTTCAGGTTTTGGTTTAGTATCTCAGTTCCCCTACAGGGACTGGAAGCCCAGTTCAACTCTAGCTTCTTAGTTGGGACTCTTACTTTCTCTAGTCTCTGCTGATTGTCTCCATGAGGAGCCTGGACTCTGTCCTCAGCGTCACCCAGCTCAGAGCTCAATGAATTGATGTCCACCTCCTGTGTGCCCTGCACTGAATGATGATGTTTTCATCCCAACTCTCTTCAAAAATTGCTTGGCACCCATGTTTGAGCCTTTAAACTGCATCAAAGTGAACTGACTTAGATCACGTCCAAGCTCACCCACACTCAGACAACTCTGTTGGGCTGGTGGATGGCCCTCATCTCTTCACCTCTTCAGGCTGACCACACATGGTCTGCCTTTCTTTCTCTTTTCAAACTCTGACAACCCAGTGTACCTGGAGGGCAACCCTTCCTAGAATTACTAATTCTTCAGTATTTTGTGTGTGTGTGCGTGTGTGTGTGTGTGTGTGTGTGCTTCTGAATGTGCCTCAGCATCTAGCATGAGATCAGCCATGGACTGGCTGGTGTTGATGATGGAGAAAGGGTAAGAAATGCAAGAAATGATTTTATCTAGAAAGCATCACAGAGCTAAGAAAAGTAGGTTCTTATCTCATGCCTTCTACTTAATAATTAGGACCCCTAGTGTCTGGTGACTCGGTCCCCCACTTGCAGAGCTGGCCTCATGAGCAGCAAATGTGATACTTATGTAATTGCCTCACCATGTCTGGAGAGAGTGACAGTCATGACGATTTTGTTCTGTAGTGCTGTTCAGGCAATACTATATCATGAGTATATTATGAGTTGAGAGGTCTTCACTGGAGACATAAGGAACACTGTGTCTCAAGTTCCACCAATTGACTTACCAAGCAAGTCACTTATGTGCAGGGACTCTGTGCTGGGCATTGCAGGTAGGCAGCTGACTGACCTAAATTACTCATCAGCTGAGTCATGCCCCAGCTGCTGAGCGGTTCCATAGGGATACTTGATACTGTTTTCCCACTTACGTGATCTGTGCAGATTTTGTTCTGGTTGATTATTCTATTTTTATTTCTTCTCTGCTTCCAGAGAAATTTCACTGCCTTGTAGGCATGAGTAAAACTCATGAGCCGTATATTGTGAAGCAGATGTAGCCTGCTTTCAACTCTTTCCTCTCCAATATTCTCCTGCAGCAGCCAGAGGAACTTCACATTCCTCTGAGTTACCACTGCACTCAGTCAGTAGTTTACATTGTGCAGGAATTTTCCTGTGCATTATTCATCTTTGGGTTCTTAGTGCCTGGCACGGTGGCTGGAACAATATGAATACTCAGTAGATGCCTGTTGAATGAATAAATGAATGAATGTCCTACTTTTAAAATAAGATTTTTATTTTTAGATCTGCTATAGATTTATAGAAAAACTGAGAAGATGGTTCAGAAAGACCATATACCAGCACTCAGTTTCTGCTATTATCTTACAATAATGTTATATTTGTTACACTTAATGAACCAATATCAATATATAATTATTAGTAAAAGTCCATACTTTATTCAGATGTCTTTAGCTTCTATCTAATGTCCTTTTTCTATTCTAGGATCCCACTCAGAACACCACCACATTACAGTCACTTGCCATGTCTCCTATTAGGCCCCTCTCGACTCTGACAGTTTCTCAGATCTTCCCTGTTTTTTTATGACCTGGAGGGTTTTGGGGAGTATCTGGTTTTGTGGTTCCTCTTCTGTTTCACTTGAGATTACTCTAGGGTCATGTGATTTTGAGTGGAAGACCACAGAACTAGGTACCATTTTTACCACCACATCACATTAACACATCATGACAACACACTGTCAACATGACTTATCACTTGATGCTCATCCTGATAATCTGTCTGAGACAGTGTTTGTCAGTTTCTTCCATGGTAAAGCTACTCTTTCAATCCTTATCTTTTCATACTGTGCTCTTTAAAAGGAAGTCACTATGTGTAGCTCACACTTAAGAGGTGAGGAGCTATGGTTTACCTTCTTGAGGGTAAGAGTACATCTGAAGGAATTTGGAATTTTCCTGCATGGGAGCATTATTTATTATCTCCATTTCTTTCTTTATTCAGTAATTTGCTTGAATCATGTGGTTTTACGGGCATTTTCCACCTTGAGTAATAATCCAATCTATTTTATTTTTCACAATCAGATTGGACATTCTTAGGAAAGTAGAACTGACTCTTGCTTCTGTCTCTCTAATTGCCTGACACACACAAGGTGACCCCAGAATAGACACTTGTTAGTTAATAGAACTAAAATAAGAATTGAGCTCCCAATGTCTGTAACAATATCCCAAAGCAGCCTAACTGGTCTTTTGATTTTATCTTACTGTATTTAACTGCCCTTTTGAAAAAAATATGTCAGAAATTGAAAGATCCTTAGAAATAATCTAATCCAATACTCTCATTTACAGATGGTGAAATGTAGGACTGGAGAGAAAATTTATGGACCCACATGTGGGATGAGAACCTGCTTTTCCTAACTTTCAGTGTGGTGCTCTTTAGACATACTGCGTACGGTAGCACCTACTAGAGTGTCTGATGTTCTAATGTATTCAACGCAGGTTGGTTGAATTCATATCTGTAGGCAAAAATGAGCGATCAAAGAGATTTTTCTCTGTTCTGTTTTTGTTTTGCAAAGTGAATTTTTACTTTTAACTGATCTGTGAGGCAGCAGTGCAAGAAAGTGTGGGAGTGGGGATAAGAATGATGATGAGGTGATAAGTTATTAAAGTAGACCAAGTGAGTGATGCTAAAGGCCTGTGCCAAACCATCGGCAGAGGAAAGAGGAGATATATTGAGAGGCATTTTAGAAGCAGGAATGGTGTAATCTGTTACCAGTTAATATGGAGGGTGAGAAAGAAAGAGATGTTGATAGTGACTCTAGGGTCCCTGGCTTGGGCAATCAGATGGAAAGTGCTGTCACTAATCAAGACACAGCAGGTTTGGAGGGGAAGATGAACTTGTTAGGTGTGAGATAGCTGTTTGACTTTTCGTACTTCTAGTGGGTAACAGGAAACACGTGTGGAGCTTAGAAGAGAAATTAAAGTCCAAGGTATTGATATAAGAGTTACTGTCGATGGACCGATGAAGCCATTTGAGGCAATGATGTCACCTAAGAAAAGCAGAGAAAAGATGGGACTGACACCTGAGTTCAGTAGGGACAGAAGATAGAAGAGGCAGTAGGGAGTAAGAAGAAACCATCAGAGAACCAAGTGTGGAGGTGTGTGGGTTAGCTAGGTAAAAAGGGACGGTGAGTTGGTTAAATTCTGGGGTGAGATCAAATCAGACGAGGGTTTAAAGGAAGCTGTTGTGAATGACAGTAATCAGGTCATGGATGACCTTAGCAAGAGTCGTTCCAGTGGAGAGGTGGAGGGCTTTATGTAAAAGGACAGACACTGCAGAAATAGGGGGCTAGATCAAACCCAGCATTTTCATTATGATTCTTCCTGGATTAAACTACCTTCATTTTCAAAGATTACAGAAAACTACATGAGAAAGGATTTAAGTTAAGTAAGAAGACTGTCTTGTTTTTGTTGTTGTTGTTTTGTTTTGTTTTGTAGGGGGCAGATAATTAGGTTTTATTTTTGGAAGAGGTACTGGGGATTGAACCCGACTCACGCAGGCTAAGCATATATTTTACCACTTGAGCTATACCTTCCCCCCTTAATTGTTTTTATCAGACATAGGAATAGGTTAATGGGGTTTTTGAACCTCTCATTTAGGAGAGTTTCAAGAGTAAAGATGTGGCTATTTTAAACTGGTATTAGTTAGTCTTGCACAAATGAAGAATGCCTCTAAATTCCCCTTTAGGCCTTTGGCTCTTATTCCATAAGTCTGAACATGTAAAACTTCAAGGAAAGAGTTTTTAGTTTTGCAGTGTACTTAGAGAATAAATTTGCCCTGTCTGAAAATATTGAATTTGCTAACTAGTTGATTTATTCAGAGGTCTCTGAATATTTTAGTATGCAATCAATTGTACTTTTAATAAACCATAAACCATGTTTACTGCCTTATTTATTGAATTTAATCAAAATGACTTGGTGGCTAACTCGTATAGTGCTCTTGACAGGCCTCAGACATGGGGTCTAATTACTGGAGACAATAACACAGCAAGATAATAAGATGATTTTATTCTTGAAAAGTGGAACAAAACAGGGCCAAGCAGACGATTTTTCATTTGTTCGGGGGCAGAGCTGGCCTGGAAGACGGGAGGCCAACATTGTGAGAGTTTCCCGTGGCTCTTCTGGTCTTTTAGCAGGTGCAAGTGACACAAGATCCCTATTAAAGAACAGCCTTCCCGGCTCCTCACAGCCTCACTGCTGTGTTTGCCCAGAGGTGTAAATAGATTCAAAGGTCATCTGCCTCTTAACATCCCACTTCTCTTCTTTTGGGGCCATTTCAGTTGAAGTTACAGGCATTAAGACGAGGCAGCTCCCCAGCCGATCTGAGAAAATCAAAAGAGCCCTTCTACTCCCCACAGAGCCTTTCACAGTCCTCTGGGTCTGAACACTCCAAATGATTTGATTACGTTTGGTTATAGTTGCAATATTGATGGGAGTCAGAGATGGCCTGGAAGGGTCGAACTGTGCTTTATGTCTCCTTGTAGTCACATAGATCAGAGTGTGTTATGTCCACATCACCTGCAGGGAAGAATCGCCGTCATCTTTCTAAAAACAAAATGTGCTGTGAAAACTTTTATAGACCTAAAGAGAGCTTTGAAAAAACGAGCTGGCACCGTAATAATTTGGTTTTCATGAAGCAGTTTCCTTTGGTGAATAAATAGCCCTGTGTTTACACACAGAATGGAGATCATTGAAAATCCCTCTTTGGCTTTGACAAGTTCACTGAAAAATTGACAAGAGAAGCATTTATTTTAGACAGTGCTGGCCAATCCAATAAAGATCCTGCTGAACTAAATTTTAAGGTTTTATTTCAAATACAATATGGACCTACAGACTGGGGCAGGGAAGTTGTTTTCAGTACTTTTTGATATTTACACATCAAACGCCCACAGATGAATTGCTTTCTGAAATATATGAGCTTTGGGTTAGAGAGGACGCTAGCATGAAGGATCAGGTTGGTATTGGGTGGAGATCCCATTTTGTACTCGTTGTGAGCCCATCAGTAGCAGGGGAAATACACACCCTAGTGAACACCTGGCTCTGTTCTACTCCCACACTGCAAACACGCAATTCCACGTTCTAGAAAGAAGTTCAGTGAAGAGAAGCCATGTACTCCAGAGTGCGATAATTAAGTGACTCACAGCTTCTCCTTTTCTAGGAACTTAACCATATGTCTCATACCCACATCACTCACTCTCTCTGGAGAAGGAGTAGAAGACATAACGCACCTCTGAACCTTGAGGTTTTCTGTGAAAGTGTGAAACCACCTCTCAGTCCAGACAGGCCTCTGTCTGCCTTTGGTGTGAATAGGAAAGGGAGACACAGGCAATATGACCCTGGGAAAAATTAAGGCTACCCCATCTCCAAAAAAATGTAGTGCTTTGCTAGGAGATCTATACTTTCTAAGGGAAAGTAGAAGGATAAAATGGAAATGAGTTTTATGTCATTTGATTCTGAAAACACATTTTATTTATGTTTACTAACTTCTGTAATAATACAATAACTTTGACATGACAGTTATATCGAATAGAAACAAATGTTATTTAACTGAAATGGCACTGTACTAGCTCTGAACAAAGCAAACATTTGACAAAAGATAGAGGAAAGAGAAAATCTGTTTTTGTTGTCCCACATAAATCATAGCACATGGGAAACAGAAAATGCCTTTAGCAAGAAGAGTAATGAACTAATAAATGAAAATCAAATCCTCATCGAATTGCAAGATCTTTTATGAATACAGGTATTCCAAAACAGGAATTATATCTAAACTCTTCTTACTTCCTACAGTGCCTAACCTTTGGTGTGTATTCAATAAATACTTATTCAATAAATAAAATGCATTCCAAAGTCTTAATGATGGTTTACTTGCTTAGGTGAACTTTTTCAGAACAAATTCCTTTCACTTGCCAGAAGGGCGATTGGGAATGAGATTACAGGGTGCAATGGAACCGAGGTCAAACAAGGAGAGAGGGTCAGGGCAGTGATTGTACAGGATGCAAGGTGTTCTAGGAGGTTTGTTTTCTTGGTGACGGGGCTCAGGTCCAAGAACCTCATGGTGTGAAACCAGAGAACCCTCAAAACCTGAGGCCCAGCAGCTCCAGCCCACAGATGGTCCTTTGCACCCATTTCATCCTGAAGAGCCCTCTTCAATCCCTGAGCTTTCTGATGGGAAAACCAGATTTGGCATCCTGCCCAATTACCAACCCTGAAAACAACTGAACTTCAGCACTGGCTTGGGAAAAATAAGATTTCAAGGTCAAGGGGGAGTTTTCCAGCATGGTCCCCAAAACCATTAGCAATTAAAAAAAAAAAACCTTTTCTCTGGCATTTAACTTTTATTGACTTTTATTCAACAGGACTTCATGAAAGTTAAAGATCTGGTAAAAACAAATTTGCCTGGGTGGAGTGAAAGCTGTGTTGTTCCGTTGCAGCCATGTGCATAAATGTTGCTTACGAGATGGTCTGCAGGTGTTATAAGGGAGGGTGTAAAAACACCTGAGGAGCTTTGAATTCAAGGAGTGGAGGAAGAACTCTGCGGGCTCTGAAAATCTGAAGCCTTCAAAGTTTTGCCCAAATCTCACTCAGAAGATAAGACAAATGAGGAGGAGGCATTTATGGATAGTAGAGGCAGCAAAACAGAGCTTGCATGCTACACTACACTCACGTGTCCGGATTTCTTAAAATCTCTGCTGCCTTCACCAAGAGACAAGAGTGTGCTTTATTCTCCAGGTAGGTGCTTGTAAAAGAGAGAAAAGGCTCTTCATGTCTGTCTTCTGGCTACAGCCTCCCATTCCACGTTCCTTCTTTCCCCCTTTCTCTCCCTGTATCCTTTCCTGACTTTCATACATTCCTAAACATTTTCCAAGAATCTACTGTGAAGATGTTAGATAGTCTGAGATATATAGGACACAATCCCTGCCTTCACGGAAATAATGATGCAAATGAACGTTCAAATGAGGCCTGAGTGTGTTATGCTCTTCATCTGCAGTGGGCTTGTAAAGGGAGCAGCTGAGGGAGTGGGAACACCTGCTGAAAGAGCTCTACCCTGAAGGATGGGCACAGGGACAGAGCGGGCAAGGGGACAGCTGGACACTGTGTGTGCACAGGGTAGGGTATTCTTAACAAAGAAATGAAAAGGACCACTAAGTTCGTGACTCTGGCATCCCATATGGACTAGGAAGGCTTACGCTGAATATATTTCAAAGGAAAGAAATTCAATGTACAAGAGGAGACGCTAACTTTGTGTTGGGGCTGTGCAAATTTCATCTTCATTTTTTCAGCTGGTCCTCACAGTAACCCTAAAAGGCACACATTTTCCATATTTCTTTTCAGTTGTAGAAACTGAGGCTTAGGGAGAGATTCACACATTGTCTAAATTAAACTGTGACTGTAAACATACAGATCTCTCCCTCACATTTCTTTGGGATTAGAGAGGTTACAAAAGATGACAGGGGAACTTCAAAAACAGAAACAACCCCAAACCCAAATGAGATTAGACAAGGATCCCTTTTGTGTATCATCTCACAATGCTAGGACTATGATAGAAGTTCCTTTCTTATTTCTAGTGCTCTCTTGCTCACAACAAATCCCATTATAATAAAAGTTAGGCACTTTAGCACTATATGTAAAAATGGATTTTAAAAAGTTTCTTTTGTATAGCACAGGGAACTACGTTCAATATCTTGTAATAACCTTTAATGAAAAAATATGAAAATGAATCTATGTATATATATGCATGACTGGGACATTGTGCTGTACACCAGAGTGTGACACATTGTAATTGACTATACTTCAATTAAAAAAAAATTTTTTTTAAAGTTAGATACTTTAGGCACTTTACTCTAGTATCTTTTAGAGTAGCCAAATAGTTAATTTTCCATGGCAAACTTCAAATTTATCTAAGTCCCAAGCATACCAGAGCAGATTCAGACGTAACTAGATATCCCCCAAATTAAAAATAGGTCATAATCAGTCTAAGAAACAGTTATGAACCCAATCTAAATCAAATTTCATACATGCATTTTACCAACAAATAAGTTGAATCATTTACTACTTTTCCAAATAGTTAATTGAATATTTTAGAAGAATTTCTAATTGCAGTGTCATTGTCTTCCATTTCTTAGTGCTTAGCCTTCTAATTTGAGGTCTACTGGAGGGCAACATTGGCAAATTAGAAACAAAATTGAAATCTACTGCTGAATAAATTGATATTTACCGCTACAAAAAATTAGTGGAATCGTTTTAAATGGTATGGAATCTATTAATTTTTTTCACTTCACTGGCTCCTTGTTTCTCTTTGATGGGATTGTAGTTGGAGATGATCCTCAGAAAAAGCAAGTCTTCTGCTTTAATGTACTCCCACATTGGCAGTAGGAGGAAAGTAATAGGGATGTTGCTGGGGAATCACAGGATACCGTAATCTTCCACAGTGGTGGGCCCTCCCCACGTCCCTGAATTTTGAACCAATGTGAGCTACAAACATTGTTGAGAGACTAACTCCATTTGAGCAGACTTTTAAAAATTGGATGATTGAAAGAAATGAACAAAGAGTGATTTTACACTTAGGCCAGTAAAAAAAAAAAATACAAGGATGAATTCATTGGTGTTGAATTATTACTTAAATTTAAAGTTTCGAAAAAAATGAAGTCTTCAAAACACACTGTTAAGAGAATGAAAAGACAAGCCACAGACTGGGAGGAAATATTTACAAATCACATATCTGATAAATACCCAGAAAGTCAAGAATATATATATTCAGAAGAAAAAAACTAAATAAAAAGAACAAAAAACAACCCAAGGCAAAGATCTGAATAGATACCTCTGCAAAGATGATATACAGATGGAAAATAAGTGCAAGAGAAGATGCCCTACATCATTTGTTGTTATGGAACTGCAAGTTAAAACAACCACTTTGCATACTAGTACTGAATAAATATGTAAATGAATGAATGGTGGGAGCTACCGATGGAGTAGGAGGTTACAGATATGCAAAGAAGGAAGGCTAGAATAAATCATTTAGTACTGGATTACAGGGAGATGCGTCCATATGCACTCATCTTTAGTTTCAGGTAGATACAGATGGCTAATTATAGAAACAATTACAGATGTGTGTATGTATGGGTTAGTATACATACATACATTTCTAAGCTCTGTTTGCTGAGAAGGTCTGGCATAAATCACAGCCTAGCAGCAATGAGTACACCCAGAGTCCATATATTGACTTCTAATAACATTCTCCAATAAAAGGAGCCAGGGTTTCTTGGGGAAATGGCTAAATCTAGAGCGTGTGCAGTGAATACACACAAGATGAGCTTGGACCAGACTGTCGTACCAAAAAGAAAAAAAAATTGCTCATTAAAAAAATATCTGATGGGAGTATTTCAAAGGGATGCAAGAACCAACTGAAACAGCTTCCAATGGCTAAAACTGGAACAATTCGAGCAACAAAATAGATAACATGGTATTGGGTTATCACCCAAAATATAAAATAAATATCCATGAATCTGTTGATATAAATATTTGATTGAATAAATAAATGATGAGGAATAGATACAAATCTCCTGTGCAGAGTTCCAAATACTTTGTGTAGCTACTTTACTCTCAAGAAGGTAAAGCATAACTCTGCTTCCTCTCCCAACCATCCCTTAAGGGTGGTCTAAACATAGTGAATTCCTTCCAAAGTGTACAGTATGAAAGGGGGAGAAGAGGAATAACTTGATGGCACAGAAACTTGAGAAACACTACCTCTGCCATGCCGTCAGGCTTGGTGTCAAGAGTGGATAGTACGTACTCTGAATATGATGTGATAAAAACGGCACTTTACTTCTGTGCCCTTTCTTTCCGAAACTCGTAACCCCAGTCTAACCATGACAAAAATAACAAACATAAATTGAGGGACATTCTACAAAATACCTGACTACTACCCCTCAAAGTCATCAAAAACAAGGAAAGTCTGAGAACTGCCACAGCATACAAAAGTCTAAGTAGACATGACAGCCAAATACACTGTGGTTATTCTGGATAAGATGCTAGAACAGAAAAACTGTAATAGGTAAAAACTATATAAATCTGAAAAAAGTATGGATTTTAGTTAGTAACAATGCATCTGTATAAGTTTTGACATTTATTGTGACAAGTATACCACACTAATATAAGATCTTGGCAACAGAGGAAACTCGGTGCTGTGTACACGGGAACTTTCTGTACTATCTTTGCAACTTCACTGTAAATCTAAAACTGGCCTTAAGAAAGGCTTATTTTTAAAAACAAACAAACAAAAAAGAAGTCTGCATGTAAGTATAACCTGAAACTAGGACATAAAATGTTTAGGAAGTAATTGTGATAGTACCAACTCAAAGGCAAAGGAAATATCAAGATGGAAAAGTATGGCAGGTCATAATTGTGGAATGACTATGGTCACTTTGGTTCTACATCTGCTTGGGAACATTCTATAAGTTTGAGGATTGTCTTTCATTTATGTGAAAACAGTTTTCTTTTGATTTTTACCACCATTTCTCTATTTCTAGTCTTTTTTTTACCTTACATATTCCAAAATTATCTTTTCATTCTCATTTCCCCTTCATTTAAACAAATCTGTCCTGCAGGAAAACTGGTTTACTCACCATCTGCTAAATATGCACCAAAAGGACCTTATGCTTATAGTTGTTCTCCTCACTTGAGCACACTTTCCTCTTGCCGCTCTAGCCATCCACTCTGAAGTTCTAACCATTCAGTAGGAATCCTTTGCTTTCCTCGATTTCCTCAGCTGAAAGAGATCCTATCTTCTTCTAATCCACAAAGTTGCTCTGTACGTCTCAAGCCAATCATACACTACTTTGTATCATGGTGTTTTATATGTAGCTCCCTACTGGCTATTAAATACTTTGAGAGTAGAGCCCTGAGGTGTGCATCATTGCATTTCCCATAGCTCCCTGCAGAGATGCATACAGAAGGCTGATCTAGTGAATTTTATCAATGTTGGACAGGCATTTTCAATTAAGGGAAAAACCTGAGACCAAAATCAATTGGACTGAATTAAAAATAAAATTTTAATTATTCATTGCAGAAGTCATTTGCTAGAAAGGGACTTCTACATTTTCCCAACATCTGCTATTACTGTGGTCTCTCCACTTGCAGCTGATGATGCACTGAGTCAATGCAAGTCAGGTAATGCCTCTTGTGTGTGAGCCATTATTACAATAATTAATAACAATGGCAGCTCAGTTGATAGGAACTTGGCAATGTGCGTACCCTTATCTTCAAAGCTCCAAATGGTTTGGAATTTGGCTTTTTGTGAAACCATTTAATAGGAAAGCGTGTGTTTAGAATTTGTTCCCAGCTCAAAGACTGACCCTTATCTCTAAAGTCCTTAATGAGAAAACACCTGACAAATTGACTGGCACACTCCACTCCTCCAAGTAATTTCCCTTCCTGCCAAATGAGTCTCTTGCAACCTCTACTTCTAACTCAGAAACTGCTGAATGATGAACAGTCTGAAGTCAATGTCTGAAGCTTCAGAAAGCTCTCTTCAAAAGATGATTTCACAAAGAAAAATTAACTTATTGAAAAGGTGGAAAATCAATCCATCTTTTTTTTTTTTATTATTGTGCAATTACTTGATGAGTTTGACCTGGCTAAATTGACTGATGAGTTTAGTACTTCATAGCTGCCCAAAAAAGAATCTTCATGAGGACTGTCATGGAATTCTTTTGTTTAGTGAAATACAGTCCCACAGAACAGTACTGAGCATAAAGAATAAGCAAATGTATTATCACTATTCACACATTTTATTTGAGTCTGTTCATAAAGCATCCTAGTTAGAATTTATTATTAATTTATGTATAAACTAAACAAATTAGTTTTGTTAAACTAAGCAAACATTCAATAAACACCTAAGGGAGTAGAATTAATACTGTGGCAAAAATGCAAAAGAAAATAGTTGGCCTTATTTCATTGAAAATAAACTAGAAAATAAAAGGAAGCATCTTCAAGTGAAAAGAATTCATCAAAATGGGGCTAGAAAAACTATAATCACTGACTCCGCTGTCCTTATCAAGAGAAATAATTAGTAGCTTGTTACACCACAAAAATATTTCTATTGTGTGAGACAGTAATTTCAAAACAATATGGAAATTTGGAACATTTTATGTAACCTTTGAATCATATGTTCAAGAATATTATTTATGGAAATTACTCAAAATATATGTTTAAAGGCTTGAGAATTTAGGGATATCAAGAATTGATTATGTGAGATGTTACTCTTTCAAGAAACATGGCTGAAAAGAATGAGATCATGAAGAGAGTATGTAAATGAGATCACAGAGTAAAGGGAACGTAAAAAGAAATAGCCCACAGGAAACCTTGATTACTTTAATAAGCTGAAGAACATGCCAGTAGTGAGGAAGAGACTGAGGATTAGGAGAGAAAAAGAGTAATTAATTGATCAGAGTGGGTCAAGAGCAAAGACACACAAGTTGCCCTGGAATAAAAGGATGATTCTTTAAAAAATTTTTTATTTATTTATTTTTTAACTAATAGACTTAATTTTTTTAGAGCAGTTTCAGGTTCACAGCAGAATTGAGCAGATAATACAGAGAATTCGCACATAGCCCTCTCCACCCACACATATATACTCCCCTACCCTCAACATCCCTCACCAGTGTGGCACATTTGGTACAATCATTGAGCCAATATGGACAAATTATTATCAACCAAAGTCCATAGTTTACATTAGGGTTCACTCTTGAAGTTGTACATTCTATGGGTTTTGACAAATGGATAATGACATGCAGCCACCACTATAGTATCGTACAGAATAATTTCATTGTCCTGAAAATCCCTTGTGCTCCATCTGTTCATTCCTCCCTCACTCCCTCTCCCCAACCCCCTGGAAACCACGATCTTTTTATTGTTTCTGTAGCTGTGCCTTTTCCAGAATGTCATTTGGTTGGAATAGTACAGTTTGTAGCCTTTTCAGACTGGCTTCTCTCATTTAGTTACATGTCTTTTAAGTTTCTTTCATGTCTTTCATGGCTTGATAGCTCATTTCTCTTTTTTTTTCGCTGTACATATATTTTAAAATTTACATATATGTACTGTTCATTGTTTCTAAGAACGTTTAGAGCTTTAGCTTTTTAAACTTACATAGTTATCAAAGGAATAAAGCCAACCACAAAATAAGAATCTGGGCTAGAGATATAAATGTGGGAATTAAATAGATAATACAAAAAATGAATGTGATCATTAAAAGAGAGAGGGTAGGTAAGGATATGAAATACTCAGAGGACTGTATGTACAGACACTACTAAAAGTACTAAAAGGTTGCGACATGAGAGAAACCCAGCAAAGAGACTGAGGAAAACGTTACCCGAGAAAAAGGAGGAAAACCAAAAGAGTGATGTCACGTGAAGAATGTGTTTCGGGATCGAGGAGTGGTCAACTGAATCAAATATTGCTGAGGGGTAAAAGAAAATGAAGATTGAGAACTGCCCACAGATTCCACAATGTGGAGGTGATTAGCGGCTGTGACAGAGCAGCGTGGCTGGCGATGGTTCAACAGAGAAGGGAGGAAATGAAATGGAGATGTTTCAACATATCTTCTTAGTTTTTCTATCAAACAGAGCAGACATATAAAGACAGCTGGGGAAAAATGTGGGATCAAATATATTTTTTAGTTTTTAATGTTTAAGGTGGAAACAGTTGCAGCCTCTTTGTAGGTTGGTGGAAAGTAACCAGCAGAGGAGACATTGATGGTGCAGGAAAGAGAGGGACAGTTGCTGGAGCACTGCTGAGACATAGGTGAGAGGAGATGAGATACAGGCACAGGTGGAGAAGTTGCTCCTGGGAGCACAGTCCATCCACTGTTGCAACTCTAAAGTTGTTCAGAGGCTAGCAAGATAGCTGACTGGTGGCAAAGACACTATTTATTCTGGATCTGCACATACCAAATACTGCTCAACACGGTGCAAATTCCAGTAAGTCATGGTTAATGACATTGAACGTGGAGACTATACAGTGGAAATTGCCCTTCTGCTGTCAAGGAGAACATGACTCAATAACTGAATGAGCAATGTTAATAAACTGTGACAATTAAAAATCTGTGTGGTAACCTACAAAATGGATATTTAGTGTGACTCACTTTCAGAAGTGAGATTCCTTTGTTGAAAACTGCAGTCTGTGTAATGGGGGTTATTACCTCCTCCCAATCCTCATCTCTTCTACTGAAGGAAAAAAACCTGCTTTTCATCCATATTGGTGTCCTCATTATATTTCATGGTTGTTTAAAATTTGTCCCTTATAGCTTACCTCTGTAAATAGGACCTGTTTTTGCAAACAGAAGGAAACTGTATGTTCTTTTACCTTTTTATCTTCAGAAAATAAGGTATGTTAGAGTGGAAAGAAATCTGAAATGGGAATCGGGACACTGTGTTTCTTGTTCCAGCTCTGCCACTAACTCACTGGGAATTGGTTTCCTCTCTGGAAAATGAAGTCCAGAGGATCCGTAAAGTCCTTTCTGAATCCAAGTAATGAAATCATAATAACAATCTAAATAATTCAGAAATTCACAGCTGATGCCCTTTATTTTTATATGCCCATAATATTCTATGTCAAGATAAGTCACATTTATATTGTTGAGAGGTTACCAATCACTCACGCATTAATATCTTACAGGGTTATTGTGAAGATTAAAAGAGAAAAATGTGAAAGAAATTCACAAACTGTAAAGTGAAATACTGTCAGTCATTAATAACACGTAGACACTGAAATATTACATCCATTACTATCATCCAGATTCCTCTTTTACTATATGGCTTTTGGGACCTCAAATAAAGTCAGTAACCAAGGAATGCAAATGGGGAAGGGGGAGATTTTACTTGAAGAAAGTGTACAAATTGCCTTTTTAACTTTTTTTGTTGTTGTTGAAAAATGGCCTTACGTTACTGCAGAAGGAAAAAAAACATTAAGACCTAGGGAAAGGCATTGAGATATGCATAAGGCTGGATGTACTGGTATTAATTTATCATTAACCATTATGTCTACATCAGAGAAGCATGGAAAGAAGTATTTATTGGGCTTCAGACAATGTTCAGCTTTATTTTAGAAACAAAACAAAAACTAAGTGAATTGAAAATTATAATTAATGTAATAGTTTTAAGGTTAAATCAACAATCTAACAATCCTAATCTATTATCATATTTTTACTTCCTTCCAAAGTTATTTCTTTTTTCATAATCTTCATTTTTTTTTCTGTTTGTATATATTCCTTTACTCATTCATAGGAAGAAATTTAATAATGGGCATCTACCTGGCAATCTGTACTTTTTCTTGTAACAAGAATTGTGCCTTCCTGCTGGATAAATTGATGGAATAGATATAACATCAATATTAACAATAATAACATATTTTAAATTTGCATAGCGTTTAGTTTTTTCAGAGCAGCTTCATAGATATCTCACTTTATTCCAACAATGCCACTTATTTGCCATATGACCAGGCAAGTCACTCAACCTCTCTGTGCCACAGTTTCCTTAACTGAAAAATAGGGAACATATTAATACTTTATTCAAACAGTTGTTGAAGATTGAATGAGTTCAGCTATGTAAAACATTTAGTAATCATATTGCCATAGTTGTTTGTTATGATTACCGTTATGATTCTTATTCCCTCTTAGTGGTTTGGAGATTACAACTGTATTATGTCCTAGTGCCATTTTACAGTAGTGCCAGTGATTGATCAGCCTTAAGGGGTATAAACTCAAATGTCTAAAGGTGTCCAGCAGTACTATAATGAATATGACATAACAGGGGCAATTGTGGCAAGCTGAATAGCTTTCACCTCTAAAGCCAGTGGCTCCTACTTAGCCCCAGGCAATGTCGCCACACAGGAATATAGTAATACAGTCCTAGTCTTGCCACACTATCTAATTTCTCAAGAAGGTAGGAATTTAGATTTTATTGCATCTCCTGACTTAAAAAGAAAAAAAAAGGTAGGTAAGTTATTTGATTTTTGGTAAAATATGACATAATAGGCCTGACACATACAAGTCTATATGCAGGTTTAGGACCATGGTCAGCAGCTTCCTATGTGCGCTCATCACTGCAGTGTGCATAGGAGGTCCTTGATGTAATCCTAATTGACTGTAAAAGTTGGGGAGTCACAGTTAATTGGAGGATTGAGGCACCATTAAAACAGGAATGTGAGCTTCTCAATGGGTGTTGATAATGGATGGACTGGAAAAATCTGAAATAACAGATGAAGATCAAAGAGGCACTGTTTGGATATTATGGACATGATCTCTACAGAGCTCCAGGATGAAGTAAACTATACCTTTTTAAATTTCTTGGTCTTTTGGGAGAAAAAGTAAAGGTTAGCAATGTAGGCAGGAAGATAGGAAGTGTATCCGTGGGGGACAAAACCCCCAAACCAACAAAAAAACAAGTCTTCCAGACACCAAAGTACAGGCGTCTTCATGTTATCAGGCTGCTTCTAAATTAAATGAAAAATTCTATAGCTCTTTCCAGTCTGCAGAACATTAGCTGAGCCTTGCTTGGGGATTCCAATATAGTATTTATCTGCATTTGAAATTCAGGTGGTGATTACTGATGCTCTGCCTGTGTTTAGGGAGACAGATGTTAAAGGTACCACTTTAGAATCAGGTAAATGTGATTTTCTGATTCCACTGACAGGAAAAAAAAAAAAAGCTTGTCATTGATGCAGACAAGTGACTCACCTTTGAGGAGATTCAACTCTATGGAAACTGTCATTCTTTATGACTTTTTAAAAAAACATTTAAAATCACTTAAGTCTAGTTCTTTGATGATCCTTTATCACAGAGGGAGACTCTTAGATAATTGAAAAGGGATGAGTCATAATGAGTTTTCACCGATGCATATTGCCTCTCATCACTAATTCCACTGATATCCTATAGGGAGCATAAAGAGCCTTGAAATTCACTGATTGGTGGCATGAAAAGGCTTACATCTGACACACAGTCCTTGACTCTGCCCTTTCTTAACTGGATGGGCTTGCCTAGGGACAGAGAGGAAAATGCCTTTGTTCTCTGACCCTCCTTCCTACAAAAGCTCTAATTCAGTCAATTTTATTCCTGATGGATTGAAGAATAACCAGATGCCATACCCCATCATTATCCTGCCAGACATTTGTTCCACATTTGCACCTGCTCTCAGTCGCTATCCCATTGGGACAGTTAGAAGACTTAGATAAACATAGTGTAATTCCACATTTACTGCAAAAGATCTCTTTGTTTCTGATATATTAGCTAGCCCATCATCAGTTCACCTCATATTTAATCTTAAGACAGTTTCATGTTTCAGTCCTACAGGCAACTGAGAAATGAGTGTTTAAAAATATTGCAAACAACATGGGGATCTTTTTTTCCCCTCAATTTTTGCATCCTCAAAGCCTGCAGCGCCTGATGACTATAAAGTGCTCAATAAATGTTTATTGAACCAAATCAAAATCTTAAGCAAATGTCGTTACAGAAATGTTTGTAAACATTTACAGATTTTAAAGATAAAGTTATATTTAGATAACTTCATGAATTTTGGGAGAGTCTGATTAGGACACTGCTGAATTAATACATTACTCCACTGAAATGGAATTGAGAATTCTGATGACCATAACTATCTGGAAGCAAAACCAGAATTCCTTGTGAACAAAGATTTCTAAATAACAGGAAGGAAAAAAAAGCTGCCCCCAGGCCTATGCACACTGCAGGAGAGGTACAAGGTGTTAAAATTACTGAATTAAAGAGCTTGATCTTTAGTTTGCTTCCTAATCTTCAATTCTTCTGGTTCAAGGTGAGACAGGATGGAAGGGGGCAGGGCACAGCCATTCAAGGAATGCTACAACAATTAACATCAAAATGGTGAAAGATTCAACCCCCAGTAGGCCTTGAGGCTCAGGATGATGGGAGATTTAACTTCTAGTAGCTTCATTATATGCTCATTGTAATATATAAGCATGGTGAATAACGCCCACAGGCACCATGGCAGTCCCAAGGCTAGCCACAAAAGGTCAGAATGGAAAACAGGACAACTTCCTGGGAATTCCAGCCCCTTCCCCAGGCTACTTAGACTGGTCCTTCCACTTATTAGCATATGAAGCCACAAAGTCCATAAAAACTGACAACATGGCAGTTTGTCGCTGCGTCTCTCTCTCTCCTTTCGGAGACAGCTCACACTCTGTCTAAGGAGTGTGTACCGGCTTTTAACCTGAGCACCCAACCCCCCAAAGCTCATGGCCTTTCTCTTGCCTTTCAATGTATCTCTGAGTAAATCTACCTTTACTCAACTGTGGCTCACTCTTAAATTCTTTCCTGTGCAAAGCCAAGGACCCACACTTGGCGGGGCACATCCCAGGGGCTCAACCAAAGCCTGGGGCATGGCCTTCCTCACACCCTACAACCGTTTTTCCTGCATCAAAGAAAAGATAAGATATTTGTTCTATTACGAAGTCAATGGTAGAGGTGAGAAAACAGAGCTGTGTTGAGTCATGTTGGAGCCTGAGGCAAAAGGAAAAATTAGTAATATTGCCGCTGATTTTTTAAAATGATACTTTGTTCATCATGGATTTTATTTACTAATTTTGACTTTCAAAGCTATTTTATTAAAAGATTATTCATCTGGATTACTGAGTTTTTTATTTTCCCTTAGATTTTGCACCTAAGGTCATTACCTCACTTGCCTTAGCCTAGTCCCAGCCCAGAATGTGACAGTGGAGATGTTATTTTTCTGGCTGGTATAATTTAGAAAATACTTAACTTCACATCTTAATGTGATGCTGAGTCATTAAGGAACAAATGTAAAAATATTCAATGTATTATTTTTAATAAGGGAGGGAATATGTCCTGTTTTAGAAAGATACCTTTCAGGTGGAAATAAAATTATAAAAGCTTTTTAGTTAGAAATGCTCTCAGCTATAAGTGATGGCATATTCAACTTCTAGAGGCTTAAAATTATGAATCTGTTTTTCTCACATAGTAAGTGGTCTGGAAGTAGTCAGCTGCGGAATTCCTGCCCTTGGTTTCTTAATGCCTTGTGGTTGTAAAATAGCTACTTCTCTTCTGGCAATTTGTTTTTTGATGCAAAAAGAAGGGGAAAGAAACTTGCTAAGAGTACTTATATGCCCTTTATTGGGGTGACCATGCCCTCTCAGAGGGCACACCAACATACCTTTACTCACGTCCCCTTTCAGAATAACCGACCCTATCTCCTACGGAAGCTGGGAAAGCCAATTCTGACATGGACCCAGTCACATTCCTGCCCTGAACAAAAGGGTCTTAAGCAAGAAGAAGGAAATAGATACTGATTTATGAGCTAAGAGTGTCTTTGACAGAGTCCTAATGTGAGTTAGCTTCTAAAGAATTATTGTAAATGATGCTTTAACTACTTGATGTGAAACATGACCTGTTGTCTTTGTAAACTCATCTTCAAGAATGCCATTCATAAAATTGTTCTTTGTAGAGACTTTGTGGGTTTTATTATTTTTTATTTAGGAAGTCCCCAATGCCATTTCCCTAATATTCCCACTAATCAATCTTAAAATGTAAGTGACAAATATGTCTATGTACAGATCTGCCAGAAAGAATAAATGGATGGGATGTGTTAGCAACTGTGTTTGAATATTGATTTCTGTGAGTTTGATTTTGTTATCTTGCTGTGCTTTAGGCAACAAGCTCTCATCCAACAGCATTTGGGGTTCAAATATCAATCCACTGACCTTCCTTTTCAACTAAGCTGAAACATATATTCGGCTGGCCTCTTCAGACCATTTACATATGATAGTGTTTTCAAGCAAACGATTTCCTACCAGAAAACAATAGAGGTGCAATATATTTAGTTACTCTTTTACAAGGTACACTTTTACGAATTGTTATTTAGTTCATAGATTTTTTTACCTTTAAAATTGTAAATACCACCACATGCTTTTTTAACAATTCAAATACAAATGCTCCTCAACTTACAATGGGGTTGAGTTCAGCTAAACCCCTAGTAAGTGGAAAATATCATTAGTCAAAAATGCATTTAATACACTTAACCTACATCATCATAGCTTAGCCTCGTCTACCTTAAACGTGCCCTAACACAGTGCACCACAGAGAATGTTATTCACCTTCGTGAGCATGTGGCTGAATGGGAGCTGCAACTTTCTGCCACTGCCCAGCATCACCAAGATAGCATTTTGCTGCATATTGCTAGCCCAGTGAAAAGATCAAAATTCAAAATTCAGAAGTACAGTTTCTACCGAACACATACACTTTCCACCATCAAAAAGTGGAAAAAACCACAAGTCAAACCATCAAAAGTCAGGGACCATCTGTATGTGATAATCAGCCATATACGTAATTATGTGGATGAATTTTCCATAGAATAAGATACTATTTCTTCTCTATTTTCTAGTTTCTGAATCATAGAGGTATGATCAGCAAAAGTTCAGCTGACCAGTTGGGCTCTCCAGAGGTCCGACAGGTTTAGAGAGTTCAGGGATCAAGTTCTGGGAACACAGGCAATCCCTATAGACTAGACGAGGTAAAAGTTCAGAGAGCTTCCTGAAAGAAAGTGTCACATACTAAAATAGCCACATATCATGGAAATTAACACAATGGATTTTTGTTTTGTTTGTTGGTTCGTTTCATGTTAGGATTACTTTTGTACCTTGAGAGAAGATTATGAGTTGAGTGACCTGTCCTGTAGTAGAACTAGCATGTGCTGAGGTGCAAAAGACCTGGTTTAGCTAAATGACTCTGCTAATATGTACAGTGACCTTGGGTTAGTTTCTCGATCCTTGGGGCTTGGTGTACTTATTCACAAAATGGGTGCTTTTTTTTTTTTTTAATAATTTCTTTCTTGAATCTAATCTTATAGAGAAGCTTACAGAAAAATTTCTTATAGAGAAATATTTGGATGGATAAAAGCAGATCTACTCTGCTTAAAATTAGGCAGAGGGTTATCTCCAAACCCTGTCTACTGAGACTTTCTGGTAGATCCTGCCTTAGCATTTGAAATTCTGCTGCAAAATCTTAGGCTTCAGGGGTGTGACCGTAAACGCTCCGGAGGGAAACTGAATGAAAACTGTGAATAAGATCATAGGGATAAATCAAAATTCATTTTTGTTTTCATTTTCCTGACTTCTCTTATTTTCCTTTTTAATTTTGGGGGGGTTCCTTAGAAGCCCCAGGAAATTGCTTTCATGGTTCACCTTATTATTGCTTGAATTAACTTGTTTGTGAATATATAATTATCCTCATTCTAATTATTTTTTCTCTGCATGTCACATCCACTCACTTTCATGGACATGTAGACGCAACATCTGCATCAGCAATTTTGTTTTAATTATCTAACCTTCTTATTGTGCATAGAGCAAAAATGTATGTGTCAATGAGTCTGTCACAAAGCAGCCACCCATGGAATCACCACACAGTGAAAGAAGTTGAACACTGACAGATTTCTAGAAATGAAACTTCTGACTCCTTGCACCCGCCCCCCTACCATTCAACACCCCCATCATTGTTTGCTCCCTTTGTCATTCTGGCTCCGGATGGTAATGGGGCACCTCTGTTTCCAAATCTGAAGCTTCATCATTCCTCTTTGGTTCCCCTCTCCCTGCCTCCCTGCGCCTCTTTATTCACCTCTCTTCAATTAAACTGCTTGCATTTGCTCCTGTCAGGAATCTGAATGACACAAAACCCCTGCAGAATGTTTAACAGAAGTGGTATTAGCAGTTTCAGGAAAAAGCTTCTTAACATTTCATGATTAAATACGATGCTTGCTGAGGGTGTTTTCTAATAGATACGATTTATCAGATTAAGGATGCTCCCTTCTATTCCTAATTTGCTATATACATTTTTATCATGAATGGATACTGGATTTTATCAAGCCATTTTTCTGTAATGATTGAGACTATCATGTGATTTCTCTCCTTGGTTCTGTCGATGTTTGAATTGCATTAATAGCATTTTGAATGTTAAGTTCTGTTGAGTTCCTAAAATAAAGCAGTTTGGTCTGGTGTGTTATTTCCTTTCTAAAAAATTACTGAATTTAATTTGCATATATCTTGTTTAGGATTTTTCCATCTATATATTGAGTAAGATTTAGCCATATTTTCACTCCATTTAATATATACATTCTAAAGCTCTAAATTATTCTCCATGCTAACCATTAGTTGTATAGTGCAGGCTTTGATATATAGTGTATTTATCATTACCATTCAGTTCAAAATATTTTTCTAATTTAAATGTTGATAGTTTTATCACCATGGGTTATTTGGAACTGTATTTCTTAATTTCAAACTATGATGATTTTCTAGTTCCTTCGTGTTATTAATTTCTAACTAAATGGCATTTTTGTCAGAGACCATATACTACATGATTTTAATTTTTTGAAATTTGTTGTTGCTTCCTTATTATGCAGAATATGGTTAATTTTTATAAATGTCCTGTATATTTTTAAGAATGTTTACTCTGCAATTGTTGGGTAAATTGTTCTATATATACATAATAGGTAAAATTAATTGTGCTATTCCAATATTTATATTCTTATTGAATTTTTGTCTTCTATCAATTACTGAGAGAGATGTGTTAAAAAATTTCCAATATGATTGTGGAATTGTTTATTTCTTCTTTGACTCCTGTGAAGATTTTGCTTCAAAGATTTGCAGCTGCTTTATTAGGGTCAAAAGTATAACATTTTTTATCATCCTGGTTAATCAAATATTTTACCTCTGAGATACGTACTTCCTTCTCTCCAGTAATCCTTTTTGTCCTTAACATTTGCTTTGATATTAATGTAGTGACCCCTGCTTTCTTTTGGTTAATGTTTTCAAGATCTTCTTCCATTCTTTTCTCTTCAAGTTGACTACATCCTTCTTGTTTAATGAACAACACATAAAGTTATTTGAAAATGCAGTCTGGCAATACATGTCTTTGAATTGGAACACCTAGTTCATTTAATGTAATCACTTATATATTTTGGTTTAAACTTGTAATCTTAAGTGTTCTATGTTATTTTCTCTTTTCTTTCTTGTCTATTTATACATTCTATTACTTTTCCTGTGTGCTCGTAAGATGTACTTTCTTTTACCATCCTCTCAGTGATTACCTAGAGAGTATAATACGTATCTAATTTATCAATGGCTAATGTTACTTGGCACTTTTACCCAAACAATGTATGGGAACAGTTCAATTCTCTCTATCCTCTTCCAATCTACATGCTATTGTTGTCTTGTATTTTATTTCATTTTGTATTTTAATCTCAAGGCATTATTAATATTGGTTTATTCAGTCAATATGAATTTACATTTTCCTGAAAACTTGTTATTTTAATACCTCTTTTTCCTTTTTCATTATTCTTCTGCCCATAAAATACCTTTAGTATTTATTATAGAGTGGGTTCAGTTATGATACATTCTCTCATAACACCTACTTATAGTTACCTTGCTATTTTCACTTGAAACAGGATTATACATTATCTGAGTTTCCCTCCCCAGCATGTTGAAGATGTTCTATGTCTTTTGAATTTTATAGTTTTTGTTGAGGAGTCAGTGGACACTCTAACTGTTGCTCCTTAAAAAACAAGTCTATCTGTCTTTCAGTCTCTCTCTCTCGCTTTCACCTCTTTTAAGCTGTTTTTAAGATTTTCTTTTTGGCATTCAGTAATTCTGATATGTTTGCCTATATTTAATTAAATTTTATTTTATTATTTTAATTTTTCATCTGACTTGATGTTCTCAGGGTTTCTGGATTCTGTGGCTTTATGCTTGATGTTTCTCATTATTTTTGGAAAAAATATCAGCTATTACCTCTTCACTGCTCCTTCTGTCTCATCCTCTCTTCTCTGCTACTCCAAATATATGCATTTTAGACCTATGATTATATGCTGTATGTCTATTTCTCTTATTTTTAATTACTCTTCTCTCTTTATATTTCCTGTGAAGCATTTTTTCCCCAATGTGTGGTCTAGGATATCGATGATCTATTCAGCTATGTTTAATCTGGCTATTAAACCTATTCACTGAGTTCTTTTCTTTTTTGGTTATTTTATTTTTCAGTTCTAGAATTTACATTTGGTGCTCTTTTAATAGTTTTACATTTAATGCTAAATTTTAAATCTAGTCTTTTATTTCTTGAACACAGTAAGTGTAGATTTTTAAAAGTCTATGATGATTTGAGTACATTGAGCTCCTATGGGTTTTTTTCTGTTGTCTATTTTTTTCTGTTGTTTTTGTTCCTCATCCTCAAATGGCTTGTTGTTCATGATTACATGCCAGACATTATATTTGCAAAATTGCTTTTAGAAATAATGTGTGACCTAAGATAATGTTATCTCCTTCCAAAGAAGGATTTATAGTTCGCTTCTGCCAGATACCTGAGGGCACTGCTGATTTAGGAACACTTCAATCCAACTTTAAGAGATAAAAATGATTTGAAAATGAGCTGTAGTCCCTGTGAAGACCTGTCTACTTTCTCCTTCTAGCTCATTCTTACTCCTGGTTGTAACCCTTTTGTGGTTCCAATCCAAAGGAAGGGGGAGTGACCAGGGCCCCATTAGTAGATTATGGTTTCTGATCTCTATCCCTTTAGCCCCAGAAGATGACCTAAACACTTCTTATCTTCTCAGCCATCCTCTCTGAAATTGACAAGTGTTACCAAAGAAAAGGAGCTTGAAAAGCTGGACTCCCTTTCCTTGGTGTCTGTACTCTCTCATGTCGAGTCCTCTTGGTACACTATCTCATTGCCTCTCTTATGTCTATTTTTTTCAACTCTTCCAAGTGGCAAGACTAGTTTGAATTACCTAGTCTGCTGTTACCAGAGGTGGCTATCCCAATGATTGTGTGCATATTATTTTTTTGCCCTGATAATTAATTTTCCATGCAATTCTTGGAGTAGTCCCTTTATTAGTACACCTAGGAATATGTGAAATATTAGGCATACACCCTTACCAAGAGTTATTACATTAAAAAATTTCATTCCCATGGGAAAAAACTTGGCTATAGGGTATAAGCTCTATAAGCGACATCGATATTCTTGAGAATTCCTGGAGACTTTAAGCTCAGTTCAGCTCACCTCGAAATGATTATGTAAGCCCTCTTAAACTGATGTCAAGCTAGGAGGTGTGACTTGTTTATGTTTCCAGGCTGTCCATCTTCCCAAATTTCCAAAGAGCCCTTTATGTGCATTGACTTCTGTTCCCTTCAGAAATCCAACTGAATATATTCTCAAAGGAGCACATAGCACAACTATCTCAGGGCTAGCCTTTATCTATGTAATCCATCTTAGCATAGGAATATCCACTGAAACCTATCCCAGACAATCTTAGTTCCTTTTCTACTCTCACTGGCTCTAACTCCCCACTGGTCTATAGAATTCTCAGTTTACTTTTTTATTTTTCCATTCCAAGAATCCACAGGTAACACAGTAGTCACTGCTTGCCCACCCTGGTATTAAACAAATCACCAACATTCTATTTAGTTTTATCAGAAGAGAGGGCAGCCATTTCTTTTACTGGTCTTTACCACCCTGTTTCTCTCTCCCTTGTGACTTTTACTTAACCCAAGACAGACATTTCTGGTCCCCAGTATCATCTTCTCTTTATTTTTGGCCAGTTCTCCGAGATCCTTGCTTCCAAAATTTCTCCAAAATCCACTTCTTAAAAAATCAGATCAGTCACCTATACTTCAATTAAAAATAAAGAAACAAAGCAAGCAAACAAAAAAACCTAATACAAAACACAACCATTCTCACTTACTTCCTTTCTTGTCCTTATGTTTTTAGTAGCCAGTGCCAAAGCATGGCCTAGAAGCTGTGGCATCCAGTGCTTTGGTGTACTCTCACCTGGGAGAGACCACTGCTGCTTTTAACATAAGTTGCTGCCTATTACGTGCAAATGACTAACATTTGTAGCTCCAGCTTAGACCTCTCCTCTGAACTCAAGAGCTGTATACTCAACTATGCCTTGACACATCCTTTAAGTATTCCAAAGGTACTTTAAACTTCACATATCTAAATCCAAAATAATCTTTTCCCACACCTCACTCTTTTCCAGTCATTTGTATTTAAATAAATATCATTATTGTCAATTTCCCTTTTAAGAAATGTATTTGAAGTTTAAAAAGAAATTAGTAGACTTTATTTTTTAGAGCAGTTTTTGGTTTAGAGAAAAACTGAATAGAAATATACGGGGAGTTCCCTTATATTCCCTTTCCTCCTGCCCTCAGTTTACCGTGTTACCAATGCTTTGCTGTGATGCAGTACATTTGTTAAAACTGATGAGCCAATTATTATTAACTAAATTTCATAGTTTACATTAGGGTTCACTCTTTGTACTGTATTATTCCATGGGTTTTGCTAAATGTATAATATCACATATCCACCATTACAGTATCATACAGAATACTTTCACTGCCCTGGAAATACCTTGTACTCTGCCTATGGATCCCACCATCCCTCATCCTTCTTCCTACCTCCTGCAACCACTGATTTAATCTTTTTATTGTCTCCACAGTTTTACCTTTTCTAGAATGTCATATAATTGATTCCATAAAAGTATATTGCCCTTTCACATTGACTTCTTTCACTTAGCAATATGCATTTACGATTCCTCCATGTCTTTTTGTAGCTTGATAGACCATTTCTTTTTGTTGTTTTATTTTGTGCGGGGGGGAGTGGTTAGGTTGGTTGGTTTGTTTGTTTCATTTATTTTTTTAATGGAGGTACTGAAGATTGAACCTCAGACCTTGTGCTAAGTATGCACTCTACGACTGAGCTATACCCTCCTCCTCCTCATTTCTTTTTATTGTTAAATAATATTCCATTGTATGGAAGTACCACAGTTTCACCTATTGAAGGACATCTTGGTTGCTTCTAATTTTTGGCAATTATGAATAAAGCTATTGTAAACATTAGTGCACAGGTTTTTATGTGAATATAATTCTTCAGTTCATTTGGATAAATGCCTAGGAACACAGTTGCTAGATCTTATGTTAAGACTATGCTTAGCTTTGTAAGAAACTGCCAAACTGTCTTCCAAAGTAGCTGTACCATTTAGCATTCCTACCAGCAATGAATGAGAGTTCCTGCTGCTCCACATTCTTACCAGCTTTTGGCATTGTTGTGTTTTGCATTTTAGTCATTCTAATAGGCATGCAGTGGTTACCTCATTGTTGGCATCCACTTACTTCTACAAAGCAGAATCTTTAGCCCTCTTTGACACCTTTCTCTCCCTTAGCTCTTATCACCAATCTCTTTTGTGGATTTTCCTTCTACATATCTTCCATTTTATCTACTCTCCATCTTCATAGCTGCTACCCTAGTCCAATCCATCAATTGTTACCTCTAGATTACCTCAAAGCTCTCTTGCTCCCTAAATAATGCAACCATAGCAATCTTTTCAAAAAGTAAATCTGATCACATTGCATCATCCCCCAAACTTGCTGGAAACTTCTCAATAGATTTGCATTGTGCTAAGATAAAACCAGATTTTTTTTTTGTCCTGACCTACAATGTTCTGTATGGCTGTCCCCTACTTCTTCAGTCTCATCTGGAATCATGCCTCTGCACTCCCCACACTAATCCTGCTGGTCCTATTGAGAGTCTTGAAAACACTTCTTAAGACATTCTGTTTCTTCTGCTAATTCTGATCCTTATCACCACCAAGCCCCTCTTTACCCCATTCCCTTTGCCCAGTTTGTTCCTACTCACCCTTTCACTGTAAGTACAAGTGTTATACATTAGGGAAGGCTCCCCCAAGCTCACCAAAGAGGTGGGTTCTCCTGTCATTCTCGCATGATACCATATATTTTATGTGCAAATTGTAACCATACATTTGTCTTTATGATTATTTGATTGATGTCTGTCTTCCACAGTAGTGTTTGAGGAGGGGTTTGCATGTTTGTTTATTTATTCATTTCTTTAAAATCAGTACAACCTCAGCAACTAACACACTGCCTGTCACCAAGTAGATGCCTCATACAAATGTGCTGAACAGATACTTTGTCCTGGAGGATAGTGAGATTTATTAGTCAGAAATCAAAATTTAGGGACTTATGAGCTATACAGTCAAAGAAATCTAGCTGGCAAATGGATATAAGGCAAAAGAGAAAAAGAGGGAAGAAAAAGAAAACTATCATTTTAGATGCACAGTATTTTCTTTTTCTTCTCACACTTAAGGAACCTGTAACAGAGGTAATAACCACTTAGGCGAAGCTTCAGGGATCTTAAAAATGGTGGCAATTAAAAAAAAAAAGTCTTTGATTAAAAAAAACCCAAACTGCTGCTTTTGTTTCCCCTATCCTATAAATCCAAGAGGTTTTTCAGTTTTTCCTATTTGGATGAAATACAGAATCTGTGGTTTTTAATCAGCCCTGTCCATGTGCATTAATGCTTCCTTAATGGTGATGACTCTCTACTTGTATTATCCCCCAGTTAAAAGAACACAAGCGCATGTGTGTGTAAGCCCAACAGGTTACAAGAACGTAATAGAAAACAGCCCACTGTCATCCTTTCAAGCCCATTCCCAGATGTCTTTTCCCTGCACTGAGGTTATTTGCATGTGTTGAGATTTTGGCTAAACCTTGGACCACATTGTGCCTTTATAGTATTACTCACTCTAAATAAAGATCTGCATTTCCTCTGAGATCTGCAAAGTAGCCAGCACAAGCCACTATACCTTAAGCAAGCTTATGAATTACTAATTAAGGCAATGAGAAATAAGTGTGCTCTGAGATGTTTCTTTTCTCTCAAGAATCATCATGAAGCCTTTGGATGTGCATCCCTAAGCACTGATATAAGTGTAGTCACTGTGAAGTCTTCTGGTAAAGCTGGCTTAGCCTGAAGCTGTGTATTTATGCTCAAACCCTTGCTGGCCATGGCTGGGAATATACCGGTTTGCAGAGAAATATTAACAAAGTCTTTGGTGAGACACTGTTTATTTCTGTGGAGGCTGCCATTCATTTGTCAGTTCACATCAACATTTCTAAAATATTTTTGGACACCAGTTACATATGCCAAGCATAGAACTAGCATGTGGACATAAAAGTAATTTCCTTAGCTTACAAATTATAACGGACCTACATGTACAGTGGGCTATGTACTATGTGAGAAAGAAGCCTCAATTAATAAGTGTGTTCTGAGGTCAGACAGCATGGTGCTCCATAATTTGGCCCCCATTCCACTTATTTGACTTTATCTTATCTTTTCCACTTGGTTATTAATTTTCCAAATCTACTGAGAGGAACTCCAGGGAAGGAACTCTGGGACTGTGGGGAGGGTGTCGTCAAGAGGCAATTCAGCAGACAGGGCTCCAATCTTTCATCCTCCTCCCCTTTTTACTGCAGTCATTTTGCTGGTCTTACATATTGTGCCCCTTCATCTGATTTCATTGGGAGGACCCAGGACTAATACATTTTGAAAATGATGATTCTAGACAAACCATCTCTTCTAGTCAGACTGCTCACCTTTATTGCCTCCACTCCTCAATAACATGTTACAATTGTTTGTGTGCCTTTGCTCATTGTTTTCCTTTCCTTCTTCCAACTCAGAAAGCCCTCTACATTTTCTCTGCCATGTGTCTGCTCATAGAAGACCCCTCCTCCAAGGTTCAGTTCCATGGAAAGTTCCTTAATAACTTTCACCTGAGTCAGTAATTGCTTTATTTTAATCATCGAAATGTTAAGCATAACTCTAGTTTCATACAATATCCTCAGTAGATGTTTGTTGACTGAATGAGTCACGTCCACGTAAAAGGATGAAATATGAAAGAAACTGAGACATTATCTGAAGGGCGACCTCTGTGAGTACAACCATAGGAAGTACACAGATTTTCATTTTTTAATCTTAGTTTTGGAGATTTTATACAATTTCACTTTTTATGTAAATAATAAAAAAGAATTGGGGAGGGAAAAGCTGAATACATTTGCCCCTCGATATCCCTGGGAATTGGTTCCAGGACCCCCCATAGATGCTCAAGTCCCTTACATAAAATGGCACAGGGCTTGCATATAACCTATGCACAGCCTCTTCTATACTTTGAATCAGTTCTAGATTATTTACACTGTACCTCAAACAGTGTAAATGCTATGTAAATAGTTGTAAGTACAATCCAAATGCTGTGTAAGTAATTACCACTGCACAGCAAGTTCAAGTTTTGCTTTTTGGAACTTTCCGGAATTAAAAAAAATTATTTTAATCTGCAGATTGAATCCACAGTTGTAGAACCTGCAGATACAGAGGGACAACTGTAGGTTTCTTCAAGGAAAGCAACTTCAGTCTCCAAGAGCTATGCCATACCCAGGACTCAGGACTCCTGAATGTTTGTTTAGCCTTAAAGAAAGACATTAATTCATCACCCTGGCCTCTATGGCAAATATTGGAGCTCTTTTTAGAATTTTACAATTTCAAAGGGAAGGTTGCCTTTTATTATAATCCAGTTTCTTCTACTTCGACTTCAAAAAGTATAACTGAAATGAAGTTGAATGAGGCATGATTTCTGCTTCTAGTAACTCATGCTTTAGTGATGAGACCATCACAAAGAGAAGAATCACTGCAGCCTGTGGTAAGAATTGGAGTCGAAGTGTAACAGTAAATAGAGGAGGGAAAGACTGGTTTTGTCTGAAGGGGTCTCCAGCAGACCTGATGGAGGAAGCTCTGCCTAAAGACTGTGCAGAAATGCAATAGCAGGAAATGAGGTTGGAGTATCCAAGGCTCAGGGGACATCATGGGAAAGGCAAAGAGTCAGGGAATTGTTGGAAATGTTGGTGATGCCATGAATCGCACGTGTGACCACAGCACCAGTTACAGTGGGGATGGCACATGAGATGCAACATGGAAAATCTGCTGCAACCAGTTCATACAAGATACTTGATTTTGTTTTATGTGCAGTTTGGGGGTCACTGAATGTTCTGAAAAGGGGAATGATGTGATAGGATAGGGCTTGGGTCTGGTGACAAGAGAGAAGACTTAGGAAACTATTGGGATGCTCCTGACAAGCTTTAATGATGACTGGACCTAGACGATGCCAAGGAGACTAGAAAGACTGAGGGTGAGAGATACTTCAAGAACCAACTAACAGGATTTGATACCTCTTGGATGGGATAGAGAAATAAAACACTTTAATAGAGAGATAAAGTACTTGAAGAAGTCTCCAAAGTTTTGAGTTTGAAATACTGGGGGGATAATGATTCTATCTATTGAGATACAGAATGTATCAGATAGAGGAAACTTGTGAGTCGAGAGGAAGACCTAGTGGGGAAAGGTAGTGTAGAGATGCATATTAAACTTCAAATGCCTACAGCTTATCCATGAAATGGTGCCCCACAGGTGATTAAAGATGCACAAACTGAATCAGGAATGGAGAGCTTATTTGGGAATCATTACAACAGAGTCATAATGAAGTCACGGACAGTGAAGGCAAAGAGTGTAGATAACCATGGGAAAGTCTTGCTGATGTAAAGATGCTGACTGAGCCCAGACATGAAATCAGGAAAATACTCTATCAGGGACGTCAAGAGAGGGAGTTATGAAAAGCAGACAGAATGAGTAGATTGAGACTGTAAGGGCTTGAACTTGCTAATTAAGCAGATTTTAATGATCTAAAAAGGTGACTTCCCTAGAGGAAATAGAGGGTGGAACTCAGATTGCAAGAGGTTGAGGAGTTAATAAGAGGGGAGAGATGGGATAGGAGCTTGAGGAGGACGAGGAAGAGGGCTGACTCTTGGTATATGCTTTGAATGTGTTTGAAGGTGAGGGGGAAAGAATGAAAGAATCATCATAAAGAGTAAGCTGCATATAAAATTAATTCTAACCATGTTGTAGCAATAAGTAGATATAAGCAAGTGAGTGTAGACCTCTGCCAGAAATCAGACCAAAGGCTAAGAACAGTGGGAAATAGGTCAGTTTAATATCCCTGGGCATCAGAGAGCTCTGCCGGAAAAGGATATTTGGCTCTTAAGTAGTTTTGATCACAGTGATTTTTGGTCACATATGGTATGCATACACTTGGAGGGGAACCAACTAGCAATAGGGTTATCTCCAAGGAAGGACTGAGGAAGGGTGAAACAAAGGAGCTTGGGCACCAGCCACTCCCCATATTACGATGACATGATAATGACAGGAAGTGTGGCCTGATTTGGTTCCAGCGCAGGAACCTGGAGGAAGTCCTGGGTAGGAGCCTGGAGAGAGTCAAGAGGGAGAACAAAGGAGGGAGGGGCTTGGAGTTTTGCAAAAGCACATAAAACCAAGCTGGTATTCTGAGATTGTCTGATAGCGCAGGCTTGTCACCTCACTCTCTGATTTTGGCCCAAATTAGTATTAAATTAGACATGTAATTATGAACCAGGTCTCTCACTGTTTTACCAGTCAGCATTACTGAGTGGAGTAAACCCTGAACCAGAGAATGGGGTCATGGACAGGGGATCTGGCTCAGAGAAGCCACAAAAGTCTATTGCTTGGGTCACTCTTTCCCTGCTCTGACTCAGAGTCCAGAAGGATTGGGGCTTTTCCATCTGAAAGAGATGAAGGAGACATAATCAACAGATGGGCAGAAGTGGAAGTTATGAAAGGCTGAAAGGAGGTGGTTGCTTAGGAGGAGGAAGGAGATTCCGTCAAAAACATGGGTAAAGAGCAAGCTATTGGATTTGGAATGAAGCAGAACAATTGGAAAGAAGCTACAGTAAAGGGATGATTTAGAAAATCTCTGAGGTTAAAAGGAGGGAAATTTCCCTTGAATTTGCCTCAAACTGTTGATGTGGGTAAGGGTTTGAGAACTCGGGAGGAACTGAAAAAGGTTTTCAGTTTCTGTGGGGCACTCGATGGTGTGCCTAGGAGATGGTTACCAGGACTCATGAGCAAAGAGCTGGGGATGTGAAATGCTAGTGAGGGCAGCTGAGGAAGCTGATGGAGACCAGGAAAGGGCCAAAAGATGGAGAAGGTTAAGTCCAGAAGCTGACGGATGGACTCAGTTGTGCTCAAAGAGTAGGACAACGATGAAAGACTAGGACTGCATTTCACTCTTCAAGTCACCACTAGAAATATTACGTTGTGGTTTTCATCGGCCGGGTTAAGAGCTCCTTATATTATTTCAGTGACTCCCGCCATTATGAGGAAATACAGTGAGGTGGAAGTAGAAATTCAAACCCTCCAGAACACTTGTCCAATAGAAATACAATGTGGATTTCAAAGGTACTTTAAAATTTTCTAATAGTCACAATAAAAATAAATAAATTAAAAGAAACAGGTCTTAAGGACACATTATTTAACTCAATGTATCTAAAACGTTATCATTTCAATTCATTATCAATATACAAATTATCATTGAGATTATCTACATTCTCTTTTTTCTTTCTAAGTCTTTCAAACCTTGTGTGTATTGTTTGTTTTCAGCACACCTCAATCTGGAGGCTAAGTTTTTATCAAAAATAGTTGCCCTGCACTTAGATTTCATATAATTTACTGCTGAAAAAGGAGATTCACATACCCAGGTTGTTCCAAACAGAATTAAAATTTGAGAAGTTTTTATGTTTAAATTTATACTCACTACAGTGAAATAAAATTTTAAAAATTCAGTTTTTCAGTGTCATAGCTAAATCCACGTGTCCAGTAGCCCATGTGGTCAGTGGCTGCTACACTGAATAGCACAGAGCCAGCACACTGGGTAATTGCTAATAAAGTTATTAAGAAGTTATTGACCGTTATTGGGATTTATGTAGTATTTTATTGAAATTAAGAGGGGAGAATTGGATTCTGCCCTTTGAGAAATAAAACCACAAAGGCATGAGAGAATGAGCGTCTGATTCTCGTTGTCTGGGAAAGTGCCAGGAGACATATGTATACCAGCATAGCCACAACCTGCCACAAAGTAAGTTCCTGTGTTTTTCTCTCATATTCAGATGATTCTGAATGGTCTGAAGCTGACCTCTCTTCTAAAAGTATAGCCCTGCATTAAGCATTAAAATGCAAATGATGGTAACTATATTATCAAATTATTCACCCTATTTTCCAAGTCCTTTTGCTAGACTGTGGGCTATTGATAAGAGACTTCTTAGAATTATATTCCATTTTCATTATTTTTAGAAGCATTTGGCTCTTGTTTTTGCACCAATTAGGAGGCTTGGATAAAAGGAGCTGGTGAAAGAATAGAGATCTGCATTGTTGTTAGTGTGATTTATGCTGCCTGCTCTGTCCCACCTGTATATATAGCTCATAATCAATTTGCACATAAAGTTGATTGAGCTCTATGGGAATATTTAGATGAAAGAAACTCTGTAAATGCCAGGTATTTATTATATTCATTATGGCGATATAATGTGGTAATAACAGAAATGTTACAATTGATTTAATGGAGCTCTGTAATTTGAAGCAAGTTTTAGAGTTATTATGGTGAACTTATTTCTTGAATTTTTATATTGTTCATGTAAGTTGTTTCATCTATGAGCTTTCTCACATGGTGACAGGACGCTGAGTAGATTTGGTTTCTTTTACAGAAACATCACAGTTTACAAAGAACAACTGCACAGATTTGTCTGTTATTAGTTACTTATAAAGTAGGAAGGACGTTTAGAGATGAAACTAGTCCTAGTTTAGAGATGAAAAAAGTGAGGCTTAGAGATGTGTAGTTTGAGATGACACAACTAGCACATGGCTGTGTGAAGACGAATACTTATCCCTTTCTTATCATGAATTCAAATTTGTAAACTATGTGCTGATGAGTAATATTCCAGAAAAGCACTAGGAAAGAATGGCTAAGGAGTGCAGGCTCTGAGTGCAGCAGCCCTGGTTCAAATCCTACTCTGCCTCTCACTACCCATGTGATCTTGCTCAAGGTACTCTCAAAGCCTCAGTTTCCTCACTTATAAAAAGGGAAATAATAATAATTACATAAGCTCTTTTTTTTTTTTACATTAGGCTGAAACATTACTCAATTTGTGATTGAAGAATACAGATATTTATAAGAACAGCATATTAAATAAATACCTGGAGACATTAACATTAGGTATAAGCATCACTGTGACCACCATCTGAGCACTTATTTTCTCTACCAACCACAGCCCAAGCCTCTCTGCCTCCTACCCACTACCTCCCAACCCTACTGGCCTCTTTATAGAGCTCTGAAACTGCTAAACTCTTTCTCTTCCATAGCGCCTTTGCAGAGGCTGGTCCCTCAGTCCAGAATGCTTTCTGATAACTTTTTGCGGGTCCTCTCTCCGTCCCTCCCTCCCTTCCTTCCTTCCGTCCATCTCTCTTTCCTTCCTTCTAGTCTGAGGTTAAATGCCACCATCTCACAGAGGCCTTTCGTAACTACCCCATCTAGGGAGATTCCCCTTATCCCCTAGTTACCTCTTATTACTAGTCTCTGTTTCTTCATAGCCAATATCACAGTTTATTTAAAATTTTATTACTCACTGAATTCAACTTATTTGTCCACATAAGATTTTCCCCGCAATATCCTGAGGATGGTATATAGTGTGTGTTTGTGTTTGAATATACATATATCCAATTTTGCATTCTGCTTTAATAACCTAGCATTTTACTGAGGTCATTTTCTGGTGATTAATATATGTTTATAACATAACATTTTAATGTTTGTATATTATTTGTTCACATGGATCACACTGGCTTATTTGATCACTTCTGTTTTATTGTACTTTTTTTTCACTTTCTAAAAACTATTTTAAGAAATGTTCCTATGTTTGTACTTAAGTCTCTATTTATACCTTTGTGCTAAATTTCTTTCTGGAGAGATTATAACAATTTATATTCTGTGATGGTGTTTGCGAACACCTGTTTTACGTACTGTGAGCAGCACTGAATGTTAATCTTCATAAATAATGCAATTTTATAGGTAAGAAATAGCACTTTCTTATTTTAACTTGCATTTTTTTGATTACTCAGGAGTAATTGGGTTTTCCTGTTTACTAGACACTTGTATTTTTTCTTCCAGAAGTGGGCTTTCTATTCATTCTTCCATTTTGGTTTTATGTTTTCTTATTAATAAGGCCAATTTTATATTAAGAATATTAGCCAATTGTCTAATATTATTGAAAATACTTTTCCAATTTCTTGCTTGATTTATAATTTTGTTTATATTTTCGATGGATATGCTTTAAAATTTTTTATGCACTCAAGTTGACTGAACTTTAACTTTATGATCTTTTTCTACCCTCTTCATATTTAAAAGGTCCTTACATAAGACAAGATCAGTTAAATATCCATAAATTTTCTCAAATTATTTAATTTTTTTCATTTGATTTAACTCTTTAGGCCTTCTAAAATATATCCTCGAGTATGATGTCCTATAACATATTCTTTTTTTTAACATTTTTATTGATTTATAATCATTTTACAATGTTGTGTCAAATTCCAGTGTTCAGCACAATTTTTCAGTTATTCATGGACATATACACACTGTCACATTTTTTTCTCTGTGAGTTATCATAACATTTTGTGTATATTTCCCTGTGCTATACAGTGTAGTCTATTCTACAATTTTGAAATCCCAGTCTATCCCTTCCCACCCTCCACCCCCCTGGTAACCACAAGTCTGTATTCTCTGTCTGTGAGTCTCTTTCTGTCCTTTATTTACGCTTTGTTTTTGTTTGTTTGTTTGTTTTTGTTTTTGTTTTTTAGATTCCACATATGAGCGATCTCAAATGGTATTTTTCTTTCTCTTTCTGGCTTACTTCACTTAGAATGACATTCTCCAGGAGCATCCATGTTACTGCAAATGGCATTATGTTGTCGGTTTTTATGGCTGAGTAGTATTCCATTGTATAAATATACCACTCTTCTTTATCCAGTCACCTGTTGATGGACATTTAGGCTGTCTCCATGTCTTGGCTATTGTAAATAGTGCTGCTATGTACATTGGGGTGCAGGTGTCATCCTGAAGTAGATTTCCTTCTGGATACAAGCCCAGGAGTGGGATTCCTGGGTCATATGGTAAGTCTATTCCTAGTCATTTGAGGAATCTCCACACTGTTTTCCATAGTGGCTGCACCAAACTGCATTCCCACCAGCAGTGTAGGAGGGTTCCCCTTTCTCCACAGCCTCTCCAGCATTTGTCATTTGTGGATTTTTGAATGACGGCCATTCTGACTGGTGTGAGGTGATACCTCATTGTAGTTTTGATTTGCATTTCTCTGATAATTAGTGATATTAAGCATTTTTTCATGTGCTTTTTGATCATTTGTATGTCTTCCTTGGAGAACTGCTTGTTTAGGTCTTCTGCCCATTTTTGGATTGGGTTGTTTATTTTTTTCTTATTGAGTCGTATGAGCTGCTTATATATTCTGGAGATCAAGCCTTTGTCGGTTTCACTTGCAAAAATTTTCTCCCATTCCGTAGGTTTTCTTCTTGTTTTATTTCTGGTTTCCTTTGCTGTGCAGAAGCTTGTAAGTTTCATTAGGTCCCATTTGTTTATTCTTGCTTTTATTTCTTCTAGGAGAAAATTTTTGAAATGTATGTCAGATAATGTTTTGCCTATGTTTTCCTCTAGGAGGTTTATTGTATCTTGTCTTATGTTTAAGTCTTTAATCCATTTTGAGTTGATTTTTCTATATGGTGTAAGGGAGTGTTGTAGCTTCATTGTTTTACATGCTGCTGTCCAGTTTTCCCAACACCATTTGCTGAAGAGACTGTCTTTATTCCAATGTATATTCTTGCCTCCTATGTCAAAGATGAGTTGACCAAAAGTTTGTGGGTTCATTTCTGGGCTCTCTATTCTGTTCCATTTGTCTATATGTCTGTTTTGGTACCAATACCATGCTGTCTTGATGACTGTAGCTCTATAGTATTATCTGAAGTCTGGGAGAGTTATTCCTCCAGCCTCTTTCTTTCTCTTCAGTAATGCTTTGGCAATTCTAGGTCTTTGATGGTTCCATATGAATTTTATTATGATTTTTTCTAGTTCTGTGAAATATGTCCTGGGTAATTGGATAGGGATTGCATTAAATCTGTAGATTGCCTTGGGCAGTGTGACCATTTTAACAATATTGATTCTTCCAATCCAAGAGCATGGAATATCTTTCCATTTTTTAAAGTCTTCTTTAATTTCCTTCATCAATGGTTTATAGTTTTCTGTGTATAATTCTTTCACCTCCTTGGTTAGATTTATTCCCAGATATTTTATTACTTTGGGTGCTATTTTAAAGGGGATTGTTTCTTTACTTTCTTCTTCTGTTGATTTATCGTTAGTGTAAAGAAATGCAACTGATTTTTGAACGTTAATTTTGTAACCTGCTACCTTGCTGAATTCTTCAATCAGCTCTAGTAGCTTTTCTGTGGACCTTTTAGGGTTTTCTATATATAGTAACATGTCATCAGCATATAATGACACTTTTATCTCTTCTTTTCCAATTTGGATCCCTTTTATTTCTTTCTCTTGCCTGACTGCTGTGGCTAGGTCTTCCAGGACTATGTTGAATAGGAGTGGTGATAGTGGGCATCCTTCTCTTGTCCCAGATTTTAATGGGAAGCTTTTGAGTTTTTCACCGTTGAGTACTATGCTGGCTGTAGGTCTGTCATATATAGCTTTTATTATGTTGAGATATGTTCCCTCTATACCCACTTTGGCGAGAGTTTTTATCATAAATGGGTGTTGAATTTTATCAAATGCTTTTTCTGCATCGATTGAGATGATCATGTGGTTTTTGTCCTTTCTCTTGTTGATGTGATGTATTACACTGATTGATTTGCGTATGTTGAACCAGCCTTGTGTCCCTGGGATGAACCCCACTTGGTCATGATGTATGATCTTTTTTATGTGTTGTTGGATTCTATTTGCTAAAATTTTGGTGAGGATTTTGGCGTCTATGTTCATCAGTGATATTGGCCTATAATTCTCTTTTTTTGTAGTGTCTTTGCCTGGTTTTGGTATCAGGGTGATGGTGGCTTCATAGAATGAGTTTGGGAGTATTCCTCCTTTTCAATCATCTGGAAGAGTTTGAGAAGGACTGGTATGAGTTCTTCTTTGTATGTTTGGTAGAATTCCCCAGGTGAAGCTGTCCGGTCCTGGACTTTTATTTGTAGGGAGGTTTTTAATTGCTATTTCTATTTCCTTTCTAGTGATCGGATTGGTCAAGTGTTCAGATTCTTCTTGATTCAGTTTTGGTGGACAGTATGTTTCCAGAAACTTGTCCATCTCCTCTAGGTTATCCAGTTTGGTTCCATATAGTTTTTCATAATATTCTCGTATGATATTCTGTATTTCTATTTTGTTTGTTGTAATTTCTCCATTTTCCTTTCTTATTTTGCTAATTTGTGCTCTCTCTTTTTTCTTCTTTGTGACTTTGGCCAGAGGTTTGTCGATTTTATTTACTTTTTCAAAAAACCAGCTTTTGGTTTGGTTGATTTTTTCTATGGTCTTGTTAATCTCTATTGTATTTAATTCCTCTCTGATCTTTATTATTTCCTTCCTTCTGCTGCTTTTTGTTCTTCTTTTTCTAATTCATTCAGGTGGTGGGTTAAATTGTTTATTTGAGATTATTCTTCTTTTTTGAGGAAGGCCTGTATCGCTATAAACTCCCCTCTTAGCACTGCCTTTGCTGTGTCCCATAGGTTTTGAGTGGTTGTGCTTTCATTATCATTTGTCTCAAGGTATTTTTTAATTTCAGCTTTGATTTCCTCATTGATCCATTGCTTTTTCAATAACATATTGTTTAATCTCCATGCTTTCCTTTTTTTCTCCTTTGTTTCTCTGTTGTTGATTTCCAGTTTCATGGCATTGTGGTCAGTAAAGATGCTTGAGATAATTTCTATCTTCTTAAAATTGTTGAGGTTTCTTTTGTGCCCAAGTACATGATCGATCCTGGAAAATGTTCCATGTGCACTTGAAAAGAATGTATATCCTATTTTTTGGGGGTGTAATGCTCTGAAAATATCCACCAAATCTAGTTTTTCTATTGTAGTATTTAATTTCTCTGTTGCCTTGTTTATTTTCTGTCTGGAAGATCTGTCTAGTGATGTTAATGCAGTGTTAAAATCTCCAACTATGATTGTATTCCCATCAATATCCCCCTTTATCTCTGTTAGTAATTCTTGTATGTACTTAGGTGCTCCTATATTGGGTGCATATTATTAACGAGTGTAATATCCTCATCTTGTATCACTCCTTTAATCATTATAAAATGTCCTTCTTTATCTTTCTTTATGGCCTTTATTTTAAAGTCTATTTTGTCTGAAATCAGTACTGCAACACCTGCTTTTTTGGCTTTTCCATTTGCATGGAATATCCTTTTCCATCCTTTCACTCTCAATCTATATGTGTCCTTCTCCCTAAAGTGGGTCTCTTGTATGCAGCATATTGAAGGTTCTTGCTTTATTATCCAGTCTGCCACTCTGTGTCTTTTGACTGGAGCATTTAGTCCATTAATATTTACAGTAATTAATGATAGATGTGTGTTTATTGCCATTTTGAACTTATCTTTGCAGTTGAATTGGTATATCCTCTTTGTTCCTTTCTTCTTCCTTTTGTGGTTTGGTAATTTTCCTTTGTATTATCATGGATTTTATTTAATTTCTGTGACTCCTTTGTAAATTTTTGGCTTGTGGTTACCCTTTTTTGTAAATCTATCAACCCATTACTATAACTGTTTTTATTAAACTGATAGTAACATGATCTCAAACCCATCCTACTGTTAAAAAAATTTAAAAAAGAAAGAAAAAATATTCTATATTTCCCTGCCTCCCTCTCCCACTCTCAGTGATTTGTATGTCTTCTTTTATAATTTCATGTTTACTTTATTTGTAATTCATGAGTTATCACCTTTCCAGTTGTGTGTTTCTCATTTCTGTAGCATCCTGCTGCTTTTCTATTTAGAATAGCCCTTTCAATATTTCTTTTAGCATGGGTTTAGTGTTGCTAAACTCCTGCAGCTTTTTTTTTGTCTGTGAAACTCTTTATTTCTCCTTCTATCCTCAAGGATAGCCTTGCTGGATAAAGGATCCTAGGCTGCATCTTTTTTTCATTCAGGGCTTTGAATATATCTTGCCACTCGCTTCTGGCCTGTAGTGTCTGTGTAGAGAAATCAGCTGAGAGCCTTATGGGGGTTCCCTTGTAACTTACTCTTTGCTTTTCTCTTGCTGCCTTTAGAATCATTTCTTTATCCTTGACTCTGGCCATCTTGATTATGACATGTCTTGGTGTGGGTCTATTTGGGTTCTTCCTGTTTGGGACCCTCTGAGCTTCCTGTACTTGGATATCTGATTCCTTCTTTAAGTTTGGGAAGTTTTCAGTCATGATTTCTTCAAAAACCTTTTCAATCCCCATTGATCTTTCTTCTCCTTCTGGGACCCCTATTATGCGAAGATTGGGACGCTTTATATTATCCCATAGGTCCCTTATGCTATTTTCATTATTTTTTATTTGCTTCTCTTGTAGTTCTTCTGAATGGGTGCTTTCTATTGCCCTGTCTTCTAGATCACTAGTTCGTTCCTCTGCATTATCTAGTCGGCTTTGCACAGCTATTAGATCATTCCTCATCTCTGTCAATGAGTTTACCCATTCTACTTGGCTCTTCTTTATAGCTTCAATTTCATTTTTGACATATTTTATATCTCTAAACACTATCTCTTTTAATTCCTTCAGCAATTCGATCACTCCTTTTTTGAAATCTTGATCTAGTAGGCTATCGATGTCTATTTCGTTGATCTTTCTTTCAGGGGATTTCTCTTGTTCTTTTAATTGGGAAAGGTTTTCCTGCTTCTTCATCTTGCTCATACCTCTTTGGCACTGTGGTTTATGGAGTATCAGTTGTTTATTTTGGTCCTTAAGGATTTTATCTATCTGATGCCTATTTAGGAATAGAACTTAGGAAAAAAAGAAAAAAAAAATAAGAGAGAGAGAGAAAGAATTTTAAAAGAAGGGAGAAAGAGGGTTTGAAAACAGTGTATAATGAATAATAGAAGAGTGAGTTGAAGCAGAGTATTAATCAGGTTGAGACGTCCTTTTGAATCCTTTACAAAAAAAGGGGGGGGGGAGATGAATAGATGTATTTGAAACCTGTGTCTAATCAATAGCAGGACATCAAAACCCAAGAGAAATAGAAATGAATTAAGAAGTAAAGATTAAGAGAGTAATAGAAAATAGAACAGGTAAAAACAGATTTAAAAAAAAAGGGGGGGGGGTTTGTCGGTGTTCTCCTGGAGTCTGTGTGCTTTTAATGTGAAGTCTTTCTGTCTTCATCCTGTTTTGGAAGCTCAGCTTGCTGTTTTCAGAGGCCCTCCGTTGGCGCCCTCTTCTGTGCTGCTCCCAGCACCTGTCGGCAAGCAGATCGCGCCTCCTCCTAACACTGGGTCAGGTGCAGCTCTCTGCTGTGGGCGGGCGGGTCACTGCCCCTCCGGATGCCGCAGTCAGATGTTGCAGACTGGCCGGGTAGGAGGGCGGGTCGTGCCCCCTCCCAGCACCTCGGTCAGGGGCTGTGTTCCTGCCCGAAAGGCGGGGGGCCGCTCTCGCTCTACCTGCGCCGCCGCTGGTAGCTCCGCTGCTCTGTGCAGCTGCGCGCTCCGCCCTGGTCGGCGCTCCGCGGGTGGGCTCGGGGAAGACTGAGGGACAGCCCTGTCCCTGCTCCGAGCCAAAACTCAGCTCCTTGTTTGTCTTTGTGGAGCAAGTTCTCTGAGGGACCAGGATGGAAGGATCCTATCTGCCCCAGGCTGCAGGCCAGTCTCAGTCTGGCCTTTGAGGCTGCTAAGCCCTTCGGTGCGGATGCAGGTTTCGCCCCCGCCCCCGCCTGAGTGCTCAGCGCGGAGGATATGGCGGCTGTGCCTGAGCCCCGCCTCTCTTCCCCCGAAAACTTTCCACGGGTTTTCAGAGATGGGGGTGTGCACCCTTCCCCCGAGAGCACATCAACCTTGCTGTTTTATGGAGGGCCCAGGTTGTTCTGCCCTGTGCACCCACAGCCGCGGTGCGCAACCCCTTGCGTTCCTCCGGGGCTGCCTCCGTGCAGCCACTTCCATCCTCCGCCCGGCTTGTGCAGCCTGGCTCTGCCCGCGGCTGCCGGCCCGCATCTCAGGCTGGGTGTCGGGGGGACGCTCTGTGCCCGTTTAACTTAGTTCTGTTAGTCAAGGGCTGCTCTGTACAGATCCGAGCCTCGGAGGCTCCCCCTCCGTCCCGCTGGCCTCTCAGTTGGAGAGGGGAGACCCAGCGAGCGAGCGCCAGTCCTCCTTTGCCGCTCCCTCCCCGCGGGACCTGTCCCACGCTGCTTTGCCTTTTGTTCTTTCTTTTTTCCTTTTCTCCTACCAGATTTCTGGCATCTTTATCTTTTGAAGAGGGCGATGTTCTGTCGGAGTTCCACAGGTGCTCTGGTTGGCTGAGTGGGTCTGTAGATGTGGGTCTTGGTGTATTTGTGGGAGAGGGTGACCTGCGAGCGTCCTTCTACTCCGCCATCTTCTCCGTCTTCTCCTATGACATATTCTAATTTGTCTTTTTTTTTTTTTTTTAAAGAAAATACCTATATTTTCTGAATAATTCTTTTCTTCCTTATTGGCTTATGGTATTTTATCACATATTCCATTCTCATGCATACCGGACGGTTAGCTGGAAACCTACACTGGTGTCTTTTTTCTGTAATTACTGTAGGTTTAAATGATAATTTAATATCTAGTAATACAATTTCCCCCTCCCTATTCTCCTTTTCCAAAGTTTTTTCAGCTACTATTGCTTGTTTATATTTCCAATAAATAAAGAACTATAGTGTCAGTTCTGGTAGGCTGAATAATGACCCTCAAAGATATCCAGGTCCCATTTTCTGTAACTAGTGAACGTTATCTTATATGGAAAATGGGTCCTTGAAGGTATAACTAAATGAAGGCACTTTAGATGGGAAAATTTTCCTGGATAGATAGGCCTTAGATGTAATCAGTAGTCTGTTTAAGTAGAAGACAGAGGGAGATTTGACTACAGAGAAGAACACTGTGTGAAGATGGAACGAAGAGAGAGTTGAAGATTCTACCTGCCTTGAAGATGGAACGAAGGGCGCTGAGCCAAGGAAGGCAAGGAATGCAGGTCTAGACACTGGAAGCAAGGAAAAGGAATCTTCCCTAGAGCCTCCCAAGGGAGCATGGCCGTGCCTACACCTTGAGTTCAGTGCAGTGAATCTGATTTTGGACTTCTATGTCCAGAACTGTGTGAGGATAAATGTATGTTCTTTTAAACCATCAAGTTTGTGGTAATTTATTACAGCAGTGATAGGAAACTAATACATCAATTTAATAAAAAATGCTCATGGGATGTTTGTGAATTTTCATTAATGTCATCCATTAATATTTGAAGAATTGACATATTTAAGTTATCAATATTCCTTTCCAAGCAAATATATCTCTTATTTCTGAGTAAAATGTTATGGCTTTTGGGGAAATTTCTTGTACTAATATTTCCAATGAAAGAGATTTTTGTTTTTCAGAGAATCAGCAGCATATTTTTTCTGGAGGGTAAGTATAGAGGGAAAATGGGTGTCATTACAATTGGCAGGAGCTGGGCATTTAACAGGTCAACTTCTATACTATTATATAAGGAAAAACAATTTGGTTCTTCAAAAGAGGTTAGCGTAAAGAAACAAACTCACTATTTCTCTAAATTATCTTATTCTTTTGGAAGGCTTTTCTGTAAGCAGGTTTTGTTTACTCTATGAGGATAGATGATGAATAAATGGAAATATAAAGCTGTGTTATCTCTTTAAAATACAACCTTTTTCTATAACACGGCATCAGAGTATCCCCAAAATAATTCTTAAAGACTGAAGTCATGTTTTTCACCAAGACATCAAAACTCTGAGGTTTCTGGCATTTTATATATACCCATCTTCTCTGGTTTGCATTTCATTTTTTATTGTCCTTATTTTGATAATCAAGTTACTTACTTTTTCATTGTGGACACTGAGATTTATTTTGTTGTGTTTCAGACATAGTTATGGGAAGAAATTCTGATGTGTTGGGAGTGGAGTTAATTATTCACAGATTTTTAATACGATTCATGGGACATTTGGGGCTGGTAATTTTTCTAGTAGGTGGTTTGAGTAGGTGAACATAAGAATCCTATAAGAATCTGAAAACATGCAGATGTCTTGATCTTCCTCAAAATATACAGAGGGAGTCAAAGCATTTGTATTTTTAAAAAGCACAAAAGTTCCCTCACCTTGGGTTATGTAGTAAACCCTCCAGAATTAGAGATCTTCTTGAACTGTCAGTCAATCATCCCCAAAGATCTGCTGCTTGTCATCTCCCTGACATAGCTATGTCAATGTGTCCCATTCTCTTTGCGCTAAGAAGAGAATCTAGTTAGTCTTCTTGCCCCTAGCCAGTATCTCCCAGAATTTTCTCTTATATAGTAAATCTTACTAAGAGTCAGAAAGGGCAACTTCAAATATTTAATCAATGTTACTTTATTTCACAGGGAAATTTTTATGCTAGTGCAGCATTTGTGAACTGAAAATTAGAAAGTTCTTTAGTGTATCTCTTTCCAATGTCAAGGGTATACCATTTCTAGTTTATACTGATATTGTGACTATAACTTTGATGGAAAATATCCTACAAACACAGTAATTTTAAGGAAAGGAAATATGTCATCTTTTTGTTCTGACTTTTAATCCTAAATCTTCTTCAAGGAAATGCCTTCTTCTTAAAGACTACTAACATACTCAACTTTCATGGTAACCTTTCTTGTTTCTAATTGTGAGGCATTTGCAATTATTTTGGTGCCTAAATACTATGGTTTTTATTGTGCTTCAATATTTACATTAGAATTTTTTTCTCTACAAGTACAAGGCTCTTAAAGGCTAAGATTTGTAGTACCCCATGCACTGCTGAGAAAACAGTGGTCCCTTCTTATCTGTGGTTTTGATTCTGTGGTTTCTGTTACCCGTGGTCAACTATGGTCCAAAAAATATGAAATGGAAAATCCCTGAAATAACCAATTCATAAGTTTTAAATTTCAGCCATTCTGAGTAGCATGACGAAATCTTGCACTGTGCTGCTCAGCATTGCCTAGGACGTACATAAATCATCCCTTTGCCTGGAATATCCTGTGTTAGTCACTCAATGGCCATCTGGGTTATCAGATGACTACTGCTGTGTTACCACAGTGCTTGTGTTCATCACCCTTATTTTACGTAATAATGACCCCAGAACACAGAGTAGTGATGCTGGCAACTTGGATATGCCCAAGAGAAGCTGAAAAGTGCTTCCTTTATGTGAAAAGGTTCAAGTTCCAGACTTAAAAAGGAAAGAAAAAAAAGTGCTGAGGTTGCTAAGATCTACACTATGAACTAATCTTCTATTTGTGAAATTGTGAAGAAGGAAAAAGAAATCCGTGCTAGTTTTGTTGTTGTACTTCAAGCTGCAAAAGTTATTGCCACAGTGTGTGATAAGTGCTTAGTTAAGATGGAAAATGCATTACATTTGTACAATGAAAGGGAGAGAAACTATACTCACATAACTTTTATTACAGTGTATTATTATAATTATTTTTACTGTATTATTGGTTATTGTTATTAATCTCTTACTGTGCATAATTTATAAATTAAAGTTTATCATAGGTATGTATGTATAGGAAAAAACATAGTATCTACAGGGTTCAGTACTATTTGTGGTTTCAGGCATCCACTGGGGGTCTTGGAACATAATTCCTACAGGTTAAGGGAGATTATTGTCTTCTCAAGTACATTTTAAGTGCATGAAACTCATATATTGAATTGAATGAAATAAAAACATCTTTCTTAAGAGAGAAACTGATTTTATCAGTTTCAGCTAAGCAAAGTTATTACCTATTTATTTAATTTTTTGTACAGTTAGAAAATCTAATGAGATTAAAGAAAGTGACCATTTTCTTTTTGCAGCTGGTCTTAAAAATATGACTGCCATCTTGGTATCATGCATTGTTGTTTTTAGAAGAATGCATTTCAAAAACTATTGTATTCATATGTAAACAGCAAAACCAACCTTTAGTAGCTATGTTTAGTGTGAGTCTGGTGTGTACATACACATTCTGATGTCTGTGTTTGGTTTAAACGTGTGTGGTGAGGTGAGAGGAGAAACTTTCCTTACGGTAATTATCAAAGCAATACTTAGATAAGAAACATACAACAGTTATGTGATTCAAGATAAGTTACATCCGTTATTATCCAAGAAATTTAAATCTCTTCTTCACTTTGCTTACTACAATAGTAATGCATCACCTGTGTGGAGGATTTCTTGGCATTATTGGCTGATCTTAATATTTATCATAAAAACACTGTTAAAGGAATGACATTGTAAATGCTCTCTTCCACTTTTATGAAAGTGTTATTAAAATGTCTTTACAGAATACAACCATCTTCTCATTAGACGTCACAGAAGGGTTCGGTGAAAATAGGCTTTTCCCACAAGTTCCAATCCCCTTATCTTTTTTCCCAGCTGTTCTGATTCTTCTAAAAATCAACTTCTCTTGATAGTTTCTGTTAATAGGTAATAAGACCAGTGATTCAAATCACTGATTACCCTCTTTGGGCTTTCAGACCATTCTAGCATGCTTCTAGTTAGAATAATGATTGCAGTGATAAGTCGGCGTGAGAGGATAGTAATTTTATACATTAATGCTCATCGACCTCCTTAGATTTACATTAGCTCTTGCAATAATAAAAAACGTTCTAATGGTAGAAGAAATATTTATGAATATTTTAAATATATTTGTGCCCTCTAGCAAAATTAGAGGTCTACCTGAGCTTTACTGGGATACATTTTGCTGCAGCAAAGCATGTACTTCCACTACTGATAACAGATAAATTTAGATTACTCTGTGTTCTTGTATTCCTTCTCAAAATGTTGTATTTTGATTGGATCTACTAGCTGTGTCTTTAGAGCTCTTTAAGGGAAATTCACTTAAATTTAGAGGACAAATTTAAAATAATTGCTAGCCCTGAATCCATCTTTCCTCCCGCAGGTGCACAGGCACAGGTAGACATGGTTATATTTACTATTTCCACAGAGTCTCCGTGACCTAGTGACTATCTCTGACATGTCTGGTAACAACTCTGACATAGAAGAAGATGTATACTTTTTAACTGGAAGTAGCTACCTTTTCAAATTCTTTAGCAAACCATTACTTAGCATAAAGTCACTTTGCAATCAATTAAATATGAACCTCTGTCACATCAGTATTCATTGAAAAGCACTTAGGTGACTAAAGACCCTTGGCTCCTAAATATTTGACTACTCACCAGCACCAGCCATTTAGAAAGCCTTATTAGCTCTTTATACTTGCAGGGATGGCAGCATGGAAAAGTGAACAAAATGAGGGGAAACATAATTGCCTCCAAATGAATGTTCCTTCAGCTTCGGCATGGCTTGTGCTATTCTGGGGTGTGCCTGTTCTTCCTCTAACTCCCCATACCTTCTGCTGCTACCTTCTGGGGCTTCCAGAACTCTCTGCTTCTACAGCACAGTCTTTTTAAATGAAAATTCAAGATAAAAATAAAGGAATAAATTTATAAATTTTCATCATCCAAGTGGGATGATGAAACTACAGGCTAAACTACACATCTTCCATTTAGCAAATGAAGCAAGTACGAGCGTGTTTAATATTTCAAGAACTGCCTTTAAACAAATTTTTAAACATGTTAGAGCACATGTAAACACAGTAAACAGGAATAACATTAGTTTTAAATGCTAATTTATGATACTAATCACAATAATGACTACTCTATTGATGGAATTATACATGAAGCTACGTGGTGTATGTGTGTTTCTTTCATCTTCTCAGCACCAATGCTGTGAGGTCGGTATTTTCATCCTTGTTTATGTATTAGAAAACTGAGGCTTGGAGAAGTAATTTAAGTAATTCAGGTGATCCTCAGAAGATTACACAGTGCTCTAATTGGAATTAGAATCCAGGCTGGCCTAAATTCAAAGTTCTGTTTCTTGACCATTAAGCCCAATGATGCCTTACAAAGGTTCTCTAAGAGTCTATAAAGAGATTTCTTCAGAACTGTTTAAGTTCTTAAGTGCACAACAAATTTTTGCTTGGACAGTTACTGAATAAAGTAAAAACTTTTATAAAGCTTACCCTTTGCTCAATTTGTTTCTAATTCATAATTTTACCTGTTCAGATGGAAACTTCTACTCGTTATATACCTGATGCTTTCATGAAGTTAAGCCCTTTCATATATAAAGAGTCTAATATACAGTCTGTATATTCAAAAATATACATGATCTTGTAATGCTTGGCTAAAATTTGCAAAATATTTACCTGTGCTTTATTTGGATAATCAATGTCATTAAAAAATATTCCACATCATAAATGTCCTAATTTAAAATAATACTCTTTAATAAATTGAAACAAATAATTATAAAAAGGAGATAATTTTTTCTCCAACAGCATAATAATGACCATTGACAGAATTAGTGAGTGACTAATTGCCAAAAGGGAACGTGAAACAATTATTATGAGACCAGATAATTAATTTATAATGAAAAGGAGTGATACATTTGGCAAAAACTTTTTTAATGCTTTTTGATTTATTTGAAAATAATGATTTTTTCCCAAGTTTATGACTCTATATTTTCCCTTCTCTGTAATGCCCATTTCTTTCAATTCTACAGAAATTATTTTAATCTCAAATAATAAAAAACCTGTATGCTTATTAAGTCTGACTCAGGCTTAATGAGAGTTAAAGTTTGGGGTTTTCCTGCTGTCAGCAAAGTCCTCCAATTGTCTCAGTTTTGTAAGATTACTGCCAATATATACAAATTTTCCAGGAATGTTACACTAAATATTAATGGGCATCGAGATTGCTATGCTTGAATTTTTATTCAATGTATTGTTCAGTAACTTTATTTTAACCTGCAGTATTATGAAGCTTGGTATTCTAGGTGTAGTGTTGTTAATATATTGCATATTTTCTCTCCTTTCTCCTTTCAATGTACAGATTTTTTTCTATTTCATACCTTTTAGGTCAGGCATACATGTTAACTTTCATGTGGTTTAATCCCCTGGGTACTGAATGCATTGCTATTTGGGTACTTACATGCATCCGACCATCTCGTGGAGTCCAGGTGGAGAAGAGAAATATCTTCATCTGAGGCAAGATGCTAGAAGACAGGAGAATGTTTTAGGTTAGTCAGAGGTTGCAGTAAAGTTAGGTGAGGAGAATTCTGCTCAAATATTTCTACGTTCTCTGGAACACAAGGCAATATTATGACTTACGGTGAAGAGCTGGGAAAGCAAGCTTAAAAGGGATCATAACACAGATGCCATGGGGAAGGTGAAGGGGGCTGACTAGGGACAAGATAAGTGATCATGAGCAATCCTCAAGCCCCTTGACCATGTAGCCTGCGCAGGTCTGCAATATGGGCAGGATATCCTTTCGGGATGAATGCTGATAAAGCGGCCTCTGGGCTGCCACAGATTCAATATGCCCAGATATGAGTTTTAGGGGCTAAAAAGGTGCCATTTTCTCATTTACACTACTCTATGAAATATATATAGTAAGACTCTTTTTCTACAAGACTGTAACATCTTTGTTAGTTTTGAATTTTAAAATAATGACAAATAAACCATGACATACCAGTGCAATTGAACACTACACATATTAAAGGGAGTAAGATGAGAAGGACCATACATGCTTACATAGGAGGATTTCATAGAGATATTAAATAAATAAAATTGCAACATGATATGTGTAGTAAGTTTTTTTGTGTGTGAATAAGTTGTGGTTAAAACATACCCATGGACTGTTACTAGTTTGTAGACATTAGATAGTAGTCTACAGGCTGCAATTGTGGAATTTAGACATGACTTTATACAGCATATTCCTTTGTTTCTGAGGCTGAATGGCTAACTTTTCTTGAAGTATATATGATAAAGTGGGACACTGCCCACCTTAATGTTATCATCTATCAGCAGGACTCTAGATGGTGTCATCTGATGAAGTATAAGGGTGTGGCTTGGAGATTTAAGTCTGGTTAGAGCAGGTCAGAGCTTTACTGGAAAAATCTTTACTATCCCAGAAAATGGAGGAGCTCTCAAATTCTCACTAGTAGTGAAACATTGTGAGAGAAGGAGAGAGAGAGAGAGAGAGATTATTGAGTATTCTGGGCATAAAAGCTGTGTAGTGGGTTTGGTCTTTGAAGCTTTTATTTCCAGATATGATGGGCAACTCATGTCAACACTCTCACTGAACTCAACTCAATAACAGATTTACAAAATCTGCTTAAAGGTACTGAAAAACAAACAAACAAGCAAAAAATCTAATGATGAATGATCAAACCAGAATCCTGAGGGGGACAGAAGCACAGGGAAGAAAACCTGGCATTGCGGATGCTTTATCCTGTGGGGTAATGCACTGATTATTGAGAAGGCAGACAGGTCAAGAGGCTTACTAGCCCTCTTGAAAATACCCATATAAATACAGGATGCCCAGGGAAATTTGAATTTCAGATAAATGATGAGCAATTTTTCAGTATAAGCATGTCCTGTGCAATATTTGGTTTAAGGTGAATGAAGGGGAAAAGCTAATATCCACAGGAGGCCAGCCCATCTGGGTGTTCAACAATGAACTACTGATAGGCTTTATTGCCATGTGAGGTTTTAATTTGTGGTGGACTAACACTTCCATACCAATAATTTTTTATGACCACTGCTGCTTTTGTCCTTCTTTCCTAGTATGAAAGGAAAGATGCAGTTGAAAAATTTGAAAAAAAGGATGGCTGAATTTGGCAGAAAAGAGAGGAGGAACTGAGATAAAATGGAATGTTTAGTGAGTTGCTTTTTTCCTGCGTTACATTCCCCCAAACACACACGCGCGCACGCACACACACACACACTGGGAGAAGAAAAAGAAGAAAATCAGATTTTCCTTTGAGAAGATTTAAAGATCTAAGCATAGGGGAATCCGTATAGTTCTTCAAGTGGGAAGCTAGTGGAAGTACTCACAGACCAACCACAAGGTAGAATGAACAGAAGAAATGGCTGTATGGCATGTGGAGATGGGAGGAGGAGATAGCAGAGCACTTCCTCTGGGTTCTGAAAGGAGTAGAGAGAGCCAAACTGCCGGAGCCGGCTGTAAAAGAAGTGGAGAGGCAGGTCCAGGACATCTGCCAAGTATTTGAAGAAGTGCAAATTGAGGAGAAATCCCAACCTACAGCAGTGGTAAGAAGTAGACAGCCCATGTACAGTCAGCATACGTGGTGGAAATCTCTAGGAAGCGCTCCTCCAGACAACACCAGCTGGGCTAAAAGCTGAGGAAGTTTTAGGATGTGGGAACAGATGGGAAGGGTGTATCTGTAGAGTTGTAACAATGACCTAACAATGGCCCAAGTTGCTTAACAATGATTCCAAGTCAAACAATGATCTCTCTTTTCCTGCTGGGATGGTTAACTTTGTGTGTGAATTTGACTTTGCTAAAGATTGCCCAGACAGCTGGTAAAACATTATTTCTGAGTGAGTCTGTGAAGGCATTTCTGGAGGAGATTAATATTTGAATTGGTAAAACAGATAGTCCTTCCCCATATGGATAGGCATCATCCAATCTGCTGAGGCCCTGAATAGAACAAAAAGATGGAGGAAAGGTGACTTTAGTTTCTCTGCTTGAGCTGAAACATCTATTTTCTCCTTCCTGGTTTTTGGACTTCTGGATTCAGATCAAGAGCAACATCAGTATACCCCTACCCACCACCCCTTGCCCAGTTCTTAGGCTTTTAGACTTCGACTGAATCATACCACTAGTTTTCCTAATTCTCCAGCTTGCAGACAGCAGATCTATGACTCTTTGGCCTCATAACTGCTTGAGCCAATTCCTATAATAAATATTCTCTTATCTCTTTTTGTAGATTATTGGTTCTATTTCTCTGGAGAGGTCTGACTAATCCACTTACTAACCCTACTGGGAAGTAGGCTAGCAAACCCATAAGAATACAGACAAGTCAGACAGAAAGTAGATACAGAGAAAAACCTAGGAATTTATGGTAAGCTAAGATATGATTGTATCATAAACCTAAATCTGTCAAGAAATCATTGTGTTGGGTTGAGAGACACTGAAATTGATTGGAGTAAAATGTTCACATTATATAGCTGGGATTTCAGAGACAGGTATAAATTGATTATAGAAATGAAGAAAATTTGCTTAGAATCTTGACTATAAATCTTATACTTGTGATATCAGGCTATACACAGAAAGAACCTGAAGAAAGATCCAATCAAATTACTCATGGTGATTTGGGACTGGAGTGGTGTGGAGTGGAATGGAGATATGGGATTATAGCAATACTCCCTTAGTACATTGTATATTTCTCAAATGTTTCAATTTTGAACCAAACGGAATAGTTTCATTGGAGCAAGAAATAGATCCTTCCAAACACAAGAAAGATTAACATTAACATGGGGAAATGGACTGAGCATATATAATCATGACCTTCCTCTTACTGGCGCACTGAACTACTAGGCAAAGCATAGCATAGAACTGGGAAACCTGGGGGAGATCCCAGTTGCTACATATAAGACCTCAGATTCATTGATGAGAAGATGTACCTTCAGGGCACCACTGTTGTAAATGCTGAGCAAAGACCCAATCATTACAATGTGGCTCTGCCTCTTTGGAAAAGCCCATGATGAGGCTCTGATTCGTGTCTAGGGTGGAACATCTGAGTTAACACAGGTAAAAGAATGACCTGTCATCTTGCTTCATGAATCCCTGGAAGAAATAATTTTCCTGCTCACTTTAGCTGTCTGACAGAAATATCCAGGTAGAGTAGAACAACCACTTCCTCATTTAGCTGGGAGAGGATGGTTCTCTACACTGGTGAAGCCTCCTGGCTAAGCCTCAGTGAAGAGGACTTAATTTAGTCCTGTCACTTCCCATCTGCTGGTGGAGAAAATCTTATCATATTTTTCACTACTGGATCGTCCATTACTGCTGAAGAGCTGAGGTGACAACTCACACTGAGGAGGCTCTCTCTTTCTGACAGGAACAGGCAAAGAAAGCTCAAGAAGGAGGCAAAGCTGAAAAAAGGAAACAGGTGGCTCTGTTGGAGAGGTTGCACCATTAAAGGTGAAAAACAGAACCCATGCTGCTGAAAACAGAGTTTGTGACCAGAAGGTTAAATGGAGGAACAAGATTTCAACACAAAGGAGAAACACTAAAAAATGTAATTCATGACTGAAAATATGAGAGATGCAGGAGAGTCCCAGGGGAAGTAATATGCAAATAATCAGCACTCCAGGAGCAAAAGGAGCAGATGGAGGTGGAATCAATAATCAAAGCAATGATCTTCAGCTCCCTGATCTGAAGAAAGATCAAAAGGGCTTATCACATGTCAGGTAGAAGTGATGGAAAAGGCATACTTCTGGATATATCTTTGTAAAATTTCTGGCCTCTGTGGAAAGAGAAAAAATATATACATTTTTCAGACAAATAAAAAAGTTCAAATTAATGAAAAAGGAATGGTTGACTTTGACTTCTTATGTATGACAGTAGAAGCTAGTGGAACAATGGTTATAAGCTTTTGAGAGAGAAAGCACTGTTGTATAAAAATCCATGTATGACTGAAGAATTGTGCTGTATACCAGAGATTGACACAACATTGTAAACTGACTATACCTCAATTAAAAAAAATCCTACTCTTGGAAATGTTATTCGTACGATGAAAGAAGAGGACATTTTGGGATATGTAGGAACTCAAAGTATTCTACTCATATTCTCATTCAAAATTACTCAAGGATGTACTCCAGCATAAATGACAGTAAATTTGAATACAAATCTAAAGCAAATGGAAAATAAAAAAATACAATAAATAGTAGTGAGCAATGAATCTAGCAAAATATGTAGGTGTTGTCAAGTGGATGAGGATAAAGTGATTGCAAAACGTAATCACTGTTGAATAAGTATACTAAGAAGAGAAGAGGCATGCTCTAAGGAAAAAGTGAAAAATAACATGGAATTGCATTTCTAAAGTACATACTCAGAAAAATCTAGGATTTGGAAATGTATGAATGAGTGAGAGAGTAAAATATTTTTATGGTCCTGCCACTGTGGGAATGGTAAAAGTACTATTACTTTTAATAAAAGAGCAGAGAAATATGGGTTTTAATATGACTGCTTAAAATACAGGCTGATAAACTATTCAAGCAATAGAGAAACATATTATTATTACCAAGTTATTGGTAGGGGGCAATTGAAATGCAAAACAAAATAAAATGAGCACAAAAACAACTTGTTCAAGCCAGTGGAAGTAGAAAAACATAAGTAAAGAGTATAATGAAGAAATTAACATAAAATTAGATGGGAATGAGAACAAACACATGACTTTTCACAATAAATGCAAATAGACTGAGTTCTCCAATTAAAAGACAAAGTCCAGCTATATACTTTTTATAAGAAATGTAACTGAATTAAAAAAAAAGTGTTTCATAAATACAAAGAAGAGCAAAGATAAAGTAAGTGCAAAGAAAAAGGGGTGGTTATAATATCAGAAAGTGGGGAATTTCAGGCAAAAATAAATCAGTAAATGTATCAGAAAATATTATGTAATAATATATATTTTTTAAAGCAGCAAAACTACCTGGTAAATGTATCAGAAAGGGTCCAGTCAGGAGATAATAATCACACTATAATTTAAATGGGGAAGTTAAATGTAAGAAAATTTTAACTAATAACAAGGGATTAGCTACTAAGAAATAAAGTGAGCACTAAAGAATGCAAGAAGGGCAGATAGAGGGAACCCCCTAGGGCTGAGACTGGTTACCTAAAAAATGAACACATTTGGGAGCACTCCCTTCCCTCTCTGCATCCCTCACCTCAGGCTGAGATTTAGATGTCATTGGAGAAGGTATGACTCCAGCCCTTAGATGGTGAAGTTCACCAAGGTACTGCAGATTGCAGCTGGCAAGCAGGAACTGCCAGCTAGAATAGTAACGAAAGTTTCCAGGAGGCTGCCCAGGTGGTGCTGTTGAAATTCACTTGAAAGCTATTTAGGGTGCCGGTAAAATTGACATGGAAGCTAGCTGGGGTGCCTGGGGAACTCTCCAGAAAGCTACCCATAAGAGAACTGCTAAAATTTGCTGAGGAACAGTTCCACTGGGAGTCCTGCATGCCAGCCAACTGCCAGAGGAGAAAGAAGAAAAGGGCAGCTCACTGGAACCAGAAACAGAAGTCCCTTTCTCCCACAATGTCCCTCCACCGCCCCCTACTGACAAAGGCTAATATTGGCCAAGTGCCAAAGAAGAAACGTTTATAGGACCCAGCTCCAGTATCACAAGTAGGGCAGTGAAAGGCAGATTTACAACTGACAATAATTTGATAACTGGCAGAGTATTTAAGGAGAACTCGATTAAAAAGAATTGAAACAGTCGTATTTTAATATCCCTCTTTCAGAGTGATAGATTACATTAAAACATGATGCAATTAAAAAGATTTCATACAGAAAATGTGAATATTACAACATAATTATTATGTACTTGACGACAAAAATAAACCTTAAATTCCAAAATGTGGCCATTTAGAGGTCCTATTATTTGGGTACAAAACAAAACAAAACAAAAAAACAAAAACAATACTTCAAAAATGAGGTAACTGAAATTAAGTCTTAAAACAATTTCAATTGAAATCAAGAAAGCTTTTAAGTTTTCGGATCAATTTGAAAAACAAAAGTTAAATTATATCTAGAAGTTGATAGTAATAAGAACACTAATTATCAAAATCTATGAGATATAGCATAAATTAAAAATGTATAATCTAGAAGCTTTAATTTTAGCAAAAGAGAACATACATGTTTAAGTGTTCAACTTAAGAAAAAAACCAATAAAATAATAAAATATAATAAATAAAATATATAATGTTAAATCTAAAATAAAGGATTAAAAACAAAATAATAAAAACTAGAGTGAAACACTAAATAAAAGCAAATGCAAATAGAGAAATAAGTGATTTTTAGCAATCTATAAAATAAAAAATTTATACAGGAAGGGATTAAGTATTTGAGCAGACCAATTTTTGCATTGTATGTATGTAAAAGATTATTAACAATCTAACACTAAAATATATAAGGTTTGGCTGGTTTTACAGTTAAGTTCTAATTAACCTTCAAGAAACTGGGATTTTCTATATAACCAGATTTTTTCAGAGAATGGAATAAAAACAGCTTTAAAAACTCATTTTATAGAGTGAACACAATACCTCATACAAAAACTTGAAAGGATGGTACAATATTTTGTCTAGGTCACCTATGAATACAGACATAAACATCCCAACTATAAATAGAATTGCAGCAGTGTTTTAAAATAATAATAATATTTTGTGGCCAAATGATTTATTCCAGAGATGCAAGATTGTTTCAAAATTAAGATCTAGCTATGATTTGTAATATTAAATTATAGGGAAAAACCTCTCAGTGTCAATAGATTCTGTGAAATACTTTGATTAAAATAATTCACTTAAAGTAAAAAGAGGGGAATAAAAATGGTAAAAATTTATTTTCTAAAAAAATCATAATGAATGATAAAATAGTACAGTCATTGATCTTAAAATCAAATATAAGGGAGGGATGCTTCCTACAGATCACTATTTAAAATTTTATTTTGTACTTTTAGTTCATATAACATAACAAGAGAGTGAGTAAGTGGTATCAACATTTGAAAACAAGAAATAAAATTACCATGTTTTTCATATGATTTGTTTGTATACTTAGAAAATTCCATGAGCCAGAAAACAAGACTCAAAAATAATTAGTTGTATATAGTAAGTTACCTGGATATATGATAAAGATACAATTTAATGACTTTTTTTCATAGTAACAAAAACCTGTTAGAATGGAAATTTTAAAGATATGCTAATCTCAATAGCAGCATTAATCATAAACTCCCTAGGAATAAATTAACAAACAAGAATGTTGGAAAAAAACTATTTAAAGGAAAACATTCATTGAAGGACAAATAAAGAGTGATGGTGTTCCTGAGGGGAAGATTTACTAACAAGCATATAAATCCTTCCCTAATTAGTATATACAATTAACATGTTTCCAATAATAGTCCCAATGGTATTTTCTATGCTCAATTCTACAGTTCCTTTGTATATCATTAGCTTCCTGGCAGAAAGCAGATGGCACATTTAAATGGAGAAATTGAGGAAAACTTAATGAAGAGACGATTTACAAAGGTTTTGGTAGGGTGAATTGGAAACCACAGGAGACGACGAAGTCCCCTGGACTCATTTTACCCTCCTCAGTTCTAAACAAATGGGAAAAGGGAGGGAGTAAAGAACAGAGAGTACCAACTCTAGCCATAGGAGAGACCACCCAATGAGAACTATGGCCCACTGGATGGAAGCTACTGAGGACTGGTAGTCCTGTTGTGAAGGAGCGGAGTGAACAAATGCTGTATCTGTCCTTCAGTCTCTTGTTGGTGCTTCTCATTGGCCAAGCTCAAATGGAAACAAGAGACAAGAGATTCAGAGTAAAGCAGTCCACTTATGCCAGCCTCCCAAAATACAGAAGAAAGTTAAACAGGAGATACAAATACAGACATCCCACACTATATAAAAAGAATCATGTATAATGCCGCTAAGAAAATGTTGAAAACTACATGTAATAGAAGAGGACTTATCCTATACTAGGTCTTAAAATTTTCAATAAATGTACTGATTGAGGAAAGGAATAAGTAAGCAAAGCAACAGACTGGAACAGAGAGCCCAAGATAAGCTTGAGCATACATGGAAATTAAGCATATATTAGAGATTCTATTCCATTATGTAGAGGAAAGAATGGCTTATTTGGTAAAAGTTTTTAACAATTTAACCATTGATTTGGAAGAAAATAAAGCCTATATTCAACTCATACAATGCAAAAATAAATTACAGATGACTAAAAAAGCTAACTAGGAAAATAAAATATAATGTATCTGAAGAAACTATAGTAGACTATTTTTTATAACTTTTGTTTTGATTGCATTTCCTAAATAAGACAGGATGCATCAAAAGAAAAGTGTAATGGATTTGTTCAGATAAAAATAAAGTTTGGATCACAAGAAATAAACACTACAAAGACATATGACAGCAAGAACATATCTGCAACAAAATAAATACATAGCGGATCAATTCCTATAAAATAAATAAAGCTATTCACTAAAAATAAAAAAAACACATACCATCAAACAGAGATATGGGCAAATTATAGGTACAGGCAATTTGAGAAGGGGAAATATAAATAATAAGCATAAGAAGACATGTTAAACCCAACTAATAGAAAAATTAAACACTTGAAAGTATCATCATCAGAATGGAAAACTTTGAAAATATTAATAACATCTAGTGATGATGAAGATGTGCAAAAAAACAAGTACTTTTCCTACTGTTGGTAGGAGTGAAACTACTACACTTTTTCAGAAATTACTTCTCAAGTATCTATTAATTTTAAAATGTGAATATAGTTTGTCCCATAATTCCACTTAGAAGCATATCCTATAGGAATAAAATCATTAAGCTATGAAGAGTATCTCTTCTTTCCTTCCTTCCTCCTTTCCTCCCTTCCTTCCTCCTTTCCTCCCTTCCTTCCTTCCTTCCCATTAACAATTTTTAAAAAAGAAATATGCATTTAACATGGTTAGTTAAATGTCCTTCAGCAATGGAAGGGTGTATGACAGAAACTTAGTGCTCTCAAAGATCCATATTCTCTTCTACATTTCCCAAACTCCCTCTCCTTAGCTTGGGAACATCTGATTACCTCTGGCCAATGACTGTGAGCAAACGGCAGGACTGTGGAGGCAGTCGGGAGGGGTGTGATTCCTGCCGCCCTTCTCTTCCTCTGCCACGTGACCCTTGGAGACCAGTGTCCCAGATGGCATAGTCACAATACGGAAAAGGGCTGCCTGACGGAGCCACGTTGGATTTACACCATCAAGAAATAAGCATTATTGTGTTGTGCACCTGAAATTTTGAAGTTTATTTGCTATAATAAATATTTGTAGTTTTTTCTCTGCAATCTTCAACTGATTGAATGAGTCCCACCCACAATATCAAGAATAATTGCCTTTACGTAAACTCAACTGATTACACATGTTAACATATCTATAAAATACTTTCACAGTGACATCTTGATTAGCACTTGATTAAACAACTGTGAACTATAGCCTAGCTAAGCTGACATAGAAAATGAACCATCATAGAGATCTATGTGTACTGACTTAGAAAAACATGTTAAGTGGAAAGAGAAAACTGCCAACAAATTGTACAAGATATGGGGCAGGTACTTTGGGTTTGCTTGTTTAAGTTCTATTCTAACTTTCTCCTAGCATGCCTCTGTGCACTCTGAGACTGGAAAGGTGGAAACTGTACTTCCCAAGCTCACGAGAAGCTTGGGTTCCAGACGAGGCAAGGTTCTCCTGGGCTGACATAATGAGATAAGGAAGAGCAAGGTGAGACATGGGTGCAGGTATGTGAGAATGTTAACTCCTCTCTAATGTATGATGTTGGGGACATCTGACTCTTCTGGGGTGGCTCTGGCATAGGTTCAACTATCAGATCCCAGTGTTCTGGTTACCCAGTTGTGTAGTCTCAGCGCCAGATTTTTGGCTAGAATAGTCTGTGGTGCAGATGAACCTTTCTCCTGGCTCCTTTTATTTTGAGCTGCATATAATACAAATCTGTCTCTGTGGCTTTCCCAAGAATTCTGTACAGTACTTAATGCTCTCTAATAAATCTCTTTCTGCTTAAACAAGCTATATTTGATACTGTTTTCAGTTACTAAGAATCTTAGCCAATAATGTATGATCTATTACTGTAAAAAGAAATAGCCCTTTCTGTTTTATTTTCAGTATGAAGATATGTAAAATTTCAGATATGCCCAAGTAAACATTAAACAAATGGGAAACATAGAGGTTAAACTATTATACACATAGCATGAAGTAGAAGAGGGAGGGAAAATAATTTTTATATCGATCAGAGTCCAAATCAGTCTGGAAAAATTCAAACCACTCAAGACTAGAAATGCCACTACCTTCAGGATTCATTGCTATTTACAATAAACATTTCCTTTTGGTTTGTTACATTGAGTTGGGATTTCTAATAATTGTAAAAGTAAATTTTATAAATTTATACTGATAAATTGTTGAGTGAACAAAATTCTGGAACAAAATTTCATTCAAAATTCTGGAAGGTTATGTCAAATGCAACTCATCTAAATCCAGCTTATATGAATACAATTACTTACATTTATTTAAGTTACTATTAACATCCTATAGGAATTCAAAGTTCATCTTTCATTAAATGTCACAACTTTAATTAAAACAACTTATCTATGCTAAAATAAAAAATTCTTATCAGATTTCATTGCTCTAGTTTTAATTTGTTATATTTGGTTCTCTATATCAGATTTGTTATCAGTTATTTGGTTAATGCGATCTGACATCTACTTATATATGCTAATAAATTTTTAAAGCCCTGAAAAACTATCATAGTCCCATGAAGTTAAAGAAATGGTTACTGAATGGGGCCCTCTCCTCATTGTTTCCCAAAGGCAAGCCTGTAGTGGGCAGTTAATACTTTATTTGCTCAGCACCCTACCTGCTATCTTACTGAGAAGGTCCCCAGGAGTGGAACTGGCAGCTGCTGAGGTCTTGCACAATCTAGGTCCTCCCCACCTCTTGGATTTTTTTTCCTGGTAAATGAGTATGCTTATGACTTCCGCTGAGCCTGGGGATTTTTGAAGTTGGAACTAGAGAAAGTAGGGGTCAATTCTCCCTCTGCTGATGAAGCTGTAAGGGTCTTACCAAGTTCATCATCAGTATGGATAATGAGGCTGATGTGCAGAGAAGATAACAAGGGGTGATGAGTGAGAATCCTGGAGACATCTTTGGTTACTCGAGCCTGATTGCTTAACATGCAATTGAAATATGAGTTTCAGTCACTTACGAGGGAAGATACAGGTAATGGAATCTCCTATAAAAACTTTATTTTTCTTGAGATGAGTTTGGTAGAAAACAGAATGGTTTACCTTGCAGGGTTTAGTAATAGTTGCCTAGTAGCACTAAATTATGAGTGCTGCTGGTTTAAACTGTTGAGTGCTTTTGGAGACATGTTATCCACAGGTTCGTGAAAGAAGGGTCTGCACTCGACGGCCCAGTTTCAATGGCCCCTAGATGGAAGTTCTCCTCCCACTGCCCTTCGGGACTTTCAGACATTCTAGATTGCTACTCTCCTCCTTCACTGCTGCCCTACCAATTCTCCCACACCCTCCTCCTAACCCCTATCCTGTTGGTTTGGGGAAGCAGAAGCCCTCCTGAAGCATTAAGGAGCTGCATGACCATGAACTAGCAGCCTCATTCCATTCAGGACCAAGTTTCCTAATGGACAAAATGGAAGCGGTTGAAAAGGTCACTTCTAATATTCCCTTTTATCCCCTTCAGTGTCAAGTCTTTCAGTGTGAGTAGAACAGCTGGAAATAAAGCTTCAAAAATAGACTGGGATTCTGTTTAAATACTTTGCCAGATATGATGAACACTATTCTATGGGAACAACAACAACAACAAAACTATTAAAGGGTTTTTGTTGTAGAATAATAAAATTAAGGTAGAGGTAAACTGAAAGAGTGAGAAATTAGGAGTGGCAGGAAAAGGTAGGAGGCTATTACAAGAAATCAGTAAAGAACTGATGAAAATCTTAACCAAGGAACTATCTGAGAAGATGAGGAACAAATAATATACTTTGGAAATATTTAGCATGTTTTGACTGGAGGGTAAGAATTATAACTTTTGGGATTCTGCATTGTAAACCATTAATTGAAAGGGATTACAAGAGGAGAAGAATGGAGACAATATTTCCATTCTTGGAAATGTTGCTTAAGGTACCTACAGAGCACTCAGGCAGATAACGGCAATAGGGAATCAATTTGGAATTTCTGAGAGACAGTTGAGGATTCTAGATAGAAACTTTTAAATTTTGCGTTCTATGACAACTTCTGGTCTTCACTTCTTTCCTTCCTTGATAGATTCCATTGTTCATACTTATCATAACTTGTAAATGACCCCAAATTTCAACTCTTCTCACTCCTCTCTCTCACTTAGTTGCCTTGCAAAACAAAACCCCTACCTTAATAAAACCTAAACTCTTTTCATTTCTCACATCTTTACCTGAGACCTCGCTCTCCCATAACCTTTCTTTGCCGCTCCAGTTGGAACTGATTTGCTTTCCAGGACATCTGATGTCTTGGAATCCTGTTGGATCTCCTGTTTGTTGGATTATATTTACTCTTCTTTCTTGATTTAAAGTAGCATGGAAAGTAAATTTCTAAATCTTTGCTTGTGTGAAAATGACTATCTCACCACCATGATATTTTGACTTGGTTTAGAATTATAGGCTGAAAATCAGTTTTACTCAGACTTCTGAAGGCATTGAAGGCGTTTTAGGATCTAGGATTACAGCTGAAAACTCTGACATCACTCTGATACCTGTTTCACTGTTTATGACATGGAAGTTCTGTGAAGGGCTACTGAAGTTCACCTGAAGATCTTAGGACCTTCTCTTTACTCCTTGTCTTCTGAAATTTTACATTGATATGTGGATCTTTTAAAATTTATTCTGTTGGGCATTCTGTGGTCCTTTCAAACTGAAGAGCCATTTCCAACAGTTTTGGGAAATTATCCTGTATTATTTTTTTGACAGTATCTTTTTGTTCCATTTTCACATCTATCTTTTCCTGAAACTCCTGTAATATGGAAGAAAAACTTCTTAAAATAATTTTCTAATTATTTTATTTTTCTATTTCCTTTTTAATATGTCTGAAAGATTATTTCGACTTTATCCTCAATTCATTTAATTAATTTTTCCATATGATTAATTTTATACTTTTGGACTATTTTTCATTTCAAAACTCATGTTTAAAAAATTTAAATAGCACCTTGTTCTTTTTTATGGATGTAATAATTTTCTTACCTTTCCACTTACGTTAATTAGATTTTAAAAAGTGATTATTTTCTCTTTATATTTTCTGTGATTTCCAACTTCTTATTCCTGTTTGTTTATTTTATCTCTGATGTTCATACTGAGTCTGATTTTCAATTTTGTTTGGCTTATGTGATATTTATAAAACCACAGATTTCACATTTTTTAAAAAATCAGTGATTTTTGGCTTCTTTAGAAAAATTGCAAGATTTGATCATACTGGGGCCATATTTTTTTCCCCTGGTCAGTAGAGATTATACATTTTAGATGGGACATGTATTCTAATGGTGTCCTGCTGATTCATTTATCTTTCAGGCCCTATAGGCATTTAGGTAGACCACATTCTCCATGGTCCTCTGTCACTCATATGTCTCTAGTCCACTCAGAAATCCTCTGACTTATACTTCTAGACACAGGGCTTATCTCTGAAGATAATAATATTTGCTCTGTTTTTCTTTCATTAAATCCTCTCCTGTCACCAAATCCTTTTGGAATGTAGTTGTTCTTTTAACAAGACAATGAGCAAAAGTTTTATGACCACTGAAATCCACCAAAGACAGGTTATTATTTGATGTGTTCCAAAGACACTCATTAGCAGGGATAATTTAGAATGTTCTATCTTGTAAATCTACTCTTGTACAAAATAAAGAAAATTTAAAGCTTCAAGTTTCTCATGTATCATTTTGTGAAGTTTGAGTCAATTAACACTTTCTAAAGATAGAGCTCTCTTTTTATACGTGGATATTGTGACTTAATTAAATGTTGACAACTTGGTGTTTATTTATAAAATGGTAAATAAATTTTTTCTTTGTTTTTTAAATAAAAGAATTGATTAATTCAGTAAATGTCCATCATAGTTAAATAAAACAGTATGCCATATCTTATGGGAAGACCACTGGACTGATCAAGTCTGAGGAGCTAGATTTCAGTTCATTGACTCATCCTTCAACTATAGACATTGACTGAGCACCTACTGTGCACCAAGCACTCTTCAAGGTGCTGTAAGCACTCAGTCAACCAAACAGTTAAAGTTTCTGTTTTCAGGGAGCTTATAAAACAGTGTGGAGGAAATAGATGGTAAGCTATACAAACAAATTTGTTAACTTATAAATTAACCTCATGGTTTTGGGAAAACCATTTTATATTTCTGAGACTGTTTCCCCATGTATAAAAGTTAAATGCCAAGCTCTAATTTTCTCTTACATTTACAAGTTAATGTTCTGCTTTAGATTTTAATTTTTTTCAATCATCTAAGAGTCCTGACTGAGTCTGGATGTTGCATAAGGATAACATATAGTGGAAAAATAACCTCTTGGTGTGGTTTTTCTGAGAAGGCATCTTGAGGAAGAGAAGAGTTTCGTGTCGATTTTCAAATTGTCTGACTGTATGATGGAAATTGCTTTGTATTTTTCTCTAGGAATACTTTATGTTTTAAAAAATATAATAAAGAAACATTCCATGTTCATTTTAACTTAACTGTGTATCTTTCATTCAACCATTCAATACATATATTTTACCATCAATTATATGTTGGGCATTAGGATTAGGGCTTAAGAAGAGAGAAATATTTTGTCCTCATGAAATCTATATTTTTAGATAGAAAGATTTTTTTCATAAACACAGACAATTAAAAAATATTTCAGGGAGTGATAAATGCTATGAAGAAAAGCAAAGTAGGGTAGGAAGAAAGCAAGCAACGGAGGAGGAAAGGGTTCTATTTGACATGAGTAACAGGAAGACCTCTCTGGGGAGGTAACAGTAAGGTTGGCAGATCAAATACAGGATGATCAGTTACATTTGGATTTCAGATAAGTGACAAAATGCTTTTTAGTATAAATATGTCCAATACAATATTTGGGATGTAATTAAAGTATAAAATTCATTGTTTATCTGAAACACAAATTTAACGGGAAATCTTGCATTTTTATTTTCTAATCTGGCAACCTTACATTTAAGCCAAGGCCTGAAAATAGTGAGGAAACTGTCTGCACATTAGATTCAGAGGGATGGCTTTCAAGATAAAAGAAACAGCAAAGTGCCAAGTCTTGTGGTAGGAATTAGCAAGGCTGTACAAGAAACAGCAGGAAAACCAACGTGGTTGGGTTGGATTGAGGGAGGAAGTGAACAGCTGTCTGTGTTGGAGACAGAGGCAGAAGTCATATCATAGAGGTCCTTTAGGCCATTGTAAATAATTTGGATTTCACTTGATAGAAAGCCATCAAAAAGTTCTGGGTGAGGAATGATGAGGCCTAATTTAAGTTTAAAGAGACCACTTGGCTGCTATATGAACAAATTATGCAAAGGCAAGAGATGAAGCAGGAACACTTGTTGGGAAGCTAATAAAACAGACGATGGCCGAGATGGTGTTTTGGAATTGGGCATTAGCAGTGGGGATGGTGCACCAAGGTCTGAGTTGGGTTATGTTTCAAAAGAAGAACCACAGGCCTTGCTGGTAAATTGTGGGGTATGTGAAAAAGATGAACCAGGGATGCTTTGTCTTTGGCCTGAGCAACAGGATAACTGATCATAAGCAAGTTTTATGACAAGTAAAAGGAAGTAAATTAAATTTGCTTAAGCAGTTGTTTATTGAAACAAACACAAACACACACTCACCCCGCCTTGCACATTCCTTGCCATGGTTATCAAACCACCTCACTGTTCTAATACATGATTTATCATCATCATTATCCACATTGTATACTGAGTAATATTACTCGCCTATTAAATCTATTACTCAGTTAAGTGTGATATAGTTACTATTATTATAATGGTTCTCATATTACAGACAAGGAAAATGGAGCTCAAAGAGATTAAATAACTGTCCCCAAGAGATACAGCTAGCAAATGGTGAAGCATAGCTCTAAAGACAACCTGCCAGACTTCAAAACTTTCCCTCAACAGCTGAGTTTTGCAAAAACAAAGAAGGAAAAAGACAAATATGTTTTCAATCATTCTGAATATAAAAAATATTCATCCAACTTTTATACTTTATTCAACTATTTCAAAAGAACTTGAAATTTTTATTATGAAAAGCGAGGAACAAATATGAAAAAAACTTTACTAAGTGACAAAACAGAAGACTTGGCAAATTAAGGATCAGATGTTTGTTCTTAGATGGGAAGACTAAAATTATAAAGAAGTCAGTGTTTTAAATTAATTTATAGTTCAGTTCCCATCAAAATCGTATATAATAATACACACAACACTCACACTTATGTGTATATACATATATATTTATGTACAACCTATGTGCTTATTGGTGTTATTTCAATAAATCATCAAATCTAACTTTATCAAGAATAAGGAGAGAAAGCAGAAATATAGAACACAGGAAATAAAGTTAAAGTATGATGAGAAACAGTAGAAATTAGAAGACTCCTAAGAGATTAACTTTTTCCCCCCAGATCTATTCATACATATATGAAAATGCTGTTGACATAAAAAGATTACCAAGCTATGTGTTTATTGATGAGAGCAAAGGAGGGAACAGGAAAAATTATAATTTTTGGTTTGTAAAAAGGCAGAAAACAAGAGAGTAAATTCATATTCACTATTATTTGAATACTCTGAAAGGATACTTTCATTTGAAACTCTCAGAAGATACACAGGACACTCTGAATCACTGTACCTGGGTGAGAGTCAGGGGTGATGGGAAGACTTTCCACTACATAACTTTCACTTTGAACAATGTGAATGTATCACCAAGTCAAAATTTCAAGAAATAATATTAACATGCTATATTTTGGAAACTGAAGGGCAATTACTTCTGTTTGTGGTGAAAAAGGCACGCTTTGAGCACTGACCATACAAAATTTGACTAGTTTTACTCTAAAGCTGCCTTGGTTAGGAAGCATATGGTTTTGATCAAATAAATCTCTGGATGATTTTTATAAGTCTTTCATCACCTATTGATTCTGAAGAAAAAGTCCTTTTGACATCATAGCCTGTGTTTGGTCCAATTCCGTATTACTAGCTTGATTTCCTTTCTCATCGTCTCTGAAGCAATTTGCCTCCACGTCTGAGCAGGGTTTCAGTTCAGAGATAAAATAGAACAATTATTAACTAAATCTGATGTATTATTTACTCTGTTATGCTTCTTAGTCTCTGAATCTAAGGTTCTGTGTTCAATTTATTTATAAAAAGGAATATAAATCTCTCTAGACTTAATGCTTTGAACATTGCATTTAAGACGTTTCTACATGTTTAATCATTTTTTTCTATTCCATAACGAGCTGCAAAATAGGTCTGAATAAGTTTTAACAAACTTGATCACATTGTTCTCTAGAGCTATTATATTTTGCATAATTCAATCTGTAATTCTGATAACTGACTAGTATTTGTAATTTATTCAGGACAATTTCCCTTTCATACATTTTTATTGACAATATATTTTTTATCCACATACCCTCTCATTTTACTTTGTCAATATTATGCTTGGCTGAATTTGGGGATTATACAGTTTATCTTATTTATTTTTACTTTTATCTTCCATCCAACGAAAGTTGGTAGTTGGAAAGATGATTATTATTTTTAATGTTTCTTTCTTTGAATAACAGAGAAATCATTCTCACTATGTTCCAAACCCTTCTTTTCTATAGGGATTCTTTATTTCTCAGCTCCATTTCCAACATGCTAGCTCCTAATGCTTCTAAATTTCATCTGGGGGTAACACAATCACTAGTTCTTGAAAGCTGATAGCATTTGTAAGACATGAGAAAAACTCTTAAGCAGCTGATTACATTGACAGAACAATTTCTATTAAAGAAGTGAGTTCTACAGTTCATTTCAAATACTGATGGCACTGTAAGTCTTCTCTGCTCAATATTAGAAATAATCTAAAAATTGTTTTTAGATGTTGTAACGTAAAATGTCTTTTGGAGACCTCTCTTTGCTATGGAAGATATAGGATCCCAGTGGTTTTTATCTCGCATAGATACCATGATGATTATGATGATATAAGGATTTGATAAGTATGATTTTCAGAGAAATTTGTCTCTTTTGAAAGAAAACATAGTGAGGTCACTTAATGAAATCCTCAGGGTGTTTGGATTTGGATTATATGGTTGCCATAATAGAGACAGACATAAAGCATGGTGTCAGTAGCAGAGGCATCTCCCCTACACTGGAAGGGAATGATGTCAGAGGAGGCTTTGCAGAGAAGGTGACTTGAATGGATCATAAAAGGATGTGGAGGAGTTTGCCTAGTGGAGAAGGTATGAAGGGCGATGAAGTACATACAGAGGTAAGTGCTGTGTATAAAAACAGGGAGGCATGAAACACTCTGGTACTTTTGGGCAAACAGATGAAATATTATGAGATATTGGGGAGAACAATTGAAGATGGAGGAATTCAGCCACATCAGGGGCAAATCAAAGAGGTCCTAGTCACCCATTCTAAAGATTCTGAAAATTATTTTTGTAGCCATTTTTGATAATTAAAAATAATAGTAAATCTGCATTAATTTTAACCTTAGATTGGGACTTACACTGTCTTAGAGAAACAACTAACTCTGTATTAGAGTTCACAAGCCAGGCGCTAGAAAAAGTATAGACACATCAATTGAAAGTAATCTCCATTTGAGTGTCCACTTTTTCACCTTCCATTCACTCCTCCAAGTGTGACTTAGCTGTTTCCACCACAGCATCACAGTCATTTAGGTCACTGTTACAGACTGAATGCCTGTGTCCCCCCAGATTTATACACTCAAATCCTAACCCTCAACGTCGTGGTGTTAGGAGATAGGAACTCTGGGAGGTAATTAGGTCACAAGGTGGCAACCCTCATGAATGGGGTTAGTGCCTTTACAAGAAGAGACACGAGAGAGTTTTTCTCTCTCTCATCTTCTCCATATGAAGAAGCATGAAGATGGTCATCTGCAAACCAGGAAGAGGGCCAGCACCAGACTCCAACCATGCTGGCACCCTGATCTTAGACTTCCCAGCCTCCAGAACTGTTGGAAGTAAATGTTTGTTGTGTCAGTCTTTGCTAATTTGTTATAACCACCTAAACTGACTAACAGAGTCACTAATGAACTATATTTCTAAATTCAACACATATATTTCAGCTTTGTTCTTGTTTGATCATTTGGGAACATTTAGCATTGTATGCCACTATCTGCTTCTTTAAATTCTCTCTTCTTACGTCTTCCCAAATGCCCTACACCTCTGATTTTCCTTGTGTCTATGGTCCCTCATTTCAGTCTACTTTAGAAGCTCTACTCTTTTCAAACTTTTAATTTTGACCTTCTTGGGGTCCTTTTCTCTTTTCACCATGCCCTCTCAATAGGGGCAAGTCTATTTACTTCCATGATTTTAATTACAGTTAATATTTGTATGCAAGTGATCTCTAAATCTTTATCTCCATCTAAATTTCCCTCTTGAGATTCAGATTATATTTTTTCTCAGTGTTTCTACTAGGACATTCAGTAATTCAGGCTCAACGTGATCAAACGTGAAATCATTATCTTCCTCCCCATAACTCTTCCTGATTTTGGAAATGTTATGTTCCTCCACTCAGCTGTTCAAGCCTAAAAATTACATGCCGTCCAAGATTCCTTTTCTTATGTTCCACAGCTGGGCCTATTGATTGTACCTCTTTAATGTCTATTTAATCTCTTTGCCTCTTTCCTTTCTCACTGCCATTAGCCAAGTCCAGGCCACCAAAAAGTCTAGCCTGGCTATTGCTGTAGCTTCTCTACTTCCACCACAGTGCCCACAGCGATTTTTTAAAATGTTACCTAATCACATCTCTCTCATGGATAAAACCCTTCAGTGGTTCCATATTTTCTCTGTGATTATGCCCATGCTTCACCCTAAAAGTACTTATCAAACACATTGTAATTGCTCATTTCACTGGGTATTTATTCTACTGGACCATAAATTATTGTTTATATAATAGAAACAAAATAAGATGGTATCCTGTATACACAGGTAATGAGGGATATATTCCAGTCTACTAGTCAATGTGTGCTATAGTCTCTCAACTGTAATGGTTTCTGTAGAAAGAGGACTAGAAACTAGTTTTTACCCTCTCTAATTTTATTGTCTGGCTGGGAGCAAGACAACTTGTAAGGTATGAATTAAACAAAAGCCATTCAGCAATAAATTATGTAGCACTGCCTGTAAGTGAAGAGATGAGGAGAGAGAAATCCAAGCTAAAATATTTGAAGAAATTTCACCAGAGATGAGGTTGGAGGAAGGGCTTAGAAAATAAGCAGAATTTGATAACATGAAAGAAGAATAGAGTTTATTTCACAGAAGGAGAATATTGCATAAAAATTTAAAAACCAGAAATAAAACAAGTTTTTCTTTTTTAAGGATAAATAAGCCTATCAGTAAACTTGCATAAACTTTAAACTTGACTGGAATTTCAACTGCCTTAGAGAAACAAAGGTAACATTTATCAGTAAATTTTTCCCCCTGGTAACAATTATTTATCTTGGTTCCTAGTGATGGTTAGGGGTGGCTGAAGAAGCCAATGTCTTGGTTTTTATCTCTGTGTAGGCTGCCTTAGTTCCAATGGCCAAAACCATGCCTTCCTCATACTTGGCCAGCTCTACTGCAAAGGCATATCCTCAGAGGTGGGGTGCTGGTTGCTGTTTAAAAGGCATAGGCAAATAGATGGGTTGAGTGTTTGTCTTTCTTATGAGTCTTTAGAGGGACCACTCTGGTTCTGACCCGCTAATCAATTAAGGTCCTATGATTTAACTCTTTCATTGTCAACAACTGCAAGTCAAGAACAGATCTACTTACTTTTCCTTGAGAAAATGTCATGTGCTAGTCTGATTGTACAGACTGAACTGTGTCTTTTCCCACCTCAAATCATGTGTTGAGGTCCTAACCCCAGTACACCACAAAGTTGACTGTATTTGGATACAGGGTCTTTAAATAGGTAATTAAATTAAAATGATGCTGTTAGAAGAAACCCTAATCTAATATGACTGGTATCTTTATTGGAAGAGGAAATTTGGATACAGACGGTATAAAGGGAAGACCACATGAAGACACAGGGGGAAGACAGCCATCCTCAAGCCAGGGAGAGAGGCCTTAGGAAAAATCAACCCTGTTGACACCTTGATCTCAGGCTTCTAGCCTCCAGCATTGTAAGAAATACATTTCTGTTGTTTAAGGCTCCACGTCTATGGTATTTTGTTATGGCAGTCCTAGAAAACTGACAACAGTGATGAACAGTAGATGTTTGGCTTTCTAAGCAAATTTCCAACCAATAGCTAGGATAGTGCTCTTGCTACACATCTTTAGGATAATAATCTTTAAGTAACTTTAAAGTGAATAATATTATTTTTTGTTAGGGTCAATAAAATAAAAATGTGATATTCAATACTAATTTACAGTTGCACATGAACTTTCAGATGCTGCTTTACTGAAGGACTATTAATATAGTAAAATGCACCCTATTGTAAGTAATGTGATGTGGTCTTGTGTGCATGTTATGTTATTGCATATTCTGGTACAATCTAGAACTCATTTTTAAGAAAGAGATCAGAAAAATGCTGCTTCAAATAGATATAAGCCACAGATGATAAACTTCTTTTATGTTACCCACGGATGTTAAATGGATCATACAGTAATGTGAAAGTGCCAATCCTATTTTTAAGGTTGAAAAAGTCATTTCCATTTAAAACTCCTATTTTCTCTTCCTCATATATATTTTTTAAACTCCCATTTGCTGAATCCTCATGCTTCATCTCCATTTCAGCCACATATAGTGAAGTTACACAAAAATTCTTTGGGCCGATTCTGAGACATCCAAATGTGAAAGGGCATTTGTCAATTCGAGGAAGTTTTTGAAACCAATTAATTTGAAGATTTTGATCATTCAGAATGGGTTTGGCCTTTATGTAATGCTTTTATTTGAAATGATTTGGATTATCAGGAGCAAATGTGTAGCCTGTTGAAAGAGTTGCCCTGACCGCGGGGATGGGCACTGGCTCGTGCACGGTGCTGTCCCAGTGGCGTCCCCAGTATTTCTCCTGATGTGCACCAGCAGCTGTGAAACACCATCCACTGGCGGGGCTGGCAGCTCAGGTGCCCTTCCTGGGCTGGCTGTTACTCCAGGCAGCTCAGTTCTTCCCCCTGAGGCTCACTCAGAGCTTCTAAACTTTCATCTAATTTTCTCACTCACAGTTTCCATTGTACCACACAAGACAGTTTGGTTGAGTTATTTTGTGGAAATGAGGGCATGCAGACTCAAACACACACACACACACACACACACACACACACACACATACACACACACACACACACACACAGCCACAGCATTTAGAATCATTAGGATGCGACAGGCTTACGGTATAAGCATTGTCTTGTGAAACAGGGAACAAGTATCTAGAGGCTGATTAGACAAAAAGGGGGTGAGATGGGAGAAGCACTTCCCAAATAGGTCCTAACTGACAGTCGCCCAAGAGGGACTTGGCACTGAGCTTGATGCAATTTGCATATTTACACTCATACTTCTTAATGCAGGATCTTTCTTCGCTTGCTTTCTCACTTACTTTCACTCTTTCTGTCTCCAAAAATGTAGCATGCACTTATAATAGTAAATATTGTGAAAATACAGAGTATAAGGTAGAAAATATACTCATTTCTACAAATCTATTTTGATCTATCTCTCTGAATCCACCTATTTATAACATAATTTGTCTCAAACTAAATATATCTAGTTTTACATTATCATGTTTGAAGTGTATTATGAGCATTTAACGTTTTATTAAATAATTTTTTAAGAATTAGCTATGTAATGATCATTTTATTTTTTGTTATTTTTTATCACTTTTTACATTGAAATAAATAAGTTGTTTCAGTTTAATTTTGTTTTGCTTTGCTATATAATTAACTCTGAATAATACACCTATTGAAACAAGTGCCTGAAAAATTCAGAGCTGAGCAATGACTGGCAGGTGTCTGGATGTGACTGCACAGGAACTTTGGTGGAACAACTCTGAGACGTGACGTCCCCTCCAGAGTTTCCCTGAGGGATTAGCTGAAGCTTTACCTGCAATTGCTCCCTTGCTTTGCTTCCTCTCTTTTCCTGCTCCTGCTTCTTCTACTTACTGATCACTTTCCCTTAAGAGCATTTCCTTAATAATTCACTTGCAATAAATCCTTGTCCTGTGGTCTACTGATGAAGAACTTGACCTAAGACATCTTTTCATAAATCTGATTATTCTCATAAGATAATATCTTAGACATTTTCAATTATAGAGTATATGTCTTTTTAAAGTGTTTGACAGATACTGCTAAATTTCCATCTAGAAAAGTATAGAATTAAGTTTCAGCCATCAATTCATGCATGCTCCTTCCAGTGCATCCTCTGATCATTTGAATAAATCTTTGTCTTTTTGGAAGCAAAGGATATTTCATTGACATAATTATTTGGGGGCTCTTTGATGAGCAGTTTCTGAAAAGAATTTTGTCATACTCTTTTATACTTTCATATGGTTACACTATCAAACTTCTGACAGTTGCTCAGATAAGTAGTCACTGAGCCAGCTCCCTTTCTCTCAATAGTTTTACCTTCTCTGGAGATGGAGGTGGACCCCTAGTGGCCGTATTTGCTCTGTGTGAAGACCCTGATCCCTACAACAGATGATGAAGCTTGGAGCTGGTATTCAATTGAGCTGGGCCCATCAAATTCTCTTTTCTGTGAATACAAAATGGGGGTTTAAAGCCAGAAATTCTAAACAGTCAAAGGGACTTAAAAAATCTTTTTAGGAGTGTAACTATATTTATAGCAGAGCCCAAAAAAGGTGATCCAGTTGCTTAAATAGAAGAAACTGAATATTGGGCTTAAAAATTGGCTCATGCTCATGTATGGAAATACGATAATTAAAGAAGTTGGTGTTGCAGAACAGAGAAGTAAAGGAAGGACCACTCGGTAAATGATGCTGGGAAAATGTCCATAAGGAAAAATGAAAATGGATCTCTACTTCATATCATATACAAAACTCAAATCCAGTTGGAAGAAGGACTTAAATATGAAAGGTAAAATTATAAAAAATTTTGGAAAAGAATAGGAAAGAAAGAACTTACACTCTTGGGGGTATAGAAGGATTTTAAAGGAAGAAATCAATAGCTCTTACTACAAAAGAGCTGAGTGAAAACAGAAATTTTATTGCATTCAAATTAATAACTTCTGTTCTTTAAAAGCAACCATTAAGAAAGGAATAAGAAAAGCCACAAAGTGGGAGAAGCTATTTGATAAACATCATAATAAAGAGATGATTAGTATTCATACTATATAAAAATGCCTATAAATCAACAAGAGGAAGGCAACATAATGGAAAAAAAAATGAGCAATAGGTATGTGGACACATTTTGCAGTAGCAGAAAAATGCATGGCTCACAAACATGAAAATATGCTCAACCTCATTTGTAATCAGGAAAAGGCAAATTAAGCATAATGAAACAACATTTCACCCACCAGAATGGCTATAATTTATAAGCCTGTTAGTACTAAATATTGATAAGCATACTGAGCAATGATAACTCAAATGAGCTGCATTTTGGAGTGTAGATTGGAACAGGCTCTTTGGAAAACAATTTGAAATTATCTTTTACATTTTAATATTTCCATCCAGAAACCTCAAAAGTTCTACGTTCAGGTATACATACCCTACAGAAACTTGCACACGTGTGTGCTTGAAGACATGAATAAGATCATCTTGAGCAGTTTTGTAACAGTAAAAACATGTGAGCAGCCCAAGTGTTCCTCAGCAGTAAGACGGGTAATTATATTCTAGTGTATTCACATGTTGGGGTATTAAAGCAAATGAAATCATAGATATATGCATCGGCACGTGTGAATCTCAAAATTAGTTCTTAGTCGAAAAAGAAAATCACAGGACCACGTAAATATGTCACTCGGAAATCAGAAAAAATTACTTATGTGGGTTCATGTATAACACAAAAAACTAGAAAGAAAAGCTAAAGAATAACTAAATATAACACAAAAAATTAGAGTTGTAGTTAAACCCACCTAAGGGAAGGGGAGGATGATAAAATCAGGAAGGGCACACAGGGGTCCTCAAAGCTAATGGTAATGGGATAGTTTCAGAATTTGAGTGGTAGGTTCATAGGTTTGGTTTTGTTATTACTTTTGTAACTCTTCAAAATACTATATACACTAGTATACCTACATCCATATTGATAAATATATTTTATAATAAGCAGACCAATTTTGGATGTGGCAAACAAGGGATAACATAAATAGACCACAATGACACTGTCACTACTCAGGGCACTAAATATTGGTAACAGTTGTCAGCTGCGGTGTACCAGCTTAAGATATTTGTTTTAAAATTACAGACAATTTTAAAACTTGAAATATTGTTTTTAAAAGCCATTACACTGTGTTAAGTGAGATTATGGAATTTGTTTACTTACTCTTTGAACAATGAATGATTTTTTTTTTGAGATGCTTGTATGTGTTAAGTTACTATTCGAGATGCAGTGTTTAGAGTATCAAACAATACACAAAATCTTGGCTTCCTGGGAGCTTTCAATCAAGATGGGATAGGGAAATACTTATAATAAGCAAATAAACTAACGGACATATGATATGTCAAGGGCTGACAGCTCTTATGAGAAAAAAATAACAAACTTGCCTTCTCAGTTAATAACTATAAAATTGAACAAAGCATATGAAGTAACTGTTTTCAATGACTGAGCAAAAGACAATGTAGGCAAGTATAGGTGAGTCCAATGACTGACAAAGATTTCCCTGGGTTTTCACCTAGGACAGACACTTTGCTAGTAGAGTAGGGAGATGGAGCCCATGCAGAGTGGGCTGAATTTCTGAGCTAAGGAAATAGAGGATCAAAGTTCCAAGCTGTTGAAACAGTTGAAATTGTGGGGCAGCATATCTAACAAGAGGCAACCGAACATAGAACCCAGAAGTCTGTGTGGAAGTTTCTCACATATACTTGGCCAAGCACTGAGCTGCATATATGCCCACTGAAAAGTCGAGAGCTGAAAGAGGTCAGCTGGTATTAGAGGTCCTGCAGTTCTGGAAGACATTGGAGTTCCAGCCCAGTCGTGGTTGGAGGGATCATGCTGAGCATTTGTAATTTTCAATGATACAGAATGAAATGCTCATACTTTATGGAAATTGTCACAACTTATAGTAAAGGGCATACCACAATTCAAAAAAATAAAATAAAATAAATTCAAAACCAAAGGAAATCTGCCACAACAAATAATAGAATCAAGTCTGATAGAACCCAAATAATCCTTCAGCAATTTGACTGCTTGCCAAAACAAATGTCAACACTTTTTAAAAGATGAAGGCATAATTTAGACACCCTATAATCCATTATCCACAATCTAATGCATATAATAAAAATGACTAGACTTGAGAAAAAATAGGACTACATCAGCCATAGTCAAGAAAAATAGTTAATCAAAACTAAATCCAAGAATTTGTAAGCAAAGATTTTAAGGTAATATTATACATATATTCAAACTCTAAAAAAATGAGAAATTTAGAACTAAAAGTACAATATCTGAAAAGAAACATTTGTATTGTGCAGGAAAGCATCAGTGAACTTCAGGATCGATCACTAGAATTTATCCAATATGAAGGAGAGAGAGAAAGATGATTAAAATAATGAACAGATCTTCAGTGACATATAGGAAATATTGATTAGTCAAATACGTGCATAATTTGACAAGAAGGAGAGGAAACAGAATGAAGCAGAAAAAGCTTAAAGAAACAATGGCCCAAAATTTCCACAATAGGGTGAAAGACAAGGTTATGAATTCAAGAAGCTCAGCAAACCCTAAACAGGGTAAGACAAAGAAAACCACATCTAGAAATATAATATTTAAACCACTAGAAACCAAGTATAAACAGGAAATCTTGAAAGGAGTCAGAAAAAAAATTACTTGTTATTTACAAAATGATGGCAAACTTCTTATCAGAAACAGTAAAGGTCAGAATCAGTGGGATGGTACCATTAAAGTGCTGAAAGGAAAAAAAAAAAACAAAAACCCTGTCAACCGAAATACTATATCCATCAAAAATATTCTTCAAGAATAAAGTCAACCAAAGATATCTTCAGATAAGTAAAACATAAAGAATTCATTTCCAGCTGACCCGCACTACAAATAATGCTAAGGCAAGTTCTTTACTCTTATGATAAATGACATCAAATGGAAACTTCAATATACAACAAATAATGAAGAGTATTATACATAGTAAACATGTGAATACATACCTATAGATATAATATGTATGTAATATGTATGACAAAAGCATAAAAGTAGGGAGTAAATGGAACCACATTGCTGGAAATATATCATGTTTTATATGAAGTAAAACAATATTAACTCAAAGTAATATGTTAAATAAATGATACATCTTGTAAATTCTAGAACAATCACAAGGAAAGAAAGAAAGAAAAAGGCAAGGAAAGGAAAAAAAAGAAAAGGAAAGACAAAGAAAATACAAAGAAGTAGAGCTAAAAAGCCAATAAAGGAATCAAAACTAAATACTAATAATATTTGGTTAACCACAAAGGAGGCAGGAAAAGAGAAATAGAGGAACAAGAAACAAACTGGATGGAAAAAAAATAATGGATCAAAATCCAACCCTATTACTAATAACATTAAACAAAAATGGACTAAACCTCCAATTTAAAAACACATTGTCAGACTGGGTAAAATCCAAGAACTATCTCTATGCTGTCTACAAAATAGATACTTGTTTAAACTAAGAACTCAACCAGCTTTATTTATTCTATTGCTCAGCCTCTGCTTTCAAGATGCTGCTTTAAAGTGTAAATCATCTCTATCTACCCTTATAACAATGATGACTTCAAAAGTTATGTCTCTAACTCCATCTCCTTTTTGTGCTATGATACTCCCAAATGCACACGTCTATTTAAGTCTCTTGGTACCTCAGAAGAAACACTGCTAAGATTGGCTTAATCATTCTACCCCAAAGCAAATTTCCCTCTCCATTTTGCCTTCTCTGTTAATGAAATTACCATTTTTGCTAATTGCGTATGCCCAAAACTTTGAAATCAACTTAAATTCTATCATCTTTTAATAACTAAATCACATTACATGTTTTGCAAAATGTCTATGTGCACTGACGTATGATTTAGGTTATCGTCATTTGACATATTTTGTAGAGTGGCCACAAAGTGTTTAAGCGGAGAAAGTAGATGTCATTTGTATGTGCTTCTCCAATTTCTGCACACAATTTAATTTTTACAGTTTTACTCATCTTCTTTTTGACTTCTTCTTCTGTATTAATGGATGGAAGTCATTAAAACAGACCCTGATAGCTGTTCTTAGGTATTTAATTGATTTTTGTTGAATTTCAAACTTAGGGACTTTGTAGTTACTTGGTACTAGAACTTCCTTAAAAGTGTTATTTATGGCGGAAAAGCATTGTAATAGCATTAAAAGAGACACAAATGTATCTACCCACTGTACCTAAAAATTACATTGTTTTAATTAAAACTTTTAGAGATACTTTTTTTGTACTCTGCTTTTAAACTTCACACTTCTCATTTCTGTTGAAAAGTCTTGAAATTGGGAGGAGTGATGTTAGCAAAATGGTGGCACGGGAATTTCTAATGCTCGTCCTCCATCAGAAACATCCATTTGAACAAATATCCATGCACAAAAATACCTTTATAAGAGCCAAGGATTCCAGATGAGGTATTACAGCATGTGGGTGAAGCACAGAAATAAGAAAAGATGCATTGAGGAAGGTAAGAATAATAGATTCAAATACTCCCATCATCTATTCTTTGACCTTGAGCAGCCCAGCAAAGAGACATACCCTCCTGGTGAAGAAATGAGCCCCAACTTCATCGCAGACCTTATAGCTAGCCTGTCCCAGCACCATGGAGATTCCAATGGCCTCAGGTGGCTCCCTGGGGACTCCTACCAACCCAGACCCTTAGCTCACCAGGTAACTCTCAGCTCCAGTGGCCTCAGGCAACTCTTACAGTGTAGGTGGCTTCTGTGTTACCAGGCTGCCAGCAGGCTCCTGCTAACCCAGGCCCCTGTCTCACCCCAGCTGCCTGCTGGCTTTAGGCCTTCAGTGGATCCCATGCCCCTAGACTCCCAGTTAAGCCCCAGGAATTCAAGTTCCTTGGTGGGATCAGTAAAGGAAAGTGAGATGGAACAGAATGAAAACTATATACAGTCAAATTAGACATTATTATTTAAAATTAATTTTAATAATACATACTGTATTTTCAAATCTTTTGTTTCTGGAACTCAAATTTTTTTTTTTTGCAGGAGTATCTTCCTGTGGCTTTTATTTTTTATTTATTTATTTTTGGGAGAAATTTTATTTTATTTTTTTCCCCTTTTTCAGTTTTATTAGGTAGAATTATTACAGTTTGCACATACACATTATATTGCATGTAAATACATATATACAGTATACTGTACTTATTTTAGTTTTCATTTATGTACTAATTATAGTTTCTAAGAACAGATTAGATCTCTAGCTTTTTGAACTTACATAGTTATCAAAGGAATAAAGCCAATGACAACAAGACTCAACAGAATGTGGTAATCCAATCATAAAGGACAGTCAAATGTGCTTACACATATTCAAGAAATCAAAATAATAATTCTTTCATTTGTGTCCTTATTATTATTGTTATTATTTTTTAGGTTCCTCATATAAATGATGCCATATGGCAGTTTTATTTCTCAGCAATATGGATGGACCTGAAGACTGTCATTCTAAGTGAAGTGGGCCAGAAAGAGAATGAAATTCTTTATCAAAGGTGAGTGAAAGCAGTATCTTGGTCCCGATTTGTTCCCGTTTTTCCTCTTCTTTCTGAGATCAGCGTGTGCTTGATCTGCTGGCTTATTTGAACACATCCACAGTGGTAGGTTGAGGGAATTCTCAGCCACATGGTCTGTAATTGCAGAGCTTCCAGACTTTGAAAGAGAATCCTCATCCACTATATATCCTGGAGTGTAATGTGGAGAATTTAAGGAAGTTCTGTCTTTCTACAAAACACTTTGCAAAAAGTTTGCCACTTTCTTTTTCTCCTGCCCCTCCTCCGTTTCCTCCTCCTTTTTCCTTCTTTCTCTCTGTAATTAAAGCAATGCAACTTTTTTTTTTTTTTCCAAAAGACTATTCTTGCCTGCTCTTTCTCCGGCTAGAAAATATAAAAAGTTGCCCTTTGCTGCCAAAATCTTTGGGCTTATTGATCCTTTCCATGTAGTATAGTGAGCATAGCCCTTGGGTTAAGACTCAGAGTTTTATTTTACATCTTGGGTCTGGTGTTAGCCACATGAAGTGAAGATAAGTACCTTCTGACACCTTTGGGATTCCAGGGTGTTCTTACAATCAGGGACTTTGGAACTTGTCTATTAAGGTATGGTCTGCATTTTCCTGAATAATTTTCTTGTTGAAGCCCCCTAACATGTGGTAGAGTTATGTTGACAAAAAGTCAGCCTGTCTCAGTTACGGTAAGAGGAACCGAGGAACGGAACTTTGTGAGAGTCAGCTTCAGTGTTTCATCCAGTGAGCAGTCCATCCCTGGAGAGACTTGTGGAACCAATGAGAGCATGAATGAGAAGGAAGATTTCTGGATGCAGAGTCAGGGTCTGGTTTGCTTCTCAGTTTTCAGCTAAAGATAGGTCATGGTCCATGCGAAGAGAGTCCTTATAGGGCCATATCTTAAATAAATGTGTCTGAGAATTGCTTTCCCTTTTCCATCAGAGATCCAGGTCTCCAAAACATATTTTTGATTTTAAGGGATTCCCATAGACAAGCCTTAGTTCTTTCTTTCTGTTTCCCTCCAACTAGATTTAAATCCCAAGAGACAACTTACCCTATGCAAAATAGCAGGGATCTAACTAGAGCTGGAGCTAGAGATTAAAGTGGGAGGAGAGGGCTTGGAATGAAAATAAGGGGAAGAGATAAGATTAAAAATCAACATCCTATGCAAGAAAAGAATGAGCTCAGAGCAAAGGGCCTAAATTGCAGCTCCCTCCACTTCTCTGTCACATCACCAGGCTGATACCTGCATTCCAGCTGCCAAGTTCCTTACGGCTGGAGTTGCTCTTCCTAAAGAGGAATCTTTGCATTTAAGAATGAATCTTTGAACAATAATATATGCTTTTTTTGAGTTATGTTACTACTTTTATGTAATGGGGAACTGAGTGCCATTAATTCACTCCCGGATAGGAGACTTACTATACCGAATGTGATTCTGGTCTTTTATTTACGACCACTTTTCTTTTAACTCTGCACTGGAATGAACTCAGCACTGCATTTCACGTATTGATTTGGAATCTGAAAGTTTTATTTATTACCTTAATCAGAATCCTGGGTATTTAGACAGCATTTGCCTTTCCCCTGTGGAATGTCACTGTGTGGCTGTCTCTGGCATCTCTTTCTTTTCTTGCTTTTCTTTGGGTGTTTAACAGCTCCCTCAGGGCATTGCCAATTATTTATGACATACTTCTCCTTGTTAAGATCTAGTTGGAAAACCTGTTCCTATGGAAACTGCTGTTTTCAAACAGGAGGGTTCCAACTTCAAAACAATATCATCAAATATGCAACAGCATATATATCTTTTAATGGCAAGCATATTCTAATGATTTGTATAACCAAATCTGAACATTAAAAAAAAAAAGGACAAAATGTACAGAAAGCCCATCTGATTGAGTGGGAGATGAGGATTATCTCAAGAAAACTGGGAATTAAACAAACAAACAAAAAACAAAGCATAAATACAAAACAGAAATAGACTCATAGACATAGAATACAAACTTATGGTTGCCAAGGGGGCGGAGGGTGGGAAGGGATATACGGGATTTCAAAATTGTAGAATAGATAAACAAGATTATACTGTATAGCACAGGGAAATATACACAAGATCTTATGGTAGCTCACAGAGAAAAAAATGTGACAATGAATATATGTATGCTCGTGTATAACTGAAAAATTGTGCTCTACACTGGAATTTGACACAACATTGTAAAATGATTATAAATCAATAAAAAATGTTAAAAAAAAAAAAAGAAAGAAAACTGGGCATTAGTTTGACTTGACATATTTAGGGAAGCCTAGTGAGAAGAGCTAGGCCTGTGACCTTTGTGAACAGATGTAACAGAGATGGACTAAACCTGGGTTTTGACATTTCTGTTTTTAATGTACTCTTTAACATTAAACCCCGACTGAAATCTATTCATTCAAAGCATGTTTCACTGGCAACGGCACCAAACACTACATTTTCCACCCAGAGTATTTATTAGCTTATTACCCAGCCATAGTTTGTTTTCTTTGTCCCACTATTCATTCATTTCAGTGCCAAGGAAAGGAAGGACAATGTTACCACTGAGTGATACTTTGAGAGCTTGTTATTCAGGTTACTAAGGCAAAATCACTCTACCTATATCCTTGACTGGTATTTTTTCTTTTGTTTGTTGAGAGACAGCCATTTTCTCTCACTGCAGTCAAAGCCAAATTTTGCTAGTTACCATGGCAATATTTTTGAAGTCAGTATCACTCTAATGTTCCATTATGACTTATTATGATATAGTTTGGGTTTGTTGTAGGATTCATTTGCCTATCAATCACACTGGAGAATTCTAAGGTGGGAGGAGAGAGAGGGGGAGAAGGTGAAAGAGAGAGAGAGAGAGATTGATTCACAGAGAATTATAATATTGCATCAGAATGTAAAAATGAGTCTACATAACTTCAGAGTAGCATGTTGTATTGAGGGGGACAAATTATTCTTTTAATCCTTACTCAACTGTAATGCAATGTAAATGCAGGCTCAAATTATCAAGTCCATTGTCAGGGATATGCTTGTTTCTTGATTTTGAGCCAACATACTACACAAGATATGTATAAATACTTAGGAAAAAAAATCAGCAGTTTAAAGATGCAATGTTAGAGTCCCTGTTGAGAAGTTCACGTTTATAAAGACTTCAGCTTGTTCTCTCCGGGACCTGATTCATTATTGGAAGTTTCTCCTGGAATGTGCATCATTTCTGAGGGAAGGCTTGAAGCATATGAACCTCTGGGAGACAGATGGCACAAAATGGAAAGCAGCACTGTGTACACTGGTCCCTGGTCAAAAGGCAATGTTCAGCTTTAGAATAGAAGGAGTCTGATTCTATATGGTCAAAATAAGTTTCGTCTTTGCACTGATACTATCACTTTCACTATCAATCACCTCTTATGGAACATCACACAGCTCCCCACCTCCCTGAAGATTAAAGCATCATTTGTAATAATTTGTAAAAATTAGGAAATTATGTAATTAACAATGTTCAGTAGCTGGGATAAACATCAACCATATAGTGTATGTACGTTAAATGAGGGTGGTATTGAGTCTTGGAGGGTAAAAAATACAGATCATAAATAATAGATTAACAAATGCACAGTATATGTGTGATAAAATTTCATGGGAGAGGGACTATTTTAAAAATGTCAAAAAATAACTCCTTAGGGAAATAATAATGAAAAAGGGCTGAGAAACACGAATCCAATGCAAGTCCCAGGTAGGTTGACTGACCTGACCAGTTTCCACAGCTAGTTAGCACAGATACAGCTCTTGGTATCAGATCTCTTGACTTCCTCCTGAGATTTCTAAATTTATTCAGCAAATATTTATCACATGTCTGTGATGGATTACAAACTGTGTTAAAATCTGAGACACAGAAACAAAAATGTCATAGTCCCTAATGTCAAGGAAAACACTGAGGAGCGCCTGGTGATTACAGAACAATGTAGTAAGGACTGTGACAGCAGTAAAATATTGTAGAGATCCCTTGTTCTCAGTACTATGGAAGAATCAATTAAATTCATAAGTTGATTTACCTTACTATGTCTACATTTTCATGAACTTGACATTGGTTTCTCATGTGAAATTGTTCTTTGGGAAACACACACTATGTACTTAGTTAGGGTGTAACAGAAAGAGCATTAGACTTAAACAATTTGGACTCGAATCCCTGGTTTTTGTCTTTAGTAATCATCCAGGTAATTTTTAGTTGGCTGTGGATATGCTCAAAAAAACTTAATTTTTTTTCATCTATTGATGTCACAAAATTTCTTTGAGAATTAAATCTTATAGAAAAAATATCCGTTCAAACCTAAGAAGGCACTTGGGTGTTCCTCTGGCCAACTAAAATGAGGACATAAAGCAGGTGTGTTGTCATAAACCTTAGGGCCTGACTTTCAGTAAGCAGGGGATGGACTGCTCTGTTTCATCAGCTAAATTTCTTTGCCATCTACTTGTGCTCTCATGCCCAAGGCTTACTCTTGGAGATATGTTTTTGATCTCAAGGGAGTCCATCAGTGGGACTTCAGCATGAACTTTGCTGACTGGGGTGAGGAAGAAAGCCCTGCATATTAATCACTGACTTCCGGTGAGATCCAGTGGGGAGGAACGTGCCTTGTCCCTGCCAAGTGCAGTCAGGCCAGTGAAAGCTGGAAGAACAAGAGGGAACCAGGGGCTCACACTTGAGTGACCTGTATAGTCAGTGGCTCTCTGGAAGTGACTGGGGACTTTAGATTTTTGCAAAAGGCTTATTATACAAATGAAGACTCCCTAAATGAGAACAAGCAGAGGCTATTTATTTAGAGCTTACTGTAGCAAGGGAGTCACTTGGCTTAGCAAATAAATCAAAGATAGGTTGGGGCATGTGAAAGCATTCTAGTATAAAAAAAGGGAATGGGGAAGTTCTAGATATGCTCGGATAGGAGATCCTTGGCATAGGAGGTGGGCAAATTAGAAGCACAGCATTGCCATCTATATGATTGATTTAGGAATATATTTGACTTTCTTTGATTCGTTCTGACTTGAGGTCGAGGGAGGCAAAAATTAGGTAAACTGGCAGTCATTGACTAAGTCCTGACCTTTCTGGGCCAAGGGTTATTACAGAAGTTGTGGTTTGGTTTCCTGAACTGATTGTTGTAGAGGCTGTGGGTCAGATTTCTATTGTCACGCATGGTCTGGTCACTGTTCATTTGTGTATTCAATCTCTCAGCTGGTATGCACAGTCCCCTGCTACAGGTAACATATTAAGCTGTTATCAGTCACTTTAAAAAAATATGTGACTAAAACCTCCTTGGAACACTTTTGAGAAATGAGTTGGCCAGGAAAAATAAAAGAAAGACCTAGACTGAGTGTTTCAATAAATCTGGGAATAACTATGACGCAAATTTCCTGAGCTATCTGGAATTTGTACAACTTCCTCACGTCTATTTCCCCCAAGGTGATTAGAACTAAAAGTTTAAAATGAAAAGAACTCATGTACTTATTTCCCCCAACATCCAGTAAAAGAGCAGTTGGAAGGTTTGTGTCATTATTTACAGCAGTCCTGGGAAGCAGGGAAGTGGACAGAGGAACCCTTAGGTTAGATTTAAAAGCTGGTTGAACCAAAAGGGTAGAAAGGGGACCCCTTGTACATTGTTGGTGGGAACGTAAATTGGTGCAGCTACTATGAAAAACAGAGTGGAGTTTCCTTAAAAAATTAAAAATTGAACTACCTCATGACTCAGCAAATCCATTTCTGGGTATGAATTTGAAGGAAATGAAATCACTATCTTGAAGAGGTATCTGCACCCCCATGTTCAATGCAGCATTATTTACAACAGCCAAGATGTGGAAACAACCTGAGTGTCTATCAACAGATGAATGGATAAAGAAAATGTGGTATATACACACAATGGAATATTATACAGCCTTAAAAAGAAGGAAATCTTGCTATTTATGAAAACATGGATGAAACTTAAGGGAATTATGCTAAATAAAACAAGTCAGACAGAGAAAGACAAATACTGTATAATCTCGTTTACGTGCAGAATCTAAAACCTGAACTCACAGAAACAGTAGAAAGATGGTTGCCCCCAGGTGATTATGGCGAAGGAGGAAATAGGTGAAAGTGGTCAAAGGGTACAAACTTACAGTATATAAAAAACAAAATACAAAAAATGAATACAATTAAATCTTGGAGCCAGAGTAAAGAAACTAGGGAAGGGGGAAGGAAAATTAGTGTTTGTTGAAGACTTGTTTTATGTCAGCTACTATGCTGAAACTTAACAAATATCTCACGTAGTCTTAACAAGCAAACTGAAAGGTAAATAGTATTTTCATTTGACTGATGGGGAATATGAGACATACAGAGTAAATGAGACACAGAGGGTAAATGAGTCACCAGGTTACAGAAATTGTAAATGTAGGATCTAGTATTACTACTGTCTATGCCAATATGATTTTACTATTCCAGGAGATTCTTTCCCAGGGGTATAAAAGGTGAAAATAACTTTATTATTCAGGGGAATTTCCTGAAACATTCATTAACTCTTTAATAGAAAACATCAGTGGACTATTAAGTCCCTAACGTTCTTTGAACCCTCATCTCCAAATCCTCACCTTGCTCTTTCTACCACTCCTAAACCATTACACCAAGATCTTTACTCAGTGCTAATGAAATCCCCTCCACCCTGCCTCCACTCACCCATTGAAAGATCTGCCTTAAACCAGACTTCAAAGTCTCAATAAATCAAATCTTGCTCCTTTCTTTTCAAGACTACTGGTAGAATTAGCAGGCTCTTACTGCAATAGGCTATAAATTCTACTTTATCTTATCTGGTTGATTCTTTCATTCAATACTCATTCAACGTTATCTGTGAGGCTAAATTGTGTAAGTCCTCTCCTTCCCATGCTTAACTGATACATCCTTTATTGACACATTTTCATTGTTCCACCTCTACCTTATTTGCCACTTGAATCCACTTAGATGTGCCCACACGGACACGCAGACCCAGACAGGCATACACACAAAGAGTCAAAACCCTCATCTGCATCTCGGTGTAACTTCAATTACGGAAGTCCCATACCATTGCTCTCTCTTTTTCCTGGTTTATGTAGATGAAGTTTTGAACAACAATGGACCACCAGCTTTGTCTTACAATAGTGCACCTGAGAGGGGAATTATTTAAAAATATGTATAATCTGTTATTTTATCTGTGATAATACAGAATATTATGAGATAGTGACATCCGACTTGCAAAGTGGTATTAACATACATCTATTCTGATTATTCATTCTGAGGACAGAATAAATGTGCATACTGAGGCAAACAGTGGAAGGAAGTGGAGAAAGTAGCAAATCTTGATGAGCAAATACCAGTCGAACTTAAAGGGACCTTTTGATTTCATCCATGAATGGCTACTTAAAGCCCAGATCAGATGAGGTAGAATGGGAACAGAAAGTAGCAGAGTGGAAGATGTGTGGGAAATCAGAAACTATGGACAAATGTGGATTTGAACCATGCATATTACTGGGTGGTGATAAGTTTCAGAAGGCTAAAGGTGGTTTTTGAGGAAATGGAAAGTGTAAATCAAAGTAAAAACTTCTATACTTTAATAAAATCTGTAGAGCTACAGGCTGTGTTATCTTCATAAAGTCACAAATTAGTCATAGCCTTCAGGCAACAGAGGGTTACTATTTACAAGGAAGACATGGGATATCTGCCTCGCTGGGAGCAGCCTCAAAGAGCCAAGGTGAACTGGAACAGCTGAATCTGACTTATAACCAGTTCCACCATGTACAAGTAGATGTGCATATTGGAAGTGGTTTGTTTATGCTAAGAAATTAAGGACATAAAATTATATTTTGGGGATGAAGGAAATCAGTGGTAAATATCAAGTAATGAGATTCTGATATCACAACATTTCAAGGTTGTTTTGAAATCCATTATGGGCAATGCATAAGCCAAACAGGAAGACAAGAAATTAGGTGTCTAAGGCAAGACAAGTCCCTTTGCAGCTTGTCATTAAGATGGGTGAGTAGTCTTCTCCAATTTGCAGCTGGGGAGTACTGTTTCTTTCCTTAGAGTGATGAAAAAGAGAACTGAATGGTAAATGACAACCCAAATGTCAAACGGAATTGCACAGCTTTGAATCCCTTGTATTTTAATCCTTAAAAATTGCAGGATTCTGAACTCAAAGTAAGTCATGGCATTAAATTATCACCTATTCAATTTCCGCTCTCAGTATGAAATTATGCAGTTTGTTTTGAAAATTAGACTACTTTTCGTTTGCATTTTTCAACTTCATATTCACAAACAATATTGAATTTTTGGGCTCCAGGATAACATAAGTATTTTTAATACTACTGAATACTGTTTATATGTTTTTTAATTGCAATTAGTAGCCAATTTTTGCAGCTTTACATCTTTTGTCCTTACACCATCTTCCCTTTCAAAATCAGTATTTTATGAGAAAGATAGATCAGTAGGCTAAAATATACCTGCTAATAACCAAACAGGAATGATATCTGACAAACTGATTTCCTGATACAACTGGCATTTTAATAAGTAAAATAACTTAGGAATGTGTGCCTAATTTATATTCAAAATACTCCAGTCAGTGGGAAAGGTATAGTTCAATGGTAGAGCTTCATGCTAGGATGCATGACGTCCTGGGTTCAATTCCCAGTACCTCTGTCAAAATAAACAAACAAACCTAATTACCACCTCCCCCGAAAAAACAGACAAAGCAAAAAGACAACAACAAAATATTCCAGTCAGATGTATGATTTCTTCATGGTAGAACTATGAATATTAAACTATTACAAGTACTTTTTGCTTTATTCTCATTTAAAATAATGAAATTGTATCATTAGCAACACAAGAAATTTTCCAAACTAAAAATTTCAAGACACAATTTGGTTATGCCATGAAAATATGGATTCACCATAGTCCTACAAAGAAGGAAGAATATACTTTTAAACCTTGACCCATATTTGCAAAGTTTCTATGAAAAAAAAATGAGAAAATCTTACCAAATGAAATTACAGAATTTTCAGTCTTATTTTTCTCAAAAAATTTTTAACACGATGTCCTTCTCCCTTACTGGAATTTCTGCAGTATTTTTAGGGTTTATGGTTGACTTGGGCACACAAACAGAGGTGGTGATTATAAATTTAATGTCATATCCCATAATTTCCTTCAGCAAAGTAATGGAAGAAAAAAGCTGGAGAAACTTTGCTTTACACCCAAGAGACTTTCTGGTGTATTCAATATCTACGTTCCCAGATGAAAGGGAAGAGGAAGTTAAAAGGAGAGAATGCAACAATTCAATTCAACTCATTAGATCTACATATAATTATTGAGGTAAGTTCAACTCAAAGCATAGTGCAAAGAATGAAAACGAGCAGGTGTGGTTAATGGCCTCAAGGAATCTCTCCCTTTTCTTTCCTAATGAGACAGATTTTCATTTTGGGACCCTCCTCTCTGTCATAATGTAGCAGCCATATGCTTTGGGACTGACCCTAAGGCCAATTTCAAGGATCCATCTAAAACAGTCTACATCAAGGATTAGCAAATTGTTTCTGTAAAGGGCCAGATTGTAAAGATTTTAGGCTTTGGGGAACCACATGGTCTTTGTCACAGCTGCTCGCCTCTGTCCTTGCAGCACCCACAGTGAAGGAGTATACAGATGGGAGTGTCTGTGTTCCTATAAAGCTTTATTTACTAAACAGGCTGCGAGTCCAGTCTGGGTCTTACACTACAGTTTGTGGCAGTGCCGAGCCCTGGCCTAAACGAAACTCCAGGGCTCCTCCTATGGATTCAGACATCAACCAATCAATGCATGACATTTCCTTAGTTACATGGATTCTTGGGAAATGGGGGTCAATCAGCAGGAAACTCAAGATTTCTTTTTTCAGTTATTATGGGATGTCATATCTCGTGTCTACCACGTGTGAAGGAGAAAATTATGGTTGCTGCCAGCAGCCAATTTACTGCTATGAATGAAGTCAGCTCTGAGGATGGAACCAACAAACGGAGGAGAGCAGAGTGAAAAAGATCAAAGAGCCACAGATATTTGGAATTCAAGTTCTTCTTGAGTTTTTTTTTTAAACATTTTTTATTGGAGTTTTTTTTAATTTTATTTTTTATTGAAGTGTAGTTGATTTACAATGTTTCACGTGCACAGCAAAGCAATTCAGTTATACATATACATACATATATATGTATTTTCAGATTCTTTTCCATTATAGTTTATTACAAGAAATTGAATATAGTTTCCTGTGCTACACAGTAGGTCCTTGTTTTGTATTTCTTTTATATATAGTAGTGTATATCTGTTAACCGTAAAATTTATCCTTCTCCACCTTTCCCCTTTGGTAACCACAGTCTGTTTTCTATGACCTAGTTCTTCTTTAACCATGCCGGAAGTCTGCCCTGCTTCAAGACTTCTCAGTTAAATGTTCTGTTGCCTTAGCCAGTTTGAGTTCTATGTTACTTGTAACTGAAAGATCCAAACCAGTACAGACCCACATGTACATGGAGTAAAATAGTATGAGTGCTACAAAAGAACTGCCAGGTACCATAGAGGCTCAGAGTAGAGTCATAACTGGTTCTGAAAAACCTTAAGTGATGGCATTTGAGGCAAACTTCTTAGATTATAATTTTGTAGCAGAGGTGGAAGATAAGAACAAGCATGTAAAGTGTTCATGGGTGGTAAAGAGTGGGCCAAATTTCTGGACAGTCAAATGCTATGGTTTGAGAGAGGCATACGGCTTTCAAGGGAGGAGAATGGTGGACTGGTCTGGAGTCAGTGTGAGGACTCTGAATAAACTCTCAGGCTGGAAAACTTGAAGGTGAATAGATGGCTTGGTGATAAAACTGGGATTTCCAACAGAAACCAGGTAATGTCTGAGATACTGCCATACACGCGATGATACAGACAGTTAGTTAGGAAAATAAGGTGGATTTAGAGATGTGCCAGCCACAGGGTATCAACCTATGCAGGGCACATGTACATCCCTGGAAAGGTAAAAGGCATCCAATTTTATCTCCTGTAGTCCCTTTGAGGGAAAAATACAAATGCAATTAGTAGGAATATTAATAAAGTTCTTAGAAATGGTGCAGGTGACACTGCCAGCAACAACCTTAAAGACTGACAGATTACCACTAAAATTACTTTGAATAGCTAACTGAAGGGCTTTTTATATTGCAAAATGCAGTATGCAAATTTGAGTCCAGAGCTGATTTGTTCATATATTGAAAGAAAGCCAGACTACTACCACCAGCTCTTCTCTGTCCTGTCCTTCCCCAATAGATCCTTTGGCTTCTCCACCAAAGGCCAGCTCACATTTAAAGTGAATATCCATTTTAAGGGGCACCAAATTATTACCCAGTCCCATGTGACCACAACTATCCAGCCATGTCTGGTGGTGCTTACTTAAGAATGCTGATTTTCAGGAGGAAAACCCTCTAGAATCTAGATCCATCAGACAAATCCAGACAAAAAGAAGTCTATCTTTATAATTCAGTCCCATGTGGTAGGTATTGTGTGCACACTCTGCAGATTCTCGCTATGTCAGGTGATGGGAATTCGAAGATGAACAAGAAGCAGTCCCTGCTCTCAGGAGTTGGGGTACTTCCCTCTTGCCGACTCCTCACTCCTTACACCCCTCAGTCTGTTCATTCTCCTCAGCCTCTGCAATCTGTCATTTTATAAATTAGCACCCAGCTGTGATCTCAAAAAATACAGTAAGACAAAGCCTGGGGTTAATTCTCCATTTCAGCTGCCTTGATTAGCCACTAATTAAATGTTTTGTTAGAAATTCACCCTCTAATAAGCAGCTAGATTACATTAATTATCTGTTTCTTGAATCTTCTAGAACACTCATTCTCATCCTTGGCTGTGAATTACAATTACCTGAGGGGATTTAATAATACCCAGGCCAACCCCCAACCCCAGAGATTCTGATTTAATTCGTTTGGGGTGAAAATGAGCATGGGTATTGTTTTCAAGCTCCCCCAGGTGAGTCTAATGTGCAGCCATGGTGCAGGGGGACTTTTCTGGACTTTTTTACTGTCAAGAAGTCTCTTGGAGCTGGCTTGGTTCTCTAGTGCCTTCTAAGAAGGTGATTATCATTACATGCCAGGAGTGGTTTAGAATTTAGCCAGTCCTCGTGGCTCACAACTCTGCTCAAGATCCTTTGGTTTCTGCACCAGGTTTCTTGAATAAAGAGTTGCTGGGTGAGCTGGTGTGACCCCTAAGGGGGAAATGGAAAGACTGAAGGGTTTCCCTGTATTGCTTTCCTCCTGCGTTATTACTTAGAATCCCTCTCAAGGCCAGAGGCCAAGGAAGAAGGTGAGTGAATCATACCATCAGAAATGAAAATTGCTGAAAACAGGTAATTCATGGAGTGTAGGGGAATGTGGAGGGATTAAAAAATAAGAACTTTTGTTGACAGTTGCATTAAGTTTTAAATTTTATGACAACCTCCTTTGGATTCCAAGGGCCATATATTTTGAGGGGTATGACTCTTCCCCATGTTTTATTTTATTTTTTTAAATAATCACTTAAAAATTAAACCTGCTGCTTAATTTCCTGAAGGTATAAATTCATCCTGCAAAGAAAAGACTCCCTGCTGGCAGAAAGTCTCTGTTGTTTGGCTTCCTGGTTCCTCTTGCCTCAGAACTGCTTTTTCTGTACACTTTCCAGGGTAAACCCTAGGCTTAATTTGAGGGCCTCCTCATTTCCCCAAGGTCTCTTCCTTCCTTCTCTTCTCTGCCTTATTCTTCACTCACACCATACATGCAAATGGTCATTATGCTAATATTCTCAGTATCTGATTATAAAAAGAAGATCAAAGTAGTCATTTTATAACCACCTGCGATACCTTGTGAATTAAACTAAACACAATTGGCCCATCATTTTGTTTCAGTTGGCATTTTTTTTTGTCACTCCTAGCACTCCCCTGGTTGAAAGCAGTCATTTATTGTGCACTGCACTTTAACAGAGCCCTCACAGAATACTCATAAAAATCACAGAATGTGACATTTTGGCACAAATTTGTAAGAAAGACTAACAACTTTGACATCTGAGTTCTTTACATAGTCCGGTCAAGTGATGTGGTGTATAATAAATTGATATTCCTTGTAGTTAAATACTCCTCTGTCATTAGTACTCCCCCAAACACTTTTCAAACATTTGTTTATTTTTTCTATCTATTGCCCTTTATATTCACCTAACACAAGAAGATTTTGAATGCTTTTAATATACATATTTGTTTGTTATGTATCTTTGCAAAATCTTTGACAAATGTACTTTTAATATATTTCTAACATGGAAGGAACCTAAATGTGCATTGACAGATGGACAGATGAATGTATAAAGATGTGGTATATATATACTGGAATATTACTCAGCCATAAGTAAGAATGAAATAATGCCATTTACAGCAACATGGATGGACCTAAAGATTATTATATTAAGCGAAGTAATTCAGAGAGAGAAAGACAAATATATCACTTATACATGGAATCTAAAAATGACACAAATGAAGTTATTTACAAAACATAATGAAATTCACAGACACAGAAAACAAACTTATGGTTACCATAGGGGAAAGGGCAGGGAGAGAGATGAATTAGGACTTTGGGATTAGCAGATACTAACCACTACATATAAAATGAATAAACAATAAGTTCCTACTGTATAGTACAGAGAACTATATTCAATATCTTATAATAAACTATAATGGAAAATAATCTGAAAAATTATATATATATCTGCATCACTTTGCCGTACACAGAAACTAACGCAACACTGTAAACCGACTATACTTCAGTAAAAGATATTCTAAAAATTTTAATAGATTGTTTTCTTACTATACAAAAGTACTCTCTCTCTTTTTTTCCCCTGCACTGAGGCTCTTAAAAAGGAGGGGAGACTAAGTTCTTAACTTACCTGTGCTAGTTCAACATGTCCACGTTTTCTCAAGAACAAAAAGTGTTTACTGAAAAAGCCATCCTCAGGGGACCACATCACCCTTATGCTTATGTTTCTAGGATCTGGGAATGGCATCATCCTTGTCAAAGCACCCAAGCACAATAGGATGAGGACAATTTTGCAGGCAGCAGAGTGCCCAGACACTGGTAGTCTTGGTGGCAGCAGTCAACCTCTGTATTAGATTATTTATGTTAAGTATCTAGAGAAAATTCCTTTCCATGTCTGAAAAAAGAGCCAGGATTGCAGAGTTGTGCTGTTCCCAGAGAACAGCCAAATTTTAAGGGCATGATTTCTGATGAATGAGATAATCATCTTGAAGACATCCATGTTCTCTCATTTTTATGTTCTTCTCATTTGTCTTGTGCTTTTCCCCACACCCAACCAGGTCACATTCTGCTCAGTACTTGCATTGTTTAATTTAATCCTTGAACAGGTAACCAAAGCACACCCCTGGATCTACAGACATACAGGTTCACATAGTAGAACAGCACTGACCTGGGGTCTGGAAATCTGGACTTGATCTTTGTTCTCCCACTGACTTCCAGTACGACCTTGGCCCCAACAGTTTCCTGCTAAGTTTCAATTTCATCTTTTACAGACATAAATTACTTACATGTCTCTATGGTCTCTTCCACTTTCGTGATTCTAGTATTTTTGTTTCAGGTCTCTATGAGTGTGATCTTTCACAGTGGGTGTGTGTGTCAACAGCAGTATCTGAAACTGAGAAAGTTAAAAATGTTGTGGGTTGATATTTGAACTCTGCCAGGTGCTCTGTTTTTGTCACTTCTGTTTTACATTCTGATTACCCACACTTTCTCAAATTCTGTTAAAAATGGGAACTTCATTGTAAGCAGAAGAATATTTCTTGTAAGAAGTAATCACTTATTAATAACTTGTCTTATGAGTGGTACTATGATTAAATGTTTTTTGAGAGCTCCTTGCCACATTGGAATTCACTGGGAGTAAGAAATGTGATAAAGAATTTAGTTTGCTGATTGGAGCGAAGGCCAGCATTAAAGGGAAAACCTAGGGGAGGGTATAACTCAAGTGGTAGGGTGCTGCTTAGCATACACAGGGTCCTGGGTTCAATCCCCAGTACCTCCTCCAAAATGAAATAAACCTAATTACCTCCCCCACCAAAAAAAAAAAAAAAAAGAGAGAAAACCTTTATATTTCCAAGTCTGCCAATGCTAGGCTATTCCTTAGGTTACTAGAGGCTTCCAAAACTTTGAATTTCTAATTTTATAGGAAGCATGAAAGATTGAATGTACTGCACTATTAAATTCTCAAATATTTTGAGCTGAGAGCAAAAGAGCACAAACATCTAACAATAGAGACAAACTAAGAAAATTTCTGGGACGTGTTTCTACAACCAAAATGTCTGATGAATTACTAAAATATATGAGTAATGACATTTGCAATGGCCTAAGTTTTTATAACAATTTCAAAGAGTATGGAATAAATTATTTTGCGCTTTTCATTTACCCCAGAAAATGGGTAAAGAAAGCATTAGTATTGTAAACCTAAAACTGCTCTAAAAAGAGTCTTTAAAAAATAATAGCAAAAAATTTACTACCCCAGCAGAGGTTTATCAATATATAAACAGTTAAAGAACACAAAGAGAGACAGAGACAAAGAGAGACAGAATCTGCCTACTGAAAGGATCTCAAAACAATGACACCCAATTACTGAGGAGGACATCTAGTTCCCAAAGTTGGTTTCAAAATTCCATTCCCAATGAAAAAACTGCAATTCATTTGAGAAATGTTTGATGCAGCTGACTTCTGATCTAAGCCTGAAAAAAATGCAAGGTGAGCCTGGAACATCTTGCGGCAGGAAGCAAAGAGATGCTCAGACACAATAGGGTCATTTCAAAACAATATGGAAAACAGCTTGGAGGGGCTCCCAATGGCCACAAGTTGAACAACTGAAGCATCAAAGATTTATGATAACCACATTGATATAAATATCTGTGAGTTGGTAGTGGTACCTGTGAGATTGTATATGTGTGTGGTGGGGTAGGAGGCGTACAACTTCAGGCACTTCTTTTAAAAAATTATCTATTAGTGCATGTAGAAGGAACAGTAGAATTAGAAAATCACTAGTGGCAACCCTCAATGTAGTAACTGGATTAGGCAACTGTCCTCCATGGATACTAAAACTTTTAGGTAAAATATGATTAGAGAATAGGATATTCATTCAAACTCAATGATTTGCACCCACAAATTATTTACTGATTGAATTTTATAGGGTAAATGTACTTTTACAGAGAGATCTGGCTGTAAACTTCTTAACCAAGCAATGAGACAGCATTACTACTAGTGTGACAATCTGATATATTGTGCTTCTAATGTGATGTAGTAAGAAGTACCAATAACACTTATGTTATTGTTTCCAGGTGTGTTTGATCTGAATCTGTTCATGAGAAAGGTATCAGAAAATTCAAAATTCTTCAAAGTAACTTGTACTCATAAAAAAAAGATCAACATCTTGAAAAACAAGCAGGTATAAAGTGATGTGACTTCTAAAAAAGACATAACAATTAAATGTAATGGTTCAACATTCATTGAATCTTGTATTTAAAAAATTTAAAAATACATTTTTGGAATAATTTGGGACATTTTAATTGGGATGGTAGATGGTACTGTCAACTTACATATGTAGGGTGATGTTTTTATCCTTAGGAGACACATGATGAAAAAGTTGGGGGTGAAGTGTCATGATTTCTGTAACTAAGTTTCAAATTATTCAGGAAAGAAGTCAGAGAGAAAGAAAGGGACAGAGAGAGAGGTACGGTAAATACAGGTGAAGGGTATTTAGGTGTTCATTGTATTAGTCTTTCAACTTTTCTGTCAGTTTGAAAAACTTCAAGAAATAAATCTGGAAATTAAAACATACACACAAACACACACAAATATAGCCAGAGACAGATGTAAAGAAGAAGATATTTGATGAGATGTATTGGCCCAGACTGTTGACTGACACACCTGCTAAACTTATCCAGTTTAGCAGTAGATGGGTGATTAGAAGCTTTCAATACATTCCTACTTGTACGGTGGTGGTGACTGGAAGAGGGCTCCCAGGATGTCCAAGAAATGACTGTAGTCCAGCCTGGAATTAATACCTTTCTACCCCTTCTTGCTTAACTTCAGTTGGAGTTTAGAAAGCTAAAGAAACTTACGCTCTCATTCATTCTAATACTAGAACCTGAGTAAGGACTAACACTCCATTTTGAAGAGGGGGGCTTTCTACCGGCGTCTCTTGGGCAAATAGCACAGTTTACTTTCCCCATCCTACTTCACTGTTCTTTTTAAATTTGGCTCCATAACCCCCATTTCCATTTCCTTCTTTTTCACTTCTTGCTCTAAATCTGCTTCAAGGATTGCAGGAATTTCCTTTAAAAAAGTCTTTTAAGTTTATTACACAATAGAATTCTTAAATTATTTTTTTTAGATTTTTACCATTTAGTATTTATATTGGACTCTATCACACCAGCACCATTTGGCTGATTTTTTCTCAAATTCTAGTGGGAGACTGACCAGGCTTAAATTAATCATTTGTTTTTACTCTATTAGAGACATATCAGGAGTAAGTAGAATACAAAAGGTGAAATTTGTGTATTCTATGAAGTACTGACATAGCAAACTCCTACTCCACTTGAATTGTGGAAGATAGCTACCCTTCACTAGAAAAGGCTTTAAAAAAAATAAAACATAGATTTATTCTTCTAGACTTTACATTGCCCTAAGTTACGTTGATGGAACAAAACTCTTTCAAGGAGTAATAGACACATACTATCTTGTTTCAAGCGACTAGTGGAAGAAAAGGCTAAATATACAAGTCACTGGGATCTAGAAATCGGCTATAAGAATTAAGGACTTAAAAGGATAGGAAAAGAATTGAAAAAATGGAATCCTCCACTTTGGGACTTGAACACATTGTGACTTAGGCTGGAGAAAATATGGAAGCAACTTATCTACCCACACAAAATTTAAATCGACTTGGAATAAGCTTCTATCTCATCATTTTTATTTGTAGGAAAATAAGGAGAACACATTTATAACAGTAAGAGAAAGAAATGGACAGCAATATCCCATGCTTTCTGTTGACTGTACTCCCCTTGTGAGCATGCTGCCTAAGGCATTTTCATTATGCAATTTATTTAATGTTTTTTGGGATTTAATTTGACCAGTAATACATTCAAAATCCATTTAATGTCAGATTATGTTCATCTAAGAGTCTAGTGAGTCCTGGCATATGCTTATAAATACAGAACTCCATCTACTTAGTCAGTTAGTTCCTAGTTTGATTCTCCGGAAAAGAGAAAAATCTTACTTTCCTACACCCTGAAACAACAAGATAGTGATACAAATGCTTTATTCTCCTTATGTGTAACTATACATTGATTATTTTTTGCTGAAAGTTTTGCATGTTATTCTAATCTAATTAAATTAAACAACCACGTTTGAAAGCAGCTACAGGAAAGACTATGTGTTGGTTTACGCAATACATAGTTTGTGTGTTATGTTGGTTTATATTTTCAGAAACAAACAAGACCTAAGGTGAAACATCAAAGAACTTTCAGTCTTATACAAGACATGAAGTGAGCAACTTTTACCAGGTTGTGAACCCAAGCTAGGCTGTTTTTACATAATTCTAATTTCTGTAGACTCAGCATTTAGAAGTGACTCAAATAGAATAACACTTAGAAGGCATTAAATAAATGTTTGTTGTGCTCGCTTCAGCAGCACATATACTAAAACTGGAACGATACAGAGAAGATTAGCCTGTCCCTGCGCAAGGATGACACGCAAATTCGTGAAGTGTTTCATATTAGAAAAAAAAAAGCTTGTTAAATCAGTAAATATATTTATTATAAATAAATATAATGTATTACTATATAGAACTATTAACAAAGTGCTACTGAAAATAACAGAGGAAGAAAGATTATACCTGATTGAGGATGAAAGGAAAGGCTTCAATGGCAGAGGTACCATTTGAATTGAATCTTGAAAGATGAGTAGGTCTTAAATAGGTAGGGATGCTAAAGTGATGTGGGGACAATAGCCCATGGAGATGCAAGTATGCACAATGGCTGGTTGCAAGTGGAATGACCCAGAAATGCATCTGGCTGTGTAAGGAATGAGTGGATGAGTCCTCACACAATATGAGTATGCAATGAGTGTTTGTTGAATAATTACACACATGTACAGAATGATCATGCCATCATGCCAAAATTTAGCTTGTATTTAGATATAAATAATGATCTTCCAAAAGAGTTTTTCTCTATACTGTGTGGTATCATGAAATAAGTTTACTAAGATATTTGAGATCAAGCTGGTTTTATGTATCTCTCCAGTGTTATTTCATGTCTTTGCTTTAGTTTTTAGGGAATGTGTGAGTAGGTTTTAATTTCCAATTGATGGTTTCCTGAGGGTGCCCAAGTGCCTGTAAGACGCACCTCTCTTGATCTGAAAGCTGCCTAGTACATTTAATGTTTCAGGGAAATATGATTTGCGGTGTTTCCTAAGAACAGAGTGATCTTTGACTTAGAAATGACAACTTGCTGGGGAACAAGAAGAAGGCATCCCCAGAACATGGAGTGGACCGCTGTATGGTAGCCTGGTGTGTTGTAGGAAACAGAGGTTTTTAAAAAGTCAGGCAGTCTTGGCTTCAAGCCTTGATTCTGATTCCCATAAACAATGCTATTTTGAGACAGTTGCTTAAACACTTGAGCTTCGTTTTCCCCTCCTTTGTAAAATAGAGCAACTGTTCCTGCCTCTCTGGACTGCAGTGAGGATTAAATGAGGTAATGTTTACATGAAGCATCTGACCCCTGGTGAGTGCTCAGTACTCCCTAGTGGGCACACTCTGAACCAATTATGTCATAACGTTTCCCTTAAAAAAAAAAGGAATACAAACACACTGAATTCTTTCCATGTTGCAGTTCTGTCAGTTTATCCTTGTGTACAATATTTATCAGAGATGTTTATAATTTATCTGTCTCTCTGGGTCTTATTCAAGACTCTGTACGCAGGAGGAACCTAATAAGTACTTCTTAAAAATAATTTCCATCAACACTTCATTCTGAGGTTACATTGATTCCAAACAACTCGGAACCATATCAATATCACTGACAAGTTTTCATCTGAATTTTGAATTACTGATTTGAATTGATCATGTGTCAACCGTGAAAACTTTATCCCTAACAGCCTTATTAAGTAAGCAAATGCCAATTATATAGTTTGCTGTTTAAAAAACAAAGTATAAAAACTTCTCCCTTAAATAGGCTTCTATTGTTTCACTGATTTTTGCCAATTCCTATTTTAGTGTGTTATTTGAGTTGTAAGCATATGTTCCCCAAATCAGCAAGAAGCAGGTATCTGCAGTACCCCGAGTCTCACTTGAACTTGGGGCTGACCTACCTATTCTTGGATCAGTGTTTTCCTTTACTAATGTGTTTAATTACTTCAATCACTTATTTTAAAGTTGTTTCTCCTCCTCCTCCTCCTCCTCCTCCTTTTTTTTTTTTTTTGTGCTCCTAGGGTATCTTTATGGAGCAGGAAACCACTATTGCCAGAGTTTAGCTAAGCAGAAGCCAGTATATTGGAAATAGCAACAACATTATTCTTTATGCAGAACAAAAGGAACTCTCTAGACTTTTAAGCCCTAAAGTGAAATGACTAGATATATATGCTAAGTAGCTGGTACCAAAAGGCAGTGTTCTCCCGAAGGATAAGTGAGTCAAGGACATTTTGTTCCATCTATGGGACAATATGCTGCCTTTCCATTGTAAGATAGGATCCTCATTTCTTAAAGTTGAATGCCACTTACAAAGGAAAAACAAACATTTTCAGCTGGTTAAATTTGAGATGTTGAGTGAAGTTCATTACAATGCCTGTAGCACTTTTATTTGATCTCGAATTCGAGAGGTTTTCATATTCTTGAAGCTTTTGTTTCTCACGGCTTTGTTGAGATATTCAAACAAATGTTTAAAACTATATTTGAGACAGTAGACTTAAATATACTTGTCCTTAAATATTAACTTCAGCTGTGTTTCTAGTTGAACATACCCTTGTGTTTGTTGATACGTAGTCAAAGATTAATTATGTAATGAATAGGAATGTAAGTATCGTCCTATAATTTGCTGTAGCTATTTGGGGATTTAGGGTAGAAAGGAAGATACAGCTGCAAGAAAGTTCTCAAAGCTGCTATCCCAGCATAAGAGGAAATTAATACAGAAAAAAAATACAGAAAACCAAGCCTGGGGGAAACTCGTGCAAGGGTAAACGCATACCTTCCCAAGGTAAGGGGTTAGGGTTATGTTGTCTGAGTTATGTGCTAATTTCCTCACCTACTTATTTGCAACTATTTTTCTGTCACATGTCTTATATTTTTGGAAACCATCTTAAATCCAAAATAAGGCACAGATATAAATTCATAGTTAAAAATCTATTCCTATTGTCTATTAAAAGAAAAATAATGAAAAAAGTAGATTAAATTCGATCCTATTTGTTCTGTGACAGCTTTTTCAACACGAGCATTTTAAAAGCAACTTGGAACCCACAAATAATATCCTTCATTGCCTTTTCCAAGAAAAAGTGTCATATTTACTTTGACCTTGAATAAAAACCAAGGGCAAAATATTGTCGTATTATTGCCATCAATTTCACTACCCTGTACCCCACAAACAGAGCCTTCTGGTGAAATGACTGGATAGATGGGTAAAATCGTGAGAATCATGAGGAAAGAAAGTTAGCATTTCTATTAGAACAGTGGTTCTCAAAGTGAGGTCCCTATGTTAGCAGCATCGGTATCACCTGGAAACACGTGAAAAATGCAAAAATTTCAGTCCTCCCCAGAACTCAGAATCACGGACACTAGATAATTCTGATGCATGTTCTAGTTGAGAACCATCTTAGACTATCTATTTCCTGTAGGAATAAGTTCAGGTGGGATTTTACCTCCACCTGACTGTTTTTAATCCTTTAAAAAAATGATACAAGCTTACTAAATAAAACTTAGAAATTATAAAATAGAAGATGAGAAATCAGAGGAGGAAGGGGAAGAGAATGATGTCAGCATCATGCTACCCACACAAATGCAAGAATTTGGGACTTTTTTGTGACTTTCCATTAAAATGGTTTGTTCTTTTAGGCTTAGGATTTTTTCACAATACTGATTAAAATATATCTACATATTTGAACCCACATTTTAAATGTAATAATTTTTTTAAATGTTATTGCCTTGGATGTGTAAATTTTATTTTCAGGTCTTCAAAAAAATCTCATTCATTTAACTGTCTGCCTATAGTTGGATATTTGGATTTCACAATTACAGATAATCCTCTGGTAAATATGTATGTGTATCAAATATTTTCTACATTTTAAAATGTGTCCTTAGTAGCTAATCCTGTAAGGAGACTTTCTGAGTCGAAGTAGATAGTTATATTGTAAGGTGCTTTTATTGGTTAGATTTTGAACATTGTCTTGATTTTCTAAGACCCACTTATTTCTGAGGCATAGAGCTTTAACTCAGGAGGCAATCCTACGTCAACTTGCAATGTCCTCTTTCTTTTTTCTTTTTTGGCCTATTTATATTTCTACTAAAGTTTGCAGCAAATCTTCCTAAATTTTGTCTCAAGTCCAATCTTACTCTAAGTTTCTAGTACTGCCTGCACACCTAGGTCTGCAAAGTTTACTTTGAAAGAAAGTTGGATGCAAGGCCAGGACTTTGGCAGCTTTTATGTGCAATTACTATTGGACCTGAAAGTCCTCATATTTCTTTCCAAGCCTCCCTTTAACAATGTTCACATTTCCCTTTTTTATCCCATCCATTTACTTCCATGTTCATGTTGAAAGGTCTGTAGCCCTATTTCAACAGCCAGTGGCCTCCAAGTGCTTTTCTTCACGTACAGTGAAGCTCTGCTTACCATCTTCTTTATTACTGTCTTTGCTTTCTTTTCAAGATCTTGTATGACCTGTTCTTTTCTCTTTATAAAATTTGTTTGCAGAGGAGATATATTTAGAATTAGAGGAAGACAGTGTATTCACTCCCCTAAACTGGGTTTAATATTTTGCTAGATCGACCTATCCATTGGTGGGTTCGCAGCTAATCTGGAAGCCCACAATAGCCTTGTTTCCAAGTATTTTACTAACTTCCTCATAAATGCTCTGTGTCCCTATTTTTCAGCTTCTTTTTGCCCTGTCCAGGCATCACTCCATTGTTACTATGTTACATAAGAAAAGAGATAGAGATAGGTAAGCATCATCATGCTCCATGCCATCAAATTCTTCTTAAAATTCCTTACCCACGATTGCCTTCTCTAGACATATGACTATTGCTCAGAAATCTGGAGCCAGAATAAGATATTCAGCAGATAAGTAGCCCTCTGGTTATTCTTTCCATAAATGGATCCAGAGTGGTTGCCAAATCAACACACTTTTAAAAAGTCATCTTTCCCTTATTTTAAGAGCACTTAAAGAAAGTACATTCAGTCTAGTGGAGAAGTCCACTTTAATGAATTTATTTCCACAGAAGCCTAAGAAAGCGAATGTAGCCTTGAAAGTGTTTAATTTGCACCTGGGGAATAGTTTACATGCCTGTAGAAAATTTATGAAGATCCAACAGGAATTTAGGAAATTGACTCAAAGTTAGGATAATATGGTAATAATCCACTCAGTGATTTTGTACTCTACTTCCATGTGCTTACAATGTCCTCAGTACATCACTTGCTTTGTGCCACATGCCTTCAGATCATACCCCTAGAAAGAACAGAGTTTCAAGTATAACTACACAGGTCATTTCATTTTTTCCTCTTTAAATATGGGGTGAGAGAGCCAATGGGTAAACAATGAGAGATGGATTCCTTAATAAAATAAGAGATTGATAGGTTAATTAACTCCTTGTCCAACACCTATAAAAAGTAGATATCAATTAATTAATTAATCAATAAAAGCCCCTGTGTTATTACTTAAGTTAAGGGAAAAACATCCATGAGTTCCAAAGTCCAGAAGAGGCCTGGAAGGGTTTTCAAAGCGAAAGCACATCAAGGTAACTGAAACTGCATTCAAACATCAGTGAATTCATTGTTTCAAACATCAGCTTTATATAAATCTATTTTAGAAAGAGTTCCATGTGAACACCTAACTAGTTCTTTCCAATGTCCAAGCACTCTTGTGAAGTCCTGTCTTTCTCACTCATTCACAGCTTGTGATGACTTTATCTGGGGGCCTTCTGTTCTCTTCTGCCATGACCTTGTATGCTTATCCTGTTCCATCAGCCGTGTCTGTATAAGGCTTCAGCTTAACAGAAGGATATAGGATTTGAGTTTTTCTCACTGAACTTCTAGGTCTCAGGAAAATCAAAGATTGTAGCTAATTACCAGTTTCTGTGTCTTTGAACATTTCAAATGTAATTATGTGGGGTTTGTCTATCCAGAGTACATGGAAGCCACTGACTGTGGGAAGGATGTGGAAGGTGAAGAATGACAATCACACAAATTTTGTATGAGAGTTTCACGTTAACCCAAGTAATATGTTGTGGCACTTTAAAGTGACACTGTGTGTATCATAGTATAAGCATCATTTTACTTAATGTTTGCCTTTTTTTTTTTTTCTCCTTTCCTTATGTGAGTAAAAGCTGGGAGAAATGATAGGATTCCCACATTGTCATGCTATGACTGTTCAAATGCTACTAATTTTTATGGGACTGTAAGATGAGTGAAGAATGACATTGTTGCTACCATAAATGCAAGTCACTCTTGTTGTTGGTTGGGTGGACCTGGGGGTGAACAAAAGAGACAAAGAGGGAGAGAGGCAGATTTTTGTCTTTGGATTTATAAGGCTCCTTAGTATTCCACTCTAAGAAAAAGAAGGTGTATATGCCCTGGTGGTAGTGGTGGGGGTTATTACACTTTGGTAGTCATGAGATATCCTTCATCAGAAGTGAAGAGAAGGAAAAAGAAGGGTGGGGAAAAGAAGCAGAGAGATTAAGAATGAATAGCTGGGTTGATATATTGACAGCCTTTATATCATTAAACTACTGATTTATTAATTCAATCATGTATTCATATTCAAAGTCGCTAGGGAAGACTGGAGGGTTCCCTTATGAGCCTCTGTAGCATATACCACTAGAAAATTTATCAATCGCACTCACTTCTTTACATGCTTCTTCTGGAAGACTTTCAGGAATAGACCTCCGCTCTTTTCTCAGGTAGGCTATCACTGTGCCATTGCTTTTATTGCTTGGCTGCTCCTCACAGCAGTAAATTAAAACACCTAAATCCAAAAGTAGACAATTTGTTCTCTCACTTTTCTTCCAGTGGGTTCGGATAGATAGTTTTTCTAAAGGAATACGTATTTAACAAATCTTGACATTTGGGTTTAGCGCATGAATTAGCCATTCTGGCCACAGCTTTGATCTACATAGATGCTAGCTCAGCATGAGAGGCCGTGTGGAACGTGATTCACCACGGCAGTTCTGGGCAGAGCCAGTGACCTGCAAAACTCATTCTTGACCTGTCTGGCTGTGGGTATCCTCTTGTCTCCTAGTGGTTACAATCACAGTGATAAGTATTAATCATTTTTCAAATATATATTAAAATACCCAAATCCTCATTGTCTTAAGATTGGCTCTAAATATTAGATTTCCAAAAGGTAAAAAATGATTTTGCAATTTAACAAATAATTCAAGCCTTTTAAGCACCAAAAATGATACTTTTTTTTTTTTTTTTTTTGCAAAAAGGTTGAAAGAATGTAAACAGCTGTCATAGAGTGGAAAAACTTTTCTAGATCTGACGTGTAAAATGTAGGGACTTCAATGCATGTTTGTTAATAGGCAGTGAGCCAAGGGGTTAGAGCATGGCATTTTGAGTCAGACACACGTGGTTCAGATGCTGGGTCAGCTGCTAAGCCTTATTTTCCTCATCAGTAAGATGGGGTTCCAGTAGTAAAAGCATTCTGAGGATTAAATGAGAATGTGTGTGAGACATTTAACAGAGTGCCTTCCCCTACCCAGACACAACAGCTAGCATCAGCATCATTATAAGTATACTATATACAATCTAAGGTCTTCTGCCTTCCAGATTGAAGCACTCAACAGTCTCTCTAAAAACCCAACTTCTCAATGAATTCTGCAGCAGGAAAGAATTTTTAAAAATAAAACCACAGTATTTGATTTGCATGGAAACCATGCATCTGCGAGAACAGCCTTTTAGCTAAGGCTCTGTTAGATCATAGAGTTACAGCCTATCTACTGTTCACACCTGTTCCTCATGTCTGACCAAAGATTCAACATCAATAAAACCTTGTGCTCTTCTTAAGGTACCACTGATGAGTGCTGTAAATAGTAGACATTTTAATATCTTTTATTTTATTCATACAGATCAATAAACAGTTATTAGATTTTTTTCCTTAGAGATAAAGCCTTACTTTATTTTGGCGGGGGGAGGCTACAAGACAATGGGAACAGAGCCCTGGTCATTTTATGCCACGCACAGATCCCTTATTTGATTAAGCCAAAGTGACGATAGATATGCAAAAGATAAAGCCTTACTTATGGTTACACTAGGTCCTTCCATTGCTGAATAAAAAAGAAATACACACAAATGGGAAAACAACTGTCATCTTGTAGGCAGTAAATTGCTCAGCTCTCTCATCATGCTGAGGCAACTTAGCTTTATTATATACTGATATTCAGTCAAACCCATTATTAATAAGGGTAACCCTTAGGTGCTAAATTTCTAAGTTCTTTAGAAAAATAGGTAAATGAGGCTAAAAGATACTCAAAATATAAAATATGGCCATGGCAATTTTAACCATAACTCTCTTCCTATGGCCTAAGCTTACATACTGTAATAAATGTGGCACATGTCATTCTGGTATTGATTGGAATAATTTTGGCTCACTTTATAGACCCTAAAGCAGTTATTCTAACTTGGACTCGAAATCTGCACCATCGACACATCCTCTTATTGAACTCACATACTGTCTTTAGTGACATTCCAAGACAATGGTATAATTTTTCCTTCAAGAGAATAAAGCTTTATTGATCTTATTCCAAGGGACTAAAGAAATTGAGTGATAGCACAGGGAGGCTATTCCTGTCACCAGTGCTTGTCTCTGTCTGCACAGGAATCAAACCATGAGAGAATGAGGTTTGAAACGCCATTGGGAAATCTTGGCTGTCTGAAAACGTCTGCATACAAGGGGTCAATGGATTCACCCATGGCATACAAGTTTCCTAAGTGAAGTACTTATCAACCTCTTTTTTATGTCAAAGCACATGATAATATCTCCTGGGGTAAATCAGAAATTCTGGGAGTAACTATATAAGGCATGGTGATGAAAATAATTACATTTCTTTATAAAGCAAAATGTTAGAAAAAAATATTAGATCTTTAATTGGAAGAATACATCCATGTAAAACCTTGAAATTTCAAATGAGAATATTGAGCTTGCTTCAGGGAACATAACTATCATTTTCATTAGGCTTTTATACTTAAAATGACCACAAACAATTTCTGATTAAGACTTTAAATGATGATATCTTCAAGTTTTTATAGTCATCATCAACAAGAAACTTTATTCCCTCAAACAGCTAATAAAAAATATAAAACCATTGTTACAGCAATTCAAAAATTTATAAAAGTTGAAATTAGATTTAAAGAATACAACCAGTATTTCTTTTCTTTTGTTAACAAATGCACTGTTAAAGTTTCTGTGTTAATGAACAATGATCTCAAGTCTAAGTATGTTAAAAATCATGATGGAGCTCTGATTTGCAGAATGTGCATACATTGTTAAAGTAGCCACCCTATGTTAGTCTGGACATCTCTAGAATGTCACAAACAGCCAGAGGTATCTGGATTGTATGAAGGCTTCAGCTATCAGCCACTGCACAGAAATGTACTTATGAGGAGTTCCCCCAGTTAGCTGTAGGTTGGGTTGTTATTCTGTGTGGTTTTTGTCTCTTTTGTCCAGTATTCTTTGGCTCCACACAAGAGCATCAGGGCATAACAGTCTGTGCTGGTTGCAGACAGCTACTTGAGGAGACCATGGGGAATACTGTCATACCCTCCCGTCCTCTTGGGCTGCTCTTGGAGGAGCCCCAGAAGAGCAATCTAATGACCAGAGACAATTGGCTTTGGGACCTCAACCAGCCCCACACTGACGCCAAAGGTTGCCCAAGTCCAGAGGGGATCCATGTCTCACGGTACTCCTATAACTCTGTTCTATGAAGGTTTGCCCTAGGGTCTGGAATAACTGGATATCTATATAGAGTAAACATAGGATGACAATGAAGTGTCCCTCCTTCCCTAAGAACTGGGGGGATGACTGTAGGAGAGTGCATAACATATTTATCTTTTTAATTATTGTATTTTCAGTTCCTAATTCATAGAAAGAATTCAATAAATATGTTTTTGAAAAAATGAGTTAACAAAAAAGTGAGTTTTCCCCCCTGACAGTTAGAACTAGTCAAGGTGATGCACTTAGGAGGATAACGAACCTCTAGGGCCATGAAAAATGCTACTGGAATAGTAGCTTAATTTATTTATTAAATAAATAATTATTGAATTCTTACTATGTGCTCTTCTGAGCACTAAGGTTCTAGTAGTAAACATAAGTCATAAATCCCTCCTGAGAAATAGAGGACACAGAAATATATAATATAGATAAATTCAACATATATGTGTTGGATGATTGTGAGAGAAATGAAAAAGGCATTGAAGAAGAATAGGGAAAGCTAATTTAATTTTGAGAAAGGAATTATGGGAAAATGACATTTGAACAAAGACCTAGAAGAAGTGAGAGAACAAGCTATAGATAGTGTGAGGGAAGTGTATGCCTGGAAGAGGGAACACCAAGTGCAAAGGCCCTGAGGCTGGAGCATGCTGTTATGTTCAAGAGATAATAAGGGGGCCAGTCTGAATGGAATGGAGTGAGTGAAGAGGAGGGTAACAGGAGATAATCGTGGCCCAGAGCATAGAGAACCCCGTAGACTTAAAGGACTTTCTTTTTAATCTGAGTGAGGAGATGCCATGGCAGAGGCAGAGGTGACGAGAGCAAAGGAAGGATCTGACCAGGGCTTTAAGAGGCCCCCTCCGGCTGCGCTGCTGAGAATAAACCAAAAGAGCAAAAACACAGAAGCAGGCATACCAGTTAGAACTCTTCTGCGCTAATTCAGAGGACAGTATAACTCGGAAAAATTTGGGCCTCAACAAGGGTCCCTCTGCTCTGTGCTGTTCGAGCCAACAGAATGAATTTTTTTCAAATACTTTGTGATTGTTAATTCTGAATGAAAGGAATGTATAGAAAATGTATGGGGAAATATCCGACTCCTATCAAAATGTTGCAAATAATGCAACTCCTAAAGAAGGTAAAATCGAAGGACAAAAGCTCTTTAAATACGTGATTTCTTATTTGGCTTTTAAAATAATTTTTTAAAGCTGAAGGATACATTATCTGCAAGATGGCGTTTAAAAAAATCACACTTTCTGAAGGTGTCAAGTTAACTTTCTCCTCAGGTTCCAGATATGTAGCTTTAGGAGCCTCACAGCAATCCAACTTTATGCACCGTCTTGACCGGGAATGGATGTCAGAGAATTGGTTTTAAAGCGATTTTCAAAATGAAAGTAAACCATTTCATTCCCTGATTTACTTACCCACTCTTTCTGACAGCTTCTGTACTGCACTAGTCCAGAAGCGCTGAGTTCCGAGCAGAGGAAAGTTCCAGTCTGTGACCGGAAAATGGACAGCTGCGAGTTTCCACACCTGAGGGCAATCTCTCCTGGAAGCGCCAGGGGCGGGGCTGCTCTATGTGGCTCTCGGGAGGAGGCGGAGTTCTCGCTGGTCCCGGGGCAGCGCTCTCTCGAGAACTCTGCCTCTTATCACAGTGCCCCGGGGCTCGCGAGAACTCCGCCTCTTCTTGTAGCTTCAGGTGGGCGCTGAGTCTCCGCGCACGAGCGGCTGCCACCATCTTGTGCTGAGGTTTAATGGGTAGCGTTTGTGCGCCCAGCCTGCTGAGCTAAAGAGCCCCGGGAAGCCTGAAGCCATTTCTCACTAGGAACTCCGGTCTGAGGTGCTTGTGCCAGGCTTCTGCATGCGGCACCCTGTGAGCAAGTGAAACTAGACTGGGCACAAAGGAAAAGAAGGTTAGACTTTATTTATTACCTAGGTTAAATTTTCATTCCCCAGGAATTGTTAGTAGAGTTTGCTGGTGACAAACAAACATGCAGTGCATGCAGAGAGAAGTCAGATTCAGGATTTATGTCAAAGGCAGAGCCAGGAAGGTATGTCGGAGGAGACACCGTGTGGTATGAAAAAAGGAGAGGAGTTAAGGACCGCATCTAGGTTCCTGTCCTGAGCGGCTGAAGAATTATGCTGCCTTGAAGACCACCTTGGATTTCATCAGTGTAAACCTGCCTAGTGTAATATCAAAGTGGAACTCAGAGCAACAACTTCGGCTATGTGCCTCCCGTAAGGTCTTCTTTTAAAAAAGTATCTTATAAAGAATGACATACACAAAAGCATAGAAAGTAATGTAATGAACCAACATCCATAGTAACCAACATTTTGCCGGTTTTGAATCTTTTTTCCCCCATCTACTCATTTTTAATTTTTCAGGAGTATTTTAAAGTATGCTAGCCATTGTGTTATTGTTGAGAGAGGGCATTGAAAAGACGCGACCACTGGTTGCTGGCGAGCTGGAGGCTCAATTGGAGGCTCCTGTGCCTGCCCTTCACTTGGAATGTACGCGCTGCCCACCGTGCTTACACCGGGCGGACCAAATACCTGACTAAACCCAGTTAAGGCCTCTATCTAAACTGTTAAGATTCTGCTGGTGGGTATGGAGACCTGCTCATCTTGAGGTAGCCCAAGACAAGCCTCGTATGTAAGTTCCCTTGCTTGTTAAAACCGCCACCTTCCAATCTGGATCCGCGTGCCTCTTTTTTTTTTTTTTTTTTTTTTGGTCTCTTCTTGCCCTTGGTGTCCAAGGCTTCACCTGGGAAACTCCCCGAGTTGTGACCCAACTGTTATTTCCCCTCCCCGAATCATTCAGTATGCTTCACTGCCAATGAATTTGGGGGGGGGGGAGGTAATTAGGTTTACTTATTTTTAATGGAGGTGCTGGGGGTTGAACCCAGGACCTCGTGCATGCTAGGCATGCACTCTACAACTGAGCTATACCCTACCCTCCATGGACAATGAATTTTTAATATACCCATCATGATATTATTCCTGAAAAAGTCAGCAACCGTTTCTTAATACTAACACACAGGCCATTTTCAGGTTTCCCTAATTGTCTCAAAATTATCTAACAGTTGGTTCAACTCAGGATACAAACAGGAGCCTCACTTCACATTTGATAGTTAAGCCTTTTAATTCTCTTTTATTCACTAATATTCCTTTTCCTTCTTTTTTCTGTTTCTGATTTTTTATTTGTTTTTTTTTGTTTTTTTTTTTTTTTTTGCAGAAACTGGGTCATTTATCCTGTAGAATGCCCCACATTATGAATCTGGCTGATGATCTTTAACTAAGAGGGCTTTTTAAAAATCACTCTCTACCTTCGTATTTTTTATAAATGATTTTTTTTTCTTAAGACTTGATTTAACTTCAGTATTTTTGTTCAAAATATACCTAGGTGGTGCTGATTATTTCCTAATTCACCAGGTGGTGCTGATTATTTCCTGTCACATCATTAGGTTTTTTAATCCTCTGATGAATATTGCTTAGATCCATTATTAATAAAATTGAAATTCAAAAATGGTGATTTTCTAATTTTATCACTTCTCCTGTACTTTTATCAGGCATTCTGTGGAAAAGAACTTCCCCTTATCAAATATTTGGTAACCCTGAAATAAAATTTTAGAGGAAAAGCAGGATAAATATTTGATATTTTTCCTTTATTTGTTAATTTGCAGAATATTGATTTGGTCCATTGCTGCAAACAATGACTTTCATTTTTTAAAAATCATCATGAATCCATAGGTTTTTATATATTTGATGTGTTACAATCCATTGTAGTTAATTTTTACTTTTTTTTTTTTTTTTTTTTTGGTCATTTATTTACTCTATCCTAGGCCAGTGAAAGCTCTGTTAGTTTGGCTCTTCTGAGTCTTTGGCATGAGTTATTTAGTCTTTGATAGCTTTCTTGCTTTCTGGGCACAAGACAGTCAAGGTTGATCTTATTCATTTCCTGCGCCAGACATGAAATCAGCCAGTTCTCTTAGGACCTCTAGTCTCTGTTAATATAAAGTGATATTTAGAGACCACAAGCTGTATGTTAAGGGTTCTCATTCTGTGGATAGTCATTGTCTCTTGGGCAAGCATTATAAGGAAAAAAGGACACTGATCTTGGAATTTATGCAATCCGACAGGCCTTATTACAGGCTTGGTATTTGTTGATATTTCATTCAGGACAGACCTAAGTGTTTCTCAGTGAGCAGCATCCTAAACCCTGGTCACTAAGCGCCAGTCATACCCCATAAACACTACCAGTCACAGTTAAGTTTAAATAATTTCAGGAGGAAATACTGCCTTTGGTTGAGAACCATTGAAGATTATGCCATCTCTTGGCTTCATTTCCATGCTCTCCAAAAAAAAAAAAAAAAAAAAAAAAAAAAAACCAACCCCTCCCCCCCAAAAAAACAAAAACCTCCTGCAAAAACAAGAATGAGTACTCTTTTGGCATTATAGTTGTGTTAATATTGGGGAAGAGATGTCCTGAGCAGAGAACTTAGCCATCTGGCAGTTAGATGAATGGAGTTATTCATTACAAAATTGGTATTAGATTTCGTATACTAGGACTTGTGTGAATTTGTTTGATGTTGAAGCTCATTGAAAGACTCATTATTTTGGGATATGCTGATAGGTTTTATTTTATTTTCTAGATATTCAAGACTGAGAACTAGAACCTGGATTTGGGTGAATTTGACAAGGTAATTTCACTTTTGAAGATTATATTTTCCCTAATGACTCCACATTTAACTTGCTTTGTACATATTTTTATTCACATCATACCTAATGAAGAGGTACCAGTGATATATAAACATTCCAGAAAAGATAAAAAGAGTATCGTGTTTGGAATTTCCCATTTGTCTATTTGTAATGAAGATCTAATTCTACAGTAGTTGTGCATTGGATCAATGACAGATTTCTTTCAGGTTTCCATTAGTATTCACGTGGCTTCTGGCCAAAAATTTAACTGAGCCTAGCTAAATAGAAAGGGGAATTTATTGGGTCACATAACTGACTGTCTAGGATTAAGTGAGCTCCCAAAATGGTTTAATTCAGATGGTTAAATATAGTCATTAGGATCAGAATCTCTGAGTCTGTTGTCTCTGCTTTCCTCAGTGAGTTGCTGGCATTTTTAGGTCAATTCCATTTGATATTGCAAGAAGGATGCAGTTGGGTGGAGTCTTACTTCTTACAAATACCAGCTGCAGATGAGGAAAAAAAATTTATTTTCTGGAAGCCTGAGCAAACAATGCCTGTGTATCTCATTGGCCCTGATTGAGTTGCCTACCCATTCTTGAACTAAATACTTTGGCTAAGGGGACTGGTTTCTGTGATTTATTTAAATCTATCAGAGCCTATTCATGAAGAAAATCACTAATGGGCTGAGGGAAAAGGAACCGGTAAGGGATGGTTTTGGTGGATGGTTACCCTTTCTAGGGGAGGATGGATGCTGGAAGCAAACAGTAGTTAATCACTTAACTTCTCGAATTTGATTTTTAAAAGCCTTCAGAGTAAAAACTAAAAAAAAACAAAACCAAAGCAAAAACAGTGGAGCCTTGTGTTTGAAAAAGTCAATTTACTTCAGTTACAAAATTAAGAATATCTATTGTTCATAGGGTTAAAGATTTTAATAAGATATCATTGATATCGTTATTTAAAATGGAAAAACAATTACCTTTTAACATTACAAACAGTGGATATTAGAAATCTGTAAATCCGCAGTGTGTTTATATTAATGTTCACCCTTAACAATGCCATAAACTAGGTTGTAGTCATGTGTTAACCCATGGAAGGTTATATGTCGTCATTTTAAAGCAAACCTTTAAAGAGTTTTCATTAAAACCTCTGAGTATTTTTCTTCTTTGTTTTGCTTATTTACCACACGAGAATAATTGCAAAATAAATGAGCTAATCTGATGATGATAAGTAAGCAAATACGAAAAGAAACAATGGCCTTTTATTCTTAGAGTAAATCAGAATTAGTGAGAATGAGAAAATAATGCCATATAAGACATTTGCTTACAGAGGAGATGGGACATAACACTTTGATCTTTAACAGGTAAACTAGAATTATTCTTTCTTGATGAGCTTAAAACATAAAAGAAAAAAAGTAAAGTAGAATTTAACCTGAGTGAATTTAACCTGAGTAGAGCAGAATTTAGCTAGAGTGATAGATTATTCCTGAGACATATTCTCACAACCATAAGGACCATTTTATTTTTTGAAAAGGAAAGTGACACTGAAAATTTATCTATGTTGGCAATAAAATAAGTCAGGGTCTCAGTGGGCATTAACTATGCTATCGACACCTTACAAGTAATTTCCAAGAGTAAGTTAAAATTGTTAAACGTATTGTCTTCAATGAGGGAAAAACCAGATGGAAATGTTGTAATAGAAATTTGTCAAACCAATTATTCGAATTAATGAAATAGTCCCCATGATAATGTTGTATCTTTTGCAATAATTGTCACATAATAATCTCAGTATTCTATATCTCCACATACTCCTTTCATCCTGGATTGTATATAAAATTTCTGATCATGATGACTTGTTGTCAATCTCACATTTTGGGGGCTTTCACAAAAGGATACAGAGAGATAAGAAAACTGAGGGAACAAGCTTCTAGCATGGCTCCAAAATACATGGGAAAAGAATTGACTTAAGTAAGGCAGAAGTGCCATATATTCCATAGAGGATGATATAAGGAAGAAATAAAAGGCTCAGATAAATGGATATTACAGAACACATATAATAATTATGCCAAGAAAATCCACTAAATGTTCCATATAAGGTACCTGAGACTGTGCCATTTACGAGAGCAATAGGAATGTGTTGGTGAGAGGGGCAGCATCATCACTGAGATGTTCAGTGGTGACTCTGTTCTGTAAGTCAGGAAACAAAAGTAGGAGAGGCTATTATAGAACTGCAATAACCAATAGCAGTGGAGGTGATTGGACACCTGAACAAACAGAAGCAATTTGTTGGATCATTATGGGGAAAAGATGCCATGTGGGGTTTATGGCTTGCCTTAGTGGGAGGACCACTACACAGACCCCTAAGGTTTTGGAGCAAAACCATGTCATATACTGTGTAATATTATATGCCTTTTGATAAACGGCTTCTGTTTAAGTTCCTGTGTCCCAATAGAGAGAGAGCAATTGGTCGTGGGGTACCAAATAACCATGCAGGCATAACTGAGATAAACTTGGTTCTCTCAGACTCACCAAGTAATAATGTTGAGTGGGTCAACAGCAACCCATTTTGTAATGGAAGTGATAATTCTGGGGTCAAGTAGGAGTACAAAGAAGCAAGCCGCACAAGCAGATACCCAGAGTTCCACCAGTGTCTCTTCCACAGCTCGTATTGTCATATGAGTGATCCTTGACTGCAGTCTCATAGAGGCAGTGAAAAGTCTGAGCATGGTTCACAAATGGACCAGTTCTGGAGTACAAACCAAAAATGGATGGAGGCCTCATTAAAGCCTCTCTCAGGTGTAGCCTGGAAAGAGAGTGGTGAGGAGAAATCCTCAAATGAGCAGAGTTTTTGTTGGTACATTTGGTCATTAGTTTTATGTGGAAAGAAAATGTTCCAAGGTTAGAATATAATGGAATGATTACCATGATCAAGATTGTGTAAGAAGAAATGTTACAAGATTGAGGACAAGAGGGTCTGCATTAGAGACATGTGAATGGACACCTAAGAGTGGACATAGAGCTTGAAGATCATCATATCACATGTTAATACATAGTAGAGAGTACCTTTTGACCAGCATCTCCCCATTTCCCCAACTCTGGCCCCTAGCCACCACCATTCTATTATCTGCTTCTATGAGTTTGGCTTTTTTGTAGATCTATTTCCACATATAAGTAAGATCATACAGTATTTGTCTTTCTCTGGTTTACTTATTTCACTTAGCATTATGCCCTCAAGGTCCATCCATGTCGCAAATGGCAGATTTCCTTCCTTTTTGCAGCTGAGTAATATTCCAATACATAAATATTCCACATTTTCTTTATCTATCTGTTGATGAACACTTCGGTTATTTTCATGTCTTGGGTATTGTGAATAATGCTGCAGTGAACATGAGGGTGAAAATATCTTTTTGAGACAGTGATTTCATTTCCTTCACGTATATAACCAGAAGTGGGATCTCTAGATTATACAGTAGTTCTGGTTTTTTTTTTTGTTTTTTTTTTTTTTTGAGGAATTTTCAGGCTGTTTTACATGGTAGCCGCACCATTTAACATTCACAAAAGTTTTTTTCTCCACATCCTTGTGAACACTTGCCATGGCTTGTCTTTTTGATAATAGTCATTCTAGCAGGTGTGAAATGATATCTCATTGTGTTTTTGATATGCATTTCTCTAATGATTAGTGGTGATAGGCATGTTCTCATGTACCTGTTGGCCATTTGTATGTCTTTTTTTTGAAAAATGTCTGTTCAGGTTCTCTGCCCATTTTTAAATAATACTTTTTTTTCCACTGAGTTGTATCAGTTCCTTGTATATTTTGGATATTAACCCCTTATCAGGTATATAATTTACAAATATTTTCTCACATTAAGTAGGTTGCTTTTTCATTTTGTTCCTTTTTTAAATTTACTGTGAGGAAATTTTTAGTTTGATGTAGTTCCACTTGTTTAAACATTTTTGGTTTTGTTGTTTTTGCTTTTGGCTTATATCCAACAAAATCTTTGCCAAGACCAATGTCAAATAACTTTTCCCCTATGTTTTCTTCAAGGGGTTTTCTAGTTTTCTATCTTATACTTAAGTATTTAATCCATTTCAAGTTAATTTTTGTGAGTGGTGTAAAATAGGGTTCCAATATTCTTTCGCATGTGAATTTCCAGTTTTCTTAACAGCATTTATTGAAGAGACTTTTCTTTCTCCATTGTGTAATTATCAGCACCCTTGTCAAATATTGACTGTTTATGTATGAGTTTACTTCTGGGCTCTGCATTCTTTCTTGTTTGTCTATGTGTCTCTTTCTATACCAGTACTATACTGTACTATTTACTATAGCTTTGTAATATAGTTTGAAATCAGGAAATGTGATGACTTAAGCTTTTTTCCCCCTTTCTTTCTCAAGATTGCATTAGCTATTGAGTTCTTTTGAGGTTCTATCCAAATTTTGGGTTGGTTTTATCTATGTCTGTGAAAAATGCCATTGGAATTTTGATAGGGATTGCATTGAATCTATAGGTGGCTTTGGGTAGTATGGGCATTTAAACAATATTAATTCTTCTGACCCATGAATACTAAATATGTTTTCATTTATTTGTATTTTCCCCCATTTCTTTTGCCAATGTCTTACAATTTTCAGTGAATAGATCTTTTTTTCTCCTTGGTTAAATTTATTCCTAAGTGTTTATTGGTCTACCTAAAAATCTTTTTAAACGGAATACATAGATCCACAGGAACCAGCTACCATCACTCCCAGTGACCCAGTTAAGGAATATGTACTTCCTGTCCTGAAATTCTAGGCTATGAGCCTATATATTATATGGAAGTGCAGGTTCTCAGAAAGAGTTTTGCCAGGGAACACAGCTAGAGTTCCATTCAACCATAAGCTACAGTTGCTGCCTTGGCGTGTTGAATTTTTACTGCTTAAGGGAGCAGCGGACAAGGCTAGAGCCACCATTGCTGGTAGCAGTAATTGACCCTCATCACTGTGGGGAGATAAGGCACTGTTACTGAATGGCTGCAGGGAAGATTACTTTTGGCATCCACTTGGGCATCTCTGGGTACTAATTCTGACAGTGAAAGAAATACAACAAACCTGCCCTGAGGAAAGGATGGTGAACTGGGACTTGAACTGATAGGGATGTGGGTCCAGATCACACCACCAGACAACTCAGTGAGATCAGCCTTCATGTGAGATGAAGGTGAGGGGAATATAAATGGAAAAGAGAAACAATGATATTAGCTGTAGCCCCAAGACCAACAGTGACAGAGGCTGCAGTTCCTCCCACTAATTTCCCCTTCTATATTTCCCCCAAGAAGAGTAGCCCACTGAAATCCTAAAGGATCTGTTCCCAGAACATATACAAAGAAATGTATCCAAGGGGCACAAGGTGTGAACGGTTGTGGTGGTTATGGTACACTGCCTTGATCTCCTTTTGTAATTTAAGAATTTATTGTACCAGTTCCTGAGAGCTACTGAAAAAGATGGCTGTTAGTTGTCATCCCTCCTTGAGAGTTTCCTTGGAAGACTGGGTGAGAAAGAAAATTGTTTCACCCAAGGTCCTTCCAAGAGCAACTGGCATCCATGGGGATTCCCTTGCCCCAACTGAAGATAACTGAAGGACCATCTCAGTACTGGAGCTTACCGTAGGGTTGGCTGAAATTTTGTTGGAATGGGATTTCAGCTCCACTGTCCCCCTGCCCAATGTTAATTCAGTTTTCTTTTCTTCCCTTGGTCTCTGTATCTTGCAAAATCACCCTGTAGTTAGTAGGTAACAACATTTTCTTAAACTTTTCAGCATTTTCTCAAACATCATGGCATGGAATCAGAAAACTGATAATCTTAGTATAACTCATTAACATCAGAGAGAGAGCATAAGGCTGTTTTATCCTGTGAGAGGTGGGCCGAGGCAGGTTAAGCTGTGCAGTAAGGTAGGATCAGAATGTGTGAATCTAGCTCCACATGATACCAAGTGCTTGTAGACGCTGTTGTGATGGTCAAGGCTCACTCCTGGTGTAGACAATGCAGGTTGTGGGATTGTTAGGAGCATCTTCTATTGTAAACTTATACTTTTGGGTGTTATAAAACCCAACCTCCTACAATACCAAGCAAAGTGCTTTGTACTTAATAGGCTGCTTGAAAACATTGGCTAAATGCATCCATGCATAATTATAAGTGAATAATTAAATTGATAAATGATCTGTGTTAAAATCTGTGGCAGAATATACTTTCTTCCTTGAAGAGTGATCATGTTAATTGAAAAAGAAAATGATTCATTTTGTTTAATTCTATTTAGTACCTTGTTTTTCAAGAACTTATTACCTAGTTTTTTTGGCTGTTCTACTTACTAATTTCATTATCTTGGTCACATTTCCTAAACTCCCTGAGTTTCACTATCCTTTTGAGAATCAGAATAACAATAGAACCTGTTATTAGTGTGAGAACTGAATGTGACAGAATGTAAAGCATTCTGCACACCGAGCCTCATAGAGTGAGCATGTTATATGTGCGTACTATTGCTATAATTAGTGTTCACATGGCAGAGGGTGTTTTCAGCCAGCTACCCTTCTGACAGCATCTCTCATCTGCATGACCCCATTCATAAATTTTTGCTCTCTCTCAGTCCTTGAGCTGGTGGCTCAACATCATATCAAGTGTGAGGTTTCTCTTAGGTGATCGGTCTTGCCCTTTCCATAAGGATTATTTTTCTGTGAGAGCAACATATTAAACTCTTCTTTGAGGGCAGAGGGTTCTCCTCAAAGGGCTCAAGTCTGCTTTATTTTTATGTCCCGTAATGTCATAATGCCATTTTCTAAACTGCACTTTTGTTTTTATAAAAGCCTTTTGTCATAAGAGTGCTAGGGTAATGACACTTAGTTCAAAGTTCTCAAAGCCTTTGCATTTTCCCAAGAGGATTAGGTTGGATTCAGTTATTTGGATGAATAGAGATTCAAATGCTTTTTCAAAGGAGGTAGCACAAGAAGAAAAGTGTTGAAGTCAGAATTACCTGAGTTCAAATTATGGATTGACTTGTAATACCTCATGTGATTTTTCCTTTCATGTTTATGTCTTCACAACTTTGTGAGTGTGGGTTACTTTTACAATGTCCATTAAAAAATCAAAGAAAGTTTCAGCAAATAGTCCTTATTATTATTACCAGTATTATTACAGCTATACCTTAAAGGGCACATCATTTATTTAGGATTGGCTGTAAGGATTAAATGTGAGTATAGGGATTGTTGGGCATATTTTACATTTTAAGGCTGATACTTATCAACCTTTTTATCACTTATTTAATCCTTACTGCAACCTTCCAAAGTAAATCTTACTGTTGGCTTTATTACATAGACAAGAAAACTGAAGCATCAAGAAGTTAAGGAATTTGTCTGAAGTCCCACAACTAGTAGCTCTAAGTGATAAAGCTAGAGTTCAAAGCCAGGTGCCCTGACTCCACACTTATCATCATTAGTTGTTGGACTGCTGCTTTCCACCATCACTTCTGATCCTCAGCAACAAAGTAGGGTTGCATACAGACCTCAGACCACATTTTAAGAAGCAAAATTAGGAATAGAAAAGAGTATAAGAAAGATAAGTAAAGAAAGGAAAAGAAAGTAGTAGAAAAGAAAAAAGATAAAAAATATTGAAGCTGATTGGTGCAGTAACTTTTCACGCAGCCTTTCTTTACTTGGCAATATAAGATGGGGAAGAGGTATCGCATAAAAGAGAAGATAAGCTTATTTTAGAATATAGGCACCAACAGAGCAAGAATTTATGTCTATTTTGTTCCCTGTTTGTCCCCAGCACACAAAGTGCCGGGCACACTATATCTCTTATGTGAATAAGTGAATGAAGTCAAGCAGTGTGTGTGTCCCTGCTAAGGCAGGTCCCTACGAGCTAGGTAAAATTTCTGGAATATTTGCCACAGAAATATTGCAACTAAGGGTGCATTAAAATGTAGCTACAGAAGTCCCAGACTAATGTGAATGGTGTGCAGAAAAAGTGGCTTGAGCCAATCCTCTGCTCTGTTTAGAAGCTGGAGATCCAGTATTGTCTTTAAATTTGACAAAAATTGTTTTGTATTTGAGCTAGGATAAGGGCTATGAATCTGAAGTCTTTTCTAATTTTTTTCTTTGTAACTCTAGTCTTTTAACTTTTTTTCTTATTTATTTCTACTTTCTATTTTATTTTCTTTTTATTTCTAATGGTTTTTCTATTTCAAAGAATATAATTTTTTTCCCCTAAACTTAAACTTCTGTGTCTTTTCAGAAGTTTTGTCACCAGATTCTATATCTTACTTTTCCTCTTGAACTACTTTTTTAAAAAACATAATTCTCTATCGTCTTGAGTACATTTTCAGATATTTTTACCCAAGAGGGCTAAGTAATGAGTGTACTATTGGGTCACTGGACATTGGAAACTCTTTCTGTAGTTTTGGCACTTGAATGATATAACTTGGCAACTGTAGACGTATCTCCTTCGCCCTCTGGTGATTAATAAAACAGAAAAGAAATCTGATGTGAACATAACTTTATTTTTATTTTGTAAGTAAACTTTTTCCCCTGTGCTTGAATTAAAAAACAACACTTTTTTCTTGGAATTCAAAAACTTCACTAAAAAAAAGCAATTAATATTTTTCTTTACATCCATTTTTCATCCATAATTCTGAGCTCCTTTAATCTAAAGATTTAAGTCTTCATCTCAGAAAAATACTCCTTGTTGCTTACCCAGTTATAGTTTTGTCTTTCTTCTATTTGCTCTCTCACTTTTGGGGAATTTCCTGGATCTGTTCTCCACCAAAGTTGTCTTAGTCTATTTTCTGACATGTTATTAAAGAAATAAGCTGATCTTCTAAATCAGGGATTGGCAGATTTATGGCCCATGACCTGTTTTCATATGACCCATGAACTAAAAATGGTTTTTACATTTTTAAAGGGTTGCTAAGAAATAATAATAATAATCATTAGAGACTATATATAGAATACACCATCTAGAATATTTACCATCCTGGTCTTATAGACAAAGTTGAATAAATCCTGTTTTTAAATACTTGTTTTGCTGCAGTATCTAATTTTTTCTTTACTGCCACCACTCAATTTTTAAATTAAATTGTCCTTTGAGAAAAATTTTTTCCTAGTCTTTGGTTTATCTTCTTGATGGATTCAATAACTTTATTTTTCTAGATGGAACGCTGCTTTTCCTGGTAATAAAAAAAATGGGGGAAGCAGGTGTCAAGTAGAAAAGAAAATATCTGATTTTGGAATATGGGCATATGAAGGTGAGGATTTTTTGTCTTTTTTTCCTATATACTCTCTAATGCTAGAATGTGTTCCTAGACAAGGCTTTTTTTTTTTTTTTTGCAGAAAAATTTACTTGTTGTTATATTTATTTATTTATTTATGCTTGCAGTTCCTAAAGTTGTTCAAGTAATTTTCTTTCTGCCAGCTGGCCTATACTCTATCCTCACTCACTACCCCCAGATGGAAAGTTGAGATGCCTAAGATTCATCAAAAATTCTTTAGTTCAAGAAAAGAATGGAAAGTGCTATCAGAGAGGCTGTTATTTTGCCTCTCTCCCCCTCCATTTAAGGAGGTGTCATTTCACCATTCTGTAACTGATGTGGTTGTGTTTTTAGGAACTTGCAGTAGCAAATCTCATGACTTACCTTGTGGGCTGGCCTCTAGTTGGAGGAGTGGCAGTGAGTGCCACTGCCCATTGTATATCTCTGAGTACTGAGATAGTTTCTGAAATGCTTCCATTGGTTCAGTGTGCTAGTATTCCAAGTGTCCCAGGGGCATTCCTTCTCTCTGAGTTCATGCTGGTTTCAGAGTAGTACTTTCCAGGGCTCTGTTGGAAAGTCTTGTTCTCTTACTATCCAAGTGAGTCCCTTCTTCACATTTTTCACTTCTGTTGATTTGCCAGCTAGTAATTGCTTTTCCTAACATGATCTTACCTTTATTGTATCTTAAAGAAATCCTTTACAATTTTTGTCTTGTTTTCTAGCCCCAATAAAGTTTTTAAATAAAATTTTCTTTTTCATTTTGGACATTCCAAAGAAATTTGGGGATAGAAAAGAATTAGTTGATTGTCCTTTAGCAGCTATTCTTAAACATGTGTACGTCAGTGCATTTTCACAGAATTGATTTGTTTAACCCTCAGACAATCTTGTGAAATAGAAAATTGTTTTTATTAATTGCCACGTTTCTTTTAAAGGGAAAAAAGCTTCAGAGAGATGGAGTAGCTGTCTCAGGGTCACATAATGTGTAAATGGGCCCAGCTTCCGTGTCTCACACTCTGTCCTCACTCAGAGATTTATGCACGGTTGAAGTAGGTCCACCCACCTGCTATGATTGGAAGTGATGCTAGGAATGTCCCTTATCTGAAACATCACCAACATTATCTTCCCTTCCACCATTATTATACTACTGCTGGATAAGAGAATCCAGTCCTTAGAATTCAGTGAGAACATTAGATTTCTTTACTGTAACCAGTTTAAGAAAATTGATCCAGACCACTTAGGGGTGTGTACCTTCTGATCTGTTGGTATCTGACTTTCATCCGTTTGATCCCCTTACAGCTCAATCCATTCTATTTTCACAACTTGGAGTTTAAAAGGCAAGTGATTTGTATCCTTCAGCTCAGCAGTTGACAATAGGGCTAAATCCATCATTTGGTATTACTTGGTCTTCCCGCACAGGCTGCCAAAATCCTTCCAAAGCCACTGAAATTGATGGTGACAATTTTCCACATTCTTCATCTGTGGTTTACACTGTGACTGTCTTCAACTTCAGTCTCTAGGGACTAAATCCAGTTTGTTTTGTGTTAGATTTTGCAGTTACAACCTTTCATCTTTTGAAGTTGCACCTTGAAAGCACCTTTTCTCACATCTGTGAATTGGCCAAACCACTTAGTAGTAAGGCTTCCCCTTTAGGTTCTTTTGCCTCTTATTGTTTGCTTTAAACTGATTGGAGAAGTATATTATAATTTGTTGGTGTCAAATGCTTCTAGTATTTCTCTTTTGATTTGTTCATTTTCCTGTTTTGTTGGATTTTATTTTGCAATGTCTTGTACTTTCAATATGTTGCTACATGTAAACTCAATTCTTGGACAGCTGCACTCTGTTGGACTGGTTGTATTGAAAGCCTGTCTGACCACAGGACATCAAGTAGCACCTTCAAGATTAACAGAAGTTGGTTGGGCACAAAATGAAGAAACAGAAATGGTTGAGTAACAGGCACTAAGGATAATTTTAGCCATGCAATATTGATGCAGACAGCTATTTTCCATGGCACTGAAGAGAGACAGAATTGTTTCTTTTCAGCAAAAACCTCACACAATTCATGAAGCAATGACAGAGAATTTCAAAAAGGCAGAAGCAACTTAGATTAGACTATCAACTAGAAACATAGCCTTAGTATGAGAAGCCCTCTTACCTCATAGAATATGGAATAGAACTTTTGTTTTTTTAACCTCTACACATTGAATTGGCTGAATATGGAAAATATTTTAAAATTTGTTAATTTTTTTCCATAAGGTTTTGGTTGCTTTTGAATTTATTTTATAAGGTTGATTAATAACTGGGATTTCAAATCATTAAAATCTATGGGACTTTCCCTACTTTATTTTCCTCTTTTAAGCCCCATTTTCCTGATTATATATAGGATTGATGTAAAAAGGTAATGCAGTTTATAAAATTATGACTATCAAACAACATTAACTAGAATTTTTAATATCTATGCTATTGTAAACAAACATCTTTTATTGAAAATATTCTATAGCCACTGTTTTTAGAAAGCTGTTTGAGCTCAAGAAGATGCCAAGGTGAATAAAATCTGTGCCCCAACTGTGGGGAATAGTTTTTTCTAAAGGGCATATCTGGCACATTATGTGTAAATGAATCAAATATAAAAGCTAGAGTTTTATAATCAACATTTTAGCTTGAATGTGTATTTTAGAAAAAATTGCTGTAAACATAAGGGGAGGGAAGACAGGCGATAATGGAATTATTATCAAAAGAACAAACTTCACTCAATTATATAAACAAGTAAGCATGTTAAGTGTATTCCACATTCATTAAGGCAAAATTAGTGCTCAAAATGAGTGTACCGGTCCACAAGCCATGCAGTCACTTACTCCATGACCAGCTTTTTATTCTGTTTATCTGTATCCTCCCACCTGTTTCCAGTTCCTGCTTATGAGATCAATTGTGGGCACACATCCCATGGAGAAATAATCTAGGAGAGGTTTTCAGTTTACAGAGGCCCTTGTATCTGCAGCTGTTACTGCTTCACCCTGACTCTAGTGATAATTTCTTACAAATTTCATCAGAGTTCCTTGGGAACCTTTATTGAGAAGTTGATTCTGAAGCCACTTGCTTCACTGGCTATAGCTGTGTTAACCTAAACTTGAAAATACTGGATACAAATACAGCATTTGAGAATGACAGAGTAGGAAGCTTTTTTCACATCTACATTGCTAACCCTAAACTCATTCTTTCTAATTTTTTCGTACAGTGTTTTTTTAACTGTCTTACTTTTCTATCAGGATTTTCACGTTCAATACTTTTCATTCCTCAGTGAGGTGTCATAGCTGGGTGTGCTTTATCCCATTATGGATGCTTCTGCAATCACATTCACTTTGGATTACTGTAAATTAAATCATCTCTGAGCAGCATCTGTGGAGGGAGACACAATTCTAAATTTAAAATTGTCTGGACTCCAAAATTGAAACCCTGTGCTGTTGGTTGATGGAAGTGAGATGGCCACACACAGAGCATATAGAAAATTCTTAATAAGAATTCACTGAGGACAAATTGCAAGTCATGAACCAAAATGTTGACAGCTGTCCATGCCAGGACCCCTGGTAGAATCTTTCAATGGCTCCAGCTATCTTACAGAATAAAGATAAAGCATCTTGTCATGTTCATGACAAGATGTTTATGATCCAGCTCTGGTCACCACCTTTGAGAACTAGTTCCCTATACACCAGACTGTTTCATATTTCTGTTCTTCTTCCTGTCTCTCTTTACCTGGGGAATGGACCTTATTATCTTCCCATATTTTTCAGGGTAAACTCTATATGCATCAGATCATCTTAGGTATGACCTTCTTAGAAAGTTTTCCCAGATCTCCTATGTCTACTTGTTAAATTAATAGCATGCACCATATTGTATACAACTGTTTGCACATTCTGTTTCTTCTTTGTGTCTCTGGGAACCAAGCCAGTGACTGACAGAGTACATTTAGGTATGTGTTTGTTGCAACATCAGAAACAGAACAACAAACAGATGGAAAAACAGCTACAAATAAATAAATATCAGTCTAATCAGAAAGAGTATAAGGAATGAAAACTCATTTCAACTGTTTTATAGATAAAAATTTTATTATACCTACTACCATGAGACTTCTCTTCCATATACATGAACTTTGGTTACTTCTCCCCTCAAAAATGGAACTTCTCTGGTCTTTGTCTGCTGGACAAAATCCAAATAACTTATGTAGGCATATTAAATCTGAATTCTAGCCCCTAATTTCCCTGTCCCATTTTCTTTTACTACTCTTTCTGCACTTAGAAGCTTTACCATTTGCTAACCATGTTTTAAGGTGATTATTTCTCTTGGCACCTCAATTATTAATCTGAAAAATGTAAATAAATGATATAAACTTTATTATACTAATGAAATATTTAGATAAACTAGTCTAGAACACTTGTTCAAAATGTTAATTACTATTAATATTGAGATAGATATTATGACTCCCAAACATTTTACTTCATTCAAACATATTTGCAAGCAAGTCTAAACTACATTTCTAATTTTCTGTAATTTTCTTTGGTTTGCTATTTCTGTTTTTCTATTCAAATCATAATTAGCATTCAAGATTCAGGCTTCTGGACTTAATTCAGAATGTAACTGCTTTGTAAAGCATTCTCTGACAATTCAACCTGCTATAATCTTTCCATCTTTTTATTTTTATAGAAATTATCATGTTTACAACACATGAAAATTACTGAATTCATTCATGCAGTCATCCAACAAGTATTTATTTACCACTTACTGTGTATATGTCATTGTGTGAGTGGAGGTAGGTTGGTAAATGAGATGCCACTCTCCCAATTTGACATTCAACTATACTCAAAGATAGGTGGAAACTCTTTATGCCAATGAAATATTTTTGAAGACCCTAGGGGAAAAAATGGAGACTTTTAATTTTAGGTAGTGAAAGAAAAGCTGCCTAAGAGACTTTGACTTACAGAAATGGCTAACTAGATGATTTGGATAAGTTATTCCAGAAATGATAATTAAAAGAACTGGTCAAAAAATCTGTAAGATAGTAAGATATTACCAGACCAGGAAAAAAGGCAAGATATTAGCCAATGAATAAAGCCTGAGCTGCTTCTACCCAGAAACATTTTCCTAAAACAGATGAGAGCTAGGGCTCCATGAGAGACAACCGAAAGACAGGAGTCAAAGTCCTCTGGCCACCAGGAGCCAGGCTCCCCAGAGAGTTGTCTGTTGTTCCCCCTCTTCTGCCAATTCTAGGAAAGCTGTTATCAGGCAAGCAGATCTTTGAGGCAAACTCCTAGAACTGAAGGGAAAAGATCAAATTTCAGAGCCCTCTAAAGATTGAAACCCAGTGTTAAATGCCCCGATTCTGGGCAGGGACCCCAGAATGCCGCACTATAGATTGGGGATAGGAATGGTATCCTGATCATCTAAGTATCACAGAAAATCCTGACGCCTTGGCCTGGGACTGTTAACTTCCCAGGATCTTGGAAGAAAGATTAAAAAATAAATAAAGTTATTTCTGACACAATAATAAAACCCTAGGTCTCAAATTATTTCCAAAAAAAGACTTATTGAACAAAGTTTCCAGCAAGCCATTAAAGTTTATGAGGCACAGGAGGCAATAAAATACCAACTAAAATCAGCAGAAACAATCACCCCCAGAAACACTTATAAGGGTAAAAACATGGAAATTATCCAGCACAGAATGTAATAGCACTATATCTATTATATTCTTAGAAATAAAACCTAAATGCAAAAAGCTTCTGCAGAACGTTGGATACCACTAAATACGATATTGCACGTTTGAAAAGGATCCAACTAGAACTGATATAACTGAAAAATATAACTTATAAAATCTAATGGATGAACCTTATGGCAAATGAGATACAACTGAAAAGAGACTTAATGAATAGGATGATAAGAAAGGAAAAATTCAGAATGAAATGGAGAGTTGGAAAGACAGAAATATGGTTGAGAGGGTAACCAATATAAAGGATAAAATAAGAATGTCTAAAATTCACTCATCAGTTAGAGTTCCAAAAGAATGGAGAGAGTAAGTGAGGAAAAAGAAAGAAACAATGAGATAATTATTGATAGTTTTCTGAAACTGATTAATAAGTCCAACACTTGTCAAATGGGCTAATTAAAAGGAAATCTACATTTGGACACACATAGCAAAAGTACAGAAAACCAAGATGTGTGTAACTTCCAAATTACGGAAAACATGGAATAGCACAAACTAGTTGTGGTGGCTTTGCGAAGTGTCAACTTGGCTAGGCTAAACTACATTTCCCAGAATTCCTATTCTGTAAGTTTCTGGTTGGAGCGGTCTACAGGAGAAATTCTTGGGGATTTGGAAGGTGGGGGTGAAGCCGCCGCCTTTCTGTAGGTAGGTAGTTACGTATGTACAGAGAGACTACTGCTGCAGAAGACTTCTCTGAGGCATGTAACTCTGTCACGTGTAGGAAACAAACGTTGTCTCTTACCAATTGACTTGAGTCAGTGGTAAAACCTGAAACTGCTCCTTCTTTCCTTGGATTCTCCTCTACCTTCTCTGACTCCTGAGCCAGGGGAATGTGTATTTAGCAAAAGGACAAAGGTCCTTGACTTCTGCAAGATGTGTATATCTTCAAGGTTAAAGACAACAAAAACTGACCCAGGTTTCAGTCTGCACCTGTGGACTTGAGCTCATGCATCTGGGTTTTAGCCTGTTCTTGCCTGCTTCTACTTCCATATTTTCTTCCCAATTGCCTATCCTATGAATTTTCAGTTCTAACATTAGATGTGAAAATGACAGCCTTACAGAGACTGCTTAACCATCTCCCATAATTGCATAAGGTCAAATTCATGTAATAAATCTCTTTAAATCTACCTTCATCTATCTATATCATCACCTTCCCTTGTGGTAGTCTTTCTTTTACTGAACTCTGACTGACAACACTAGTCATTTATGCTAAGGAGATGATAAAAGAGAGAAAAATGAACTTAGTACAGTCATTACATATAGAAGCCAAATGGTAAGATGGTAGGTATGATTTCAAATATGCTAGTAATTATGTAACCTGTAAATAGCCTAAATGCTTTCTATAGAAGAATATGGTTGAACCAGATTCAGAAACACAAAACTCAAGCTCTGTGGTATTCATAAGAAACACAGGTGAAATATATGAAAAAAAGTAGAAAAAGAATAACAAAATAAACTCAGGAAAATAGAAGAAAGGAAACAGCAAATAAAACAACACAGCTTATCACATATAATACATTTGTATAACTTAGGTTTGGAAAAAAAGACATTACAAGAAATGTTAAAGAAATTTCAAAGAAAACTTAAGGATATTAGGGAAAACTTGATGCTGATATGTATTAATATTTAGATGAAATGCACACATTCCAAGAAAAATGCAACTTAACTTTGACACAATGAGAAATGTTATGAATCATATATTTTTAGAGAAACTCTGATTTAAAGTTCTTCACCACACACACACACACACACACACACACACACACACACACACACACACACACCAATGCTTCACCAGAAAATTCTACCAAATATTTTAGGAATAAATCATTCCAATTCTTATACAAATTCTTTCAGAATAAAAAAGATAGAAATTTCTCAACTGATATTTTGAAAGCAGTATTTTGAAACCAAGATCATATGACTTGGTTTCAAAACCTAGAAAATTTTATAAAAAAGAAAAATTGCAAATCTCTGTTGTGAACATAGGTGTCAAAGTCTTAAATAAAATATTAGTAATTCCATTCTGCCTATAGATAAAAAGAATACTTCACAATTGAGTTAAATCCATTTTGGAGTACAAGATTTGTTTATATTAGCATATGAAATAACATAATTCACTACATTAGCCCAACAAAGGAGAAAAGTAATACGATTATCCCATTAGATGCAGGAGAAGTATTTGCTATAATTCAAAATCTAGTTATGATAGAAATTCAGAAACTAGGAAGATTAGAAAACTTTAACTTAATGAGGTGTATCTTAAAGAAAACTTAGAGCAGCCGTCGTACTTAGTGAAACCTGGGAAGCATTTCCTTGAAGATCAGAAAGTGGTGGTGTGCTATCCTCCCTTACTTCCAATATTGGAGCAAAATAAAATAAATGTGTAAATAAATTAAAAATATTAAGTAAAAACAAAACCCCTAAATATCACTTTATGACCAACAGATTGGCAAAATTTTTTTAAAGTTGAAAGTATCAAATATTGGTGAAGATGTGGAGCAACAAGAATTCTCATAAACTGAAGATGGAAATGTGAAATGGTAATAATGCAGCTTGACACTATCTGCAAAATGCTGAAAACATACCTATTATGTAATCTGGCAGTTACACTCCTATGTGCACATAAGTCCACCCAGGAAACATGGATGAGAATGTCCATAGCAAGGCTGTTCATTAAAGCTTCCAGTTGGAAATACAAATCTCCATCAACATTAGAATGGATAAGCACATTATCGTATATTAGTCCCAAAATATTAGACCTCAGTATATACAGATACATGCAAATTGATGAATAAATAATCCTCATAATGTTGAGTGGAAGAAGCCAGCTATAAAAGAACATATTCTCACAACATTGTTTAAGAAAAACAAAAAAACATAGACTGTTTGATTCCATTGGACAAAATAACAAACTACAGTGTTTCGAGATGAATCATTAGACAGTAAAACTAGAAAGGAAGACAAAAAAGTTAATTTCAGAATATTTAGTAGCACAGTAACCGCTGAGGATAGGAAAGGCTTTTGATCAGAAGGCGCATTCGGGGCTTCCAGTTGCTGCTGGTCATTCGTTAAGTTGTATATGTATCTTTTTGGATTTTCTGATATTTGTTGTATATTACAATTTTTAAATAAGGCAGTGAAGAAAGACACAAGAAATGAAACGAATGACAATTGAGAAGGAAGAAATACAAATCTCAATATTAGGAGGGTGATGTATGATTGTGTATGTAGACAATTTTTTAAGATCTACAGATTTTCCAGCTCCTGGAGTGGCTAGAAGTGAAGGTGAAGAGGTAGGTAGGGGCCATGAACAGCAGAATTTCATTTAAATACATGAGTGACTTGATCAGACTTGAATTTAGCTTGACGATGTCAATTTTAACTTGGCTTGAGGTGCTAAGGCTTTGCCCCTTAAATAGGTGTTAAATGCTTCTAGATTCTTTCTGATTACAGCCCCTAGTGTAGTGCCTTTTCCATGGTGCAGCTTCAGTAACTATTTGTGAATTGGATTTACTAAGAAATTGGCCCTCTATAAATACTATATTTATTTAACACATTTTTTGACATTGTGATATAGGCATAATAATAGGAGGCTTCTGAAAATTATTGAGGTTGTTTTTATAAGTTTTCCTGTTCTATATACAAACATGATTAGCATAGATATTGTGCCTACATATCTAGTGCAAAATGATGACTTATAGATTAATAACTTTGGTGGAATTCAAGCTAAATGTTATTTTACCACAAAAAATAACCAACCAACCAAACCACGCACTTCAGATTTAATTTTGCCTAAATTATCTGGAAAATTTCTTTTATTTTTCATTTGATACTGCATATGTACATGCAGCTTTGATTGGCACTACAATGGTTTTGAGTCAGTCCTCCAAGTACTCTTATCTAGGAAACGCCTTCAGATCAGTTATTTCTGAGCTAACATTTTAGCATCAGTCTTGTGATTTTCTAAATAAGAGATGCATGAAAATACATAGTAACTCAAGCCCTTACAGTGGTGGTTATAATGTACAAATGTGAACATTACTAGAATATTAATGAAATATTAAAGCTGTGACCTGAAAAAGAGAATAATGAAAGAAATACTCAACTTAAATTAGTATTGTAATATTGTTTTAACACTCATTGAATATTCTATGGAGCAAAACACATTTAGTATTAGAAATTGCAGTCATGATATTTAATAAGAATACTTTTTGAGTTTAAAACCTTATCTGTAAAGTTGCAGTTTTACAATCTTTTTTTTCTTCTAATTTGTTTTCCAGAGAGAAGGTAAGCTAATTGTAACAGTTGAAGAAAAAGAAATATTTACTAAATCACAGTTTTATGGAATTGCAACTTAAAGTAACTCTTAAAAAAGTACATATTTTTGCCAAGTATTACTTAAAATTCTCTGTTTAAATATATGTATATATATAGTCACATCTAGTCTCAGTGCTGTATATTATGGTTACATACTGCTACATTTTCTTCCTGGTCATTTAAAACAGCAGGTTACCAAAGAGAACTACACTGGAGAGCAGAGTTTTGTGATTCTGAAGAAGCATTAGCTGATTGCCTAAAGAAATACACAGTAGATATCGTGCAATACCATGCTGTGTATGAGTTTCCTGAGCTAAGTTTCTCTATTCTGGGTAGTGGCTCAAGAAAGGGAAAGTGAAATCTGACCTCTACTATTTGGGCTTTTGTCTAGAGATATTGGAGGGTCTACAACCATCACTTTTTGATGTCATTTCCAGGCGTCTGTGAGAATTTGTTGGTAAGACTCAATGTTGGCACTCTGTAGGTTGGCATCCAAGTCTCTGCACAATCTGGCTTGACCTTTATTTCTAGTTTTAATATTCTCTCTTAGTTGAAGCCTTTACTCCTAACGCGTGTTTACCTATGCTTCCTTCCTAAATGTATATTTGCTTATGTGCTTACACTTAATGAAATACGAATATCCCTCTTGTTTACCTTATAGGAGGTGATCCTACCCTCCTTCAAAGCTCAAATTAAACTCGAATTTTCTTATGAAATATCTTCTGATAATTTCTTTCTGGAAAGAGTGAGTCCTAAGTTCCCCTGGCATTTTTCCTTTACTTTAAAGTCTCCATTTACAGTCTAGGGACCTCATAAAATTTCTCCCGAATAGAATCTTAAGTCCCTACATGTAAAAACTGCATCTTTCCTTTGGTCTTTGGCACAAAATCTTGCTCATGGCAAATGCTCTGCCATCCTTACCAGACTTTCTTAAGATTCCAATCCTGACCTGGTTATGACTCCAGATTACATACAAAAAAATAGTCCTGGTGAATGCTTAAAATATCACTTTGCATTCACTGCTTGGTAAGGCTGCAGTAACAATTTCTAAATCTCACTGATTCAGAAAGAGGTGAATTTCTTACTAATAATGCTTGTAGACTACAATGGCTATGTTGGTCACACATTGGTATGGCCTTTGTGTCTTTATTCCAAAGTTCAGGCTGAAGAAGCAGCCTCTAATCTTGACCTACCAATCTTGTGGCAAAGAGAAAACAGCAAGAGTGCCAGCAGAAGAATGCAACAGTTTGTAAAGCTTATGCTTGGAATTGGCAGATGTCCCTTCTCTTATTTCATTGGCCAAGGCAAGTCAAATGGCCCAGCTTGACAATGAAACAAGGAAGCAGATGCTGCCCACAGAGAGATGCTGAAAGCTCACTGCGGTCTGTGGGGATGTATAATGCTGTCACTGGGAAGAGAGGCAGTTGTACAGTTTACCTCACTTAGGATACACAGTGCTAGTCTTCTTGTTCTCTGCTTGTTTGGGGGACTTACCCAGTGTTGATTCTTATTTTTTCTCTGGTGTGATACCCATGTTGGGTATTTTTAACTGTTGACATTAGAATCAATTTTTTAACTCATATTCTGCCTCTCTACCTGGCTGTATTTCTGCTTTATTACCACGGGTAAAGTTCCCTGTGCTCTGAGAATCTGTCACCTGTACACTAAACACTTCATCAGCAACTGTTGTGTAAACTCCAGACAATGTTCAAAAAATATCTATCGAATCATTGTTTAACAATCAAATTATTGTTTAACCAGTGACATTAATTTTTATTTTGAATCCAGTGCTATGGAACTCAAGGATCCAACATTTAATATTAAACTTAGAGCACCTGCTTTTTGGCAAGTGTTACCTCTGAAAGTGTTGAAGGTGGAAATTATGAGATTCTAGTTGAACCAAAGTAAGAGTTTACCTGCACCATTATTTTGGGAGGTTATTTTCCACTAACAGAACCTGAAATAAAACTTATTCAAATCATGTATTTCATATTTGATAACTTTTTAATAGTTTTTTGAACCTAGTGGTAAATTCTCGCCAGAATGAATTTCTCACATTCACGGTGGTAAAAGAAAACTCTATGAGTTAAGCTAAATCCCTACTAAAATTTAAATTAGGCAATTTTTGTGGTTGTTGTTGCCTGGATTTTCATTAAGTCTTTGTGCAATTTTAAAATTTTTATAACTTAGGTTATAAGTGCAATAGAAATACTCTGTACTCCTAGGAGTAAAGGAAAGTGATTATGGGGTCCAAAGCTATTATTAGCTTTAGTTTTATGAGTTATAGGTTTTTATTTACCTTTCTGTAATTGTTTTCCCTTAGCAATAGGTTCTAAACAATAAAACATTATGTAGTATTGCATAAGGTGGTGTGTTGGCATGTAATTTTATGTACCATCAACTTATGTTCTTTCAAATATCGTTAACTCGTGTTCTACACATTTACATATTACAGTTTAAAAGCAAATAAAAACCTTATTAAGAGCTGAACATTGGAGATACAATGGTGAGGAAAAACAGAAATTAGGCATTCCTGGAACTTACAGTACACTGAGGAAATCAGCCGTGAAAAACATGATCATAAAACAAATACAAGAAATTTTAATACATTTTCTAAAGGAAAGAAAAAGTCTCATAAGGGTCATTTCCAGGTTGTCTGTGAGAAACCAAAGAATCTCACATAGACTCAGGGGTCAAAGAAATTTCTCTGAGGGAGAGAGTGTTGAGTTAAGGTCTAGAGGATGAATTGCAGTTAAGTAAGCAATATGTGGGGTAAGAGTGAGGAAGGCTTGTCATTCCAGAGTTAAGGAACAGCATGTGAAAAAGCCCTGTGCCTGGTGCTTGCATGGCATGGTGACCTCTCAGAAATAAACAAAGGCCAGGATTACTAAAACAAAAACAAAAACAGAATGTAAGGGGCAGAGAATGTGACATGTTGGAAAGAGTGTCTTCCCAGCACAAGCGGGAACTAGAGACTACATTGAGGATTCTGTCATAATTCTAGGTTCGACTGGGGAACCACTGAATGATTTTAAGTAGGAGTATAATCAGATTGTATTGAAGTTACTAGGTTTTCTTTAGCTTCAGGGTAAAAAAATTCCTGAGACATGGTGACATGGGCCAAGTACATGGTGGGACATCAGTAAAGATGCATATGTAGTAGGTGAGGTGTGACTAGAGCATGTAGAGTGGGTGTAGGGAGGATTGAATGAATTCTAGAGCTATTTATGGAGGAATCAGAGACGACTACTCTGTTTTACACATGCTCATTCAGATCAATTATAGTCTCATTTAGTGAGATATGGAACACTAAAAGACAAAAGCAGATTTTATTTTGTGTTGATTTTAAATTTGGTCTTGGTGATGTTAAATTTAAAGCATTAAGACACTCAAAAGCTGAAGATGAATAGGATGCTTGATATGAGTAAGTAGTCTCAGTGGAGGGATCTTAGTTAGAGATATAGATTTGGAAGCCAAAGAACTAGACCTTAAGGAGCTCCCATATGTACAGTTCGGTTGGATAATGGTGAATTTGCAAAGATGTCTGAGCCAGGGTAGCCAGAGGGATAGAAGGCAAACCCAGAGAATGAAATATCTTAGATGCCGAATAAAGAGATCATTGAAAGGTTGAGAGAAGAATGCTTAAGAATATCAAATGCTGCATAGAGATCAAGTGTTATTTGAATAAAAAATTTCATTGGATCAAACAATTTGAAAGTCAGTTAATTTGACCAGAGTGGTTTTGATGTGGTGAACAGATTAGAATGGAGTGAATAGTGGTTGGGAGATAAGGAAATGGACACAGTGAAATTAGATAACTCGAGAGAGAAAATAGTTATCATTGTAGCTGGAGGGGAATATTTAGATCAAGGAATATTTTTTTTCTCTTACATGGTAAGAGAGTCTTATGGGGATAATTCATTTAATTATTATTCAGAGGAAATTGCTTGCTTGAGTATCATTTATCGCTTATTTTTTTTGTTGTTCTGTCTTCTCACTCACTCTCTTGTATACATACATACCTTTTATGAAAGAATTTTCACATTCTAAGAAGTGAGGCTTCCTTAATGGAAATTTTAGATCTAATCTAGAACTTTAACTTTGCTATTGTTTTCTTGCATAACTTTGGGTGAGATTTTCAACTTCAGATTAATTACAGTTTTGTATACTAATGGTAGACTTTGCCATATACACTCAACTTTAAATCATGTTTTATGATAGATATACAAAGAGAACATATGTAATTTATATAATTAAATGATTTTGATTTAATAATGCTATTAATAGTGATAATGAAAGTAAAGTTTATGTTTTCTTTGGTAGAATACACATAATAAATTTCTACAAGATTGTTTCATTTATTTGTAATAGAAACAGTATAATAAAATTTACAAATAAGTGATTAGCTAGGAGGTGTCATTTTATGGATAATTTACCTCCAGCAATTTTTTTCTGATATCTATATTTCAAACAGCATCTGCAGGGAAAAGAAAGAAGATGCTTTATTGTCATTTTAATAAACTGCAGAGGATGATGAGTGGGAGTTTCTTTGCTAAATAATAAAAGAGTTAGGACTCAGATGGAGAGATAGGAAATGCAAAACAAGTGGTTATAAATGTGTACTTTGAGAATTTACAGGAAGAAAATATGTGTAGGTGATGGCTAAACTGAATAACTTGTGTTGATTAATCATAAATTAAGACGTGTTAAATATTCTTAGGGGAAACACAGCCCATTAAGGCTGCCAAGTTGCAAACACCCAGCTATACCCCGTCTTGGCAATGGACTCCATGGAGTGAAATGTAAATAGTGCCCCCTGGATTGGTGCAATGCTGTAGTCCTGTAGCATTCTGTGTGTGACATGCTGAATTTAGAGCATTGTTAATAACACAAATACAATGCTTATAGGTTTAAGAATTTCCCCTAAAGAAGGCCAAGGGGAAATCTCTGGAATCATATCTTGTAGGCATCAGAAAGTTCCATCTTACTTTCCTGACTGAAAGCTGAAGTGTTGAATTAATGACTGACTCATTGCCTGCATTTAGGGTTAAGGTTCTGTTAGCTAAGGAAGGATCTTATGAGATCCCATTATGTCCTGTAAGAAATTTCCTAAGATGTTCAGAGAGGAAGACAATATTTCAATGTATCTAAGAAGAATTGGAAAATTTTTCCATGTATCTTTTTGTCTTCATTGCCAGATTGATAGATTTATCTGCACCAAATTCTTTGTGCAAGTACAGTGCTGGATATCACCTAGAGCAGATTGATGGTTTCAAAATTCAATTATATATCTGTCATTCAGTAATTTGACAACAAATAGAGCAAGCAGCTTGCATGAGTGAAATTTTGTATGTCCCTTTTACTCAGTGAAAGGGCTGAATACATTTTCTGTTTAATAAAATTTTAATTTTGACTATGTCAGTTTTAAATATACCAAAAAATGTTTATATACCTTAATTCTTGATATCTTCTCTTACTATGAATCTAGAGAAGAATGACTTTGCTAGACTTTTTCAACTCCTAATTTAAAAAAAAGTTAGACTAATTCATCATGATGTGGGTTTATGCTCTAGCCATTTAAAATGATTGCGATATAACGATCTATATAATAATGAGATAGGTTTCAAAGTTAATAGTTGAAGGCTACCTTAGTCATTATCTACATCTGTGCTGCCCAGTACAGTAACCACTACCACCTGTGACTGTCAAGCACTTGAAATGTGACTAATCCAAACTGAAATGTGCTCTAGGTGTAAAATACATATCAAAGATTTAGCATGAGGAAATATCAAAAATATCTCAATAATTTTTATATTGATATGGTATATTTTATTTTGTTTATCTTTACATTTTTTAATTTTTTTTTAGGGGTGAGAGGTAATTAGGTTATTTATTTAATGGAGCTCACACTCTACCATTGAGCTATACCCTCCCCCTGACGTAATATTTTGGATACATTAGGTCAAATAAATTGTATTAAAATTAATTTTACCTTTTCCTTTTTCAGTGTGGACTCTAGACAATTTACAGTTACATACATGGCGCCCATGACATTTCTATTAAAGATCGCTGCTCTAGATCAGCCTTCTCATTTCAAGGTAGAAAACTAACTACTGATTGACTAGATCCCCTAATTTCCAGTCCAGTGATATTCCCACTGTACTGCCTTTGTGCAGGGTTCAACATGTTTGATACACACTATTTAATTTGGTTTTTATAGCCACCTACTGACAAATATGAATTAGAAATTCTAATCTCTAATTTATGAAGTAGGCACAGAAGCTTGAGTGATTTGGTGAATGCAGTGTGTCTAATAAATGGGGAGCATGAGCCTGGACCTAATTTTTCATGACTCCTAGGTAATGTAGTTTATTATCACTAGTCATCATGAATGCAGGGAATCACAATAGGTGGAACAGCCTTTTTTGTTTTATTATGGCTTGTCATAGGTAAGAAATTAGTAAAAGAGCATCCAGCAGTAACTTATTAAAATTCCTATATTTTTAAAGTCACAATCAGTCATTTTTGATACTAAATCTAGGAGAGGTGAAAAAATATACTCTATGCACATTTCAACAGATTACTTGATAAAAATTCCAAAATGTTTTTGAGGATAACATGGTAAAATGTGACTTATTTGATTAAAAATCTGATCATCTTGCCCCTCTTTAATAGAGAGTATCTGCTAATATGGGACTAGCATAATTATATGAAGAACTGCCTGCAACACAGTGACAGCAGTCCTCTGGGCACTTTCCGGTTTGACACCCTCCCCCTACTCCCTGTTGTGTTGGAAGTATACTGCTTCACTATCTGCCTGATCCTGTAGGTGTTTGGATTTGTGGTCTGCAGGCTTAATGCTTTCAAAGGTACTTTCTAACTCCCAGTTAACTCGTAGTGCCTATCCATCTATGATCCCACACTTAACTAACTGGTTTGTAAGCCTTAATTAAAAGCTATTCGAGAGCTGGTTAGATGATACTGCTTTTTCCCCCCATCAATGCATATAAACTAATGTGCTTTTTCGAGCTTTAGATTTATTATCTTTACATGTTGCTGAATGCGTTATATTTAGAGCATTTTTATGTTTATTGATGCTATTTATACTCTTCCTCTGATGCTGTGTTTTTAATATATTTTATTCTGTAGAACAATACATAGCTCCCTACTGACCATTTTCTAAAAGTTACGTGTTTTAGCCTTGGCTTCCAAGGTTCCACATGAATAGTCCTTCATGTACTGTTCTTCCTTACTTTTTCAGTATCTTCTAACCCAGAGACTCTAACCATGTGTCTCCTTCCTGTCACTTCCAGTTGAGCTGTGGTATAGTGCTGTGGTTTCCAAGTACCAGTCAGTGCCCTTCTGCTCTTCTCACTATATGGGGATGTCTTCTTCAAATACATATTGGTTTCTCTGCTGTTATCCCAGATTGACTGAATCAGAATCGTGGAGGATGGGATTATGTCTCCTGCATAGCATAGTGTTTCCAGTTACCCTAAAACCAAAACGCCCATATATTTGAATCTTGGCCTCTGTATTTCTTAAGCTGTGTGACCTGGGTAAATCACTTAGCTCTTGATGCCCCAGTTTCCTAATCTGTAATCTGTAGTAATACTGCCTACATTAAAGGGTTATTAAGTAGTTAAATGAAGTAATATTTGGAGAGTGTTTAGAAGTTTCAGGTGTAGTGAGCACTACCAAAGTGTGGTGTGTTAAGTGTGTATTAACTACATAAATTAGAAGTTTCTCCGTATGGTTGTGGCAGAAATAAGGTTTAGGAACCAATGGAATGGAACAAAGAAGGCACTGAAATGCTTGGCCCTTTACTCATTGAAGATCTGTCCTCTTTCTACTTCCTGTTATTCTCAACAAAAGTAGTACCATCCCCAGGGGATGCTTTGGCAAATATGTGGAGACACTTTTAAGTTGTCACATGATTGGACTGAGTGATGAGCAGGAGGATATTAGACACCCTTCAGTATGAGGACAATCTTGTACAATAAAGTATCATTCCCAATATCTCACCATATTTGAATAGCCGCTGGTTATTCATGTAAATGGAAAGCCTGTTTCTAATTATTTGAGGCCAGAATTGTACTCTTTTACATAGAGGAAACAAAGTGTTTTTGTACAGTTCTAATATACATTAAAATTTTACATGAGTATACCCCACAGTATAAACCAAGAGAAGATTTGTTTTCGTTTAGAACTTGACCAAGAGTGGGTCGCCACTTTGGAAAATCTCACCTCTAACAGCCATGTCTCTCCTGATACTCCAGTCATAAACACATTTGTAGTTGTCACCTATAGAACCAGCATCTGACTCTACCTCATTTTGTCTGCTAGTGTGTATGTGCTTGATTTTATATTTTGAAATACATATTATTTGATTATAAATTAGTTTTGCTTTATTCTCCCTTATGTTGCAGATAAGGCATTCTGTTAATTTCTTTGAAATTGTGTGTAGTGGTAGATTTTATCACCTGTTAATTTCATTTCAGGATAGTAAAGGGCTATCACAAAATGTGTCTTATAAAAGGAGGCATAATAGCTGAAAGGCTTGAGACTCAAAACTGAGATCCAAAAAGCATTTATTAATCAATCTGGCTTGGTACTAAACAGCATTGCATTCTCTCAGAATTCATATAAGGGCTATACTAAATTAATACATGCCTATTTCAGGCTACTTTGGGATGTTTTAGACTCTTTTAATGGGAATGTATGTTCTCACCCAGTAGTTTGTACCTTCTTCAAGGAAAGAAAATTTTACCTTGATTCCTTTTGTATCTTTTCACAGCAGGCATTCAGTAAGTGGTGCTGAACAGCCTGACTTGAGTTTAAAGAAAAGCAGGAAAATTCAGAGAGTAGAGTCAGAAGTTTAAAGTAAATTGAAAAAAGTGCCTGAAAAATGTTAGTTCATCAGGAGAAATCCAGCAGAAGTAAAGGAAACAAACAGAGAATGCCTTTAAGGCAGTGTTGGGGGATGTGATGCTGAGGCAGCCGGAAAACTAAGCTCTTAGAGATATATGTAGGTGTGCCCTATCTTAGGAAAACCCAGTACAAGCATTGAAAATTAAAAACAAAACAGATAAATTAGAAGGGTGTGTGTGTGTGTTGAGGGGAATAGGAGAGGAAAATCATCAATCACACAAGAATTATGATTGGTCATCTGCTATGTGTTGACAACTTTGCATTAGCAAGTGTAGATTCTTTTTACTAGCTTTAAGTAAATCCACTGAAAGTGGACTTAGCTAGATTCAAAGTAGGGTCCAGTTTACAAAACATTTTTTTTCAAGCTTTTTAGTAGCACATGATTCCAAAAATTACATGGACCACAGTGCTTCATAAAGCTAGGTAATAATTTTATGGGTTGGCCTGATATTCAGGAAATGTCGAATTTACTGTGGTAAATGACACCATCATAAACTTCGTGATTTCATCTCAAACAGGTATTTAGGCAAACACAAAAAGAGAGAATAAACACACAGTATATTATTTCAGTTGAAAGCCTGTGGGAGCTTTGTGGTGTAAGTTGAGATGGAATGTTTGCTTTGGTGATTCACAATGAATGTAAGTTGAATGCATCCCGACTACATTGATCATGATGAGAAATAGTTGCGTGAGTGCAATAAGATGTGGTACCAAGTCCCTGCTTGTGTCCTAATATCACCATTAAGTTAGAAACTCTGCACATGACATCTAGATCACACAAACATTCACATCCACAGATATATACACTATAACATATATATACATGTAAAATATATAGCAATTATTAAAAATGGAGGAAGCAAATGTAGAAAAGTTAACTTTCAGTTCAATATGGCTTTCCTAAATATACGACCTACTTTTCCTGCCAGCCCAGACCTCACTAAAACATACAGAAAAGAAAATAGGATACAAAGGAATTTAGAAAGCTGGACTAGAACCATCAAAAAACCAGAACAGTGATGCTTTTTTTATTTTTATTTTTATTTTTTTTACTACTTTTTCTCTAGCAGTAGTTTTAGAGAAGGAGGTCATATAAAGTCTGCTTGGTAATTCATTAAAGTGCTGTGACATAGTCGTGCCAATTGTATTAATCAGGTGCTTAAATGTAAGCAAAGAATGCCTACTCTGGGTGAAGCAGATAAGGATTTGGGTGGCTCACACAATTGCAGGAAGGCTGGAAAATTAGGCTATGGCTGGGCTGCTAGGAGCAACAACCAAATTAGGCCACAGAAGTGGAAGTGGCCTTATAATGGAATTTCTGTTACTTCATTCAGGTGGCATTACAGTGATTTGCCATTGAGCCACTTCTGTTCTGGGACACTCATTTTGCAGGCATGAGCACAGGTTTTTGCTTTCAGGGCATCAAGTCTGGCATAGATACATTTTGATTGGCAGAGCCTAGATCAGGTACCTAGAAAAGCAGATCACTAGAGTCTCAGATTTTATAGAGGAATGTGTTCTTTGCCTGGGCAAGACTCACTGGATGGAAACTTCCAACATAGAAAGGGGTTCAGATGCTGGGTGAGGCAAAACAAATGACAAGTGTCCATTTATTTATCCTTCCCACCCTTTCTTAATTTTGGCCTCAGAGTAGGGTGGTGGAGGCATGAATAAGACATTCTAATTTAGACATTCTCACAAGAGATTACAAGAGTTATGGAGTTGGTATGGAGAAAGCTTCCAGATAACGTATATTTACCATGAAGAATGGGTGCCTCCCCTTCCCAGCACACAAAATATTTTCATTCACTTACAAAATGCTAAACCAGCCAAAAGTTCTGCTTCTTACTTCACTGTATAGCCTCTGGAGATAGGACTCCTCTATCAGAACTTTTTTTTTTCCCCTTACTTGGCTTTTTCAGTGTTTCCTAGCTACTAATCTAAAAATTGGAACATACATTAAGAGTTACCAGGCATGTAAGGACACCTAAGAGAAAGATAGAAAATTCAACAAAATAAGGAAATAATCACACACACAAATCAACACAGGAAAAGAAGAAAATTTAAAAATATTTATTGTTAGTGTACTCTAGGAGAGAATAAAATAACAGACTTCAGTGAAAAAGCAAATTTGAAGTCTTGGAAATTAAAAAATATATATAATGAAATAAAGTAAACATAAAGGGGTTAGATAGGAGAAATGGTGCAGCTGAAACTAAATTACTTAATAAATGGAAGATTCAGCCAGATGATTCATTACTTTAACTTTATTAAGTAATAACTGACAAATAACAATTGTATGTATTTAAAATGTGCAATGTAATGGTTTGATATACATATATAATTGTATATATATGATTGTAGAATGATTATCAAAATCAAGATAATTAACACATCCGTCACCTCACATAGTTAACCCTTTCTGTGGTGGGGGCTGTGTGTGTATGTGTGTGTGATCCTCAACCGATTTTTCTTACAACGAAAGATTTGTGCTTTTTGACTTTCATCTACCCCATTTCCATCCCCTGTCTCTCATGTGATTCTTATAAAAATGTGGTAAAAGGATGAAAATACATTAAATGTGAGAAAAAACAGAAATTGGATTTACCCAGGAAGTCTGTATCAGTTATGATTGACCTTAATTGCAAGTAATAGAACAAAAATAATTGTGGCTTTAAAAAATGTAAGCTTTTTGTTGGTCATGTTAAAGTCCACAGGGAGGCCATCCCAGGCTCTCATACTGTTCAGAATGTTGGCCATTGATACCCACATCCCAGGCAGTAGGATGGAGAAAGTAATAAAGAGAAGTTCCAAAGAACGAGTGCCTGTTTCCTTAAGAAGGTGCCAGAAAGTTGCCATAGAATGCTGCCACTCCCAACCCAGTGGCCAGAACCCCAGAACTTAGTTGCATGTCATATGTAGCTGCAAGCAAGGTTGAGAAATGTAGTTTTCAGCCAATTGGGAAAGAAAGGAGAAATTAAATATGCTAAATGTTTGCCTCATTCAAGGAATACTTGTAGTTATTTATTAATTCTCAAAGTTCATAGGCAAATATGTACAAATACATTTTTAAGCATAACTAATGCTACCAGAAATGTGATCCTCTAAAACATCAAACAAAAAAAAAAAAGAAAAAAACTCGTCAATCTAGTTAACATAAGAAATAGAAAAAAGAAAAATGCAAACAAGCAAACACAACAAAGAGAAAACAGTGTACATCCTTGCATTCAGCTTAATCTTGATACGTTTTGCTTTTAATAAAATATTAAATTTAATTTGCTAATATTTAAAATAATGTATGTTTACCATATATTAGTAAAACAGCGTATATAATGCAGAAATACATATTTAGGTACATGGAAATTTAGTGGCACATATAAAAGTGGCATTTCAAAGAGTGTAAGAGCAATCTTTTATACTTCCTAAAGAAAAGGTTAGGTCTTGCCCTCATTTCTATGTATGAAAAGAAAAATCAGATAGATTGAATATATCAATGAGAAAGCTATAAACTATCAGAGTAGTGGAAATTTTAAAACTTACTGGTGTATAAAATTTTTCCAAGCCAAGAGGGCATAAAGTTTATCATGGACAAAATTTAAAACATAAAAATTAGGAAATTCTCCATTATGAAAAGCTCCATTAAAAAGCATAAAAGTGAAGTGAAAAACCAGGACAATTATATATAAGATCTATGATAGACAGAGGTTTATATATTAATTTTAAAAGTCTTACAAATTCTTTTGTAAAAATATCAACTTAGTGGAGAAGTGGGAAAAAATGTGAATGGACTATTTAAAAAAGAAATAGGAATGGTTAATAAATGTATGAAAAAAGCTAAATTTTATTATTAATATGAGCACTTCAAATGAAACCAAGAATGCAGTATCATTTTCACTCATATCCATTAGATAATTCAAATGATAAAAATCAACAATATGAGGGGTTGTTGAAAATTTAGGAAATAGGCACAACATAAAATTTTGGTCCATCTGATACATATCAGTGAAACTAACAAAACTGAAAATGCTTGCTTAGAAGGGGAGGGTATAGCTTAAAAGGTAGAGTGCCTGCTCAGCATGCATGAGGTCCTGGGTTAAATCCCCAGTACCTCTATGAAAAAAAAAAAATCCCCTCCTCCCCAAAAAACAAGAAACAAGACAATAGGCCCCAAATAGGCACTTACGCGAAGTCCCACATCACCAAACACAGACTTAATTATGGTTTTGGCTCTCCCAAAAATGGAATCTTAAGCCAGTCAATTAGGAATCGTCTGATCAGCACCAGTTAGGTAACCCGCCTGACAGACCCCTGCCATTGTATAAAGTAAAGTATCTGCAGTAACCAGCCCAGCTTTTGCCTAGCGCGACTTCCTTGTTTTTGCTCTCTTCTGCGTGTAAGAATCTTTCATTTACAGCTCTTCAGAGCGCCTTTCTATCTGCTAGATTAGATACTGTCTGATGTGAATTGACTTTTGCTCAAATAAACTCTTAAAATTTTTAATACGCCTCAGTGTATCTTCTAACAGTTCTGTTGTCAGAAAGGAGACCCCTGATGGTCTCCAGGAGCCACAAGCAATCAGGGAAGGTACCTAATTAGCCCCTTGAGCTCACTGCTTTCTGTCTGCCTCTGGAAGTGGTCCCTCTGGGATCCCCCCTCTACAGCTTTTGTGTTACGAACTTTCAGACTTTATTTGAGCTCTTCCTCCCGCCCCCTTGGACTGGGTCTGGAATACCAGCTGAAGTTGAATTCTGTTGGACTTAAAAAAACCAGACTGGGTTCAAGGTTGGACTGGGTCCAACTTGAAAACTGTAGTGGGTCCAGGTGGACTGGATCTGACTTACACTGGACTGGGGCCTGTGTAAGGCCACAGGTGAATAAAAATTTGAGCCTGAATAAGCAGGTTAATCTTACCAAAGATAGCCTTGAATTACAGTGGAGAATTTTTAACCTACATAAGCCTTTTTATTTACACAATGCCCTAGAGAAAAAGAGGTCTCAGCCAAGCACTCACTATAAAGGGTAGAGGGAAAATCGTTTTTCCTCTGCAGTGTCTCCTGACCAGGATGAAATCTACTGGGACACCCCACTTACTCTAGAGCCTGAAGACAGGATCCTGGAAAAATTGGCAGAAGCTGGCAAGGGGTGAGGTTCTTACCAAGTCAGCTCTCCCAGATCTCCATCTGTGGTGTCTGGTAAAGAGAGGAAAGTAAAATTTCACATGGAAAGGAAAGAACAAAGTTCAGATTGGCAGGCAAAAAAAAAAAAAAAAAAAGTGTTTTTTTTTTTTTTTTTTTGTATGAATTAGATCATTGAATTGTGACTCATTCATTTGCTTTCAGGTACCCAGTGGTTGTGGAATGTTTCTCTCCTAAGGACAGCTATTGCTTTCTTGTTTGTCTCATTATGTGACATTGTGTCTCTTTATGGGAACTTGGCATGGCCACCATCAGGTTGGGGGCCCCCAAAATATGGCCAAACAGAAATGTGGGTTGCACTCCATTTGCAGCTAGGATCCTATAACTGTTGCCAGTTTTCAGGCAGAGTTATCTTTGGGAGGGGCTCTAAATCTTGGGAGGGTATCCTAGTATGCTTTGTACCCTCTTTGGGGACACCTCTTGTATCCTTGGGGTTGTTCAATACTGGCAAGAAAATTTACTGTTTGTCCTTACTGAAACCTGACAAGATATTTGAAAGAATTTTTTTTTTAAGAGTAGCTCTATGGCCATTAATTGATTGAATTGGAAGCCTGATAGGAACTTTTTTTTTTTAAGATCTTCTACCCTAAGCTAAAATGAAACTTTATACCCAGAGGGAAAGAAAAGATTCTGAAACCTTTGTGGAAGTATTTGCTAAAACATTTCAAAGACACATAGCTCTAAATCTAGAACATAGGAATGTTCTTATTTCTATGTGAGTTGAAGGTCCTCTCCCTGGTATAAAGAAGCACATGGAGGAAAGATAGGTGGGTGGTTCAGCCTCTTGATATCATTCAGCTTGCAACCAGATTTTTTAAAGGATTAAAAACAAGTGTACAGTGTCTTACAAATGAGTCTTCACAAGAACAGAAATGCAGCTTGAGAAATAATTCAAATACCACCTATAACTTTTACCAATCCCAAAACCTCCCCTGATTATTTCAAGATAATATTTAAAATTCTTTTTCATTTGCACACTTAAAGTTAATATTCTTTCTAGAAGAAAGAAAATCAAGAATGTTAGGCTGAAAGGCATTTTTAAAAAAATTCAAGGTGATGAACAGGGAGGAGGGAAGGTCATGTTAAGAAAAAAGAATAGAAGAGCTGTAATTTGGAGATATATTAGGAAATGGTCGCATTCATCATCAAAAGGCATGGAAATAGCAAAAAAAAAAAACAAAAAAAAAAACAAAAAAAAAAAAAACCAAAGGATTTTTTCCAGGTGCTAATGATTCTATTTTAAAAAGGTTAATTTATTTAAAACTTATTTAATCCTGGAAAATTCAGTGTTAATTATTTTATTTTTGCTGGGAATCTTATACCCAGTCTCAAAAGTCTGGATCTCAATGATGAAGTTGTCATGTACATATACATATCCCCTGTTTTGAAAACTGGTTTGTTTCCAGGCAATTGATATTTTAGGGAACACTTTTAGCATAACGTGAATTTTGCATTTGCTTATGTGTGATATTATCTGTGAGAAATACTAGATGAATGCAGAAAACTGTTCCCAGCAGAACTGATTCAGATAAGAATACACAAAATGCATGCGCACATACACACACAAACACACACAGTTCCAGTTGCCTTAACTTAAGCGTGTTAGAAACCACACCTGACTGGATCTGGTACTTCAACTTTCCCTGAGATTTCTGTTCTGTTCTTTCTACCTCTTCACAATAACTTCACAAGACAACTTCAAGTCTTTTTCAAGGTAAAATGCCCTGTGTATTTATGTATTGTTAAGCTGTTTAACATGTGTAAAACTTTTCTGTCCAAATTCATTATATTCCTATCTTTTTTTTCCCCCAGTGTTTCACTGATGAAGCTTTTTAGTGCTGTGCCTCTAGCCTCATTTTTTTTTCTTTTGCATAAGCCCTATGGTTTTATGGTAAAATTTTGCAGAACAAAGCAATTTTCAGGAACACATATCTCTTCTTATCATAGACCTGACTGTATGGGATATCTTATTAGCTAAGACCCTGCTATCTCCTTTTCTTGCTCTGTAGTTACACACTATGCTTATGGACTTAAGTCTTGACTGAGATTCTTGCCATAAATAAATCTAAGACTTTCACATTTCATTACTGTGAGTTTAGCTACCAAGCCATTTTATTGGATGTTCTCTTGTTTGTGTCTGCATTCTAGATTCTTTGTACTTTTTCCATTGTTTCAACCAAGAGTTCATTTGGCAGCCAACAGATTCAACTATTTGGAAACAAGTTATACTTTGAGAGAATACATTATGAATATTTGTACAGCTTTAGATAGGTATGGTCTGGCCTCATGGTTTCTAATAAAAGTGACCAGAAAACTGCCTTTCCAGTTCAGGTCAATAGAGCCTAACATTATTCAGAGCAAACAAATGCCAATTGTGAGGTTCAAAAATTCACTAATTTAGTAGTCTCTTGGTTAGAATTTAGTCAGAGTATTCCCCACTGCCCATTTGATGTGGTATTTGCATGCATTCAAAACTGTAAGAAATATTTAGCTACATTTTCCCCCATTAATAGATAATTTTAAATAAAGTATTTTCATCTTGATGTTTCCAGTAATTACCTTAAAAATAATGTTAGGTTCTGTCAGATGCCGTGAGTTCAGATATTTGGGAGATAATAATAATAATTTTCTGTATCCTAAGAACTATCTTAACAATCACTAAAAAATCCTCCTGGATGGGTACCAAAATCTCTTCCTTTTACATATAAGAATCCCAAAGGCGTCTTGAAGTAATTTGTCTAAATTTACATAACTAGTGATGAAGCTCAGGGTTTGAACCCATGCATTCTGACCCTTGAGTCTATGTGTTTAATCATTGCAGTAAACCTTTGACTTGAAAGAATCCAATATGTTATTTCTGAAATTGGGAAGGGCAGCTTACCTTGCGGTATTATCGCATCATATTGGTCACTTGGTTTAGCTCCTAGACCTCTGACCAACAAATTTCAAGTAAGAGTAAGATGATAACTGTTATTCTATTTCTCCACAAACTCTAGGGGTTCATCTGCCATAACTCTTATTTCACTACCTAGGGGATGGGCCAGAATAAGTCACTCTTAAGAACTGCTTCTTGGTTGCATCTGTACTCACTTTGGTCTAACTATATTTTCTCAACAAAGATGGGAAATAATAGCCTACATCTGTCGTTTAATTGTAGACAGTCACCCCTTGGCAGTCTCTTCTCTAGATTTTACAACTTAAATTCCTCTAATTGCCCTCACAAATATTCTGCTTTCTCTTTTTAAAAAAATGATACTTTTATTGTTCATTTTTGTATTGTTCATGTTCTACTTCAAGTGATGTTTTATTTAAAACATAGATCTAGAAACTTCATTTCTCCTTTTGAAATTGTATTGAAGATTAAATTACATGGGTCATAACTAGAATTTGCCAGTTCTTTCCCATCTAGAGAGTTTAACTGTAGTTGAATTGGACATTCATTTATAGGACCAGTTACTAGCGTGAAGAGAACATTAAAGTTTGTAGGAATAAAAAGCTAAAGTGTTTGATCTTGGGACAACAACATGCTTGTTGCATAGGCTGTTAACTATTTTTGAGGACTTAAATGAGTTCCTTCTTTCTTTTGACCTGAGTTTTTTCTCCATAAACATAAGGATTGGACTTATTGTTCTATATTATTACTTTTAGCCTGAACATTGATGTGGAAGTGAGTTTCCATGTCATCTTATTCAGTTGTAGTGTAGCATAATTCTGTTAATAGAGAAGACATTTTGTTATTACCTCAGTGATGACTTAGTATTGTTTTCCTGTGTATGTCTAAGAAACTCTGTGCCATTAAGAACTTTTTAATTTGGTTTTATATCCCCAAGGACTTATTTTACTTAAAATTCATTTGGCCTTTGGCTTATTTCTAATTGATTAAGATTACTCTTTTTTCTCTTTTTATTTTAAAAAGCGGTCCCTATGTGAAGGTAAGTGTTTCCTTTCTGTATTTTCATTCAACCATTGATTAGGATTAAAGCATGTCAGTTCTTCAGCTGATCTCCATGGACTGAAAAAAAAAGGGGGGAGTGGGTAACTCTGTCAGGATGACCTCTGATTTGGCAGATACAAAACATAATATATTAAGTTTGCTGTCCATTTTCACCAGCACTCAAAAACTGCAATCAGAGCGCAGAAACAAGATTTTTCCATAATCCTTTGAACAATTGCAGTAAATTCTACTTGATTATATATTGCCATATTCTCAACATTCATAAAATAAAGCTTTTACTTTTTAACTTGTATAATTTAATTTATAACTTAATTAAGGGCATTGTGAGGTATATTATAATAGAATTATTTGATATTTAGAAAGATGAAAATGAACATTAAATAAATGCATAATATTATATTTTATGGACATCTTAAGGGAACATATTGCATCCATTAAAAAGAACAGGATGTCATATATAATGAAAAGAGTACAACAGTAAACTATTAGAAAGCACAGAGATATTACAGAATGTATAAATGAATAGAAAAATGATACGAAAAGGTATCAACAGACATGGTTTTTCAGAATAAAAAGACCCACTGAGTGTCCAGCACAATGAATGGGAAAATACCCACACCGAAGGATATAGTTGTGAAATTTCAGAAAAGTGTAGAAAAAGGGAAGATTTTTTAAAAGCTTCTAAAGGGGGAGGAAAAAGCAGGTCACATACAAAAGATCAGCAGTTATCAATGGGCCAGAAAATTCCACAGTATTAAGTGTGACTTCATTCCATGTCCCACTGCATGGATATAAGGTGGAAAGGCATTATTGAAATGTGCACTTTCTTTCCTAGGTTGGTTCTGTATCCAAGCCAAGCCTGAGACAGCAAGAGAATGTTATTAGAGAGTGTGAAAAACTTGATGAGATGAACCAAAGAGTAATACCTACTAAGCACAAAGCTGACTTTGTGAACACAGAGATGCAAGATACATACACTAAGCAGATGGAAGCAAATCTTTCCAGTGAAGTTATAGCTTTTACTGAAAGGGCAAAAAGAAAGGTGGCATTTAGGCCAAACCTCAGTGGAAGCCTTGGCACTCATTCTCAGTGTATTTCTAAACCTGTGTGTGTGTGTGATGTTTGTGTTTGGGAAGGCAATGGGCACTGATTAGTTTTTAGATGAAGGAAACTGTTGAGGGAATGAATATGAAGAAGGGTAGTCCCTTGTTGAGCTTGGAAGAGAAAGGTGTAAATCTCCACAACAGCTTAAAAAGGAAAAGGACTTGTTGCTGGGATGTGAGACATTCAGGGCTAAAACTGGGACAGTCCCTGGCAAAGTGAGATGATTTGGTCATCCATAGTGAAGTTCTAGGGAATCTAGGGATGAACAGATAAATGCAGGACTGTGACTGGAATGGAAAGGAGAGTAAGAAAGGGAGGGTGATAAAAGTGAAACGGGACTAGCCAGAGCTTGAGAGTACAGTTGAGGATGTCAGCCTTAGAGGAAAACCTTCAGCCATGTGGGTGAAAGACTGAGCTTGGAGCAGGCGTGAGGCAGACTCAATATGATGTATGTCCAAGAGATTGTGGACCACTCATGAATGCCCTCTCTCAGGTTAAATATGTCTCTGTGAAAAATAAAATACACCAAATTTCAAACCTATCTTCTCAGAATTAATTGGTAGTACACCTAACTTTCATCAAAATTAGATTTTTCTAGATACTAGGATTTGTGAGGTTTTGTTTTGATTCTTATTCTTTGTACCGGCACACCAGAGAGAATCATCACTACCATTAGAAACCAAAAACCCCCATCGGAACTTCGCAGTGGTACACTCTGCTGCCTCCCTCTGGTGCCCTCCTCGGGCCTATGCTTCTTTACCTTTTGACATTCCCAAGGACATAGTTCATTTTCATAAACACAAGATGTGACAGAAATTCAACAAGGGCCCCATGACATTGGCTGTTGTCAGAAAGGAAAAAAAGCCTAATTGGTCTATCTGCTGAAGTATATACTGAGAATGCAACCCTAGACAAATCTCAAAGGCTGGTTTTTAAAAATCTGCTGCTGAATCAGGGGGGTTGACAGTGTATATTTTAGGAGGAAAATGCTAAGCTGGAAACTGAAGCATCATTCAAAATAGAATTTTAGTGTTTCCCTTCTCTTTCTCATGTAGAGAAGGTATAAGCTTTTTCCGAGTATGACTGCCTCTTTTCCATTGTCAGTGCTGTGAGACCTGATGCCATAATTTTCCATCATCTAATTTACCCCAGCAGTTCTGTATTTTGAAAGAGAGTAATTATTCTCTACACTGAATCTTCATTTTATGTACCATATGGGATTAACTGGAAATAATATTTAAAAATTTCAGGTATCTTGAAAAGTAACCAAGAAAATGAAATATGTCTTAGAAAAGCAGGTTAATGCCTTTGAGGGAAAATAAATGATAGAAAAATTCAGATACTCAATGGGAAGGTAAAAGCTGTAAAGGAATAATGCTGCAGGGCATACATAAATGAGAAATAATAAATTAGGTATTGCAATAAAACATTTTTTACAAAGGGCAACTGCAAGTTAGAAAATATTTCATATTTCCCATTATGGTAGAGTCTATTGTTTTCAAAGTCACTGATGAGACTTAAAACAGACTGTCGCTTTTTAAAATAGATTCAAATCTATATAACCTTGGAGTTTTTAATCCATTTGCATTTTACCATCTGCTCTGCATGCTTCTTAATTTAATATGCGTATCTCAGAATTGATTCAACTTACAAACACCTTACAAGGAAGACATGTGCTACTATTGTGTTGCAGAAATGATGATATTCAACAGTCTGTACAACATAAATCTAGAAGGGAGGCATGGAAAGAACACTAGACAAGGAGTTAGGAGACTAGAATTCAGTCATATAGTAATTACTAACTCACTTTGTGACCTTGAACATCATGTCTAAACCCTCCAGTCTTCGATTATCACTTGTACAAAGGCCACTTTTTTAGGACTCTTCAATTCCAAAATTCTCACAAATGTACAATCATATTGGGGGAAGGAGCGATCATTTCAATTAAGAAATAGACAAGGACTGATGCCTCTTCCCCCCTCTTTTGATAATTATATTTAGGAAAGAGTTCACAAGAGTTTTAAATGAAAAATCACAGTCCTGTAACAAACATAACTAGAGATAAGTATTACAAACTGAATACTAAAGACTCAATACTAATAAAAATGAAGTATGAAAAATAAAAAATTAAGTTTACATATATCAGTAATCACAATAATTGTGACTATAAGAAAATTTCTTGATGAGAATCTCTTACTGAGAGACATTATGAAAGCAAATTCTAAATCCAGCTATAAGGTAATTTCAATAGACATCCCTATGATATAAAGGTATAGAAAAATTGGAAAGGAAGAAATGAAAAATATATATTTTTAAAAACTCTAACCTAAAGAAAGTTGATGTAGCAATATTATCAAAATGGATAGACTTCAAAGGCAAATGTATCGCTAGGGATCATGAGGATTATCACTTGACAATAAAAGAAAAATTTTGCCATAAAAAAAATCACAGTTCTGAACCTTGAATACATCTACCAGTGTAACATATGAGATAAACATTGATAGAATTATCTAGGAAAATGTCCAAAACAGAATTTTGATGGGACGTTTTTATGCACTGATAGATCAGACAATTTAATGAACAACCTGAACTTAATGTATAGAACCCTGAAGCCAACACTGAGAAAGTGTATGTATTTTTCCATGGCAACATAGCCTATTAACAAAGATTTATATAGAGTCTGTGCATGTCTCCCATTCATGTTGGCATCATTTGCATTATGCTATTAAATGTCATAAATGTGCAGATCAAAATCAAGCTCTACAAGGCTCCCTAGACATAGGAATCTTTCATTGTGGTGGTCTAATGAGCACAAAGGAAGGGATTTTAAATGTAAACTTTAATGTGATTTGATAAATGTGTGTATCTGTGTAGCCACCACTAAACTCAATATACAGAACATTTCCATCATCCCAACTTCGGTCCCAAGATGACCCAAGCCACTGGGATGTTGTCATTATTGTTGTCATTGTATAGAAGATTTTTTTTTCTGGAGGTTCACAGAAATGTTACCATGTATCTTGCACTTTTATGTGTATGGTTTCTTTCACTCATCATGTTGTTTTTGGATTTGGCCGCTTTGTTGTCTCAGTTGTTGCTTCTTTTACATTGCTGAGTAGTTTCCTGCAAATCCTTTTCCACTTGCCTCTTGATAGACATTTTGCTTGCTCCTTGTTTTTGACTAATGAAGAAAATTGCCATGAACATTCCTGTGCAAGTATTTTTGTGTATATGTGTTTTCAGTGTTCTTGGATAAATACCTTAGTTGAACAGCTGGATCATACAGTAACTATATGTTTAAATTTTTTGAAAAATTCATTTCCCAAAGATATAATCTCTACATGTTCCAACCAGCTGTGTATGAGTTCCATTTGCTCTACTGCAAGGGCAACAGTCTTTTAATTTTTAATTTTATTTTTTAGTTAATTAATTCATTGACTATCACAAGTTTAGTGAACATCCATTATCCTCATATTGATACAAAATTGAAGAAATAGAAGAAAATGTTTTCTGTGATGAGAACTCTTAGGATTTACTCTCATAACAACTTTAATATATAATCATAACAACTTTAATATATAATACACAGCAATGTTAATTGTATTTATCATGTTGTACATTGCTTCCCTAGTCCTTATTTATCTTGTAACTAGAATGTTGTACCTTTTGGACAATAGTCTTTTAACTTTAGACATTTGAGTGTAAATGTATAGTGTTATGTCATTATAGTTTAAATTATCTCTGATAATTAATGATGTTGAGCATCTTCTCATGTGCTTATTAGTTATTTGAATATTCCTTTTTGGTTAAGTGTATGTTCAAATCATTTACCTATTTTTGAATTGAATCTCCTTCGCATTAGTATGTATTACAAATATCTTCTCCTAGATTGTGACTTCCTTTTTCTTTTCTAGCAGTGTCTTTGGAAAAGCAGTAATTTTTAGTTCTGATTAAATAATTCTTTTATTTATTTATTTATTTATTTATTTATTTATTTATTTATTTATTTATTTATTTATTGGTGACTTATGTCTTTGCCTAGTCCAAGATTTTATTCTAGAAATGCGAATGTTTTTGCATTTGAAGGAGTTGCCTCTTCCAGTCTTTACATTCCTCAGGTAAGATCTACTTGTGGATCTTAAGTGTTTCTTCATCATCATCCCTGCATTCCCAGGGTAAACCTCACATGTTACCCTTCTTATGCATTATTTGATTTTATTCACTAGAAGGGTTTTTGCATTTATACGCATGAGGGATATGGTCCGTAGTTCCTTTTTGTTTTTGTAATGTTTGTGTCTGATTTTGGTGTCAGGATTATAAAATGATTTAAGTGTTTCTTCCTTTGTTTCATGAGAGAGTATGTATGTGGCTGATATTTCTTCCATAAATGTCTGACAGAATTCATTATTGAAATCATGAGGTCCTACAGTTTTTTGCTGAAAGTATTTTTGATAGAAAAATCAGTGTTTTTAAAGAATATTGCAAAAATAAGGTTTTTTGTCTCCTCTTTTGTTAGTTTTGGTTCATTGAGATTTTCAAGGAATTGATGTCTCTTTTTTTTGAAGGCAGGATACATTTTTATCAAGTTGTGAAAATTGTCTTCCATTATTTAATATCTGTGGGATCTTTAGTGAGCTTTTTAATTTCTGATGATTTATATCTTTTTTGTTTTTTTCTTGATCAGGCTAGCTAGCTAGTTAACAATTTTGTTTGCCTTCTCAAAGAAACATTTTTAAACTAATTTTTCTCTATTGCTTTCTATTTTATTGATTTTCATGTATATATTTCCTTCATCATACTAATTTATGTGTAATTAGCTCTTTTTCTAGTTTCTTAAGTTGACAGTTTACCTCATTTATTTTTAGATCTTCCTTTTTTTCTAATATAAGTATGTAAAACTAAAAAAAAATCTAAGTGTTACCAAGTCCAAGCTCATACTACTCCCTGCACAACAGGTGAATATATCAAGAGATGAGTTGCTGGGACAGTGAATAGCAACTTTATTCAGAAAGCCAGCAGACTGGGAAGATGGTGAACTAGTGTCCCAAAGAACCATTTCGTCCAGGTTTGGATGCTAGTTTCTTTTATAAAACAAGGAAGGGGAGGTGAGGAGGTAAATTTAAAAGGTTGATAAGTTGTTGCAAATATTTTCTGATTCCTGCCAGACTTCAGAGGGAATGTGTTCATTTCTTCTTTCCTGCAGCCATTCACAAGTGGGCCTGGTCAGGATGTTTCCTGTGAACTAAGCAAAGGTATTTTAGCTTAATGCTTAGGCATAGGAGTCAGGGTTCCTGGAGACGGGCCATTATATATATTTTAAGCTGTAGGCAACATACCTTTAGCGATTAACTTGTACAAAAGCAATAGAATCAAAGGTTAAAATAAAAGAAACAAATCCAGTATGGAGCCAGATTTGTTCTTCCCTGTTACATAAGCTCTATTTTGGCTGAATCTTGCAAGTCTTGATATTTTGATGATTTCATTTTCATTCATTTTTAAGGTCTTTGATGATTATTTCTTTGACATATTTAGAAGTGCATTGTTTAATGTGCAAATATTTGGGGATTTTCCACATAGCTTTCTCTTGCTGATTTCTGTTAGTTCTATTGTTGTCAGAGAACATACTGTGTATTTGAATCTTGTAAAATTTATTGACTTGTTTTACAGCACAACATATGGTTTGTCTTGATGAATTTGGCATGTTTGATTGAAAATAATGTATATTTTGCTGTACTTTGGTAAAATGGCCTATAAATAAATGTCAGTTAGGTCAAGTTGTTTGATTGCATTGATCAGTCTTCTGTATCTTCACTGGTATTCTGTTTGAACGTTCTGTCATTTCAAAGAGGAGCCCTGAAATCTTCAATTATAATAATAGATTTGTCTCTTCCTCCTTTCAGTTCTGCCAGATTTTGCTTCATGAATTTTGAAATTCTGTACAGGCACATACTATGTAGGATGATTATATGTTTACTAGAAATTGACTCATTTATCATTATGAAATGTCCCTTTTTAATCTCTATTGATACTCCTTGATTTGAAGTTTACTTTACCTAACTGCAGCCACTTCAGCTTTCTTAATACTAGTATTTGTATAGCATATCTGTTTTTGCATTCTTTTAGTTTTATCCTTAGGTATCATTATACTTAAAATAGGTATACTTAAAATGTAGACAAGATATAGTTTGTTACTGCTTTTTTGGGTCCAGTGTGATAATATCTGAGTTTTAATTAGAGTTGCTTAGACTATTTATATTTAAGTAATTTTTGACATCATTGGGCTTAAATCTGCCATCATGCTATTTGATTTTTGTTTCCTTTTCTTTTTCTTTTGGAGTAATTCAGTTTTGTTTTATTTTGTTTGTGAATATACCAGTTTATCTCCACTATTGGTTTATTAGCTAGTTGTCTTTGTATATCATTTTGTGGCTATTCTAGATTTTATACTATATATCTTTTCTTTAATGAAACATATTTAAATTATATGTATGACTTAAGAACCTTAAAATATTTCCCTATAACATTTCCTTTCCAATACTTTGTGCTTTTGTTGTGGTGCACTTTACATACATTCATATATATATGTGTATGTGTATATTTAACCCCAAAACATATTTTTGCTTAAACTATCATTAATTTTTAAAGTTTTTTTAAGAAATGAAATTAACATGTTCTTATATTTACCTGAATGCTTGCTATGTTTGGTGCTTTTTCCCCCCTTTTCTTTCTCTTCTTTCTTCCCTCCCTCCTTGTCTCCCTCCCTCCCTTCCTTTCCTTTCCTTTTCCAACTGGTATTATTCTGTACCTGAAAAATTCCCTTCAACATTTCTTTTACTGCACACTTGCTGGCGAACATTCTTTCAGACTTATTTGCTTGAAAAAGTTTTTATTGCTTAATTTTTGTAGTATATTTTCACTGTGTTCTACTTCGATGGTGTTTTTTTTTTTCCTTTCATCAACTCTGGATCACTGAGTCTTTGATGCATCTTTGGTCATTCTTTTTTTTTTCCCTGTATAAACTGTGTCTTTTTTCTATATATGCTTTTAACATTTTTCTCTTTATTACTATTTTTTAGTAATTTAAACATAATATACTTTGGTGTAGTTCTCTTTGTGTTGGTTATGTTCGAAGTTCATTGATCTTGAACCTGGAAGTAATATTGTCATCAAATTTGGAAAATTTTTGGACAATTTTGGAATTATAATTTCTTAAAATACTTTTCTATATTTCTCTTTCTTTCCCTTCTTGTATTCCAATTACATGTTTGTTCCACAGTTCGCAATTAATCATAAGTCAGTGAGATTCTTTCTTTTAAAAATCTCTTTTCATTTCTTTTTCTCTCATTGCTTTATTTTGAGTAGTTCCTATTGTTTTATCTTCAAGTTCACTGATCTTTCTCTATGCGTTGTCTAATCTGGTGCTAATTTTTTACCCATGATAATTTCGTTTCAGATATTGTATATTTCATCTTTAGATGTTCCATTTTGTTTTTTCTTATATTTTCTATTTCCTTTCTCATTATATTTTTCTTCGAAATCTTTGAGGATATTGAACATAGTGATAATAATGATTTTAGCATTATTTTCTGCTAATTTCCTCATTTTTGTCATTTCTATGTCTTTTTCTGTTAATTGGTCCTTCTCCTGGTTATAGGTTACATTTTCCTGCCTTTTCACATACCTAGTATAGTTTTGATTGACTGCTGAGCATTATGATTTTACATTTTTTGAGTATTGGACTTGTTATATCAATATAAGGAGTGTCTTGGCAACCAGAGTTGCTTACAGATCATTTTGATGCTTTTGTGATTTGTTTTCAATCTTCTTGAGTTGTTGCAGGTATGGACTGGCTTCCATTCTAGCTTCATTACTAAAGCATGATCCTTTGGGGACATCTGTTGACTGCCCCATATATTAACAGCAAGGTCTTTCCTTCTGGCTGGTGGGAACACAAATGATTTCTTTCTGAGTAAGGTCTGGGGATTACTTGCCTACAGATCCCCAGTAATTTTTCTTTTCCTGAAAGTTGTTCTTTGCGTGGCCCACAACAAACCTGTGCAAATCCATATTTAGCTAACAATTCAAGGGGAGTGTTATGCATATCTGAGCCTCTTTCTCTGCATAGCTTTGTCCTCTTGGGTATTCTACAGTCCCTTTCCCCAAACAAGTTGAGTTTCCTTCACCTCACTGAACTTCAAGCTCTGTCTCCTATACTGAGACAGATGGCAGTCTCTATTTGAATTACCCTTTTTTATTGTTAAATCTTAAAACTGCCTGCAGGCAGAAAGCCAAGGGCTCCTGTTTTCCTGGTTATTTGCATTCCAGTGACTGAAAAGAGTGGTTTCATGTATTCTTTCCACTTTTAAATTATTTACATTGGAAGAATTATTTTAGTACATTGGTCCATCATGACCAGTCAGGAGTTGAATTTTTAAAAAAATATATTTACATATTTTTTTGCTGTGTAAAAATTCTATTTATTCCAAAATGTCAGCCATAGCAGATATACTGCACATGGAAATAATAATTTTATCTTATCAAAAAAAATCATTTCTAAAACCCTGTAAGGAATCTAAAGGTTAGATTATGAATATAAATTTACTTTGAAATATGACCTCTTTTTTCCTTGTGTGCTCCATTTTGATTGCCTATCATGATCTATGATTGCTCAGTCAATCAGTGGGGCTGAGGTCAGGTACTCTGTGGGACACAAAGAATTTTAAAATACTTAAAAATATTATTGTTTCCCTTGACTAGATTATAATCAAATAAGAAAGCCAAGACATAAAATATAATCATTAGCTAAGAACAAAACATGAAGTACTAGAATTTTTCAGAGTATAGAGGGGGCACTGTTGGGAGGTATGGACAGAGAACTCCAATGACCTGATTTTAACATTAGGCAGTTCTAAGAGTAGTCCTATGGACCAATCACTTAATTTTTCCATGTTACAAACAAGTAATAGCTCACTCAGAAGTATCTGAGAGCAAGTGAGATTGGGCAAAACTCATATCCTAGGTAGATTCCATCCATCCATCCAGAATAAGAGGCTTTTCTCTTTTTGCATAATCTTCTCATATCCTGTTCTACTTATGGGCATTTATATGCTGAGTATAATTATGTGTAGCTTATGTTTTCAATTAATCTATAGTACTTATACTTTGCATATCCTCTTGTTGACTATGTTCTGATTACTGGCATTAAGATAGGATTCCATGAGTGACCTTTTAGTGACCAGAGCTTTACTGGGTTCTGACTGGTTCATTTCACTTGTGGTTTGATTTCTCTGAATATCAATCAGTGAAATAAAATTGCAGTATCGTTGCAGTGAGTTAATGCTGCTTACATCTTACATTTTACATGGTAAATAGTAGTTTTTTTTTTTTTTTTTAGTAAATATCTGAGACCATCAACTTCAATGAACTCTGCAAATGCAATGCTAAATAGCACAGGTCTCTGCAGAATGGCTAAAAATATGTGCACACACATTAGTGAAGAGGGAGATGTTCACCAGCTGTGACTTAGGGGTTTCACTTTCTCAGGTTATCCCAGGTAGGATGTTTACTGTGGTTTAACTTCAAGGTCAGTGATTTGGGGAAGCATCTAGAAATGCAAAACTTTTGACTAGTCATACCTTTTACTTTCTGTAGAGCAACTCACCGAGATGAGTTTTAAAATCCAGTAAGACATGATGATGAGTTCCATAATTTCAAGTTCCTTTCACAGAAAAACTGTTTCCAAGGTCTCTACCTTAGTTTGGGCTTCAAAACTGAGAACTGAAGAAGTTAGTAAAGAAACTAAATTTATGTGGATTTCAAGGCACATAATAGAAGAAACAGATAGAAGAGGTAGATAGAATACCTTAAACTGTTATTAAGAAATTAATTTCCTGACTGAGGAAGGAGAATCACAATGATTTCTTCTCTGGGTATGTATCTTGATGCAGCTCTGTTGTGTTACATAATTTTATTTATAGTTTGCTGGGTGGAGAGAAGGAAGGTGATGCTGTTATCTATAAATTTTGGAGTATTCTCTGAGTCAGGAATCAGAAGAACTGATTGCATTTCTTACTCTTCTGTTGGCCAGCTGGGTGACCTGAGATAAGTCAGTATGACTCTGGGACTCAAGTTTCCTATGACTAATATGAGGAAGTTAAACTAGACAGACTCTAAGTTTTCTTCCAGCTTATCTCATGACTTTATAAAGTTCTAAATTAGGAGGATAAAGGTTATAAACTTAGAAATAACCATGACTGGTCTAGATTAATGTTCTATCCAGATCCCAAATCTGTGCAGACAATGGTCCTGGGGAGTGAACTGTGGGAAGTTGTAATTTTTCACCCTGACATCAGCCTTAGAGGTACAGCGTGTGTGTCAGCTCCTCGTAATCTCCATTGATGGCACTGTGGTGTATAAATCCAGCCAATCCCTTTTAAAATTCAGTTACATTTGCTCTTAGTACCTACCTCTTAGGGGTTAAGAGTTTTATAAGATTATTGTCTGCTGGATAAAGAAGTACTTAAGTACTTCCTCTTTTTGGTACTAAGTTTACCTTTCTCAGTTTTAAAAAGGATCTCTCCCCTAAAGGGGACTCACCCTAATATTTTAGATTTTGAAAGTTAAGTCTCTGCTTGTTTTAGTCACATCTATCTCCACTTTTTTATATTTTTAAGATCTTAATGTGGTTGGCATCCTCTGGTTTTGTCTTTCAGGGTTGAAAAGTTTTGCTCTTTCAGTTACTTCTTGCATTGCTGGCTCTATTCCCTAGCACTGTTCCCACTTTGAATGCTTGATTGCTTTACCTTTCCTTTTCTGAATTTTTATCATGTCCATTTGGCATTTCTGCAAGCGTAACAACAAAGAAATATATGGGATTATAGAGGAAAAAGCAAAAGGAAAAGGCAATATATTTTCTTATGATTTGCAAACAATCCATGCCTGGCTGGATTTTTGGGAAACAGAAGCACCAAATGTCTGTGTTCTCAAGGAGCCACCCCACTACTCACCTAATTGAAATTAGTTTTTAAAAAAGCATTGTACTTATTCGTTATGCTTTTTCTCTTTCTTTCATCCTCTTTCTCTTTTTCTCTCCTTTCTACTCTTTTTCATTCTCCTTCTTATTGTTGTTTTAACAAGCCAGCCATTTGGACCATGGGGTTTTAGAATGGGACACCCCATCCCCTAGTGATTTATTACCTAAATTTAAATTTAAGACATTAAGCAATAAGAAATATTATGTACTTCCATTGTAAGTCCACTTCCTTTTAATTATTGAAAATATAATAAGCCTAATTTAAATGTTTGGGATCAAAAAAATCAATCAAAATGAAAAGCAAGGATTTTCTGGAAAGCAGTGGCGAATGCTAAAGACACTGTTGAGGCAGGGGAAACTAAGAAAGGCCTTCAGAGATTCACACTAATGAAAAGTAAAGACATCTAAGCTCAAGCTATTTTATTCCTTGTTCGAGATCTATTGCTTTGTTGCCTCTCTTCATGTCTAGTCCTTTCTCAAATTCAGTCACTCTAAATTTATGTTTTCTTCTCTGCCTTGATTCCATCTCACCTGATCAGCATTCATTTAATTTGCTGTTGTATCTTTTGCTTGGCCAGCTGCTCAGTAGGGATACAAAACCAGCAGAAGACGGTAGGGTGCCCACATTTATTGAATACCTGCAGGCACGTTACTAGGCACTTCTATTGTTTCATGAAATCCTTACCACATCCCTGTGGGGAGAATTGTTATATTCTTCCTTTGACACATGAGTTATCTGAGGCTCATTAAATCGTTTTCCTGTAGAACTGCCGTTAACTCTGGAAGGTGGCAGAGTTCGAAATTTGAGCTCAAGCTTTACCCTGCCAGTATGCAGCATTCAAATACCTCCATTAAGTACAGCATTAAGAGAGTGTTAGAATCAAGACTGTTCATTATTTAGTTAACCTTTGAACATTACAGTACAGAGCTATCCTCTTCATAAGGTTTTTTTTTTTTTTTTCTCGCCACTCTTAATTTTTCAGGAGACTAAAATTTACTCCAGAATTTTGTAGATCAAGCAGAATGGCTCAAACTAAGTCTTCTCATAAAATAGATCTTCAGAAATATTGAGAACAGGCTTTATGTACCCGTCAGCTATTCTTCCTTTATATAGTGTTCATCACTCTCATGTAGTCAAGAATTGGGAGTGTATGTGTTTTCCTCTGGTAAGGAAGCAGTCAGAGGTGGCCTTTCTTTATCTAGACCAATTTCTATTGTGGATGTTGGTGATAATTTTTAGTATGTTAAGAATAATGCCATAGATTTATTTTTAATTACAGGATACTTCAGAGACTTCATAGTAAGTGGTTTTCTCTATTTATACCTAAACTTCTAAAAGATTCTAGAGTTGACCAGAGATAGCAGACTTAAATGCAAAAGAATATATATGAAATAAAACCAAGTTTCTTGGTAGGTGTCATTTGAGATACTTATTTGAAATTAGAGTAGAAGTCTACTTAAAAAATATCTAATGATGAACGTGCATGCTTCAACTGTTAATAAGTTACCAATTAGCTAATTTTATAATTGTGCATGGTCCACTGAACACTGAATTTCCTCAGTAGGAAAATGCTATACTTTCCTTCTTAGGGGCCCTCAAGGGGAAAAGAAATAATTACTGTCAATGGTTCTTCACTTCCTAAGTGTCATAGGTTGCAAACCCACTCATTTGTAATTTTAGCCACAGATTTTCTTTTTCAGATTAGTTTAGGTTAAAAACTAGAGGCTGACAGTATCCTAAGTTACTGAAGGGGATTGGAACATTTCTTTATAAGAGGAAAAAAATTGTAAATGATGGAAGTGATGGGGTTTATATTTTTTTCATTAGTCCTTCCAGATTCAATTCAACCTGTACTTATGTTCCTTAACAGGTAGTCAAGTTGAGTGATTTGACTCAGCAGGATAATACCACTTAAACTGTTTCATCAGCCATAACATATAAAGACTTCAGCTATAGCAGAAACAAAAATTTTTATCTTTTGTATTTTCCACTAAGATCCTTTAGAGATATAGTCAAATTTTTAACACAGTAGGTGTAAAAAGTCCAAACCACAGGTAGGAAATACAGTAATTCTCAGAGGCATAATGGTCTGGTTCTGCCTGGTCTTCCCCCAGTTTCCATGGATTTGATATTTTCGTTGCTAATAATCAGATCACTTAATTCTCCCTTTTCTTTGTCTCCTTAGTAAGGATTCTTAATCTTTTTATGTCCCCTGCACCCATTTGGAATTCTGGTAAATGAATTTTTACCAGATTAATGTTTTAAATTATCCCTTTTCAGATTAATGTTTTAAAATTCGTATAATAAAATACATAGGATTACAAAGGAAACCATAACATTGAAATTCAATTAGCAAAGTATTAAAAACAAATTTGTGATATAGTAATTGTGTGCTTTCTTATTAATGCATTAAATACTACTATCTAGTGGTGAGTCTAATAAATACCATCATTTTGAAGTTGTGATCAGTGTATACACTATTTTAATTACAGAAATTGTAATCAAGATTTCTGGGATAGCTGTAGTGGTATGTGAAAATTTCTGATTTCTATTGATGACAAAGTTAAAGTTATTGTTTTATATTACTGTATATTTTCCTACATCTGTAATTGGAGAAAATTCTAATTTCTGTTAGAGGTTGGTAAAGCTAAGGATATCTTTTTTTCCCCATCATAACTGCCTGAATTCTATCCATGGCCCCTTTGGGAAGTTATGGACCCAGGATGCTTTGGAGTAGCACACTGCTTTCTAGTAGCAGGTGATAAATGCAGTCTTATCTTACTATTTATAATTTTCAGAGTGCCCTACTTTTCCCCTTAGTCTCTCTTAGAGAATCCTTCTCATACCATCTAGTAGATTAATTTAGGATGATAAAAGGGAAAAAAAATCAGACCTTGGAGAAAGCAGCATACCTTACTAAAAATACATTTCTTAAATTTCATACTTCAAATTAAGCAAAATACACAATTTTTGATAAATGTAAAAGACAGATTTAACTATAATAAACCCAAGGATGAAAATCTTTGGTCATCAAGTCAATCGGTTATTTTCTCTCTCCTGTTCTCTCCCTTGCTTCTTTCCTGGTTTCTTATTTCTGCACTGTCTTTGTGATTTCTCTATTCTTTCTGCATTGTGATTTTTTTTCCCTTCTATGTGCATATGGCCACCCATGTCGCTTCTGGGTTTTTTCCTCTTCAGTTCACATAACCAGCAGATAACTGTTCTCAATGAATTCCAGTTCCAGATTTTCAAGAGGCAAAATCTAATTGGTCTAAATTGAGTCTATTGTCTCCTTTTTCAATAGCAACTGAAGGACAGGGTCATGAAATAGAATCATAACTTTTGGGTCAACTACTTTTGAGGTGGAGGAAGTACTAATAGTACTCAGAAAAGTATATTTATGGAAGTGGCTAACAGCCCTCAAATTTCAGTTCTAAATGGTTGAATCAGTCCTCATAGACCTGCTAGAACAATGCTACGTGCTGTGTCTTCTTACCCTTTTCCTACCACAGATCATGTCCTGGAAATACAGAATCACCAAGAACCTGGCCAGTGAGCAGAAACCAAATAACCAAGACCATGGCCTCCCCTCCCCTCCCCTCCCCTCCCCTCCTCACCCCACTCCTCCCCTTCCCCATCCCCATTCCCGTCCCCTTCACTTCCATTCCAATAACCAAGAACCAACTGCTAGGCACCGTGCTAAGTTTGCATATAGGAAGCAAAATGAGTCAGCCCTTTCCTGAAGGTTCTCAGAGTCTTTTTAAAAGACAGATACTTACATAGAAGAAATTACTTACATGTAGTACATACCAGACACTGAAAAGTGACATAAAAGAGAAAAATGATAACAAATCAGAGGCAAATAATAACCAAATGCAACCTTGTATAAGTCTCTAGGATGGTTTAGCATAAATGCCCACCAGCAGCCTTACCATTGTAAAAGTGTATTAGATGTTATTAATTCTAGATCCATCCACTCTTGTCAGCATTACCATGCATTCATCCTGCAGCTAATTCATGTAAGTTGGCTTGTATAAGATTGCACATTTCAAACCAGGATGCATATAAATCTGGAGATACGTGATAGTATTCCAGAGGACAGAATGTTACAAATACACATGGCATATAATCCAAAATTATCATTTTTTTTTGAAAATTCTGGGATCCAAACATAGAGTTTACCTCATGGGTGCTGTTTTATGGGTGCCCATAATCACTGTGATCCGAGTCAACTTGTGAGTGTTTCTATGTCACAATTTCTGGCTGTTCTTTAAATCTGACTCCATCCACACATATGGGGTCACTGTAACTGCATATAGTAGTACACGGTAGATAACTAGGATAAGTAAAACCACGGATCTTGGGAGTCTGTTACAGGCTAGTTCGAGTTATTCTGTAAAGGAATTTGTAGGCATAACCTTTTTTTTTCAGTTTTATTAGATAGAATTATTACAGTTTGACTGCACATATACATTATATTTGTAGGCATAATCTTGAACATAAATCTTGAGCTTATTCTGGATCCCCCTGTCAGAAGGAATAGAACAGGTTATGCTGCAGTAATCAACAACTTCCAAAATGCAGTGGCGGATATATTAGTTTTCTGTTGCTGCATGACAAGTTACCACAAACTCGGTGGCTTAAAACATACTCGTTAATTGTCTCACAGTTTCTACAGGTCAGAAGTTGAGGTTCTGGGGTCTCTGCATGAGAGTCTCAAACAGGTTGCATTTAAGATGTTGGCTGGGGATGAACATGGGAAAGAAAAGATTCACTTCTAAGTTCCCACATATGTTGGCAGAACTTATCCCATATTGGCTGTAGGACTGATGCTTTAATTTCATGCTGAAGGTCTTGTTATCTTCCAGAGGCTGCTCACAGTTCCCTGCCACAGAGGCTTCTCCAACTCAGGTCCTGATTTCATGGTAGCTTACTTCTCCAGGGCCAGCGAGGGGAGTCTGTACTGTGTGTAGTATGTCTGCTAGTGAGACAGTCTTAAATGTGTTGTAATGTAATCAAAGAAATGACCTCCCATCACTTTTGCCATATTCTGTTGGTTAGAGGCAAGTCATAGAAGCAAATCGCACCCACCCTCATGGGGAGGGGATTACACAAAAGTGTGCATGCTAGGAGAGAAGCATTATTGGAGATCACCTTAGGTTATGTCCAGTAGAGCTTACAACAATACAAGTTTACTTTTCAATCTTATTATATGTACATATTTATTGGAGACAGTCAGGGACCCAGGCTGATGGAGACTCCCTCTTGGCATGTACTTCCTTAATCACTACAGCAGTGGGAAGAGATATGACAACTTCTGTACTGACTGTATTTGCTTGAAAGTGACTTGATCACTTCTGCTGATATTTCATCAGCCAAAGCAAGTTGGGTGGCCATACCTAGCTTCAGAGGGGATGGAGAAATATAATAGCACAATGTGCTAAAAAGAAAAGAAAAGAAAAGAAAAGACCTGTTAAGTAGTGCTCATGACAACAATACTTTCTTACTAAAGGTGGGAGAGTGGCTTAAACTCACTTCTTTTAGCACCTGCGTTTGACTCCTGGGTCTGCATCATACTAACCTCAATTCAGATTTGCCACTCACTTTCAGTCTGGCAGCCTGTTTATTCTTGATCCCAGAGGGCAGCTAATGTCATGTTACTCTCTCTTTTTCTGAAATAGATTCACTAATAGTAAGAATTTAGGGGCTGAAAATCTGCTCACTTGGTCAAAATTTTTTTCTAGTAAAACATTGCTATAAATTATTCCCTGGGTCTGATTTTTCAAAGCACTTTGCTGAATGGGTGACTCAAAATGTCTCGTGTGTCTTAAAATATTTCTGCCCCATTCCCTTGCTAGTGGTCAGAAATTTGAACTTCAGTCATGGAATTTCTCCATTTTTTGGAATACCCATTCTAATACTATAAACTCTTCTATTTGCAAGATAGTTTCCCTGGTACCATATGCTGTATCCTCTCAACTTTCTATTAATTTCTGTCACTTTTTCACTTTCAGGATCTGCGACTGTATTGCAACATTTCAGGAGCTTGTTTTCTCCCAAGCCCCAAATCCTCCTCTGCAAAACCTAAATATATGTTACCTTAAAATGTCCCTTATTTCTAGTAGTTTGTGACCTTGTTCAGAGATTCCAGTATCTGCCTGAGAGGGAATGATATAGGAGCAGTCAAATCCAGGTATTCTGCTCTCCATAGGTAAAAACAGGAGAGAGAGACTTACCAATTTAAACATATGAACAGTGGACTTTTTCTCCTTCTAGGAAACATTTCTTCAGTTCTTAAAGCATGGTGTGTCAGTTAAACTGTGTTAAAAACAACCTGCAGTCAGATGCTTCATGTGGGAGTTTCTTAGACTGCTGAGTCTAGTAAGTTCATATTCCTATATGCCTAGTTTTCCAGTTGATGCCATTCAAAAGTATAGGTAGTAGTTTCCAGAACTTCGCTGTGACTCTGAGGTGTATTCCGAGAGCACTCAGGATTTGTACCTGGTCAGGTATCCCTATTCGACTTGTTGACCAGATTTGAGTCAAGGCCAGAATATCCACAACTTCGACTGTTTTTGAGGGTGGATGACTACATACAAGATGTATCTGGCCAACGCATGCTAGATCACAGGATCCAAGACAGAGAGTCAGAAATGAAACCTAAGTGACTACAAGCATACGCTATTTCTATAAACTTGCTTCAAATCACCAGCATTTTATTACTTTTGTTTTCTTACCTTTCTTTCTCAAGGCCATCACTTGACTTCATCTGTCCTTTCAGTCATAACTTCACCCCTGCCATTTGAGTACAGAACTCCAACTTCTACCAGTTTCTTACAAAAATCTTCTGTCATGAAAGCATTTCATGAATTTGTAGCTTTACCATAGTTATTCAGCAACACCTGGATGGGATCACATTTTACGTTATGGGGCCTTCGATCATTCATCACCATTTCCTCTGTCTTTTGGTCTGCTCCTTCCTATCCCAGATGAGGAACCAGCAAATTTTTTTTCTTTCGTAGAAAAGACTGTGGAATAATCCTGCTCATACTAAGGCCCCTCGAGTTTTCCCTTTGTACTTGAAAAGAGCTTGTGCCTTAATTTATGCTGAACAAACATGGTATACTACTGGAAAGATACTACAAGAGGGAACAGTTATTTTTTTCCCCAGGTATAAAATTTATATTTATATATGAATATATTAGTTATAATTATGTTTATACCAAATAACATATGGTAGATATGAGTAATACAGTATAGGGTTTAGAAACACAGAGGAAGAGATGATTCTTATGTGGGAAGTTAGATAAAAAAATAAAAGTGAGATGAGAAATCCAGGACATAGGCACAGTAGATATGAAAGCTTTGGTGATTATGATGTATTTAAAGAAAGATGAACAGAGTGGCACTGAAACAAAGCATACGGAAAGGGAAGAAGACTGATGTGAAATGCTGAAAGGGTAGACTGTCATACCCAGGAAAAGTCACTCTGCTTTTGCACATATAAATATCTTGAAGGATCTTCTGGAAAATCTGGGTAGACTGCAGGACTGAGTCATTATCTTCAAAGCTTTTCTCACCTTAAAATTTCTGCTTCAAGTGGCAAGTGTGAATTTGAAATTTTGTAGAACAAAGTAACTAAGCAACAAGATAGGACATGTTAAGTCAAGAAATAGTGGCATTTGGTTTAATATTTCATAACAGTGCATATTGTACTTGGGACTATATGGAACCTACAAAAGTAACAGAATCTTGTATTCTGAAAATTTACTCTATGTGTGTGTGTAGCCTTAGTAAACCAGTAAGAGTTTGCTCAAGCATTACTTACAGCCAGAAAGAATGACTTCCCCCTCTCAAGCTCAGATGCAAAGCTTAAATTATGTGGGATCTAACTGAAGTGAAAAAGTGGTTCTATTTTTAATATATTTTACTTTGAAAATTTGAATACTTTGTAAGGTTAAAAAGAACGCTGAATATTGAAGGAATGTGGACCGGGAATAGTAGAGGAGGGCTGTTTTCTTCTTCTCTCTCCCACTCTTCCTTCCTGTCATCTTTTCCCTTCTTTCAACCAATAATTATTGAGTGCCTCCTGTGTGTTGGGGACTGTGCTAGATTTTGGGAGACAAAATGTCAGTTATCATACTGTGTGATAAATATGCCAACAGAAAGAGTGTTCAAGAAGTATATAGGAGGAGTCTTATAACCTAGACTTGAGGGATGAGAAAAACATTCCAAAAAAGTTAATTTTAAGTGGAAATGTGAAGAATGAGAGAAGGCAAATAGTGTTGAAGAGATTTTGAACATTGAAAGGTTTATTTACAGTTAGCTGACTTTTAAATAAGTAATAGATTTATAAAAAAATTAAGCCTTTGATTTCAATTTACAAATTTTGAAATAGTTTTCAGAATTATGTTAAAATATCAATAATCATATTGACTTGTGATTATTAATTTGAATAAACTCAAATTGAACACAACAAACCCCCCTTAAGCAGTCAGGCTCACTTATTACTTCAGTTAATCAAATTTCCTTAAATGTAAAAACACTATGGATAAAATAAAACAAGATACAAAAGGCAACCCAGAGAGGTGGGTTACTATTTTATATAAAGGAGTTATGAAAGGCTTTTCTAAGGCAATGACATTTGAGCAGTGACCTGAAGGAAGTGAGAAAAAGAACCTTAAAGATATCTGAGGAGAAAAAAATTCCAGGAAAAGGGAATACCATGTGCAAAGACAAGCAGAAGCATGCTTTTTGAAGGTTAAAGATGCATATTGTAATCCACACTACAAATTTAATAAAGAAGCATAGCTAAAATGTCAATAGAGGATGTAAATGGAATATTAAAAGATACTCAGTTTAGTGCCCCCCGCCCCCCAAGGCTTGGAAAAGGGAGCAAAGGAACAAAGAAATACAGGACATAGAAAACACCGAGATCATAGACTTAATATAGATTGCTGAATAATTACATTAACTGTACATAGGTTAAAGAACCTGATTAAAAGATGGTTATTATTAGGCAGGATTAAAAAAGAATAAAGAATAATCTACCTGTTGCTTACAAGAAATACTTTAAAGACAGAGACACAGACAGGATATAAGTTAAAGGACAGAAATACATACATTGCCTACAAACACTAAGCATAAGAAAGCTGACTTGACTGTGTTAATATCAGATAAAAAAGTCAAATAATCAAGATTTTGCATTAATCTTAAATATGTTTAAATCTAACATCAAAGTTTCTAAAGTTCTTCAAGACAAGGATGCCCACTCTCAACACTTCCTAGCTACAGCAGTCAGATAAGAAAAAGAAATAAAAGATATATCAAATCAGAAGGGAAGAGGTAAAATTTTCATTATATGAAGATGACGTGATGCTATATAGAGAAAATCCTAAAGACTCCACACAAAAACTGCTAGAATGGATAAACAAACTTGGCAAGTTAGCAGGATACAAGATTAATATATAGAAATCTGTAGCATTTCTTTACACAAACAAGTAACAGAAAGTTAAAAAAAATTTCTGTTAATTCACATTTTAAAATACCTAGAAATACAGCTAACAAAGGAGATGAAAGACTTATTTGCTGAGAACTGTGAAACATTGATAAAGGAAATTGAAGATGATGCAAGGAAATGAAAAAAAAAATATTCCATGCTTTTAGACTGGGAGAATTAGTATAGTTAAAATGGCCATACTACCCAAAGCAATCTACATATTTAATGTGATCCCTATCTAATTACCCATGGCATTTTTCACAGAAGTGGAACAAATAATTCTAAAATTTATATGGAACCACAAAAGGCCCAGAATTGCCAAACCGATTCTGAAGAAAATGAACAAAATTGGAGGCATAACCCTTTCAGACTTCAGACAATACTACAAAGCAACAGTAGTCAAAACAGCATGGTTGGCACAAAAATACATATAGATCAAGGTAACAGAATAGAGAGCTGAGAAATAAACCCACACAACTTAAATATAAAACATGACACCATAAAACTCCTAGAAGACAACATAGGCGAAATATTCTCTGACATAAATGATAAGAATGTTTTCTTAGGTCAGTCTTCCAAGGCAATAGAAATAAAAGAAAAAATAAACAAATAGAACCTAATCAAACTTAGAAGCTTTTGCACAGCAAAGGAAACCATAAAATGAAAAGACAGCCTACAGACTTGGGAGAAAATATTTGCAAGTGATGAGACTAACAAGGGCTTCATTTCCACAATATACAAATAGTTCATACAACTCAACAACAACAACAACAAAAAACAACCAAATCAAAAAATGGGCAGAAGACCTAAATAGACATTTTTCCAAAGAAAACATATAGATGGCTAATAGGCATATGAAAAGATGCTCAACATCGCTAATTATGAGAGAAAGGCAAATCAAAACTACAATGAGATATCACCTCACACCAGTCAGAATGGCCATTATCAAAAAAAATACAGATAATAAATGCTGGAGAGGAAGTGGAGAAAAGGGAACTCTCTTACACTGTTAGTGGGAATGTAAATTGATGCACCCAATATAGAAAACATTATGGAGGTGCCTTAAAAAACTAAAAACAGAGTTAGAAATGATCAAGCACTCCCACTCCTGGGTATATGCCCCCAAAAGATGAAAGCTCTAATTCATAAAGACACATGTACCTCAATGTTCATAGCAGCACTACTTATAATAGCCAAGACATGGAAGCACCCTAAGTGTCCATCAACAGATGATTGGATAAAGAAGATGTGGTAAATATATATATACAATGGAATATTACTCAGCCATAAAAAAGAATGAAATAATGCCATTTGCAGCAACATAGATGGACCTAGAGATTATCATACTAAGTGAAGTATGTCAGACAGAAAAAGACAAATAGTACACAATATCATTTATATGTAGATACTAAAAAATAGTACGAATTAACTTATCTGCAAAACAGAAACAGACTGACAGACATAGAAAACAAACTTATGGTTGCCAAAAGGGAGGGGAGGACTGATAAATTACGAGTATGAGATAAACAGATGTACACTACTATATATAAAATAGATAAACAACAAGGATTTACTGTATAGCACAGAGAAATATAGTCAATATCTTGTAATAACCTATAATGGAAAAGAATAAAAAAAAATATACATATGTATGTATACCTGAAAACCCTTTGCTGTACACCTGAAACTAATACAACATTGTAACTCAACTACACTTCTAAAGTTCTTTAACAAAAAATTGTCAAAACTAAAAAGAAAATGGGAAAATCTGCAATATTACTTGGGGATTTTAAAGACCTGTCTTTCAGGAACTGATAGCATGAGTTCAAATAGATCAGTCAGTTATACAGAGGAATTAATTAACACCATCAACCAAATTAACCTAATTGACATTTTCAGAACACTACAGAAAACAAAATAAGCAATATGCATTTTTTCTAAATGATTATAGATTTTCATGAAAATAGACCATATTTTGGGCTATATAAAAAGACCTAATTAATTTCAAAGGATGAAAATAATATGAAGTAAACTCCTGAACATAAATGTAATAAAATATAAACCAATAACAATAAAAATTGAAAAACTTCCCCAAGTATGTCATAATTAAACAGAAAACTTCAAAATAAGTCATGGACCAAAGAAGAAACTGCAAAATAAGATAAATTTAGAACTATTTTGAACTGAATGATAAAATGCATGCTTATGTATACAAACACACACACACACACCCTATATCAAAATTAGAAGTGTGCAACTAAAACAATCCACAAAAGGAGATTTATATCTTTAAGTGCTTGTTTTGTAAAAGAAGAAAGATGTGAAATGAATGATTTGGTCTTCTACCTTAAGAAGACACTAAAAAGAAGAAAGCAAACCCAATGCAAGTAAAGGGAAATTTAAAAGTCAATAAGTGCAATACAAAATTAACAAATAATAGAGAAAATCAAAGTCAGTTAATTTATTAAAAAATTAATAAAACTGAAAGCCTACTAAGAAGACTAATCAAGGAAAAATTTTAGAAAACCCTCAAAAAACAAATTACAAGTTCAGGAATAAAAAAGGGTCATCATTAGAGATGTTAAAGAAAATAAGATAAAACCAATAGCTTCATGACATAAAATATAAAAATTCTTAGGAAACTGATATTCTTTTAAAAACACAACTTACTATAGTTTTTATAGTGAGAAATGGAATTTTTATATTGTTCTATATATATTAAAGAAATAGAATTTCCCAACAAGAAAACTCCAGGTTCAAATGGGTTCACTAATGAATTATATTAAATATTTAAGAAAAAAATCATACCTGTATTATGCAAAATCTTCACAAAGTAGATAATGGTGATCACCCTTCAATTCATTTTATGAAGTCAGCATAACCTAATACCAAAATAAGACAGGGATATTGCAAGGAGAAAAAAACTGCAGGCTAATCTCTCTCATGAATATAAATGTGAAAAATCCTCAACGAATTATAATCAATAGAATATAGCAATATATAATAGGAATAATACACCGTTACCAAATAGGTTTTTCTCCAGGAATTCAAATTCATTTCACATATGAAAATCAATCAATGTAATTCACCAGAGTTAAAGATTATGAAAGGAGAAAAAAACCATTTCAATAAAGTAGGGAAAGTACTCACTAAATTCCGTGACAATTTATGACTTAAAAAATCCAAACAATAAGCCAGGAATGGAAGAAAATTTCTTCATCTTGATAAAGAACATCTATGAAAACTTTATTGCTAGAACCAAATTTAAGTGTGAAAAATTAACTCCTTTTCTTTTATACCAGGGACAAACTAAAAACTGCTCTCATCTTTTTTTTTTTTTTTCAGTATTGAAATAAAGGTCCCAGCAATGCAATAAGGCAAGAAAAAGAACTAAAAGAAATAAAGTGGGAAAGATGAAATAAAGCTGTCATTGTTCATAGACAACCCAAATGTACATAAAATACCCAAACGAACCTGTAGTACTTACCCTATAAATTAAGGGAATTTTGCAAGATTTCAAAATATAAAGTCAGTATACAAAAATCAGTTATCTTAAAATTTTTAAAGGATACTTGATAAATACAAATTTTAAATATTTCTTTTGCAGTGGCATACAATGTTTAGAGATAAATCTAATGACATATACTTTAGACTTGCACGCTGAAAACTACAAAACATTTCTGAAGATTAAAATGCTAAATAATGGGAAATATATAGCAAATTCATGGATTGTAAGACTCAATACTACTTAAGTGTCAATTTTTCCCAAACTGGGGTAAAAATTCAATGAAAACTCAGTAAAACTGTAATAATTTTTTCCATTGTTCTGATAAAAAATTATATGCACATTCTAAAATCTGTACTTCGAGGAAAAGTACCAAAAGTGACCAAATAAATCTTGAAAGAAAAAAAACAAATTTGAAGGTTTTACTTTTACTTCAACTCACTATAAACCTGTGTGATCAAGAGGGTGTGGTGTTAGTGAAGGTACAGAAAAATAGATAAAAATATGAGAATCCAGAAATATTCCTGCAAGCATAATCAAATGACTCTTGACCAAAGTACCAAAGCAATTCAATGAGGGGACGAGGTTTTTTCAGTAAATGTTGCTGGACCAATTGGACAAAGAGAGGAGAGGAAGTACCTCAACCGGTAACTCACATCATACATAAAGCATTGAGTTGAATGATAAATCATAATATTAAAGTTAAAACAGTAATGCTTCTAGAAGAAAACCTGTGAGGACATCTTCACAACCTTGGGGTAGATAAAGTAGATAACGATTTTTTAGCACACAGCACTAACCGCAAAAGGAAGGAGAAAAAAAGATAATTTCAATTTCATAAAAATTGAAAACTTGTATTCATTCAATCTGAGCAATAAAAAAATAGTTTTGGAGTATAACTCAAAAAGTTAAATATATATTCATGAGTTCATACGGATATAAATATATAACTAGATTAATCAAAGAAGTGGAGGAGAAGTGACAACTCTTTCTTACAGAAAAATTACAATGAAGAGAAATGAAGAAAACAGAACATTCCCATTAGAGCATCACAGTAATGATTGCCCCAATTAGATTCCACCAATTGATGCTAAAATTAGTGGGCAAAATTTTAAGCAGAGACAAGCAATCTGGGTACTCTCAAAATATGTTCCTCAAATGTTTATGAACTTCAGAGCAAAAAGTAGTAACTTTATAGTGGAGAATCTTAGTAGACACTTCTTAAAGCTAAGTAATTAATGTTAGTATTATTAGTAATAGGTATCAACATCATGTACCCCTTGAAAAGGTCCCTTCACCCTGTGGTATCCTTTCTTATAATAGATAACCTCAATTTCATTATGAGAAACTCAAATTGAGGGAAATTGTACAAAATACATGACCAGTATACCTCAAAAGCACCAAGGTCATGAAAAGACTCTTAAAGATTGGAGGAGACTTAAAAGACATGACAGCTGAGTGCAGTGTGGGATCCTGGAACAGAAGACTTGGATGGAGAAACTGTTGAAATCTGATTGCATTCTGTACCTTAGTTGTATGTTATTATACCAAATTTCATTTCTTAGTTTTGATAACTGTTCTATAGTTATGTAAATATTAACATAGGGGAAATTATGTGAAGGGTATATGGAAGCTCTCTGGACTCTTTTTTTCAACTCTTTTTAAGTCTGAAATTGTATCAGAAGAAAATTTTAAATCAAACAGCAACAGCCAAAACCACAGACTCATTTCCAAGTCTCTCCTCTGTAAGAGTTAGCCCATTTTCCTGGTCTCTGTGCAAATGATTTCTCTAATGTATCTGACTGTGGGACATTTTGAGGATGTCCATAGTTTCTTTTGAGGAAAGTAGCTAAAGGGAGTTCTCTGAGTTGAAGATTGATATAGTTTGGGTTCATTTGACACATGACTTTGTAAACATCCTAAAAAATGTAAACGAATTGTTTTCTATCTTTCTAATTAGGCAGAAAATTTCCCCTCCCCTTTGGCACTTAATGCTGCTTCTCTATAGGAAATTTATAGGCATTTACACCATGAGTTCAATGATGTCTTGGTTTCCAGTAGTGTCCATCTGAATATCTACTTTTAGAGAAATGTTTGGTTATGTAAATAATAACATAAAGGTTTTTTTTAATTTATTTATTGGTGTGTGGGGGCAGGTATTTAGGTTCATTTATTTATTTTTAGAGGAGGTGCTGGGGATTGAACCCAGGACCTTGTGTGTGCTAAGCATGAGCTCTACCATTTGAGCTATACCTTCCCCCCCAGATAAAGTATTTTGTAGAAAGAAGCTCTAATATGTTAAGTTTCACATACCAAGGAGCAAAAGGATTAAGTATACCAAAAGAAGCAGGAAATTGTTAGTTATACCCCTGAAATCAAATTACATAGACTGTTGTGTACTCTACTTAGCTGTCTGTATTGAATTTAGATAGTCTTTATAATTTTTAACAATTCTAAAATACATTTTATGGTTTTAAGAACGAAAATACCTTAATTTCAGAAACTCAGTTCAGCGCATTATCTTTCTATCCACCCTATATTGATCTGTGAGAGCTACTGAGACAACACTCTTGATAGTTCTAACAGAATACATCAGAAAGCTCACATTGCCAAATCAGAATAGCAAAGAAGAACACAAATCAAGTGAAATTAATAAAGCAACTGAATAACAGTGAATGTAGCCCACAGGTAAACTTCCTTCTGGACTGAAAACAGAAGCACTTCATAAACATTTTTAACAGTGCCCTTGAGTAAACTGTATTTGATTCACAAGGTTACATCTTCAGAAATGTTATTTAAGGACGCACCATATTTATTCATTTTTGTGTTTTCTCTGTCATTCTCAGTAGTGTCAACTAATGATCAAATATGTCTATTATCTTTTTGTTGTAGCTGCTCTTATTTCAGGGAAATAAAAATACTGCACTGAAGTTAGAGATAAATTTTTACCCCATGTTTCAAAGCCATAAACTGCCTGTTTATTTAGTGATTCTCACTGATGATAAATATGGTGTTCTGTTGAGTGTTGGTAGCAATGCTTCCTTTGTCATTAAAGGCATGCATGCAGTAATAATGGTACTTTGTGTTTAGAAGTGTTTTCTCTTGAAGAGAGACCTACCCTGGTACTATAGAATAAGCATGCTATGTTAACTTCTAAGGCCACTGGGGGACAATTTAAGGAACTGCAAACTTAATGGCACATGTAATGCTAACAGGAATATCCTGCTATCCTTTAAGGAGATCACTGGGCTCCTGTTTCTGGTGACCAGGGTTGGAATACCTCCTATGTTTGTTTCATGACACTGAAGGCTGGTTTTTCTATTAAGCAAAGTGGGAGGGCAGATACACCTAAAAGAGCATAGAAAGGGAAAGGTTCCTTTCCCAGGTTATTTATTTATTTATTTTACTACTTACTGACTTTAAAATTAAACAATTTACCCAGCCTACTTTCAGCTTTATTTTACTTAACCAGTTCTTAAAAAGTAATTTATAGAGGCTTATCTAAGTATTCCACAAGAATATTATAGGAATCTAGGATAGGGTACTATTTTGTAAACTACCAAGCAAAATTCAAATGCAGGGTATAATTACTTATTACTAATATATTATTACTTATAACATTTGGGATTCAATCTTCAGGCATCTGGTAGCCATAGGTTTACGTACATAATAAAAAAAAAATCCTAAGTCTAAGTTACACTTTCCTGTGACTATGATTTACTCTCTTGTACAATTCTTTTTTAAAACTTTTTCACATTTTAATGCAATACAGATACTGATCCAAAGGAACGAGGCTAAAATAATAGAATTTCATGTAGGATGAGGCATCTTCTAAAGATGGGACATAATGTTTTTCTCCATGTCTCTGAGCCAGGTTTAATTTATAACATTAACAATTGTCAAATATCTTGGGGGAAGAACTGCAGGTACCTAAATGTGCTAGGGTTGTTTCAAATTAGCTTGGCTTTGATACATTTTTAAGGCACTTTGTGATGATTGGAAAAATATTGAGTTGGCATAAAACAATGTCTTAGAAACAACTTAGGAATTTGGGAGATGACATCTGTTGTGTAATTTATACTCACATGTCTGTGAGCATGGAGTTATTAATGGGGTTATAAATTCCTCATTTTATTGATGAAACAGTTGGGGCCAGAGAGGTTGAGTAACTTTTTCAAAATGACAGAGAACCCAGTGGAGGAGCTAAGACAGGACACTAATGCCATGAACACTGTTTCTCTAGGAGGCTAAAAGGGGTGATGGGGGCAGACCCATGTTCCAATCAGAGAAATTCTGTTTTGTTTCGTTTTGATTTTTTCATTTTTTAATTTGAGGGTTCCCAATGAGATTTTGTTTGAGAAAAGTGAAAGAGTTCAAATGCAAATATTTGTCAAACCAAATTATTAGACTGAGTGTACAGTCCTTGTTCCCAGTCATACCCCTGCCTCCCTTTATAGATGTATTCAGTGATTCAGTTAAAAACAAAATAAGCCAACAGCATTAGGGAAGTTAGTTGAAAGCAGTGGCTTTCAAAAATGTTTAAACTACAGCCCACAAAAGGAAATGCTGTAGAATCAAGATTACCCAATATAAAAATACTAACATGTAATAGAAATAAAAGTACTACAGAGCAAAGACTATGAATTCTGGTATTTTTATTCTGTTTTATTAAATTAAACATTGGCTTTATGATCTAGTTTGGAAAATACAAAGAAGGATCATTTAAACAAATTTTTTTCAACTCCCATTGTGTTTATTTCATGTTATGATAAAAGAGTAAAATATTCTAGATTTAAAACTGATAGATGATACTAGCTAATGGTAAAACTTAGGGACTTAATCACCATTTGTAGAATTAATCTTTAGTATGAATTATTTGAAGCTCCACTGTACTAGAAGTTGTCTCATGTTTGAATTTTCAAACTTGACTTTACTAACAATGGCATTGATAACATGTGTTAGGTTAGGGTAAATGACATTTAGGATGGGAATCATTTCTCTCTGCAGTTTTAACCATTTTCTTCCAAAATTATCAAGCACCCAGGAGGAGGCTTAGAGAAAAAATAAAGTAAATATCTCTATGATTAACATTGTGAAGACCAAGCTGAGACTTCCTGGATAGCTGTTAAATGGCCCACGAAGAGTTGTTGGTGATGGTTTCCTATGTTCCCCCACCTCTCTTTGCTTTTTTCATTTAGTTTTCTCAAGTTTTCTCCTGTATCCTTTTATCATTTCCTTTTTTACTTTCTCTTGACTGCACCTTAGGCTTAGATATAATTGCAACTTTATGTGCTTTTAAAAGGCAACTGAGTCTAAAATGCTGGAGAGACCGTAAGGGGTCCACTATCAAATCTCAGGGAGAAGGCTGTAAGTTGTTTAGTTTTCATTAGGAAATCATGTGCCTTTTTCATGCCTTTATTGTTGCACTTACCAGTTATCACTTCTTGTCTTGTATTATAAATAATTGGTTGTCTGTTTTCATCCTCTCTAAATATGTAAATGAATGATGAGCAGAAATTGAACTTAGAAATATTTATACTTACCAGATATTTTTGGATTCAACAGAGGTTCAATATTATACACTTTAATTAAATGAACAAAACTGAAGATGACAAATACTTAGCAAGCTAGCTACCATTCTTTTATGCTGGGCTCTAGGCAGACATCCCACAGCACAGAACTCCTTTCAGCTGGGCTGGGGCTGGACCTTAGCCTCCCTAACCTCGCATTTCAGAAGATGTGATTGATTTATTAGACTTGGCATTCTTTTTTAAAAATTTAATTAATTAATTAATTTGGGGGAGTAATTATGTTTACTTATTTATTTTTAGAGGAGGTACTGGGGATTGAACCCAGGACCTTGTGTATGCTAAGCATATGCTCTATAGTTTGAACTATACCCTGCCCCCTAGACTTGGCATTCTAAATAAAACATGACTGCCATCCTTCTCTTAACTGAGATGAATTCAGGTATTAAAAATTACTTTACTCTGTAGCTCTGGTCTACATTGAGGAAATTGCCAAAGATACAAGTGAGTTGCAGCCAAAATGAGAAAACTGCTGGTGGTGGCATCTGTTGGCTCTCTTTCTCTTTCTCTCCTATCATAAACTAGATCCTGCTTTCCTCCTTTTATCTTTATTAATAATCAAAATATAAAAAGCCCTTTTCTGGAAGTGTTGTCTTTGGGAGTCTATCATACCTCTGATTCAAAGGCAACCCTTCCCTTTAAAGCCTTACCTGAAGCTTAATTGCTATTAATTTGCCATCATCTGTCCTTATGTCCCAGAGGGCAGTCAGTTTCCCAGGCATCCCAGAAATCAGTATCCAAATTGTGAGAGGAGAAAAATCTCAAAATTATATTCCATGGTCGTACCTGAACCCATCTTCCATGAAGAGGAGTGAGACCTCACAATAGGCTTAGACCAGTCAGCAGATTCAGTCCCTCCAATTATTGTTGGAAGCTAATCCCTGAAAATCTTGGCCATTTGGAGGGGAGTGAACAAAATGGGGTTTAGTTAGAAGGAAGAAGAGGGGGAGATTAGATAAGCAGTGGACAGAGTCTGTTACATGGCAGCGATGTGACCATGAAGATTTTGATGGTGTGGAGTCAATTATTGAATGTATTTTGAGAGCATCATATCCTCAGTCCTATATTTTGCCATCCCTTGTGGAATGAAAAAGAAACTTGATCATCTCTTAGGCCCAATTTTCAGGGATTATATTTGTGGCTTAATAGCCTATTGATATGGACTTGGACATGAATTTTATTATGTTTGTATTTGATGGTGTTGATGTGAGAATCATTTTCTGTAATACAGGAAATTACATAGGGACTCTTTTCCTGAGAGTTAGGCTCTAGTCTAAATAGCCTTTATTTTTTTTCAGATGAGAAATAGTTTTGAAGATGAAATAGTTGATCATTATAGGAGCTCTATATATGAAACTGATCATGTTTTATCAAATATAATAGAAAACTCCATTACACAGTAATATCTTCAGAAATACAACTAGGTGATAGATTTAGTATTTGTAAAGACTAATTATAGCATATTTAAACTTAAACTGAATAATATATCTACACCATCTATATCTACTTAAATTGTGCACAATCTGTATTAAGTTCTGTTTGGCAATTTTTACTAAAATGTTGTCATTGCAGTTCTGTGCCTTGTCATATTTTAATCTACTTTTGGGTACATTTAGGAAATTGCTTTGAAGTGTGGTAATATGCCTATAGAACCCCATTACAATGATTTGCAAATAATGTCACTACCACTATTGCAGTCTCCACTTGGAAAAGTATCTTACCTAGGAAATCTCTCTTAAGGCAAGCAATAAACAATTTCATTAGAAATAGTTTTTTTTTAATGGTACATTTCACAGTTATTCCCGGGCTTTTTGTCATCTTTGTAAATTTGCAAGAACCTGGATGATCAGTTGTCTTCAATTATTTTGTGTCCTCTACAATATGACTGAGTCTTTCTAAGCATCAAAACCTGGCCCATCATGGGACAGGTTTGGATAGCCTTACTATAATAGTCTTCTGTCTACCCATTCAACATAAACTTAGAAGGTCGAATGAATTACTTACCACATTCCTTATAAACTTTCTGTGGCCTCCATATGAGGCTGAACCAGGGGCCCACTGGATAGAATGACTTGCGAAAAAACCATTTTGGATTTTTAGAACTAAAAGAAGGGGGAGAATCTGCATCATTTGAGCTTCGATGACTAGATTCACGTCCATCTGTGATGAGTTTGTGGTGTGAGTGGGAGGCTGAGGGGAAACAGCCTGCTTTTTCTTCTCTTGTATTCACGTGGAACCATCCATGTTTGCACCTCCCAGACAACGTGAAAATATCTCCAGCTAGTGGAATAGCAGCCTCTTTCCTACTGTCTTTGACTTTTCATTCAGCTGTTTTTGAAATGACTCTTAAAAAAGTGAAAGATTAAAGGAAGCAGGCTGCCACGTACCTGAAAGAAAGCAGCTTTTCGAGCTGAGCTTATATTATAAGCTTATAAACAAGGGCTCAGGCTTCAACAGAAAAAGGAAGGATGAAAGGGCCAAGGAATTCCTCTGTCCTCTGTACTAAGAGGATGTAGCTTCCTTGTTAAAGGAAAAAATGAATAGAAAGAACCTCTCTTGGCTTCAAATTGTGCAGAGAAGAAGGAAGATGAACTTTCAGACATATGTGAAGAGTAGAATATTTTCTCCAGCATGATTGCTTTAGACTGTGTTAAGCCACCGTTCTCTGGGCCATCCTGCATACTATGTCAAGGGCAAGACTAAGGAGAAAAGGGGAGGTCACATGTGTGGGCTTTTCTTATAATTGTTCCTAGGTTCCCAGTCAATCCAAATTTGGAGATGAGAAAGACATTTCTCAGTGCACCCATGCGTGTCAGCTCGTTTCTTGCTATCCCCTTTCTATCTGATACAGCTGTACTTCCACCTTTGTTTCTCCTTGTGCCCTTCAAGTTAACTTTGCATATAGAATAGATGCTTTTCTGCCAGATGCTAGCCTCTCCCAGCATTCAGCCCAAGGTTTCAATATTGCTTAGAGCATGAATGAAGGACATCTTGGTATGATGAGAGAAGCTCTGTGAACAGTTACAGCTCCATTTTCTGACACTTCTGCTTCAGGAAGACTATTTTACATCTCCCCAAAATAACCTTGTATAGTCACTTCTAACCTTGGAGCATCTTCCTCACATAAGTCAGAATTATTTTGCTCTACTCATCTTCAGTATTTTATCTTGGTTCTCACAGACAGTTAGGTTCCATTTGAATATATTATTCACATGTTGTGTTCCTCCTAGCAAGGCAGAAATTGTTGGGATACTATTCTTGAACCATTAGGAAAGATTTCTCTCATTCTGATATTCATCACTACCTTTATTATTACCACAATAGCAAGGCATAATCTTGCCCAAAAGGGACATTATTATTTTACATTTATAACTGGAAATACCTGTCATATGAAATGCTGAAGGCATCCTTTAATTATTGTTGTTTCTTTCTGATAAGCAAGAAAGCGAGACTGTATGATTGATACCTGTGTCTGTGCCACATGACCATTCTAATTACATGAAAAAATGGTTCTAGTTTAAATTAGTGGGTATCTGGCATAATTCAGGCTTTGTTAAGAACAAATACCTCTGGCAACCCCACTGCCACAACAATTTACATTTCAATTAGTTTTATGACTAGTTTTTCCAAATAAGAAGTACTAGAAAGGAACAACAGCAAATTCTGAGAAGGAGCAATTTAAACTTTTTACTTCCATTATGACTATTTTTAAACTTAAGCAGCCAACCTACAGGATGGTTAGGGACATTACTAGAAAGTACTTATCTGAATGAGGGCTACTGAAAAGAGGGATTCATAATTTATGAATAAGAGAGCAAAGAATATCATGGATATGGATAATATGTATTACCCAGAGATGATAAACTCTGTTTGCAAACTCTGTATTCTCCTAAAATATCTTCTCAACTGAGAGGCAATGCTCATATCACACACAATGTGCAGATATTTTGGGTATTGAATTAAGAGGTGCAGTATAACTGCTATGCTGCTATGTATAAAATAGGTAAGCAACAAGGGTATACTATATAGCATAGAGAATTTTAACTGTTAACTTGTAGTAACTCTTAATAGAGTATAATCTGTAAAAATAATGAATTGTGCTGTACACTTGAAATGAATATAATATTGTATTCAATTATACTTCAATTACAAAAAGATATTTTGCTAATTTGGGGAAATTCCCATGAATTTTTTTGTTGAGACTTGATCTATATGTCACATATTTTACTTCTAACTAGTACTCTTAAATGACTGATTTGGCATGTTGAGTTGAAACCAAAATATTTTTTTAAGATACAAGTTGAATATCATTTCAGTAACTTCCCCATTGTCTTAAATGTATAAATTTGGAGCATCACTTGCTAACATCAATCATGACCATTATGAATTGCTCCAAATATTTCTTGCATTTTTAACATGCATTTGCCTAATGCCAGTCCCTGCCACATGACATGGCTTGAAAATATGTAGGAGAGTTTAGGTGGAATGTAAGAAAAAACCCTGCTATTTGTTCATTTTTGAACCAGTATGTTAGGAGGTGGTGAGAGATGTAGGAGGTGGTAAGGACTGTGGCAGGAGGGATAGGTTCATGCTGCTAAATGTTTAATTTCATGTCTATGAAGAACAGGTGCACAAGGGGAAGGACTAACTTATCTGCTCTCACTTCATTGATTTTTCAGTGAATAGACCATGAACTGTTTCCAGCTCATTCATAACATCTGTGTCACCGTCACCTCACCTGTCATAAGGACATAAAAGTGAATTAAGTAAGTGCTCTTTTTTTTTGTTTTTGTTGAGTAGAGCTTGTCATTTGCTGCCTGTCAAACTGAGTTGAAACTCTGGGAAGCTCTGGGTTCTCTGAGTTCATTGACTGGCTTATGTGTTTGTTCAGCTGCTGTAGATTGCCTTGTTACCAAGTAAATGCGTTGATTTTAAATCTTAAAAAAGAAAAGTAACCAACCTCTGGAATAGATCTGTTTATTTAAAAAGCTTTCTTCCTTTAACCACAGGCCTGGACATTTTCTTGAAAGTGAACTGTATAACTCTTTTTAAATATAGGGGGTTTTGGGGGGGGGGCTGTTTTTTAGCCTTGAAGATGATGTTGTCATAAAGAATGTCTAGAGAATGGTTATCAAAGAATTAATTATGGAAGGTTTTCTGGAGAATACAGTATATATGTTTAATGTTACAACAGTGTTTCCCAGACTAAGTTTCCTGCATCACAGTGTTCCTCAAGAGTTAATAAGGTGTTCAGAAACTTGAAGGAGAAGCCAGTTGTTGCTCTAGCTCCTTTAAATTTCAATTTTGACTTAGTTTAGAATATCAAAGCATTGTGGTTTTGGAATACAATTATTTTGGCTTTCATTGAGTTATAATTTGGTTATAGCCACTGTCTTCATTGCAGGGTCTTCTGGAATAGACTTTTGAAAGTCATTGCTGAGTGTACTTCAGGAATGTTGTTGAGAACCTGATTTATTATAGTCACATTAGGTCCTTTAGGAGGACCCATGAGAAGTTCCCTCAGATCTCACTGTCAAGTGCATTTGTTTTTCTTTCCTTTGAAGAAAGATGTTATTATTCACTGTTAAGTATTTTTAAATTCTTACAAGGACTATAAACTGAGTATTTGAATGGGCTTTTACTTTACACTGAGTACCAGCAAGCTCAGAGTCACATTTGCCGCTTATCTCTATTAAAACTTCTAGAGCTTTTGATGTATCTTTGGTATACTTCTAGCTTCATTTTCTTTTTCCTAAGTTTATTTTACTGTCTCGCAATCTTCTTCAAAGATTTAAACTAGTTTTATTGCATATATCTGTGTAGAGTGATATATATCTTTTTGGAATGGGATGGAGCTATAAGTACAGTATGATTTTACACTTATTCTTACTAACTCTACTTGATTCTGAGCTTTCCCATGACAACCTTCACATCTTAATCACATGTTACGTTATTTCTGTCTCAGATAAACACGTTCCCTTGTTCATAATACACATTGTATTCATGTGTTTACCTGTTATGTTTCAGTCACCATTATAGGCACTGAAGAGACAGTAGTACTGCATGGAGTGTGTCCTAGGGGAACTGGAGAATGGAGTTGCCATTTACTGGGATGAGGAAGCTGCAGGAGCAGGAGTTTGGGGCAGGAGTGGAAAATTAAGAGAGCAGTTTGGGACAAGTTAAGTTCGAGATGAACATAGTTGTAATTATATTTTCTTAAGAACTCTTCTGGTCCCATTTACAAGCAATGAATCACATCTAAGAAGCAGAGGTATAGATTTAGGATCTTAGTCAGTGACATTTTCCCTCTTCTTTTGATGGACAGTTAGCATCTAACTTGTCATAGCATGTCAAATACATCATCACCTCTGAATCCAGGTCTCAGATCCTTGATTCCTAAAGAAGACAATGAATTTGCAATGGTGTTGGGGTGGGTCCTCCCCTGGCCTTAACCCCTTCATTGTTAGAAATCGGGAAAAATCTGTGGATTCCAGCTAAACGCAACATATCATCATTGGTAGAAATGAACACAGAACTCCAGGGCTCAGCATGCTCTGTTTTCTCCTATTCACAAAGCATTCACAGTCCCCTCCCCCACCACTTTTTTTAGCCTCAGGGCAGGACTAAGATGATGCCAGTGAGGCACTGACCTCAGGGGTCAAAATTAAGGATACATATGATTTGAATGTAATACTTAAAAACATAAAAGTTAATGCAGAAATTCATGGATTTAGGAACAGTGCTGTGCCTAGCCATGTTAGAGTCTGAAGCAAAAGGAAAAATCAGTAGCACTAATCTTGTTTTCATTTAAAATTCTGATCATTTGTTTATCATAGACTTTTTATTTGACGCATCCTTAAATTTTGCCCCTGAAAGCCAGTGCCTTATTCTCCCCTGGCCCTAGTCCCAACTCTATCAAGACTAATCTATTTGCTTTTAATTCCTGTTTTTATCACTTACAGCAGGAATACCAGATCTCATCCTCTGGACTGTCAGCCTTCCTTTTGTCTCACTCCATCCTACTTCTCCTTAACTATCACCCTGCCTTCTGGAATTCATGGTTAATCAAGCGGTTATATGAGTTATATTAAGAGCTTATATCTGTCATACTTTCAAGCTGTTCTCTTGTTCTCTCAAGCTTTTTTATCTTTTGCCCTGATTCTCCTCTTTCCATTTTTGCCCTCTCGAGTGATAGATGTTTTCTTTCCCACATTTTTAATAATATCTAACTTGAGATGGGATAAAAGTCTTTGCTTATTATGACTGCTTCTAGACACTTTCGTCTTTCTCCCTATAATCACGAAGTTTTGAATATCATGTGATCAAAACATGTCACAAACTACCCCTTTTAAAAATTAAAACAAAAATTTTCCCTAGTCATCCACTGGCCTCAACATCCATTCCCCTTGGTTCTGAAAGATGTGAGCTCCTTTTCAGCTGTGAAGTTCCTTGGTGACTTCAATATTCACTTAGATGATTCCTCTAATATACTGGCCTCAAACTTCTTTGCCCACTTCCTCTCCAATGATCTTGTCTTTCACCCTTCCGCAGCCATTCAATCCCTAGATGACATCATCACTATTACAGAAAGTAACATCTTTATAGCTTTAATTTCAGGTGTCCCACTTTCCAAGTATTTCTTTATATCTTTCCATCTCACCTTTTCTAGTACCCCCAATTCAACAATACTGTGAGCTTATTGACATAATCTATAGATCTTTCCACTTATTTACCCTCCTTCATCACCCTCTATAGATGCTTCTTTACCCAAGTTAGATTCTGTCATTGGGGATTAGATCTCTCCTTTACATATGTCTCCAACTTCCTTACTCATCTCACTTTACCATACTTGCCTGGCAAAATTTCAAACCTGGCTAAATACTTCTGTCTATATTGTCCCTGCACCTGCACAGCAAATGTAGTTGGGGCAATATACAAAACCAGGCTTTCTGGTCTCACTCTAAGTCCATGAACGTCTAATCTTGAGTGGACTCTCAGTGCTACTGAGCCATCCTCCTTTACTGCCCTAGTTCATGCATTCTCACTCTGCTAGGCCAGTTTTTCCTACCTTCTCTCTTTTCAAAAACTTCCAGTCTTCTATCCTCATTCTTAACTGATTACTTTGCTTTAGTTTAATACACTGAGAAAATAATGAAAATCAGAAGACAATGTCTGCAGGTTCTCTTTACAACATCTACCTATTTACCTGCATTTGCATCTATTCATTATGCTTTTCATCTCCTGTGAATGAACTGACCACTGACCATTCTCTTTGTAAAGGTGAACCATCCACTTGGGCATCTACTTTCCTCTCACCTGGTCAAAATACCAGTGTGGACATTTTCTTCCTGCTCTCTGATTCAAATATTTTCTCCTTTTAAACTTACTAACCAGTTTATAAATATCTGCAATTTCTCCCAAATTTAAACAAACAAAATCAAAACCAAAAAACTTCCTTAGTCTCCTCATTCTCCTCTAGTTTCTTATAATTTCATTGTTACCGTTTAGAAACTAACAGTTGAAATCAGTGTCTATACCTATTGCGTCTCTCTTGAAAACTTCTCAGTCAGGGTCTTGCTTCCATCCACTACTCTACCAAAACTGTTCTTTTCAAGGCACAAAATTTTATTCCTTTGTTAAACCCAGTAATCAATTCTAAATCTTGATCTTTCTTGACCTATCAGCTGCACTTGACCTAATTTTCAACCTTCCTCTTTTTTTCAACCTTCTACACCAGCTTCCTAGAACACCACTCTTCTGGTTTTACTCCTAACTCACTGCCACCCCTTTGTTTACTCTTTCTTGTCTCCTCAGACTTTAAATATTGGTGTACCCCTGGTTCAATCCTCAGAATTCCATTTCTCTTTCTCACATAGTCTCTTGGTAATACCATTTACTTTCATAATTTTTATTACCATTTTTCTACAGTAGAATTCCAAAATCTATCTTTAGCCCAGGCATCTTTAGTCTATTTGAATGTCTGGTAAGCATCTAAAACTCAAAGTAAATTCCTGATCAAGCCCCCAGCCCTGCCCCGCTCATAATGGAATCATTTCAGTCCTCTCCATCTTAGTAAATCGTGACTTTACTTTCCAGTTTCTCAGGCCAAAATCCTTAGAGTCATCTCTTACATGCCACATACAATGCATGAGCAAATCCTACCTTAAAATATATTCCACTTCTGAGGACACTTCACCATTCTCATTGCTTTTATCTTGGGCCAAGTCAACATTCTCTCTTGCCTGGATAGACTCCTTAATATTCCTCTTCTTCTCTTCCCCTCCTACAGTCTAACATGACACAGGAGTCAAAATGATACCTGAAAATAACGTATCAGGTGGTATCATATCTCTGCTCTACCTACTCCTTGACTTCTATCCCCCTCAGAGTAGAGCCAAGCTACTCAGAATGACATATAGCAGCCAACATGATTTGCTCTCCCACAACTTCCTTGGCCTTACCTTCTGCTATTATCCCTCTTGATCATTCATCCAGATAGTCAGTAATGCTCCCATCATCTCAAGTCCTTTGCTCTTGTTTTACCCTCTGCTTTGACAGTTCTTCTCCAAGATACTGCATGGCTTGTTTTCTGTCTCCTTCAAGTACTGTCTCCTTGAGTGATATTTCCTTAAGTATCTTTTAAAAAATTATATTGACCCAGACTTCCTATTCCATTTTCCTTCTTTATTTTTCTTAAAACCTGTCATCACAATTTGACTATTATAGTTTAAAATATTTATTTGTTTATTATTCTCTTCTTTCCCCTTTCTCCCTAAACACTAACAAGAGACAAAATATCTATGAGGGCAGGGATTTGGGTCTATTTTTTTCCCTCCTAAAATCCAACACTATGAATAGTGCTTGGCAATATGTTTAATAAACAGTTTTTCAACAAGTTGGTAAGTGTGTGTGTGTGTGTGTGTGTATAGATATGTATATTTATATCTGTGTATATCTATGTATCTCCACATATTGTTTCTTTAGGACCAACATATTAGTTTTCCTTTATGCATTGGCCAATGGCACCAAAACATGAGATGAAAAGAAAGACACATCTTTCTGCTGTCAACAGTCTGGTGAGAAAGAAGCCTGAGCAGTGTATTATACAATTTAGAGATACAGCTTATTTTCCCATGTCACACACCCATAGCTACAGTGCTTTTATTATTTGCTGTAAATACTAATACTTTAACACTGAAGACGTTTATGTATATGCAGTCACCTATGTTAGGTTTTCTAGATGATATTAGACTAAGAGTGACAAACTCACAAGCCTTGAGAGTTCAGGGAAGAAACATAAATTTGTGAAGAAGGGCAACTGGAAAAACAGGGAATGCTTTTCCCATCTCAAGTGGACAGCTGGTACTCAGACTGAGCCAGTAATTGCTGTATATTTATTTGAGTTCAGTGTCACCATATCTTCAGGTTTTCAAAAAAAGTTGAAAATACAAATTCCTATCTCGAATCTCCTCACGTTTCAAACTTGGCGATAAATTAAAAATTTGAAAAAACCCTCTGGTGCCCACCAAGGATCTCTGCAAGTTGGATTTGGTTCCTGGGCCTCCCGCTTGCATTCTTTGCTTTTAGGTCTCGTATGCCCTGCTGGGTAGTCCCAACCACTTCTAGTAATAAAGGCCTGCTGACAAGGTGTGGGCAGAAAGCCTCCTTCCTCCTTGCCCAGGGCTTATGGTATTTCCAGATTGTGAGCAAATGCATACAAAGTCTCTGACATGAACTTCATTCTAGATTATTAAGATACCTTCAAGAACTGTAAAGCAGGTCTTCTTCGGGTAAAATTAGGATTTCCGGTATTCGGTAAGACTTTAGTTTATTGGACTTTATAAAGTTGTCCCATTACCATGTGCTTTCTTCTCATCAGTATAATTCTAGATCATTCATTCACTTGTTTATTCAATAAATATTTAGTGAGGGTCTGTTACATGCCACACAGCATACTGGATGCTGTGTAAGTGCTCAGTGACAAGCAGTATTTGATTAGACAGACAGTCAATATCTGTTCTCATCTTTCTTAGTAACAGCACCAGTATAATTTGGGGTGATAATATCTAGCCAGTGAGGACACTTCCTGTCACGCTTGCATTTTGTTGTGGACATGTGACTAAGCTCTATCTGTTGAGGTTGTTACGTGTTGAATTGTTTCCCCTAAAAAGATATGTTAAATTCCTAAACCCTAGTACCTCACAGTGTGACCTTATTTGGAAATAGGGTTGTTGCATATGTAATAAGTTAAGATGAGCTTATGCTGGATTAGGTGGGGACCTCAATCCAATGACCGGTGTCCTCAAAGAACACAAAGAATTGATGGCCACACCAGAAGCTAGGAAGAGGCTAGGAAGGAAGGACGCTACCAGGGATCTCAGAAGGAGCATGGCCCTGCTAATGCCTTCATTTCAGACTTCTAGACTCCAGAATCATGAGACATAAATTTCTTTTTTCTTTTTTAGTATACCCAGTTTGCCATACTTTGTTACAGAAGCCCTAGGAAACTAAAACAGAGCTATAAACAAAAGTAGTCAGTTGGGATTTCTGGTAACACTCCTTTTTAAAAGTTGTACATTGAGTTAGAAATATGGACCTGTTAATAATTTGAGCCCCAGCTGACATGTTGAACCATGTGGCATATCTGAGGATGAGGTATACACACTAAGGATGGTAGAGAAGAAATGTAGAAGTAGTCTGGGACTTGGTGGTATTGTGAACTGTTTTTCTGGCCCTGGAAGCCCTACCTCTGGCCTTCTTTTATGTGAGATTTAAATAGACTTGTGTGGTTTAAGTGTGCCATTTGGACTTCATGTTATATGCAGCCACATCTAGTCCTGACTAATATACTGGTCTTAAAACAGATGTGAGTATAGTGCAGAGGAGTCTCATGGGTGAAGGCAGGCAGCAAATTTAAGAAATCCTTCATGGAAGGGGAAGTCTTTGAACTGGGAGAAGAAAGGAAGAGATGGAATTGGGAAAGCAACCCAAATTAAGTTCATCTATGTTATTATAATATTTCCTGGTGACTTGACTGATATCAGCTACTAGAGTGACATAGAAAATTACCTTATGGTCATGTTTACTATTGGGTGCAAGTACCTGCTTTGGACATTAGCCAGACATTAGCAACGCACTGGTTTTGAGACCCAGCATGTCTAGGTTGGAATGTTTTCTCTCTGGTTCTCAGTAACTGTATTGTGACTTGTTACCTAATACATCTGAGCATCAGTTTTCTCATCTATAAAATCTGAATAAAAACATCTGACACCCAGGATCTTATAAGGACTAACTGGGGTGGCATGTGTACAGGGGTTAATGAGGAATAAATGAGATAGTTCATCTGAGAATGACTGAAGTATAAAGGAGATATGAAGAATAAATTAAGACAAGTAGAAGTACCTTAACATCTTGTCTTTTATACAACAGATAGTCAATAAATATTATTTCCCCTCTATTCTTTCATTTACCAATTTTTCCGCTGCAATATTAAGTAAGTCAAAGAATTTAGACTGTTAGGGGAAGGAGGAAATAATTCTTAATACAGTTGTCCTTATGTTTTGCTGTGTGTAGCATATCATTTTGTACTATACTAAAAGGCCAACATTGTGTGTTTAAGTTATGGCTTCAACAAGGATACTTTAGGGAAACAGAGCTTCTGAGACCTACTCAGTTCATTCAGCTCAAGGGTATATTATCGTTTAGGTATCAAGTGGAAACCTTTAATACAAGAAGGGACTTCTTTAAAATATCCTGGGGAAAAAGCTGTATGCTTAACCTTAGCAAACTGAAATTTTTTCACTTGCATCTTTTTATGAAAAATTTTATAGAAACAGCTTAGCTTCCAATAGAAATAACATCGTTACTCTTAGATATAGCTTAGCCATTTAGTCAACATGATTAGATTCGGATATCTCCCAAATATTACACACACACGCACACGCACACACACACACACACGCACGCTTTTTTCTATTACACTTTCTTTCTCCTAGCATACCTCAGGACATAGAAGTTATCATAGGATCCTTAGAATATGTCACACGTCCCCATTCCATTCAATTGCTTCCTCTTTCTTTCCCACCCTGGTCTTAAGAGTTTCCTACACTTTGGGGGAAGGGTATAGCTCAAGTGGTAGAGGGCATGCTCAGCACACAAGATGCCCCGGGTTCAATCCCTGCTACCTCCTCCAAGCGGAAATCAATGAAGAAACCTAATTAACTCTCCCTCAGAAAGAATTTCCTACATTTTGAGGTCAATTCCTTTCCTGGATTAGAAATCTATAAAGAATTTGTGACTTGGATCATACAGTAATATTTTTTTTTTTGGATTAATGATAAATTTGCCCAGTTATCCTCTTTAGATCACCGTTTCAGGTACCCAAATGAATGGCCACATGGTTCTGATTTTGAAACCACTTGTTTGTTCCTGTTACAGTTTCCTCTATTTTCTGCAATTTCAGTCACCCTTACTTAAAGCCCTAGCCCCACTCTCGCTTATAGAAATAGTTTGGCTCCCAGTAGTAGAAAGGTAGTCACTTTTAGACCTATAGAATCTATATTAAGCCAGCTAGCTATGTTATGGTCTTTTTCTGACTGGTTACATGGTTCTAATTATCAGGCCATATACTACAGTTAACTAGGTTTCCATTTCATTATATTTGACCTGAGTGCATTTCTTGGTTTTAGAAGTCTTATGGAGTCTGTGCACTTCACTGGGGAGGTGGCATTCTGACTGTGTATCCTAGGGCACTTTTTTGTGTTTCATTTACCCAACACTGTTTTCTGACCTGTATTCTTACTGCAAGATGTTAGAACCCACTTCTTGGTCACCATGAGTGTACTTGACATTGACTACTTGTCTCTAGCCATAGCTGATGGTAGGGCTCATCTTGCCTGCCTGCCCAGTACCCCAAGCCGTCTGCCTCTAACTGGACACATACTATTGATGGCTGAACCCATGCTCTGACTTTTCTGCCTTAATTGCTTTTCCTGAACTGGATCCTGTAACTTTCAAGTCAGTACTCTGAAGTCCTGTAGTAAGAATAGAGGATAATGAGCTTGAATAATTTAATGGTTGGTTTTCTGTGAAGAAAGGAGTGAAAAATTTAAAATGTTAAACTGTAGCCAAGCAGTGTCCAAATGTGGCCTTTGGCAAAATTATAATTCAAGTCAAGTTTATTTAGATCATTTTTTTGCCTCCTCATCAAGTGACCCCTTTCTTTTTTCTCTTTTTTTCTTCAAAAATTCTGATCTTTAGCTGCCCCAGGTCATCCCAATTGGAAACTGATAAGAAAACTTTAGGTATTAATGATAACATGTTAAATCTTCTAGAATATTTGCATGATAAAAGAGCACCACAGAAAGGATCTTTGAGAGTAGATTTTAAGACTTTGTGTCCCACCTCAACTGCATTACTTTATAAAAAATCTCCCATGCTTTTGGATTCAAGTGACTGAATTGATTAACAAAAAATTAGGACTACAAATATATAGTTATTGACTTTTTTATCTTAAAAAGAATGATATTTACTGAAATGTATCATGTATGATTTTCTAGTTGACAGGAAATTTTAATTAAAAAAAATAGAGAGGGCATCATCTTAAAATAAAGAAGTGTTTTTCAAGAAAGGACATATGTTGTTAACTTTGAATGCAGAAATTTTACATGAAACTTCATTTTGCATGTGCTTTTGTGCTAAAAGTACTTCAAACTGACATAGTTTCATAGGAATAAAAATAAAAGAAGGAAAAAAAATGAAAACCAAATGTTCATTTTTTTCCAGGACACTAATTGTTTTAGTCACAATCATTGTTGAAAATCTAGCTTGATGTGTGTTTATGATGACAGTGTTGAACTTCATCTAGAGTCCTGTGCTTCTGTAAAGTAAGGATGGTTGGAAAATTCCCTCCCAACCCCCGTCTTCTGTTCTGACAGATTGCTAGGTTAACAACAGACCATCCTGCCCCGGCATATTCCAAGACAAGAGTCACCTCCACCTCTCCTCAGTGACGCCCATGTTTTATAAAATCCCAGCTTTTCTCTCTCTTCTTTTAGGCATTTCTCATTAATGAATATTTTCCCGCTAGTGCAAGAGCCTGAATAAAATTATCTTAATTATCTGGTGCATTTTGTCTTTCACAATGAAAATATCCAACCTCATCTACCTCCTCCTTACCCATTTCTGTTGTAATCAATTTGGTGTTTGCTGTGGGGTCAGAGAAGTCAAGGAACAACTGCTTTGTCCCCTTTCTCTTTGATGAAAATCTGAAAGAATTAACAGAAATCAGTAAAAACAGTTACGTGCTTAGGAGAAAGATTAGATGGGGATGGGTAGGAGCAAGCCTTCTCAGGGTACATACATTGTTTAAAACAGCATTTTGATTTCTGAAAGAGGAAAAAAGATGGGCAGGGAGAGTGTCTACTGCTGACTCCAGGTGTAACTGTTATTTACCCAACACAGAGCAGACAGGTATTTTCCTGATGGGGATGTCATGTGTCCCGGTGAAGTTTTGTTTATGTTTTTGGTTTTTCTGGAGTTGTTGGGGGAAGGCTTTTGTGAGCAGAAAATAAATGAATGATTGTTACTTGAGATTTTAAGTTAGAATTAATTTTTATTAAAGGAATAGTTTAAAACCTGTTTTTTCTTACACCTTTAAATTCAGTGTCCACATGTGATTATACTATTTGTTAATCTAGTAAACTTTAAGGATCACTATGAGGTGGTAATAATTTTCAATCAGTTCAAATTGAAATGAATAAACTTAGTCAGGTTTGTTTTAAACTTAGTCCATTAAATTCCACTGAACCTTTAAAAAATATGTTTAAATTCTTTCATCCTTCGATTTTACAAAGTACAAAGTAAATTTGATCATCTAGATACCTAAGGCTTGCCAGGGTTGAGAGATACAGTCTCACTAAGGAAATAGCTATACTATTCCGGGTAAGTTGGAGCTTCCCATCCCATGAGAACTAGGACAGCTTGTTGACTAGAGGGCTTTCTGCTTGGATGCTGAATAAACCCAGTTCATCTTGCACCACTGAGACAATGTGCATTCTTGATTCTAGTTGCTTTTACAATAGGCATTCTTAGTCTAAACGGTTTAGATTCAATTGGTTTCTGTTGGGTTTCCATCCCATCCACCAAATATTTTTCATGAGTTGAGTTTTCAACATTTCTAAGAGGTAGCAGATAACTTCCTTTAACCAGTCTTTCTCTGATTAATGAATGCAAGATTATTTTTATATTCTTCTTCTATGACTGGCCACAGCAATTTTGTGGATATTAAAAAAGACCTCTTATTGGATTCTGCATATCTCCCATGATTTGGTCTGTAAGACCAGCTTCTAAGATCTCATGATTATATCATCGATTTACACATACTTCTTCATAGGCTAGTGTTTGTAATTCACTGGAGAAATCTACCACAGCCTCAGCCAGTGTGGAAACCCAAGAGTCCAAGATTCTAAAATGAAGAGAAGACGGGGAAACATAGAGTGTAACCTAATTGCCAGCATCATCTTTGGTTGTTTACCAACGAAAGTCTCCGGTTCTTTAACAGTGTAATACCTATCACAGGATGTGTGATAAAAACTCAGTGAGATCATATGCTTGGAAAGCATAGGGATTTCTTTTTTTTTTTTTTTTCTTTTTTTTACAAATAAAAGTCAGGAAGCCTATGATTACCATATTTATGTTTTTCATCATTTAGATTAAAAAATAATAATTCTTTTATGAGTAAACTAATGATGTAGATTTTGTTTTTAAGAGATTTATTATAAATGAAAGAAAGATTGCATAGAAAACCCCATACAAAAAGAGGAGTCCTTCAAATTTTGTGAGTGAGTGTATATCACAGAAGGAAATGGTCTTGGGTAATAAAACAACCCAACTCTGGTGTATAGACTGTGTGACACAAAATATGTATTGCTTCTGAAGTAAATTAAATATGACTTAGGAGAATGAGCTAAAGAGACAATTTCTGGGACCGAGAGGCTAGAACCTTTTACAATAAATAAAATAAATCCTAACAAGTGCTCTTTTTTCCCCCTTTCAGGCCTTTCCTATTAAAGTGATAAATGCTTACAAAACAGATACTCAGCTATATAACCAAATAGATTGAATAGGGCTGAGGGACATTTCATAACAGTAATTTTGATTCTTCAAACTTTTGGAAACAAAACTACTTTGGGATAAATAATGAAATTCTAAGGCAGAATAGCATATGATGAAAAACATTTTAAATCCGTGATTTCTTTTTGAAGTTGTATCTTTTGGGATGCTCACGGTGAATCTCAAGAACGAGCTGAATTTACAGCCACAAAACAAACGTTCAGAAATCCTTGGCTGTCTGAGCCTGGCTGCCCTCACCCAGCCAGCTGGGCTATAAAACACCTGGGCTGATTCTGTTTATTCTGAGGGGAGGAGCAAAGTTCTGCAAAATAACACAGGAAGAGACTTCCCTAGGCAAAACTGATGTATTCAGAATTTTTTATCCTCTCATTGTCCTTGTGGCATCTGTTCTTTCTCAGCCTCCTATGCATTCCCAGTGCCCCCACAATCAGAGACTATAGTGATGATTCTTGATTATAGCATCAGTTCATCAACCCATTGCTTTATTAAAGGATTTGTCAGCGCCACCATCCATATAAACCTGTTGGTCATCTGTGCCACTCTCCCCTTACTCTGCTTTTTAGGTGAAAATAGGTTTTAATAAATTGATCATATGTAAGTTGTAATCTATCAGTGTCTTAGTCAGTTTGGGCTGCTAAACAAAATACCATAGACTGGGTGGCTTAAATAACAGAAATTTATTTCTCATAATTCTGGAGGCTGGAAGTCTAAGATCATGGTGCTGGCATGGTCTGGTTCTGGTAAGAGCCCACTTCCTGGCTTGCAGATGACTGCTTTCTTGCTATATCCTCATATGGCAGAGAGAGAGAGACAGGGAAAGTACACATTTTAGTCTCTTCCTCCTCTTATAAGGATACGATCCCATCATCTCACGGTCTTATCTAACCCTAATTATCTTCTGAAAGTCCCACCTCCAAATAGCATCACACTTGGGATTAGAGTTTCAATATGTGAATTTTCGTGGGCCACAAACATTCAATCCATAGCAATCAGTGTATGAGTTTTCATTTTCTGAAGCCACCTATTAAAGTCTCTCTAGGAAGTTGTCATAGCAGTATAATAGGTAGAGGTAGAGAAATGAGTAAGTAAGGGAGATAGTTTAGCAGATCTTTAGCTCCCTTCTAAATGTTTTTACCATTTGGAAGACATTCACCTGTCCGGAGCCGGTCCAGGATATGTAGGGTTCAGTCAATAAAGGCATGACATCTTTTTTCCATCTCATAAACAAAGGAAGCGTTCTGATCTGTTTGTCCTTGTGCTCAGCTATACTAGCAGAGAGCTGTAGCAAGTGAGTGCTTCTAATAGACTACACCCCTGCACATCCCAGCCAGAAGTCAGCAATTCGGCTTCTAAAGAGCTAAACACTGCCACTGTATGAGGACATTTCTTAAAGAGTGTGGATGCTTTTTTAATGTCGGCATAAGGGAGTGAGAAAGAGGATCTGGAGGATACAACATAAGGAACCAGGAAGTGAGTGCCAGGAACCATCTGAGCGGTGGGCAGGAGATTAGACTGGTAGGACTGGGGAAGGTAGGAGTCAGCAGTGGGAGAGGCAAGCTGAACAAGCAGCTCCAGCAGGGTTGTCTGGTACCCACAGCAGAAAGCGGCAGGGATCAGGAAACTGGAATAAAGCTGCCAAGCAAGGAAAGGGAGAAGGCAAGCCCAAAGCTAGTCTGAAGTCTCAAAGAAGGGGTCTGGAGATTTAGCGGGGATGGAAAAGTCAGGAGATGAGCAAGTAGGGTAGTAAGAACGTGGGCCAGAGCTGAGGAGAGGGATTTATTTAACTGATTTCCCAGGTCATTCTCTTGGCAGGAGGCAGTACGCAGTGGTAGGAGAAAGGACACTAGGTGTCTCCAGGCTGAGAGGGGGGCATTCAGAGGACAGCTGCTGGGAGGTAAACCCTGGTGTTCTGTGTAGCTAAGTCAGAGGTGACCTCATATCCCTTCCACCAATTATTAGTTGCCACAAACACTGCCTAAAGGAATGCTGCGTGATCAGGACATTCTGCCAGACTAGAGACAAATGTGAGCAGTGTCCCATGGAACTGCCCATTTCTGAGAATCAGAGAATCTCAGAGTTGGAAGGACCTGTGCCAGCAGCAGCTCTACTCAACTGAGATTGTCCTACTGACTTCCTGAAAGCTTTCCTTCCTAGAAGATAAGACCTCAGAGCCCACTGGAAGAATCCTGATCCTTATTTCTTTGTCTTTAGTATTGCTCTTTACCCAGAACATCCTAAAAGAAGAAAAGGAGTTATTTTGACTGCCTTGCAATAGATTTATTACCCAACGTAGGGCAGGGAACCTTTTGCTAGCATTCAGTCCACAGACATGTTTCCTTATGCATCTGTTTCCTAGGGTTGCCTTAACTAAGTACCACAAAGTGGGTAGCTCAGAACAGAAATTTGTTGGCTCACAGTTCTCTAGGCTGTGATTCCAAAACCAAGATGATGGCAAGGCCATGCTCCCTCTGAAACCTGGAGGGGTATTTTCCCTTGCCTTTTCCTACCCTCTGGTCATCTGCTGGCAATCTTTGGGATTTCTTGCCTTGTAGATGGACCCTTCCAATTCTCTGTCTTCACATGGTGTTCTCCCTGTATGTCTCTGTCTTCACATGGCCATCTTCTGTAAGGACACCAGTCATATTGAATTAGAGGCCCATTTTACTCCAGGAGGATCTCATCTTAACTGGTTGCATCTGCAAAGAACCTGTTTCCCAGAAAGATTACATTCTTAGGTAAAAGGGGTTAGAACTTCAACATACCTTTTTGGGGGGACAAAATTCAACCCATAACACTTTACATGAGAATTTTATGAATATGTGAAAGTACTCTGGTTTCAGCCCTAGTGTCACCAACACTACAATTGAATTGCATGAATTGAGGATAAAAAGAACTAATTTAATTTTTACAGAATTTTTCTCCAGTGTCAACTGAAGTCATTTTACAATAGTAGGATACATGGCCTCCTCTTACTGTTCACCCTGAATCCATAGTGAAGAAATATCTCACCAGCCTCCTTCTGTTAGAGACAATAATAGTGCATACTTCTCAGTCCAGGAGAGTTACTCAGTACTACAAAAGGGAATATGATTTAAGGATGATTTTCAGATTTCTCCAATTTGCTGCCCTGAGAAGTTTTAGTTCTAATTTTAGTTTAAAAATATCTAGCACTGGTCTCAAGGGTCAGGGTCAAATGGGAGATGGGCCATGGTGGTGCTCTGTTAAGGGCTGGCTGAATGTGTCCCCCCCAAATTCATATATTGAAGTCCTCACTCACAGTGTGATGGTTTTGGAGGATGGAGTCTTTGGGAGATACCTAAGTTTGGAATAGGTCTTAGAAGGTGGGGCCTTTATAAGGAGAGACATGAGAGAATTTGCTTGCTCTCTCTCTGCATGTGAGAATGCAGTGAGAAAGGCATCTGCAAGTTAGAAAGAGAGCTCTCACCAGAAACCCCCTGTACTGGCACCCTCAGCTTGGACCTCCAACCTCCAGAACTGTGAGAAGATACATTTCTGTGGTGTAAGTGACCCAGTCTGTGGTACCATGTGATGGCAGCCCAAGTAGACTATGATACGCTCTCTATTCCATGCTACCTCAGCACTATGGAAGCTATTAAATTACAAGTTCCTTGTGGGCAGTAGCTGGTTCTTTTATGCATGGTACACAGTAGTGCTTTACACAAGCCGCACATTTGTGTTACACTGCAAATGACCCTGTTTTAAAGACGAAGAAAGAAAGACTTGATGATCCTAAGATGAACTCAATCTCTCTCACAACCTGCCCTCGACCCCACCACCCTGCCCTGTGCCTGGTATCATCTCAGTGCCTTGGACATAACTTTGTTAAACTGAATACTGATTTATTCTGTCTGTGTAGTTATCACATGCACATTGTGGATAAAAAGGGGATTATGAGGGTTGTCAAGGGAAAATGCTATGGTTAGGGGTTTCCCTCTGGAGCTTACAACTGCTGTTATTACAGCTTTATAGATATCCATGTCTCATGAAATTCATAGAGAAAAGCAGAAGGTTGGAATGAGCAGGGGACAGATACCAGCAAGGGCAGGGGAGAGTCAGGGAGGAGGGAATGAACAGCTCTCGGTGATGGTGATGCAGAGGCAGGTGGGGTATCTAGAGGGAAGAATTGCAATTTCACAGCTTCATTATGCACGGCAGGGCTTTTGGCTCTGCTGTGGTTGTGTACTTTCATCCTCCTGGTTGGTTAGAAACCACAGACAGTTTCGTTCTGGCTTATGAGTGTGACGAAACGTTTCCCGGTGTGGACAAGCAAATGGAGGAAGTTTAATCAAGTGGCGGTAAGGGTCCTGAAGTACAAATAGGCTCTAACAAATTTGATATTAAAAAAAAATCCACTATCATGCAGGTTACCAATTGCATTCTTAGTTTTTCTTCATTATAAATAATATTCCAAGCCTAAGTATTTAGAGAGAGATTAGTCAGAGTAACAACACTCTCCTTGCCAGATGCTCACACAGGGTCTTCCTTGGCTATTTCTCTTGAAGCTCACAGAAGAAAGGGTAATTTTAATAGGATCAATGAGTTCTGGGAAGGAAAGTCTAAAGTTAGCTCTTGCACAGTCTTTGGAAATTGGGTGAATGGTTCATATTCTGGGGAAGCTGCGTAAGTTGGTAGTGACTCTGTTCTTGAGTGTCAGTGCTTATAAATCATGCTGATAGGTATCCTTGGGCGATGCGGAGGGATGAGGACTCTTCCACCCATCTGAGAATTTACAGTCTCCAGGTGGCTGGGATAATTTAGAATGAGTAGGGCTGGGAAGACTTCTTTTAAGTGGAAAATATTGAGGACTATTGAGGAGAGTGGTTCACTAAACATAATGTGCCTATGGACCACTCAGGTAAGTTGTGAATTTCTGGGACCTACTCCAGACTCTAATTCTGTATATTTGGGGAGAACATTTTTATAATTATCTCTGGTTGTTCTAATGCAGATGAACACAATCAAGAATTGTTGGCTTAGAAAAAGAAGAATTTTATGGTTTGGCTGTAAGAGGCCATTCTCAGTACAAAAAAAAATTGGCATAAAATGAAAGCAAGCATGGGGAACCAAAATTTGCTAGGCTAGAGAGATAGAAGACAAATGCAGTGGGATGGGTTAAAAAACTTAAACACAGACACCATGATGTAGAATTTAGAATACCTTTTTAAAATCCAAAATTCTTTACAACCTCCTGTTTTTTTCCAACAGCTTCCTTAACTTCAGCCCATAAGTAAAAATTTTTGAAATATTCAAATGTTATTTATTTTTACAGTTTTTCAGTTTTATTGTTAAAAATACACATAGTCAATTTTGCAAAGCTTAACCTTACAGAACTAAAACAATACCTTTTCAAGCATTGTCAGCTGCTAGATCGTTCTGGAGGTAACTATATTGCATTTAAAAAATCATTTTATTAAAGAACGATTGAGATACAGAATGCTTCACATATTTAATGTATATTTAATCACATATTTGATGAGTTTGGAGATAAATATACAGCTATGAAACCATCACCACAATCTATGCCATAAATACATCCATCTTCTCCAAAAGTTTCCTCCTGCCCTCTTTATTATTATTTTGTGATAAGAACATTTAACATAAAACCTAGCCTCTTAGAAAAATTTTAAGGATATATGATGTTTAAGGATGTATGATGTGTCAACTTGACTGGCCAATACCCAGATAGATCAAAATATTTCTGGGTGTGTCTATCAGGATTTTTATGGAAGAGATTATCATTTGAACCTGTAGAATGAGTAAAGAAGATTGCCACTGCAAGTGGACATTGTCTAATTCATTTAAGACCTAAGGAGGACAAAAAAATGGAGGAGGGATGAATTTGCTCTTTTTGCTTAAGTTGGAACATACATCTTCTCCTGGCCTTGGATGTTGGCATTCCTGTTTCTCAGGCCTTCATACTCAGATTGGACTTACACTGTTGGCTCCCCTGATTCTCAAGCCTTCAGACTCAGACTGAATTATACCACTGGCTTCCCTGTTTCTCCAGCTTCAGCTGTTAGATCGTGCGACTTCTCTCTCCATGATGACAATGACATTTCTCATCTTTCTCTCCCCACCTCCACACACACATTATTTCTCTGGAGAACCTAGTAAGATACAATGCAGTATTGTCACCTGTAGGTACCATGATGTACAGTAGATCTTTAGGGCTTACCTTGCATAACTAAAATTTCATAAATTGCCATTTTAATATAATCACTGCTACTACCATGATTGTTCTGCTGGCTAGTTTAATGCTTTTGAAATCAGAGACTTGCTTTTCTTCTTAACCCCACAAGGGACAATAGTCATCAAACATTTGCTGATTATCTGGCTGGGAAATATGGCACATATGCATGAAGCTGACACACTTCTACAGATTTAACCAAAGTTACCATTTGCTTCATTGTTTTTTATTATCAATGTTATTTGTCTTTCCTTGCATATTTTTCATCCCCTAATTTATTGGGCTACATTCTGGATGGTTTCCCCAGGTATTTACAAATTTATAAACTTTCCTTTCGTTTGTGTTTAGTCTCCATTTATGCATCTATTGGATGTTATAAATTTTTGGAGAGTAAATGTTGTTTATATTTAACTATCTATATTAATTCTTCTTCAAATTGGTTTGTTCTTTTTTCCCATAATGTTACATACTTGTTTCATGCATTTTTTCCTTTTTTACTTTTTTGATTATTTAAAATCTATTTTAAGGTCCTTTGAACATGCTCTGTTTCCTTCAACTTGTCAGATACGGATTCCTTGATTTTGTTGTATTTTTTTCCTGTTGTATATGATGGTGGTTCCTTACATCTTTGGACATTTTGTTGGGTTTGTCCTTAGTGGGTTAGTCTTCCATGGGAATCCCGCATATGCCTTGAGTCAGGTAGGCACCTTGATGGGATGATTCAGGATGTCCTATCAGACTCACTGATCATAGACCAATTCTTCAGTTAGTTTTTGGTTCAGGATATCTTCCATCATTTTGATAGTCTTGGTCACCTTGGTCACCTTGCCCATGTTGGGCACAGAGTAAGGACTCCAGTTTTATTCAGAACCCAGATTGACTTGCTCATCTCAAACACAACCCTGGGCCTCTGGATGCAGTTTTTTTCTGGTCCCACCTCACAGACTATGAAATCCTTTCTTCATTCATAGATTTAGGTAAAAATCCCTGCTTCAGCATAGGGCCTCATGGCTATAAGTCCTGTCTCTGCCCACACATTAGAATTCTAGCCTCTAGTATCTGATCCTGGTATCCCTTTGGGTGGTGAAGAATTTCACTCTTGCTTAGCATTTTTTATGATTTCCCTCATTTATGACTTTTCCTAAGGAAAATTTTCCCTTTCTCCTTTTATGGTCAGCTACCTTTTTCAGATTTCTAAAGGTTATTTCATCCAATCGTACTACGTATTTGTAGCAAGATGAAGAGATGTCTACATCTACTTAGACCACCATCTTGTCTGGAAGATCTGGAGAATTTTATCATTATTCGTATTTTATGATGAACATAGAGGAGGTTTGGGCCAGCTGAGCCACATTAAAAGTGCAAAATTGATATTACTAAAGCACATTTTATATTTGCCAGTAGGTGAATTTAGGTGAACCAAAGGAAGTCACATAGGAAGTTGGGGATGAGGAGGGTGGTCAGGAATGATAAACGTAGGTTACAAGAGTTGTCAAACTATTAGATATAGACTCAGATATATTCAAGGGACAGGCTAGAAACAACAGGCAGTCACAATATTGTAATACAAAAGGGGTGGTGAGAAGATTCTGACCGGAACAGGCATGCTCTGTTAATCATCTTCAAATTCTAAACCTTTCAAGTAACTTAGTGGCAAAAACCACATCTGCTGACTAAATTCAGATTGTCTGCTGTTTTGCCACCTGTAGTTAAGTAATTTAAAGTTTGTCTTTTAAGCAGTGGGGGTAGATAGTACAAAGTCCCTCCTTTGAAGTCCACTTCATTATTCTTAGTATAGCTGATTTTTGTTACACATATTCAAAGTTTAGTTTGCATTCCTTGAGCACAGATGAAATAAGTGTTGGGGGGGATGCCAGACATACACTAAACGATATGAGATACCATATTAAAATGACCCTTTTACAATATGGGTAATATACTCATAAATTTTGAAAAAAGTCTCTATTGTGATTTGCTGACCATAGGGAATAAACAAACAGTGTTTAATATGTAACTAAGTTTCCAAAAGGCAGATTTCTTTTCTCTGGAAAAGAACCTCAAGGTCCCAAAGGGGAATAAAAGGAGATAGGAAGATGTTTGCTGATGCCATGGACTTCTTTGAAAACTGGAAAGCTGGTGTAGGACGAGATACCCGGAATAATACAGGGACAGACCTGATGAGGTGTGATCAAAGTTGGGTACAAGAGGGTGGGAGTGTTGATTAGCTTTCTTCTTTTCTCCTCCTCCTCCTCCTTCTTGGCAATGTGACCATTTGGATCTTTCCCAGCCTTTGAAAGGTCAGACTTTTTCAGCCTGTTGTCCTAGGGTGGGTGGTTTTCTAAGTGTGCGCTCTAGACCAGCAGCACAGCATCGCCTGGGAACTTGTTAGAACAGCAAATACTCAGTTTCTCTCTGAGTCACTGAATCAGAAGCTTTCTGGGTGGAACCCGATGATACGGGTTTTAGTAAACTCTCCAGGTGATTCTGATGCACCGCCAACATTTAAGAACACTATCCTTGGGAAATAAAGTTTATGCAATAGACATTTCTGCATCCCTAACTACTATGGTAGATAGAGCCATCAGTATCAGGCAGAACTTAAAAAATAGCCAATATGGACTAATAATAATAAAAATAGCTGATTCTTACTGAGTACTTACCATTCTCTAAGTACTTTACATGCATTGACCTACTTAGCCCTCCAGGAACACTATTATTATTCCAATACTATACAGGGGAGAAATTTCAGAAGCTCAGAAAAGTTAAGTAACTAATCCTAGGCCACACAGTATTAGCTGCTTACCAAAATCCAGTCTCAAAAACTGAACTTGGACGTTCTCTAAGTGAGGAATAAGCTTCTCCTGTGTTTGAACCGTAATATGTTTTGGGCATCAATTTTTTTTTTTTTTTGCTACAGCCTGGGCTACCCTAGCAAATATATACAAGTAAATAGCAGGGCTTATAGTTTAGCACAAGTAGTTTGAGTTCAGATTCTGTGCTCTAACACAGAGTATTATACATCTTAACATTGTATCACCTGTCTGGAACTGCTGTAGATGTCAGAAGTCTACTCAAAGGATTTTATCCTGGTTTTTTCCCCTTATATTGTCTAATGATCTCTTCCCTAAATTGAGCCCTTCAGTTTGGTGATTTTATGCAACTTTTAGAGCATCGTGCCTAATAAAAGAATTTATTTTCTTTAACTTTATTCAGCACGTCTTTCTCTCAAAATATATTTTCTTGCATTATTTTTTGAAAATTTCTTATTACTTTGTGAAATTACCATTTTGCTAAATTTTTGCCTGTCATGTTTACTCAATTCTAAAATCATATTCCTTCCCCACCTCCACCTCTAGAAAATTATCTTTAGGCTATCTAGGATCCTGATGCCTTTTTTCTCTTATGTCATTTTATGACTTACCTTTTCTATAAGTCTCTTCTATCTTCCTTTATATGAAAATATCTCCCATATTATTAATATAGATTTCTATGGCTAATTTCCACTATATTTAGTAGGCTTCCACAAATTTGGTAAAAATTTACATATGTGTAAAGAATAGAAGCATAAAATTGCCCATTAATTTCTCTAAGGTAACTTTGGCTGGTAGCACTGAAATATCTATCTGTATGCAGAGTTTGGAATCAAGCTGGCGAACATACCACAGAACAAATACGGAACAGTGGAAATACACTGGACCTGGACAGAGCTAGTCTTGGCATTGCCGTTTAAGAACTGTGTGAGACTTACTAGGGAACAGCTCTTCATTTGAAAATGACAAACTTAGATGATTCCTAAAGTTCTTTCCGGCAATAAAATTCTATGTTCCTCAGTCTAAGCCTGAAGGTTAATTTCAATGATATTTCCTGCTGGATCTAATTTCCCAAAAAGAGGCCCTTGATGCTTAAGCTTACAGAATATAAGGTCAGTGTATCAGTCAGGGTGAAACCAGTCAAACGGAACCCCTTCTAAATTGTTTAGTAGAAGGAATTTAATATGAGGGACACATTTAAAAGGCTTGGGAAGAACTGAAAAGGCAATAATATGTTGGTTCTCCTAGCACCGGTGGTGGAGGGACAAAGGGAAGATGCGGTTTTACCAGTATCAAGGGGCAGGGCTACCTGGGAAGAGCTGGAATCCCAGGGGTAGAGGCCTTGCTAAGCCCCTAGGAATCAAGGTGGGAGGAGTCCCTTGAATGAGGTAGAAACATGTTGCAAAGGGCTTCTTAAATGAGCTTGAGCCACAAAGAAATATAGTCAATGCCAGAGACAATTCTCAGAGTAGAGCTGTGAGAGAAAGTCTATAGCTTCTCCTCTCGTTTGTCCTATCTAATCCCCTCAGAGCCTCCCATTGGTCAAATTTAACTAAAAGTCAGTGGATAAAGAATCCTAGCAGATGTAGCTTGCAGGGGTCAGTTCCCTGTGACAAAGAACATAAAAAGGAGAAGTTTTAACTGATTGATTCAGTGAATATAGGGCAGTCTATCACAGAATCCCCCACTTGCATTTTCAATGAATTTCTTATCCTAAATTCCTTGGCCATATGTTTGATTCTCAGCTTCAACTCTGATTAATCAGTTACGGCAACTGTAAATCAAAGACATCTGCTCCGGATTATTCCTCCACAGCTCCTGTCACCCTAGTCACCTCCACACCAAATACTGGTAGGATGCAAATCTTCCATAAAGAGATCCTGAATAAAGAGACTTGTCCTGGAGCCGGTCATTCAGGAACAGTGCTTATTCTGTGGGAGAGGAGTATAGACATTCTGTGGCAGTAGGAGTAGCTTGTCACTCCATGTCCATAGGCAGAAGCAGGTATTTAAAAAGGCATCTAGTGTTGGTCATGGTGGTGCCTTCCAGCTGAGGGCACCAAGGAGGGGCCTCCCACCCAAGGCTGCAGTAGTGACCAAAAAGCCATGGTACCTCAGCTGAATCAGATCGAGAGGATTCTTTCTTTTTTCCAACTTCCTGCTAACTTCTAATTGGGTCCCAGGGTACTAGAGACTCTTGAAATCATATCCTAGCTCATTCTTCCCTGTGACTCACTTGAACTTGGTAGCATGATTCTTAACTGACTTAAGTTAAGGACTGACACTCTAGCATAGAGCTTCTCAACTTTGATGCATATAACGTCTCCTGAGATCTGATTCCTGAGATGCAGATTCTGATTCAGTAGGTCTGGGCTGGGCTTAGGATTTTGTAGTTTTAGAAATCTCACAGGTGATGTTGATGGTGTTAGCCCATATGCCTCACCAAGCATTTCTGGTTTTGTTTTGTTTTTGTTGTTGATCTAGGGGATATTCCCCATAATTGTGCTCATTGACCACAACCTAAAACCCCTCAAAAAATGAAACTGAAAGCAACAAAAGCTTCTGTGTCTGAGTAGATGTAGAATCTAAACCACTGTGTTCAATCATCATGCTCTGTCTGAGGACGTCAGAGTGGCCTGGAGGTCAAATAACTGATGATACTGGGCAGTGCTGGTCTCTTCAGAGTAATAAATGAGGATGATTCCCTTCAGTGTGTGGTGGCTCCATTTTAATAACTGGCTAGAGAATATCCTTCAGGCAGAGCCATCAGGATAGAAATAAACTGAGATGAGAATAACGCTGGGTGGGTCACAGCCAAGTCACGAACCAGTGTTGATTCCCCCAATTTACTGTCACTTGCTTAGTGCCTGTCAGGGCAGCCAGCTGGTTTTCCTCCAGGACACTGTCAGCATGTCCAATTCTGTTTTCTCCACTTCCACAGATACTGCAATGATTGTCCTCACAAGGAGGAATCTGAAAGATGAATGTCTTAAAGAACTTGAGATTCCTTTTTAACAGCTGTATGGAAATTTGACAGCTCTAGATTTCTGAAAATAAGATTACATTATCTTATAGGTGTCAGTAATCGCTGATAGATTAGGGTTTTGATCTGTTCTGCCTCTACATTGAGGGTCTAGCAGTTTGTTGTCTTCTTGTCTATTTTCCTGGACTTTCTAGATCTTTTAAAGGAAACAATTCCACAGGGACCAAAGAAATAGTAGGTCATTTATATTTCATACACAAGACTGAAGTGAATTATTACTAAAATTGGGGTATCAGATGAAAGAGAAAAAGTGGTCGAATTCCTAGGGAAAAACAAATAAATGAGCAAGCAAGCAAATCAAAAGCAGTGATAGTTTGGGAATTGCCCCAAGATTAAGAGATTCTCAGGACAGTAGTTTCCTTTCCTCAGAATTCTTAGTGGTTTTGAGGTCCTTTGTTGACAATTTAAAGGGATTATATATACAGTTGATGACTCTTTGAGCAAATTTTGTTTGTGTGTGTGTTGTGTGTGTGTGTTTGTGTCTTTGTCTTTGTTGGTTTTGGATGTCATCTGGAAAGAGAAAGGAGATTGGGAAATTAGTTTCAATTTCTTCACATATGAAATCAGGTAACATACCTTAATCTCAGTACAGTTTTACTACTTGAATATAACAAATACATAAAATGTTTAGTATTTTCACTTGCACATAACATACCCTCAAAAATTCTATAGGCTTCTGTCTCTGACTCTGCCTCGTTTAGTCCTGAGAACATTCTTATGAAGATCTTGTCTCCTTTTGAAAACACCCCTGCACTGAAGCTTAGAGAGATGAAGGGAATTTACATAATTAGGTTTAAACCTCATTTCTCTGATTTCAAATCTCGGCCTTTTAACCACACACTGCTAAGAAGCGAATATTTGTGGCATCAGGGGAATATACCCTCTTTAAGGATCTTGAGGCAAGATGTTATGTAGGTAGTGGATGAAATTCTCTCTGTTATGATGCCTACAGGTGGTCTGATTATGTCCAAACCTCTTAAAGATAAATTCTCTTGGCTTATCTCTGGACCAGCAATGATCAGTCTCATTAGTGTTGTCATCTGTACGTTGACCTGTTGATTTCCCTTAGCTGTTCTCCCTTACAGGTTCCAGTCACTTATTCTGCTTTTATTTAAGCTTGATGATCGGTTGTTACAGTTTTGTCATCCCTTCCACACATTTCCCTACTCTCCACCCTCACTGAACCTTAACTCTTTTATATAAGGACTAGTGTGGAGTGTTTCCTCCACTAGTTTACTTTTTCTGCTCTCAGCACCCTTCAGGATTGATTACCTTTAAAGTTGGATTGAGTTAACTCGACTTTATCTTTTGAGATGTGTCTTTAATTGCTAAAGGGACTGCCTGCTATTTCTTTTCAAATTATACTGAAATTGCTGACTGAATTTCACTACAACTACCTGGAGGCAAATTTGGTGGAAAACATTTTATGTTGCTTCCTGAGCCCTGTAATGAAACGTGCTATGTTTGCTTCAAACTACCAAAGCTGGCTTCAGTCCTAAATAAAGTTTCTAAAAATTTTTTCCAGCCAAACATTTAATTGTTTGTATTTTTAAAACTGCCAGCGTAAACAACTCGGTTCTTTCAACTGTGCTTGTGAAATATTTGATCTCATTTAGAAGTAAATCACTCACAACCTCTGCCAGGGGACTGTTGTTAATAAAATTAGAACTTGTATCTTCCAAGGTACTTTCTCCTCTCATGCATAGAATTCTTAGTAAGACGGCTTAAGTGCTGCCCCTGCCTGGTTGAAAACCGTATTGCTTATTGCCTTCTGGTTGGCAGAGGAAATCCCTCCATCTGTATTTACTCTTTTATTTTAGCCCAAAAGACCAAATACTACCTTCAGTCTCTGCCACATGCCTGTGACTTGGATTTGGAATCTAAATGTCCTCTTTACCCTCAGTTTTGTGAGAACTTACAAAGGAAGACGCTTGAGTGGAGGTAGTATGAGATATACTTGGTGTGTCTTTGCATGAGCAAATGTCTTGAGAGGGTATCTCGAATTTACCTTCTCTTGTGTTGCCCTCTTAGACCAGAAGACTGGCTCAGATTGAAATCTAGAGTACCACACCCCTTGAACTAGGTAATCTATACTTTGGTTCCTCTCTAGAGTGGGTTAGCTGTTTATTTTTACCTGCTTTTTCCCATCTATTTTCAAAATTGTCTTTGGTTCATGATTTCTTGCTGATTAGAACTTCCAGCATGCCACTGTTTATTTAGAAAGGTTTCTCATACATGTCAAATCACCTATTACATATGTACCACTTAGAATGGATTAATAGCATTACAATGATTAAGTAAAAGAAAAATCAAAGTTTGAAGTTTTCTTATATCTTTATTTCTAGTTTATTTTCTTTCTGACCCTTCCCCAAGATTATCTTTAAGATTTCCTTGTTTTAAAACAAATATTAGTCAAGATTTTAATAGATGACAAATACCTGTATCTTTTATTGTAGGCAGATAACTACACTTTGAGCTACATGTTCTTTCTTCTCTATTTGCAGGTGAAGAAACTTGAGACTTACAGGGAGAAGCAATTTGCCCTACATCATACACACATAACACATAACCATAGCATGATTTAAACCTAGGTGCTTTGTGTATAAACCCCGTTTAACTCTTCAGAACCAAATACCTTGGTTCTACAGTTAAGGAGAATAATGCTTAGAGAAATTAAAACACTTGCATAAACTAGTTGATTACATTAAGTAGGTTTTCTAACTTCCAATACTTCTTCCATTGGACCACACTGTCTTTTAACTTAATTAGGTAAAGCCATTGAAGTAGATTGTACTAATATCTGTGCAGTGGTGGAACAGCACCCTTTATTTTCTCTCTCTCGGCATGTCCTTACTATCTTTTGTGCTCCTTGTTTCTTCCTTGGATCTTTTGTTCTGTTCCTGTGACCATACCCTCCCTCTAGTGCAGGGCTTGCATCCTCAAGGGAAACTTGAATTGCTTGTGCCTGAACAAAGTTGCTGCTTTAAAAAAAAAAAAAAAATCCTGATAGAATAAGCTCTTTCCCACCAGGTTAGCCCTCTTGTTCCTTTATTTCCTGTACCGTGAAATTGTCACTGTTGAAGCATCAGAAACCTCATCCTAATTTAACCACGCAAATTAGTTTAGGTCAGTATCCTTGAGGGTCTGAAAGAATCAGTGAAGCATAGAATTTTGGGGCTGGGAGGGCTCCTCAGTGCTGGTATAAAGGAATTTAAGGAGTGGTTCTATTGAAATTGGGCATCGTGCCTAAAAGGAATCTAATATAGTCAGTGTCTGCTTTCAGTTCCCCTTTGATTTCCTTTTAGATGTGTTGGCACAGGTATAGACTTGTGCCCTATTAATCCATTTCTGTGAAAGCAGCAGGATAAGGTGTAAATGTCCTGAAGAGCAAATCATAGCTGTTATGTGTGGGTAACGCCAATGCATAGTTCCAGACTTAACGCTTTTGAAAACTCTCTACTAGCAACACTGATCCCTGTGACGGTGGTCTTTGTCAGCTAAATTAAAAAAGTGCCGTCTGTAATTAGGCAGAAACATGTAGTGGGAGTTACCTTGGAAACCCTGAATTTCAGTGGGCAATCCTGGGTCCTTTGCCTTTTTCACAATCCTGAATACCATTCAGTGCAAATTTATATAAAACTCTTCGGTTTTGTGAGTTAAAGCCCATCAAGCAACCAATGAATAACATGACTGAAAAATTTTACTACAAGTCTGTGATGCCTAAAGGATTCAGAGGACCACAGTATATATCCACATTCACGTTTGTTTGCACATCTGTGACTGAGTCGTCAGAGTTCTGTAATGTCACTATATTATGAAGCAAATATTTGAACAAGATGTTAAGGGGCTAAATCACCCAGGCGTGCTTATTTTCAAATAATTTCTTATGACCAAGTCCATTGAGCTTTGCTGGACTCATAAATTGCACTGGCATTCAGAGAGGCGACATTGTGCCCAGAAATAGTGTGATCATGTTAGGTAAGCCCAGGACATAAAATATATTCATACTGCATTGGGTGAGCACAGGCTACTGGGGAGAGAATAATGTACTTTCAAATCTCTTACCACATAATAGAGAGAGACTTGGCTTTGAACCATAAAGCTAACCCAAGTCCACACATAGAGCTGACATTAATTTTCAATATAAATAAGGTTTACTTCCATCCTTAGGGCACTTGAAGATAGGAAATATGAAAAGAATGTACCAAAACCTTTGTATATTCATTAAACATCTATAAATCTGTTGTGTACCAACTGTTTGTTGGGCTGTCTTATAGGCACTAGAGATACTGGTGGAGAAAACTGACAAAAATTTCTTCTTCCCTGATACGTACATTCTAGTGGAAGGAAACCAGCAATAAACATACTAAATAACCCAAACATACAGTATAATAGAAGAAAATAAGCACTATCAGGGGTGGAGGGGAACTAGAGCAAGATAAGGGAGCTTAGGTAGTTGCATATTTAAATAGAATATGTGGTACTTTCCTGAGAGGGCAACATTTAAGCAGAATGACCATGAAGGAAAAGTGAACCATGTGGATATCTGGAGGAAGGGAGTGTCAGGAAGAGAGACTTCAAGTGCTAAAGTCCAGAGATGGGAGTGTGCCTGGATGGTTCCAGAAACAGTAAAGAAGCTAGGTTATCGGGAGGGAAGTGAGTAAGGGGATAAGACCTGCAAGAAAATGTTGGGGTGTGGTGGGGAGTGGGAAAGGCTAGATTTCGTAGCTTTGTTAGCTTTGTTTTGACTCTGATGGCATGGGAGCCAAGTAGTGCTTTGAGCAGAGGAGCAACATGATCTGATTTTCATTTGGAAAACTCTGGCTGCTGCACTGAATGGAGGGTAATGGGGAATGGTAGACATAGGGACAGATTAGTAGTCTAGGCAGTAATGTCAGGTCAAGCTGAATACAAGAGTAATGGAAATTTCTATACTAGCGGAGTAGCCAAAGTCATTGCAATATAGATGTAAATGTGTCAAAAAGCAATACTTTACTTGGTTTATAGTAATGCAGAGTCAACAGTAATGGGGACAGGGTGCTTGGAAAGACTAGCCTATTCACTTTTCTGTGATATTGTGCAGTATGAATAAGATTGCACTTATTGTTAGAGAACAGGCAGTTTTTAGACAGATGTGTTTTAACTGTACTACATGGTCTTCTAACTAATTGTTTCAGACTCCAGTCTGCTGAAATTCATAGAAGTGTCAGTTCTAGAAATCTTTATTTTAATGGTGGTGAGAAATCATTTAACCATAGATTGGTACTAATCTCACAGCATGAAATAACATATTACGTTGTTGAAGTCAAGTGTGGGGCTTCAGAGAACAGGACTTAGAGATGAAATTTTGGTGGGCGAAGGGAGGAGGGCTGTCTTACGAGGTTTACCATGGACGGTTCTAAGCAGCCAAGCATGAAGTGACAGTTTTGAGTTCTTGAGAGGGAGTGAGTCCACTAAGAGGGATTCTGGTGAATTAGTTAAAAGAGACTCCACCTAATTCACACCTCTGTTTTAGGGCTTCCCAGCACCCCAAGTGCTAGAAAAAGCTTGCATGTGTTCAGATGGGATCTGATTTAACATCAATATGTGCTGGAATTATTTATGCCCAGTGTGAATTCTTTATGCTTGCAGCTGACCTGCTTGATTTCATTAGGTGCGTTCTGTAATGCAATGATGGAAACACTTCAGTGGAAATTTGCTTTAGCTCCTTATTGGAAGGAAACCTTTTGGTGACAGTAATACTAGTCTAATTTTGATAGTTGTACCAAAGGGAAGAAAGGATAAAAAGAGAAGGGGGTTTCCATGAGTAGTTCTGCAATTTGAAAGAACCAGAGCAGAGCTAGAGCCATGGATTGAGTGAGTCATGAGGAGATGAGGAGATAAGCCACAGGTCCCCCCCTTGCAGCAGGGGGACCTGTGGCTTATCCTTAACATTTCAACCTCCTCCAGTCCACATACATTGTAAAGTCCTCTTATTTGGGTTTTGAGCTAAAAATCACTTTTAACCAGTCCTTCTAAAAAGCCTCTTTTAGACAGAGAAGCATACTTGTTTGCTTTATACTTTTAAACAAGCAACTAAGAAATATAGAAGTGAAAATATCCTAGCCAGATAGGATATACTTTCTCTTAGACAGACCTGTAAATAGCAAAAAAAGGGCTAGGACATCAACTATTCACTCTCCAGTGCTAATGTTGCTCTGTGGTCATTCAGGAAATATTCCTTCAGTTGTTCTCTGTGTCATCAGTAATGTGTTCACTCCTCTTCATTCCCTACAACCTACTACACTAACTTGGGGGCAACTGCCTATTTGGTACCATATCAGGGGAAACTAGAAGGATTACAGAGAATGCCAGGCTAGCAAGATATGAAGAAAACCCTGAAGTAGGTACAGGGATGGGAAGCTGCTGTGTAGTGTGTGTGCTGATGGAAAGCTGTTCAAATAGGGATGGGTGGAATAACCCCTGCCTCCGAAGCTAGGTACTGAAACAGTTCTAGAGTGTTAGTGCTAAGAAGAGGAAGGTGAAGAGCCACTTCTGGTGGCATCAGTTAAGCAAGGGTTGAACTTAAACTTTCTGGCTGACCATGTCCCAGCAAACATTCTCTCTCTTGGCTTCGTTCTCCCTCTGTTTTGGCTATGCGTTGAACAAATATAATAACTATCCCATAATTAGATTGAGAAACATAGCAGTTTATGTTTTCTTAAAATGGCCTTACCAAGATTTTCAGTCCTGCGTACTCTCTTGGAACTTTGCCACACCCCCATTAAGAGGTGGAGTATATTTCGTCTCCCTTCCTCTTGAACCTGGAAGAGTATTTGGAACTCCTCAATGAATATACTGTTCCAGAAATGACACCACCTGATGTCTGAAGCTATGTCATGACATGGAATATGGCTTCTGTCTGTGTGTGTCTCCTTCAGGATGCTTGCTTGTAGAACCCATCCACCATGTTGTCAGGAAGCCCAAGCTGCATGGAGAGGTGACATATCAGTGTTCTGGCCATTAGCCCCAACTAAGGTCCTAGACAACAGTTGACATCAGCTGCCAGATATTTGAGTGAATGAGATTTCAGATGATTTTTGCTCCTAGCTATTGAGCTATGTCAACTAGCACCAGGGGGAGCAGGAATGAACTGTCCTTGACAAGCTCTGCCCAAATTACAGATTTGTAAGCAAGATAAATGTTGTTGCTTTAAGCCAGTAAGGTTTGAGATTGTTTGATACAAAGCAGTAGATAACTGGACTAGGAAAAAAAAAAACTGTATTCTGAAAAGAGGAAATTATAGCCTATAGCAAGGGCAGGTTTTCCTTCTATGAAGCAATAATGATACAGTATAATTATAACAGACACAGCTGCTTTGTCCTTCTCATTAATTTCCCTGCATAAGACATTATTCTTAAAATTAAGTCATTGGATAGTGAAGCAAAGAAAAATGTGAAACACTCTGCTTGGTCCTCTAACAAACTAGGAAAGTATATAAACCTAGATACGACTGTGCTTCTCCCTAAAGAGGCAGCACTTTATTATTCGGGAGTCTTCTAATCTAACACCCTCCACTCTAAGGGTAGGCCCCGGGCTTTGTTTCCTGTCTCCCATCTCCTGTGCAGCTGTCAAAAATGAGGCTCAAGGTCACCAGAGATTATCAGGTGCCTTCAAAGTAGCCAGTAGCTTTAGAGTTTGCTTAACTCTCTAGATTACTGCTTTCATTTTGTTTTTGGCCTCTGAGGACATCCCTTGCATTCTTGTAAAATAAAAACAAAACTCTTTTTCTAACCCAGTATTTGTAGTTGTTTCCAGCAGGAAGATTAGTTTTCACAATATGTGGGTGCTCATTTGCCAGAAATTAAAATTTGGCTTTTTTTTTTTTAAGGTAGTTTATATTGAGTGATACAGACCCTCTTGTTTGTTTCCTCTTTGGTGTCACAATGTAATTTTCAAGTAACTTGACTGGGATAGAAATTCAGTTGAAAGTCAAAGCTTGAAGTTTATTCTCTGCATAATTCTCTCAAATAATTAGGAGGTTGAAAAGGCAATTTGACTTTCCTTATTCAACCTTTTTTAACCAAATGAACTACTGGACACGAATTACCTCTCCTAACTCAGCTTTCTTTGAGCTTCATTCGATGACCAGTCAAACTTTACAGAAATTATTGTGGTTGGTTCTTTTCTTCATGGATGTGATTTTGAGTGTCATGAAGGTACTCTTAGGTATAAACTGCACCCTAGTTTATTTTATAAATTGAATCATCTGCTCCCTTCAGTAGTTTCACAGCCCTGAAAACCAGAATTAAGGTGGGTAGAAACCGGCTCTCTAAAAATTTTAAGTTCCTAAGCAATTTTGTGATCCTTGCTGAGACCTAAGGATCTTTCTGTACGTAGTATTTCTTTGGTGCCGCCATTAGAAAATATATATTTACATGTGGAACATATTCAGCTGCAAGAGTGTAGAGAGAGATGCAAGTTAAGCGTGAAGGTGGATTCCAGGCACTTGGTTAAAATTTTCAAGCTTGCAGGCTAGAGGCAATTTTTAAAATGGTAACTTTTGCTTTTGAAGCAGAACAGACATTATCTCAAGCTAGCTCATTTGTTTTTGATTCTCTTTGCTTTCTAAGGGCATTTTTAACCAACTGACCAATCTTGGAAGATGTAGGTAATGAATGTCTTATCTATTATGGCTTGAGGTGCTCAATTCACAAATCATAAATCAAATGTCAACAGATGCTACATGAAGCAAACGTTAAACTCAAAAGATTCAGAGCTTTGAATTATAATTCTGTAGGGAAGTTGATATATAGTCACTAAAGAAAACAAAAGTTATTGGGAGAAAAATGAACCAAGTAGGATTGGCTTGAAGGAAAGTCATTCAAAACAGCATCTGTGTATGATGCAGTCTGACTCATATGAAGTGAAGTGTATTCACCATAATGATTAGAGATCATTTGATTATTAAGTAAATCCAGTCACCTGTGGTAACTTGGAAATAGAACAGAACTGCTTGTAAAGTTTTAAAAATCATGATTATGGTGCAGTTTTACTAAAGGTCTGATACCCTCCGGTTTATAAGGATGAGCTGTGTTACTGAAAACTGGAAACGTTTCTCTGAAGAATATGAAAGAGTTAAGCTTATTGTTTCTATTTCCTCAAATTGCACTTCATTTAAGATAAGTTCAGAAGCTTCTGACTTTTGACATTACAAAACCTTATCAAAATAACAGTAAATAAAAAATAATTTAAATGCAAACTATCAAGATTTACTAAATAAATAGAATTAACTAGCTCTCAGAATGCTGGGTTCACTTTTTATAATATATAGTACTGTGTATGAATGGTATTTGGAAGCAAGACCCAAAGTACTACATTCAAATTAGTACTTTGAACAGAAGCATTTACAGGTAGGTGACATTTAATAATCAAAGCAAAAATAAATTGTAATACACATTAACTCTGTAAACATTTTAGGTAAGGTAAATCAGTTCCTTATACATAGCTACAGAAAGATAAACTAGGAACCCCATCTCAGACAAGAGACTTTAAAAATCAAGCCCTCGAGCAAAGTGTTAATTAAACTCAACGCTTGAGAACTATATTCTTGACCAATGAGAGAGGAAGGAGGAAGCAGGAGCAGTAAAAAGATTGTCTTGTTACTCTTCTAAAAATTCCCCCTTGGTTAAAATAGGCTGAAATGTAGTTATCTAATTAATTAAACCACTTTTCAAAGAGTTTTGGGATTGACATATTTTCTATGTAAATTCTAAATGGCCGTGTCTTCTGGCAATATAAAAGAAGATGGTAATATCAGTCATAGACGATGCCTCCCTCTCCCTTATTTATGTCCATCCATTCATGCTTCATTTATTCATTCAAAAAGCATAATTGTAATAGGCGCTCTTCTAGGTACGAGGGCCACTGAACAGCAAAACACAGTGTCTGAAGTCATACATAATTCCTGTTGATTCTTTATTCACTACTCCAATATTTACACTGACCAACCATGAATTCATTATATTATTTATTTTCTCAAGCATAGCAAGATCCAAATTCTGGTCCATGTCTGAGGAGTTCATGTCTATAGCTGGACCAAAAATAAAAGTAAAAAAGTAAAGCAACATTGTAAATGCCACAATATTTATGAGTGCAGGGAACCATGTAAGTAATTGGGGAGAGTTACTACCTCCCATGGCAAGTATCTGGGAAGGCTACTTAGTGGGGAAGCTTAATGTCTTGAGATTTGAAGATAGTTGCTAGTTAGAAGGAGGAAAGTGGATGTGTAGAATAATCTATGAAAAAAAGCAGCATGTTCAAAATTATAAAGATGTGTAAGACAGAATCTGCAGATAGGTAATGTGGCTACAATGCAGGTGGGAATGGGGGACCTGGTAAGAAAAGATGAGGGCATAGAGGCAGATAGATCAGGAGAGTTTAGAGGGCAACGTTAAAAAGTTTGAATTTTCACCTGAGAGCTGTGGAGAGCTGATGAAGGCTGTGTAGCAGGAAGAGACAGGGTGAGAGATTTGCATCCCAGAGAAGCCACCTTGGCATCAGGGTAGAGCCTCTTCTCCAGCTGGACTGTTTTACATGAAATTTGTTATTTGAATGCACGTTCTTGCTTCCATGCTCTTTGTTTTTTATTGTTCTGTCTACATTAGTGCTTCTCCCCTTTTCTTCCCATCCTAATCACAGCAGTTTCTTGAAGGTCAGTACAATTCTCACTTCCCCATTCAGCAGACTTCAAGAGATGTTATTGAACACCTGTGACATCAGACATGGTTCCTGCCCTTGTGCAGAATTTCCCAATTATGCCAACTGGAAGTGAATTCACTTTACTTCACACTCCTATAGGAGTTTGTCATACCATTCATATGACATTTATTTGGAATTCCCTTTGTATCCCTCATGGTTCTGTCAGGAAACAAGCAACACACTTATATTGGGCAATTTGCAAGGAATTGGGTAAAAGGACTATTTACAAAGACGTGAACAGATGTTGGGATCCGTACTGCTATGTAACAAACTACCCCAAACTTAGTGACATAAAATATGACACCCATGGATCCTATGGGTCAGGAATTAGAGAAGGACACAAAGAGGATGATTCTTTGCTGCTTCATGATATCTGAGGCTTCAGCTGAGAAGCTTTAAAGCTGGGGGTTGAATTGGTGGCTGTGTTTACATTGATTTGAAGGTATCTTCCTCACATGTTTACCACCTGGGCTGGCATTGTGGCTGGAACACATATATATGCTCTTTCCATGTGGCTTGGCTGGGCTTCTTCACAGTAAGCTTGCCATGGGATAGTAGGACTTTTTTATATGTTGTCCTGGGGCTCAAAGCAAAAAAGGCACAAGCTGAGCGGTCCTTTTTGAGATAGCCTCAGAAGTCACAGAATACTGGTTTTGCTGTGTTCTATTAGTTTTAAGTAGGTGTCCAAGGCCAGCCCAGTTTCAAGCAAAAATGTTCCAGACTTCATTGAACAATAGGAGTAATGTCAAAGGATTTGCACACATGTCTTAAACTGCCACAGCAGGGTTTATAGAAGTTAACAAGGGGATAGTGCAGTGTTCCTAGGTCTAGCCACAGCAGTAGCTGAATTCCTATTTCCGAAGAAGCAAAGGAGGGGAACATTTCCCAGAATTGAGACCTATAGGGGAGAACCGCATAATGGTACCATGACCTTCAGTAGTGAGATGTAGCTAAATGAGAGCAAGAAGGAAGAAGGATGCAGGAAAGAAACACCTGACCCCACGTTCTTCATGCCCTCTGGTGCCTTTCCATGGGCCAAACCCAACTGGCAGCCTGGGGTTCATTCCATACAGATCAACCTCCTCAGGCTAAGAGCTGGGTTAGAGTATTAGAACGTGGATCTGGAGGGACAAACGGAGATGTCCCTTTTATTACAGTTACTTGGTTAGTCCCCACTTCTAAACAAGTACCTCTGTCATTCTTTATCCATTTGACATGCACAGATAAGGTATGTTTTATGCATTAGGAGCTTAGTACTTGTTTGTTGAATGAATTATTAATAATTCATTCTACAAATGAATGAATACACAGCGAATATCATTTTTATATCAGGTTCCCCCTTTTAAATTCCATGTGGGTTTAGAGATGATACTAATTACTTACCTACTGGATAGTCAGTGTCATATTATGTTTATCATATACATTTTTTAAAGCCTAAAGCATAGAATTTACAATAACTTTTATCAACAGTGATTAAAGTGGAAGCAGTCATGAACACAGATTTATTCATAATAAATAATGGGACCATGTTTCTAACCTATAATGTGAGCCAAGAGGTTAAGAGAACTTTGGGGCAGCGTAATTGTATTGGTCATAGTGACCCAAGGTATTATTGCCATTCCTAGGAAATGCCTTTGGAATTTCTCCTCTTTATTTCAGTTGTCTAATAGAGAAGGGCATCAGAAATTTAAGGGAGGAAAGAAGTCTACTATATAAAATCTGCATTAGACTCTTAAGAAAACCAAGATATATTGGGGATTGGGAGGCAGTGTAGGTAAAAACGTGTCATTATGGTAAATGGAGGTTAATGTCTCCTGATACTGTATTTCTATCAAGATGGCTTACACACTGTTAATGAAGAAACCAGTGCAAGGGGGGAAGATGAGTGACTTGTTTTCAGGCACATACCAGCTGAAGCAAAATGAAAGGCTTAAAGCATTTTTTAATCCTCCCTACTTATTTATGTTGCATTATGGATCAAATAAAATGATACCTATAAAAACTGTATGGTACAGCAGAAAAGTTCTTATTTCAAAATATTCAGGGAAGTATTGGGGTGAAATCATAGCTACTCTATCCAAGGCAATATTCTGAAGGTAGTAACCAAAATTGTTAGAAAGCATCTTCTAAGTACTTGACTCTGAGTAGTTCTCCACTCCCCCAACTGTTTTTAATTGAACAATACAGATAATTGTCTCCTTCTGACCCCCAAGAAATTTTGGCTATGATTAAATAGCCCAAGTAAGCACCAGACCAAGGACCGAGATCCAGAACTGTAAGTTTCATTCTATGGCCTTTGCCATAATCATGCCACCTCCCAATTCATGATTAGGTGGTATGTTTAAAATATGAAAGAAAGCATGATTTAGTGTGTCACTGTAAGGAGGTGATAATTATATTTAGAATACACTCAAGGCACAAATGATGTGCATAAAAGGTTTGGGTCTCAGTTTTTAAAACCATGGCTTTATGGGTTTCCTGAAAGGGCATACAGTGGTGCATTTATTGTAAAGAGAAATCTTAAATTATTTAAAGTAGATCAATATGAATTCAGCATCTTGATTAGCAGCAGTATTGAAATTTCTCAAATTCTAGTTTTATAATATTCCAACACCTAATTATGGGTAAAAATGAGTTCCCGGGTGACTGATCAAAGAGTAATTTTTATTTGGCCCCTACTTGAATTTGAATGTCAACAAAGGATGCAGAAATACTTTTAGTTGGCAGAATATAGTAGTTTCTTAAATCTTTTTCTCCCTTGCATATCATGACTTAAATATTACATATCATGTCCTTGCACCACAATGTACATTAAATTTAATGGCACAAAACTCTAATGATTCAATATGTTGCATTCAGATTCAGTAGTGATAATGTATATTTTTATTTCCATATGCCACCATGAAACAAAAACACTTCACAAAAATAAACCAGAGGTGGCTTATGTATTTTAACAATATTTATGCTCTTGCTGCCTTAATCAATGCATTTAGTTTCCAAAATTGAATTGAGGACAATTATTGTCAATTTAAAAAAGAAGAACTTCCTTAAGTCAGGATATGTTATGGTATAGGTGGAAATTACATACTATTGATTTCACATACAGAAAGAATAGTTATATTGTGTCGATTCTTACTATGATGTTGCTTCATCTGAAAGAAATGGCTATGCATAGATTTAACTCCTTTTAGTAAATGGTTTCCTAAACTTTCATGTTATATTTTAAATTAAACCTATCCAAATTGAACAGACTCATATTAGAGCATATCTTTTTCTTTCCTGAATCCTCATTTGCCATCCTTTATATTACAAGTGTTGCTTTTGTCAATGAGACACCATTCTCCTAGACTTAGTGTAGTAATTTTAAGCTAATTTCTTTCATTGATCCCCATTCTCTCTCTCTTTTTTTAATTGAAGTATAGTCAGTTTACAATGTTATGTCAGTTTCTGGTGTACAGCATAATAGTTCAGTCATACATATACATACATATGTTCATTTTCATACTCTTTCTCATTATGGGTTACTATAAGATATTGAATATAGTTCCCTATGCTATACAGTATAAACTTGTTGTTTATCTATTTTGTATATAGTAGTTAGTATCTGCAAATCTCGAACTCCCAATTTATCCCTTCCCACCCCCTTCCCCACCCCCCAGTAACCATAAATTTGTTTTCTATGTCTGTGAGACTGTTTCTGTTTTGTAAATAAGTTCACATTTCTTTTTTTTTTAGATTCCACATAAAAGTGATATCATATGGTATTTTTCTCTCTCTTTCTGGCTTACTTCACCTAGAATGACAATCTCTAGGTCCATCCATATTGCTGCAAAAGGCATTATTTTATTATTTTTTATGGCCGAGTAGTATTCCATTGTATAAATATACCACAACTTCTTTATCCAGTCATCTGTTAATGAACATTTAGGTTGTTTACATGTCTGACTATTGTAAGTAGTGCTGTTATAAACATTGGGATCCCCATTCTCTTTTTAATTAGCCATCATGCCCTGTCACTTTTCCTTCAAAAAACCTTTCATACGCATATTTCCTCTATTTTTCTATTCTTACTGTCATTGTAATTTATACCCAAATTAACTTGAAGGATTTCCAGAAGAATGAGGGGACCAATCCTGGATGCTATACAACCAAGAATAATGCAGCCACTGGAAACACCATCTGCATTATGATCTTCATTTGTAAACCAAGGAAGCTGAAACTCAGATAAGTTGAGGGTTTTGCCCAAGGTCATAAAGTTAGTAACTGGCAGAGTTTAACTTGGAATCTTGACCCATGCTCATTCAACTCTGCTAACTGCAACCTGCCTCAAGGAGAGGGACATTGTGATGCTTGATACTGTTTTAAGTGTGCTAGTTTTCCCAACACATTATTAACTTCTTAAATTAATTTTGTCTTTAATTTCTTTAAAAATGGTACTTAAATATTGATGCAGTAAGCATAATTCTCCGTGAGTTAGGGTGTGATACAGAGAACATTAGCAGGAAAATTGAGTACCTTTATCGCCCAGATCATAAAACTTTGATCTCTGGGTGTGGTCATGTGATCTTTAGTAACGAGCTTAGCTTATATTTAATTGATTCAGGAAAGAGGAGTATGTGGGAGGCCACAATGGGGCCTATCAGAACAAATACCAAATGCTGGATTACAGGAGAATCTACAAGATGTTGGGGTCAGAGGAGCTAGAATGGTCCAATGCAGTACTCTTGCTGAATATTTAAAATAATGCTCTATGAAACTTGTCATCAGCAAAGAAATGCATTGTGGCTCAGAGTCACACTCTGAACTGAGAGTTACAAGATTGTATTTTAATATATTTATATATTGGTTTTGTTTTGGAGGAACACTGTATATATAGAAAATACTTGTCTAGCCTGTCCAGGAATATTTGAAAATGCACCAAAAAGGGTTAAAATGTTACCTAGGTGGTTTGACACAACCAAGTTATGCTCATTATCCAAAGTTTAGTATCATGTTACAGTACCTGATGTTAGGCTCCTTTGCTCTCTTCTGTACAAGGCAATATAATTATTCTTTTTAGTAATGGCATACTATCTTTTCATTATCAAGAACTCAGTCAAAATCTACTTTGATCATTTTTGTTCAATTAATTCCCTCTTTTGCTTCATTAGCTAATCTTTTTTTTTTTTTTAAATACACCCTCTACTATGGGGACATTAACAACTTTCTACTTCAGAAATGGACCAAAATTGCCTCAGGTTATTTCTAGCTTAAAAATTTTCAGACTCCATAGCTAGAGCATCACAGGTCATCTAATCAGGCTTACTCATTAAAGAACAGTCAGTCCATAACCCATGAGATTATCTCTTCTTGTGGCTTGTCTAAGGTCAGTGATTTTTTTTCTGGGTTATTACTTCCATGGGTCTCTTTTGTGCTTAAAGATTTTTAATTTGCATAATTTCTTCCGAGAAAATGAGCTCATTATTTTTCAAAAGTTTAATACTATTTCTGTCTTTTGTTCATATTTATAACTTTATATTTGGACTTTACAACTGTAGGGCACATCTTATACTTTACATATATGTCTATTTCTCTTCTGAATAACAGGAAATTCTTCATATTATTCATTCATTTACTCCTTAATTTTTTTGTTCACCAAAATCATTTATTGATCTCAGTGTTAGATACTGTATTTATTACAGTAAGACAGCTGGTAACAGTATCTGCCCTTAATGAATTTATGATCTAGTAGAAATGATAAACATTGTATAAGTCATATTTTGTATTTGTTGTTTTAATTCCAAATCTGTCATGTATACACTGAAATATTGGACAAGTTATAAGGTCTTACTTGAATAACTTCTTATGTGGTCATTGTAGGCATTAAACAAGAAAATATATACAAATTGCTTGGTATAATAACTCAAAATTCACTGTATGCTATTATATTTTTATTTTATTTTATTACACATGGTAGAATTATAAGTGCTATGACAGACACTGAGAATATGTTCTGAAGATTCAGTTGAATCATGATACCTCCTGAGGGGCTGACATAATTCAAATCCTATTTAATTGAGTAAAATAGGGGGGTAAGTGTTAGTCAAACTTCTACTTTTATGATACACTCCTTTAAGCCTGTCATGTGCTTGGGGAGATGTCTACTGATTATAAACAAGTAAAATAAGGAAAGAGAAAGTGAAAGACTGGGAAGAGGGGAAAAAAGAAGGAAAGTAGGCAAAACTGAAAAATGACATAATGAAGGGCCAAAACTCAATTTGAAAAGGAGTATAGTAGGATGCCAATACTAGGGAGAGAAGAATCATGTTAAAAAATTCACCTGTGCAAATTTTAAAGATCTTAAAGGCTTTATTCAGTGATTCATAGCATTCATTGAATAGTGTCTATAGCATCCGATCTTGCAGATAGAAAGGAGCTTTGAGGAACTGTGTACTATGAAAAAGACTTTAATACACAGAAGGGAGCAGGAACAAGGGAGATATACTAGGCAAAAAGTAGAATGGTTAGGACAAGATCACTTTCCTTTAGGGGATGGCAGCAGTCTGTCAGTCAGATTACCTCACTAGCACTAATTAGGTGATTACCAATTGACTGGTTTAAGATTCCATTTCTGGGAGAGTTCAAACTGTAATTAAGTCTCCTCTTAGTTTGGTGACATGGGGCTTAGCATAAACAGCTCCGTTTGGAGCCAGTTGTCTTTTTTTTAACAAAAAAAGAGGATAAGAGTGTTACAGATGAAAACAGATTATTATTAACTCATCTCTAATGTATTTGCATAAAGTTAGAAAAGGAGTCTGCATTATTTGGCAAAAAGCTTCGATAGTAATGAGCATTTAGAAATTTTTTTATGATGACAAAATAGCTTCAGTGTCTCTTATTCATAAAACCACATCCATACATATTCATACATCATTTATTTTTAGGGATAGAATCATCATTGGCAGGAGGAAGAAACATATATAAAAACAAAAATTATGATTAATATATGTGACAGTCACTGCCGGTTACCTACCATCTTTTTATTTTAGAACCCGTTTTTTTTTTGAGGTATGAGTGACACTATTTTCAGGGTACATTAACCCTTAGACAATCCCATTTCTCCCCTGTGTTCTAAAGGAGGGCAAATGACCTGTTATGACTAATGAGACCTGAGGTGAAGTTCCTAAGAGAGATTTTCCTCCTTAATAAAAAGAGATGGGCATAAAGAATTGCAGGCTTACATATTTATCCTTCTTCCTGCTTTGGATTGCAGTTGTTGGAGGCATTACTATAGTTATCCATGTAATCATAAAAGAAAAGTCAAAAGAATCATAAAGAAGGTAACTCAGTATTTTAAGACCATTGGGCCACTGAATCAATTTTGAAATAACTGCTTACATTTGAAATTAATATTACCCAAGGCAATAAACTCTCATTTTAGGCTACCTTTGGTATTCTGATCTTGCTGATTGAGGAATCCTAATTGAATCATAGTACAAATTAATTAAAAAAAACAAAAAACTTCCCCTTTAAGGTGACTGCAAGAACGCGGAAGAAATATCCAGAATGATGAAGAAATAATATTCCACATTTCCTGTAACACAATCCAATGTCATAAAATATTGAGATATGTTACTTCTCTAATTTATATGTTTACTGACCCTAGAAATTTATTTTGGGGGAATTTTGATCATTAAAAAACCCTGATGTAGCATCTGAACTTTTAGGATCATATCAGCCATCACATTTGAAATTCACCACTGAAATTTCATTTGGAAAATTATTTTTTTCAAGATTGGGTTTATAAAATTACAAAAATTGTACATCTAAAAATACACACACATACACAGGAACACATGCAAACACACATAGCTTAACATTCAGGGTCAGCTAACCACTGTTTGCCTTTGAATATACCAGTAAATGAGTAAGTTACCTAATTTGAAATCTACTACAATTATATGGTACAACAGATACTAATTTGTTTACCTATGTGTAGAAATTTTAAGACCAGTATGTCAGTATGGAAAACAGCTTACTGGAACTTTGTTTGGTATTGCATTGAATCTATAGAAAAAATTGTGGGCAACTAACACTTAAAAAAATGTTAGGTCTTCCAATCCTTGAACACAATATAACTCTTCATTTGTTTAGACCTGTGTTGGTTTCTTTCATTAGTGATGTGTAGTGTTGATCATATAAATCCTGCATCTATTTTGTTAGGTACATATATCTAAGTATTTCATTTTTGGGGTGCTATTATTTTTTATATTTTTAAAGTGGCATTCTTTTCAAAATTTCAAATTCCAAATTTTTATTGTTGGTTATATAGGATATAATTGGCTTGTTTATTGACCTTATACCCTGCAATCTGTAAAATGTAAATTATATAATGTAAACTCATATGTTAATTTGCTCTACTTTTTCTGGCTTTTTAAGAGAGAAGTTTAAGTTATTGATTTAGGACCCGTCTTATTGTCTAATGTAAGTGCTTAATGCTGTAATTTCCTCTCTCTGTACTGCTTTAGCCACATCCCTCAAATTTGGATATGTTGTATTTTAATTTTCATTCATTTCTAAATATTTTAATTTATTTTGACTTCTTCTTTGAACAATGAATTGTTTAGATGTATGTTATTTAATTTCTAAATATTTGGGGGTATTACAGCTGTTATTTCTGGTTTAATTTTATTATAGACTGAGACCATTTTACAGGACTTCTATTCTTTTAAATTTGTTAAGATTTGCATGAGAGCTTATAATATGGTCTATCTTGGAGAATACTACTTTTGCATTTGAAAGAAAGTATATTCTGATTCTGCTGTTGTTGGGTGTAGTGTTCTACAAAGTTGAAGGTTTAGTTGGCTAATAGCCTTGCTCAGAACCTCTGTATCCTTCCTTTCAGTCTGTCCTTTTTTTTCCCTTCATATAATTATAAATTCTGTTGTAGGAAGTTTACACATTGAGGATTGTTATTTCTTCTTAGAGAATTGACCCCTTTATCATTCTGTAATGTCCCTATTTAGTCCTGTTAGTATGGCTTATTATAAACTCTACTTTATCTGGCAATAATTTCCTATTTCACTTTTCTTTTGTTCACTATTTGCATGGTATATTTTTTCTCTATCCTTTTATTTTTGACTTATTTTATCTTTAAAGTGAATTTCTTCTAGATAGCATGTAATTGATTCTTGCTCTTGTATTCAGAAATAATCTCTATTTTTAACTAGTCTTTTTTAGACCATTCACTCAAGTGATTATTGATATAAATAAGAGCTACTGTTTTGCTAACTGATTTCTAGTTATTACCTCTGTTCCTTTTTCCTTTTCTTTGTGGGGGGGGTATATTGGTCATTTTATGTTATTAATTTCTATCTTGTGTATTATTAATTATAACTTTTAAAATTTTGGTAGTTTTTCCTAAGAATATGTATGTATATTTAACCAGTCTATCTTGAACAATATTATGTATAGTTTAAGGACCTTATGACACTCTATTTCTATTTCTTTCCTTCATCCTCTGTGCTGTTGTGTTAAGACTCTTTATTTTTTCACATGCTAAAAACATGGAGTATATAGGTTTTTACTTTTACTTTAGACAGTTATCTTTTAGCACAATTCACAATAAAATATTTAACATTTTGCTTTATCTTAAAAATTTTCTGTGTTCCTCATTTTTTGGTGTAGATTCAAGATTCAGTCTACATTGTTCCAGTCTGGAAACCTTCCTTTGACAGTTCATGTGGAGTAGCTGGAATAGCAATAAATGTCCTCCTTTTTGGGAGGGGGTAGGGAAGCCTTTATCTCCTTTACCTTTGAAGGAAAATTTCATTGGATATAAAGTTCTAGGTTGGTGTTTCCTTTTCTTTCTCCACTTTAAATATTTCACTCAACTCTTCTTTTTTTTGCATTGTTTCTCCCAAGAAGTTCATTTGTAATTCATATCCTTTTTCCTCCATAGGCAAGATGTTTTTCCTACCACTCCCACTCGGTCTTCTTTTAAGATTCTCTCCTTGTCTTTGTCTTTGATTTTTCTACTCTTTTGCATATGAAGTGCTCATGTGTGGTTTTTGTGTATGTGTGTGGATTGTAGGGGGTGGGTATTTGTTGTTTGGATCTGTGGTTTGGAAAATCCTTACCCGTAATCACTTGATACATTTCTTCTGTTTTCTCTTTCTCCTTCTGGTATTTACAACTATGTTTCACCTTTGAAGTTATCCCACAGTTCTTGAATGTTCTGTCCTGTTTAAATGTTTTTCTCTTTGCATTTCAGTTTGTAAAGTTTCTGTTATGCTAAAAATATATTCCTAATCATCATTAGTGAAGTGGGAATATGTCTGCCTGTTGGATAAAGACTGTGTATGTTAGACATTAGGAAGGGCACTTCAGGTGTTTAGTTTCCTGCTTTTATGAGTCAGAAAGCCTTTTCAATTTTTCTGAAACAATGTCCTTGAAGTTCATGACTGAGAAGATTTTGCAAAGTGAAAATGCTACCTACTAAAACACATATTCTAGCTAGAGAGTGCAGTTATTTCGATAATATTTGATGGATTGACACTTCTCATTTGGAAAAGCCATTCTTAGAATGAATGAAAAGTTTTAGAAATCACTGAAATCAAGAGTAAGTCAGGGAGAGTTGATGTTCACCTAATTGTTTTACTTAGTTGACACTATCTTGATGAAGATGGACAGATGTAGCCAAATTTTGTCAGTTTCCATGCCTTTTTTTTTCTTTTTGAGAAGAAATGGGAAGCATCCCACAGTAAAAACTACTGCATTGGAGAAAGGCTCTTCTTGAAGATTTTGTGGCAGAAGAGGTTTCTCCGTTTATAGTTTTGATGACACACTTATCAGATTAATGGCTTATTTTATTTTGTCATTGTTATTATTATTTTGCTGGTTTGGTATTACAGACAACTAAAAATGTTCCTTATTTCTTCGATGTTCTTCATTCTATGTCAGGTATTTACAGACCACCTTTGATGTGTGATGCCAGGTACTGGGATACAAAGATGAAAGCATGAGCTCTCTTCTGTCTCAATCTGTTTACAGCATATAGTTCATAGCTAGAAATTCTTACTCTCCTTCTTTTAGATTCTTATGTTTGTCTATAGTCTGGAACATTTTTTAATGTCCACGGGCATTTGATTTCTGGTGTTAAAATATAGGAGTATAATTTTAATGCCAGACCCAAGAAAGTCTTATATGCTCTTTGTCTTTATTTCTATTTTGAATACCTTCAAGTTGAAACTTAAATAAATATTGACTGCTAAAATCTGAAGATTCTGCTTTGATCTGTATATTTGATTTATTGATTGTTTTTAGTTTGTAGTAATATGTCACTGATTAAATTCACATTGTACAGTTAGGTAGCTACAGTTTTTAGATTAAAAACACATGTGCCTTAAGAAAAAGCATGTTTTTTAGAAGTTTGGGTACTCTGTTTTCTCACGGTTCAATGAAAACCTCAGCCTATTGAATTTCAACTCACACTGCAAGGCGCATCACTTTTGCTAAGCCTTTTTCAGTTTGGCTGTGAGCATCCTATTGCTGTGTGAACCTGAAAGCTCAGCGTTTCTTTTATTTGCTGATTTTATACCTAATGTGTTTCCAGTGCAATAGTAGTGCAGCTGTTATTATGAATTTTATATATGAATTTGTATCTTAAAGTCTTCCAGAAACAGCAGTAACAACAGCAAACTATAGTTTTAGATCCCTAGAGTAAGAAACAAATATGTATTCAGTTCTAGATACATATTTTAATAATGGATATTTTAAATTAATAATAATAGCCTAAATATTTCCTTACATATATCTAAGGATAGCTTCAGAGTGAAAACATGAAAGCATAATCTGCTATAAATGGAGAACTATGATATGTAGGAAACCAGGGCATGGGTTTTCTGTACGTATCTCAAAGAAAGAAAATAAAGATGTGATTTACTATTTAAAAGCTTTTCATTTAAGAATTTTTAAAAAGAGGGTCTTGGGGGGAGGGTATAGCTCAAGTGGTAGAGCGCATGCTTAGCATGCACAAGGTACTGGGTTCAATCCCCAGTACCTCCTCTAAAAAAAATAAATAAATGAATAAACCTAATTACCTCCCCCTTCCAAAAAAATAAAAAGAGGGTCTTGATCACATTTTTTTTTGCTATGCAGATGCAATTGAGTGTTTTTAATTATACTAAAGTTCATTCTACTAAATGTTGCGTATTATGTTGTGGACTGAACTTGACCCAGCTCTCTCTTTGGAGATCCAGTCCTGTTTATTCAATTTAGTTTTGAACATCTCTTCATAAATGATGTTGGGATTGCTCAAGTTCAACATGTCTAATACTGAATCCCTCCACACAGAGTCCTTGCTAAGTGCTTGCTCTTTCTTAATACCCAAAGAATTAGAGCCTGGGATTCATGAAAGACATTACCCTATCCCTGGCTGCTCAAGACAGAAAGCTCTATCTTCTTACATCAGCCACTCAATCAATTAAGTGGATTAAATAATTCTCTGCATCTCACCACTCATCTTTGGTTTAGGCTTTCAACATTTCTCATCTAAATTTCTTAAATAGCCCCAAACTAATTCCTTTGGCTTAAAATAAGTTTCCATACAATCCACTGTCCACATTTCTACCTTGTCTTCAGAATAAAATATAAGCATTTATATATAATATGCCAGACTTTTTATGACATGTCTGCACTCTATGCTTGTTTGTTTTTTATGCAAGGGCTGTACATTTATGAAGCCACTTTTAGTCTAAGCCTCATGCTCATTCTGCCTCCTTGTTTTTGCCCCTATGACTGTTTTAGCCAGTAATATTTATCTATCCTTCTACTGACTAACTTTTATAACATCTTTTCTGGGATTCTGTCCCTTATTCCCACCCTGATTTAGATGCCTGTTCCCACCGTGTTGGGCTCCATTCACTTCCGTGTCTGCTTTATTTATCTGCTTTATTTATCTGATCATCAGAAGGACCATGGCTTAAAGGACACCATCCTAGGACACAACTCCTCCTTGAAGAGTCTTCTTAAGTGAACATCTTCATTGACTCTCTCTCCCATTCTCTCTTTGATGTTTTATTTGGTCTTTCTTTGGTTGTTGCTTTGTTTGTATAGTTGGTCACAATTTTAGTAACTAAACCTTTATCATTCCATTCCATCCATAAACTACTTTCGTTCTTTCTCCCAGAGAAGATTCTTACATTGGGTGGAATACTAAACTAAATGATCCCTGAAGTCCCTTTTGACTGAGATTTTGGGATTTTATTATTCTATAGTCTTTTACTTCTTGTCTACAGTGTTGTAATGGAAAAAGATGCAGAGTTGTAGCCACGACAAGCTGTACCTCTCTAGCATCTGAACCCTAGTTTTTTGTATGAATTGGCATATTGGTCTTTTCCTTGAGTCCCTAAGCATGCTCTCTTCTGATGATGCTCTAGATTTGCCACCACAATTCCCAGGCTTTCCAGTAACTCTATTCATAACTGCTTAGAAGGTAGTCATGTTTTAGGGATTATCTGTGGTCTTAAAATATTGCTAGTCTCTTCAGGTTTCTGTGAGTTTATGCAAAACAGTGCTTAAAGACATTCTGAACACAGTAATTGAGAAATAGTAAGGTCTCAATAAATGTCACCTCTTTTTTAACATATTAAATAAGACAGTATTCTTGTAAAACTGCAAGCCATGATACTGGAATGACACATCTTTAGAATGGAGTGTGTGTGTGTTTTATATATATCTATATCTATATCTATATCTATATCTATATCTATATTACACACACAAAGAGAAAAAAGTTGGATAAAAAATAAGTAAGTATTAGAGACCAAGGGATGTGAATGAAGCTGATAAACTGAACTTTGAAGTGTTTGATCTTCAGTGGCCTCAGAACTCTATTGCTTCTAAGGTAAGATTCAAAGGCCTTGAAAGAAAATAAAGAATCTTTTATTTGAATGCCAAACAAATTCTGTTGCCTCTTGAATTATTGAGCCACTGTAAGAATTTGTTTCCTTAGAGAATAAGAATATATTATTTCATAGTTTTTGACCATACAGATAAAAGGCAGTGAATGAGCTCTCTTCTATCAGAATAGAAGTGAAGATGTTCTTTAGTTATAATTTTGATCCCATGAATCGGTGGCAAATGGAATATGTTTGTAAGAAAAATGTCTAATCCTCATGACTTCTAGAGCCTGCCATTAAAGATATTAGGGGCTAGCTTTGTATCTATTATCCTATTACTAACTCCACTTTTTATCAGAAAGGTAGAAGTGTCCTTAATTAAAAGCTCTTGTTTAAACACATAACCAAATTAAAGATAAGCTCATTTAAATTCTTTTTTCTGTTCTATGTCTGTTGTCTTCTTTTTATTGCTTTTCCAAGCTTGCCTTAGAAGTCTGAAGGTATAGCCAGTTATTCTCTGACTTCTCAACACTTTATATTATATTCAATTTTGTAACTGATCCATCCCATAGAAACACAGTATGTACTCAGATTTAGATATTATACGAATAGTAATTGTAGATTTCATTTTAACCATAATTTGAATATGCAGCCTCTATAACCAAAGCCTTCCTAGATTTTCTAATACTATCTTTCCAATCCTACTTGAGAAAAAAAGCAGTTCCATATAAAAAATAGCAGCAAAATGAAATTGATCTCTAACTATAATTTAGAGCCCCATGAATCTGTGGTAAATGGAGTAGGTTTAGAATGAAAATTTATAATCGTCATGACTTTTAGAGCCTTGCATTAAAAATAATTAGGGGCTTACTTTTGTATCTGTTATTTTACTTCCAAATTCTACTTTTTTGAACTACCAGAGCTAGTGACACAGCATCTTAAAATAAAACTTAAATTTTTACAGTTATTTTTCAGATTGGTTTTCATTTACACTATGAGGAAAAGGAAAATAAATTTCTATCTTTTTCTATCTCTAGGTATTTGTATATATTTGAATGTAAGAATTAAAAGAAAGACATTATTTATGTATGACTTAAAATAATATTGTTTTGTAATTACTTGTGATAAAATTATTTATGAAAAAAATTATTAATGTATTAATTCCAGTCCCTGGAACAATTCTGTGAAGAACCTTTTATTTCCTCCTCTAAAGGCAAGAGGACAAAGGCCCCTGGAGATGAACTGATTAACCCAGTGTCACCAAGCCAGCAGAAGTTAGCACATTGTTTTATTAAATTACACAAATTGAACATAAAAGAACAAAACCCATCAAGGGTACAGATATTGGTAAATTTAAGGTACTTTTTAGGAAATTTTGGGCCGGGGAAGTGATTAGGCAAAAAAATTGATTTTGAAAATAATTAAAATATGTTCTGAATTATCCTTTGCAAAGTAAAAATGATGAAAATAATTGTTCTAGTTGTGGGAATAAAATATAAAGAGTATTTTCTGCTCATTAAGTATAATTATAAAATTATTCAATAAGAAGTCAAAATGTGCAAAGATGATGGAAACACGGTTATTGATGGAGAGGACATTATTTCAGTACTAAGTGATTTTCTTCTCAGTCCTTGACACTGTTTTAGTGTTGATTGAAACATAACTGACAGAGAGAGTGCAGGAGGAGAATTTTATGCTCACCACCTGCCCTAGAGAGCTCAAAGAATTAGGGTGGTTGCAGCAAATTCTAATGGCATGGCGGGGAACCACCATAGAATTTTTTTTTTTTTTTTTTTGGCAATACCTGAGGTATTTAGAGAGAGAACAAAGCAACATCCAACTCTCCGCCTCTTTTTTGTCTTGTGACAAATTTCTTCTCGATGCAGAGCTCATCTTGATCATAAGATAGAAATAAGAATGGACATTGCAGGCAAAGTAAGGGAAATAGTTAGATATTAGGGAGTGATCCTAGACCTATCTTTGCAGAGCATTTGGTTCCTCACGTTTCACTACTAAGTAAGGCAAGAAAAGCTCCTGTAGCTTGTCACTCACAATAGAAACCATTATGCTTTAGCCAAAGATTGTGGTTGGGAATAAAGTAATATGCTTTGTGAGGCTAAGTTGTTAAGTGTTAGTGAGATTTTAACTAAGGGGTTTTAGAAAAACAATCTTATAAGAGTGGATTCTTATCTGGTTATGTGGGAGATTGTAATCTGACTGGAAATTAAAGTCAGAAGTTAGTTCTTGTATTTGAGCAACTAATGTGACTGAAAAATTCTTTATAATGAAAGACCTCACGCTGTAAATTTATGATTCACTGCAAACCTCAAACAGATACCTAAAATCTATCTACACAGTATCTAAGCATGTTGTAACACAACTTCTGAAAAACAATGACAAAGAGAAAAACAAATCTTAAAAACAGCCAAAAGTGATCAATTACCTTTAATAAATGTAATATACCACGTTGATAGAAGAGGGGGAAAAAAACCATATGACCATCTGAATAGATACAGAAACATGATTTGATAAATTCAAAAAAAAAAACTAGATAAAAGTCAAAATTGAAAGAAACTTCCTCAATTTGATAAGGTAATTATGCAAAAAACGATAGCAAAAATGAAATTGAAAGACAAAACGTTGAAAGCTTTCCCTTTCAGGCCTTTGTGAATGGGAATTCTGATACATGTACTTAAGGAGAGAAAGAAATGAACTCAGAAGGAAGGACTGAGATGCAAGAAAGTGAGACGAATGAAGCAACTGGTAAACCTCTAAGTAAATATAGATTATCCTGACTAATTAGGCCTAAGATATCAAATAAGGTAGAAGAAGCAGAAGGGTTGATTTGACTGGCATGATGACTAGAAAACAAAACTAGATAAATACTATTCAAAGGGATACACTAATAAAAAAAGATAAAATTATAAGAATAGAAATATGTAATGCAAGCAAATAATAACTACAATAGATAAAACTGTAATACTTCCAGACAAATTATGCTTAAGGCCAAAATCATTATTAAGCATAGGTACTACATGGTAAAAGGTATAACTAAGCAGGAATACAAAATTATAATTAGTCTTAATTGTCTGGTCTTAAAAGACACAGCAAAATATTGAGAGAATTATATGAAGAAACTGATAAAAGGAACATCATAGTGGCAGAGTTTAACCATCTCTCCATAATTGATAGATTAGGCAGATAAATGTAAGGTTTTGCTCCCAGTAAAAATTATGTACATTTTTTCCTTAATCTCCCATAAATTACGAAGCACTGACCACACATTAGGCCATAAACTCTCAGAAAATTTCATATCGTTTCCGCCATAGAGAACACATCTGATTAAAAGGATTATATTATAATAACAAAATAAAAATCTGTACCTTTGGTGGGGGAGAAAGAACCCAACCTCTAAGCCATTCATATATCAAAGCATATTTCATAATTGTCATTAGGAAATATTTACAGCCAGAGAATAACACAAAGGCTATATGTCCAGATTTATGGGATGTTGTATTCAGAAGGAAATTTATATGCTTAACTGCTCATGTTAGAAGAGTAGAATGGTTGAAAATTAGTGATCAAAAATATCTATCATAAGGATTGAAATTAGGAATAAAAAAATAAATCAGGAAAAAATCCAAAACAACAAAATACTAACCTACAATGCAGGAAATAACAGGAAAAAAATTTTAAAGTTATTGAAGTACATAGTACAGACAAAATAGATCAGAAACAATCTTTGGCAAGATTGGTCAAAGATAAAAAGAGAGGCAGCATAATTAACATTAGGAATGAATAATAGAATATGATCTCAGATAGTATGGAAAATTAAAATAATTTTTAAAAATTATAAACAATTTGATGTCCAGGAATTTGAAATCTTAGAAATAATGAATCACTTCCTAGGAAGATAAAATGAAACTACTACCAAAAATGAAATTAGGAGGCATTATAAAACCTAAAGTGAGTTATACCTATTATAATAGTAGAATCTGAAGTTGTCTTCACATAGAAACACAAGCTTCAGACATTAAAGGATCAGATTATTACACGTTAAAATAAACTCTTCCAGAGAATACAGAAACAGGAGAAATCTCTTTTAATGGACTCATTGTGACTTTCATACAAAATCCTTTAAAAGGTTATAACATATGATAATCACAGGCCAATTTCTTTCATGGACATAAGTGTAACAGTCCTAAATAAAATATCACCAAGGTGAATTTTGGGCCCAAGTTGGTTTGATCCTAGGAATGCAAGGATATTTTACCATTAGAAAATCTGTTTAGGTAGTCTACCACTATAATAGGTCATACAGAAAGACAATATGATTATATCAACAGGCCAAAAAATTTAAATATTAATCAAACTAGGAATTAAATGAAATCTTTAAATCCTAATGAGAATGTAGAAATCTCCAAATCAAACATAAAAAAGAGGAGACATTAGAAATCATACCAGAATATCTGCTATAACCAGTTCTGTTCAACATAGTACTGGAAACTCTAGTAGGTGCAGTATTATGAGAAAAACAACAAATATTAAGAGTGAAAAGAAATAAAACTGTCAGTATTCCAGACTGCAAGAGAATTTTCTATAACTTAAAATAATCTCCCAGTAGTTTAATAAAATTTTTCAGTGCAGCAAGAATAATTCTTATACACTAGCAGCATAAATTTGGAGAATTTAATATTTAAAAAGACAGCATTTTCCCTTCTAAATCCGGAGTTCTCATCACAAGGGAAAACATTTTTTTCTATTTCCTTAATTTTGTATCTATATGAGATATTGGGTGTTTACTAAACTTACTGTGATAATCATTTCATGATGTATGTAAGTTAAATCATTATCCTGTGTACTTTAAATTTATACAGTGCTGTATGTCAGTTATATCTCAGTAAAACTGAAAGAAAAAAGAATAACATGAACAAAAATAAATAAAGATAGAAATGCAGCATTTGTAATAGCAATGAAGTTATCAGGGAATAAATTTAACAAAATAAATGTGAGATCTTGGCCTCTCTCCCTTCTGAGTGAGATGGCCCGCACTGTGTCAATGGAACGTATAACTACTTTTACTTTAAACTAAGCACCCAACCCCCACACTTCGTGGCCTTTCTCTTGCCTTCTGCTACAGCCTGCTCTCAGTCTATGGAGTATGTATTTCTCTGAATAAATCTACCTTTACTCAAGAAAAATAAATAAATAAATGTGAGCTCTTTATGGAGAAAAGTATACATGTCATTGAAACCCAATTTAAAAATTCTAAATACATGTAGTTTTACCAGAGATGAAAATGGTTAAAGATTTCTGTATTGTTACTATGTTCTAGGTAGTATTCAAATGCTTTATACACATTCGTTCATGTAATTCCCACAACTATTGTATGAGGTAGGCTCTTTTATTATTAGTATAAATTTACATATAAGAGCAGGAGATACAGTGATGTTAAATGACTGTCCTTTTGCTATCTAGCCAGTGTATGGGGTTATAGGATTCAAATCAGCCAACTTTCTCCAGAACCTCTGTACTTAACATAGATAATAGTACCTCTTCAATAAAATATTAAGGTATTCCATTGTTGATGCAGCGGTAGTGAGCTAGAAGGAAATGAATACAAACCTCAGAAATAAACTACAAATAAAATATAACAGAAGTGGCATTCTAGATCAGTGACAAAGCATATTTAGTAAATGATAATAGGACAATTGGCTCTCCGTATGGATAAGAATGAAAATGGATGCCTATCTCATACCATATGTAGCAATCAATTAACATTTGAGTGGAAAGGAAAAAAACCAAGTTTTTAGGTGATAAAATAAGAGAATATCTTTAGAATTTGAAGAGCAGAATGATTTCTTTAAAAAGACATGAAATTCCCAAACAGTAAAAGAGAAATTAATCCCTTCATCAATGTCATTATTTTAAAAATGAAAGCTCACATTGTGGAACAGAAGATATTTGCAAACATTGAGAATTTGTAAAATTTGGATTCGCAAACATGATTCATTCTCTGTCTCTCATTTATTTATAAATTAAACCAACAATCCAGTAAAAAAAAAAAAATATATATATATATATATGTATATATCCAGGAAGTTAACTGATCATGAAACAAGAATAATCAGTGAGTCTATAAAAAGATCCTAATCCTTTCTAATAATCACTAATGGTCACACATAATCTCGAGGACAAATGAAAGAAGAAAGCACAATATATAATTGTTTGAAGTAGTATTCCTTCACATTAGCGATAAAAAGGAAACAATTTCTGTTTAATATATAAAATAACTATGCTATGTTCAATTAATGTACAGAGAAAATTAAAATATAGCTACATGTATTTTTCAAATGCAGTGTTTCAATAAAAAAATAGAATGCAAAAATATGATTTACATAAAGTTTCAAAAATTTTCAAGCAAAACATGATAATGTTTGTCAAAGTATTGTTATTATAAAGACATGTAAAGGAATGAAAATTATATAAGTCTGGATAACTGAGACCCTTTGGTGAGTGGGGAGGGTGATATAGGGATTAGGGTTAGGTAGAGAAAAAACATCAATCATACTCAGATTGACTTTTGTTGCTGGGTTTTGGGTATCAAAGTTTGTTGTGTTATTCTCCATAGTTTTTATATCAAAAATAGTTAAAACAATAAGGAATGGGAAAAACCCCAATCAGTATGAAACTAAGAATCCTTCTAAAACCAAACAAGCCAAACCAAATAAACTACTGAATTAAAAACGCAAATATTTTATACTTGAAAAATGGGATCTACTTAAACCATACACAGGTACACCCAGAAAAATAAATAGCTTTAAATGTTCTTATGAGTAAAGTAAAAGGAAAAAAATAAAATTAACTGTTAATTTTCAAAGTATGAAATAAGCAACAAAATTAAAATAATTAGAAGGATTAGAAGATAATTTATGAAGATAATAGTTACAAATTGAAGTAAATGAATGAATGGAAAGAATAAAAAGACTCCAAATAAAGTAGCAATAAAGTAGTTAAATTTCTGCAAGCCTACTAAAAGAAAGAAAAAAAGAGATCGTCAATATTCAGAATGAGAGGAGTATATGACTAAAGGTATAAAACAGATTAAATAAAAATACCAAAAGTTATTGATTATTACTCTATAGCTATAAATTTGAAAATTTAGAACTGCTGTATTAACAAAACAAAAACTATCAAAACTGATGTAAGGTAAGTAAAAAACTTACCCTACAAACTTATGAAAAACTTGAAAGTATAAAGACTAAAATTTACAGAAGGAAATAGAATGGTAATTTCAAAATCTAGCAAGTGCAAATTTTACGTATGAATTTACATAACCTTTAAAGCTAAGTCTCCCAAATAGTGTTCATTGATATACGGATGTGTCTAGATCAGCATTTTTGGGTCTTAGGAACTTGTGTCAGTCTTAAAAATGAATGAGATTCTCCCAAAGGGCTTTTGTTTTCATGGATTATGTCTATCAGTGTTTACTGTGTGAGTAATTAAAAGTGAGAAATTTTAAAATTATTTTATTTAAAGATAACAATAATAAATACATTGCACATTAACATAAAACATTTTTATGAAAAATTAAAATTGCCAAATCAGACAAGTCACAGGAATGATGTCATTGTTTTACATAAAAAAATCTCTTTACTGTCTAATTTAATAGACGAGAACTTGATTATCATATGTGATTTTCTTTTCAATCGGTTGCAATATGGTGTTTAGATTAAAATATAAAAAGAAAAGTTGGCTTCATACAGATATGTAGTTGAAAAAAGGAAGCACATTTTAATCGTTTTTTCACATAATTGCAAATATTTTTTGATGCTACACTAAAACTTGACAGATGGCAGTTTCTTAAAGGTTAGTTTCAATGTGGAATCTTAAACCTATAAAAAACTTTTCATATTCAGTTAAATTAAACTTTTCATATTTTGTAAAATTGGCCTGTCTTAGATGTTGAGTGAATATTTTATTCATGAAAACTATGCGATATAATGCATTGGTCAAATTGAAAAATATTGGTTTCCTGAGTTAGGCATATCTTCCAAATGTTAATGCTTTTCTTTATACAATACAAAACTAACATTAGCTAATATCACCAGTCATTTAATCAGAAAACCCTTTAACTTGTCAAAGGCTCTCTACCTTATTGTGGAGGATACAAATTTTCCAAAATTCTCATTTTTGTTTAAAAGCTTAAATTTCATCATTGGCAGAGGGGAGGGTATGTATAGCTCAAGTGGTAGAGCACGTGCTTAGCTTACATGAGATCCTGGGTTCTTTCCCCAGTACCTCCTCTAAAACTAAATAAATAAACCTAATTACCTCCCCCCTTAAAAAAAAAATTCATCATTGGCAACAAATACTGAAGTTTTCTTAAAAATGATATGCTTACTTCATTCATTTGTGAGAAAATGTCTGCGAAATAACCTTGTCTGAATAATCAGTTTGCCAGTTATTCATTCTTGTAAAACTATGTTTAATGAAAAAGCAGGAATTCAGCCTGTAAATTAAAAAAAAAAATTGCACAAATGTTGTTCTTTGAGACAACCCCTGCACTTTTGGTATGAAACAGAAGTGCTCTGTATGTATGTCCTATTTTGTCACACAGACTATTAAAAATATAAAATGAAGGGTTGAGAGTTAATAAAATAATACTTTTATGTTTCACCAAGGACATTTGTGAGACTAGAATTTTTTTTGTCTTTTCCTGTATTGCTGGTGAAAAATGCAATAAATACCAGTAAAATTTTGAGCCACTGCTTTGATTTATGATAAAATGTCAGAAGTTTTACCCATTGATGCTTTTGCTTTATTAGTGCAAATATCATTACAGTAAAATTGTTAAATAGCATCTTATGATTATTATGAAAATTATTTTTACTTTCTGGACTCCTGAAATGGTCTTGAGGACTGCTCAGGGTCAACAGATCACGTTTCATAAAATTTGAGTCTAGGGATAATGGGTCACGAGTGTACTTCAACTTTTGCAGTGATAGAGAAAGGCAAAATTACAAAAATTATAAAAAAAGTAATGGAGATCTTGCCTTACCAGATTGTAAGAATAGTATAAAGTCTAAAATTTAGAGATATAGGTAAATAGTGTGGCAAAAGACACATAGATCAGTAAATCAGATTATAGAGCTGAGGTCCAGAAGGAGACTTAAATATACTCTGTAATAAAATAAGTGAAAATATGGCATTGCAATTAAGTGGGGGAAAAGGTAACTTATTTAATCTATGGTACTTTCATAATTGGTCCTAGATATGGTTGGAAAAAGAACCTCAGATATAGATACATATCATGTGTCAAATAAATTCTAGAGAGAGTCAAAAATAAAAAAGAAAAATTAAAAAATAATTTAAAAGAAAATTAGGATCATATTTGTGAAAATTTGGAAGGGATCTTCCTAAATAAGACTAAAACATTAGACTATATACATAGGGGTGAAAGGAAACTTACTCCGAAGCAAAAAATAATAAATGCTAGGCTGGCATCCAAACAATATGCAATCATTTATTTACAATAATGAAAACTTCCTACAAATTAATAAGAAAAAGACAAACTACCCAATAGGACACTAAAGAAATGATATGAACCAACAGTTAGAAAAGGAAATTAAAATGTTTAATAAACTTGAAGATTCTCAGTCTTACTCATATTCGGGGAAATATAAATGAAAGCAAAATAAAATACTATTTTTCACTGTCAAATTGGCAAAATAAAGAATGATAACTTCCAGTGATGACAAGAAGAATGAAAATGTATTATGTATTGCCAATGGGGATTGTAAATTACCTGTAATATATATGAAAATAATCTGGCAACATTTATTAAAATAAAAAAATAACAATGACTTTTAAAATTCAGAAATGCTACTTTTGAGGAAAATTTCCTTTAGTAGTGAAAAAAAGGTGAATAGGAATAGGTGTGTAAGAATGTTTCAGTCCTGTTTATAGGATCAAATCTTGAAAAATTAAATTCTGAATGTCTTTGAATATGGAATTTTTAGAATATTTGCGGAATCTCTATCATGAGATATTATGCAACAATTAGACAAAAATTAGATCTGTATGCCTGGAAGAATTTCTGTGTTGAATTAAATAAGAAAAATTAATAGCAAAATAATGTATATAATATATAATACTATGTATATGTATAAACCTACTTACATACATACATACATGAGAAAGAAGTTGGAAATTGAGAGGGCAAATAGAGGAAGGTTATATATTTTTCCTTTTAAATATTTCTGTGTTTGTCACCTGTTATGAGTTTATACATATGTTAAAAAAATTTCTAACGTGAATATTTTGAAGAAACATTAAACCCCATAATTGCCTTATTTCTATCACTTTGCTCTCCATGCAAGTATTATGAAGTGTAAGAAAAGGGAAAATATAGTTAAGTGGATAATTTAGATTGAATTAATTTTGGTACCTATGTTAATTTGATGACTGTTCTAAACCATGCACTATGACTCAGATTATTTCTCCTTCATTTATCAGTTGATCCTAATATCAAGTTATTTTCTTAATTATGGATAATAAATCCATATATACAATTGGACAAGTACCATTTCACTGTTACTTAGTAGTTCTGCCTGATAATAATCTAAAGTCTTCCATAGACATGTAGAATAGCTAACAATTAAAAAACTTGTGTTTCATTTATTTAGGTTTTATTTAATACCTAAAAAAATTTATAGCATTCTCTTGGAAATTTTGCATTCTTTTGTTAGATTTATTCTACAGTACTTAATATTCCCTCATGATATTTTAAATGAGGTATGTAATTATTTTTCTAGTAGTTTGTTGACTGTGTCAAATGTAAGTGACTTTGTATATATAATAATTTTATGTCCAATTATTTTGCTAAGCTCTCCTATTATTATTTCAATAATTTGTAGATTCTTTTCTACCTTGAAAATTGAGTTTATTCTTATCCTGTTACGTTGTCTTGGATCTCCAATAAAATATGATAATGTACACTTCTCTTTTATTTCTGATTTGAAAGGAAATAGTTCTAATATTTAGAGCCATTTGCTGTGTTTATGTTTATATTTCCCACTAAGAATTTTTTTTTACGTAAAAGAGTGTTGAGTGTTTTGAAATGTTTTTACTGCATCTACTGTGCTGATCATATATTTTTGTGTCTTTTAACCAGTTAATGTGCTAAATTAAAAATTTTTCTAATAATTTTACCATTTACTTTATAAAATGTATTGAGATTCTCTTTCTACCTCAATGGTCAATTTATATCCTTCAGCTCATGGTAAGTAGGTATATTCTCTATTTTCAGAAGATTAATTCTTATTATAAACCAGTGATGTTAATTATAATTTTTAGGTCTTCTCTATTGTTACTTTTTTTTCCTTCATATGTCTTGTGATATAGTTGTAAGACAAATTAAAAAATTTATACTTTAAAATTTTCTTTCCGTATTTCCTGTAGTCTTAGTTTTCTTTACTTTGATGCTATCTATATTTGCTATGTAAAGATTCATTTTCACTGTGGCGTGTATTTTTATATTCATAAAATGTCTGTCATATTTATTTTGCTTGGACACAATTTAACCTAATTTGGTGGTAACTTTGTGATCATTATAAATACTTTCTAGTAAACACACTAATGCATTTAGAAGACTTTCCAGTGGGAAAAGTGAGAATGGAAATTATATAGTATGTAAAGCAGTAAACAGAAGTAAGAAATTAAAGTCTGGAATCAGTAATTTTCATTAGAACCCCGATTTTGTCAGTTATTGGCAATGGGGTTTTCATGGAAATAAAACTTCTCTAAGTCTTAACATCTTTATTTTAAAATTGTAATAAAATTTATAACTGATAAGTTGATGTGATGATTGAACTTGTTAAGCTACCTAAATCATAGTGCTTGTATACAATATGATTACTATTATTATGAACTTTTTAAGAAAAAATCTTGGCCTTCAGATAGAGTCAGTTTTGGAAGGCAGACAGAAAAGAGATATTCCAAGAAGAGAAAATGGTGTGGACAAGGATTTTAATTTGTAAAACACATTTAAGTTAACCTCCTGAGAAAAGTCTATATTCAGGATAGGAGGAAATAGAAAATATAAATGAGTCAGGAACTGTTGAATGATAAGCTGAGGATTGTTTTTTATTTTGTTATAGTTATTAAAAAAAATATTGGACCTTCAAAATGGTACACTTGAATTATGGGATAGACACATGGTGATGGAAAATATTTGTCTTTTGCTATACTTTTATGTCTTGACCATATTTCTTGCCAGGAATTTGATAAATATTTTATGACATGCTGCTTTTAGCTGTGCATTTGTTTTATCTTTTCTGTGTATCTGGCTGCAGGAAAGGCATGATCTTTTAGTGCCAAGTCATAGATAAACTCTGTTTACTGACCTGAAGCTAGAAATAGACCTTGTGGGATCAATTATTAGCTGTCTGAAGAAAGATACATTTGAGATAAGCTGGACAATGGATTAAAAGATTTAAAAATATTGACTAGTCAGTCCAGTTTTAAAAAGAAAAAAAATACATTCTCAGGAGATATTTTTAAAATCAGAGACCAAGTATTATTATATGTTATTGAATATTTAATGTAATTCATTGAATACTGTACTAAAAGTGAAAAACAGAATAGTTGTCTGGGTACAGAATAGTTTTAAGTGTATTATTGGTTGTTTACCCTTGTGAGTGTGTGACTGACTGGGAGCTGTGGCTCTCTGCTGTTCCCAGCATCACAAGAGAGTGCTGGATTGCATATCACTAGCCTGGGAAGAGTTAAAATTCAAAATCTGAAGTACAATTTCTATTGAATGTGTATCACTTTTTCACCATTGTAAAGTCAAAAAACCTTTAGGTCGAGGGCTGCCTATGTATGTATATGTATAAGAATGTGTGTATCTATATGTATATACTATATATATTATATATATATATAATATACACACACACACACACACACACACACACACACATACAGCTCTATTAGCTGAAACAACCGTGCCTCACAGTAAAATCTTTTTAGCATTGAAGTCTAATTCTTCTACTGTTGATTTTGTTAGTGCTTGTTAAATGATTATGTTGGCAAAACTTTCTATCCACTGGTGTGCAATAATACATGTGATGTTAACACAAGAATTAATAGTATAGTGGAAAAATCGAAGCATGAAAATAATACTTTTCATTGAAATAGCCATGATGTGTACTAGGCAATGTTAACTGACACTCTGACGATGGCCAGTCCCTCACCAATTAATCTTCTCTTGTCAGATTTGCAGACTTTCTCTCCAACGGGCCACTAGATTTCTCTCACATGCTTTCCTTGTCTCTTTGTCTTGTTTGTTAGGACTCACACTGTTTATTTTATACATGACAGCACTTTAACATATACAATGGCAAAGTGATAAAAGAGTTTACATGATTTTAGGTGAATTTCATCAGAATTATGTCCAGAAATTCTCATGTCTTTCTAGTGCCATATCGCAGACAATTTAAAACTGTAACACTCATGTTTTACAGGAAGATACAAATTTCTTAAAAATAGGCTTTTTCAAAGGTGTATAAACTAAGCTCCATAATATGATGAGTTGACAGTCACACAATTAAACACAAACTTACCAGCCTGATGTCAATAGGAAAGAGGAAAAGTTTTTAGGGGACAACAGTTACAAAAGTAAAAAGGTTTGTAGTTTTAACTCAACAGTTACATTTATAGACGTTCATCTGTAAACATGTATACAAATATTCATATATAGTGATATAGACATGCATACTTATTGTTGCCTTGTAGCAAAACTACAATTGTTGGATTGTATATTAAACATTATATGTTTTTAAATATATACAGATATAGATATATGGACACTGGTATATTCATTGACATATTTCCTATATTGTATTTGCATCACTATCCCGTTATTGGTATCTTATGATAGATGTAGGTCAGGTGGCAGTAGTGACATGCTGTCTCTTCCTGAACACATGCAAACCTCAAAGTACAGCATCAGAGCTTGCAAAACGGGTGTCAGTGGCCTGGAAGAATTCAGAACTGGTTATTATCTGAAAAACAGAATAATTATGAAGAGTGGTTGGAGGAGGTAAGAAATCGAACATCTTTAGCAATATTCCTGAAACAAAAGTTTAAAAATATACTATTTATACACAATTGCAAAGCCAGCTTAAGAGCCCAGAACCAATGTTTTTTTATTTATTTTGGAGTTTCTTTAAGGAATACTTCGTCACCAATGTTCTTGATGGCACAGAGCATAGTATTACATGGAAAAATCTGTATGTGGCATATTTTACTGAGGCAAATTTTGTTAATCAGAGCATGGCTGCAGTGAGCAGAAGAGATGTCATATCTTGTCATTTTCCCGTTGCAACTACTTATGAGTTTAGTGTAGTAAAATCATTTTACTGGTTGGGAATTTATCATGCAATGGTCAACTTCAGGTAATTTTCTCTGGAGCTCTCACAGGAGGCTAAGTTTTCTCTTACGAAAGTGGATAATTAAGTTCCTTTGTTTCTTGTTTAATTGTAGACTCATCACTCAATACGTATAGATTTCTTCAGTAACACTTTAGACAGTGAGGCCTTTGTCATTAACAATATTTGTGTTAGTGTTACTTTCTGGATCTAAGGCTGTGCACTGATGGCGCTGTCACCCACTCCGCAGTTCTATAACCTGCTGATGAGCTGTTCTTTGAAATGAACCGGTATTTTTCACTATTAGGTGTTCAGCTTTGTAGTAGTTTCTGTTACATTTTCTTGCAGGTAAACAGGGCCATCTGTCTGAATTAAATCTGATTTACCTGTGGTACCGATCCTAAGGCACTCATTTTTATTTTTGTGCTTTAATCTCTGAAACTGAGATGTATCTCACATCGATGATGCCTTACAGTTGTTGTCAAGGAGGAGGAAGTTGTGGTCAAAGTATTCGAAAATCTTCTAATGAGACAAGTGCAAGGAAGCACCAAGCCATTTTAGATAATGTGAAATACAGTCCTTAAATTCTTATCAAACTCCTACATGCACATGGGTTATGAATGAAATCAGATAACAGATTATATTATGAAATAACATTGTTTTTGGATTTATAGCTATGTCTTTATGAAACTCTTCACTGTTTGCTGTTTCTTGATTTATGAACTGATTAAATTATCTACATACTCCCTGCTGTGAATGAGAATTTTGTTTAGACTTTCATCCTCTTTTCAATTTACTTCCCGAGCTTTCCTCCCACCTCAGCTCCTAGTTTCTGTCATTTGTACTTCAGCTTTTACATTGTCAAGGTTCATTGCATTTACATTCTATTCCCTAACTGTAATTAAGACATCAAATCCTTAACTCTAGTTTAATTCTCCCTCTTCTCCCCCAAAACGCCAGTTAAATGTGTTTACATGATGATGGCAGTGTAAATATTATTCACTGCAAATCCTTAGTAGAATATTACTATTATATTTCATCTTCCTTTTCCACTGGTAAGATTTTTGTGCCATTTAAAGAATATTAATATCAGTTATTTTTCCTTGTACTTCGCCAGTGTTACTCCATACCATGCCAAATCAAACTTTGCCTTTCATGCACAGTGTTAATTTTCTTTGAAAATTTTGTTAGAGTTTCTGAATGCCATCCTTTATTCTTGGAAGAAATATGGCTCCTTCCTCACATCCCTGATAGCTTCCAGCCTCTTACTCATTCAAACTTTGCTTCATTCTGTCCATTCTTCTTGAAGGTCCCTGTTTCAATTTGGTCCATTTTCTCTGTACCATGATTTTTTTGCCCAACATTTAAAATTTTTTTCTTGAAATGTCTGGCAGTCTTTCTTATTCTTTGTTATTATTTTTTGCTTGCATTATATGCCTTTATCATAACCTGAAGTTTTTACAAACTACTAGTCATTACATTTTGTCTGTAAAATCTTTTCCATCCCATCTGTCCCCCAGCACCGCCATTTTTTTCCTGGAGGCTTCTCTTTGAAATTCTGCTCTTTCCCTTCTCTGAATTATATGTTATTAAGTCTTTTCCAAAGTTGTAGCTTCCTTTCACCTATTTCTGAACTGTATGTTCTTGTTTATTATAATGCATCTACAAGTAATTTTGCAAGAGAAGATATATTGGCAGTTAACTTCCTGATTTCTTCATGTTTGAAAAAAACTACATTCACCTTTAACTGATGGCGAGGGTGAGTATAAAACTGAAAGAATTTTTTCATGGATCTTTAAACATTTGTCCTCATTGCTTTCTAGCAAACAATATTGCTGTTGAGAAGTGTGCTGCCAGTTTGATCCTTCTATTTTTTGGGTAGGTGACCTTTTTTCTTCCTTTCTCTAGGTTTTAGTACCTTGTATTTATTCTTTGGGTTTAGAAATTTTACAACGAGATTTTTAAGTGTGTTGATTTTTTTTAAAGATACTACTTACTACGGGTAATTTTAATGAGAAGATTCCTATTTTCCTTTAACTGAGTCATACTTCCTATTATTGTTATTTTTTAAAAATATAATTCTTTATATTATCTATTTTTAGAATTCCAAGTATTAATTACTGAACCCACTGGATTACATTTTCTTTAATATTTTTATGTATATTTTTGTTCTGCATTCTGAGATATTTTTCTTTGACTTGATCATTGAACAAGTCCTATGAACATTATTTTTGTAATTATAATCTTGAGTTACTCAGAGCCCTTTCTTATTTTCTGTTTGCTCTTTTCCTATTACTTTATGACTTAATTAATTATGCAATTTTAAAAAACGCTAATATTTTAAAATTATTTTCACCCAAAATATTTTGTACATATTTCCTTCCTTTTTCATCTGTTATCTCTCACTCTTTACACTTTGAACGTGCTCTGCCATGCTCAGGATTTAAACAAATGCAGTTCGTTTTTTCTATTCATACATAGGGAAGAGTCAGTAACCCTGAGATTTATGAATATGGATCCTTGTTGACTGGCCGATTTGAGGTACAGGTTACTTGGGTGACTCCACCAATATCTTGAATAGCAAAGCCTATATTTCCTGTCCTAATTCTCCCCCAGATAGCTCTTCAATTTGTTTAGGGAAGAATGTTTTTCCCTTTTTTAACCTGCAGTGCAAACAGCAATCTGTAACTTGGTTTTTCCTGGTGGTAGAGGGAAAGTAAAAGCTCCATTGAGGACTGTCAATTAATCATCCTGTTTTTCATACCACTTTTCCCTCTCATTTTCCAAGTACATGGATTTCCAACTTTCAGATCTTTCCAAGGTATGACTAGCAAGGTCTGCACATGCCTTTGCTGTTGTCCTCTCTGTGGGTGTCCTGGAAAGTCACTTTTCCACTCTGCTTTTTGATCAGTATTGATTTACTTTTTAAAATTGCAGTAAAAGTTTGAAATCTCTTGTCCCAGCTGGCGCTCTTGCATTTTCCTCATTACGCTGAGCTTATGCCTCTCTATTCCTTTCTATCATTGCACTAAGTCCTGAGAAGTTAAAAGCTAATACCATCTTGAATCACAGTACCGATGTTATAATTAAAAATACCTCAATTGATTACATAAAACATGTAACATATGTTATTAAATCGGCTTTATTTTCTTTAATGCATATAATATCAAGTAAGAGGTAGAAATAAAACAAAAGACAGTCAAGAATTGTGGGTAAGGATATAGAGGACCTGGAGGTGAATTCTTTAGTAATATGGAAATATATTTCACCTCTCAAAATTGTGTTTTACCACCTGTCAGTGAGATAAATAATAGAATTTACCTCATAGGGTTCATGTAAAATACAAATTAAATTATAAACATAAATCAGTATTGGATTTTGTGCATGCTACGCATGCAGTAAATGGTAGCTATTAGTCTTACTAATATTATTAGTAAAGAAAAAAACAGAAAAGATGCCACCTTATCTAGTTTATCACTTTTAGTTTTGCATACTTGCTTTAAGAGCTTGCCTATATACAAAACAACTTTTTCAGAGTTTATTATATCATTAAACATATGTTGAACGATTCAGATTTTAAAAAGGGGTTAAGTGTGCGTCATTGGGAGCTGTGTTACTAATGAGAAAGTAAGCCTACAGGCCTATACTCCAGTTTGTGGGAGAAGTACTGTTGTATGTATGTGTATATGTGTTCACACACACACACACACACACACACAAACACAATGCTGTGGCAGAACAGATAAGGAGATAGATAACTGTCTCTAAAGGAGAGACCAGGTGAAAAGGTTTCAGCTTAGCAGTTACTGACTGGCTAGTCAGTAAGCAGGGTAGAGACAAGCAAACAGAGGGAAGAGTGTGTGTAAATTCATCAAATGTTAAAAATTTATTAATAAACTTACTCAGAGCATTTTGAGCTTAAATGATATTAAAGGAACAAGCTTAAGATGGCTAGAATAGAACTGAGGTGTTAACAATGGTCTGTCTCATTACTATACTTTCAAGTGAAGCTTGAAAGGATTCAAAGGCGGAATATTCTTTTACACGAAGAGACATTAGTATTGATAACATCACCAATTTGCCAATGTTTACGTCTTCCTTTAGTATCTCTTACTTTCTAAGCTTTCTCCTCTATGATCTTCTCTTTATTTCCTTTGTTAACCCTTGGACATTATTGCATATTACTAATCAGCCAGACCCTCATGGGAAAGCCTGTTTCTGGTCCCTATATTAGACCAGCTGTCTAGAAGTAAAGACCATCATCTCATTCTGTTCACATTCTTCAAATATAGTCAGCAGTTCTGTAACCTGACAGGCAAATGGTTTGGCAAAAAGTCAGATCCTGACACTAACCTTGTTAGGTGACATGAGTATGCACAAAAAAGTAAAATAACTCCATTCCCAACCGGCTCTTGGGCATCCATATACATCGCAACAAATTGTTGTCATGTTGGCACTGCTGCTATGTCTAAACCTGTCATAGCACTGAAGAATTGGCAGCCTTGATTGTCTTTGAAGTCTTTGCTTCAAACAAAAAAAAAATTAGAGTCAGTAATCCCTGTCTTAGTCTGGTCCAAAACAAAAACAAAGTTAAGTGGACTTCAAAGGAAAAAGCCAACTGTCCATCCATTGGAAAAAGAGATAGAAGAGAGCAATCATGTGGCATATATAAGAGTGAGGATGAGAGTTTAAAATGTCCAAATCAATTCAGCTCACTTAATCAGCCATGGGTGAAAAAAAAGAATCATTAAATTTAGTCAACTGTAATAATTTGGATCAAAGGCTGAAAATGACTAAACAGATCTTTTAGCCTGCTCCCGGAGTCAGCTGATCACTGATCTGAACAACAGTAAAGTCTATCAGAAAAGTATTGCCAAGATTCAAATATCTTAGAATATATGAAATAGAAAAAACTTAACCTGTAGAGGTTTTCTGTATCAGGGCTGTTGAGGAGGTCAGGGCAGTTGGGAGCTAGAGGAAGTCTGCTACTCTTAACCAGTTTGCAAATGCACCAGAAATAACCATGTTCCTCTTCAGAGTATTTGCCTGCTTCTGTTGTCCTTCTTCCAGAAAGCTTTCTGTTTCTCTCTATTCTCAGTTGATGGGAATATTTCATTTAAATTAAAAAACAAAATAGAGGTGGCTTATCAGCAACTCATGCTGACTGTTGGAGGTGTTTAAGATGATATCAGATTGATATGAAGCCTTATCTATTAACTGCTTTAAATTAATGATCAGGGAGAGAGTAAAAGTGTTATACATTTCTCAGTGTTACTAAATTGTATGATGTTAAACCACAAAAGAAGATAAAAAATAATAAAAGTAGGTATAGACAAATGATAAAAATGTAAGAAAAAAATTTTAATTGAAGTATAGTTTATTTACAAGGTTGTGTTAGTTTCTGGTGTACAGCATAGTGATTCAGCTATATGTATATGTTCTTTTTCATTATAGGTTATTACAAGTTATTGAGTATATTTCTCTGTGCTATATAGTAGGACCTTGCTGTTTAGCTATTCTGTATCTCCTAAATTGTATTTAGCTAGTTTGTATCTGCTAATTCTGCTCATCCCAAACTACCAATTTATTCCTCTCCAACTCTTCTCCCCTTTGGTACCCATAAGTTTGTTTTCTGTCTGTGATTCTGTTTCTGTTTTGTAAATAAATTCATTTGTGTTGTCTTTTAGATTCCACATATAAGCGATATCATATGATATTTGTCTTTCTCTGACTTACTTCACTTAGTATGATAATCTCTAGGTCCATCCATATTGCTGCAAATAGCATTATTTTATTCTTTTTTATAGCTAAGTAGTATTCCATTGCATATATATATATATATATATACACACCACAACTTCTTAGTCCAGTCATCTATCAATGGACATTTAGGTTGCTTCCATGTCTTGGCTATTGTAAATAGTGCTGCTGTGAACATTGGGGTGTATGTACCTTTTGAATTGTAGTTTTCTCTGGATACTCCCCAAGAGTGGGATTGCTGGATCATATAGTAACTCTATTTTTAGTTTTTCAAGGAATCTCCTTACTGTTTTCCATGGGGCTGCGCCAGATTACATTCCCACCACCAGTATTGAAGAAAAACTCACAAATGATTGCCCTGTTAGAATGCTGATTCTAAAATTCTGCAATGGCCCTTTGTTTTATACAATGGTAGTGTGATAGCAGAAGTCAATAATTAAGTGAGATTCTAAGAAAAAAATTGCATAATTTGTATTTGTTATTTGAACTTCTGTCACTCTGGGTTGTTTCATGTGGCCATTTACATACCTTTAATATCCTAGTGGTGAATTAATCCTATTGTTTCAGTGATTTTTTTTTTTTTTGACACTTTACAGTTCTGGAAGAGTTCATGTAGTTTTCTAAAATGTATTTCAAGTTCAAATGTGAATCGAACTCACTGGAATAGGTTATTACATATGTTTAAAAATAATGTCAATTTGGCTCTAAAAATAATTTGTTTGGAAACTAATTTTACTTTTTTATGTGAGGTGACTTGAAAACAGGAAGCTATTGGCAAATTAAACATTTCATTACGTTGAACAATGTGTGGTTGAATAGTTTGAAAAAGACCTACCAGCAAATTGGGTTCAGATATCAAGGTTGGGGGCTTGTGTACTCTGATTGACAACTTATGTTCAGAAGCGTTTTCGAGTAGAAGAATGAAAAATTTGGCTTTCCAATCTGTTAGTACAAACTTAGAAACTGAAATGGTCAGTTTTCTTTGAGAGAAGTTCTGGAGGAGCAAAGTTCCCTTGTGAAGCATAATCTGTAAGGGAAAAGAAGACAGTTTGTTCTGAAGTATGAAATGATTTGGAAGGCTTTGGCAAAAAATACAAGAAAAGAAATAAGCAAGAGGCATAGCCAATGTTCAATATCAAATTTAGGTATGCTGGGCTATAGATTGTTTGTGAATGCAGAGAGAATAAAAAGTAAAAGCATTTAAGTGAACAAAATGTACCAGTGAATAAAGATATTGTGAGAATGGTACAACAGAATGACAAGATTTTCTGTAAGGAAAAATAACTGTACTAAAACAGGGGAGCCGAGTTACATATTATCAGTCTTAAAAATAAACATTTTATAATAGTTTGCGAGAACAAATGGGGCCCTCAGAAGTAGATGGCCAAGACTCAAATATACTTCTAAGAAATGTTCTTTATTGCCTATGTCTTAAAAAATCCATTCTGAGAGGCAGGAGGATCTATGACTTAAACATGGATGTGATGCTTTGGAACTAAATTCCAGTGGTGAATAGATATGAATTGATTGTGTCCTGAAAGGATTTTACAGCATCACAAATCCCACACATGTTATGGTATATATGTCTCTCTGTTCCCTTGCAAATCTTAGCATTCAGAGTTCAGTACTCATTACTCAAGGGCTAGTGTGAAAGAAATAATTGGATTTGGGTATAAAAAACAGAAAATTCAAAGAAAAGTTAATATACTTGTGTTCTTGGAAAACTTTATTTCATTCTTTTAACAGTAATCAGTGTGGAGCCAAATAATTAAGAAAATTTTGTTTCTGGTTGCATTTGCAACAACTCTGGAAAGTGAATTAGTAGAAACTTTAACTTAAAAAATGTCAGTGTATGTGTGTATGTCTATTTTGGATAAGGAATTTAAAAGGCAATAAATTTAATAGCAAGTGGTAATTTGGACGTGAAATGGTTGCTTACTTTTAAAAATCTATTCAACCAATCAACATGTACACCATAGTAATTTTCATTAATGGCAATATAGAATTCAGAATGAGGCAATAATGGCGTGTTTCAGAGCATTTTAGAGGAAGAATATATGCTCTTTATTAAAATAGATTTTAAAAGTAGTTTGATTATCATTTGATTAGATTTTTCCCGTAAGTAACCAGACACTGTCTTAACTGTCACCACATCCTGTCTTCTCCATCTCCTTCAGTCATAAGTTATATGGGGATTCAGTTTTTATGCAAATCAGCTTCTTCAACTGGGTTTAGCATACTGCAATTAAATCTTTCATCTTGACTATTAAGAATGGAAGGATTATTTCCCTTCTATCATCACCCTGTAGCTGTCTTTAAAATCTACCTATTTGGATTCAAATATATGCCCTTCGTTCATTTGGTAAATATTTAATAAGAAACCACACTTTACAGGGTATTCTTTTAAGCAAAATCAAGGAGACAGTGGCAAGTACACATGTTCATGCATTATTTAGTTAGAATTTCTATACTTAAAACTTTCCCACAAGTCATTGAATAGTTTTCCAATGCATCTTTATTCAAAATTTATTCAGTACACTTACTTTCACGAAGAAAAGACCAAAATATGATCTAGTGGATTCACAAACCTCTAAACTTAGTTTTGTTCTGTATTCTTTTGCTTTTTATTGACATCTGTGATTTTCTGAACAGTTGTGGATTCTGGATACAAAGACTTAAAAGTTATTGGTAGAGGGAAACATTTTTCCCTCATAAACAATCACTCTGGCTTTTCAAGGAGTGCGTTTTTATGACCATGCCTTTCCTAAGACTCTCATAATTATTCACTATGACAGCATTTTTTTCCTACATTTTAAATGTGTGAAATTTGGGGACACACTTTGTAGATAAAACATCTACTGACTTCTTTAAGAAGGCTAAACGAAGGAGGGAGAATTTCCATGTGAGAAAAATGGCTGAATCTTACAATTTTATTTCCCTAAGAATTCCTTCTTTTTGAAAAATCTCACATTCATCTCACTGTTATAACCAGTTGTAAGAATATCCACAGGTTCTATTACATAAAACATCCCAGATCGTCCAAAGTTATTATTGAGGGTTAGGAAGCTAAGACTAAAGTTTTCCCTTTGTTACCAATGTTTGAAAATCAGTGTTCAATTTTATTAATGAGCCAGTGAATTTCCTCACATAGTTCCTCTTTAATTGGAAGCCAAATACTGAGATTCAGGCAGCAGTAGAATGATCCAAATTGAGAGGCTAGAATAAGGAATCATATAAAGGAGCCTCTGTCTTTTGGTGTTGACAGGCTTCTTAATGTTAGCTATTCCAGTGGGCATATAGTGGTATCTCTTTGTGGTTTTAATTTGCATTTCCCTGATGACTAATAGAGTTGAGCATTTATGTACATGGTTAGGGTTTTTTCATGTGTCTTCTTTTGTGAAGTATTTGTTCAAGTCTTTTGCCAATTTTTAATTGGGTCTTTTGTCTTTTATTTTGGATTATAAGTTATTTATATATTTTGGATAAAAGTCCTTTTGTCTGATGTATGCATTGAAAATATCTCTTCAAATCTGTGGTTTACCTCTTCATTTTCTTAACTGTCTTGCAAAAGACAGAAGTTTTAATTTTGTTGAAGAACAATTTGTGCCATAAAACTATGCAGATTTTTTTCTTACATTTTTTTCTGAAAGTTTTACATTTTAAGATTATGATCTGACTCCAGAAGCTTTGAAGGTGGAGAAAAATGTTCCTGCTATGAATCATTTGTCTCTTAGACTTACTTTTCAATTATGCAGCATATTGATTTTTTCTTTTTTTGTAGTTACTTTTAAGAAAATTACAAGAGATCCTTTTATGACATACTATCATTTGCCACTCTAAATGGAAAATGTGATGCTTTTTAGGAAGTTTTATTTATTTTTAGAATTAGAGCATCCTGATTTTTTTAATATTTCTTAATCCTTAAATCAATTTAATTTTTTTGTATATAAAAATTTTTATTGAAATACAGTCAGTTTACAATGTGTCAATTTCTGCTCTGTAGCATAATGCTTCAGTCATATATGAACATACATACATTTGTTTTCATATTCTTTTTCACCATAAGTTACTACAAGATATTGAATATATTTCCCTGTGCTATACAGTCAGTATGAGCTTGTTTTTTTTATCTATTGTACATATATATTAGTATCTGAAAATCTCTAGAACATCCTGATTATAATTAAGCTGTGGTCATTTTGTTTATAAAAATGATTCACTTCATTAACAATCTCAAATTTATTAGCATAGTATTTCATTAAATATCTTATATTTTACTCTATTAGATATATACTAATATATAATCTTCCTCTATTCCAAATTTTTATGTTTTTGCATATTTTTAGATTTAAATACTGCTTCTCTCATATATATATATATATATATATGTATATATGTATAAATATCATATATAAAAGCACTAGCCCCTATACTTATTTACTACTTTAACTGTTTTTCACTTACAATCTAAATAGAATAATAAGGTAGCTTTTGCAGATGCACGAAGAGTAAATCACCTACCATTTTTATATATCTCATGTATGGAGACATATATGTAAAAAATATCTTGGCTTTCAACTTAAGTATCATTTTCATGTTGAAAAAGAATACCATTTATTTTCCAGGAAATATGCTTTTATCATTCTTTCAATTCAAGTGTTAGCATTGAAATAAATCTCACCAAATAAGTAGAGTGAAATTGGCATAATTTAACATGATGTAGAGTAAACAGAAGTTAAGAATCAATAAGTGGCTCAGTTTGAGATCTCATCACTAAGTGATTTGTGATACACTTCTTTTTCTTCAATCTACATCAGGTAATGGGATTTTATAGATTCTTGAGAAAATGATGAGTGTCCTGAGAGGTTTGAATGTATTTGTTTCTAATACATTGTTTAGAAATTAGCTTATTCTGAACAAAATCATTTCTTGAAAGTAGAACATGTCTTGATGGCTGGAAAATGATTGGTAACTTTAGATTTTATATAGTGGACCTTACTATTAGAAAAGAATGATACAACTTTTCATGATGAATATTAATAAGGCAGAACAGCATGCCTAAATAAAAACATCAGGTAACTTAAATAGTTTATTTTTAATCTATGATTTTTGCCTACTGCTTCATTTAAAATTTCTTAAAGGTGCTTTGAATATCTTTCCATATCAATTATTTTTGACATGTTTTTCAGGTCCACACATGCTTGTCATTTCTCAGTATTCTCTTTTATTTCCTTTTAGTATGTTTTTGTGAATCCATTGAAAATATGAAATGCAGTAAAATTTGTTTTATATTGTGGTGAAAAGAAAATATTTTAGTTTTCTGAGTTTTCAGAGTCTAATCTATTCAATTTAAATTTAAGTAGAAGAGCTTCATAATAAGAAGGTAGCAAAAGTAAATTTTTTGAATTTCCATAATTTCTATTTTCACTCTCAAAAACATGGTATTTGAGTTCATAAAACAGCAAAAACAAAACCAACCGTAATCAAAAAATTAAATTACATAGATAGCATTCAAAAAACAAAGTGACAAAATAAACTCCCAAATAATAGTCTTTGGAGCCAAACTGCTAATAGCAGTAAGACCCAACTGTTATATGAACAGTTGTGTAGGAGGAAGTGGGAAGAGCAAAGGGAGATTTGATGATCTTGAGAGACAATCTAACAACTAAGTCACAACCAATTATCTTCCCCAAATTGAGGGGTTCTTGCTCAGTGTGGAAAGTGTAGGGGAATCAATATGGGAATAGCAAACTGTATAGCAGTGCAGGCTCCAATTCACAGGTGACTGAAAAGAGAATACAAAAAGGTTGGACAAAGCCAAGTGGTATGGTTCCAATTGATTTTTCGAAACTAATAACGTAAGCTTGCTTCCCAGACAAACTACATATAGAGGAGAAATTGCTGGGAGTAGAATCTAAACTGAATAAAAGAGATATTATGGGCAGAAGACAATGAAGAGCCAGATAACAGAGGGTGCATGGAAGAAAGATGAGAAGATCTCAGAAGGCAAAAGACCCTATTGCATGATAGCTATGAAGGTAGCCAAGCTATTACTGATAGCTTCTAATATTCAGAAGAATAATCACGAGAGCTAACCTAAATTTTTCTCTCCGACAGCACTCCAAAAAGAGCTCATCTCATATCAAACATAAAAGGATTTTGTTTGAATCCTACAAAAATTCGTTATTATAAACAGTGATAACAATGAGAAAAGACTGGTTTATAGACCATGAAACTATAAAAGAACTACATGCACCCCAAAAGATGAAAATTTTAACATAGTGCATTATCATGTAAAATTCAAGATAATGATAGACATAATGAAAAAAAGCATAATTTATAATTAGTTAAATTCTGAAATGATATGATAAAATATAAAAATAGTTCTAAGGAGAGCTAGTAGAGCTCTGAAGAGAATTAAAAATCAGAGCAAAACTATTTCAGAAATAAAGACTGAACTAGTGAAACACTAGAACAAACATGTCAAAAAATAAATAGAACATTGAGTGGAGGAAAAAATATCTTTTTATTTAATCAAAATGAGTTAGATAAATAGATAAAAGGATTTGAAAGTGGATAAGATAATATATATCTTTATCTATTTATATATCTGTACATATATCTGTTCCCACATATGTGTAATAGAAGTCTGAATAGAAAACCAAAACCCAGGAAATAAACAAATTTAACAATATTAAAAATTATAAATCATTAAATAAACTTACATACGGAAGACTTAAACTTACATTTTGAAATGTCACACTGAATAGGTGTATTCGGAAGAGCCAACACCAGAAAAATTTTAAAGAAAAATAAAATAGACAAAATGGACAAGTTACCTATAAAGGAAGGAAAATCAGATTCCCATCAGACTTTTAAGAGCAGAAGTTTCCCCAGAAGACATTTGTAGATACTGAGATATCTACAAAAAGAAGAACATTCAAATATTAAAGACATATATGACATACAATGAACATGCATGATGCTAGGGAATATTATTCTCAGGAGCCCATACTGAGGAATCTACTTCTGGCAAATCAATTTAGACAACCAAAAGACTGGAAAGGTATTAACATAATGACATCTAATAAACAGTCAATATACTTTTTTCTTATAAGTGAAATAAAATGATGTATATGTGAAGATCATGTGTAATAATATGTATTTTGGTAATATATACACTGTATAATATAGGTTGCACAACATGTATTCTAGACTTACTATAATTGTATATGCTCTGATAGTGTGTATTCAACATAACTTTTTTAAATGAGGGAGAAATGGGGAGACTATATGGAAAGTAGATTAAGCTCACTTATTGCTTCAGATTAAGTCCTGAATGAAAGAGAAGGTAAAGGAAAGACTGAGTTGAGTAGCTACTTTCAATATTTTCATAGCAGGGAACCAAGACAGAAATAACAAAAAGAAGGGACTAATGATATTATAATAAAGATATTACAATAAAAGTGACCATTAGGACAAAAATGCCCTATTTTTAAAAACATACTTTAAAATGTTCAAATAACCTATTTATAAGTAACTAAAGATCTGCCAAAGTAAGAAGAGAGATAAAGGGAAGTGATACACATATAGGCAGTCTTTTTTTCCGTATATGTATCAGACAAATATGACAATACTAAGATGAAATACTTCACTCATATCAGTAGATGTAAGTAAGTTTAACCCACATATAAAAAGGGAAACAGGCTTTCAACTGAAAAACAAAGCAGAATGCAAAACTATAATTTATAGAAGATATATACTAAGCAACGAAGTTTGGAAAGATTACAAGTAAAAACTTGGAGAAGGATACATCAGATAAATTCAGATAAAAAGAATACAAAGGCCACAACCTTGATGTTTATCATCATAAAATTCAGATCAAGACATACAAAAAGAGAATTTTGTATTGCTGTTTAATATAAAGTACAGTAAAGGTATAATAGTTATTAATAATTATGCATCCTATAACAATGCAACAGCTTTCTTAAAATAGATACAAATATGTAATTAGAAAGAGACAGTAGGATACTAATGGTAGAAGCTGACTTTAATATATTCCTTCAATCCGTTAAAATCAAGTAGACAAAAATAATTCTTACCACACCTCTTTTGCAAATAGGTAATATGCATAAAAATTGAGTGTGTCTTAGGCACCAAAAGGAACCTCAGAAAATTCCAAATAATTGAAGTAACATAAGCAGCATTCATAACCAAAGTTCAATAAAATTGTTAGTTAATAAATAATTTTGAAGTGTTTTTTTTCCTGGATATTTAAAGATTTATTCTCAACCAACTTCTGGATTACATAGAAAATTTAGACCAATATTTCAGAATTTGTTGAATGTAAGAATAAAATATAGAATGTATTTTAAACTTTTGAATATAAATGAATTACCAGAGAAAATTTATAACATTAAAACAGATGAATAAAGTGAAAAAGTTAATTGCCTTGACACTGAATTCAGAAAGGTAAAATACAAAATAACAGTGAAATAATTCTAAATAAAAAGGGGAAATAAGAAATTAATAAACATGAAAACATTATTTATATAAAAACAAATATACCTAAAAAGGTCTGTTGAACTAAAAATGTAGTGAAAACTGTTGAACTAATAAATGGAATGAAGAATTCTTTGATAGAATTTAGAAATAGAAACCGTAAAAAATCTGTCCAAATAATCAAGAGAAAAGAGAAGTTACATATGTAAAAGTTACTTAAAAATATAAGGCTACATCACAGATGGCCTATGCAGAGCCTTCTGAAAATTCTATATATAAAATGGTTACTTTTCTGGGAAAAATGCTTACCCAAAGTGATTTTAATTAAGATTGAAATTCTAAAAAGACTTTTAGCTTAGAAAATATAAAAATTAGAGTACTTCTCCTCAAATGCAACATTCCAGGTAATTTCAAAACGGATTTCTCCTAACACATAATCCCAACACTAATTTATAGGTAATTTCAAAGGGATTTCTCCTATCATGTGTCTCCTATCACATTGACAATAATCTGAAGGCTTTATAATACACTCTGTTAGTGAAGTAGTAGAAGTAAGCACTTGGGTATATTGCTTAAGTGTATATAAAAATGTTACAATCCATTCCCTAAAAGAAAGAATTTGGCTAAAACTTTTTTTTTAAAAAAAGTATGTGTACATTTATCTTTTAACCGAGCAGTTCCATTTCTAGGAATTTATCCCACTCACATTAGTATGAATATATATATATATATATACACACAAGACCCTTTATTATAGATCTGTGTGTATTAGCAAAGGAATAGAAAACAGCTTTGTGTTCATTAACAAAGTACAGCTCCAACAATGTTGTTATAATGCGGAATGAAGTAATTAGCCGTTGGAAAAGCAATGAAGGCTATCTCTAAATACTTTTATGGTGGTATCTCCATATTTCAGTTTTAAGTGAAAACAGCATGTTGAAGAAAATTACATATATTCACATATCTAGCATATATTAATATATCTACCCTTCTAACAAAAAATGGATAACTATATATATATACCTTTTAAATATTAAAATGCAAAGATGAATTTAAAAGTATAAATAAATTGTAAAGATAATTAGGAAGTGTAGTAGAGGAGAAAGCACAAAGAAGCTGGATTTTCCTGAAGGTAATTTGTTTTGTGGATTTTATTTTTGAAAATTGTATATATTTTACATAATTATAAAGTAATTTAGTTATAGTAATTCCTAAAAATTAAAAGGCAAAGGGAACAGGTAACTATAACTCTGTATCAAGGAATTATTTTAAATTACCACATCCTAGGTGGTATAAACTTGAGGACAAAAAGAACAAAAATCTTAAAAGTGTTTTCTTCAATAATTGTGTTGGTATAATGTTGGTATTGTGATTTTGAGACTGTTATATTTGTAGCGTGTGATGGAGTGGGAAAAAAAAAAAGAACTAGGTTGGTGTCATAGAGAACTGAGATTTTCAGAATGGGAAATAAACATATACAGAATTAAAGAAATGTTAAGTTAAAATTCCAAAAGTTCTAAATTAGAAAAACCTGCTTGAACTCATGAAGTATTTAATTGCAAACTATTTATTTCCTGGCCCTTTTCACCAAAAAGGTCTAGAAACAATGACTAACCATAGTGCTTGGGTTGTGATCTCTAAAAATCATATTTTATTGAAAGGAAGTAGGATTCTAAAGAAATAGCTGATTCCAGATCTAGGAAATTCTGAAATGGATCTGGAGAACTTTATTACCAGGAAAAAAGGAGGCTATCAAGGAGTTCTGAATTGGGTGAAAGGACTCAGAAACTGACTTAAGTAGGATCCGCTGACCAAATTTGGGTCAATATGAATATGAATACAACAACAACAGAAGTTGATTTAAACATTTCAAATGTATTTTAGTCCATCATCATAAGGGTAATTAAAAAAACAGAAAGCTCATTAACACATTTAGAGAATGCTAGGAAACCACTTCATTATTTTTGAAAACCTGATAAAGAGAATCAAGAATTTGTCTGGTCTTCCTTTACTATACAAACTATAGTTTAGGATGACCAAAATAGCTGATATAAGGAAGTTTAATTTTACGGAAGCAATTCAGATCGTTGGGCAGTTTGGATGAACATGTTAAACAACACCATGCAATGCAATTTGCAAAACCCAGCCTGTGTGAAACCCAAAGGGCAAATGACCCAGTTTCTTCAAAGAGCAATTTATAAGCTGGCGGGGGTGGAAGAGGGTTGGGGCTGGAGGCACAAAGAGTTGACACTTGGAATAGTGGCAGAAGAATTGGTTTTTCTCTTTCTACTGTATGCATTGCATTGCCAAAGAGTGCACTTGTATTTCCTTGCTATACTGGGTTTGGAAGTAAATATTGAAGGCTTTTGATCCAAATTATAAAACATATTGGGAGGTGGTACTTCCCTGGCTGTGCCCTGATGTCACTAGACTAGTAACATGGACTGGCATCTGTTTCATTGATACCTTGGGAGTACTGGCAACCATCTTTCAGTTGGACAGCATTATCAGCAATAAAAAGTGTGGCACAGAGGTTTCCAACACAAAATAATTTAATTAGAAGTAGCAATCATGGAACAAATATTCAAGACTATACATTTTTAAAATTTTAGTTTGATTCTTTGCTAGAGTACTTTGTTGAATAGCTAACACAATTTAAATACAGTAAGAGAGATTTATCAAGTAGTACACAAAAGCAGACATTACTTTATAGGTAAATGGCCTACAACCTGCTGTTTGTTTTAATTATTTTTTAATGCACAAGTAAAACATTTTTATAGAAACTTTAGAATCTGTAGCTATGTCATAGCTTACTATCTCAAATTATAGGCAGTAGAAATGGTTTTCTGAGAAAGAGAGTGGCAATGAACAGTTCAGCTCCTGTGGGCTCTCAATTCATCCTACTCTTGTTTTACCCCTCCTCCAGTCTGCTGTCGAATCTAGAAATAGTAATGGGGCACATACTGGAAAACCGATAGCAAGAAAAGTTAATTGATTACTAGATCAGGATTAAGGAAGTGAGACAATGACAGTTCTTGGATCTCTTTATCTTAAATATCTGGAACAGAACCAGATAAAGAATTCAAAATCAAATAAACAAAAAACTAAAGGAAAAAACCCAGGAGATCTATCTTTTTAAAATAATCTATTTTTGAATAATGCCTGAGTCACAGAGAAGATGAAAAGATAATACATAGTTTTTGTACTCTCTTTACCCAATTTCCCCAATTGTTAACGTCTATTATTACCATAATTCATTTAGTCAAAGTGAACACTGATACAGGTATATTACTATTAACTACATTCAAGACTTTATTAGGATTTCACCAGTTTTTATATTAATCCCCTCTCCTAATGTGATCTTTCTGTTTACATTACACTTTACTGTATTACATTTAGTTACCAGGTTTCCCTGGTCACTTCGGGTCTGTGATAGTTTCTCAGTCTTTGCTTGTTTTTATAACCTTGGCAATTTATGGAAGTACTGGCCAGGTATCCTGTAGAATGTCCCCATGTCTGTGTTTGTCTGCTATTTTTCTCATAAGACTGGAGTTTTGGGTACTTGGGAAGACTACAACATAGGTCAAGCACCCTTCTTGTCCCACAATATGAGGGGGGGCACCATAATATTACTTACTTTGTCACTAAGACAGTGTCTGTCAGGTTTCTGCACTGTAAAGTTACTGTTTTTTCCATTCCCTACTCTAGGCTTTGGAAGTGAGTTGCCAAGTCTAGTCCACCCTCAAGGTAGTAGGGGGCAGGGATTAAGCTTTGCCAAGGAGATCTCTTTTACTTAAGAGGCACATTTTCACTTAGTTTAGTAATTGTTCAAGTATTTTTAAAGTGTTTTTCAACAAATATGGAATAATCTGGAGTTCTTTCTCTATTTTCTTGTGTTCTTCCCTCAGGAAAAAGCAAAGAAAATGTGTTCATCCTTGATTGCTGTTTTCTTTCAATTTAGTTTTTAACTCTGTTCTGCATTGGAAACTCTTCCTCCACTTATCCATGTATATTTTAATGTCATTAGCATTCTATTAACATCATAATTATTTGTAAATTATTGTTGCCTTCTTCTAATTTGGGGTCCAAGAAACCTTGGTTTCTTCTGTTTCCAGACTATGTGGAATCATGGCACAAAAATCCACATATGTAGTTTATGAAATATCTTATCGTAAAGATGCATATGGAATCATTGAACTATTGGAATGGAAATTAACAAATTAAGGCTTCAAGAAAGCTGTAGCTGGGAGGTGGTTCTGGATTCACAGGGCCTCAAAGGAGTTCTGGCAGTAGGATTTAGGTATTGGTGTAGCATAAATCAAGATTATCAACACAATTACTTCATTCTGTTTCGTTGGCAAGCAGCTTCCTCCTCATCTTACCCAAACGCTTAGTTCTCTTGTGCGTCGTACATGGTTTTGACTTGCCCAGACCCAGGTTTTTCCCCACAGCATTTCCCAGCTTCTTTCTCACAACCAACTGCCAAAATCTCGTTAACTTCTTTCAGTTCAAAGTAAGAGCGGGGTGATGGTGCACATGAGCTTTCTGAGGTGGTACGTGTAGCACACAGCCCACAGCCCCCCTGAGCCCAACTGTCCTTGAATTAGGGCCTCCCCACTTGTCTGTCAGTTACCCTTATGCAGAGAAAAGCAGAGTGTTCCTTCTCTGGAATATAGGGTATTCCTTCTCAGCAGTAGCCTGAGAGAAAATCAGTTTCTTTTACAAGAAGTGAACTGGGCAATAATTACAAACAGCCCATCCGTGCTGGCACAGACACCTTTTCTGACAAGCATCATGTCTTCAAGATATAAATGTGGAAAATTCTTCTTCCACGTTATCTGTGTATCAGTAAGCTGTGCATAGCCCAATGCTAGCTATTTTCAAAGCTTTTGAGAATACCGTCGTCTGGAGTAAGTAGGCAGAGTGTTATACCGAGTGTGGTGTGGTGTGAGGACCACAGAAATGCCTTTTATCCTGCAAAATCTTTTTCTTCTGCCCGACTACTATTTCCTCATATTGTAGAGCTATGAAATTTCTAAGAGTACACCTGTCAGGTAGAAGTAAAAGCTTTCTCACAGAGGGACCTGAGTATTCTTTCCTCTTTGCAACCCTATTTTTCCGTGCTTTCTTGGATAATGTTTATCATATGCTACGTTGTTTATTAATAGCTTCTTGGTCTGAGAACTACTGAGGAGAGACATTTCATTTTACTTATCTGTATGTGCTCAGAATTTTATTACAGTGACTGGCAAAAAAAAATAACTATTAATTTGTGTTGAATTGAATGCAATGAAAGAATAGCTAAAGGATTTGCAATCACTCACTAATGCTTTTAACAAGATTTAATTTAATAGATTAACTATCTGAGTATGCATGGAGAAAGCAAGGGGTAAATTTTGGTAGGCTTCATGTAGATAGGTCTGAGCCCAGATTCAGGGAATGTATTGCTTTAAGGGGCTCTTAAAATCCTTGTTATGCCAGGAGACATTCAGAACTGGAAAACAGGGAGAATCAAAATGAAAGGAGATGGAAAATTCTTCAAAGCTATTTAAAAATTCTGGGGTCTCCGTTTTACTAGGAATTTGCAAGTCCAAAGATTAATGTACTGAAATACTTTCCCCTAATTAAACTTCTTTTTTTTATAGTTCAGAAAGTATGTACCAACAATCTGTTACAGAAAGAACAGTCATTATTGATAATTCCAAAGTTGAAATAGGGCACTGAAAAAAGCCAATAAAAAGCCATTTACTTCTTAAATACAATGGCAATTGACTTTGATTTTCTTTTGACTTATTTTGGTCTTATTTTTTGTTGTGTCATTGCTGTTGGCTTTAAAAGGAGCACACCCATATGTCATTCCACCTTTCTAAATCATGACCCCAATTAAGTATTTTTCACATATTGCATAATTATTTCAACAAACAGTTAAGACATTAAATTACCTTTTCCATGTCAGATGTTGGTAGTGTTGGTACTATGAATAATCTTTAATGATTTAACAGTGTTTATGATTAATTAAAATGTCATTAATAAATTTGTTAACTCATGTGCTAGGTGAGAAAAGGCTCCTCTTAAGTGAGTTAAAATATCAAATGAAAGAATCTCATTTCTGTAAAAAATTGTACGCTTACAAGTATGTTTTATTTATTTAAATGTGACAGTGTCATTTCAGTGTCATAGATTTGTACCATTGATAATGATCCATTTACTTTCTATAAACATTAATCTCAGGCAAGAAAATACAAGTGTATGCTTGTGAAGTTCTTTGGAAAAGTCTTCTTTTGTGCATGAGAATGAAACACCTTTAGTCACCAGTAATATCTTTGACATTGAAGAGCTCAAAAAATACAAAATAATCTGTTGGAAAGGAACAGATATTGGATCTTATAAAATCTTTTCCCTAGCTAACATATCTATTTTTTAAATTGTAAAAGCAATGTATGTATATTGAAGAGTTTTTTTTTTCAATCACAAAATAGAGAATAAGCTATTTTAACTTTAAGATAGTCATTTTCTGGGAGTATCATATAGTGGTTAGAAAAGTGAAAATTGGAATCAGTTTTCTGGAAGATAATTTCTCCTTTATTTTGAAAGCTTCATACTTTATAACCCACTCGTAAACATGGCTCTCCTTTGTGGAAAAAGGAGTGGAAAGATTTTTTAAATTCCTTTGCTAGTAAGTTTAAAGTAGTTAAAAAAGGTCAGGGGATCAATAACTCACCATATCACAAATATGTACTCTTTTTTATTATTAAACTTCTCAAGAGTGCTTCGTATTTCCTACTTATGCTCCCACTCAGTCCTAATAATATGCTTTCTATCTCTAGTATTTCATTGACACTTCTTACCAAAGAATTCTTAATTGTCTGAACTAGGGATCCATTCATTTTCTTTTTTGTTCTTAATATTTTTGTGATTTGGGGACTTGGAACTTTTCTGCCTTTCTGGAAAATATCTTCTCCTTTGCCCTCCAGAATAGTATACAGCACTGTTCTTCCATCTCCCTGACCCTCCACACTCCTGAGTAAGCATACTTTCTTTTTCTTCTCTGGGAAGGCTTTCCCCCAGGACTTTAGATGCACTGTCTCATTTAATTCTTACAATTCTAAAGGGAGTTCTTGAGCTCAAGTGTTTGTTTCCTTACTACAGTGACACTGCTTTAAAACTCTGCTTAGACTGTCATCTCTTAGAAACTGGTTCTTTCTGTGCTTTATTGGTCTCTTGTCCAGCATGTGTGAGGCTTAAAAATCAGCAAATGCTCTGAGTGAGTAAAGTGATAAATATAGGACTAATTTCATTGTGTTTCCTTTCCTTAGGGATCTTGGTCCTTCAAGTTTGAGCTGCCTTGGTTGTATTCTGATGTGTGGAAATTCTTCCTCTTAAAATACTTTATTCAGTTTCTTAGTAGTTCTGAGCAGAGAATTTGGTCTGATCCAAACTATTCCATCAAGGATGGAAAGGAAACTTCTCAGCAGTGCTGCTCGCCTGGTAATCTGATAACTGTCTTATTGATCCATGATGAGATCAGAGTGTGCTGGAATGGAATATATACCAACACTGCTTCCTTCGTTTAGAAAGTCTTATATATCCCCTACCTTCCAAATGTGATCTGAGCCAAACAGTTGATTTATATTCCTTGCATGCTTTAGTTGATTTACATTTTGGCACAAGCTCCTTATCGCATCACAATTTGTTAAAGAACAGTTCACTGACCAGCTAAGGACTTCATTAGTTATAGGACCAGAATATGAAGCGCAGTACAGCCAAGAGTAAACTTAGTTGTATGCTAGCAACTTACAACATAATTTACTGAGGATTCCCTTTTGTTGAATGCCTATCTTGAGACAGAGATATATCAATTCAACAAAGCTCTGATAACTGCCGGTAATTATTCTTAAAATTCTTGGTAATTTTGGTATTTCAGATTAAAAAATGATATAATGGAAGAGTTTTCCCTTATGTCACAGACTAATTCTTGTTTCTTCACTTTGAATCTCATCTCTATCCTGAAGTGTCGGTATTACTCAGAACTTACCTCTCTTCTCACTGTGTATCGTGCAAAACTCTCATGGTTCAAATTGTCCGTATTTTGATGGCACTCCCTCCCTCTCTGCTGTATAAGGAACCCTAACCTCTCTCCTGAATTTCCTTTCCATATTGCATGTTTCCTGCAGGCACCTTACTCTCTGTATATCTTAGCTGAACTCTTTGTTTACTTCCCAAATTCCCCAAACCTGTTTCTTGCTGAAAATACCACCATTATCCTTTTTCTTAACCAAGTTAGAACATTGATAATAATGACATCATGACTGCCGTTCTTTCACTCCTGCAGCATCTAACACATTCCCAATTCCACTTGAATCTACCTCCTAAATATTTCTTAATTTTTTTCTACCATCCTTAGTCCTCCTTGCCACTAGAGTAGTTAAGACTGTGTTCTCTCACTTGAATTGCTAAAATAGTCTCAAAATTGATATCCTTAAATAAGTTCTTACATTTCCTGTCATCAATATATGGCAAGAGTAATATTTTAATCTGCAAATACTGTTTAATAACTCAGGTACTCAAAGTTCTTAAGTGCATTTCCATTGAGGATGAATTCATTATCTTCACATGTTCTCCATGACCTTCATTTACCTCCCAACCTCCTTACTTCCCACTGTTCTCATATTCTGTCTTCTAGTCACACAGATTTTTCATCCCATTCAAAGACGAGTGCTATTGCATCTAGACCTTTCATTTCTCCCCCCTTTTCTAGGGCTTCTTCAAAACAGGGTTTCTTTTTATGACCCTTGACTCCAGCTTTATTTCCAGATCAAAATATATACTGTGTACTAAAATTATTATACCCACTAAATAATTTTTCAAGTCATATTAATTTCACTGGCCTTTAGATTTAAACCTAAGATAATTTCCTCAAAAAGTATTTAGATATAGAAGAGATATATAATATGATCTCATAAGTCAACATTTCTCATAGTTAAAAGGCTGAAGGGTGAAACAATCAGACATCATAGAAAAATAAGAGTTACAGAGGTTAGATGAATTTGATAATTCCAAGTGATTGTGACCATATGCCCAATGCAAAAATCTAGATGAAAAGTAATCTCAACAAAAACAAACAAAAAGTCATAATAGAGTTTTAAAAAATTCCTTGCCCAAATGCCAAACATCTGGATGTTTGTAAACACTAGATTGACTCTTTTTCCATGTCTTTAAGTCATGACCATAACCTTGTCTACTGCAGTATATAGTGTTTTAATGGAAAGTGCATTATACCAGAGATTGGAAATCTGGGATTATAAGCCTGACTCTACCTGTTCTAAATGTAGGATTTAAAAAATGTCACTAACAACTTTGTGTTAGCTTTAATCAAATGATAGTAACAGCTCTTCTTTATCTCTATCAAAGTAACAGAACCTGGGCTTGTAGGAAATGTTTCAAAGTCATTGAGAAAAGTACTTGATACATTCCAAGTAAAACACCACTAATCAGAGTGATCAGTTTGGCTTTAAAAGAGTCCATCCTTTTTTCATGAAGCTTCCTTCCTTCATTTTTTTTTTCCTGAGAAAATGAAAGAATCACTTCCTTTTACCGCTTGATTCCATAGTAAGGATTATTTTTACTTACTGTGTTCTATATGCACTTGTTTGTACTCAGCCTTGCCTATAAAGGACAAACGATGCCTCATTTTATCAGAGTAACTACCAATTTTTAAGACCTTAATACTGGTCAGAAACTTGAAAAACCTTGTTTCTAATCGTTAGCACAGCCCATGAGATAAGTAATATTCCCATTTTACAGATCAGAGAAGTGTAGTACAGAAGTATTAACTAAGGTTTCAAGTCAGACTGAAGTTAATTTCAAGGGAGGGTGAGAGATTTTTAAGGTAATAGCCAAACATGTCTATGCCACATTGTAGGAAATTTTCAGGGAAGGCAAGTTGTGCTGTCAACATTGTTCACTGTGAATAAATGTGTCTTAAGTCTGCTCCTCCTGGATTTTTTGAGGCCGTGCTATGTGAGCAAATGTCTGGACACTGGGACCTAACAATACTGAGTTTAAGGGAAGACATTCTCCATTTGCTATGTGAGTGTCTGCCTAAGCGGGCAATCCCAGTAAAGTTGACAAGCAAGTAAGGGCTATGACATCAGAGAGACCTGGAGTCAGACTCCCACCACTTGTTTGTCTTATGACTTGGACAAACTGCTTAACCACTTTGAATAGCACTTTTCTATCTGGAAAATGGGGGTAATAATAATTCTTTCACAGTAGTTTTGTGAGGACCTGAAACATAATAAGTGCTTGTAGAACAAAGTATGGACAGTCATCCGAACATCCTGTTTTTCCTGTCTCTGACATTAGCACAGGAATGAGAAAAATAATCATTATATGTGTTGGAAAGATTTCAGTTCTTTAAAGTTATTCCCTGTCCTTATGATCTCAAAATTTTAGTGACTATGCCCCCCCCCAAAGAACACTTTTTTATTCATAATGATGGTTGCTAACTTCCTTTACTTGCATTTAAAATATGTTCTCTTCATGTAACATTTCTTTAATGTCTGTTAAATATCAGAAAGTATGCCACACACTGGGAATAAGTGGAGAATTAAGGTAGATAAATCTCTTTCCTCGTAGAGTGGAGAAAGGTATACATTCATTTACTTCATTCAACAAATAGTTTTTGAACACCCACAATATGTTCTGTTCTAAGCACTGAGGATATAGTAAGAAACTAAGCATAGGAAAAGTTCCTCCTCTTTTGGAGCCTACATTTTTGTAGATGGGACAGAAAATGAGAAGGAAATGAGAATGAGTATCCCAGCTTCTGATGTCCTTATTCTCCCCACTCCTGCTGCTGCTTTTCACAGTTCTTGGCACTAGAAGTTGGAGAGGAGACGGTGACCTGGGCCACTGTTTTCTATCTAGATCATATCCTCTTAGGAAAAGGAGTATTTTTGCAATGTTAGGCATTGTATGCTGTTAAGACATCCAGGCTTGGAAAAAAACCTCTCCTTTCTCTTTGTTCTCCTGATGCACTCACACCCACATGCATGTAGGTGTCGGAAGACATACACAAATTAGTTCTTTGCATTCTTCCTCTAACAGTTCTAACCTCATCTTCTGTCTCCCCTACACTTATTCTGGAAGACACATGCCGAAGTTTGGCTAGTGAGAAAGGCATGTAATATTGTCAAGTATTACTTCATTATTTTAATGAAAACACCGTGTGCAAGAACAACTTCAAGATAATTGCTCTCGCTCTCTTCCGATCAGATTTTCACATTAAATTTCCTTGAATATTGAATTTCTGGAGCTGTTTTTTTTTATATAAATTAAAGCTGTGGTAAACGTTATGACACACAATTTCAGAGTGCATGAAAGTATACAAAGGGGTAAAATATTTAGATAAAGAGATGGTCTAGGAAAGCCTTTCTTGAACAAGAAATGAAAGTTGAGCCTAAAGAATGAATAGGAATTAGGTGAAGAGCATGGCATATATGAGTGGGGGTGGGGAACGTGTGCTAGGTCTTGTTAACAGTGTGTACACAGATACCAGAGCAAGTGGTCAGTAATTTTACAGAAATTGGACCAATATCATGTAGCTTGAACATAGTAAACCAGAGGGAATGTGGTATAACACAAACAGGGAGAGAGCAGCAGGAGACAAATCGGGACTTCAAGAACCTATAAGGATCTGTGGAATGCTTGCTGAAAAAGAAAGAAAGAGAAAAAGAAAGAAAACAAGAAAAGCAAAAAGGAGAGCCATAGAAGGGTTTTATTATTCCATGTCATCTTTCCTGAATTCTTTTAAATTTTTAAAATATTCTTTAGTGTTCCATTTTCATTTATCTGTTAGCCTTGGATGATCTTTTGCATCATATTTTTAGTGGATGCTCTGGGAATTATAATATACTCATCTTTTACAGACTACTTAGTTAATATGTTACCTCTCCAAGTAAAATAAGGGAGGCTTCCAACCATATAGATTCTTTTACCCTCTCTTTTATATGGTATAGTTGCTATATATATTACATTTATATACATTGAAAGTCCCATCAGACCATTATATATGTATGTATCTTTTATTATATTTAATATCTTTATTAGATATTATGTTATATAATAGTACGTTATGTATTATTTAATATATATCTTAGTATAATAACATCTTATTGCAGTATATGTAGTATATATTACCTTATATGTATCTTTCAATATTCATACATATTTTAAATAATTTAGAAGAGAAATGTTAGTTTGTTTAACCAGATATTTGCCATCTTTTCTTACTCCTGGAATTCCAAGATGCCTTTTTTGTTTAATCCTTTTCCATAAACCTGAAGAATTTCCTTACAGAGCAGGTCATCTCACAACAAATTCTCTTAGTTTTTTTCATCTGAGATTGTCTTTACTCTTCTGTTATTCCGAAGATATATTTATTAAGTACAGAATTGAGTGTAGAATTCTTTTCCTACAGCACTTTAACAATGTTGTTCTACTGTTTTCTGGCCTGTGACATAACTATACATGTAGTTTTTAGCTGTTTGGTTATGATGTGTCTGGGCATGGTTTTATGAGTGTATCCTGTTGTTGGGTGGTTTATTGACCTTCTTGAATCTATAGATTTATATACTTAACTAAATTTGGAAAATTTTCATTATTTCTTCTTCTTTTTTTTTTAAACCACTTTCTCCTCTCCCTTGAGACTCTAATGACATAGATGTTAGATCTTATGATATTGTCCCACAGGTCTTCTGTTCTTTTATGTTTTAGTTTTTTCTCTGTATATTCTTCAGGTTGGATAATTATTTTTACTCTATTTTCAAGGTTACAAATTTTCTGTCATCTGAAAGCACTGGCTGCTGCTGCTCAGAGTCACAGAGCAGCACAAAGTAATTTACAAACTGTTATTTAGTTCATTTACTCAATTTTTAATTTTAGTGTATTTTTAGTTTTAAATTTCTATCTGCATCTTTTGTATATATATTTTTTACTTTTCTGCTGAGAACTTCCATTAATTTCAAGAGTATTTACCTTTGCCTCATGGAGCATAGTTATGTTAGCTGCTTCAAAGTCTGATAATTTCAACACATTTTCCCATGACGGTTAGATTTTCTTGGTTCTTTGTATCATGAGTTATTTCTTGGGAATTTTTAATATTATATGGCTCTGGATTCTATTAATATCAGCTAAAAAATGTTGTTTAGTTTTGCATTTTAGTTGGCAACCAACCAAACTGCAAGTTCTGTGTCACCTTCTGTTCCAATGTCAGTTTCATTTTCACATTTTTCCATGTTCTTTAAATCTGTCCGATGCATGCAACACTCAGGAGTAGCCTGAGGCCTGGTGGTTTATATAGTAGTTCAGGTCTCAAAGCCTTTGCTATGCTTCTTTGTGTTTAATCCACACATTTGCAGATTGTGGGTGAGCCAGAGCTTTTGCCAGTTATTTCACAGACTTAAGAGATTCTCTTTCTTCAATTTTATCCTCCTTGAGATTTCTGCCAAACTGTCTAGAACCTAGCAGTCAGTCCCTTTTGCCAGCAGTGATCAGAAGCACATTCTTATAATTTACCCCTTTGTATGTAATGTTGTTCTGTGTAATTAGGGTCACCCTTGGGGCAAGCAGGGACTCAGAGAGAAAAAGAAGTTCCTTCCACATTCTTTGGACTTCAGGAGCGCACTTCCCAGGTCTTTCTGTCCAGGCAGATCGGTTTTCTCTTGGAGTTTCAAGTTCTGCTGCTGCTTCAGTGCAGCTCTGTGACCAGTCTGTAGTTAGGATAGGATTGGAATAGAACAGAGAGGGAAAAAAAATGAGAAATTTTCTCACAGTTTCCAGCTACAGGGTCCCGTTTTCCTGATCACTTAGTCAGAAGCGGAGTGTTTCTTCCAGTTATTCCTCTGTGCATTTTGCAACTAGGATGCCCTTGGGTTAAAGCAAAGATGTAAATGAAGAAGAATAAATTTTATTTCAGCACAGACCATTCTCCAAGTGTTGACTTCTCTCCTTAGTTGGCTGTGTTATTGTTTGCTTTTCAGTGTCCCTGTAGGGTTGTTTTTTGTATTCTGATTGGCATATAAATTATACTGAGTGGAAGAGACAGGCTGTAGTAGGCTTACAGCAGCCTAAAATCATCTGAGTTCTCTATTAGAGAGGATACCAAGTAGAAATATAAAGTAATCAATGAGACGTCTACTTCTGAAGCCCAGACTAGAAGAATTGAGGTGCAGTATTTGGTCACCAGACTACACTCTCTGACTTCCTTTTAGAATAAAAAGCAAACCTATCTCGTCCACATTGTTTTGGGGCAATGTATAAATATAAAATGTGGAGGAATATGTTAGAAATAAATTATTAAAGCAAGTCCTGAATTAACTCAATATAAACCTTATATGAACCCAAATTTCCTTCACCCAATTAAATATTTCGTTAAGATTTCTATGCACAAAATGGAAAACTAGTGAAATAACTAGAAGGAAGTCCCTTAAAAGTTGGAAAATTTCATGTAATTTTTGAACTATGCCAGCAAAGTAATGAAAAAATGTTTATGGCTACTTTACAAACAGCTCCCCAAATAACATTACATCACGGATGTAAATAAAATGTTGACTTTTATCACTTTGCTTTAAGGAAAGCAAATCAAATAGTTTAATATAATTTTGTCTGTCCTATCATAAATATTTCAAACTATTGCTATGCTGATGGGTTTACTGGCACTGACCACTCGAATTTTCTCTGTCAGCCTTTGCCCAGTGGACTTCTCCATTGAAACATGTGCTTAATTTCTAACTTCACAAGGCTATACACTCAAGTGTATTTGAAATCACTTAAATTCTGAAATCAGCCTGAGGAATAAAATGCAGTATTAAAAAAATCATGAGATGGTATGATTGAAGCTATGTATGCATATTTTTAGTAATATATTCTTACTTGTCTTCACCACTGAATGATGAATAAATAATGAAATGCTTTTTGAATAAAGGCTATTAGAAATCAATATAGTTGATCATGTAAGATTGGAGAATAAAGATTTTACCACATAGAGAAACAGTTTAATCTTCTTGGCATTAGTTTCCATGGGTTTTCCTTATAGCCATTAAATATACACAAAAGATGAGATGTTCAACAGATTCTTTTCATTGCTTATCAATAAATGAGAAAACTCCATGTGGAGATAATGACCAAGTTAATTATTCTGAATATTCAGAGAACTTCAGTTTTGCTTCAGATATCTTAATGTAGCCAAAGATAGGTTATATGCTTTCCAGTTATCTCCTGTTGGCGTGTTGAAAATGACTGTGAGTTCCTAATTCCGTTATGAACTCAAGGGCAGGACCTGTATCTTATTCGCCTAACATAGTAGACAATGAATACTGTACTTTTCTGCTTTTCCTCAATCTTATCATATGTTCTAGGTCAAGTCCAGATATTAAGTACTACTTCAAGATATTTATGTTTCATTCTTAATGTTTGTACATTCACCTTGGGATTTCACTTATTCTCATTGTTTCTCTAATTTATGTGCAATATATCTTGTATCATTGGGGACATTATAAACTCCTTGTTGGTAAGAAATCCACTATCTGCTTTTTGTACATCCTGGAGTATATAATATAGCACAGTGTACCTAGTAGGTATTAAGCAAATACTTGATAAATTTAAATTTAACTGAAAGTACATACTTCCTTTATACTTAGCAGATATAAAACTATAACCACCTAAGTTGCATAATTAAATCTCGTTTCAGTATTTCTCCTCCGATATTCACTCTAACTAGATTTATTCTGTTTGAAGAGACATGGTAACTCTAAATGGATTTTGTAATCTATTCAAAATTGCCATTCTTTAGGTAGATTTTGGTAGTAGTTGGAACACCAGATACTAATATTATCCTTACTATGTGACATGATTATCAAAGTTGACATTAAATGGCATGAATGGAAGTGAGTCTAAAACTGTAAAGTGACAAATAAATATCAAGAACTGTGATTGATATTCCCACATTCTGTCTCAATGGTACGTCACTCCTTGATCTGCTCTTGAACTGGAGCCACATGAGCAGTGAGATAAGGTGTCACATTCCTTGTGAATGAGCGTAGGATGCTATTTCTTAATTCCTGCCACTTCAAATGTGGATAGATAACACAATAATAAGCGGAAAAATGGGATTATTTTTTTCTCAGTTACCATTCGCTGCCCTTTAAAACAAAGAGATATAATTGATTTTCTCTGGTTTCTCAGCAGCAGGTAGCAGAAATAGAAGTGGTATTCCTGACCTTCATGATGTTATACAACCTGTGAAATTAAATCAGGATGATAGAAAAAGGGAAGAAAACAAAGTGTTTGCATTGTCCTAAAGAAATCAAGTAAATTGGATAAATATTTGCCAGCGTGGTGAGACAAGGCAGAAGAGAGAAAAGATATTAGATTTTTACCGTATTCTAATCAATTTCTTGCTATGAATCACCGAAGGGAAAAAACCTAGATACAGGGTTAAAGCAAACAGGAGTTTTTTTCTGTTGATGTCAGTATCTTTATAATCATCAAATGAAAATACTTTCAGTAGCAGCAGACACCTGTTCACCTAAAAACCCATCTGTCATTTGGAGATCAGGTCAATTATGCATTGACAAATATTGTGTCAATATTAATGCTTCCTTATGATCTAGAAACCCTTTAAGAACACACATTTACCTTAGTGCTTCTTGTTAATATTGAAGAGTAATTAGAGCCAACAGTCATTCTTTAGTGACTCAAAAGTGGCAACTGGCAAAACTGGTAATCTTTTTTAAAAGTTTTGCAACATACCTTCCTAATGAAAACTCACATAAAAAAATTAGCTGTTGAAATATCACACAGTAAAAGGGTTCCCATGAAGGACTCGTAGTTGACTCTGTCTATATAGACAAGATTTGTTCTTTACCTTTTTAAAATCAATTTCAAATTTCTCTTCTTATAAGCCTTATCTACTTTATTTAACCTGTCACGCTGTGGTTGTGTCATGCCCTCTTCTTCAGAGAAGTTTTATTTTTAAGTTCATCTGATGATTTTCTTTAAATTCAAGATCTCTTCCTGTTTTTCCCTGTGTATAAAGCAGCTGCAGCACAATAGTGCTGGCTGCTTGAAGAAGGTTAATAATACCTTGTTTATATAATGGCAGAAATGGGTCAGTTGTGCCCTATATGAAGTGGAGCAAAGAAGCACTATGTAATGTGTTCATTCTTGGTCAGTTAGGGTAGTACAACCCTGAGGAGGCACTGAATGGGCCAGGTTTAGCATAGGCTTCTAATTATCTAGTTTGGTGTTTCCATTGCAAAAGATACTGAGACCATGAATGGCCTTTGGTCATTAGAACATGAAATGTTATAAGTTGATGATTTATTCATAGATGGCATTCAGACTAGCTATATTTTAAAATTACTTCGCTGAATTAGCACAAGAACTTTTAGAAAAATCTTTATTTGAATACGATAAATATATTAGATTTGCTCATTGTTTCCATCCCTGAATGTAAAAGCTAAGGACAAAAATATGTGTGCCTGGGGTCAGAAAATTGAAAAACTAAACAACCAATAAGTGACTTACTATAATTTAAAATTCATTCTAGTAAAACTTCAGTCTGATCTTGTTACTTTTCTGACTTTCCTAGTGGAGTATGAACAGATGAGGGCAAGTACCATTCATTTCTATGTCTTCAGAACTTACTGCAGTTCTAGAACATAATCAGTAGAGAGTAAGTGTTTAAGGAATAAGTAAATTAAGTGAGTCAATGGAATTTTGATTTAATGAAGACATTACAAAATGTAGAAGATTCCATTGGGAAAAATTGGGGGTTAGGTTTTATTATTTTGTCCCAAGGCACATTTGTGGACTTTGACTAATGTAGAGTTAGGCTTACTTAATTTAACAGACACCCATGGGTAGCAGTGATCAAAAGTGCAGATTGCATAGATTCCTTAAGGTGAACTTTGTGGGTAGTCTGTGGAATATAGCATTATTGTATTTTTATGCTATTACTCTGTTTACCATCTTAAAGCATCAATACTCAAATTTCATGGAGGGAATTCTCTGAATTATCTGTAGCAAGAACTTTGTCACTCCAATTTATGTATCAACTCCTATTCCCTGGACATTAGAGTATCTATATAACTTTCTATTTATCTATCATTTATCTGTCTAAGCTATTTGTGACACCCATTCTAAAAAGCATATGAAAAGGCCATTTCAAAAAGCATCTGAAAGGCTGATAATTTCTTTATGGTTTACAATTAAGTGTTTACCACATTTAATGCTCACAGGGGAACTTGCATTTTTTTTCTATTTGGTACAGCTCATTGTTTTCCCATGACTAATATAATGATGTACCTAAATGAGAAAATAGAAGAATATTGCCAAAAAATTAAATTAGCTTATCTGATTTCTTCTGGGAAAATTGCCATCAATTTACACATGGGCTTCTTTATATAATAAACCATTGCAGAGCATGTATTGATAAAGATTGTATTTTGAGGAATATGTGAGTATGCTTATTTAATTTAGACCCAAATGATTTCACTCTTTTTATTTTAATTTAAATTTTGTTTCTGAGGTCTAATTATGAAAATATTTGCCATGGAAAATAGTGTGTTAAGTAATTAGAATCTATAAATTTCAATATATCACAAGGCTGCCTTTCAATTTAATGAGCCATTTTAGGCAGTCTACACAAAACAAAAACAAAAAGTCAGAAATTTTCTATAATTCCTTACATTAAAAAAATAATCAACAACCTATTATTTGAACATTTATCTGCTAAATGCTAGGCACTGAGGAGAGAAAGAGTGAGGAAGATAATTAGGACTTGACTATGAAAGGAGTTTACCACTTGCTTATAAAAAAGTGAGAGTTGAGAACATGCTGATAGTTTGCTTAGTATGTGTCTAATTAGAACAAAGATGATGAGAGGTTATTTCTGTGGCTAGGTAAAGAAGGGCACACTTGATAGTGGTTTTAGGAGAGCTAAGCATAGAGAAAAAACTGTGTCCATACCTCGTCCCAAAGACAAAATTCTTAGTACATCAGCATCCTGGTGTGGTACCTCTTGAGATAAAAATAACTGTGTGAATTTAAACAGAGTAGCAGAAGGCACAGATATCAAAAGACTAAATGTATTGTAACAAAATCTGTGTTCTCAATTTTTGGGTAACAAGGACATGGTGCACTCCCAAGATATGTATCTTGACTAAATTAAAAAAAGAAATTCCTCAGTTGGATCCATACAGTGCATTTATTTATGCTTGAAAGATAGTTATACTGAAGATGCAATTCCAGGATGAGTTATTTTCCCTCAACACTTCTGCCAGTTTACTTGTCGTTCCTTCATAACTGATCTTTCTTTCCATCGGGCTGATTTAATCTTCTTAGCTAGTGGTTTTCTGCACTTTTGCTAGAATGTGATTGGGTGTGGATGCCTAATGTATTCTGCATAGAATATAATATGATTTACATATTTATAGATTCAAGTGCTTCAATGATTTTGAAAAATTCTCAACCACTGTATCTTCTAATATTGCTGCTCCTCTAATCACTCTGTTCTCTTTCTTGGACTGTGATTAGGTATCTTTAGATCTTCTTACTCTTTACCTCACGTCACTTAAGCCCTGTTTTCATATTCTGGCTCTTTATATATATGTGCTACATTTTTGTTAATTTCTTTAGTGCTAAGTTTCGGTTCAGTAATTCTCTTTAGCTGTATTAATCTAATGTTTAAATCTATTCATTGGGTCAAATTAGGTTTAACTTTTAAAGTTTAATGTCATTTTTTTCATCTTCCCAGTCAAATTGATAATCACATCTTGCTTTCTCATATTGTGATTTCATGTTTTATTTTTCAGCATTTCATTCATAGTTATGTATGCACCATTATTACAATATCTTAGTATACCGAATCTGCCTATATACTTACCTTTACAGTGAGTTTTAGGTTTCATATGTTTTCATGTTGCTATTTAACATCCTTTCATTTCAACTAGAAGAACCTCACTTAACATTTCTTGTAAGGTAGGTCTGGGAAAGTCTCTCTTTCCTTCATTTCTGACGGACAGCTTTGCCAGGTATGGCATTTTTGGTTGGCAGGGGTGTGTGTGTGTGTGTGTGCGTGTGTGTGTGTACGTGCATGCATGTGCTTTTATTATATCATCCCATTTGTGAGTTTTCTGCTGAGAAATTTGCCAGTCTAATCAGCTGACCCTGCAATAGCTGACTGAATTTCTCAAGGTACAGTGCTACATTGAGGACATTGCATTGGTCACTGTTGCTGGGAGGTTAGATATTGCCAGTGGAAGAAAATAAATCAGCCTTGGTCACTGGGAATCCATGCTACTGGACTCATGCACTGCCTCCAACTCTGAATCCATGGCTATTCTGTTAGCCCATTATGTGAGCACAGTGGTGAACAGTGACAGAGCTGGCTGATGAACACTGACCAAGTCAATTTGCTACTTGGTTATTTAATGTCTTCCATTGTGGATCATTCTGGTGGGATATATATGTGTTACAAATATCTTCATACTTTGTGCCCATTCCCATAAGTACAGCAGCATACATTTTCTCCAGAATAATTGGACCCAGTCTTCTTACCTTTCTCTTTCCATGATTCTAGCCAGCTGGCCAAGCTATTCACCACTGCCTCAAGCCACCTTTATCTTCACACAAGATACTGCATTGTGAAGATATCCTTCAGTGTTGTCCCTCAAGTTCAGTTATGTTTGGGACTGTAGCCATCACCCTTCATTCTTGGCTTGCACACACATACCAAGCCAACTTACCCATGAAGCATGGCTGGCCTTTTTTCTCCTTTATTAGCCATTTTTCTCCAATTTTAGCCATTCTAGTAAGTTTGTAATGGTAGTTCATCATGGTTTTAATTTAAGTTTCTTTAAAGCCTAATGATGTTGACTATCTTTAATGTGCTTAATCATTAATAAAAGTTCTTTTGTAAAATATCTGTACAAATCTGGATGTATGTCCACTTGAAAAGTATTATGTATGCTACTTTTCTTGGGTATCGCATTCTGTAAATATCAATAAGCTCTATGTGGTGATGATTTCAGAATTTTATATTGCTCCCTTTTTCATTTTTTTCTTTCTGTATATTATATTCTGTATATTTTATGCATATTAAAACTCTAATATTCAGATGTATACATTTTGATGTCTCTCTGATATACTGGTAGTTTTACTATTATCAACTGTCTACCTGTTGTCATATATTTGTTTTGAAACCTATGTTATCTAATATTCAGATATTCACCTCAGCCTTCTTACTGCTTGCATGAACCTTGTTTTTACATCCACTTACTTTTAGCCTGCTAGTATCTTTATGATTTAAGTGTGTCATTTATTGTCCACAAAATATTCAATTTTGGGGCTGCTCTTTTGCTTTAAAAAAAAAAACTTGTGTTCAAAATTTGCTTTAAATTACATTAATTTAGTTTATTAACTTTTAACAATATTATTGATAAGATTTTATTTGAGTCTGCCATGTTATTTCTTCTTCTTACCTCTTGTTTCTGTTCTTTATTTCCAAGCTTTTGTAAAATTATTAAAATATTTTTAAGAACCCCCTTTTAGTTTTCCTTTTACTATACTTCTTTGCCTTTTCTTATGGTTAACTTAAAGATGTCATATTTCTATGCATCTTTCCACAGTCTATTTAGGTTTAATGATGATGAACTACTTCATGTAAATTATATAAATATTTCAAACTTATAGGTTCATGTACTCCATTTCTTTATATTATAGTTGTTGTATGTAAAAAAACTACATTAATTATTAACCCAACAAAACAATGTTACAGTTTCTGTTTTGAACACATAGAATTTATAAAGAAATTAATAGGAAGATTTTGCAATTAACAAAGTTATTCACTATTTCCACTGTTCTTCATTCTTTGAGAATCTGTGTTTTCTTCTGATATTATTTCTCTTTAGATTAAAGACATCTCATTTGCACTTCTTCTACTGCAGGTCTGCTGGTGACAGATTGTTCTGCAATTTTCTTTTATCTGAGTATGTCTTCTATTTGCCTTTAATTCAAAATAATATTTTTTGGGATACACTTTTTCCTAGCACTTTAAAGAAGTTGTTGTACTCTCTTTTCTCCTCCGTGATTTCTGATACAAAGCCAACAATAGTTGATTTTTTTTGTTCCCCTATAGGTAATATATTGTTCTTCTCTTGTTGCTTTCAGGACTTATTCTTTATCATTTTCTTTCAACAGTTTCACTATGATATGCCTCATCATAGACTTTTTTTATTGTACTGTAGGCTGTTTCAGGAGCTTTCCTTTGACCTTCACCATTATGATAGCCCTTACCCCATTAGGTCAAAGAACCAATATATTTCTGACAACTATCAAGTATGTCTGCTACAGTACATATTTGAGAACAGATGAAGGATTACTAGATGGCTCCATGGATCCAGTAGGTCCACTGTGAGCTAAACAAAAACCAAAACTCCATTTACAACCTAAAACCTATATGCATCACATTAAGGGAGGGGGCATGAAAAATCTTTTGGTTCTTAAGAATTAATGCTATCTGTGTCTCACAGTCTTGAAATACCTGAGTATTCTACTTTACCGACTGTATTGTAACACCAGTAAATAGCCAGGAGTCTCACTGGGAAGGACTGGGACAGTCATTTCCCTATATACCTGCTGTGGTGTTACAGGATTCTTTCTTTAGTCAATATGTTCCAAACCTGAAAACTGGCTCAGGTCTGGGATAAGACATTTTTGACAGTATCTTCCCTCAGCTTCCTGATGTTCTATCCTTGACTTACTTTTTGTGTAAACCGTGTTTTCTCAGTCTCAGCACTTTTGCCATTCTGAGCCAGATAATTCTTTGAGTGTGGAGTTGTTAGTGCATTGCAGGATGTTTAGCAGCATCCGCTGCCCTCTGTCTACTAGATGTGAGAGCACCTCCTAAGTTGTGACAGCCAAAAATGTTTCCAGACAATTGCCAAATGTCCCCTCATGGAGATGGAGGTGTCAGAATTTCCCTTGGTTGAGAAATACTGGTACAGATTAATCAACAATACCCTTGCTAGCTGTGCATCTATTTTGCTCCTAGAATGTTGAGTTTCTATTAACCGTCTCCATAATCACTTTCAAGTCAGATAAACTGGCTGCCATTTTTGCTTTGCCCACCCATTAAAATGATTTTATCTCCCTTGCTTTTGATTATAAAGTGCCATAATTTCTCCCTCTATTACATTTGGGATACTATCATCACTATTTTTATTAGAAATTCCAGGGCTGTAGAATTATCTCCTATCATCAGACTCAAAGCAGATTCTCACAAGTGCTGGTGCCCCTTCCACCAGCACATTTCTGTTACTTCAGTACACAGAGTGTGTTCCTGACAATACTGTAGGGCCTAGTCAGCTTTAGGGTTTTCTAGCCTTACATAGTATATCCACTTTAGCATTCCCACTTCTCTGAGCCTTTCTGATTTCTTTTCAACCACCGGCCACAGTTCTAGCATTTGTTTAAACGTTTTAAAATTTTTTCAATTTTTTATTGAAGTATAGTTGATTCACAAGTAGTGTTGGTTTCTGATATACAGTAAAGTGATTCAGATATACTGTCTGTGTGTGTGTCTGTGTGTCTGTGTACATATGTATATTCCTCTTTATATTCTTTTCCATTTTGGTTTATTACACGATATTGAATATGGTCTCATGGGCTATACAGTAGGACCTTTTTTATTTAGTTTATATATAGTAGATTGAATTTGTTAATCCCAAACTCCTAATTTATCCCTCCCCCACCCCTTTTCCCCTTTGGTAATCACAAGTTTGTTTTCTGCTTCTATGAATCTGTTTCTGTTTTGTAAATAAGTTCTTTTGTAGCATATTTTAGGTGTTCTACATGTAAATGGTATCAAATGATATTTGTCTTTTTCTGTCTGTCTTACTTCACCTAGTGTGATAATCTCTGGGTCCATCCAACTTGCTACCAATGACAATATATTCTTTTTGTGGCTGAGTAATACACACACACACACACACACACACACACACACCCCTCCCCCACATCTTCTTTATCCATTCATCTGTCAGTGGACATTTAGGTTGCTTCCATGTTTTGGCTATTGTAAATAGTGCTTCAGTGAACATTGGGGTGCATGTATATTTTCAAATTAGAGTTTTTTCCAGATATATGCCCAGGAGTGGGATTACTGGATCATGTGGCAATTCTGTTTTTAGCTTTTATAGAAAACGCCATACTGTCTTCCGTGCTGGCTGCACCAATTTACATTCCTACCAGCAGTGTAGGAGGGATCCCTTTCCTCCACACCCTTTCCAGCATTTATTTATAAACTTTTTAATAATGGCCATTCTGACACTTGTGAAGGGGTACCTCATTGTAGTTTTGATTTTCATTTCTCTAATAATTAGGGATATTGAGCAACTTTTCACGTGCCTATTGACCATCTGTATGTCTTCTTTGGAGAAGTACCTATTTAGATCTTCTGCGCATTTTTTTACTGGGCTGTTTCTTTTTGTTGTTGAGTTGCATGAGCTGCTTGTATATTTTAGAAATTAAGCCTTGTCTGTTACATCTTTTGCAGATACTTTCTCCCAGAAGTAGGTTGTTTTTTCATTTTGTTTATGGTTTTCTTTGCTGTGCAAAAGCTTGTAAGTTTGATCAGGTCCCATTTGTTTATTTTTGCTTTTATTTCTATTGCTTTGGGAAACTGACCTAAGAAAACATTGCTACAGTTTATGTCAGAGAATGTTTTGCCCATATTGTCTTCTAAGAGTTTTATGGGATTCTGTCTTATATTTAAGTCTTTAAGACATTTTGAGTTTATTTTTGTGTATGGTGTGGGAGACCTAGCCTTTTCATCTCATTCATTTTGACCCATCACTTTTTCTGATCTTACTACAGCCATCCCAGCAGCCTAGTGTCTCCTGGAATCCTTGCCATGATGTAAAAATTTTTGTTCAATTAGTAAACTCTACCTTATCCAACTTATAGTCCACCTTCTCTGCTCTATCACATAAGGATTTGACCCCATACATATTCCCACAGCTCCAGCTGGTCTATGATGACTAGGTCCTGCAACTTTGTTGGCATATAGTCTCTTTCCTCCTTTAGCCAGTCCAGTACTTCCCCAGTAAGGTTATGCTGAGATTTTACTTTAATCATGGGTCTGGAAGCTACAAGATGAGATGGAGATAGATTCTGAGTTGGGTGGGCAGGCTGGCTTGCAAGACAGAAGCCCCTGTACCATCATGAGTTGAGAACTAGCCTTTAACAGGGAGGAATGGGCCACTTCTGTAGACTCAGAAGGTTCAGATTGGTTTTCCCTTTTGCTGCTGAAGATGTGAATCTCTATATACACTGCCAAGGAGACTCTAACTCTTTTAGTTTGTCTCACATTGTTGATTACCTACTCTAAAGTTTACATTGTTTACCTTCAATGTATGGGTAGCCAACAGCAATTCCATAATTATATAGTATAATTAATATTTTGCCATCTCTCTCAAATTCCTGCAATATCACAACAGCCAGTGTGCTCCCTTCTATTGATTTTTCCATCCCAACAAAGGAGTGTTAACAATTACATCACTGCAGCATGCTAGGTTTCTCAGTATTCTATATTTTACTAAGGTTGGAACCCCCATCACCAGATAGCCCACTCATGATCCTTCTCTGAAAATCCCACTTTAGAATTGCCTTCTGTGTACCAAACTGTCATATGAAGGGTCTCCAAGAAATAGATTCTAAAATGGAAATTTCTGTGAAGAAGAATTATTGTGAAGTGCTCTCAGGAGCAATACCAGTAAAGTAATGAGGGCTGTAGAATCAGGCAGAGGAAGAAATGATCTACAGTGAAGTTATAGCATGGGCCTCAGCTGATCCTATGGAGACTTCTGGACCTGGAATGAACTTTCATGGTTGTCTCCCTAATGAAGGAAGGTACTGGACCTTTATGTTAATACATTCCCTATATCAACCAATCATTATGTCTGCTCTTCCCAGGAAGGTGTGTCACTTTTGGTGTATTAACTCCCTACCTCTATATTCAGGCATCTGGGGGAATGAGTGTCTCAGTCCTGAAGGAGGATCAAGGTCATAGGCAATGTTGTCCACTACAGCCCCCCTCTAGAATCTCTGTTTAGTATGGAGTATCAGCTTCAGCATTTCCACATCGTTTCCACTTAAGGCTTGGTCTTCAGATTGTACCTAGTACTGAGATTAGCATTTTCCTCAAGGATACCTTTAAAAAAAAGATTTATCATTTAGTGCTTTCAGCACCTAGTTCTGAGCTCAAACTTGTGTTGTCTTTTTCTTTTACAAATGGGAGCCACATTCTTAAAGATTTCCCTTACTTTTGCCCAACCAGAAAAAAGTAATTCAGCATCTAGCTGTTTTTCTCAGGACAATTCATAATATACACCAAACTGTACGGCTGTAGGCAGATGTCCTTTAAGGAGCAGAAAAATATAAGATGTGGTGAGCACCACTTAGATCCCCCTTCATGGAAGGAAGATCTTGTTGCTCTGAACACTGTCTGCAGACAGCCTTCAACTCTCAGGCTCTCTAGTACTGCTTTAGCTATAGAAAGCCACCTTTTCCAAGGTCATACTTTTCCCAGAAAAAGGGCACATTTGATCAGTGTAGAAATACAAAGCCCAGCCACTTTAGCCCTGATTGAACAACTCTGATGTTCATTGTAGCTGAAGATTTCTCTGTACAATGACTTAAAACTGTCTTTGAAACTCCATCACAGGTTGACTTCTTCATCTGTCCAGTTCTGCTTCCTTCTTCTCTGTTCCACAAGTGTTAATGCCAAGGATGCTTGCTAGTAAACATCCTGCACACTAAACTCTTCGTCAGGTCAGCTTCCTGGAATGCCCGAACAATGATATGATATAAGATTATTTATACTTGCATATATATATATGTTATATATATATAACATTTAAATCACTGCTTACATCTCTTTTGTGGCTGAGATGAGTAATATATTTGGGCTCTTATTATAATATCCCAGGTATTTACAGGATACTTAGTTGTCATTGTCTAAGTTGGCAAACATGAATTTCTGTGGAGTGGCATCTCTTTCTACTTCTCGTTATCATTCCTGTGTATATGGAGAAGAATATGAAAGAGAGCAAAATAAGATAAAGCAACTTTGTGTAATGCAATTTTACTGCAATAATAAAATTGAACCTTCAATCATGTAAAAATTTGGGCATTTTACTAAAATTCAACATGCTTGTTTACTACTAAGTTGTTTTGTGGTTCTCTTATATACACTACTCGCATAACACTGGTTGAACAAATTCATGTTTTTGTTATCTTTTTCAAATATTGTTTTGAACACCTAGCTGAGTATGGAAAATTAGGAGAGATAGATGCCTTGGGGGGATTATTATTGGGGTCAAACTGGGCAAATGGTAAGTCCCACCCTTCTTTTCTCAGGACCAATTTAGCTCACTTTGTCTTTAGATGTTGCACTTAAATCCAGCATTTTTAGGAGACTACCTTCTTAAAAAATAAGAAGTGATGAGTAATTTAACCCTGTATCACCTTATTTTATGAAAATGACTTTGCTTTCAACATGACCATTTTGATATATGGGAGCCCCTCAAGAAGGTACACTTGGAAAAACAAGAATTCTCATATGTAGTTATGAATAAAAACCAATGCATAATCCTCTGAATCTCGGTGTTAGCTTCTTGTAGCTACATTCTAACCATAAACAAAATTTATTTCTAATTGTCCTGTAGTGATACTATCTTCAGGGGAACACCATTTACCATTGTCACCTCTTGCCTCCTTACCTGGACATTTTCAAACTAGGCTATTTTATTTATGGAGGAACTTGGTTCTGTGGAAATTTAGTATTCATCTTATTGGGCAAGCCTCTTACTTTGAATTACTCTCTGAATACCATGGATTTAGCATTGATTATAAGATAGGTATTAGTTACCCCATTTAATTACCTTACCTTAATGACAGTCACCGAAGGTGAACATTATTCTTCCTCACACCCATTTTGCAGGTAAGAAAGCTCAAGTTCACACAGTTAGCAATGAAGTCTGCCAGAGTTTGAACCTAAGTCTATCTACATCTCTCTAGCATTTATTAAGTGCCTATTATTGTGTCTGATATTGCACTCATATGTTTATATTATGTATTCGTTAAGCTAATTCATTCATGCAGCAATTCTTTACTGAACTCCCACCCTAACCAGGGGTTGTTTTAGGCACTGGAGATACAGTGGGAAAAAACAAACAAACAAAAAACCCCCTGACCTCAGGAACTTACATGAGTTTGAGAGATAGAATACAGTTAATCAAACAAATATTTACTATGCCAAGTGATGATTAATGTTAGGAATAAAAGTAAAGCAGAAGGTTAGCGAATTCTCAGAATCACTCAGCAAAGCAGAAAGTACCTATATTTCTTAGGTTTGAGACACTGAGAAGTTAAGTACCTTGTCCGGTATTAGTCAGAGCTTGTAAATGACCAGTAAGATTGGATTCTTCGACTGCCTAATACCAGAATCTGTGACCTTTTCAGCATCATGCTCATTCTCTATTTCTCATCTTGTATCTCTCTTGTTCCTTTGTATTTCTTTAGTCCCCTTCAAAATTTCCACTCCAAATAGATTTGTCTCCTTTGCTTCCTGCCAAGTAAGCTTGAAGGTAAAGTATTTCTCATGGGAAAGTATAAAAAAGAGATAGAAAAAGAAGGGACGGCTTAGAACTAAACCCAGTATGAAGGATGATTTTGTAGCATAGCAAGCTCATTTTTAAAATGTCTATGACCCCCTGCCATTATTTTCCTTTTCCTTTGAGTTCTTATGATGCCCATGACTGCTTAGGGAACTATCTACTCATCTCTTTGTGCTTCCTCTTTTCTTATCCTGTGCTCCTTTCTATGCTATTTTTGGAATATTACAGAATTATTCAATTTAAAGTGTTACAATGTGAAATGGCTTAGTTCCATAGGACCCCAAGATAGGCTAAAGTTTTAGCGTTGCCTTCAGTGTTCACCATCTGAGTTGATACATACAAAGATTCCTTTGGACATATAGGGAAGTCAGAATTTTGTCAGGAAATGTTTATCTCATGAAATCACACTATAGTAGCATTATAATTGGCTTGTGTGTTAGCACTGAGTGAAAAGCTTTTTAACCAGCAGTGTCAGTATGTTCTTTCATATCTTGATGTGAGCATACCTGTGATTTCCTTCCCTGAAATATCTTTCTAGTCTCCACATAGTAAATTCTTCTAGTCCTTCAAGATCTAGTACAGATTGCATAATCCTTGGTGCATCAAATCCAAAGACTTTTGTGCTTAGTTCCTGTATAGAATTTACCACACTGCATAGTAATTACTGGTTTAGATGTGAGTTCCTTTTTAAGTATGCACACACACACACACCCCCCACAATGCCTAGCCTAATCTATATGTACCTTCAATAGTAAAATAAAGTTTTGAAAATTATGTAAGATCTTTCTTTCTCAGTATCCATGAGTTTTATTTTAAATTTACTTACATGTTTTTAAATTTAGTTTTAACTTTTATTTTTAATTTAACAATCATATTACTGTATTTTACAATTATATTCCTTTTTCTATATTACACTACATTTTCTCATTGGTAGGTTCCTTAGGAACTTAGTCAAATTGTTAACATTTATGAAACACCATTTGCATTTAAAATATTATTTATAAAGAAGATGTAGATATGGTTTCCAACTTTTAATATCTTATTAATGAAATCAGGAAACTGAAAATACTCATTTCCCTAAAGAAAAATACTCATTTCCCTCAAGGAATTTCACTGATAATTTACTGTTATCAGTGATGGCATCTGTTTTCAGACTCATTCTTTGAAGCAAGAAATTATGTTTTAATTGAAGCCATTATTAACCAAGTGCAAATGAAAAAGCTATTAATTTCTAAAATGTATTTGAGTTTTGCTATATTGGTCCTTTTCATTGCTTTTACTGGTTATAAGGAGCCATCAGATACTGAGTGATTTTGCAAAATCTTCTGTTTCTGAAACTGAATGAAAATCATAGACCCATTTATTTATTCTCTTGACTAATTCCTGCAGATACAAAATGATATTTTACAAATGTAGGCATATGGCTCCTTCAGATTTTTCGTGCTGTGTCAATACATTTATGGTCAAGTTGGCAGTGAATTATTTTGATTTTCTATGACCTATGAGAGGTTTGTGACTGCCCCTAAAATTGTAATACTACTCCTTATAAATATTGATGAATTAATGTTGTTACAGAACATTATAAGTATTTTACTCAAATTAATATTTTCAGGAGGGTAAAGATTAGTGACTAATCTAACTTCCCCTCAGACCCAAGGCTGCTCGACATTAGACTGATGTAAATGACAGCTGAATTCCAAGTCAAACATCTCTAGTTTGGCTTCCAGTTCTGCTGGCACTAACCATGTAAACCTAGGCAAACCTACTAACACCTCCATGAACTTCAGTTTCATCATTTGTAAAATGAGTACAATACTATGTATCTTAGGGGTTCTGTGAGAATTAAAAGTGATAATATATGCTGACGTGTTTTCTAGAGTATAAAAGTACATTATAGGATGGGATTAAGAGCATGCACTTTCGTTACCACAATTAAATGAAAAACATTATGATTGACTCTCTGTCCACTGTGAAGGGACGTGATACACAGCCAAGCTGAATTCTGTTATTTTTCTCACATTCTCCCAGAGCTGATCATGCTACATCCATGCAGCTATTCAAGATCCACTTGACAGATTTTTAGACTAAATGTAGTTGTTGATTCTTTTTCCTGTTTAAAATTCTACTTTTATCACATCAGAAATGTCAGCCCAAGAACACATGCTGACAGATGATTGAGGGTTTTACTCTGAAGCAATGAAGAAAGCAAATACATTCTTGAGGGAAAAGTAAATTAGAGATATTGGATTCATTAAAAGGCACATAGCTTTTGTCATCTGTCTGTTAGCAACACTTGTCCTACCTAGAGAGACATGATTTACCAGAACTATTACATCAGTGAATTCAGGAGCAGGAAATATTAAAATGTGCATTAAAGTTAACAACAACAGCAACAACAACAACTCTGGTATAGAGGACATGAGGTTACTAACATGGTCTTGATGGTGAAATAGGATGAAAAGGGTTTGGAAAACAGTGGGTAGCAGTGCCAGAATTCCTTTGACATAATACTTTTCAAGTCAAAAGCATCCATTTAAAATAAATATAAAATAGAATATAGTTCTTACCTAACTTTACTGAGGGCAAAGCAACATATCTAATGTAAAGCATACTGTATACATATACACACACACATGCACCTGCAAGACTAATGCAAAACAATCCTGTCACTCTCTGAGCTCTGCTGTCTTGTAAGTGTATTAAAATAAAGAGTACGACATCTGTAGTGTGAATCTACAGCTAGCTATATTTGGTCACTTTTGCTTTGGTGACCACCACAACTGAGACTTCCTCTCAGTGAGAGCATAATTTCTTAAATGTTAGTTAGTTAACTGAATTTAAAAATTTTGTCAGCAGTTCAGAAGACCTAAAGAACTGGATGGAACCATATGCTTATTTTAGTATTACTTGTCTTGAAATACACATAGCGAATCACAATTTAAAGAAGACAAAGGATATTTAGTGTGTGAAGTTGATTGATTATGATAGCTCACAATTATGGACAAAATTAACTAGAACACCCGGAGTCTATCATATTTAACTTTATTGAGGGGAGAAAGAAGCTGATGAAGTAAATTTTAATAATTATATTATATTGTCAGGTTAAAGTTCAGATTATAACTTATAAACAACTTTTGACACTACCTGCATCAAAAAATGATGTGGAATGTCCAAAGAGAGTGAAAAAATATTGTTAGTGTAATACAACCTGGGGTCTGTTAAAAAAAAAATACAAACAAACCATCATTTGGATAGTTTTGACTCTAAGGTGTATTATGGTATGCCCACATCGGGCAAAAATAAGTAAGCCCTATCTATGACCCAGTAGGTACAGAGGTAACAGGCAGTACCAGGGCTATTTCACAGCAAGACACTGTAGCACCAGGAGGAACATTCCAAACTTTAATTAGGTACCACAGGGTTTGACTACATGGTTGGTTAATCTCCTCTTGAGGGACTACCATGTAGGACACTGGGTGAAGTCTACAGGAAAAAAAGTAAGCTATAGTTTGTAAGTGAATAGTTGGGAAACAGCCCTGTTTTGTTGCTGTAAATATGTTTATTTGAAAATTTCTGAAGTTTTATAAAGCCAGTTCTGCTCATACTTACTCTCCTAAAGTCAGATAAATTAATAAATTGTGTAGTGATCCATCTACGTTACTTCACTGATTTTACTCAGCTGTTAAAATTATTGCATTGAAGAAATTGTGGTCAGAGCACACAGAGATTAGTTCTCTCTGTATTTTGTGTGATTTCCTAGGGTGGTGGGACAGTCTGAAAGGGAGATAGAACCTTGAAGCAACATTTTATTTCCCTTTTTTTAAATGTAATGCCCAGAAGAAAGTTGATTTCTCAATAAATGTTTGTTTTAATAAATCGCTGAACAAAGGAAGTTTTCACTTAATGTGTAGTGTCAGAAAAGAATGGATATAGGTGTGATAAGGTAGATATGGAGCACAGACAAGGATTTATGCAGATTTTACTACAAAGTGTTACTACAGGCCTTCCTTAGTGATGATGATGGAGGGACTGAATTACGCTGAAGCAATTCCATTTTCTCCAAAACAAAGATTAAATATGGGTTATAAAAGTAGCTAAGTCTGGTTTTTAGTTGTAGAAAGTTTACAGAAAATTTTCTAGAATTAGTACTAATTCTAGTACATCTAGATAAACAAAAGTTACTGGATATGAGTTTAAATAAATTGAAATCATATAGATGGAAAGATTACTGAGACACTTCAGAATGTGCTAACTCATTAGCACACCCCTGCAAACTCAGTTTGATGTCTGCATATATTCATATTCTGCAAAGTCTTGAATACTATTCAGAAGTTGAGTTATCAAATGACTTTCTATAATTGACTTAAGAAAGAGTGTCTTACTAGACAGTAATACTGAAACATTTCAGGTCAAAACATTTTAGTTTGTCTTCCTTCTGGACATGGGAAGAGGACTTGAATATGCTGTGACCTATGAATTGGACTAAAAATAAGGACTAGATTTTTGTTTTTTCACTCTTGTCATCATTGCAATTCTCTTCTTAGCACATGATCTGTTTTCTTCATATATTAAGCTTAAAAGCAAGTGACTTCTGAGAGATGTCTTCTATGAAATGTTCATTTGTCAGCACACTTAGGAAAAATGTTTTTCCTTTCTGCTATAAGGCAACATTTTAACGTGCATGTGTATAGCATTTTCATACCCTGGCACCTAATTCCCAATTTGCATGATAACAACATCATGATAGCATAAAAGAGATACTAAGAAAAAATAACTTGAACTGCTTATGACTCCAAAATTGAAGAGATGCTATAAAAGCACTGTTGACTGGAAACAGTTCTATTATCCCCTTCAGGCAGGGCTGTGATGAAGGCTTAATGGCTTATAAATACTAGAGCTTTCTTTATCCAATGAGATTAGGATGTATTTCTTTTCTTCTTACCAAGATCCCTTGTGACTAGTTGCACAGCCTTCAGAAGGTGGTGGGAAGTTTTCAATCCTATAAAAAGGTTATAAAAATCCTGTTAGCTGTGGAGCATATATCTTAGTAGTACGAGGACATTCCAGACAGGTCTGTTGCATCAACTTTTGACATTATTCTGTCAGTTTACCATATACTAACATACACTCTCAACGCACACTTTATGTACATCAATTTCTTCTCTTACACCTAGCAGCTGAGCCACGGTATTGTCTTGCTCATGGAGATTCTCCTTTAACCACTGAGGGGTACTCAATCAGTGCCTCTGGTCTGCTTGCTTAGGTCCAACACTTTTTCTCATGAGAGGATATTGCTGCTTATGTATCATGAGGAATTGAAGGAAAAAAATTGTTTTTTCTTCTGACCTTCTTTTAGACTTGCAGTTGGAGTCTCTATTGATCAGAAGAACAGAAGCAGAAAAAAGCTTGCATTATCCTTTGCAGTTAATATAACTAAATGCTTAGGTAGTATGGAGCCCTCAAAGACAATCCTTGACATCCTAATACTGAGAAAAGCAATGAAGATAGGAAGAGATCTGATAAAATTAAATGTTATACACAATTTCTTTGAAAAGCCTTCTCCATCCCCTATCTAATTGAAATGGAAATTTCCTTGCTTGTAAATGCAGATTTCTGTACCCTCTTCCTGAATTGCTAAATCAGAATTCCTATTGCTGAGGCTCTGATACGGAGCATCATAGGTAACTTGTTAAGCACACTAAAGTTTGAGAACTTATTTCAGACTCCTGTTAGATTATAGTAGCTGTTGTTACCTTGTAGAATAGTTACGGGAACCTAGGCATCTGCACAGAACAGCAGAGCAGCTAGGTAGGTTTTATTTCGTATTTCTCTCCTAGAAGCAGATCCAGGTATGCTGGGTTGGCTTGTTAGAAAGCAACTTTTTCTGCAAATTGTAGTTGATTACAGGAATTGTGTATTTATTACCATAAAGCCCAATGAAAGGTTTCATGGTTTGATGCTTTTTTCACCGTAATTTTGTTGTTTTTCTATCATGTAAATCCTTACCTATGCTCACAAATACTGAGGCTTAGTAGTTTTTCTTTCTCTAACAGCATAGTTCCTTGCATAGAACAATAGTAAATATTCACAAATTCAAAAATTAAACTAGTCTACCTTCCTTTCAGCTTCAGTCTAATGAGTAAAGAGAATCCTGGTAATGAGGGAATCAAGTTGTCTAATTATATAATATGAGATAAAATATTTTATGTATTTGTACCCCAAAATACTTGTTATCCAGAAATTTGCAGTTAATGGCAGTTTCTCATGATTTTTGTTGCTCCAGAGAGACAATGATATTCTTTCACTATGTTTTCAAAATATGCTGCTGATCATCAGGGAATACTTAGTATACTAAATTACGTACTAAATTGTCTTTATCATTTAGTTAAATAGTTTCTTTTGTACTAGGTCTCTTTGTCATCTTTTATGATGTGTATTTCCTTTCTTAATTGCAGGTAGCATTGAGTGTTGTTTAATAAACACTGATTATTTAAATGCTCTTTTACACTCTTCGACCACATATAGTACACTTTAGGTGGGCTGTTATACATTTATAAGATATAGCCTTTATGTACATAATAAATTCCCTATACTTAACATAATATTTGTTTAGCGTCTACTCCATCAACTTTACTTTTTTTCCCTCACAATTGTGTGTTCTATGAATTTTTAATTTAGATGCTTTATTCTTAGAAGCCAGTGTTGGATGATCTTGCATTATGCAAAATAAAGATCATTTTCTTTCCTAAGCCTATCTTTTGAATATATAAAATCAAACCACAGTAATATTAACATACTCTTTCAAAGTATATGGCAGTTATGGCAAACTATTTACAAACAAATTTTCTTTGGAATTCTGGGGGATCGTTTCATCTCTTGTCAGTACTTTTCTTGTATATTAAATGATGGGAGGTAGGCTAGATAGTTTTGTAAAGTGCTTTCCAGGACCAACAGACTCATCTTTGAAAGTTGCTCTTTACGAGACCTTAGGGCATGCATACATCTATGCATTTGTTCATTTAAAAAATTCCTTAAGGGAAGTTACTTTTTGCTAAGCATAATGCTGTGTAGTGAAGACTGAAAGAAAAAAAAAAAAGATTTGTTTGCCATCTGTGTGTCTTTTGTTTCTTTGTATTAATTTCCTAGCATGAATATTCATGTTTTATATTGTATACTGTTAGACCTAGAATTTTAAAAATTTTAGAAGTTATTAACCTTGAAAGAGATTAAATTTTATATACTTTGAATTATGGATTTCACATCCATGAATCTTTCCTAAGGAAATAGATTTTTATTGGAATCAAGAAAAGGGAAAGTAATATATTTGAAACAGAGAGAATTTAATATAGTGTGTTAGTTGGAAAAGTGTTAGAATGAAGTCCAAAAAGGAGAACGAGGGGTTGAATGAGCAAAAGAAAGAAGGGATGAAATCTAGAAACAGGAGTCCAAGTAAGTCCCTGGATGCTAGTCCACATCAGCTGCTGTACTGTTGGAGGTACCATCACAGTTGGGTCTGCGATTGCTAAAGAGATGCTTCTTTGTCCAAGGTCATAGCCACCAAAGACTCATTACTCCCTTTACCACTAGAACAGTTTTTAGCAATAGCTAGCAACTGCCACAGTGTTGGGGATAGAATTGTGAACTTTCCCTTTTCCTTTCTCTTAAGATTTCCCATTGGCCTTTTCTATTGGCAGAATCTAACAGGAAGTCATCAGTCAAAAGATCCTGGCAAACATAGTTTCAGACCCCACACTTAGCAATCCAGGACAACATGTGTGAGCCTGAGAGATAGTAGTTAAATAAATGGCACATAGATGTAGAAATTATTTATATAGCAAGAATTATTTATTAGGACAAGTGATTGAAATAAGAACATATATTCTTAACATGAGAAAAACAAAGTGTATGCTTACCTTACAGACAAATATTATTTAAACGTAGAGTCATATATTAGAAGAAACTGTATTGACAAAGGCAAATATAATTACTAGATCTAATTATGGGAAAAAGCAAGGTTCTGCGATGTATGTACAGAATCTGGTTGCCTATCTTTATAATGTGGAATGTACTATTGAAAGTTATTAATTGTTGCTATCTTTACACAGAAGGAAAATGAACAAGCTGTGTTTTATTCTTTACATTTTTCTTAGTTTTCCAGTCTTTTCTGTAATGAGCTTATATTATAGTCAAAGTCAGAAAAATCGTTTCACAACTTGCATTTAGCCAATCCCCTCTTAGACATTATGCTAAGTGTGGTAAAATTAACTTACCGTCACTTCCCTCTGTGGAACCCAAATGAGTTATTCCAATTTTTATATTAATTGTGCTTATCTTTTCTCCCCCTTGAAAACTAATATCCCCTTAGAATGAATACGTATGAGAGTATTATAAAGAGCAGTGCGAGAAAAGAAAATAATCATGGGAAATTTACCTTACCATGGAGAAAAGGATGGTGCTTATTATTATTTTTCTAATGAGGAATCAGGAAAGGGCACAAAAAGTTTACCTGCAATCTTTGGAACAATCTGACTCTAATTAAAATTCAAAAAGTGATAAAACTATTGGCAAGAATTGAAAAATGGAGTAAGAACTGACCAACCATATTTTGGGGGAAAATTTTTTTTTTTAAAAAAGAAAAGCAATTAGAAATTTGAGTTAAAAAGTTAATTAGGATTAGAGAAACAGATAAATATTACTGTTCTCAACAGTTGTCATAATCCCTTTCCTAAAAATGAAAATATTTAGTTCTTAAACACAGAATACTAAAATCACATTATTTGGTATAGCCTATCTATTCATGTTATAAGGAACTCAGGAAGAAAACTGTTTTGCGTCAGAGAAGTCAGAACAAGTTCTCTGGAAAGAGGTAGCAACTACATGCCAGGGAGAATTTAGATAGTTTTAAATATAGTAGTAATTTAAAGGAGCTTATTATATTACATATAATTTAGCATACACTATCAGTGGCCAGTTAGTGTGTGGCTATTATGCCATTGCTGTTCTAGGCACTTTAGTTATCACCCCATCCTTATGAGGTGGGTATTATCATTGCTTTATGTTAGGCAAAGAGAGATGAAAAAACCTGACCTAAGTTACATAGCTAGTAAGTAGTGGACCATGGATTTAAACTCAGACACGTAGACTATAGAGATTTGTAGTTATTGCCATGCTGCCCTGTAGCTCAGTGAGCAAGTGTGCAGGAGAGAGGGAGACATTGCATAATACAAAGTGTACAATGTGCGTTATGTCTTAACTCATATTTTACTAACCGTATCATTTTGTCACTTGCTATCAATTTAGAAGAGAGAAATTATACTGTGAATGACAAACGGATCCATTTCAATCAACTAATCTCTTTTTAGTGATAAACTAAGCTTTCTTCATAATTGAAGCACATTTACTTTCTGTGGGATGTTGGCCATTTCTTATGGACACCATTAAAGAGGAAACACATTTGCCTATATTCTTTTTTATTATTAAACATCTTTATTGTGGTGTGACTCCTATACATTAAACTATACATATTTCAAATGTACAATTTGATGGATTTTATAGATATATACACTTGTGAAACCACCACCACAATCAAGGTAGCTAACATTTCAGAAATTCTTACATTGAACAGGAAACACAAAAGTGAGATAAACAAGATGGGTATGAGGTTAAAGTGGGTGTTTACACATTTGCCTATATTCAACTATGCCAAAAATCTGTGATCTTCTATTCAAGTACACTTTCTCTATGACCTATACCTATCTCTGGGGGATAGACAAAGAATGTAAAAGTATATTTTGATTACAGGAACACAGAATGTTATGTCTCTAAGTGTCAGAAGTACACACACACAGACACACACACATGCATGCGTGCACTTTTTTAAAATTAAAACTTCTGTTACTTTCTAAACTAGGTAAGTCAATATACTAAAATTAGTATTTGCTGAGTCCATGTTTATGATGTGCTTTAAAATTTCAATTTTTTTTTGAAATCAAAGATTGTTAGTGAATTCTGAGATTTCTATTAACCAAAAGGAAATTCTACCCATATTTCAAAAACATTTGCTTGGAGTTTACCTCTTCACAAAGGTCAATTTGGTATATTCTCTGGGAACAAATATTCTGAGAATTCATCTCACTATTTGCTGAAATAAAACTAATGTCAGATATAGTGCTATGTGATAAGCTGTTGGTCTCTAAAATTTTGCTTTCTTACTTGTTATGGTAAAATTTTCCCCATTTTGCATGGTGTTAATTTCTCAAACCTAACTCTCTCAGCACTGTTACACCATAACTAATGTCATCGTTAGTTTCCTCTTTGTGCCACGTTTTAAGAATTCAAGCAGATGTAAATCACATTCTCCATCCATAGGAGCTAAAACACAAAAATTGTCAGAAAATATTTTGCTTGAAATTTGCAGGTTAGATTCCATTGTCAAAAACTTAAAGGAATATTTCAAATTCTTTGGCTTATTGAGATGTTGAAATGAAAAGAGTTGATCAAAATCTAGGATATCTTTAGTTCTGGCTAAATGATTAATATGTATTAATTACCTGTTTAATTTTTACAAAATTCCTAAAATATGGTTAGTTTTAATTCTGCTTTACAAGTGAGGGTGGAGGAGGGTCTTACATAGGTGAAGTGTTAAACAAAGTCACACATTAACTAAATGGCAGACGTGAGATTTGAACAAAGATGGTTTAACTCCAAAGCCTAGTCTTTTTCCGCCACATGGTTTAAAAAATTAGACACAGTGATGAGAATGAAATTCCTTTTGTTGTGTAGGGAAAAGAGATTCTTGAGACTTAATGGAAATGAAAATCTGAACTGCAGCAAAAGTCAGTTATTTGAAAGCTCTTCTCATTAGCTTGGAAGAGACAGAGATCCAGAAAGCTGAGTGCTTAAATGAAGGAGAAATATTACTGGCTTTAAAGTTGGTTAAAAGTGTCTACCTTGTGGATAAATCAATTAAGATATATATGATTAATGATCCATTAACATATGTTAATGGATAATCAATACCTTAGAATGCAAGATAGGTTGAACATACAGTTGTGGAGAGAGGAAAGGTATTTAGAGGAGAAATGGCCAGTGATCGGAGAGTTAACACATCAGTTGTTTTCCACAGAACTGGGTAAGCCCAAAATAAGTAACTCCTATCCAGGGATTAGAGCCTCTATGCATTGTTTCTGCTTTGATACCAGTGCCTTCTCTGACAAAAAATGTATTTAGATATTGACCTTTCCGTGGTTGCTGGTACCTGTTCCTAACTTCGACTACATCCAGATTTCTTGACTCTTGCTGCTTCCCTCTTTGGACACCTAATCTAGCTCTGACATCTCTGATTCTTTCACCACAGAACCACATATGGAACTCTCTTTACATTCCTGACCATAGTGTCATGGAACTTTGGTTATGAGTGTTGTCCTTTAAAATATATGCCCCTCACCTGTCCGTAATTCACTGCAGGCGTCTGTGTCCCTGTTAAGTGTTGCTAAATTCAGTGCTACCACACTTCTCATTCAGGTCTACCTTTGTCCCTGCTTCTGACTTGCTTTCGCCTGTACTGGGCTCTTTTCACATCTCTGTGATAAAACAGTCACTTGGAATGCGAATGATGCCTTTTACTTTAAATCTTAACAGAGAGATACTCATATGTGAAATCTGCACTGCATGAATACATTTTTAGAGTACAAGTCATTTGTAGCCTATAATTTCTTGTTTTAAAATCAGTTAATAAGTTGGTTCATACTTACATACGTGTACTTCTAATATAGTTAAATGACTATGCACTTGAAATTTTAGAAACCAATATAGAAAATTAAAATTTAAAAATAAACATTATAGTATCAAATACTATTGTTTTATTTTAAATTTATCATAAATAGTGATGTTTGGGAAAAAGATATTAATAAGAGATACACGTAAGTTTAAGAGAGAGATTTGGAGGAATTTGAATATTTTCAGGCACTACATGGAGAGGTGGCATAGAAAGGCTCTTTTATCCCTAGAATTTTACTTGAAATTCATGGTGTCTGTTGTCTGGCATGTCATGAGCCCTGTCTACTACTTATCTGTTGAGTTTGGAGGCAGTTAGTAAAATAAACAGAAAGAGAGAGGCAAATTGGAAGAGAAAAACAGTTAAATGTCAAGGACAAAGAATGTTCCTGAGAAGATCAAGTAATAGAAGACGGAGGAAAAGGTGAAGACTCTTTCAAGTACACTTGTAAGCAATTATGAAAATCGTTTGAGGTAGAGTTAACTGCATAAAGGTTAGCACAGTGAAAGGAAAGATGGAGCCCATGTTGTCCACAATACAATTAGAAAAAAGAAAATCAGGTCAGAGAAGTATTTGAATTACCCAATTAAAAAGGAGCTCATTGGACTGGAGTGGCTCTAATGCCATGGTGGCCTACGTAAGTAAACCAACACCTAAGCCTGTAAATGCCTCAAGGCTAGGAAGTCAAATGCTGAGGACAGCCAGTCACAAAAAGCTAACTAGGCTTTAAGTTATAGCTAATCAATAATTTCCTTTCTTTGTTTCTTCTCCTTCTCTATATGTCTTGAAGGAAGACAGTGGAGAGTGGTGCTCCTAACCACCCTCAGTTTACAGCTACCCGGTCAGAATTGATTTTTGCTCAAATATGCCTCAGTTTGCATTTTAACACCATCAATTGCCATAACTACTGGCCAGAGATTTTACCACGTTTGTGAGGAATAAGAGAGGTGGATCTGTTTGTGGTGAATAGGAAGGGATGGAGATAATTAGGGCTTACAAGCTGGAAATTTATGACAAGGAAAAGTCTATAACAAAATTCTGTGAAGACCATTAACAAAGGGGACCCATCTATTTGGCTGCGTGTGGCTCCAAATTATAATCAAATGCTTTTAAGTATGTGATTTGTTGTTTGGTTATCAGTAAGATTTTACTCATGAGTTACTTGCCTTATATTTAGCCTCAAGATTAGATAATCCATGGGTGTACTCACTATTAAGGCATTTGAAGGCAAATAAGCAGATTTGCACTAAGTAATATCTGGAGAGGAAAGTCTGATAGGAGTACCTATATTTTTGCGTGTGTATGCTGCACAGATGAGATCGGGGAAAAAACTGGAATATGCAAACCAGTAAATTTGTGTTAAAGGAGAGGATAACACATATTTTAAAATGTTAAGCTATTTATTTAAAATAAAATATAAATGATAATCTCACATTTGTTAAAGTACTTCAGTCACTATTTTTTTTTCTTCAGTCACTATTAATATCAATAAAAGGTTGCTAAGAAAATAATAATACATTGATAAATACATACTGAAATACCTTTGTCAGAAAATTCTGCATTTCAGTTAATATGGGGTACCTACAGATATGTTATAAAAAACAAGATAATTGAGCTGATGGTATGACTACATTATTAATTTTTTAATTATTTTATATATTTCCTAGGCCTCTATTTGTATTCTGTTTTTTCCCCGGCTATAATTTTTGAATCTGTATTTTCCAGTTTTTATCATGTATGCTTTTGAACATCACCAAATCCTTTTAAAAACAACTTAAATGTCCATACCTCTTTATTAAGTTTTTTATGCAATTAATTATCAAAAAAGACTGAGGTAGACTTGATGCACTGATGTGGAATGATTTTCAAGACATAGTATAAAGTGGAAAAAAATGTGAAGTCAACCAAAAATTATGTACAATATAATCCTATTTTAAGAGGGAAAAATACCGAAGAAAGATGGCACATAGGCAGTGTTGAGCTCTCTGTGTTGCTCCCATGTCCTGAGGTTACAGGAAAACAAAGATATAGAAAAGAAAATTCTCAGACCACAGACTACGGATGGGAGGGGAGAGGAGACCAGGTCTCTGGCTGTGGATGAGGTCCAAAAGAATCCACTCACTATCTACAGAGCACATGGAAGATCTTGACAGATCCTCCCACTTGAAACATGAGGAAAATGAAAAGAAAAGCCTGGCAACTATGTAAACACACCACCATGGGTGGTGGAAGGTGAAAGAAACCTAACATGCAAACAAAATAGATTGGGAATCCAAACTGGAAGAAAGTCCAGGAAACAGGAGAAAATTCCCCAAGAAAGCTGCTCATTAGAGAAGAATTGAATAAGTATATTCAATTAAGTCATAGTCGCTCAAACATAAAATAATAGACACAAGCTGAAATTAATTAAACTTTTAAGTGCAAAAGAAAAAAACCCTGGATCAAAACAGCAACATTAAAAAGTTAACTAATACATTTAAAAAGTCAAAGAACAGACCAGATGCAGCTAATTAGAAAATTAATTAATAATGCAGAAGAAGAGCTTGCTTTAATTAAGGTAAACACAGAGGAAAAGGACAAAAATTATAGGTAACATAATACATATATGGAACAGTAATAACCTATCATAAATATCCCAGAAGTGGAAAACCAAAACCAAACAAATGGAACATTGAAAAATACTGAGATATTACAGAAGAAGTCTTCCTGAATGGAATCTGCTAGCCAAAAGCAAAAAGTATGTTGTGAGTGTAATAGACATAGGACAATTAGTATAGATATATTTACATCACCAAACTTGATGAGAAGAAAATGAACTCTGGGAAGGAAATAATTTTTCTGCAAAAAGGAAAGAAAGTCAGGCCAGTCTCAGATTTCTCCACAACATCTAACGCCAAAAGACAATGAAGCAATACTTCACTGACAATACACAATTCTGAAAAAACAAAGTGTAATGCTAGAAGATGTACTCACGCAACATGTCACACAAGCGTAAAAGCTACAGAGAGGCATTCTGAAATACAGAATCATTTAGGGAACAAATATCCTTGAAAAACAAACCTGAAAAACAATGACAAACAAAATATAACAACTCAACAACTATATCCAAGCAACTAAGAGCTAAAATTAAAATAGAACACATAAGAATGAGAGAAATACGTTAAAAGGACCAGTGGTTTATGTGAAATCATTTAAATGTTAACAAAAGCCTGAACATCCATGATCACAAATCATGATTAGGAAAAGAAGAGTAGGTGGCTCCAAATCAGCCCCCACGTTACTTGGTTAGCCCTGTTCTGGCACCACAGGTCTACCTTGTCCTTTTCCTAGCACGAATGTCAGGTGTGCAGGCCTGGGCTCTGGTCTCAGAGAGATAACTGTGCTTCTGTTCCAAGCCCCAGGGATTTTCCAAAATTTTTATAAAATGGATTCATAATACAAAGATGGATTGAGGAATAATTTTTAAAGTATCTTTAATGGTGAGGCATAATTGATATTCAAATTAAGCCATTTAACTTTAAATAATGCCTATTTTTTAGTTATATGACATTAAATCCGTTTTATGACTTAATCTATCAGCAGCAATACAACCAGATGATCTCTTTCTGAATCACTCATTGAATTCCATTATAGAAAGAATAATAATTTAATGTTCTCTGAAAGATTATAGCCCCAAATATGTTCAGTTCAGATATTGTGTTGGTTGAGAAAAGGAAAAACACTTTTGTATTTTAGATAACCAAAAGCAGAAAAACATCAAAAGAAAGGCCTTTATTAGATGAAATTGATAGATATTGAGAAATTAAATAATCAAATATAAATTTGAAGCAACAGGTAAACAAATTTATAGGGTGAAATGTGGATTTTGGGCTGATTTATTATTTTTCTGTGAAGTGATTTTCTTAAACACAAGCAGATGGATTAAAAAGTCATTTCTTACACAAATTTAAAGACTAAATAGAGAAAAGTGAACAAATAGTTTCTAAATGTGGAGGTTTTGGATGTTTCAACTAAGAGTATGCAAACTTCAAAAAGTGTATGCTTATTGCATGTTATCCTAGTCACTAGCTAACTTCTGGTTGTAAAGGCCAAGGTGATGTTATAAAGGAATGTTGTAACACTTTCTGAGAGAGAGGATATAAGCTTGTAATGGAATGTTTTGACTTAAAAATCTTAAAAATCCTTTGTTACTGAATAAGATTGTATAAAGAATAATACTTTTTGTTCTATTCTTTGAGCACTAGCTTTTTGTACTAGTTTCCTGGGATGATCAGACAATACTAGGATTTTTAGGGTAACAGCACACAAGTCTCTGACTCTCCAAAGGTTTACTGTCTGTCTCCTGCTTCAGTCCAACCAGATAACTGCCAAGTCATCTCCAGCTGTGTGTTCTTACTGTTTCATTCATTCATCCTGTATTTATTAGGTGCCTGTTGTGTGCCAGGCAATGTTCTAGGTGCTAGTCATAAAGCAGACAAATTCCCTGCCTCCAGGAAGTTTTTGTTTTGTTAGAATAGACAAACAAGATAGCAATGTTAAGGATGTTCTTTTCCCATCGTGATACATTGCCTTTGGGCTAGACCACGATTTCTCAGCCTCTGCATTCGTCATATTTTTGGGCTGGATAATTCTCTGTTGTGAAGGACTGTTCTGTGCACTATAGAATGTTTAGCTGTATCTCTGGCTTCTACTCACTGAATTCCAGCAGCATCCCAAAGTTGTGACAACCAAAAATGTTTCCAGACATTGTCGGATGTCCACTGAGGGGCAAAATCACTCTGAGTTCAGAATCACTGGCCTAGACAAATCAGTGGGGCTTCCCTTCAAAATTTTCCCATTGTTAAGCTGCTTCAGTGCTATGTCAGCATCTACACTGAGCTGATACTCCTTTTTATATTTGTTTTAGACAAGTGCAGCCACTTTCCAGGCCCCTGGTTTTGCAGGCCAAAAGTATTTCACACTTGGGAGTAGCTGCTGACCTAGCAGAAATAACCTAAGAAGTTTCTGGCAAAGGAGCTGTTTTGTTTCAGTGATACGTGTATCTCACTTGCATTCTGAGTGGGGATGCTGCATATTGATAATCCTTTGCTTTCTCCAGTTGATTCATGGCATAGTTGCTGGTATTTTGTGTGTCTTTACTCCACAATGTTTTTGCTAAATACACGGCTTTCCACGGGCCTATTCTTGGTCTAAATCTGAACATACTGGTAACTTGACCCCATCTCAAACTATAAATTGTTTTCTGCATACAGACTTCCTGGTCTTTGCTTTGTCAGAACACCTCCCTCTCTTTGCTTGCTTACAAAGGATCAAATCAGTGAGAAAACCAACCATACTATTTTTCAGAAACTAGAGTCTATGTATCTTTTTGTGGCTTTTTGTCGTCTTGGAAAGGTGGGAATTGGAAAGGGGGGCATTCCACCTGGGATGGAAATTTTCATAATCAAGTTCTTCTCCAATTCTATGGTGAATTTTGGAATTTCTCTTCCTTTGTACACATATCTAAACTAAATAATTCTGCTTTTAATTGCAGCCTTTTGCATCTTCCTTTTTGCTGTTCTTGGGAGAATAGTTATTGGCAGTGCTTAAATTTCTATTACCAATAGAAAAAAGAAGTATAAATGTATTCTTCTATCACAAGCAATAGCCAAGGATATATTTATAGTCTGTCAAAAACAATATGAGCTTCTCTGCAAGGCTGCCCAATTTAAACCCAGCACTAAATGATATTTACACACATATCACCCCCTGTTGTCTTCTCCCCTGGCTTTGTGCAACAAATTGTGGATGCTTTTCATTTGTGGGCATGTTGTGTCACAGGTTCCAAAGGCTCATATGCCTGTAACTGAGTGTATTCCAGGTTTCCTTGTACTTCTTTTCTTATCGAAGACAATTGCTGAATGAGAGATCTATTCTCGGTGAGCCAGACTGGATGAAATCATTTTTTGAGTAGCCAGGACAATGGTGGTAGTAGCAGGGTGACCTGCTGGTGTCCCACACTCACACATGCACACATACACTTCCATCTGCCACACAGTTGATTCAAGAGCTGTAGGACTCTGCTTATACTGGAGTATATTAACTCTCCTGTGGAGTCAGGTACTTGGCTTATGTACTCCCTTGACAGCTGTGATTGAAGAGTCTTATACATATTAGGAAAGTCTTCCTTTTGAGATTTGTGCCATTATTTTGCATAACTTAAACAAAGCTGAGAATTTTTCTTTTCTTTTTTTTTTTAATAGAGGAATTTTCAAGAAAAAAGTGTAAAAAGACCATGCACCTCAGTGGGGTCTGATTGAGATATACTTTAATCTAAACTGAATGCTCTCTTCTAAATGCTCCAGAACATGTTAGTTTTGACAAAATTTCAAGGAAAAGATGTGGAACTCCCTGTTGTACTCTGATCAGTGGTCCCTGACTAATGATCATGAAATTTTCTTCCTGTTTTTCCTCTCATTTGCAGTATGTAACTTCTAACAGCTCTTTTAGCTGTAGTAAAAACAGGCTTCTGGCCTAAAGAAAAATGACTAGTAGGCAACAAACAATTTTAATGGCTGTCTAGTCCAAAATATGGGTTACTCTAAAATATTAAAATTGCAACCATGAATCCCCTTTGAATTCCTGAGGGTTTTTCTGCACTTCGCCAACCCCTTTATCCTGAAATACATGAAGATAACAAAAGAATGACAAATCTAAACTGCAGATGGTTTTTCCCTTTCTCTCATTTCATTCATTTTTAATGCAGATGATGGGATCTTTGGGACTTCAGAGCCATATTTGACAGCTTTTTCATGTTTATTTGGATGGTGAGTTATGCTACAATTTGGATTTGAGGCACTCTTTCCAAGAATAAGTCATTTGTAATCCATGTATTTTTTAGTGGCTAAAATGTGACTGTGCAGGTTTTATTGTTTCTTTCTTGTGATTTACGTTTTTTTATACATATAGCTTTTTTTAACCAAAGATTCGGTTTTCTGCTGATTTTAGTCAAAAATGGTTGTATTTCTGGTTTTAGTGCAGAATTGCTGAAGAGTGTGAAGGCAAATAAAGAAAGTATCAAAATGAAGTCTCATTGTTTAAGAAATAAATTCTTCAAGTACATAAATAATACATCTCATGTATTTATGATACTAGCTTCTTCTTCAGCACATGTCCCCAGCTGGTCCCCAATATTCTGCACTGTCCTTATGCACAATAAATGCCTAGTGTCTCACTAAAGGAAAACATCACTTTCATGAGCTCTTCCTAAAATCTGAGACAGTCTTTGCCATCAAGGAAAACTGCTCTGCAGTATTATAGAGCTTTCGGCTGTTTCTTCTCTTGGAAAATGAATTTTATTACAGGTATTTTGCTTATTTAAAAAAAAAAAAACTAAACAACTTAAGTGATATTCAGTTTAGTTCAGTGTGTTAAAAATTTTTTAATTGTCTTTGTCCCTCATTCCTACATTTCTACTAACACACTCTTGTTTTCCCAAACAATTTCTCTTCTTATTGTGTGGTGAGATTCAGGATGGAAATAGGCGTTGAGAGACCAGAAAATAGTCAGAATGATTGATACACTTTTCACTTCTTTCTTTTATGGCAAAGAGCATGGAGTGTGATATTCCCTCCAAAGCAGAAGCCAGCTTAAAGGTTAGTTTTAAAATCTTCATGAAACTTTTCCCAAGTCTAGAAAACCCAGGAGGTATTTATTTTTCTCAACCTTTTTTGATTACTTTCTATGCAATGAACACAGCGCTGAGTATTGAGGTAGTGAAGGCATCTTGTTGATACTTGAAAAATTTTTCCCTCTTTCTCCTGACATGTTTAAATTAAGTCCTGCCTGAAGAATTTAAAAAATCTGTTAACTTTACTGACAAATCCAGTCCAAATTGGTCAATTCTTTCTCTGAAATCTTATAAGGCCTCATACATCTTTTGGTTAAACCATTCATTTGGCACTTAATTCACTAAATGAGGAGTTCTCAGAGAGCAAGGACTGTACCTTTCAATATTATGGCATTTCTGGCATTCATTATCATATCCAAAAAAACTGCATGAAAAATTCTAGTCGCATACCTGTTAAGAATCAGCTTGTAACTTTAAATTTATCCTGATATCATTTCCTCCAAAATTTCAAAAAACATAAATAAATTGAATATGCAGATTCTTGCTGTAATATAACAAAAAAGGTCATTAAATTATTTCTTCTCTGGGTTGTAAGATTTGGCCAGATATCATCCATTAATTGTATCAAACAAAGAATATCCTGCTTTCTAGAAAAGAAGACGTGGATAGAGTTTTCTCATTTAAAGTATTTCTTCTTTTTATCTGGACTTTAAAATGAAAGCATCTGCTATCATTCGTCCTCTAGTGAGTACTAGTGCATTATACTGTGAATGAAAACGTAGCAAATGAATATTAATTAACAAGATTAGATATAGCCAATAATTCATAATTAACAGCTTGAAAGTTTTGGGTTTTTTTTTTTTTTTTTTTTTTGGTCAATCATGAGTATTTGTTCAGTTTATTTGTACTATTAAGATTCGGTGTCAGAGAAAACTGATTTACTTTCTCTAAATTCTACCACTTACTATGTAAAAGAGATAACTCACTTAGAAATTCTGAACCTCTGTGAAACAAAGAAATAATGCTACACTTCCATTTTGTATTGGAACTGACATATAGTAATTTAGGTGTGCAAAGAAAAGCTTAGAATAAAGAGGACAGCTAGAGCATTTGAATCAATTCACTGGCTAAAGACAGTTTAAATAGCTCCAAAAAAATAACAAAAATTTTCTTAAGAGCACAGGAGAAGGCTATGATTGAGTAGGCTACAATAACTAGGCCAAATTTGCCACTAAAAACAATGAGAAAAAAAGCCAGGTAAAGGAACTTTTAAGATCTGTTTCAAGTCATTAAGATCTATTGAGGTAACAGCACTGAGACCAAGATCCTAGAGAAGCAGAAGCCACAGAGAGAAGAGCCCAACTGTCTGTCATAGTTTATCCCTTAAAGAACTTGCCAAATCTTAGTGCTGGGTGAGAAGCTGAAAAACGAGGCAGAGTGTGGCTAGCTGCCAAGAACCAGAGGAGGGAGCAAAACCTTGGCAATCTGACAGTGTTGGAGTTAAAACATCCCAAGGCAGGCAGGATTTGAGAGGCCAACATCCAGGAGAGAAGGGAGGTCCTGAGAAGTGAGCCAAATGCTCACTTTTCTTCCCCTGGTAACCCTTATTGAATTCTTAAGGTGCTTGGAGAAAAAGACTAAAAAACTACAAGATTGTTTGAAAATCTGTACAGTTATCATGGGTCTCTTGGTGAACAGGAGACAGCAAAGGGAGTTCGTGACTATAAAAGAAGGAGAGCATTTTGTAAACAGTCACAAGCTTTTGGTTGAGATCTCTTAAGAGGTAACCCAAGGTGCAGTGGCCAAAGAGAGGTACACAGTGCTTCCCCCAAAACTGCACCACATCCTTGAATCAGCTCATTCCCTGGCTGAACACAGTGATCTGCTCCCTCTTAGGATGCCTTAGAAAGGACAGGATCAGTTCTATTGGAAAGAAGAGGTTATTATTCACTGGCTTTAAATGTTTCATGGACAATATCCAGCATTCCATTAAAAAAAAAAAAAAACCCTAAACCTACCAAAAACAAATAAATAAACCATCAAATAAATAAAGGAAGAGGGAAATCAACAATAGCAGCAAAGCACAGATGACGCAGGTGTTGCAGTTGGGAGGCTAAACTTAAATTTGTGAGTAATATGTCCAAGAACATAGATGACAACAGGAAGCATTTCATCAGAGGACTGTTACCTAATGGAAAAGAAATAACGGGAAGTTCCTGACCTTAAAAAGCAGTAATGGGAACTGATGACTCAACAGATGGAGTTACCTACAGGTTGGACAGAATTGAATAGGTGTTTAAAGTAATGATGACTGAAAATAACCTGGGCTGAAGGATAAAAGTATGTGTGGAAAGTACAGAAGGAAATGTAAGAGACATATGGGACACAGTGAAGACTACTAAAACACATGTACTTGGTGTCTCAGTAAGGAATAGAAATTAGAGGTAGAAGCAATATTTTAAGAGATAATGATTGAGAATTCCCCCAACTTACAAAAACTCAAGCTATGTGAACAAGTATTATAAATCCAAAGTAAGTTAAATATGAAGAAATTCATACCTAAGTGTATCCCAGTGGAACTTGGAAACAGGAGACAAAGGAAAAATTCTTGTAAACAGAGAGGGAAAAGGACATTGGCACTGAGGACTGGCTTCCAGACAGAAACAAAGATGTGGTAATACGATAGAATGGCATCTTTAAAGAAATGAAAGAAGATAACTGTCCCAATCAAATTCTATAGCAAGTAGAAATAGCCTTTTAAAATAAAGATAACAAAGATTTTTACATTCAAACAAAAACTAAAGAAATTATTGCCAGCAGATCCGCACTTAAAACACAGACACACATGCACACATACACACAAGGAATTTATTAGGCAGAAATATGTAATCGATCACGGTTGGAAGCCAAGAAATGCATGAAGGAATTAAAGCTCTAGGAAAACTAATTATATGAATAGATATTGATTGTACGAAACAGTAATATTTGTTTATTGAGTGCATAAAATATATGAGGAATCAAAATAAAGACAAAATAACACAATAAGAGGGAGTGGAATAATGGAGTAAATGTATTTTAAGGTCATCGTATTTTCAGGTGAGAAGTAAATAAATTATTTCAGATTGCAATGAGTCAAAGTTGCATATTGTAACTACTGAAATTATTGTAAAGGATGTATAACTAACAAGATAAAAAAATTGATCAATAATGAAATGATTCATTCACAAGAAATAAGAGAAGAAAGAACATAAAATGGGTTGGTCAAATAGAAAGCAATAGTAAAAGCTAAATATGAAACCAAATGTGTCAAACAATACATTTAGTATAAGTAGGTACAATGCTCCAATTAAAAGACTGGATTTTATGAAAATGCTCAACTTTACTGAAAAAAACACTTTAAATATTGTGACAGGAAGGTTAAAAGTAAAAGGTTGGGGAAAGAGCTATCATGCAAAAATAAAGCTGTTATGTCAGTAGTAGAAACAAAGTAAACAAAATGACAAGAAATAAAACAATAGATAATTAGCAGAACTTCATTATGATACAAGAATCAGTGTACTAGAAAGATATAACAGGATTACATTTGAATGGACCTAACAGCAGGGATACAAAATATGTAAGTTAAAAATTAAAAGAACTACATGAGAAATGACAAATCTAAAATTATACTTAGAGATTTTAGCAGACTTCTCCCAATGACTGATCATATAAACAGACCACCCCAAAATCAGTAAGTATCTAGAGAATATAAACATTGTGAAAAACGAAGCTGCCTAATTGACGTGAGTATCATTGCCTCCAACAATGACAGAATATATTACATTGTCAAGTGCATGTAGAACACATACAAACCCAATTTTGAAAAATGTTTCATGTGCCCTTGAAATATTTGTGTATTATTATTTGAAAACTAAGAAATGCAGTTCAGAATTATAAGACAATAAAAATATTAATTGATGTTAGAAAATATTTTAACTAATAGTAGATATAGCATGTATCAAACTTTGATGTGACTAAATCTGTGCTTAAATAGTAATTCATACTGTAAAATTAATATATTAAATGTGTTTATAAATATTCATTTTATTTAAATATTCACTCTAGCATGTTAAAAACAGAAGGGCAAGTTAAATTCAATTTGACTGCACATATACAATATATTACATGTAAATACCTATGTACAATATGCTGCACATTTAAAAAAAATTTGTGTGTACTGTTCATTGTTTCTAAGAACAGTTCAGAGCTTTTTTAAACTTACATAGTTATCAAAGGAATAAAGCCAACCACAAAATAAAAATCAACAGAATGCAGTAATCCAATCATAAAGGTCAGTCAAATGTGCTTACACGTATTCAAGAAATAACCATCTAAGTTATAAATAACAAATAAATCCTATGTGTCCTTTTATTTTTCACATTCCACATATAATAAATAAGGATTTTAAATAAAAACAAATATGACTTTTATATATTTGTGAATGACTTGATCTTATACATGAAAAAGTTTTAAGTGTCCATGAAAAAACTATTAGAATTGATAAACAAAATTTTAAGTCACTAGACATATGTCAATATAACAAATTCAGTTATATTTCTTTATATTAACAACAATCAGAAAACTATAAAATACTGTTGAAAAAACCAAGAAAGCCTACACAAAAGCAATGATATCACATGCTTATGAATTTGAAGACTTATTCTAGTGTGTATGTCAATTCTACCCATACATATCTATAGTATATATCCCAATATACAGATGTAATTCCAATCAAAATCAGAACATATTTTATTGTCAAATTAACAAGTTAGTTCAGGTTAATTATCAAATTTATATAGAAATACAGGGGGCCAAGAATAGCCAAGACAATGCTGAGAAAGAAAACTTTCAAAGAGATAAAAGTTGGCAGGCTTGCACTACTATGTATCAACATATATTATGTAGGCCATAATTAAGAAAGTGTTTTATTAGCAGAGACACAGACAAAGAGACCAATAAAACAGAATAGAAAATCCAGAAACAAATTCATAGTCAAGTGACTTATGACAAAAGTGATGCACTGATACTATGGTAAAAGAATGTCCTCTTTAATAAGTGTTTCTAAATTGATTGGGTATCTATTTGGGAAAAGAAAAAAGAACTTTGACCTCACTTTACACAGTACAGAAAAATCAATTCCAGATAGATCACAGACCTAAATATGAAAGGTAAAATAATAGAGCTTTCAAACTAAACATAGAAGAACATCTTTATGCCCTTAAAGCAGGCTGTAATTTCTCATGAAGGACACTGAAAGTGTTCAACATAAAGGCAAACAAAGCTTGATAAATTAGACTTTGCTAAAAATAAGATCTCTGTTCAACAAAGACACCATTATCAAAAAAAAACCAATAGCGTAGTCTGTTCAGGATGCTGTAACAAAATACCACCAAACCTAATGATTTACAAACAGTGAACATTTATTTCTCATAATTCTGGAGGCCGAAAATCCAAGATCAGAGTACCAGCATAGTCATGTTCTGGTGAAGCCCTCTTCCAGGCTGTGGACTGCCAGCTTCACACTGCATCCTCCTACTGTGGAAGGGGTGAGGGAGCTCTCTCTGCCTACTTGCATGAGGGCACTAATCTCAGTCGTGAGGGCTTCTCCCTCATGACCTAATCAGCTCCCAAATGTTCCACTGCCTCATCCTCTTGGAGAATCACTCTTTCAACAGATGAATTTGCGGAGGATACAGCTATTCAGACAATAGTACTCAGTCTAATCATGAGAAGAATATTAGAAACACCTCAGTTGAGGGACATTTTATAAAAGATCTGACCAATATTTATCAGAACTTGTCAAGATAATTAAAAACACAGTCTTAGAAATGCTCATAGCCAAGAGGTACCTAAGGAAATACGATGAATAAGTGTAATGTAGTATGCTGAATGGGATCCTAGAACAGAAAAAAAATTATATTTAAAAAAAAGGAAATTCAAATAAAATATGGACCTTAGTTAATAATAATAAGGCAATTATATAAAATGTTTAAATAATATCATTAACAAATTTGACCTGATATACATGTATAAAAATTTTTTTTTCAGCACACAAAGAATAGTTTCCCCAAATAATCTTTTACTGGCTACACAGAAAGTTTCAGGAAATTTCTAAGGTTAGAAATAATAGAAATTAGTTTTTGTGACCATCATACATTTAGGCTAGAAATGCATACTGAAGAGATAATTTGAAAATTATGATATACTATAAATGACATTAAATATTAAAACTAGGTGAGCCAAAGATAGGATTCATAATAGAAATAAAAAATTTTGGACTGAAAAGAAAAAATGCCACATTTCAAATGTTTTAGAATGCATTTGAAACAATACTTTGAAAAAAACATACAACTTTAAATGAGTATTTTAGAAAGCCAAAATAGTTAAAATTAATCAGTATACCATTTGTCAAAGAAAAATGTATGTTAATAGAGTTAACTTATAATTCTCATATTACATGCACACACATGATAAACCCAAGGAAAATGCATAAAAGGAAATAAAATGGGTACAAATACACATTAATAAATAGGAAATCAAATAATCATTTGAAAGAAAAATTAATCATTTGGGAAGAATAAAATTGATTGACTTTCAGTGACTAATCAAGAAAGATAAATTCTAAATTAACAGTGTTAGGAATAAACTAAAGGATAGTCATAATAGATGTTCAAAATAAAAAGACAGTAAGAGTACTTAAAATAAGTTTTGCTAATAAATCTAGAAACACAGAGGACACAGATACATTATTCAGAAAAATAACACCAAAACTGATTCAAGAAGAAATATAAACTTGAATAATATTAAGGAAATCTAATCGATGGTCAAAAATATTGCCACTAATTTATTTCGGATAGCTAGTCACTAACAAATGATACCAACAGTCTGAGAAACTTAATTTTGATGTACATCATTAATTGTAGGAAACAAAAAAAGGTAGGCATAGATTACTCCAATTAATAACATATAATTTTTATACAGAAAAGGGAAACTACAGGTTAATTCCATTCAAGTACATTGATGTAAAAGAAAATATTTTCAAATCAAAATCTAGGATAATATATAAAAAGAGTTATATCATGACCAAGTTGGGTTTTTTTTAGAAATGAAAGGATGCTTTAACTTTAAAAAGTTCATTAATATAATCCACCAGATTAACAGACTAAAGGAGAAAAGTAGTATGATTGTTTCAATGGCTGAACAGAAATTTTTTGAAAAAATCCAACACTCATTTATATAAAAGTCTTAGAAAAATTGGAAGAAAAAACTTCGCTGTTTTTAAAATTCACACAATTTCATGAAATAAAATTTATTAAATTAATGTTCTATGTTATTCCTCAAAGAACATCATGACATCAGGCAGAGTGAGAGTTTCCAGTGTCCTACCCAGCGTAGCTCATCAGCACCCACAGAGACTTGTGTCCCCAGTGCTCCTGCACCCATCTCTAAATAGGAGATTGTCATACTCTGCTCTGTTAAACTGCATGTACTAAAGAAAAGATCCACAGACCCTGCCCTGTGGATGACTTGGGATGAAAAACCTGGCCAGCATACTCCTGTCAGTGAAAATGAATCTCCCTGATTTACACACAGCCTGACACATCAAGAAGTTTTTAGTGCCTTACTCTCAAATGTGAAGGAACAAGGATCACCAAATATTTGAAGAAAACCTCCACCATGGATGACAGAAAACAAAAAGAGGAACGCAAAGGGAATGGAGATAATGCATGGGGAGGTATCTATAAAATAAAATTAATGTGCTGAGATTATAGACAATAAGAGATTAATGAAAGAAAGAAAGTGAAGCAGAAAAAAGAACAGGAAATCATCTAAGGAATATTTAGGACACATAATCAAGAAATTTTAGAACATGAGGGAAACAGAGAAACTTCTAAAATCTTCCGAAAAAGCAAATTAATATCTTTAGTTTTGAAAATCATATGCAAAAGTATATGGAATAAGGTCAGTGGATCCCCCACAGTAAAACTGGAGGCAGTACCAAAGTTCAGAGTGAACACGAATTTCAGTGATCCAAGTGGTAAGTCCCTAAAAATGTGCCTCTCTTTTTATTATTTTTCAGGAAGGTAGTACAGGTTTTATTTTATTAAGATGAGGTATTAACCCAGAAAGAATAGAAAAGAGGGGAATCAACCCAGAGGAAGAATGAGGAAAATTTCTTACATGATGGGAAAAGGAAAGCCCACACTGGTACTTCTGCTGAAAGCTAAGAGAGTAACCAATCTAACCTGGAGCAGGAGAGCTGGAGGGTGCCTGAAGGGGTATCTCTGGGGAAAAGAAGAAAAAGAGAATTGATGAATTATTGACAGGCTTTTTATGGAACTGTTACAGGAGGCTAGACATTTTATTTAGATGTACAAAGAAAAGTAAACAAATGCAAAAAAAGAAACAATAATTACCTTTAGGGGAAAAAATAACTGCAGAATAAAATATATTCTGTGAGATGTTCAGTAGTGAAAAGTATTTACAGAGACTTAATAATAGAGACACTAAACACAGATTTGATCAAAAGCAGATACAGTCGTGTGCAGGGGACAGGGAGAAGGGAAGAATGGAAGTCAGTGAAATTGGATCCTTACCCACCATGTTACATAGTCAGTTTAAAATGCTGAATGGTAAACAGCAAATAGATAACAGTGCAAGAATAGTACTTAGAAATTCAGGCAATTTGAATTAATACTTTGCCAAATATAAATAAATCATAAAGATAAAAAATAAAGTAGTGAAGTGTGAATTGTAAGTAGAGAATAAATGTGGTAGAATATTATTACGGATGTGCAGTTTCTTCCTAGGGTAGGTTTTTGGACGTAATAAAGACTGTTTTGAAGCAGTCTTCCAGTTCCTAGTATGTTTGCTAAGTTTTTACACTGAAGGATATATTATCACAGAATAAGAAATGTCTCCAATGTCTCGCATTCAAATAACCTTCTGAACATTTATATAGGTGAAGAAAAATGTATTTATAATTTTTGAGTCTATAATTTAGCTCTGTTTTATATGTGAACACAAATTGTCGTTTGCTTGATTTTGTGTATGTTTTCCAAATCAGTTACACAAAGAGTTAAACAAAATATCTTTCTCAAAGCAAGTACTTCTATGAAGATTATCAAATAATAATTCAATAAAAAGCATTTTTATGCAATACTTTTTAAAAATACACAAGTGACATTTAGTTCCCTTCATATTTTCATATCTAACTTAATTAGCTTTTTAAAAAGTCTAACTTGTTTATGCCTGGCTTAACCCTTTGGCCTAACTGAAGGAATTTGTAACTCACCCATAGCCTTATCTTGAAGTCAGATATCATGAGGATGAACAACCCGGCTTGGATTACCCGATGTATTTCTTCCGTACAGCTACAGGTAGCTTTGTTACATACCTAGAATTCTGGGAAAATTAAAGAGATGGACTTGGTTGGTGCTTCTAGTCTTCTGAAAAGCAAATTAAATTTGTCTTTCTTTCTGACTCTCGTGTCTCTTACAGATGCAACATAAAATGAATATGCATATTGACTGGGACATTTTACTGTACACCAGAAATTGATACATTGTAACTGACTATACTTCAACTTAAAACAATTAAAAAATAAAAATAAAGAGGAACACAGAAGTACCTGGTAATCGGGGGTCTCCCTGCCTGGTGTTCCCTCTAACAGCTTAGGGAACAAACACACCTGTGAGAGAAAAGTTTGTTTCTTTCCATCCAACAGGAGAGCAGTATGGCCCTATCTTTCTCTTTTATCACAGGAACTTCAAAGCACTGTTCTGTTCAGATGTCCCTATCTATGCTTGTAAATTCACCTTCTTTGGGGGATCTCATTTCTAAATCTTCCCTGGAGTCAGGCTAGAGTGCTGGTGAACCAGCTAATTTGCAAAATAAAGAACAAAATGTGAACAGAAAGAAAAAAGAATATGCATATTTAATAGGACTTAAAGCAAGAAAACAAGTCACTTAAATCAACTTAACTATGTTTTCTACACTTTAAAAGCATACTTTTCATTCTTTCTTTACCAAAAAGAATGACCTCTGTCCTGAAAGATAACAAGATATCATTTGAAATCAAAATATAAGCCCTAGAATTAATCTGAAGTTGTACCTATCCAAATGATGCTTTGCAAGTCAGTGCTACTTACCATTCTTATAAACTGCTGTAGGTAAAGGAGCCACATCACATTCGCCAGATTGCAACTGTTTAATACTGAGATTTGGATGAACTAATGATTTAAAACATACTGAGAAGTTTCATCTTAAATCCAAATAAACATACCCATTTTTAAGTCATAGAATTTCAAATTCTAGTATCTATATCAGTGTAATGTATAACTGGTAAAATTTAACTTTTTAATTTATATTGCTATTTCAAATATATGTACTGAAAACGAAAATATATGAGTGTTAAAAGGTATATAACATTTAGTGTGATTTACTTAATATTATTCTTAACAGGAAACTCAGTAGATTTTAATAACAGATAGTCTGATTTTCAGTACACCAAAAAATGACGCCTGTTACAAATTTCAGTATCTCTATTCTGTTAGGAAAACATTCCTCAGATGAATTTTTTTATTCCACAGATGAAGAAAAATAAGCTATGTGATTTCTATTAAAGTTCACAGGAAATTATAATATGCTTTAGGATTGGCAACTTAATTTAAGATTGCCTTCACTTATTTTCACAATATAGAAATTTTTACTGTGCACTTAAATCTTTGGCGAATTGCCAAAATACAGTAGACAAGGCCTCTAAATGAATTCATGGTAGGAACTTGCAGGTTAAAAATGGGGCAGAGAGGCCCCAATTAGAATCTGTAGATTAGTGAGTTCCAGTCCTGAAAGCGTTTTGAGGGAGCAATCCCCAAATCCTCTATACAAGGAATCCTGAGTCAAGCAGAATTGGAAGGGAGTGGAATAAAAAACGCATTTGCATTGGTGATGGTTCAAATTTTTATGCGAAGGCTTACTAGTGTCCACTTGAGCTAAGGAGGAGGGAAAATAGAGTGCTAATGAATTTTTTAGAGCTGAAAACATGAAACTTACCTTCAAGATGAGAGAGCAAATACATTTAACCATTCGGATTATTTGTACCTACAACTTTTTGCCCTTAAAACACCTCTGCCAGAAATGATTTCTTTCGGTAGCTGTACATGAAGTTTTCATGGAAAATGAACTCAATTTTACCTTGATTACACTTTTTAAATGCACACATATTGCTTCAGTCAGTCTTGTGAAATTGGTTCCTTACGTACCTCATTTCATAATAACATAATACCCTAAAGTAGCACCTCAGGAAATGAAGAACTGTTACTTGACTTTGGTGTCAGTCAGACTGACTTCACATCATCAAGAGTAAGTGGAGACAGAGAGGAATAAAACCGCAAGAGGTTTTATAGCCTATGAAGAGAAACAAGGGATCCATGTACATGTCACACTCTGGCTACTGTACTGTATCATTCAGTTAATTTTTCACTTTTTCCCTTTTTTCTTCTTCCTTGTATGGAACACTGTGAACGTAGTGCTTGCTCTCAAGAAATTCACAGCTAGTGTGGGAGAAGGAAATGTAAGTTAATAGTTCCACTCAGGATATACTAACAAAAAAGTAATCCCCAGCTTTGGCGTGCTTGAATGCAGTCTGCAGAATGCCTGGGCTATGTAGCTCGAGCGCAGGTCTCCGTGAGATGGCTCACTATTACAATTCCTTATCAAAATATACTTCCACCATTGCCTCACTAGAGAAGAGAGAGAAATAGGGAGTTAGTCATTGGTAATTATATGCTTCACATAGGTGAATCCTTCACATAGTTCATTGTCCATAGCAAGTCATATGGCCATTCCTACTTACGAAGTGATGGTGGAAGTATATTCCAATCATGGGCCCAAAAGGAAGAGTTCAGTGATATAGGTGTTCACCAGTAATGTTTGTCACATTCATAGTTACAATAAAATGTCCAAAGCAGTGCAAATAAAAGTTTTTAAATATTGTAAAAGCCAGAGGAGGTATTGTTTTAGAGGACAGTCTAGACAAAATTATCTTGAAGAATGATTAGGCATCTGTCAAGTGGCAGTGGCTGTCCAGGTGGGAGAAATGAGGGCTGAAATGGCACAACATGGAGGGAAAAGACAGGATTTAATGTTATAAGAGTTTACCTGGGAATTTTTAAATCCCACGCTAAGGGATTTGGAATTTTTCTTGTAGGTAGGAAAGGGGGAATCCTCTAGGGTGTTAAGTAGAAGAGTGAAGTGATAATATTTGTCTTAGAAAAATCACTCTTGTTGGAAGAGAGAGAATGAATTTGAGAGGAAAGAGATGTAGGATATTGTAGTCTAGGCAGGAGATGGTGTGACTCTGAAATACATCACCAAACACTGACACTGGAGATGGATTTAAGAGGCGCTGGGAGGTGGAACCCGACATGGTCACTGGTGGGGGCTGCTATCTGTTGGGAACTGTACTGCGAAGAAAAACATAAAGACATAAGCTCTCTACCTGCAGTTTATAACTTAGCAGGAAATCAGGCATATAAAGAAACAACAACTGTGAAAGTTTTAAGTGTTCTGATAGGCAACATTATTAAGAGAATGCCACAGAGAACACTGCATCCTTAGATTCTGAAGTCATACCAACTTCTGACTTTTTAATTGTTATATCCCAGAACTCTGGGCTTTCTTCTTTGTTTCTATTTATTGACATTGAACTAGTTTATATATGTCTAGTGAAGAATATGTTCCTGCCTGAAACGAACTGTTTGCCAGTTCATTTGGAATCACCCATTCCCACAAAGGCATCCTGAATGTTACTGCCATCCAGAATTAATCACACTTCTGAAATACTGAATTTAATACATCTTGTCTCTGACCACATCCTTGGATGTGGATATTTGAAATCTGTACGCTTGATGGTGGAAGGTCATTTGGGGTGCAGTTAAAATAGAAATATTCTTCTAGTCTTTAGCCTTTTATTCTGAAAGACCAGTTTAATTTGCACCATATATTATTAGTGTTCTTGTCAGACATGGAGACAAATATAACACAGAGGGCATTGCAGTGTCATTCCTCATCTTCATTCTTCCTATTTCTCTTTGCCATCATCTCTGGTAATAACTGCAAATAACTTCATATTACCATGCCCTTTCCACGTACCGGTATATGAGGAGCTTCTGAAATCTGTGCTGTTTTCTTCCCTGCTGTTTCTAACTTCTGCTCCCTAGGTGGGAACACTAGAAACTGCAGCAATTAGCTCTAGCAAAATATGACCCCTCCCTTCTTAAGCAAATTGAACTTTATTATGAAGTACTAGTTGCAATGAACAAGCTATTATTTATGTCGTAGAAATATATCATTGAGGGATCTTTATAGTAATGCTATTTAGTGTAATGGGGAATGACCTAATTATGCCCTGCATCCTTTATGCCATTTACTTATAGTCATGTCAGGTTTTATATGACCGCTTTAAATTTTAAGCTCTCAGAGGGCAAGAATTCTATCTACATCACTCTATATAGCATTTAGCAGAACCTCACCCATTAGCTTCTGCTGCTTTGATGTTTTCAGTTTTGCTGATAAAATTGAAAATATTTGAAACTTTGGGGCAATAGGATTAATTTGTCACTTAAAAGGACCTTCTGTTGAAAATGACTTGACTTTATTAGGTACCTATATTTTTTGATAAACACTATTAGTCCTAAAACATTCATGTAAAGAGATTCTGAAATTTCATCTAAGGCTCCCAATAATCACCAAAACAAATTGACTAAATTTATTTTCCTCTTAATCTTTTTTTCTGCAAAAATGTTTTGAAATAAGTATGCAATTAATCCTCTGTAGTATTTTTTTTAAAAAGCCAACCATTCATTTGCTCACAGAACAAATCTCTCTATATATTTGGAAGTAGTAAAGAGTTGTGCTGTTACTACAGTAATGAATCCCAAAATCTGATTCTAGTCATCTTAGAGTCTATTTCTATTATAAAGATGAAAAACTAAGGCCAGAAGAGGTCAAGTGTCTTCCCCCAGATTCTCTTCCACGGAGGAGCATGATTTAGTGGCAAGATCATGGCTTGGAAATTAGAAAGCTCTAGTTTTATTTCTAGCGATGCCAAAATTTTTTTATACCTTAGTTTTCTAATCTCATGAACAAAAGAGATGGGTTGTATAATCTTCGAATTTCCTTCCAATTTAAATCCCAAATGTGATGCTGAAGTCACATCAGAATTCAAAAGAGTAGTTAATGACTGCATTCCTAAGGGCTTAGAGGATCAATGTTAAATGGATAGAAGTATGAGAATTAAACTTGGGCGTCAGCAGGACTGGACAAGCCAAGAGAGAACAACATTGGGAGGCAATTCAGTAAGATGAATATGGTTGATACCAAGAACAATGCACGCGTGAGAGAGATCTGGTCAACACCTGGCAGCTCAGGCAGCTCAGCACAGAGTCCAGTGGATAAGAAGTTCAGAGGCCAGTGAAGAAAGAGAGCACAGAACAGGACTCTGGGTCTCAAGAAGTCTGCATAACCAGAATGGTTATATTTCAGCAGCTAAATAAATGGTTGATACTAAGTCTAGAGCTTTGAGTCCAAAGTCAGAAGTAATCTTAGAGACCAGAAAGAAGTGGGTTGGGGAACAAGGAAGATTATGACATGATCCCTCTCTTCTATATATATCATACATATTATAATGTGTATTTAATATTCATATTTAATATTTTGATATTTCTATAATGTATGTATTCTAATGTACCTTACCTTGACATCTCATTGAAAAACTTCCGAATCCTTGAAAAATAAGTGGGGATAAAAATGGATCAAGCAGAGGGGCAACTACATTAGTCTGATTATAAAGGCATACAAGATGGGGTTGATAGAGAATGACAGCTGTGATGACTTAACAGTCATAAGGATCTAAAAAATAGGACAAAAGGAGGCAGTAGTCAAGGAAGGTATATGTGAAGAGGGTTTTTCTGAGAGAGATATTACACAATTTGTAAAATACAACCCTTCTACAAAGGTTTAATATAATATCCATTTCTAGTTAATGCAGTATTGGTACACAGGACACAGGGCAAAGATAAATGCTGTCTTTATGTGTCCAGTCCCATCAGGATTCTGAAAATATTCCTTACTACTAGGAGAATGGTTCTCAAGTGGTGTTTATAAACAGTAGAGTCTTTGAGAAACTTACTGTCAAATTACAAGTATCTCCTATCAACACTGTACACACCCACATACACACTGTGTACAAATACATGCCATATACTACTGACAGAGGTACACCAGCACAATGTAATGATTCTGGCATCCCATTGATATTAAAAAAAAAAAACACTACCATAAGAGTTACTTGAATCTTAGTCTCTGCTTCACAGCAATAAACTTGTTTTAATATGTTCATCAAAAGTTTTTTTCACTCATTGTATAAATGACTTTTATTTTTTAAGGTATCATTTGCTGTACCTCATTCCAGACAATGGGATGGAGTTCAGTTCTGGTTACAGGTGAAAGGAGGCTGGTAATTAAACCTTTCAGGTATGGGAAGGAGGACAAGTTCCATCCTTGCCCTTCCTGCATGGACTTAGATCTGTGTGCACCTGAGGATTCTCTCTGGCTCTTGCTCCTAGCTATGTTTTCAGCTGGAAGAGATACAGCTCCCCTTAGCAAGAGGCAAATATTTTTCACTTTTCAAAAGGTATTTTCTGTTCTTCCACAGATAAGGCAGGATGTAAACCTGACCCCACTGCCAGCTCATCAGAAGTTTATCTGGAAACTTCCCCTGAGGAGGCACAACACTGCTGAAAACAACAGCTGAAACCAACACTTGAAAGGGGAAAAACTGGTTAAGCTAGTCTGAGCACTGAAATAGTTACCAGCTAGAAATCCCATTTTCTTCCGCTCTCCCTCTGTACTCTTCCTCCAGCTTTCTATCCCTAAAGGATGGATGCTAGTCTGGGGAATTTCCTTTCAAGATTAGAAACAGAATTCTTGGCAGTCCTTCTCCCATCTTAGGTGCAATTTCATTTTTTGCTTTCTCCCATCTGTATACCCTTATTCCATGGTTTCCCAATGGACAACCTTATACTCTGGCATCTTATATCATTTCCCAAATCATTCTGTCTTATTTCTTTCCTTACTTTGGATCCCGACACCACTCCCAATAAATTGTAACTTCCCTTTCCCCTGTTGACACTTTTCTCTAAAAAATTCTCTCCAGTGGAGGACATCCTTCCTGTTACTCCCTTCGTATCTTGGTACAAAATAGCATTTTCCATTTGGCTGATGGTATGTTTAGATTTTAATTTTATAGGTACCACTTATCTGCCTTTTTCCGTTTGAAATGTGACCTCATATGTACCACTTTTTTATATCGTATTTTCTTAACTTGTTCTTAGTTTACTCTCACCCAGTTGAGTGGCTACAATGTGCAAGATGTTCTGATTGACTTACTACATATGTACTTACAAGTTTGTATGTAGCAGAAGTATAGATAAAGTATGGTGGAATATCACAGGAGGTAGACATTTCTTTCTGTCAGGATAATAAAAGAGAGCTCCTGAGGAGAAGTGATGGAGAGATGAAAGTTGGGCTTGTACAACGGAAGGGGAGAGGAATACAAAGAACAAGAGAATGGAGGTTTAAAGGCTTAGTGTATGCTCCCGGACGAACAGGCAGAACAGTGTGACATCAGCAAATGTTGTATTTTGAGAGATGTAGGTAGAGGTGATAATGAAAGTAGGCAGGTTGGTGAGTTTGCTCAGGGCAAAAGGTAAAAGGAGGAGGATGCTGACAATGGAATTATCCTCATTCAGAAAGTGAGAGATTGGAAGGGAGCCAGAAAGGTTGTGATTAGAGAGTCAAAGGACAATTGGAGATCAAAACTCCATGGAGGACAGAGTTTTGTCAAGAAATCTATTAAGGGAATCAAAAATTGAATTATAGATCAAGAGGATTACCATCTAAAAAGAAATTATTGGTTTGATTCTTAGGAGGTCAACAGTTAACACCTCGGTCACATCACATGATTATATTTGTTTTTTGTGGTGAAACATTTGAGATCTAGTTTTTTCTTTTTAAGCAATTTTGAAGTAGAGAATACAGAATTGTTAACTATAGTGCTAATCATTGCAACATATAAATGTATCAGATCAACACATTGTACACGTTAAACTTATACAATATTACATGCCAATATCACAATAAAAATGAAAAATAGATAAAGAAGTTCTTAGTGAAATTTCGAAAAAAGGATCTCAGTGGAGTCTAGGGGACAAAAGTGCAATGAGTTAAGTTGTAAAATGATAATAAATAAATTGAATGTGTAAATATAGACTGTATTTTTAGAAATTAGGTAGTGAAAAAGGACACTGGTTCAAACTTTTAGGAGGTTATTAGTTCAAAGAAACAATATTTAAGAGTTAGAATGTACAAAAAAATTTAAAAAAAACTAAGTTATAAATTGTGTAATCTTTTCCTCAGGCCCCACCTTTCTAGAATGGATTCTTGCTTGTCCTTCAACCTCCTGATGTCCCCTAGTTCTATAAAACCAGCATAATGGGCAAATAGAGAATTTTTAAAAATAAAAAAACTAATGTATTAAATAAAGACAGATTGAGAGCTAACAGATCAAAGGCCTACCCAAGCAGATTTTGAGGCATTTACAGTGAAATCACTGGGAAAAGAGATATTTCAAGAAATGAAGAATCTTGTGAAAATACTGCTTCTTTGCAACTTAGCAAAAAAATTCAATAAAAAATTTAAGATTAGCAATTACTTTAAATGCTATTATTAATTATTGTACAATACCATGTATCTTTTTAATAGTAAAGAATTGGGTGGCTCTGTTGAATGGTTTTTACACAGATGGGTGTGCTGTATTCAAGTGTATAGCACTGTATGGATTTAAGTGTGGATATGTAATTTAGTAGAGGGAGATGAAAAATATAAGAAGGAAGAATAACTGATGAAGTGGGCAGGGAGCATGGAATCAGAGATCAGAAGCCACACCTACAGGAAGGAAGGGAGCTCCATTCTTTGAGATGAGAAGGAGCTGGAAAGAAGTTCTGAGTTAAAGAGCAAAGAAACTAAAGATCATCATGGAGAAAAATGGATGAAGTGTCATCTATAGAGAAAGAGGGCTTTGAAGGCTTCAGTAAGAGGGAAGACTTAGAAAGTGGAAAAGTGGGAAAGTTGAATAATGGCAACAGGGAATAAAATTTGTTTAGAACCATTGCCAAGCAGCAATCCAGACCTGATGGGGGAAAGATAAGATACATTTGAGAGAGTCTGATCAAATTGTCTAATCTGTCTCTCTCACATCTATTATCATGCAGGAGTGGAAGCAAGAAAATTTTAGAGTGTAAACTTTACAGTGAAGTGTAAGCAAAGAAAGACTAATGGTGGTTGGCGATTTAACATTAATTACTGCTTGGTGCTTGGTTGTAAGTTTCCTTAACTTTCAATTCAAATTCCCACATTTTATTCTCTATGGGGTTTTGAAATTGGGTATAGTGATAGGACAAATGCTGTAAGGAGATCAAGCTTGTAGGGGTAAGAAAAGGGAAGGAGATACTGATACTTGATCTTGGAATTTTACCTCTCAAGCTAGATCTCCAGATGCATTGAGAGGGAATAATGAAGGAAGGACAAAAAAATGTCCTTCCATAGGCAAACAGATTAAGGTAAGGACAGCTTTATTGCGGACAAAGGTCCATTGCATTGACATAATCTGGACATGAATCACTCACACGGTAGAACTTCCTGGAAACAACATTTTCCAGTCCCTAAGTATTCCAAAGGTACATTATTTTTTTAATTGAAGTATAGTTGGTTACAATATTATATTAATTTCAGGTGTACACATAGTAATTTAATTATTTTTATAGATTGTACCCCATTTAAAATTACTATAAAATAATGGCTGTATTTCCCTGTGTTGTACAATATATCTTTGTAGCTTTTTTACTTTATACATAATATTTTGTACTTCTAAATCTCCTACCCTGATCTTGCCCCTCCCTGCTCTCTTCTTCTCACTGGCAACCACTAGTTTGTTCTCTGTATCTGTGAGTCTGTTTCTGTTTTGTTACATTCATTTGTTTGTTTTACATTTTAGATTCTCCTTATTAATGATGACATAGAATATTTGTCTTTCACTGTCTGACTAATTTCACTACTACCTTCCAGATCCATCCATGTTGTTGCAAATGGCAGAATTTCGTTCTTTATTATGGCTGAGTAATGATCCATTATATGTGATACATGTCACATCTTCTTTATCTATTCATCTGTTGATGGACTCTTAGATTGCTTACATAACTGTGTTATTGTAAATAATGCTATTATGCACTTTGGACTGCATGCATCTTTTTGAATTAGTGTTTTTGTTTTCTTCAGTTATATACCCAGGAATGGAATTGCTGGATTTTATAATAATTCTATTTTTAGTTTTTTAAGGAACCTCCATTCTGTTTCCTACAGTGGCTGCACCAATTTACATTCCCATCAACAGCATACTAGAGTTCCCTTTTCTGCACATCCTCATCAACATTTGTTAGTTATCAACTTTTTGATGATAGCCATTCTGACAGGTGTGAGGTAATATTTCATTATGGTTTTGATTTGCATGTTTCTAATGATTAGTGATGCTGAGCACATTTTCACATGCCTCAAATGTGTGTTATTGACCAGATGTTGGATACTATATACCTTTTGGATTTTCTACTAATGGGAAGTTGAGATTTTATGGGCTACCACTGAATGCACCAGTAGTAAAAGTCTCCTTGTGGATCGACCACACCTTCACACACATCTTTCCGTATTCTTCGGAGTTTAGCACAGTGTATTAGGAACTCTGTAATGTTAAATAATAATTACATTGAATGGAACTCTGTCATTTTCCTATATTTTGTATGCTTTGAAGTTAAGAATTTTACAATTTTACTTACATTTTTCTCTGTCTTCATCTTATTTTTAAGTTTCAAATGCTTCTTAATCAGATACTCATGTGTCTTCTACCAAACATACCTACCTCAGACTTCTAAGAGCCTTCTAACCTTGCTCAGCAGGTCAGTCTTTTGGAAGATCATGGAATAGTGGTAATACGACTATAATAGTAATAATTTTGAGCCCATTCTATATAAATCAAGTACAATTGTAAGTATTTTGCCGATGGAAATGTTACGGAAACGACAGGCCAGCCAAGAAACAAGCACCACTCGGAGGGTTGGAGTAGTCAGATGTATATTACGCCAGCGGGCTCAGAGGGGCTTCTGCTCCAAAGCTCTGAGCACCTCCAAGACGTGTGCATGAGGTTTTATAGGGTTAAGTACAAGCTTGGAGTATTCGGCCAATAGGCATGAAACAGCTTTAGCAGCATCATTATCACAAAAATGGAGGTGGGGAGGCAGCAAACCAACATTCCAAAGCCAGATATGTATCTTTGAAAATCCAGCTGGCTAGCAAAAAACATGAACAGCAAACCAACACTAATTAACTTAGATTTACAAGTTAGTCCAGCAGAACTCAGATCAGTATTCTGATACTTAGATTTGTGAGTTACCTTGTTAGACCAGCCCAGCCTCTCCTTCACATTCCTAGACTTGTGAGTTATCTTGTTAGACCAGCCCGGCTTTTCCTTCACATTAACATAATTTAGTTTCACAATCCATGAGGAAAGTAATATTATTGCCCCCATGTTATAAATGCACTCAAGGTATAATTGATATCTACGTACAATCCTTAACTGTTCAGATTGTTCCTTTTACTTCTTCCCTTTACTACCTGCAAAGTGATGGTGAAGAATAGACAGCCATATCCTCATTTTTAAAAAAATTAACTTTTAATTTTGGAAAAAATTTAGATTTACAGAAAAGATGTGAAGATAATACAGATAGTTTCCATATATCTCACACCCATTAACATTGTAGGTTAACATAATGTAACTGTTAACATTGTAGGTTAACATAATGTAACTGTCACATCTAAGGAATCCGTATTGGCACATTAGTTCAAACTTTATTAAAATTTCCTAAGTTTCTAGCTAACGTACTTTTTCTGTTCTAAGATCCTTTCCAGGATTCCACATTACATTTAGCCATCATATTTCCTTACGCTCCTCTAAAGGGTACAGTTTCTCAATCTTTGCTTACTTTTATGACAGTCTTGAGAAGTTATCGGTCAGGTATTGTGTAGAATGTACAGTGATTTTTGGGTTTGGTGGTTGTTTTCTCATGATTATACTGGGGTTATGGATTTTGGAAAGAATACTGCAGAAGTAAAATGCCATTCTCATCACATCATATCAAGAGTATGCACTATCAATATAATTTATCGTTGTTGATGTGGACTTTGGTCATTTGGCTGCAGTAGTGTTTGTCAGACTTCTCCTCTCTAAAGTTACAATTTTCCCCCCTTTACCTACTGTACATTTGAAATAAAGTCACTATGTGTACACTTGGTGAAGAAGTTCTCGTTATACTCGACCTCCTTGACAGAGGAGTAGCTACACAAATTTTTGGAATTCTGTATGGAAGATTCATCTATTCTCCTTTATGTATTTATTTATTTATTTACTTATTTAATCATTAATTTATATTGGTGTGGACTCAGGGAAATTTATTTTCTACTTTGGTTTATAATCCAATACTACATTATTTATTTTGTTACTCAAATATTTCCAGCTTTGGCTTTTGAGAACTCTTTCCATTGGCTTCTGTGTGCATGTGCCACACTTCCATTGTGTGTTTTTCATGTCTACATTTTGAAGAGAGAGGATACTTTTTGTATTCTTTCAATTCTTAAATTCCTATTCAGAGGACAATTTTAGATTTTCTGTGTCTTTCTGTGTCAATAAACAGCAGTGCATAAAGTAGCACTTAAGCTGAATATTTACTTTATTTGATGTCTGTTATAAGCATTTGAGTGCTGCATTACATTATTCTTTCATTTAGACCTCACAGTATGTGTTCTATAAGTACATAAATACTTAATGCTTGAACTTGCAAGTCTTTGCCTGCTGTATTAAAAAAGGTGTGAATCTAATAGAAAATGAAACTTAATTACATTATCTTACGTAGCAAAGAAATTTGGCATTGTCTAATACTTGGTTAAACTTCCTCCACAATAATCTTTACAGTGCATCATTTAGAAAAGAATTTTAAACTGTGCATAATTTAAGTATAAACTATTTTATTATAATAAATCTGTCCTTTGAGAATCTCATTCCAGACCATCTATATTGTGATTTGCTTATTATGTTTTGCCATCAGAAATCAAGTTACTATTTTTGCACCCATTTTCATTTCATCAGTTCAAGCTTTTAGGTTTCTAATGTGTTCTCAAGCAAGTCTCAGATTCAAGTTAATGTTTTATTTGTTAAATCTAGCATAATTTAACAGTTGGACAAAATATTTCTTGTTCAAATAATCACAATATTGAAATACAAATAATTCTGATTATACTTTTTTGATCACATAGTTATTTTGGACCATAGTATTTTGACCTTGAGAAGGTTTGTGTACATAAAGATACGAAATAAAGCCGTCAGAACAGAGTACCTTTTCATTGTAGAGTATTTTCTGGAATAATATACACTAGATTAACTTAATTCTTTATTAATGTTCTCTACAGTGCATTTAAAATCTTTTCAAGGTCAAATAGTGGGTGGAACCAAAACATTGTGACTCTTATTCATTCAACAGCTATTTAGTGTATTCTGTGTAGCAGGCTCAGTTGTATTTGCATGAAACATAGCAGTGAACAAACCAGGAAATGTGCGTAACCTGTAGTGCTTACATTTTTTTCTGTATTAGCACTGTGCAATAGAGAAATAATTCAATACATAAATGTGAGCCACATATGTATAATTTTGTATTTTCTTGTAGTCACACTTTAAAAAGTTAAAAAGAAATGAGTGAGATTAATTTTAATAATACATTTTATTTAATCCAGTATATCCAAAATATTTCAACATATAATCACATGGAAATTTGTTAAAGAGTTAGTTTACATCCTTTCTTTTTTATACTAAGTTTTCTGAGATTGAGTATGTATCCTAAATTTACAGTATGTCTCCGTTTAGACTAGCTACTGTTCAAATGCTCCATGGCCACATATGTACTGGCCAACATAGGTCTAAACTGTAGACACTGCAACTGAAGGAAAATTTAGGAAAACATAATTTATTCTTGGAAGATTTGAAATCAGACCTCTTTTTTAAATTCTAAATAATGCTAGAATTTGAAGCACAGATGTAGATTTTTGATATTCTAACAAAGTAATGTAAAAATGTTTAGTCATTAAATATTTTTAAGATGAGAGTAGGAGAAAATTTCTGTTATAAATGTTTCTAAGAATTGGACAGCAGTACCAATTGCAATTTATTTAAGGAAATTGAGAAATGAATTTACCTAGAATTGTTGACAGAGATTGTGCAGAAATGAATCTAGTTTTGAAGTTTCAAATGTGTGTGACTACTGACAATAATTGACTAGGTTGGTCTAAAAACCCATAAACTGGTTATTTATGCTAATAGTCTTCCCATCCCATTCAGTCCACTGTTTGTATTCCAGGGTGTTATTTGTTATCCCTTCTCTGTTGCTTTCAGAATTACTCAAATACCCTGGACTTCTTGGATTGTGTCCTTTAATTCTTAGGACCTGTGACTCAGTGATTACTAAAACTCTTTCAAATCTCTAAGTGTTTTGCACAATAACTAATGTTTTTCATGCAACTTCTATTCTTGTACTGGATGGAAGTATTAATGGGAGGTAATGGATGGGTAAAATACTCAGAGCAAGTGGGACAGGTGGAGAAAGGACCCATAAAGTGATAACTTGGCCAAAGTGTTTGATCATAATTCTTGTTTTCAAAGTTTGTTATTTTTGTTGACATACTTCCTTCATTTATACCAGGGTTGCTTTTGGTTTGTTCCCAAACCACCACATAGTGTTAGAGATCACTAGTAAAAACAGATATCCCCCAAAATGCTCAGTAAATTTGTATATGCTTAATAAATCATTACAAGAATGAGTGATTTTTTATGGTTCAAAAAATATTGAATTTGTAGACAATATTTAGAATTCAGTTTGTTCAAAAGGAATATGGATATATTACATGTAATGGGCATATCCAAAAATTATTTGTTTTGCCAACAATATGCCCCAAACTTTTCCCATCCAAATCTGCTACCAACTGTGAAAAATTTCTTCTCTTCACCTTACTTAACTACCTGACCATAAAGTCATGTGATGGTGGGGTGGTTGTTGGGTGGATGTTGGTGGGTGAGGTCCTTGAGCAGCCGTATCTCTATTTCGTAGTACATACAGTCCTCCCATGTTTGTGATTTTTTCCCCTCCTTGTACTATTAGGAAGTTAGCCTAAGATCTTCTTTCCTTTTCTGATTATTAAGAAAAAATTGTTGTGTTTTATCTCTAGGCCATGAATTTAATGCCTTAAGATGAGAACATTCATCTTCAGAATTCATTCCCTTTCTGCTCTAAGCAAGTCAGGTTTACCTGAATTTCATGACAGAGGATAATTATTTTTATTTTCCTCTCACTCTACCTTAATATATAACTGCATTTTTCTTGCTTACTCTTTATCAATCATAAGTGTTTAATTTATGAAGCAAGTATGTACTCAAAATTTAATTTGGTTAGGAGTAAGGAAGTTAAGACTTAATAAATCAGGTAGACCTATATAATAGTAAATACTGTAAAAAAAATAGCACAAAAGATAGAATGTGTTATTCTCACACCATTCTCGTGTATAGCCTTGAATTTTATGGAAATCAATGCTGGTCATTAGGGGAGCAGTAAACGGAGTTTGAGGTGCCCATCAGCAAAATTTAGCATTAATAGTAAAACAAATGCAAATCCTATGGCCTGAATGGTATTTTACTGGATTAGATAGGTAAAACATATCTGCAGGCATGATATAGTTTACATGTAAGAATGATACACAGAGGTTTTAAAGCAAAGAGTAACTTTAAAATAACATTATTGATAGGATATGTTTTCTGAAACTGGCACCTTGGTTTTTCATAACTAAAATATAAGAAAAGTAATTGTATATTTTTTATCTATACCTTGATATTTTGAGCTATATTTTATCTAACATTACATTTTCATTCACCCACCAAAATCTCTACCCATCTTATTGTACATTTATTCATGAAACTGTTTTGAAAAGTTCACAGTTGCTATAATATTTGACTCATGACTACAGACACTATAAAATCTACCTAGAGTTCCTAAACTGATGCAATTTGTTGTAATAAACTCTACTTGTTCAGTAAATTTCTTCAACTGGAGTACTGAGATCTTAATGTCATGCTATAAAAGAAATCTGGAAGGAAATGAGAGGTGGACCATTAGTCTAATTTGTGAAGTGTTTCCTTGGTTCACTGGAGATTGGGCTCTAGACTCCCTTTTTATCCTTGCCCCCCCCCCGATCTGTTATATGAAAATGTTTTCTCTACTATGAAATAAAACTTACTTCTCCAGACTCTAAAACTTCCCGTTTTTCCCCTATGTAAGAGATTCCCAAGGACTTGATTTTCGAAGCTGTGATTTATTAACGGGAAAGAGTAAGAACATTCCTCCACCAGGATCTTCTAAAGCATCCCCAGTAGCCAATATCTATATGGCCATATATTTGAGTAAAACCTTCTCCAATTAAGAAAATGTAGTATAAAATCATTAAAGACATGCATAAGGAAAGATAATCATTAACTGAATGTCTATGTATTTATAACCTAGCTTAAGACACAAAATACTACATAAGAAGCTAAAGATCCCTATGAATTCTTAGTATCATTCGTCTCTCTCCACTCCCAGAGGCAACCATTATTTTGAAACGTGTGTGTGTCATCTATATGTATTGTTTATACATTTATTACCAATCCATATAGTCCTAAACTATATATATATGTGTATATGTGCATATATGTATTACTTTGAACTTTATATAAATGTTACATAATATAAATTAGTTTACAAGTTGCATTTTTTAATTTAAAGATAATTGATTTCTACTGACATGAGTAAGTCTAGTTAAATTGTTCCTGTTGCTCTGTAGTATATCCCTAAGAATGTAGGGATTTATTTATCTATTTTTCCATTGATGAACATTTATATTGTTACCATTTTTTTGCCCTAACAATGTTTTTACTTACTTTCTTATACATGTCTTTAAATATATATGTATGTATATCATATATATATGAGTTTCTCTGAGATTTAAGACAACAGTTGGAGATGGTGCATCTTAATTTTTACTATATATTTTTAGTTGGTCTCCCAAATTGGTCATGCCAGTATATTCCTCCACCTCCAGGATGAGGGAGTTTCCCTGATGCATGTATCACTCAGCACATTTTTTGGTCAAAGGCAAAAGTTCCATGTGTGCAGTGTCTATATCATTTAGTCTATGATATTGTTGACATCTTGGTCTCTTGTTCTCAGTTGACCACTCCTCTGGAAGCCAGATCAGTTACACTCTCTCTCTCTCTACTCATGGGCTTTATAGCCCTTCATCTACATAGACGCCAACTCATTTGGTGAAGGCTGACTGCTCATTACAGATTTAGCTTATAGAGAGGAAACAGCAGTTTCCAGCAATACATGCAGTCTTTACTTCTGAAGGCAATTGGCAGTGACTGGGCACCTGCTCATAATGTCTATATGATAAATGACTCAGTGTCTAAGGATAAATGGTGGTATTCTATTTCCTGAATGAGTGTCAGCCCTCTGATATTGAATTACAAGAGCCAACAAATAGTAAACAATACCTCATTTCCCCAGGAAATGGATATTTATGCCCTGTGCAGATATGTATACATATATGTACAGTTAGTGCCTCTTAGGTCCAACTCCACCCTTCATTGCTCTGCTTGTGATACTTAAGCTAGACCTTATATACATTTCTCCTTAATTTACCCCTGTTAAGTTTGCATTGAGGCACAGTACAGTAAAAAGGGGTTTCTCATCTTTGTCCTGATGTATCTTCTTTTCTTCTTGCTATGGCAGCATTTGGCTGGCATGAGGGACACATAGAGACATACTTAGTGGTACTCACTTCCAAAGAGCTTCAGAATTTCCCACATGAACATCTTCCTGGGGAGTTCCATGGGCAACCCAACCAACTTCTGGTGTTCTTGCAGGCAGTTCCTAATGAATACCACTGGTGTCCCAGATAATGCATTGGTAATTTCAACAGCACCTCCGCAGGTAGCTTCTAGGTGAACATTTTTTCAGCACTCCATTGGGTAGTTTCATGTGTAGAAATGTTAGCCTGTGGCATTTTAATGGAACCGGTAGGCTACAGCCATTCCCTCTACAACTGAAGTCTGAAACTCAGCCTTGGGGGTGGGGTCCTTCTCCCAAATTGCCTCTTCTCTGGTACTCCACCTCAGTCCTATGGGTAGGGTAGTAGTCGCTCCCTGTATCTGCTGCTCGTGTATTCTTTAGATTTTTCTATACCCGCTTCATAGCTAATCTTGTGTTACTAGTTAATAACCCTTTATATTAAGCATTTATTGTTCAAATTATTTTGTGGTTTCTGTCTCCTGATTTGACCCTGAATGCTAATGGTATTTAAGCAAATTTACATTCCATAACATCTCACAGAGTTCAATTATCTCAAATAGAAAATACAATTAATAGTTAAGGCTCTACAAATATATAAGATGCTTTAAATTTACTTTTTTTTTTTTATTATTGACTCTATAAGTATCCCTAGGGACCAAAGGAAATAAAAATTAATTAGCATTGATTTAAAGATTCTTATTTTCTTGTCATGACATTAAGCACTTTATTCTTCTGTAACTGCTGAGGTATAGGGTGTTTCTGTAACTTGCTCAAAATTTTGCTTGCAGCAAAGAGGTAACTAGAAATCAAGCAGTTTTTCTGGACGCTAATCTTACCCTCCTGGCCATGCTATGCTGATGTACTTTCCCCACACTTCTTACCACTTTTCCAAATTGGTGATCCTGGACCCCAAAATGGGACAGTAACCAACTTTCTCAATAATTTATAAACCTTTTTTCCTTCTGACTCACGCTTCTTTCATGCCCAGTCTTTGTTTTCCTATTCATACTTTTTTCTTAGAAGAATAATAAACATCAAGTGCATGTTTCTTTCAAACCTATATGATCTGAAGTACTGCCATCTTAAAGCAATACATTGAATGATTCACTTTGTTTCTTTGACTGCATTATTGTGATATTATCATATTGCAGTTTTCTGTATACAATTCTCCCAAATGTTGACCCTGAGTCTGGTCATTACTAGTAGTCTTTTTTCATTAACTCATGAACATAAAATTTGAGATGAGAATTCATTGTATTTAACCCCCCAAAATCAGTGGACTTCCATGTTGGCTGTGTGCATGCATTTGCAAAAATTTTTTCTGCTTTGTAGTTTAGGTCTTTCTAACTATGCCATTGGACTTGCATGAAGATGTTTTAATAAACTGTGGCAACAGATAACAATACAGGAAGCTTGACACACATTCATTTGTGCAGATGTTAACCTGTGGCTGTGTAGGACTAGTGTTCTCATGTGAAATGACAAGTGTAGAAGTGGAGAGTTGCTGGTGATTTAGAAGGAGCGATGACTGTTACGATTTGCTAGCAAACTTATTTGAAAAGAAAACATTTATGATCATGAATGAGGATTAGCGTTTGGTTTAAGATTTGGGTTAGGGTTAGGATTTTGGCCTGATTTATGATAACCCAATAGTTTGTGCTCGGTGATCAAGGAAAACAGTGGTTCTCTTAGTGAGAGGCATTAGAATTTAAGGGTTCAAAGCATTTATTCCAGAGCTCAAGCGGCCTGGGTTCAAATTTGGACTTTACTACTTTCTAGCTGAGTGGAGATACTTAAGCTTTCCATACTGCAAGTTCCTTAATAAATTGGGTGAATAATACTTTATACAGCACAGGGTTAGGTGTTTGACAGTTACTCAGAATTGCTAAGCATGGAAACTACTTAGAACAATGCGTATAATGAGCAATATAACTATATTATTATTATCATCATTATGAGTGATATAGAATGTATCAGAAATAGTACTTCTAGATATTTTTGATAATTTCTTATTTAATATATGTTGGGATACATGAAAAATCATTGTATTATTTAACTGATAAAAGAATAAAAATAACTTGACTTCTGAATGAAAATAATTTAGCAACATTCTGTGCAAAGGAAAAATAGAGTTTATTTTCTGCACTGGCAGCTATTCAACATCGGGAAACACACTGCAAATGGAACACGAGGAAGGGAAATAGGGACAAAGCAGCAACCTGGCCTGCATTCATAAAGCACATGCCAGACAACCCTCTAGATTTAGCTTTAGAATTTAAGTCCACTTTTCTATTTTGGGTTCTTTTCCCCTGACTTTTCACAGCAGAGTCAAAGTGACTACTTCAACCAATTTAAGATCATTGAATCTAAGACTGTCCTGAGCTCCAGCAGTGACTGTCAGTAGTACTGTATGCCTTGGAATGGCATAACATTGTGTTTTTTGGCTTGTCGTTGGTTCATAGTGGCAATTGGTATAACTGTGAACCTGGTGTCAGAATATCTTACTGTTTTCTTAACACTTTATTGTGATAGACTTATTTTATAGTTATATATTTATATACACATATATGTATATGTATTTTTACATATGAAAAAATTTTTGCCACCTAACAGCTATAAAAAGGAGCATGTGCAAAGAGACTAACTGCCATACCAGAAATGAGTTTTTCCCCCAAAACTTCTATAAAAGGAGGTTTTGTTTTATTTTGTTGTGTTTTTAAAACCTCCTGCTGAGTGAACTGTCATGATACTCAGTCACTGGGGTAGATCCAGGAAGAGTCAAATCTGGGAAACCAGTGAGGAGGTTATTTCAGTAACCCAGGAAAGAAAAGCTAATGACTTGAGTTAAAGAAAGAGTAACAAGAGACAGACAAAGGGGAAAAAATCAGGAAAAATCTAGGAGTTATATTTGAAAGGCTTTGAGCTTAAAAGGATCAAGAAATTGGTGTGAGTAAGAAATAGGTAACAGCAGTGACTTCCAGGATTCTGGCTTGAGTAATAGAGAAATATGCCCAAGTAGTTTATCACAACATTTAAACAAAAATCCCAGGATAAACAGAAGGAAAATGTTACTAAACCACTATTATAAATATACAGTCAAGTTTCATGTAATTTCTAGAACCACAACACAAATTATATATAATCCAGGACAGTTTACGATGTTAGGAAAACTGGGTCAATGAGGTCAAGCCCAAATGCTTGAATGCTGTTAACAATCATTCATTATCTTATGAGTTTCAGTATAGCTAAGTCTGACAAAATATCCTTTTGGCTTCCATGGTCTGAAAGGTCTTCCTGGTTCCAGAGATCCTTAAAAGATTGGCTGAACTTTGGCTTTGACTGCACTGTATTTCAGCTTCACCCTCTGCCCAATCCAGTTTCCTTCACTCTCCCCACAGGTGTTAATTCTGAAGTTACCTCCCAATAAACTTCCTTTGGCAAATCTCCATCTCAAAGTCAGCTTCCTTGGGAAACTAACCTGTACATCATTTCAGCAAGTCCTCTTTTTTGGTCCTTTCAATTTGAAATACAGGCAATATTTCTGAAACCCATGTCTGATTTTGCTGCCTATGTCCCGATATCTGAAAATACCAGACTTAAGAGATCTAGTTGAGTATGTTGATCTTTCCTCAGAAGTTAATAGTAGCTCTGTAAGACTGATACTAAGAATTAACACACTTAATTTATAGTTAATTTCCATAGTTCATTCTTTTATAATTGTGATATTTTTACTGTTGAATTTTGTAATTGGTCTTTGGGCAATTTTGATAATACTGTAATCTTATTGATGAAGTCAAATATGGTTGAAAACCAGAAGTAATTATGTGAAGATCTTCAGATATGTTTTCTGTTATGGTAGTAATTATATCAAAAGTCATCTTGTTTAATTCTGGTGCTGTGAATTAACAATGAGTTTTTATAAATTAAAGTGTCTCCTAATATTTAAAAAAAATCTCAAAACCAGAACTACTGATGGTAATACAATAATGGAAGAAAGGCTAATTATAGGTGAGAAGCTGTCTCTAAAAATACCAGTTTCATACCTATATAGCACCTGCTTTAGCTTTGATTCCCCTTTCCCTAAGAGGTAACCATGGACCTCCAGCTGTGTATTTATATTTGATGTTAGGAAAACTGCTGGGTCCTGGCAAGAGGAAAACTACTTTCCAAACAAGAAACACCCATATCTCACAGTACTGTGCCTGGATAAAGGCATGATTTAGGAAATTAGCATGTACTTTAGGTATATAAAAATATAATGTTATATTTTGCATCTTTGGGCTTAAGCAAATGCTTGTGAAGAAAGAATACAATGGGAGGTGTTAAAAATGAATGAGGAAGGAGGATGTAGCTCAGTGGTAAAGCATGTGCTTAGTATGCATGAGGTCCTGGGTTCAGCCCCCAGTACCTCATCACCTCCATCCAAAAACTAAACAAATAAACTTAATTACCTCCCACCTGCAAAAAAGAAAAAAGAAATGAATGGATTGGGTAATAATGGATTGGAAGAAGGCTTCTTTTTGTAAAACTTTCAGAGTGAAACACAGAGCTAGTCTAGTGGAGATGTGATACCGACTTCTGTTAGAATCCCACTGCTCTTTAGCACTGCAGTGAGTCAACAGTAGATTTTGTTTTACGTGTTCTGCAGAATATCTGTTATATTGACATGAACAGATGTGCACTAGGTGATTACAACTCAATGAGCTGACTTAAATCTCTGCACTTAGGCTTCCAGAGATCTCTTTAACATGTCCAGAAGGTCAAAAGATGTTAGAAGTTCGTATATGCGTATTGTATGTATGTTGGTGGGGAGGGATGCTGTTTCAGACAGAAAGCATTTTGTAAAAGTGAATAGGAGAGATTAAGCACACAATTTATAATCTTCACTAAAAAAATCGCTTTCCGTGAGTGTCTGGAAAATTTTACTCTCGCCCTGAAATGTTTTAATAGTGGTTCTGTGTACATAGCAGGCTACGTCCTTTCTACCAATTGCCTCAAAATTGGGACAGAGAAACCAAAACAAAATCCAGCAAAGTACAAAACTTCAAAATAAACATTTTGTGAAAAGCAAATGAAAGCATTAAACACAATGAAACCAAACAAAATATGAGAGAACTAACAAGATTATCGGCCAAACCGGTACGTTTCAAATGCTTATGACGTGAACTAGCATTTGACATTGAATGGAAGCAAAATGTTTATAACTCACTGAAAAAAAAATGTTTTCTCTCCAGGACAGTTTTATTGAGGAACAGCTCTGCCTATCCAAGATTAATTTTTACACTGAGCCATAAAGCTGAGAAAAACTCCTTGTGTATATAAATTCATTTTCAAATCTAAAACAGAAATCTGAAACATTTCACAAATTCATGATCAAAGCTAAGTACTTTTTTTCTGGCACAGCTTTTAGGTAGTTTAAAATTCTCACATTATTGTTATTCAGTATCTACAATTCTTTTAATGGCTCTTAATTTTCATTTTCCTTTCAGAGTTTTAATTATTATTAAGTTCTTAGACTAAATTCCTGTAAAACACTTTATCATTGTGAATAAGAGATAAAGACACTGAGTCCCACACATATTAAATGGTTTTCCTAAAGGATGACAGCAAGTCTGCAGACTAAAAATGAATGTTTATAGCCTGTATCATCATCACCTGCTGAGTTTATCCTTTTTCTATTTGCATGAAGAACGCTTGATGGTATTACCATATAATTTATGATTTTGAGAAAGTTTCTTTCTCACTTAGCCTTTCAAATACTTTGTCTCTTTTACTATCAGTACATGGTATTCATCAACTTATATTCCTAAGGAAACCTACAACAGGGAACAGAGATTGTAGAAAAAGAAAGCCAAACATAGGCAATTCGTCTATCCTGGGCACTGAGAGAATAGTTTTCTCTCTAGCCTCCAGTTCATGTAAAGGCTCCGGAGGGACAAAGTGATTTATAGCGCACAGTGGGATTATGACCTTCATCCCCCAAATCTGTGATTGAATTATTTTTTTCTTGGTTAATATTAAAAAGAGCAGCTGATATCTGTTATCAGTCAGTGTATTAGGTGCTTCATATATATTCATTTATTCTCTCACTTATCTAGTCAACATTTGTTGAGTATCGTCAGAAATGGTTCTTATCTTTGAAAGGCTCACACTCAATGGGAAAGAAAGACCATTCAGAAAAATGATAAAACAAGGACAATATTATTGCATAATACCCTTTAGGAGATCAGAAAAGGGGCCTGTAACCTGGACTCTGGCTTTAAGAGAAATAATAAAGCCAGGTGAAGAAGCTAAAAAAGAGTCACTTCCTCAGATGTTGTCAAGATCAGATGCTTCCATGAACAAGTTTCAAATGTTTTGATAACAAGTGCTTCTGGTAACAGTTGAATCATTCTAGGACATAGAGAAAGAAAGAAAATTAATACAGTGAGCTAGCAAAACCTATTGAACAGTAGAGAAAAATGAATTTTTTCTCAGCTTTCTAGAAAGTAATCTCATTTATAAAATAAATGCAAAAATACAAAGTAACATACCACTCAATTCTAAAATATATTAAAATATCAATATATAATTACCATAGAGCTTTCATTCTAGAAATGCATGACAGTTCTACATAAAAATACATCATTAAAACCCATCATATAGTAGATCAAATGAAAACTGAATATAATTATTTAAATTATTATTAGTAATAATAACAACAGTAGTTGTTGTTTTTTCAACCCAAGAGATAGTACTACAATTCTACTTTCCAGATGAGGAAATTGTATTTTATAAAGTTTAATTGATTTGCTCTGGAATTATAGTTAATTTTTGACCTGTGAACATTAATGTGATTATATTTAAAACAATAAGAGTCCTTATTGTTTAGTTATGCTTACTGAAATATTGGCAGATTTTCTGGAATTTCCCTCAAAATAAAATGGGTGATTTGGACCTGGATGAGGACATAGATGAAACAAGCATAGCCATTGGTTGATAAATGTTGAATCCAAGTAATAGGTAAACAGATGTTCATTATATTATTTTCACTACTTTTGATTATGTTTGCAATTTTCCCTATTAAAAAGTTTAAATAATAAAATTGCTTGTTTTAGTAATAAACTTTATAGGAACCTTTTGAGAAGTTTAAAATTTCAGTAATAGACACTAACAAATTGAATATATTGAGAAACCACTGCTTAAATAGGAATGTTAATGATTAAAAAAAAGCCAAAATTAATACGAAAAATTTAACAATCATAATCTCAGCACACCTTTTTATCTTCATTGAAGGATGCTTACAGTATAACAGAAAAGAATAAATATGTAAGAAAACTCCATCAGTAATAAAAGCAATAAAGAAATACTTGTGCCAATACGTACTATGCTTTGCTATAAACCTGAATTAATTAAACTAAAACACTGAAACCTGAGATATAGAGAGCTTATTGGAATAGCACAACCAGAAAAATGACCAAGAAATCAAGATAATTTATTCTATGATGAAAGCAGCATTTCAAATCAGCAGTGAAAAAATAGTTTTATTCATTAATGATTTCAGGAAAATTAGTCACTGAAGCAAAACTTAAGTGAGAATACTACACAATCATTTCTCTAAAATAAACTTCAGATAAATGAAAGGCAAATATTAATAGAAAAATCATAAATATACTAGGCAAAAATTGATAGGTATTATGGAATCTTGTATTGAAGGAGATATTTATGAATCTGGAGACAGAACCAGAAAACATGAAGTTATAGTGAGTAGCCTTGGCCACATAAACATAAAACTTTAACCAAACAAATTAAAAATCTCAGGACAAAAAAAAACTGAAAGACAACTTGAAAAACAATTGTCGCACAAGCATACAAACAATTTCCTACAGGGTTTTTAGGTAATGAAAATAAAAAGAAGTAAAAATACTTTTAAAAATACGAATAAAAGAGTTTTCCTCCTGCAAAAATATCTAGATACTGAAGGAAACTCCAGCTACAAAACTAATTGATTCTGAATAAAACGTACTTTACATGCAGTACAGACTGGGTTTGCTGAAGTAAGGGAAATTTCAAGCACCCCATTTCCTATACCAAATCTCCTAAAAAGGTAAAACAAAAAGGAAGGGACTGAAATTGGTGCTGGATGCTTTGAACTGGGGCAAAAAGGTAGTTCTGTAGAAAAATACTGATAGCACCAGAAATCCTGAAGCAGTTTCAGGACAAGTCCACTATCATAGTGTAAGATTTTAACACACCTCTGTCCCATTTACTAACAGTCAAGCAGACAAAGTATCTGAAAATACGTGATCAAGAAACACGATTGAACAGACATATGTACATCTCAGCATCCAACAGTTGGAAAATGCACATTCTTTCCAGAACAGGGATCACTGGAGTGGAAGTTTCAAGAAAAGAGTTCTTACACAGGATTTTCCTAGTACTGCTTTAGATATTTGTAGTTAATAGAAAGGTCAGAGAATATATAGGTAACCATGTACTCACTAACACATGGGGAAACTCTACAGCTGCACTGTCCAGTACAGTAGCCACTAGTCACATATGGATACTAAAGATTTGAAGTAGGGTTAGTCCTAATTGAGAGGTGTTTAGGTGTAAAATGCACACTAGGTTTTGAAAATAAAGTGTGAATAAGTGTAAAATATCTTTAATTTAAATTCTTACCACACTTTCATGTCAAAATGATAATATTTTTGATATGTCAGATTAAATCAGTATTTTATTAATATTAACTTTACTTGTGTCTTTTTACACTTTTCTTAATGTGGCTACTTGAAAATTTTACGTTACACATGTGGCTTGCATTATATACCTATTGAAGACTATTGTGCTAGTGTAGAGCTTCACTGAGTTCAGACCACTGAGCCAGCATATTGCTAAGCTATAAAACAGAGAGAATATGAGCCTCTATATCCAGTATTTTTTCCTGAAAGACCTAAGTAAACAGAGACCCATACTGTCCATACAGATATGAAAGTTCAAAATCATATAAACAATTGTCCTTTAATTAATCTGAAATTCAGTGCAATTCAGTCATTATCCCAAAGGATTTTTGATGAATCTTGACAAACTAATTCTAAAATTTATCTGGAGGAACGAAGAATAGCTAAAATATTTCTGAGGAAGAAGAGTGAGGAATTTGCCTCTCCAGATATCAAAGTATATTAAAGGCTGAAATGATAAAGTCAATATGGAGAATTGGCACAGGGATTGAAAAATATTGACTGGGAACAAAATAGAGATCTGGGAAGCAGACTGTGTTTTGTAACTTGATATATCACAAAGGAGGATTGAAGATCGTTGTGGAATGGAGGGATTATTCGATAGGGTGATTGAACAATTAATTGCCCACATAAATTGGATCCTTAAATTGGATTCTTCCTTCCGCCATACACAAAAATCAATTCCAGATGGGCTGAGGACTTATAAATTCAAGAAAAATCCCTGAGACCTTAGAAGATAATAAGGAATAATATTTATTTTTGATCCAAATTTGAACTAGGGAAAGATAAATTAAGATACATGCTAAGCATTAAGGTAAATTCAACTGCCTGTTAATTAAAAACTTCTTTTCAACAAAAGACAGCCTAGAGATGGTGAAAAGATAAGACACAAATGAAGAAATGTTTGCATTACACGTAATTTACAAAGGATTAGTAACACCCTTACAAATCAACTAGAAAAACACAAAACTCAATAGAAAATTAAAGGAAAGACTAACAGGCATCTCACAGAAAATATGAAAGAACAAGCACATGAAAAGATGTTTAACCTCATTAGTAATAAGGAACATACAAATTACCATTTTAAACCCATTGATATGATTTTATTCCCTCAGATGATAATTGCTGCAACAATTAAGAAGTCAGACAAATTTAGGTATTAGAGAGATGAATCAGTTTCTGGTAGAAGTTTAAGTATGAGGAGAAACAAAACGGCATTATTTTGTGAGGTTCAACATTTGCATAATCTATGATCCAAAAATTTCACTTCATGCAAATATATTTGGTACTTTCTATTTATCATGTCAAGAGAGAGCTATGAAAATGTTTGTGTTGAGGTGGGGATGGCAGGGAGGGATGAATTGGCAGAGCACAGAAAATACTTTAGTATGATACTGTAATGATGAGTACATGCCCTTAACACATTGTCCAAATCTATAAATTGTACAACACCAAGAGTGAATCCTAGTGTAAACTGTGGACCTTGGGTGATGACGATGCATCAATGTAGGTTCGTCAGTTTTAACAAATGTACCACTCTGGTGGGAGATGCTTATAATGGGGAGGTTATACATGTTTTGGGGCAGGGAGTACATGGGAAATTTTTACACTTTCATCTCAACTTTGCCGCAAACCTAAAACTGCTTTAAAAAATAAAATCTTTTTCTAAAAAAGGTCAGTGGTAAAACTATTGTAATAGATAATTAAAGAAGGAAGGAAGGAAAGAAGAATGGGGAAGAAAGGAAGGAATGAAAATAAGAGAAAGGAAGGGAAGAATGGAGAGTTGAGGGGAGGGAGAGAGGTAGGGAAGGTGATGGAAAGAAAGGAGGGAGGGAGGGAAAGAGGAAGAAGGACAGAAACACCTCATATATACAGAAAACTTGATAAATAAAATGATTTATTCACCCACTAGAGTATTTGCACCTGGAAATGGATGAAATCCAGCTATATGCCAAGATATGCATGAATAAGCAATCCATGAAATCTACTTATAGTAGTATTCTGTGTTTACGAAGGCCAGAAAGAAGGGAAACTGACAATTGGCTGTTTATGAATAAATATTTAAGTAGTAAAAAAATGTAGAGTTAGATAAAGAAGGATATACAATAACATTCATTTTGTAGTCACATTTGTGGGGCAGTGAATGTATAAGGAGTGAGACATTATAAAATTTTACTTCTTAAATTGGATAATAGGTTCATGGATATTAATGTTATGTTTGTTCTTTAGTTCATACAAGTAAATATGTTACATCTTTTCATATATCAATACTATTACATTAAAAATAAGAAAATATATAAAGCACACAGATTGTTAGTTGAGGAGAAAGATGACAATAGCTTTTTCTTTGACACCTTCTCTTTACTCCTTAACCATCTTGCCTTCCCTTCCTCGTCCACATCTCCTTTCTAGAGCCATTTTATTTCCCTAAGACTTCCTCTTTGGCTCACTGAGCCATTTAGTACAGAGCAATTTGTGAAGTTATTCAAACCTATACTCAGTGTGGTGCCTGGCTTCTCATTACTGGATGTACATCAGATTAAAAACAATCAATGAGTTCCTGTTCCAGACTGTGGAAATATTGCAAATGATAATTCTATAAGAATTTGTCAAGCTGAACACCCACCTATTTTGTTCCAAATTGCATAAGTCATCTGGAAAGCAGATTTTGTTCCAGCTTTCAAGAAACAGCACAGTCCGACATATCTGTAGGGAAATTGGATTTTTCATAATACCTTCTTAAGAGAAAGCAGTAAAAAGAGCTTCATAAAACAGGAGAAGCAAAATGCATATGTGCCTTTCTGAAAACGCTGTAAAAGCTGACGATGATATTTCTCCTCTGGGCATTAGATCAATCTCATGCATAAACACTGAAATAGAAAGAGACTTACTGAAGAAATAGATCATTGAATGTCTAAAAGCATTTGTGCTATGGGACTAGTAGAAAAATAGAGAATATTTTCTGTCTCTGCAATACAGCAGAGGCATTTTAGATGGGAAATATATATTGCTCATAATCAAAACCCTTTGGAAAATACAAACTCAGATTAAGAACAAAAAATGATAATTAAAAAGTAACAAAGGCCTCCAAACTTGCTGTCAAAAGAATAAGAAATGACAACCCTAGATAGTGTTCTGAGGGGAACACTTTTGGCTCAGTGATTCTTTCTGCTTGTAGATACCTTGTTCCACCTTCAGAAATGCTCAAGGTGTGTCAGGTAAGATCATATATATATACAGCTTCAGCATTTACATATTATGTTGGGAATGACACCACATTTGCAGGTGCCATCATGGAGATATGGTATTTAGTGAATTGATCAGAATTAGGACCTACATTTCCTAAATTCTTCCTTCTAGCTGCCACTTCTGCCTCTTATAAAAATCATTCAAGTTTCTTATTCTCTATTATATTCTAATAAATGTGGCTTTCTTTACATTCTTTGGGAGTAAATAGCAAAAATAGAAACAGGCTACAAGAGACATCAGACATCTTTCAGTGTTAGAGATTACAATTCATGGCATACCTGGTTTATTAATTTTTTAAAATCTAAGGCAATTTGATTTTCCTTGTTTTTTATTTCAAATTGTATAGTCATAAAGAAGTGACAGTTATCTTAAGTAATCATGTCTCATTAGGAGGGAGCTTAGCCTGTTGGTTAAAAGTGCAGACTGGAATCAAACAGAAATTATTTTTAATGAAAATATTTCTATCAGAGTAATAGTTTTCATAAAACTATAATCCTAATCACATATATTTCTATTTATTCCATGTCCATACTCACACAACTGAAGGTAGTTGGAGTTAAACACACACCCATGCTGACTTGTCTCACTTTGACTCTGTGACTTCAGCAGACCCTAAAGTGCTGTCTGACACTCACACTATATTTTTCCGATACATGGGTTCTGGCACTCTCTAAGGTGACTCATATCTCCTAATTTCTCCTTAAAATCTCAACCCTTATTAAGGTTGCCAGACTTAGCAAATGAAAATATAAGATTCTCAGGTAAATTTGAATAATTTCTGAGTGCTGTGAATATATTCTGTGAGATAAAAGAAAAGGATTGCACTGGTCATAATTATACTAAAAAAAAAAACCTATTCATTGTTTATCTGAAATATTCTTCTATTTTTAAAAATTATTTTCCCTGATGATTTGGCTCTTCTGAACAGTTTTTATTTCACAGAATTTGTTTATAAAATTATTTGCAGTCTGTGTTCCATTCACATTGTAACATAGCTTCTACACTGGTCACATTCAACTTATTTTATTCTTTTGTTTACTGAAAATTTCTTAATGAGAAAACATACTTGACTTTGGCATTATAAGCCAGTATGCAATTATGTACTGGCATAAAGTTAAGTCTGAGAATTGCTTTGAATCTGATTTATTCCAACACATAATACCATCTTGCCTGGCATAACTTGCTTTCCCATTCTTCAGGATTATGTGGCATCTCTTGACTGATGACTTCTCAAATGTGCCTTGAATAGAAGAAGCTTTGTCTTCAATTTTCATTCCCTGTTCTTCAGCTTTACTACACAAGATGATTCCACTTGCTCCTATGTAACATTCATGTAAAAGAATCAGATTCTTCAGGGTATGAAATACATTTCAGTAGACAGTCATGGCAAGTAGGTATTTCAGTAGGTATTATGGCATATGCCATAATAATTAGACACTTAAGGAATGAATTCCACTCATAGTTATGTGTCCCTTTGAAAAACAGCCTTGACATTTAAAGGGATAATGCTTTACATCAATCCTTTCTTTAATGCGTTCCACAGGTGTCCTTAAGCACTGAGTTATTTCAGTAACATTGTTTGCTCTTCTTTCAATTTGTATAATCCTAATGCTAAAGAGATACTGAAAACTATAAATAAGAAAAAAAAAAGTGGAAGTTACTCAATTACTCATTTAATATGTCAGCAAAAATTTGGGGGGGCCTCTTCTTCAGAACTGAAGTCTGAATGTCAATGCTTCAAGTAAGTCTCCAAATACAATTGGAGATGCTCTCTCAATGGTATTTGTTAAAGAGATCCAATGGACTTTTTGAATGGGGGGGAACCGAAGAATACTGAATTGTAACAAAATTGCAAGCCTCCTTTAATCACTCAGTTGGACAAGTGCTAATGCTGAAATTAGAGAACAATGTCATAGATCCCCTTCATTGGTGGTAGAAAGGACAGGGGAGGGTCTTTGAGCAGCAGCATCCAGAATATGGGCAGAACAGCCAACTTAACTTTGCTCAGTATTTCATTGAGAAAATAAAGGAAGTTGAAAAAGTACTTCCACAAACTCAGCCTTCACAGCTACTCACTTACTTAAATTTGTCCCGTTTACCCTGACTTTTCTCCAGTTAATAGTATAGAAAAATCTCTGTGCAGCTAATAAAGGCGAAGAATTCCACTTAACAGATCTCATCACCTCTGACATGAGGAAAGACATAATTCAATTAATTCTCGTCTTTTTCTCAAATTTATATCTACAGCCAAGTCTTCCTTCTAGGATTTCAGAGCTGTATATCCAGCTGCCTTCTGAACATGTCCACATGGTTGCCTAACGAACATTATAGCCCCAACCAAGATCCTAATTCATCCCTCAAAAAGCCCCAGCACAACCTTCACCACTAAACACTTCAGTATTTTTTTTCTCTGTAAAAGATGATGCCATCATTCCAGCTGTTCAGGCCAAAATCTCTATATTCACACTGTCAGAAAATCCAATTTTCCTACTTTTGAAGTATATCTGGGATCTCACCGCTTCTGATCACTTCCATGAGAAACCATATTCCAAGCCCAATCCAGGTGTATTGCTGCAGCCTATCTGTTGGTCGAGTTGCTGCTGCTCTCTTTGCCTTCCTTCAGTCTTTAAAACAAAAGCCAGAGTAGTTTTTACTAAAGCAAAGTCAGAACATGACATGACTCTTCTTATACCTTTCAATTACCCACCACCTCACTGAAAGAAAAAGTCAAAGGCATTACTTTGACCAGCAAGGCTGTACAGGATCTGCTTCTTGTTAACTCTCCTATTATTTCTCCTTTTGCTCACTCAGCTGTAGCCACACTGCCCTCCTTGCTGTTTGTTTTTCAAACATGAGGCACAGTCCATTCTAGGATATCCCTGCTCTTTCTGCCTAGATAGTCTCATGGCTCCTTCCCTCACTGAGTGTAGATCTCTATTCAAATGTTACATCTCACCTGAGTGTGCTGTCAGGATAAAGACTGCAACATCTGAATGCTCCATATTCCCCTTTCCTGCTTTATTTTTCTCTATAGCTCTTACCATCATCTAATAGTATATATTTGGTTGTTTACTATCTGCCTCCACTGACTAGAATGTAAACTCAATGATGGCAGAGGTTCTAGTCTGTTTCATTTATTTTTATTTTCCTGACCCTTAGAATTTTGCTTGGGTATTTAATGAATGCTTATTATTACTGTGTTTATTTCTGTTGTTGTTGTTACTGTCATTGTTATAAAGTACTGCAATCATAGCAGTTAAATTTAGGAATATAAAACTACTTTCAAAATCTATTTATTATCCTGCTAGCATAGCTTTACCCTTTCTCCAAATGGATCACCTGACGATAGATATTTGATTTAACTTAAGGAGTTATCTTTGAATATCTATTATCTGCTCAATAGTGACCTACTTCTTTGATGGGAGTATAAATAATATAAATACTATGTATTGTTCTCAAAGAGCTTAAATATTTTTTCAGGAAGCTAGAATATACAAGTAAAGAAATTTTTTAAATGCATGAATGATAAATATTCAATCATTCTTTAAAACATACAGCAGATATTTTTCTGGGCAGTTACTGTCACCCACAGTCAATCTAGATGTCATGCATATAAATGAACAAGAGAGGAGACTGACCCTTGCGAGGTCGTATTCTAGTCAAATGCCCTAAAACCACTGAAAAGAGTGGTCAGCATTAATGAGGGAGAGATTCTAAAGATGAAATTTGAGAAGTAGGTCATATAGGACTTTTTGTCTGGACAATAGAGACTATCGTCCATAAAAACTGAAAATTCAGTATCATTTCATGACCCAGAAAATAACCTCCCATCCTGTCCACTCTCTTAAATCATGATTTAGGGTTGTGTCTATTCATGCTCTGGGGATAAGTTATTCCTACACATAAATCTGTCTACAGTGGACCTTGTGAGAAATGGTATTACTCTGAAATAAAGTTAAGCCACATTCATATGTACTTTGGTGATGGAGTATAGATGTGGGCTAATAAGTTTCTTTGATTATCCCCCCCCCCCTTTTTTTTTTTTGACTCTGGAAATGTGTACAATGAGGGTTTTTCTGTACTTACAAGGCCAGACTTCACAGCTTGTGCTGTTCTCTGACATAGGCTGAAAACCTGGTCTGGTTTGGTCTCTGCATGGATATGGAGGGCTGTTAGTCCTTCAGAGTTGCCCCATCAACTGCTCCAGTGCACTTAGTTTGCCCTGTTTCCTAGCAACTGGTTTAATCTGTTTTGTTTTCCTGTAGCATCCCTCCTGCATAAGGATTTCTTGTGTCTCTTCCTCTTGTTAAATGGATTTATCAGTGTCTAATAGCCTTTACACCATATGTCTATCAAACTAGCTTTCCCCCAGAAGAGCAGGGGACTGGGTAACACCATGTACCTTCAGTGGAGCAATTTTTAATTTGGAGCCTGAGCATAAATTTCAGAAAGCTGTCTGGTCACACACCTTAAGAATATTATTTTATTTTTCAGTATGAAAAGTCTCCACAGTGAGAACCCATTTTCCGCCACACAGGCTCCTTATTAAAAGCTACATGGATAATTTTTACTTCCCTAAGTGCACTTTGTGACTCACTTCAAATTATACAAACTTAGTCTCATGTGAGAAAATTATTTATTTGTTTATTACTCCCTTTACTTCCCTGCCTATATTACAAAGACTTTTAAGGAGAAAGAATTTGATATATTTTAAAGAGTAATTGACAATGCACATGCTGTGCACAGGATAGTAGCTAAATTTTATAGAAGGATGATAGAGAAGTGGCATCTTACTCTGTGATCAGTTGTTCATACACACCCAATTCAAACACCATGCTAATACATATAAATGATACTATTATGGGCTATTGTTTATATTACGTGCTAGATTTTATATCATGGACTTGCAGTGGTTAAGACATACTATGAAGTACTTTCTTTGGGAGACATTCTCAAGAGAATGAGCAGGGTGATGTCAAGCATGTCCACACAGGCTCTCCAAGACACTCTACTCTGTACCAGCAGAGTGAATAAAGAAGTGGAAAGAAGCCAATGTTATTCCTAGGGAAAATCAATCTTCTTGGAAACCTGTACTGGTAAAAACGTTAGGCCACATTAACTGTATGATTGTTGTTGTTTTGTGGGTTGAAAATAGACTGGATGGAGAAGTAAAAATGACAGTCTTGTGGGGTAGATAAAATGCACTTAGACTGTAAAGGTAAGACTGGAAGGTTTCTCTACCACAGAGTTTCTCAGTTGGAAAAGGACATCAAAACCACTTGAAGAACTTTATCAAAACACAGTTGGCCATGGGTTGGGGGGGATTCTTTTCATACAAAGTGGGATTTCAGAGGCAATCACAAAAAAGCATAATTGAAAGCTTTTGCAAAAATAAAGACGTATGTATCCAGGACCCAAATAATGTTATTTGGTAATTAGAAGTAGGCATTTAATGTAATGCACAATTAAGGGACACTCTTTAAATAGGTAAATGGTTAGAGGTGATTAATATAAATACTGCTTACTGTAAATTAGGTGGCCTTCAGATATAAAGAATGAGTTCTTTTATTATCATTTTTAGTTACTATGCTGGCATTGCCTAGCAGGTTGGCTTCTGTTTCTTCTTCAGCCAGCATTGTTCACTATCAGTGTCTTTAGTGCTTAGGAATTATTCACAATGGTTCTAATTGAAGGAGTTCTTGCTATCTTTCAGAAAGCCATTTGAATTACCAGTTCTTACTGCAAAAATTTCACTGACAACTCAAATCCATAGATGTCTGTCATTTCTGATTTTTTTTAAAATAGATACTGCTTTTATGCATTATGTTATGGCTGCAGGTATTTGGAAAACTTGGGTTATATCCAACACATAGAGATCCATATTTTTGCCCTGCCTGTGCATTTTTCCCCATACCTGGCAGCTAAATTTGCACATAGACGATACTCAAATGTCTTTCAAGTGAATGAATGGAAGAGTGAGTGAGTTAAAAAGCTTCTATGATGTTTATAGAAGTTTTGCCAAAACAAATTTGATGCTGAATTTATTAAATGTTTGAGATTTTCCAAATACAGTTGGAAAACCTCGCCTTACATACACATAGAGGGTTGTCTTGCCTGTGTGACAAGTACTGGGCTACTGTTATCTCTTACCTCTATACCATCCACTGGCCTCTACCATCCCCTCACCTCTACCGCCTCTCATCATCCCCTCACCTCTACCGCCTCTCATCATCCTCTTCTGCTTTGCGGGGGAATTTGGTTCCTTTGTGTACAGGAAAGAAAGAAAGAGAAAGAGAGGAAGGAAGTGGGAGGGAGGAAGGGAAGAAAGAAGGAAGAGAGGGAGGGAGAGAGGAAGAAGGAAGAAGGAAGAAGGGAAGAAGGAAGAAAGGGAGGGAAAGAAAGAAAGAAAAAAAAAGCCTGTTGTCTCCCCATCCCAACCCTGTGTTCAAGCTGTATTGTGCCCTGCCACCCCTCCTCGTTTCTTCTGCACTGATACGACAACTGGAAGGCTGTTATATGATAAATACAAATTTGTAGCAACTGGATAATTACTACCATTTTGGAAAAGTAAATGCAAACCCTTTTGAAATGTATTGGTACTTCTGGCTTATAAATTGGGTTTTATTAACTTAAAAAGTCCCCACTTTCTCCTCATAAAAGATTCAGACTACCAAGATTTCAGATCTGGAAGTGTAATGTGGAAGTATCCCAATCTATCTTTTCTGCTGCAGTTCACGTAATCCACTTGACTTTATTCTGATTTGTGTGGATCAGTCCAATTAACCACATTTCATTCTTTGAATTTCTGTCTGATTAACCTGATTTAGTTTGGCTATAGGCAGCCAAAATGGTAGGCCTAACTCTGTGCCTCAGACACTTTAGCAAAGTTCACACCCTAGATTCAGTTGCTACAGTTTAGCAGGACCTACAACACAGAACTGAAGATCAGCCAGCTTCTCGTGCAGCACTGGTGTTATCCTAGGTCTGCCATCCTTGTGAATAGTGGGCATATAGTTATTTTCAAAGGATATGTGTTGACCTTCGGGTCCCACTGTGTGAACTGCATCCTCTTTAAACGTATTTCAGTCTGGCTAACTTGTGGTAAGAGCGTGAATTGATGCATTTATCATTTAACCAATTCTCCTGTCTCACTTAAAAAGTGTTCTATCATAAATTTTAAATTTTAATTTTATATTTATTTATTTATTTATTTTTTATATTTATTAAATAAAAGTAACTAGATTTTTCTTACTGGCATTTAATATATTTAAGTATGTGATATAATTCCCTAAACTATTTTCTAAGTCAATTCATACTTTTGAAAAGGAGGAAAAAAAAAAGAAAAAACTTCCTTCCAATGGACAGGGCTGGTTGCCTTTTTTTTTTTTTTAACTTTTTTTTTACTGAGTTATAGTCATTTTACAATGTTGTGTCAAATTCCAGTGTAGAGCACAATTTTTCAGTTATACATGAACATACATATATTCATTGTCACATTTTTTTTCCCTGTGAGCTACTGCAAGATCTTATATATATTTCCCTGTGCTATACAATATAATCTTGTTTTGTCTATTCTGCATATGCCTGTCAGTATCTACAAATTTTGAAATCCCAGTCTGTCCCTTCCCACCGGTTTCCTTTTTTTGATAAATAAAAATTCATTATCAGTGCAGCAAACATAACGTTGTTTACATAAATCTAATGTTAATCAAGCTAAACTTTGTAAACTGTAATTAAAGTAGGAAAAATGCTGAAACACTTTTGAATTGCATTTCACATGGACAAGCTAAATAATCATTGTGGGATAAAATAGCAATTTCCTATGAATGTTAATCATTTGGTCCATGTGATTCATTCTTCTAGTAATTGAATATAATGATTACAGTAGATTTGAGATTGTACTATGTTAAGGAAAAGAAAAATCATGTTTAAAATTAGTTACGTTGACTCAGATACTCTCTGTAACATAAACGAATAAGCAGTATCGCACTGAAAGCAATAAAACCCCTTGAACAACGTCAGGACGATGTTGCTCCACATAGCATGCAAAATCAAACAACAGGGTTGCTTCCAATGAGATTTCTTTTCTCCTTCTCAGGATCTGCAGGTTTATGCTAAACTTGATTTAGGGTGTGTTGCCACACACAGATCCTGAAATGAAGACTTGTGGAAGTCATTTATTGAGTGCTTCCAGGGGAGATCAGGGGTAGGAAGATGGGTGAGGATGCAGAGAAAGCTTCAAATTTTTACTTTTCAAATTAGTAATAGGAAGGTGACATCAGAAAGATGGCAGAATAGTAAACCCCAGACTCTCCTTCTTCCCGTGGAGACACCAGCTCAACAATACATGGGTCAAGTCCCTTTGTGAAAAGTTCAAAAGCCAGATGAGAGGCTCCTACACCCAAAGTGAGTGTGAAACCAGTCCCACTGAAACTGGTAGGAAAAGTCATGCAACTCACTTGTTACAGTTCCTCCTCTCAGCGCAGCATGGTGCAAACAGGAGAAAACTCCCAACTCCTGATTTTCCCTGGGAAGGAGAAGAAAAGATTAAAGCACAAGTCCAATGTTCCAACGTTTAAGGGATCTGCCTGAGGGACTTGTTTCTGTTTTCCTTGAATCTAAGTACTGACAGGAAAGGGTGCTAGGTTGGGGGCAACTGACTACAAAGGCAGTGATTTGAACTAACACATACTTAGTTGCCATAATTTCTCTCCCCAGCTCAGTGCAGAATGAGTGGGAGAAAACCCCAGAGTTTTGACTACTCCCTGGGGAGGGTAAAGAGTTAGAGTTTGCATCTGATAGTCCAGCTTTTCAAGGAGGCTGCCCAAATAACTGGTTTCTGTTTCAACTGTATTGAGAGATTGGAAGGACCCTCATACTCTGCCCAGGATGCAACTGAGAACAAAAGAAATGTAGGTGGCGTGGTACTGCTCTGGAGGACATGTGGTAGATCAAGGAGCCAGTGTAGCTTGCTGGCCTCCCTATCAGGGTAGAAAAGGAGAGGAGGAGCACTTGACTGAAATTCTAGCTTTTCAGAGTGGCTACTTGATGGACTCATTTCTGTCCTTCTTGACTTCTTGCACTGATGGTACCCAAGATACTCTAGAAGTCTGGATGCTGTTGAGAACCAAAGACAGATGGGTGGCCTGTGGCAGCTACAGAGAACCTGCGGAACTGCATACAGACACAAGAGGGAGCAAGAGATTATGAGCTCCCAAGAAAAAGAAACCTGAAAATCCCTCCAACTAGGAATTTACAGGCACAGCCAGAGAACATACATCAACAGGAAAGATTTGGGGGGCCAGGCAGACTCTCTAACTGTGCTAATTAATGAAGGTCTTGCCCTGTACGAAGCCAGTCTATAAAAACTGGTAGAGGTGGCTGTTCTTTCAAATGTGCAGATCCCAACACAAAGTGACAAAAAGCACAAAGCACATGAAGAGACAAGAAAACATGACCCAATCAAAGGAATAAATCTTCAGAAACTGACTCTAAAGAAATGGAAGTGTATGAATTACTGACAGATAATACAAGATAACCATCATAAAGATACTCAGCAATCTCAGGAAAATGATGCACAAACAAAATTAGGAATATCAACAAAGAGAAAAAAAAGATAAAAAAGAACCAAGCAGAAATTTTGGAGCTGAAGAATATAATAACTGAATTGAAAAATTCACTAGAGGGGTTCTAAAACAGCTGTGATCACGCAGAAGAAAGAATCAGCAAACTCCAAGAGAGGTCATTTGAAATTACCTAGTCAGAGGAGCAAAATGGTAAAAGAATGAAAATGAAGAAAGTTATAGGTGTAAACTTTGCTAGGCAACAGTCTCCAGTCACTCATTCTTGTGAAGGTATTTTGTACCATGATTGAAGTCTGTAATTAGTTGACTTTATGTAAGAAAATTTATCTTAAACAAGCTAGGTAGGCCTGGTTTGGTCAGTTGAAAGATGTTAAGAGAAGAGCTGAGACTTCTATGAAGAAGAAGAAATTCAACCTGTGAGTAGGATCTTCAATTCATGCCCAAGAGTGGCTACTAGTCCTTCCTGGGAGCCTGACGTATGGATTTCAGGCTTGTTTATTCAATCTCCACAGTTTTGTGTGTGTGTGTGTGTGTGTGTGTGTGTGTATTATATATGAATATATAATATATATATGGATATAATATATATATGGATATATAAATAGTTCTGATTCTTTAGTTTAACCATGACTTGTATGTTTCTTAAGCTAAATCCTTAGATCATTCATGGCAGCAGAAAAGAAACATGCAATACGTGTGCCCTCTGCTCCTTGCTGACTCATTCATACACAGCATCAGTGATGCCCATGAGCATAAAACACCAACAGCTCCATGATGCACAGAAGTTCAATGGGACCAAAAGTTACTATAAGCTAAGTGTGTTAGTTCTACAACTGAGTAAGAGAAGGCACTGACAGCCCCAAGAGAACAAGCTTTCTTTTTGAACCAAAATTTGTTTAGGATGCAGACCGAAGGTCATTAATGGAATTCTAAGACACACAAATAACCAAGGAACCTTATCATATCCTTTTTTAGTGGTAGCACTTTCTTCCCTGTATTAGCCAACCACTTATGCTGAGCTTAATAAATATTAGTTTCAGAAACACATGAATAAGATACCAAGGATTTCCTTTAATGTAAACTATAAACATTAATGTTCAAAAATAATAAATCATAGTATATTGGTCTTATATATTGCACTTTGTATCATTTGGTTGGACTCTATAATTCTGCCTATTTACCAAAAGCATGCATTCTTTTTTGCCCCTATTAGAATTCCCTTACAAAAACACAAATCTAAAGATAACATTAAGAGTTTTAAGAAAATAACAGATCATTAAACCAAGTGGAGAACCCTTTTAAGTGTGAGAACTGTGTGAATGGACAGATCACATGTTAATGAAGCTGGCTCATGAAATAAGGCATCTCTCACAATGTGCGTGATGTCTATAGGGGAGAATGACAGAGAAGGCTGGAGACTAATTAGGATGTTACTGCAGTAATTTAGCCCCAAGACACTGATAACCCAAAATGTAGCAAAAGAAACCCCACAAAATAAAAAAGATAGATAATGTTTAAAAACATAGAATTCATAGGACTAATATACTGTTGGGGGTTTGATACAGTCTAATAAATCACTTCCCCCTCCAACCTATTTCTTAAACCAAGGCAGAGTAATCACAAAGAAACATATGGAGCGCAAAACGAAACATCTGTTTTAATATGCAAAGTATAAAACTCCATTAGAAGTAAAATAAGAGCCCAAGGCAAGGACTAGACTCTAAAATGATGATCGTTGATTTTTTTTTTTTAACTCCCAAATAAAGGCCTTTTGGTGACATAAGGAAGAATTGGCATGACTTGTTTAATCAGAGTTAGAGAAGCTGAACTAAGTAAGAGAGAAATCTTAACCAGACCTTCTAGAACTAAGCTTTTCTTGAATGTCTTTCACATGGAATACGATGAATCTATCACATCTTGCCACAGTTGAGCCCAAGAGGTCAAGAAGAGTAAGAGAGCAAGCACTGTGAAGGAGAACCATGCATGAGCAGTGTTCTTAAACATACTAATCCATCCACTAAAATAATGTAGTCTAGGATTCTTCCGACTTCACCAATTGAATATGTCCTTTTCCTATGGAAAGGAGCCATTCCTGAAGGCACTGAGATCTTGAACTGGAAATGTGAATGAAAATTCTGCACCCATCTGGGAATAACAAGGAAATCATCTCAAGGAAGCAAGAGTTTGGAGAAAAGAGGGATTCTCCCTCTTTGAGACTGAATGTGAGAAGTGATGGAGAGTGATAATCAGAGATGACTTCCACATTTCTTCCTTCACTAACTCAGTGAAAAGTGGCTTGTTCAAGAGACTGGAATTTATCACCAGAAACATTAGGTAGTTAGGGACTTGGGTCTTTGTTTTGTCACTGGAGAATTTATTCTGCCATCTTGAAAAACCTCTCACAGTCAAGAGAAGTGGTTAGGAAACTTCTAAATACTCAGATGAGAGGAGTTACAACCTACACATTTTCATCTTACAGGTAGTATCTTTAATGAATAATATTATATACTGGTTTTCAGATATAGTTTACTTACTGCGGTTTTCCTGATTAGCTCTGTCCCAGGCTGCTTCTAAAGAGCTCTATGCTAGTAAGAGAACAAGCTGATATTTTCTAGTAAAATCAAACATTGATAGAAACTTTAAATGAAAAATTAAAATTAGAAAACTTTCAGAATCGTTGGGAGTAGTAAAAATAAATACTATTTAATGTAAGGAACTTTCTAAATTATTCTTCTGATTCAGCTACTTTCTTCTACTTGCCTTTTATTGTGCATTGAGATGTGGAATTGTTTACTCATTTGTCTCTCCCCATTCAGCGACTGAAGTGAATAATCCACATTTCACATTTCACTATCTCTATCACTTGGCATATAAGCATTGGTTGAACAGTCCCTTCTTAGGACAAGACAGTGCTGGAGGATATTTAGAACATTTTAATAAGTTTTATACTAAATCTTAATGACATTTCACATGTCACAACAGCGCATATGAATTCTGGAGACTGTGACTCAGTGACAATAAATATTACCTAAATTGTGACTCGTACTTGCCTAAATTCAATGGGTTAACACTTTGTTGTGCAAACTTTAGCCTGGACCCTTAAAAATGTTTTGTTCCTTAGCTAATTCATCAGTTGTATATTAATTCTCTTATTTGTGTTCAGCTTTGTATAGTGTGCTGGAGATTCAAAGGTAAATACTGAACCTGACCTTATCAGTCTTGGGGAGTAGGCTAAAAGTTTAATAAGAGGTAGAGATGTGAAAAATAAATGCAGTAGAATGCAGTAGAATGTCACCCATGCCACATCAATTACCTTAGAGCACAGTGGGATCTCAAAGGACAGAACAATCAATTTCAAATGGGAGAATAGTTAGGAAAAATATCTTACAGTAGGTAAATCTGATCCCAATCCTTAGATGAAAGTTTATGTTAGGTAAGTCTTCTAAGGCATAAGAGAGGTGGTGGGTTTATTAGGAAAAGTGTTAGGAAGCATGGACCCTGTCTCCAAAGCTTACTGATTTGATGATTGGATACTTCCTGTCAGTATTCTAAAAATTTGAGGTCAATTTCATGAAAGCAGGGGCCATGTCTATCTTTCTTGCTATACTGTCTTTTGTTTTTCTACCACAGTGGTCTGTGTTCAGTGAATATTTGTTCAGTGGTAGTTGAATGAATGCATGACTCAGTTTCATATACATTGGACTCTAGTACCGCTTTGTTCCTTCACACTTGTTTTATAGACATGCGGAGAATTGGGGGAACAATAAAGTGTAGTAATAGTATTTCTGCTGTTTTTTTCTGTTATTACTAAAGTGCCATTAGAACATTTTGGATCATATTTTCTTGTTAAGCATGCTGATTTATTTTCTGATTATTAACATCTTACTGAAAAAGTCAGGGAGAGAATGACCTCATAAAACATTCGAATGGTATATTTTTCAGTGAATAATGATATAAATTGCTCCACAATCGACACAAATATATTTTCATGTTAGTCTAACAAATCTTACAGCTTCTGTTAGTTGGCTTTTGAATTATCACAACCATTAAATGCAGAAAATTGAATTATTCCCCAAAGATTTCTAACTAAAAACATTTTCTGTGATTCTAAATAGGAGAAATAAAGGTGAACAGAGAACAACTTTAGAATGAGAGTTGCAAGGAAGTAGAAGTCCTGGGTCAGCCTACTCTGTTCCCCAATTTCTGAATTCCACTTTATTATTCAACTAGAGTGAATCTGGGATTTATTGATCTGACATAAATGCCTGAGGCATGAATATGGCAGCAAAGGAGGGTCATTTGTTAACTGTTCTTGGTATGTGTTAATTTAGGGAAGTTTCAGTTTGACGTTTTGCTTACATGGCTTATCCTGTGTGTCTTCCTCAGTCAGCCACTAAATACAAAAGGCTTTGGATTGGTTTTGAGGCAAGAGGCACTAGCTTAAGAACAGGTAGTGAACTGGAAGGAACAGAGTTTCAAGTTAGGCTGGAAAGCAGCCACCAGCTCTGTGACTTTGGGTAGTTATTCAAACACTCTGAAACTCAATGTCCTGACTTCACAGCACCTTGTGAAGGTTAAGGAGGCAAAGTATGTATAATTCCTGTGGTGCTATCAATTTGATACCTCCTTGCTTTCTGTCCTGGTACCACACCTTATACCATACGGTGTGCACTTTAGAAAATTTTGCTTGCCGATGATTTTATTTTTCATAGCTCCCTGAGCATCTACCCGTAATTCCTCAAGCTCTAATTAGAGAAATTGTCACTTCTTTTATCCTCTTCAGAGGCTAGGCAAAATTTAATAAATGTGTATACTTGAGCTCCTTTAGAATGTGCTTGCTTTTATGGAAGCAAAACATTTGCCTTGGAAGGTGATTCTTGTTGGACAGTTTCTACCTCAAGCAAGAGAGTCAAAGCATTTTCTTATTGGTGGTGTTAGTTTCTACTTAGCATTGTCAAATAAGTAAGTATTTAAATCCCACACTATCATCTGCAGAATGTTGGTAGGTAGAATGTTATATTGTGCTCCCTTCCTTCCTTCCCAAGAGAAGTATCTTAAATACAGTTCTGGAGAGATAGTCTGCCTTTTTCTACTGAAAACAAGTGTGTGTTGAGCACTTATTTTGTGTCAGTAGTCACCGTACTGGACTTGAGGGACACAGACATAAAAGTTCTTTACTCTCCAAGGCTGATTGTATTGTTATTAGATCTGCTATATAGCAGTTACAATGCAATGTAATGAACTGGCTGCAATTTGACAGGTATGTGTTGAAGTCTGCTTAAGCAAGGGTTCACCCAAAGGGTAAAATTTAAGCTCATTATGAAGTTAGAGTCTGCCTTTCAAAGGCTGAGTTGGGGTAGGTGGGATAATTGTATTTTAGTCAGAGGAAGGAAATGGCACATATAAAAGTAAGGAGCTAGGAATGAGTCTGACATTTCCCAGGAATGGCAATTAGTTAAGCATCAGCAGAGCCTAGGATGTAGTGTGGGAGAAGGGGAGAAGATTGGATTCTACAGTTAGGCAGCAGCTGCGTCATGATGGGGAGTCTATGAAACTTTTACAGCAGAAAACTTACTTGATTGGATTTACGGTTTAGAAATAGCACTCTGGAGGCAGTGCTTGTGGAGGACGCCTTGTAAGGAGTCAAACCTGAAGTTAGAGGGTCCATTTTTTGGGCTATTGCAATGGTCTCCAGGCAAAAGATAACAAAGGATGGTAGAATATGTAAGGAGAAGGGCCCAGGTGTGGGTGGCGCTTGTCCATACTGATTAAGATCATGTTCTTGAGAAGCCTGTCACTTCAGTAGTATGCTTAACCTTTGTAGTTTTCTGTTTCATCATTTTTAAAATAGAGATTATGCTACTTATTCTACAGAGGTGTGGGGAAAAAATTGAACAAGATGGTATATGTAAAGTACTTAATATAGTACCTAGAAAACAATGCATTTTCAGTAATAAGTATGTAAGTGGTAGTATAGAATGTATCGTCTTGTGCTTGAATAGAGAGAGGAGAATGAGCAAGAAAACCTTGCTAAGATATGTACCACTTATTGAAAAGCAGGATTTGAGGGCGATGGCTTCAATTTTGAGCATGTTGAGTTGGAATTACCTGTGGGACAATTAGAAGGAGATGTCCTGTAGACATCTGGATTTGTGGGTGTGTGGAATGCATAAAATTGTTCTGAGGGTTCTTTTTTTTTTAATTGAAGTACAGTCAGTTACAATGTCTAGTGTACAGTACAAGGTCCCAGTCATGCATATACATATATATATTTTCATATTCTTTTTTTCAAAGGTTATTACAAGATATTGAATGTAGTTCCCTGTGCTATACAGAAGAAATTTGTTTTGTTAATCTATTTTTATATATAGTGGCTAACATTTGCAAATCTCAAACTTGCAAGTTTATCCCTTTCCCCTGGTAACCATAAGCTTGCTTACTATATCTGTGAGTCTGTTTCTGTTTTGTAGATTAGTTCATTAGTGTCCTCTTTTTTTCTTTTTTTTAGATTCCATATATGAGTGATATCATAGGCTATTTTTCTTTCTCTTTCTGGCTCACTTCACTTAGAATGACATTCTCCAGGGACATCTATGTTGCTGCAAATGGCATTATTTTCTTCTTTTTTATGGCTGAGCAGTACTCCATCATATAAATATACCACAACTTCTTTATCCAGTCATCTATTGATAGGCATTTAGGTTGTTTCCATGTCTTGGCTATTGTATATAGTGCTGCTGTGAACATTAGGGTGGATGTATTTTTTTTCAAATTTGAGTTCTGAGGGTACTTTCTTGAAGAATATTTATTCCTTCATTCCTCATCCCCAATAAAGATAAAGGGGCTTCCATTTCTATAAGGAAACAGTATTAGAAGGGCACATTCAGCCCTCTCTTCACTCATTCCTCCAAGTAGATGGAATAGAGTCATGGGAACGTAGTGAGTATAGCTCAGGCCCCTCTTTCTCTTCTTGTTCTCTTCTTATTCTTCTCTCTCTCTGCTCTGCCTCCATCTCTTCTTCTGACTTTGGTCCATGTGTGCTAGACTCATCACTCTTTCCTTTTTTTTTTCCATTAGGTGGTTCACAAGAGCAGGTCTTCTGCACAGTGGTGTTGCCTGGGATCTCTGGCTGTTCCATCTGGAAATAGGTGAGTCAATTCAATTCAAAGTGAGAAGTAGAGACCCCAATTTGCTCAGGACCAAGGAGCTTCAGGGTTCCAAATTTACCAGCAACACCACTGAGAGTTTGTTTCTTAATTGACTCTTGGAAATACCTCTTTTTTTGTTTCCTCCCACAACTCAAGGGGAAATGTATAATTTAACATTTAAATCTCTAAAGAGGTATGAATGTGGAAATCATCAGTATAAATATGAGGATAGAAGAAGTGGTGTTGATGAAATTACTTGAAGGGAATTTCAGGGACCGAGGAGAAGAGAGGCAGAAGATGAGAACATTTGTCTCTGGGAGATTGGCAGAGCCTGCAAAAGTGAGGAGGAGGAGTGCCAGGGAAATAGGAAAGTTGAAAATGAAATCCAGTCCTCTGGCATCACAACCAGTTTATTCCAAATGCTGGTTAAAAACAATAATAAAACAAAGACAGAAAACCAAAAGTAATGACGTGTCACAACAATGAAGCGTCTACTTTTACAACAAGTAATTCCTTATTATCCCAACACACATTCAAAGGTAAAGTCACAGGCAGAGAGAGGGGCCAAAATACTCTAAAAGGTTAGTACCACTGGGTTTGGGGTGAAGAAAATGAGCTATTAGAACATCAGATCCTTTCAAGAACGGACTTACCACCTATCTCTATAGACCCTGTTTGCCTGGATCAAAGGTATGTGAATCCAGATACCCACGGACAGTATTCAGTTTGCCATCATTCAGGTACTGAGTTGGTACTCACTGTTACATTGGACAAATATGACAAAACATGATCATGGAAATATAAACTATAAAGGACAGACTTTGAGATAAAAAATGGCAAGAATATAGCACTAGCAGTGACAAAAATGGGTTGATTTTAGAGCTGGTATAAAGGAATAGGTTATGAAGTCCTGTTAAATTACTCTTGGTTACGTGTAAATAAAATTCCTCAATACGCTGTCTGGCTACAGCTAGATTACTGGAGAACACTGAACCAGGACAGCCAGATATGCCCAGGCACAAGGTGATATGAAAACATCTCTTCCAAAGACACATCTCATTCACTTTAGGGAATAAGTAAATTTTCATGTGTTTTATAGACAGACAGCAACTAGGAAGAATAGTGGAAAACAAAACTGCCAATTTAATAGTGATGGCTCTGAGAAGTAGAAAGGAGACTGCTCTCAAATGTGGATTTTCTTTCTGTATGGAATCATCAAAACCTCTCATTTATCTTTACTCAGGCCACATTCTTTTTTTTTTTTTGGTGCCTCCTGGGACATTCAGAAGAGTCTTATATCTTTTAAGTTTCTACAGGTAACTTGCTTTCTCCTCATGTATAAGGAAAGCATAAAATTATTTGACTATTAGAAATATAATAGTCACTCAAAATTAACTACCGTCAAAAAGAGTATTA